>NC_141687.1:1285567719-1287044385 GCF_964263255.1 Lissotriton vulgaris | reverse complement strand
TATTTACCTGAGCTAACTATAAATTACGCCCCCACAATTGATTGCTTATGACTTCACACATTACATCACTAATGACATGGTCAGTGGCATCAATGATGACATCTCAAATGACATCACTGATGACATCATCCAGTGAGTGTAAGTGTTTCGTAAACATTTCTAAAACTTAATGGTATATACTAAGCTATTGCATAAGTTAAATTACTATTCTCTACTACTATATTAATGAGTGATACTGTTTCTAATATATGTCATCAGAGTGGCACTGTGATTGTCTGTATCAGTGTGTGAGTGGCTGTATGGGTGAATAGGTGGTTGTGTGAGTAGCTATATGGTTGAGTGGGTGACTGTGGTAGTGGCTGCATTGGTGAGCGAGTGGGTGTGTGAGTGGTTGTATGGGTGGGTGAGTGGCTATGTGAGTGTCTGTTTAGATAGGTGAGGGTGTGGGTGACTGACTGTGAGTGGCTCTATGGGTGGGTAAGTATGTATGTAAGTTGCTGTATTGATCACTGAGTGGCTGTATGATTGGCTCCATGGGTGAGAGACTAGGTGTGTAAGTGGATGTATGAGGAAGTGAGTGGCTGTTTGAGTGCGTGTATGGTTAAGTTAGTGAGTGGCTGTTTTGCACAGTAAGTATCTGTGTGAGTGGCTGTATAGGCGAGTGACTGGGCATGTGAGTGCTTGTATCGATGTGTGAAGGGGTATGTAAGTGGTTGGTTGTACAAGCTTTATTCGAGATAATTTCTCATAAAAGCACAACATAAAATAGAACATGACAGAATAAAAAACATATCATTTAACAAATACAAATTCATATAAGCATTTTGTGCAAGCTCATACAATACCGGCATAAAAAGATTTACATATATAACAAATTAGGTTTTTGATTTTATAAAACAATTAAAAACCTCATTAACTGGACCCCCCCATAGATCTCCGCCTAATTGCCCAGGCCCACCCCAAGTATTTGGCTACCCCAATAACTATCGACTCCTGGGTTGATGTGCACAAAATTCTCAATGCCACTGCGCTATCTCGTGTTCCAAGGTTTTTACATACAGGTGTAAGCCATACCCTCCTAGGTGATGAATAGGCTTTACAGACAAATAGAAAGTGGCCTATGCTTTCCACAGCTGTTTCACATACTGGGCATGACATGTTGGTCGACCTCTGCCAACCTGCAGTTAGTTTTTTTAGGGGAATAGAACCAGATCTTAACTGGAAGACTAGCTTCCTATCCATTGGGACCGTAATAGTGTCCCAGTAATTTTCTAAGATAGGATATATTTTTGTCTCCAAGAAGCGACCCGCCATAGAGTCAGACCTAACACCTCTCAGCAGGTTGTTGTCAACCCACTCC
Organism: Lissotriton vulgaris; assembly: GCF_964263255.1. Lineage (NCBI taxonomy): Eukaryota > Metazoa > Chordata > Amphibia > Caudata > Salamandridae > Lissotriton > Lissotriton vulgaris. The sequence continues at coordinate 1,287,043,025 of NC_141687.1, read as the reverse complement.
CAATATTGTGATTTGAGGGCTTCCTTGCTTGGGAAGACTTCCCCCTGTGGATTGGTCCAAAGATTGGAAAACCCAAGGTTAATTAACATGGCCCTTAAATTTTTTAGCCACTTTATCTTGTGGAAGTTATCTTCCTTGATTATCGAGAGGAAGCCATCAGCATATTGCCTAATCTCAGGAGTTGTCCAAAGACGTCTCCAATATAGAACAGGGCGCAGTCGCGCTCTGTCGCTAATTGGACGTCTACCCAACTCCAGGAACAATGGTATTAGGGGGGTGCTCTGTGGGAGGCCTGTGATCCCTCTGAAAAACCTGTTTTCAGATGTCTGTAAGGTCGAGAGGTTGTCCCAAGCCCATAACTCTGCGCCATATAAGGTCGCGCCTAAGACCTTTGCATCATAAACTATAAGGGCAGGTTTGATCGGTTTCGTCTTGGATTTTCGATGTTCCCCCCGCAATGCACCTGATAGTTGTTGGTGTTTTAGGGCCGTTTTTTCCAGGTGATGTGACCAACCTGGGCCCTCTGCTATCTGGACCCCTAGATATGTAAACTCCTTGACAGTCTCTAACTTGCTATTGTTCAGGGTTACCTTAGGATAAATTTTACGGCGTGTGGAGAAGGCCATTAGTTTCGTCTTCCCCACATTTACTTCAAGGCCGTGCTCTTTGCAAAAAGCATCAAATATATTTAATGCACGTTGTAGGCCAGCAGGGGTTTTTGACATAATCAGGGTATCGTCAGCGAACATCAGGATCGGGACCCTGACGTCCGCTAACGATGGCGCATCTATACTTGCATTCAACATTCGCTCGACAATCCCATTAATGAATAATGAAAAGAGTAAGGGTGCCATGGCACAGCCTTGTCGGACCCCCCTTTCCACCGGGAAGTCCGATGTTGACTCGCCATTCCCACCCCACTGGACTCTTGCGAAATTAGATTCGTGTAGACGCATGATTAGGGTGAGCAGTTCAGCAGGAATCCCCAGTTTTTGCAAGACCAGCCATAACTTAGACCTGGGGACCAAATCAAATGCCGCCCGCAGGTCGACAAATGCGACATACAGGCAGCCTCTGCCAAGTAGAACCGTCTTCCACCGCAGTATGGTAAATCGAAAGGCCTGGTCAATTGTGCTGGTTGCTCGCCTGAATCCTGCCTGGTATGGGGAAAGAGCGTTGTTGTCATCCACCCAATCCATAAGCTGATTTGTAACCATTCTCCCCATTACTTTTTGCACTGTTGCTATCAAACTTATGGGCCTGTAATTGGCGGGGAGTGAACGATCTCCCTTTTTATAAATAGGAATAATGATTGCTCCTTTCCATAGCTCGGGAACCACCCCCCCCCCTTGGCTAGAGCGTTTCCCAACAGAAAAATATACCTCACCCATCTCTTCATGTCATGCTTGAAGATATCCGGGGGTATCCCATCTAACCCTGGTGCTCTCCCGCATTTTACAGAGCTAATTGCATTCTCTACTTCTTTAAGGGAGAACAAATTGTCAATAGCGAAGACTGGCAGTATGCCCTCCCCCATCCCGGGGTGCATAACTTCGGCATATTGTGGTCTGAAGTACTCAACCCAGGCATCTTCGGCTACGTTGTTGTCAGGTCTTGCGGGGCTACCTCCTCTACCCCACTTGATGATTTTCCAAAAGAGCCTAGAATCCCTGCTGCTAGCAGCCCCCTTTAATTCGGCCCAGTGATCTTCGTCCCATTTCCTCTTGGCCTGAAAAATGGCTAATTTATACAATTTCCTTGCCACTCTAATTGCAGCACTGTCCCTATTTCTAATGGCTTGGCCCAATTCCAATCGTGCGGATCTACACTGGCAATTGAACCACCTACCAACGTCCGGGGTTTTTCTCCCTTTATTGGTCTTAGTCAGAAAGCATGGTTTGAGGAGGGAAAATATCTTATTATGGATATCTGTGATATCCCTAGCCCCGGGGTTGTGGAATCTACCGCCTCCATGGCTGAAATTGCGTTATCCACCTCAAGGTTAATGTAGGTCATTATTTCATCATTTGCCAGTACCCTTGGCCATTTTAGCCTACGTCCATCATTGGCCATAACTGGGATCTGGTCGTTCCTTAAATGCAAGTTTTCAGATCCCACATTCCACCACCTATGGGTCACACAAAGGGGGTTATGATCACTTTCTATTCTAGGCTTGATGGCCATATCAATAACCCCCTGCCACAGCTGGAGACTACATATTACGTAATCAATTCTACTCCTGCTGTTGCCGTTATCAAAAGTACAGCTGCCCTCCTTGTCCCCTGGGGTTCTCCCATTCAGGGCTCTTAGACCGTGCTCCATACAAATAGCATTTAATAACAGGATGTCCTTTGTCCACCGCGTAACGGGATTTAAACATAAAGGTGGTACACCCCAAAGATTATCCTCATCCTTCCCTAAGGGATGATTTGTACAGTCAAGAGGTTCAAAAGTCCTATTAAGATCCCCGGCTACTATTACCCTACTATCTTGGGACTTAGTTTCTAGGGAGGCAGACAGCACCTCAAGAGTGGAAGAATTAGCTGAGTTACTGCCTCTTGCGTAGACGTTATACAAGTCTATTAAAACCCCCTTTTCTGATGAGATTCTTAACAGTTGTAGATCGCTAGTTCCCAAATCCAACATTTTGATAGAGATGTCCAGGTCCTGCTTTATCCATACTGTAAGACCTCCCATTGGCCGACCCCTTCCGCCTTTGGAGGCTGGTATAGAGAAATTTAAATAGCCACAAAGAAAAACGGGGTCACAGGCCCAAGTTTCTTGGAAACAACAGACATCAAACCCATTAATGAATTCCACCCAAGGTTGAGAGTCTAGCTTGCTACCCAACCCAGCAATATTCCAGGATAGAAACATACCAAAGCTAAGCTCGATCCCACCGGAAATGTTATTATTGGAACATGGTTGAGAAGTCATTGGGTTTTCAATGTTGTTGGCGACCTTCACAGAACCACCATTGATATCGTCAACCGTGTTTACTGTTGGTGTGTACAATTCCCCAAGACCAGCATTAGTATTTGCTATCCCACCTCCTCCCACCACAGTGAGACTCTCCTTTCCAGTGTTCCCAACAATTGTGGTTGTACCAGCAATAACATCATGGTCTTTCCAGCTCCCTTTAAATTCATTGGTACTTCCTCCTACACTACTGCACAAGTGTTGAGGGGTTTGTCAACATCCCCATCCTTGATCCTGCCATCCGACAGGAGGGTTATAATTCATACATGTAGTATAGTTTTGGGGCAGTGGAGGTGGAGCTGGTATGGGAATAATTGGCCATGGTAGAGTGGGGGGATTTGTGGGTTCATTAAGCAGGCTAGTCAATACACTGGTTGGGCGGGGGTAAAAGAAGGTGAGATCGACAATTCCAATACCTCCCTTGCTTGTGCCCCATCCCTGTCTAGTTATCCATCCAGCCACCCTTGGATCTTGAAAGTTAACCACAATACAATCCCCACCCAGGCTTTTAGTTGTGTACCCTATCCAATCTATTCTCCTTACCCCTAAGATTAACCCATCGACGTCTCCAGGGAGAGGTCGATTCTCCCTTAACCAGTGCATGATCTTGTTTTTAAGCATCTGGAAGGTTTCTCTCTGTCCTACAGATAATGGTGGAACATTTATGAGGACCGCTACATAGGGGAAAGAGTGTGGGATAAGGTTCACTGGGGGTTTCCTATGTGGTGGCTTTATCAAGGGTGGTGGGATCGATTTGGTAACTGTAGGAACAGGGCGGAGTGCAGGTTTGTTTGGTGCTAACTGGTTATTAATCGGTTGGGTAGGTACTGTAACTTTGCCCACTGAAGGACATACATTACCCCCTGGCCCAACAACAGAGGGAGGAATTGGTATTGTTGTCGATTGGTGCACCACAGACTGGACTGGATTTGCAGTGTTAAGAGGATTTGGAGCAGGGCCTGGATGTACTAATTCAGTAGATTTGGGAGTTCTATTTACAATCGCGCTACCTGACTTGGGCGGTAATGGGGGATTAGTTTGTGGCCTTCTTCCCTTATCTTGGGTAGCATAGTTGGTATTGCCCTGGTGCTTGATACTTACATCCGCCCTAGCGTGAGTTTTAATCAATGATTTTGTAGAATAGAAATTATCTAACGTTGCCTGCTCGAAGTGGTCTAGTCGATCAGAGAGTTTAGCAATTCGATCATCTATCGGGGAAAGAATTAATCTAAGCAGCTTTTCTAGCTCAGGGATCATGTTTGAGAGCGGTGATAGCTTGTCATCGGTTGGGGGACCTATCTCAGCAGAAATATTCTTTCTAGGGACTGGACTATCCAACAAAACAACATTCCCATTCTGGACCCTTTCTGTGCTACAACTTGCTTCAGTGGCAACCCCTCTAGTACATATAGTTTTATGCAACTTCCTATGCTTTTGTGGGGGTTTAACAACAAATTTACATTTTCTCGGTATGGCAGTCCTTTTCCTTTTAGATCCGTGCTTGGATTGAGCCAAGGCAGCCTGGGCACCTGAGTCAGGAAGCAACGTAGGATCAATGTGACTCCCACAGGGTGAGATCAGTTCAGTAACATTGTCCTTATTTGTTACATTTGTTGGTCCATCAAATCGCTCATTTATGGCTGGGAGATTTACTGAGGATAATGGTGTTACCAAAGCAGGATATGTTTGGGTAGGGTGCTTGTCCGTAGAGTTTTTGAGTAGTTCAATGGATAATCTGCGCTCAGCGCGCCTCTCTGCCAGTGATAGCTCTTTGTCAATGGATAAAAATGAGCGTTTAAAAAAGAATTTGTCCAGTGGACCAATTGCCAGTGGTCCGGTCTCGACTGATGGAGTTGTCAAAATGACACTACTTGTGGAGGCAGACATTGCTCTACTACAAGCACACAAAATACAGCACTTAGATATCACTTACTGTAAGGTGACCCACTTGTGGGACACCCCCGCGCCGCACGGCCACCAGCTGCTGCGTGTGCCCCTTGCCTGCCCTCTGCCTCGCTGCTGCCTCGTTTTGCCGATTGCCGGCGGGCGCCGCTGCGGTTGTTTTTGCCCTTGTTTTGTCTAACATTTTTTCCTGTTTTATATAACTTTGGTTTTTTCCTTGTTTTCCTTGTTTTGTTGAGAATTTGTGCCCGTTCTGTTTAATTTTTATTTCCCCCGTGTTGTGGTTTCCTTCCTTGTTGTCCGCCTACCTCGCCGCCCTCCGCCCTCCCTTCCCGCCACCGCCGCTTTTCCCCGCCCCTTTTTCTATTCTGTACCCTCCCCGCTCCCGCCTCCCAGCTGCTCCGCCCACCCGCGCACTTGGCCTTAAATGGCCACCGTGCGACGCAGGTGAGTGTGACCCACTTGTGGGACACCCCCGCGCCGCACGGCCACCAGCTGCTGCGTGTGCCCCTTGCCTGCCCTCTGCCTCGCTGCTGCCTCGTTTTGCCGATTGCCGTCGGGCGCCGCTGCGGTTGTTTTTGCCCTTGTTTTGTCTAACATTTGTGCCTGTTTTATATAACTTTGGGTTTTTCCTTGTTTTCCTTGTTTTGTTGAGAATTTGTGCCCGTTCTGTTTAATTTTTATTTCCCCCGTGTTGTGGTTTCCTTCCTTGTTGTCCGCCTACCTCGCCGCCCTCCGCCCTCCCTTCCCGCCACCGCTGCTTTTCCCCGCCCCTTTTTCTATTCTGTACCCTCCCCGCTCCCGCCTCCCAGCTGCTCCGCCCACCCGCGCACTTCGCCTTAAATGGCGACCGTGCGAACGCGCAGCGGTCACGCGCAGCGGGCGCGCCGAAGGTAAGCCCGTCTACGCCCGTCCGCGCCTGGACCGCGCCCAGTGCCAGGACCCCTGGCCCACGAAGACCCCGACCGACCCGCCTGACGTACTCCGCCGCCACCCTCACCGCTCTCAACACCGGCCGACTCCCAGAATGCCATCAAGCCTCTCCACGACGTACCCACGGACCCTTCAGCTGCCACGCCTGCAAGTTCACCTGCATCCGGACCTGCCTCGCACCAGCACCAACCAAGCCGCACACCAGCAGCACCCACCTCAAGTGCATCCTGCTCAACACCCGCTCCGTCCACAGACATGCCATCGAACTCTGGAACCTCCTCGACACCACAGCTCCAGACGTTGCCTTCCTCACGGAGACCTGGATGAACGCCTCTTCAGCTCCCGACATCGCCATCGCCATCCCAGAGGGCTACAAGATCGTCCGGAGGGACCGAAACGCCAACCAGATGGGAGGAGGCATCGCCATCATCCACAGGAGCACCATCCGTCTCACGACCAGCACCGACAACTCCCTGACCACCGCCGAACACCTGCATTTCCAGATCCACACCAACCCGAACACCACCCTCAGAGGCACCCTGATCTACCGACCCCCTGGACCACGCACACAATTCAGCGAGGACATCGCCGACTTCGTCAGCCCACATGCCCTCCCCTCCGCTGACTACATCCTCCTGGGAGACCTCAACTTCCATCTGGAGAACAACAACGACCGCAACACCAGCACCCTGCTCGACAACCTCGCCAACCTGGGACTCAAGCAACTGGTGTCCACCCCCACCCACCTCGCCGGACACACACTCGACGCTGTCTTCTCATCCAGCAAGGACATCGACTTCAGCCACGCCACAGAGCTTCAATGGACGGACCACAGCTGCGTCCACTTCACCTTCAAGAAAACAACGACCCACCACCACCAGCAACAGGCCGCCCGCAGAAGCTGGAACAAGATCACAGCAGACCAGCTCGCCACCTCCCTGAGCCAGCACCCTCCTGCCAGCTCAGCGAACCCCAGCCAGGCCGCCGACAACCTCACGAAGTGGATCAGCAACTGCGCGGACGAACTCGCCCCACTGAGGACCCCGCCCAGCAGACCCGGCAGCAAGAAAGCCCCATGGTTCACCGACGAACTCAAGAGCTCCAAGAAGAACTGCCGAGCCCTCGAGAAAGTCTGGAGAAGGGAACCGACACCGGACAACAGGACCTCCTTCAAACTTGCCACCCGGAAACACCACCAGCTGATCCGCGCCGCCAAGAAAACAGCATTCAAGGACCGGTTGGACAACAACGCACACAACTGCAAGGAACTCTTCAACATCGTCAAAGAGCTTTCCAACCCCAGCGCAGGAAACAACGACATCACCCCATCGCAAGACCTCTGCAACTCCCTGGCTTCATACTTCCACAACAAGATCGCGGACATACACAACAGCTTCAACAACCAACCAACGCACACCATGACCGAACAACCACCCCCCACCACCACCCTCCACGCCTGGACCCCGATCAGCACCGAAGACACCATCCGCACGATGAACTCCATCCACTCCGGATCACCGACCGACCCCTGCCCTCACCACGTCTTCAACAAGGCCGACGCTGTCATCGCACCCCACCTGCGAGACATCATCAACACATCCTTCGACACCACCATCTTCCCCGAGAGCTGGAACACACGCCGAACTCAGCGCTCTACTCAAGAAACCAACAGCGGACCCCACCGACCTCAAGAATTACCGCCCCATCTCGCTCCTCCCGTTTCCAGCCAAAGTCATCGAGAAGACCGTCAACAAGCAGATGGCCGCCTTCCTCGAGACGAACGGATCCCTCGACCCCTCACAGTCCGGCTTCCGAGCCAACCACAGCACCGAGACCGCCCTCATCGCCGCCACCGATGACATCCGAGCCCTGATGGACAACGGAGAAACAGCGGCCCTCATCCTCCTAGACCTCTCCGCGGCATTCGACACGGTCTGCCACCGCACCCTAGTACGGCGCCTCAGCAACGTCGGAATCCAGGACAAGGCGCTGGAATGGATCATCTCCTTCCTCGACGGGAGAACACAGAGAGTCCGCCTACCACCGTACAAGTCAGAGGCCACCGAAGTCATCTGCGGCGTCCCCCAAGGATCATCTCTGAGCCCCACCCTCTTCAACGTCTACATGAGCCCCCTCGCGGCCATCGTACGCAAACACAACCTCAGCATAATCTCCTACGCTGACGACACCCAGCTGATCCTCTCCCTGACCAACGACCCCGCCGCCGCCAGAGCCAACCTGCACGAAGGGATGAAAGAGGTAGCCGAGTGGATGACGACCAGCCGCCTGAAACTGAACTCGGACAAGACGGAGGTCCTCATCCTGGGCTCCTCTCCCTCCGCCTGGGACGACTCCTGGTGGCCTCCCGCCCTGGGCACCGCACCCAAACCGACAGACCATGCACGCAACCTGGGCTTCATCCTGGACTCCTCCCTCTCCATGACCAGGCAAGTCAACAACGTCTCCTCGGCATGCTTCAAAATCCTACGCATGCTACGGAAGATCTTCTGGTGGATCCCCACCGAGACCAGGAAGACCGTCACCCAGGCCCTCGTCACCAGCCGACTGGACTACGGCAACGCCCTCTACGCCGGTACCACCGCCAAGCTCCAGAAGAGACTCCAGCGGATCCAGAACGCCTCAGCCAGACTCATCCTCGACATCCCACGAACCAGCCACATCTCCGGACATCTGAGAGACCTTCACTGGCTCCCCGTCAACAGAAGAATCACCTTCCGCCTCCTCACCCACGCACACAAAGCCCTACACGACCAAGGCCCGAGCTACCTCAACAGCCGAGTCAACTTCTACGCTCCCAAACGCCACCTCCGATCAGCCAACCACGCCCTCGCCGCCGTCCCCTGCATCCGAAGAGCGACTACAGGAGGAAGGTCCTTCTCCTACCTGGCCGCCAAGACCTGGAACTCCCTCCCGACCGACCTGCGCCTGACCCAAGACCACCTCTCCTTCAGGAAGAAGCTGAAGACCTGGCTGTTCGAGCAGTAGCGGCTCCCCCCCCCCAGCGCCTTGAGACCCTACGGGTATGTGGCGCGCTTTATAAGTGTCACTGATTGATTGATTGATTGATTCCGTTTAGCAAATAACAGAGGAGTGGGCCCGCCCGGCCTCCTTCGGCCCCTGACGGCCACAGACGGTCCCGCCCTTGTCCCGGGCTTCTCCCGGCGCCCTCCCGCGCAGCGGGAACTGTGGTCAGTTTTATACGCTATTGGTACCTGTCATTGGTTGGTGGACAGGGGGGTGTGGCCAGCGGGGAGAGCAGCCCAGGTGTGTAGAATGGGCGCGCAGGGGCTCCTGGAGACTGGAGTCCCTGCCTGTGCTCGCAGCCCCACCGGCTCTTCTACCTGCCCACGCCTCCGGTACTAGCTCCCACAGCAACAGCAGCCTCTGAGTCACAAGGCGCTGCGGGACCCGCGAAGCGGGTCCGGCGAGGTCGACAAAGTCTTGGGGAGTTCAAAGCAGGATTCCCTCTAGGGAGGTCGCTTTCATCCAGTGAGCAGCTTGGCGGCAAACAAAACAGTTTGTAGGTGATCCGTGGGTCTGTGCAGGCAACCGGCTTTTCAAACAGAGAAGCGGGGGGCGTGGCCAGCGGGGAGAGCAGCCCAGGTGTGTAGAATGGGCGCGCAGGGGCTCCTGGAGACTGGAGTCCCTGCTTGTGCTCGCAGCCCCACCGGCTCTTCTACCTGCCCGCGCCTCCGGTACTAGCTCCCACAGCAACAGCAGCCTCTGAGTCACAAGGCGCTGCGGGACCCGCGAAGCAGGTCCGGCGAGGTCGACAAAGTCTTGGGGAGTTCAAAGCAGGATTCCCTCTAGGGAGGTCGCTTTCATCCAGTGAGCAGCTTGGCGGCAAACAAAACAGTTTGTAGGTGATCCGTGGGTCTGTGCAGGCAACCGGCTTTTCAAACAGAGAAGCGGGGGGCGTGGCCAGCGGGGAGAGCAGCCCAGGTGTGTAGAATGGGCGCGCAGGGGCTCCTGGAGACTGGAGTCCCTGCCTGTGCTCGCAGCCCCACCGTCTCTTCTACCTGCCCGCGCCTCCGGTACTAGCTCCCACAGCAACAGCAGCCTCTGAGTCACAAGGCGCTGCGGGACCCGCGAAGCGGGTCCGGCGAGGTCGACAAAGTCTTGGGGAGTTCAAAGCAGGATTCCCTCTAGGGAGGTCGCTTTCATCCAGTGAGCAGCTTGGCGGCAAACAAAACAGTTTGTAGGTGATCCGTGGGTCTGTGCAGGCAACCGGCTTTTCAAACAGAGAAGCGGGGGCGTGGCCAGCGGGGAGAGCAGCCCAGGTGTGTAGAATGGGCGCGCAGGGGCTCCTGGAGACTGGAGTCCCTGCCTGTGCTCGCAGCCCCACCGGCTCTTCTACCTGGCCGCGCCTCCGGTACTAGCTCCCACAGCAACAGCAGCCTCTGAGTCACAAGGCGCTGCGGGACCCGCGAAGCGGGTCCGGCGAGGTCGACAAAGTCTTGGGGAGTTCAAAGCAGGATTCCCTCTAGGTAGGTCGCTTTCATCCAGTGAGCAGCTTGGCGGCAAACAAAACAGTTTGTAAGTGATTTTGTGGTTGAGTGAATGGATGTGTGAGTTAGTGAGTAGCTTTGTTAGTGCTGTATGAGTGAGTTAGTGGCTGCATGGGTATGTGAGTGGCTGTATGGATGAGTGGTTGTGTGTGGCTCTATGAGTGAGTAAATATGTCAGCACGGAGATACCCCTAATGGGGTGATTCCAGTGCTTTATACGTTTTTCATTCATTCATATGTGTGTCAGTAGGTGCATGGGTCTATAGATGGGTATGTGAGTGGTTGTGTGGGTGATTGAGAGGTTGCATGGGGGCGTGAGTGGAGTTGTGAGTGGTTCTGTTGATGATGTCATAAGTGATGCCATTTGAGATGTCATCAGTGATGTCACTGACCATGTCATGAGTGATGTAATATGTGAGGTCATAAGTAGTGTGGGAGCATACGTTATAGTTAGCTCAGCTAACTATAACCACTGAATTTCAATGGTAACCTTTGTTTTTTCAGATCATTTCCATGTTTTTTAATTCTATTTCCTAACTATAACGTCCCTGTGACCTTTGTTTTTTCAGTGAAAATATATCTATAAATATACATAAATATACATATTATCTTATCAACCCCTGAGCCCTAAACTCACCCACCCCTAAAACCTAAAAATACCATTAGCACCAAATACCTATACGCTTACCCACTCCTAAACCCTAAAAACACCCTTACCACCCAATACCCTTAACCACCACTAAATCCTAAAAACACTCTCACCACCCAATACCCTTAGCCACCCCTAAAGCCTACAAATACCCTTACCACCTAATACCTTTACCCACCCATAAACCCTAAAAACGCTCTTATCATTCAATTCCCTTACCCGGCCTTAAACCCTAAAAAACCCTTTTTATTGATTTTATATGAACTGTATTGGTGATTATGTATGGGACTGTATATACTTGTATGTTTTTAATGAACTACTACTCAGAAAATGAACTACTAAACTTATATAGTTAGCTCAGGTTACTATAACTGCAGAAATCCACTGGGTTTGTACGAGTATCTGAGCCTACCTATAACATCCCTGTAACCTTTGGGTTTTCCTTCAGTGAATTTCTAAGGTTTTTTTAATGTTATTTCCTAATCCTAACTATAGAGTGCCTGTAAACTTTTTTGTGTAAATTTCAAAGGAGTTTTTAATTGTATTTCTAAACTGTAACCAGTAACCTTTGTGAGTGGGTGTGTGAGTGGCTGTATGGATCTATAGGTGGGTGTCCGAGTAGTTGTATGGGTCTGTGAGTGGGTGTACGAGTGGCTGTATGGATCTGTGAGTGGGTGTGTAAGTGGTATTGTGGGTGTGTGAGTGGTTGTATGATGAGTCTGTGAGTGGATGTGTGACTAGCTGTATGGGTATGTGAGCGGCTGTATGGGACGGTGACTGGGTGTGTGAGTGGCTGAATGGGTCTGTGAGTGGGTCTGTGAGTGTCTTAGTGGGTGTGTGAGGCCCGCCTCCTTTCTTAGCCATTCTGCAAACAGGCCTCTTGGCACAGTACTGGTTGGGGGTGGAAGTCGCCTTGGCTGCTGTGGGTGGTTGGGGAAAAGAGCCTCTCCTTTTACCACCAGTATGTCCTGCACAGCGGGATTGCTGAGAAATCATCGGAGGTCCTGTCAGCTTTCTTAACCACTCTGCAAACGCGCCAACTGGTACATTACTCGGGGAATGAAGACCTCTTGGATGTGGAGGGTCTTGGGGGCCAAGAACCCCTCCTGTTACCACCAGTAAGCTCCCACACACTGGGATTGCTTAGAGCGCGTTGGAGGCCTGAACCCTTTCTCCACCACTGTGCAAACCCTGGCGCACTATTGGTGGGGGAATAAGTCCCCTTGGATGCTAAGGGTCATGGGGGCCCTCCTGTTCTCACAGCGAGTTTGCTGAGAGCTTGCCAGAGGCCCATCCCCTTTTTCACCTCCTTTGCAAACACCCCTCCTGGCACACTAATGTTTGGGAGATGAAGTCCCCTTGGCTGCTGAGAGTTTTTGAGGGCCAAGAACCCCCATTGTTACCACCGGTCAGTCCCTCCAAGTGGGATTGCTGACAACTCTTCAGAGGCCCACACACTTTCTCTACCACTCTGCAAATGCGCCTCCTGGTGCACTACTCATTGTGGGTGAAGCGGGACAAGAAACTCAGTCGTGCAATTTCGGCTATGGGGACCTCAGCATCCGTAGTCTGGCCTCTTGCTCCTTGGACCCTTAGGAGCACAACCAGGGTACCCAGTGTAATAAATTGGGGAGCTCTGGGCGCCTGAATGCCCCCGGCATCCCTGCTGGATCTCTGCCTCCAGTGGCAGCCAGTATTGCTCCCACACTGCATGTGGGACAAATTCTGTCATCTATTTTTCTGCCCGATTGACAGTGGGCAGGGAAACAGATGAAAAGTCCGCTCCCAGCCAGCGGGAGCAGTTTTCCTGGTCCCGACCGCTAGGAGCAGAGTTACTGTTTGTTCTCACTGGGAGGGAGCTGTCAAAGCTCCCACCAAGTGAGAGCAAGCTGCTAACTCCCAAGAGTGGAAACCTCGAGAGATAGCAGGAGCCGGCCCTGGGGGGTGACGGTCCTCAGGGCCATTAATGTCTCCATGGCATTTGCTCTGTCATGATTAATCGATTCCACCCCTTATAATCACTAACTTTGCTGCCCCTCGCCAAGCAATTCTGTGCCTTACTGGAATAATAATACAAACTACCCAAGACTGGTAGGGGAGCTTCTGGCTGTCCCTGAATCTTTGACAATAAAGTTTCAAGAGTCTGTCCAAATTTGGCAATGAAATTAGCTTTCATAGGAGTGTATGTGGTCCCCAACCTCTAATGTCAGCAGAAGTGTGTCCCTCCCAAGTATAGGCATGTGTTTCCACAGATACCCGCCCCCAGTGTCCCTCGGGAACCATGTGTACCTTGAGTACAACCTAATAAGCAAAAAAGTATTTATCAATGCCAACCCAAACCATATAATTGGGCACCAGATCCCTGGGTATAAGGAACCTTTTATCTCCATCAGGTACTGCATATATGCTGCCACCATCACTGCTGGAATCAGACTGCCTGACCTTGATCTCCAACTTTTTCAGACTCAGTTTATGAGCCAACAAAAGTTTCTTCTCTGCTAAGGCTCAAGGAGCCTAAGCTTTCGGCTCCTCAGCTTCCATCTTTAATGTTGTCAGCTGCAGCTTGAATTCTGTCTCCTCCTTCCTCCCAGTCAGCTCCTCTGGATATAGGCAATGGGAAGAGACACTGCTTCCAGGGATTTCCCTTGCAACTGCTACAGTTAGCTCCTCAGAACAGCCCATCTCTGGCTCCTCTAATCCATCATTCTCCTTAGAGATGGCTTCTGCCTTGGCCCTCAGCCCCATTCGATCCTTCACCTTTTTGGTGTCTCCTTGGTCAGGTACCCCTATCTCCTTGCAGAAGCTTTCCAGCTAGTTTACTATATAATGCTCCAGCTTGGCCAGTTCAAAGTCCATGGATCCACTTGTAGAATCAGCCAGAGACATGATGTAAAGATGTAAAGCAGGGAAAAATTAAGAAAAGTTTGAAGTGGTCTTAGATGTGGATGGGTAGTGTACATGTAGCTATTATATGGCACTGCACAAACCCTCACCGCTGATCACCAATGTTAGCAATTGCCTCTCTAGTTGGCAGAGGTATGTGCCCAGTCCAAGTAGGGACCACAATTCTAGTCAGGGTAAGTCACAATACAATCCTCAATTATCCTATCCTCACCATCTGGTAGCTTGGCACAGAGCAGGCAGGCTTAACTTAGAAGACAATGTGGAAAGTATTTGTGCAATGACTCATACAACAACACAGTAAGGGCACCACAAAAAGACTCCACAACAGTTTAGAAACATACAGAATATTTATCTGAGTAAAATAAGACCAAAATGACAAAACTCTAGTCAGTGGGAGGTAAGATATTGACTTTTAAAGGAATGGAGTAAAGCACTTAGAAGCAAGTAGCTCTACAAAGGTTACAGTAGGTTACTTTAGGTCGAGCTGGATGAGGGTAAAGTCAAAGCTCAGGGCAACCTTGTGGAAGCGCAGGCCAGCTACACAGGCCCACACAGGCCCCGGTGAACAAAGTGCCTTTCCTGGTTGCTAACAACGAAATGCGTTGATCTTCATGCAGTGAAGGCTATGTATCGGTTCCGACTCATGCAGATGCACCGAAGTCGAGACTCGCAGTGAGATCTCATGCCGTTGAGATGCGCAGGGCTGACAGGGATCAGCACTGCGTCGACTTTGAAGGGAACTACGTTGGTTCCAATTAGTGCAGTGGTGACGTTGCACCAGTTTTGTAGCAAAGCAGCTGCAGTACCCACTTCTGAGACCCAAAACTAAGAGGGGGCACCTCAGGCAAGGGTAGGACACACAGAAGGCAGAGCCAAGCAGCACTAGAAGGATTGTAGGAAGTCTTTTGTGTCCCTGAGATTTAAAAAAAACAGGAGGCAAGCCAGAAAGCCCTTGGAGATCCCTTGGAGGGAAGGTAGAGTCCAGCTCTACTTCAGCAGAAACAGGGTGAAGCAGGGCAACAAGTAGGAATACAATCTTTCCAGACTTAGCCCAGTTGAGTCATTTGAGCAGCACAGCAGTCCTTCTGACAGAGGTTCAGTTCAAGATCCTGAAGTGTCTGATTTGTGTGGGTCAGGGACCCAGTACTTATACCCAAAAGTGCCTTTGAAGTGGAGTTGACATCAAAGGCTGGTCTCTGAAGTACGCACAATCCCTTTAAGGCACAGAACAGCTAAGTGGCTTTTTTTAAAAAGTAATGTTAAATTCAAATTCAACACTAAAGAGGATTTATCAAGACCATTCCAAACATATGAAATATGAAAATGCTATTCCTCTCTGATCTAGAATTGCAGATTAAAGGTGTATTAAGGAATTCTTAATGCTAGCATATGAGCAGAGTAGTGTAAAACAAAACACGGCTGTTTTTCACTACCAGGACATGTAACCCATAGAAGTACATGTCCTACCTTTTATTTACATAGCACCTTTCCCTTTTAGTTACCAAAGGCCTTATATATAAGAAAAGGGAGTTTAAGGATTTGGCAAATAGTTTTACATGCCAAGTCGAAGTGGCAGTAAACAGCACAAACAGGCCCTGCATTTGGCAGGCCTCAGATAGGTTTGAAAGGCTACTTGTGGGGGTGGCACAATCAGTGCTGTAGGCCTACTAGTAGCATTTAATTTACCGGCCCTGGGTATATGGTATACCACTTGATAAGGGACTTAAAGGTAAATGAAATATAACAGACAGGTGTAAGTCAATCACAACATGTTTAAGAGAGAAGATGCATACACTTCAGCACTGGTTAGCAGTGGTAAAGTGCACGCTGTCCTAAAACCAGCATAAATGTGTACAGATAAATGAAAGAGGCAGGCAAAAAGTTGGATAGAACCACCCTAAGGCTGTCAGATCTAACACCCCCATGTTAAGGTTGGTTGAGGTAAATGGTGAAAATAACACCCTGGCAAATATTCAGTGTATCAATCCTGACCACATACCGATTTCTAAAAACCACCTTGACACTATCTCCATCATGATATTCAACGACCAGTCTGAACCAATGTCCTTTAAGTGCGGGAATGGGAGTGTCACGCTTCACTTAAGGCTGCAACGTTCTAGTGAATATTAAAGACGTTATCATGGGTTTCATGAAATAATTCAGAGATTCCACTCTGTACAGGGACTATTACATACACCAGGCCGGATACCGTGGACCGCCATTCTATCGAGGTGCCCTTGGTTTGTAGGGCTCGGGCAGGAAGGTTTTTTTCATAGTCTGTTTATAAAGTTATGCCTTTCTTGAAAAGAGGTTATAAAATTGCAAAACCCCAGGTTACAGTGGCCTCCACAAACATAGCCCAGGATGTGATAGGGTTTGTGACATCTGCGTTAGCCAAGTGAATGAACAGTCAACACCAGGAAGGAGCTGAGCTTGTGGACATGCATAACACAGGTGCTAAAAGGAAGCAAAAAGCATAAAGGGAGTGGCGCCCGCCTGCTCCCTATAAAAAAAGATTTGCTTCAAAAGCCTCTCACAAATGAAGGTCTTCAAGCCGGAAGAAAACCTCAAAGAGCAAGAAAACCACAGCCCCAGAAAATATTTTTTTTAACTCATTAACAGCAGCCATGTCCTTTGTGCATTGCACCTCTGGAGAATGCACCAAATCTGAGCTATACATATTCTACTCAAGCCTATGTACACCAGCATTAAATAGATTTTTCATGGAAGTCTAACATCTAGCCTCTTTAACTCTGCTCGCTCTGATAGAGTTTTTTGTGTTAGGGTCTACCGACATGTATCTGGATCTCAACAATGCTCTATTACAGCTGGTTTGTAAAATCACAAAAGGTACAGTACTAACATAGAGGAAGATGCTAAAGTGGTGATGATTTCTTACCCCATAGCAACCATGTTTAACCAAGTAGACAAAACCCTCTGAACAGGATCGATGTGCTCAATGCATTTCGTCATCTCTGTGGTGTCAGGGTTCGAAAACTTTTCTTGCATTGCCATCTTTAAAACACAGTTTCTGAAAAGGTTGCAAGCTTTCCTCTAGATTAACTATCTTCCTGACAGTAAGCTTTCAACTTGGCTTGAAAACAAAAGTTATTTTCTTGGTTTTCATGATACCATTATAAAATGCTCTCTTTTTCGTCATGCATCATATAATCTATGCCTTAGCTATTGGGCAGGAGCATAGGTCCCACATAATTTTGATTTGCCCAGGTGTTCAAAAAGTGGGTAATAAACGTGAGACCCTGGAAACCAAAGGCTTTTGGCAACTTAATCAATTATATCGGCAGAAAATTGAGCGTATCTTTGAATGTTATATGTAAAGGAACCGCTGTGAGCAGCATCAGTTTGGAACCCTGTGTGATGAGATGTACAGAAACCTTTTCGCAAATCATATTTTGTAAAATGAAGAATGAGTCATAAGCTTCAGGGTTATGGGCTATCAGCCTGTACCCCTTGAATTTTGTTTGCATGAAAGTGTTAAGGAAGTCATTCACGCATGAAGGTCCTGCAAATTCCCAAACATCATCTGGAGTTAGATGCTAGACGAATATGTAGTTGGGCTTGTGTACAATATTTTCTTGAGTATATTCGATAACACGACATTGTTTTCTGTATTGGTTTCGGGTGGCCTTTAGTCATGTAACTCATTACAATGGACAATGGGGATATTTCTTACATCCAGAGTCATTGTCAACTGAGATGTTGCAGCCACATCCCAATTAGTCAGCATTGGCGTTTAACCGAACCACACCAGCTCTCGCCATTTGTTGGTTTACAATCAGACCGTTTTGTCGAAGCAGAATAGATTACAGCAACTGCATCTTACTTCTGCCCCTTGGTCTGAGGTGCACCCGTCCTTCTGACACATTTTGCAATGGATTTCACACTGAAGAACAGACTTGTTGCTCTAAATGTAGTTGCAATGTGCACACACGTAGTTAGCTCGAAAAAAACCTTCAGATTCAAGATACCGTAACAATGATGTTCATGTTGTAGGATGTAAACAGTCTTACTTCTGAAAGGCTCTCTGCACTTGAAATGCTTCCAAGAGTCGCTGTGGTGCAGAACTTTTACGGTCACATCAAAGTCATTTTCAAATGGACCCAATTCGGCAAAACCGATCTGTCTATCAGCAGTATTTCAAAATTGGCTTGTGCTTGCGCCACTCTAGACAGTACAACGGCGACAGCCGTGCTGTGATCTGTGAGTAGCCTCCGATACTCACCGCCAGACAAATGTTGATCTTGCCTCGGTTGAAGTTCAGTAACCACCGCTAGTTTTTTTTTTCGATGCCTTAGTAGAAAAGAGTACTTTTAAAGGTTCTGTACACACCCCCCTCTCCTCTCCGGACAACAAGGGCAACTATTCTGAAGGTGTCGACATCTGTGATTTCTGCTTTACTCTGCCGAAGTTTAGCAAGGTTTTCTAAAGATTCCACAGCGTCAAATATGTTATTCAGGAACATCTTGTGAACAAAGGACTCTCAAGACCCTGACTGTGGAAACCGAGCTGGAAAAAATTATTTTGCTATAGGCCTTGCAGCAAACCAGGGTCGGATTGGGATCACAATTCGGCCCGGGCACTGACGAAAAAAGTGGCCCACATTCAAGAGGCGTGGCCCATATTTAAGGGTCGTGGCCCACATTCAAGGGGCGTGCCCTTTCATGAAACACTATTTGCACAGACAAGGAATGAAAGTGGGAGGATACTGTTCTTGCACAGGACACAGGGCAAAGGTGCCAATGGCCTACATGCTGAGAAACTAAAAAAAACAGCAAGGCCCCTTTCTGTCACAAAATTATACCAGCCCTCCAGCACAGGAGCACCTGAAAAGCAGCAAAGCCCCTGCTATTACTAACCTACTTAGCCCTCCCCAGACCTTCAGCTCAGGAGCACATGAACAGGTAAGGCCCCTGCAATTAGTAAATTAATCAGCCCTCCAGGCCTCGCGAAAATGTCCTGGCAGGGGAGCACAAAACACAGCTTTCTGGGTCATCCAAGGTAGCCTGGTAGCCAGGGGGGAGGCTGAGGTGAAGCTGGTGCATGGGAAGTGCCTTCCCAGTGTGTTCTGGCAGTTTGAGTGTTTACCATTTACTGTAGTATTACCCTTGTACCTGTGTATGGTACCCTTTTGTAACTTGCACACGTCACTTTTCTATGGTATCACACTGTATGCTACCTCTCACTTTTGTTTGCTTTAGATACTTGCACAAGTGCCACCATTGCCTACGTAACGTTTGTTCTTGTGCTGGAGTGTCTGCCATTTATTGCAGTATTATACCTCTACTTGTACTTTGTTCGCTTTTGTAACCTGCACACATATCACTTTTTCCTCCTGTAATGTATCGTTTGCTCCTCTTGTATTTTGGTTGCTCAATATTGTGACTTTTGCCTCATGTAACTTAACGTTTGCTTTTGTAATTTGTCCACTTGTAATTTTTCTCCTCATGTATTATTGCTGTTCCTTGTGTGAAGCGCTCTGACACCTTCGGGTAAAGTCCGCGCTATATAAAATCGCATAAATAAATAAATAAAATAAAAAAATTCCACACATCACCTGGCCCACACAACAAGACCCATTCTTCCTCGTCCACTATGCCTGAATGTAGGGCTGTGGGCGAGGTGCTAAGACTAACACCGTTTCTGGGCTGCATGGGCCCCAGGGGGGCCGAGGTGAAAATGGCTCAAAGGCCTGAGAAACACCTGGCCCCCAGGGAGGCCGATTCTTGCAAACAATCACCCCTCCCCAGCCCAGCCTCAGCTTGATTGCTTGGCAGGGCAGGGGTGAAGGAGAGGCCACAGCTGACAATAGCTGTCCGGCAGCACAGCGAGGCTGCTTTCATTTTCTCTGTCTGTCTCGTGCCCTCCGTGGGCCGTTTTTTTTCTCCCCTTTCCTAGTCCACTCTCTGTGGACTGGGACAGGGGAGAAAAAAACGGCCCACAGAGGGCACTGAGGCACCGGCCCTTCGGCCCATGCCCGCCTTGCCAATCCGCCCCTGCAGCAAACGCAAGAGTTTACAAGGCTTGGTGAATAGCTAAAAAAACGTGATCCGCGGATCCTATGTGTTTTCCTAGTTAACAAAGCAGGACCTCTTCATAATACTCCGTTGCTTGAACTCTCTCTACATTTATCTGGTATCTTTTTACGCTCTTTAAAGCACTGTCTCTGAATCCTGATATTGGGGCTCTGAATGGGAGATCACAATCTCTACCGAATCATTTTGGAAGGCTCAATCTGGTTCTGATGAGCAGCCTTCTTAATCTGCCTAGTGACAAGAATTCTGGCTTTCTTTAATTTAATGATTAAAAGCCTGTGCTGTTTGGCGCTAGTAGTTTTTTTTTTTTTTTTTTTTGCTAGCCCACCTTTACCGGTTTGTATCGTCTCAGGAGTATTCCTTGAAATCCCCGCAATTGCTGTGTCACAATCCTTTACCTTGAAGCCCACAGTTTTCTGGGCATTTCCTGCTCTCTTTGCTTTGCACAATGAGCTCTTGAAACATTTGGAGCATCTGTAGATGCCTCCTAAACTAGTATTTCAGGTTCTCAGCTGCAACCTTCTAGAGTGTGCGGGCATGGTGTTTGTGCATTTTAGACCAGCTCTAGCGCTGGGTACTGTCTTATTGGACAGACCCCCCAGGATATAGCGGCATAAAAGTGCAAATTTAGCGGCACAAAAATGTAAATTTAGCGGCACAAAAATGTAAATTTAGCGGCATTATTGCGGCACTTTATTTTACTCGAAATAATTCCTTTTCAGCCCTAAATCAATAAAACCTGTTTTAGCATAGTATTCCTCTTTGAAATAGGCGTGGTTAAAGTTTCTGCAGCTCTACAGAAGCACAGCTCCTATCTACTAACCTACTAACCTTGTGGGAGGGGGCGTATTTCTCCCTGGGATTTTCTAGCGCCCATGAGTGCACCCCTGCCGGGGCACCACTTTCACCGCACCCTGGGTGCAGTCGCACAGCTCCCCTTTGCTCCATGTGTGCAGTCACACAGCCCCCATTTGCTCCCTGGGTGCAGTCACACAGACCCCCATCTCTCCCTGGGTGCAGAGGTACAGCCTCTTCTTGTGTTGCGTGCACTGACTCCCTTTTATAGGTAGTGCTGATAAGACAGACATCTCGCAATAATCATCCTTCAGAACCAGGTTCCCCAGTTCCAAATTCAGTAGCTCTGACCATGTTGTCACATCCTCTCCCCCACTGAGAGAAACTCGCACTGCCTCAACTATAACCCAATTGTGCCCGCTATAAACTCCTGGATGCGGCTCAATTTAAATGACACACTAGACAAGAGCAATATCCTGCCTACAAAAAAAAGTAACATTATCCTGGAAAAAGCAAATACTCATAGGGAATACAAAATTAAGTAAAGCATGTGAAATGTAAGCAGGAAAAACATGGTTACTTTAACGCTTTTACACTCACTATTCAGAAATCAGTGAGTGCTTTTGCCTGAAAAGTTAAGGGCACAGAATGGACCCATTTCAATGTCCATTGCTTATATCCTTACAGAATGTAAGCAGTATAATAAAAAGACCAATTCCCTGAACACCGAGACGCAGTACACATTTTGTTTTCCAATCCATGTGTTGCAGTGCCTCCCACACTGGTGCACTAGTTCCCCGCCAGGGGGAAAACCATGCTAATCAAAGAAAGACAAGTAAACAAAAGAAGAGCTTCACTGGCAAACTCTGTAGAGTGGCGCAGAGGACGGCCCGGGACCAGGGTTCGATTCCCGGCGCGGCAGGTTTCTGGACCAGGGTCAGCGGACTCGATAATTCTCTCGCCTCGGTGCCCACTCTGATCAGCGATCACACTCGGCAACTCTGGGCATTAGCTTGCCTCATCTTCACTAACGGCCCCACCAGACCGCCGGGGATGCCTGGTCTCACCCTGGAGATACCCATTAAGGGACCATCTCTCAGGGAAGCCAGGAAGGGTTTCGCAGCGGTCGAAGCGCCTTGGGACCCTCCGGGTAAGTAGTGCGCTATATAAATGCCTATACATTTACATTTACAAATGTGTTTAGGTATGAATAAAATCAATCTGCCCACTTTGCTATCACTCTGTTTGGCTTTATTTAGTTATTTTTCATGTTTTGAACCTTTCTTTCCCACAGCTTCACTTTGGAACATTGCTTTCATTGGGCCGGTACTGTCCAGAACGTAATACACAGCACTTTTTTATCTTGAGAGAGAGAGAGAGTACCGGCACTTCTCAGAAACAAGCAGGTACTCTGTTACAGAGTACCTTCACTTCTATTTATCTATTTCAAGCACTACTCTGGAATTGTAAAATATCACAAAAATGACGTCAATTACATGTTTTTCTTTTTTGGATCCATTTCACAAGTGCACAAATCAAGGAACGAAGAAAAGAGACTGGGAGAACCAATTCTGAAGGCAGGGATTTCAGTAGGAGAGAAGCTGCTACACAAAGAGAGGGAAGAAAAGGGAGGAAGAAAGAAAGGGGGAGGGCAGTTGAAGCGGCAAAGCAGACACGGTGTATTCTGTGCGCAAGAAGGAAAAGACAGTCCTTTCCCTTCTCTGCGCGCCCCTCCCGTCCCCGAGCTGGAATCGTAATTTTTTATTCTTTCCAGTCCCTGCAAGCTGAAGAGAAGCGATACTTTCCTCGCCTCGCTCCTCTTTCATAACTTTGGTAAACAAAGGAGGAAGCAGGCATGTAATAGCTCCGTTTGACGGGATGACGTATGGGCGCACAACCAATGAAATTGCATCATTTTTTCATGCCTACCGGGAGAGTTATTTTCGCGGGCAGTTAGGTAAATATCGCGCCCGTCGCGCTTGCCAGCTGATTTCGCGATTTTTTCGTGAATCGCGAAATCGCGAAATGCTGGAGGGTCTGATTGGACAAGACTGCACCTAGGAACCTCTGAGCTTTAGAAACAATCTCCTGCATCTTCTTTTTTATATTGTGCTGTTTGTCCAGGCCTGTTAAACAAAGAAGTATGCTGGAGCACTAGGGTGAAAAGTAGAGGTGGAGGCAAGGTTCTTGAGTAGAAGTTTATTAAGATACTGGAAGAACAGGTGGTGCCAGGAAGCACAACTGTACAGCAACGAGTCAGGCAGCAACCGACTCCACAATCAGAATACATTCTATGTCATACTAAGTCATAACCATTCTAAAGGTGGGCTCGCACCAACACGAGCCTTAAAGGAAAACACAAGGAAATAAAGTACGATACAACACCCCCCCCCCCCCTCACAAGGAAAACACAAAAAGGAAACATAGGAGAGAGGAAGTGGAAACCCAGAAAGGAAAGTAGGGAAAAAACGAGAGAGACAAATAAACACTAAGGAATTACTTAACATAATCCTTAAGCCAACTAGGCAAAACTCTTGGCCTCTTAGAACTTGAACACATACTGCGACCAGGGTCATGCAAAGCCGTACCAGCCTGACCTGGGTCATGCGAGGCCTGAGAATCAGGAACGTCACCTAGCGTTCTATTGGAAGCTTTAACAGCAGGTAATGTGGGTGCTGGAACTGTGTCACTACTAACAGAAAAGGATGGGGATTCTTGTTCACGATCAGGGGAAACCGGAGAACTGGTTACCACATTCCCCTCCCTTAATTGAGGAAGTGAAACAGCAGACGCAAGTTGGGACTGAAGTTGGCTGCCATGAAAGTAATCTTCAACCCAATCAAAACCAGAAAGTTTGCCTTTCACGATATTACTCTCCTCATGATTCTGACAAATATCCAAAGCCACATCCTTCAGCTCCAAACTTTTCCATCACTTAACCTGACTGAGTTCTTGAGAACTTCCAGGACTTGTTTAGGTGAATCAAATTTATTCTCACCTTTCAAAACCTTGTAAGGCTTCCTAATCCTAACCCAATCTCCTGTCTTCACAATGACATCTTTCACACTATGGCGTTGGTCGTAGTAAGCCTTACTCCTGTCGTGAACCAATTCCAATTTTTTCTTGACCTCAACAGGTGACCACTGTTGGACACTGTCTTTGAAAAACCAACTAGGGTTAACCTTACATCTTGGTAGCCTACCTCTCATCATCACAAAAGGGGAAACTCCTGTGCAATTATTCAAGGTCACTTTGTAAGACCACACGGCCTTTTGTATCTCCAATTTCCAATCCAGACCTTTGTAATTTGCAGCTTGCAAAATGCCTTTAATCACTCTATTGAAGCGTTCGACAGTTCCATTGCCGCTAGGATTGTACAAAGAGGTTGTTTTGTGCGTAATACCACATTTCACAAAATAATCCTTGGCAACTTTGGACAGAAATTGTACACCATTGTCCGTTAGGATATTAACAGGTAAACCTTCAACTATGAAAATTTTATCTAAAAATTTCAACACAGCCAGAGTATCTACTTTATCCACAAATTTAACTACCGGCCACTTGGTAAACAGATCAATGGCAACCAAACCATATTCCTTCGGGTCCCCTACAGGGCCAAAAATGTCCACAGCAATAGTTTCCCAAGGCATGCTAGGAATGAGCCCATCACTCATAGCTGGTCTCAAAGTCCTCAAGGATTTGTCAGCCGAACTGCAAACAGGGCAAACTCTGACGAAGGCCTCTACTTCACTGTCGACTTTGGGCCACCAAAACAAACTTTTCACAGATAGCTTAGTCCTTACTATGCCAAAATGCCCCTCATGACATAAATGTAAAATCCTTTTCCTTAGCCCAGAAGGTGGAACGATCCTGTCCCCTCTCAATAAAAGCTCTTTCTCAAATGACAATTCAGATCGTACTTCCCAAAAAGGCTTCATAGAGCCAGGTAAGGATCTTTCTTTTGGCCAACCATGACAAATAAACTTGGATACTTCAACTAATTCCTTATCAGCATTATGTTCAACCACATTGTCTTTTCCAGGTACATATGTGATATTGTAAATGTATTCTTTCATGCGCATAGAGATCCTTGCCAACCTAGCAGAGGCTGTAGCAGTGCCATCCGTGGATAAAATGTGGACCAACGGTTTGTGATCCGTCTTGATGTGAACCATTTTCCCCCAAACAAAGGCACGAAAGTGTTCTAAAGCCCAAGCGCAAGCCAAAGCCTCCCTTTCGATAATGGGGTATCTGCTTTCCGCAGGTGACAAGGCCCTAGATGCAAATAAGATGATTCTGTCTCTACCCTTTTCATCCACTTGTGACAAAACTGCGCCCAAACCTTTGTCGCTAGCATCAGTTGTCAGGACACAATCTAAGTTAGGGTCGAAACTAGATAGAGCGCTCACTTTCTGCAATTCCCATTTGATATCAGAAAACTCTTTCTCACATTCTTTAGACCATTCAAATTTCACATTTTTCTTCAGTAAGGATCTAATGTGATATACCTTTGAAACAAAATCCTTGATGAATTTGGCACAATACTCAGCCATACCCAAAAAGGATTTGATTCCTTCTTTAGAATCAGGTGCAGGTGAAGTAACAATAGTCTCTATTAGTGAAGTTTTTGGTCTGACACCTTCCTCACTAATTATATGGCCAAGATATGAAACACTTCTTTCACCAAATTTGCATTTAGACAATTCAACAGTCAATCCAGCAGCACTAAGTGTGTCAAAAACTTTCCACAGCTTTACATCATGATCTTCTTTGTCAGTGCCAGCAATTAGAACGTCATCCTGAAAAAAACAAATGCCATCCATATCGCCAAATAATCTGTGCATTAAACGTTGAAACACTGCTGCGGCAGATGCAAGGCCGAATGGCATCCTAATAAACTGGAAACAGCCAAATGGTGTGATGAAGGCTGTTAGATGCCTAGATTCGGGTTCTAAGACCACCTGGTGGTAGGCAGCGGAAAGGTCTACTGTGGAAAACCAAGTCGCTCCCCTTAAGGAGGAGACCATCTCGTTAATTTTTGGCAAAGGAAAACGTTCAATCACAATATTTTGATTAAGATGGCGTAAATCAATACATAAACGGATTTTACCGTTGGATTTCCTCGCTACGACTATTGGACTAATCCACTCTGAAGAGTCTACCTCCTCGATGACACCCTTAGCTAATAGGCCTTGAATTTCTTTTTTTACTTCGTCCCTTATCAACAAGGGAATGGGCCTAACCTTATGTACCTTGGGTTGTGCATTTCCTTTGAGCATGATTCTATGCTCGAAACCCTTAAGCTTGCCTAGTTGTCCGCTTACTACGCTGGCAAACATGCTCTTCAAAATATCCTCTAATTTGCTGCCTTCATCTACAACTAGCACCTTCTCCTTGCTATTAGGGTCTAAGATGATATGGAGATTCTTCTGGTCATACCACCCCAGAACAGAAGGTCCCTTTTTTGCTATGTATAACTTGCCCCTGGTCACCCTACCTTTAAAAATGAAGGTGAGCCATCTGAAACCCAGAAGGTCAATTCTTCCACCTGTATAACTCACAGGACTAACATCTGAGGCATTTAACTTATCACCTATCTTCTGTGTGAAACTTTTCTTCCATATGTCTTCGTTGATAATCGTATATGGAGATCCTGAATCTGCATATACCTTAACTTTAACACCTCCTAAGGAGATTTCACAGATAGGTTTGCCCTCCATTGCTTCATCAGTAATGTTCAACATATAATTGCCTTCCTCAGTAATTTTCAACATGTAATTCCCTCTCACATTCTTTACACAACCATCCTCATCATCACTACTTCCATCAACACACACATCTTCATTCCAAATACATTTGACATTAGTACGCCTGCGGCACATTTTGCTAAAATGGCCAATGAGACCACAAACACTACACTTTTTTCGTAAGGCAGGACATGACTTGTAGTAAGCCATATGTTCTCTGCTACCACAACGGTAACACTTTTTATCTTCCAACTTGTTATCCATTCCTTGGCTCTTGAAAGGTTGACCAAAGTTTTTGTTATGAACTTGCTTATTCTGATATTTTGGTGTTCCTTGGATTTTGAAAACAGCCGATGACGCCTTGTCAGAGTCTTTAACTGTATCTTTAATTACAGTGGCGCATCTTCCCGACATTTCTGATTTCCTCATTATTGCAAGTACATCGTCGAGAGGTGCATCGCCATTCACCCAAAGGCGATCTTGAATAGGAGAATTGTCGTTGTGCATAACCAGCTGATCTCGAATAAGTTCGTCATGCAAGTCTCCGAATTTACAATCAATAGCAAGTTTTTTAAGGTCATCAACCCATTCATCAACCAATTCATCCTTTTTCTGTTTCCTTTGGAAGAATTTGTGTCTCACTACACCTATACACACTTTAGGTGCGAAATATCTATCCATATCAGCAATGGCATTGTCAAATTCACTTGAATCAGCATCAGCTAACTTCTGCATACGTGAATATGTTTTTAATCCTTTAGGACCTAGGGAATGTAGAAGTATTCTTTTCTTTTGC
This sequence comes from Lissotriton vulgaris, assembly GCF_964263255.1. NCBI lineage: Eukaryota > Metazoa > Chordata > Amphibia > Caudata > Salamandridae > Lissotriton > Lissotriton vulgaris. The sequence continues at coordinate 1,287,015,738 of NC_141687.1, read as the reverse complement.
TCCGGCTTCATTTTAGCATTCTCATCAATAGCACAGATGTAATTATTAAAATACTCTTTCCACTCCACCCACTTCATGTCTGGTTGCGAACCAGTAGCCCAAAAGGGTTGTGGGGGACTAATAACAAAGCTTTGTTGAGCCATTATTGCTTGAGAAATGTTTTCACTTTGGGACTGATCCCCAGAATCCATAAATAAGAGTACGCAAAAGAGCTATTAAATTGCACCTTATTTGCAATAATACAAAATAATAATAATTATGTGCCCCGACAATCTCACCTGTTCTCCTTGAATTGCCTCTTAAATAAAGAAACCTCGTTAAAGTCCGTTCGTTGTTTAAAAAGATATTCCCCTTGATAGAAACCCTCAGCGCTGCTTCGTTCGTTGTGTTGGTCGTTGTCCCGGTAACTGTGAAATGCAGCTCCTAAAATGGCCGCTACGCGGGGTCACGCAGCGTGACCTTGCGTGAGCACATCATCGTGATGACTACGAAGCTGACGCGATTGTTGGTTCGCGCAGGAGCAGAGCGTGCATGGGTAGTTGTCTTGCGCAAGAGTAGAGCGCGCAAGGAACTTTGGGGACGCTTTAAAAAATGCAGGCAGCGAAGTAGTAAGTAACTTCTCGTTCTTTGAAATAAAGCAAAGTCAATCAAAGTCTATAAACGCTGGGGTTAGGGGGGTGGGGTAAGAATAATTACCCGTTTGAAGCTAGTTTTCTTTCCTCTGTGAAGTATTCCTTAACGACGTGGTTTCTTTCCTTTCTTTCCCATGAGATGGGATGAAAAAAAAAAATAATAATAATCTTCAGGTAATCCCGATCGTCGCCACTTGAAAAGTAGAGGTGGAGGCAAGGTTCTTGAGTAGAAGTTTATTAAGATACTGGAAGAACAGGTGGTGCCAGGAAGGACAACTGTACAGCAACGAGTCAGGCAGCAACCGACTCCACAATCAGAATACATACTATGTCATACTAAGTCATAACCATTCTAAAGGTGGGCTCGCACCAACACGAGCCTTAAAGGAAAACACAAGGAAATAAAGTACGATACAACATAGGGTTCTGTTTCTTTGGCATCAGTATGTAATATTGTTCAAGGCTGACAAGGCTGTTTCACTGGAATTGAGATCCTTGTATTGTAATATACGGATGATCTCACAAAGTCTGTCACTACCTGTGTAGTTTTCATTTCCCCTGTGGGCCTGCTTTTTCCACAGTTTAACAGCTTTAGCGTTACAGTTTGATTTTAGTTTTCTGAGGCTGGTATGCATCTCTTCAATACAGGCCCCCAACTACATTTTTAGGTTCAAACCCCCTTATTGTGGGTGTTACTGTCGTGAGCAGCGTCGGGTGTATATTACCCTGAATCTCCCTGAGTACTGCTCTCTTCTCACCACCCCTTGCACCGTCCTGTTGTCCTTTCAACTCCTGCTCAAAAATAATGAACACCCCCCCCTCCTCCGAATACAACAAGTGATAACTGTCCCCTGTTTCTATTGATTACTCCGGGAAGTCCTCTGGTTCAAAGCTGTGATTAAGACCCCAGGGCCAATCTGTACTAGTGTCCTGGCTAGAAGAGGTGGGAGTGGCGGGGTTTACAACTGATGCAGAACTAGTTGGGGAGTATGTGCGGATCGGGGCTATATAGGCGGGCTTCATCCATATAGTCAGAAGCGCAGTTTTTATTGGCTGTACCAGAGGAGGCACTGCAGGGAGTTGATTTTTTTAGTGTCTCTAACGAATTTCATTAAAAAGTTAGTACTTGAACTGTTTTGATGACTGGAGGCGTCTCACACCGGTTGTAGGTGTTGATTACTCCTGGGGGTGTGCTGTCGTTCTGGCCTTTTGTGGCATCACAGTCATTTGACCATGTTAATGTCTAGTTGCAACAGTTGTAGGTGTTGATTCTGGGGAGCCCAAACGCGCTCGTTCTGTCCTTTAGCACAACCGGCGACCATTGACCCTGTTTATGTACACAGTCCTCGAGAAATCTAGTAGCCCACTTCTATAGCGATCCAGATTTCATCAGGGCAAGCTAGATTTACGGCCTGCTTGTCCCTTCTGTTGAATTTACAAATAACATGTGTTCTGTTCACTCAAAGTGAAGGAGCAATAAATATGCCTTTAAGTCTTGTTTTTATCTTGTCACATTTTCTCCTTGTTCGGATATGGAGGTCAGAAGTCAGTTTACATCTTCTTACAATTACCTTTCTTTCTGTTAATGCAGAGTTCCAGGCTTTTGTAAAGTGAACTGTCTAAGGTGCTGTGCAAAGAGTGTGAAATGAAAGGCTGTAGGGTGTCAGTTTTTTTTCTAACACACAACATTCAAATAGCTAAAAAGTGAACTGTACATACATTTCAAAATATATTTCAGTGGTTATAAAAGCCCATTTTTGTAATTCTGTGTGATGAAAAAATATTTTAATATTATGAACCCAAACCAGAACACTTTACTTGGTGATGTGCAAATGATAAATATGTTTGCTGAAACCCAATTTTCATAGATTATTGTTTATACACTGGATAGTTTTATCAGTAAAACTGCATGTTAGTGGTAAATTTTAATGGCATTTCAGTGAGAAATGTACTATCTGTGAATGACAGTGTGCTCCCATGTCATGCTTTAGAAATATATTTATTAAAAGTGAGTTTTTAAACATGAACTGAGAAACACACATGTCCCTGCCCTGATGGCAGTGCTATCAGCAAGTCAGGAATCATGTGTACTCTATGTGGGCTAGATTCTTATTTTGGCTCAGTCTCAAACTTATGACAGCAAGAGTTTGAACAATCTCGATGGGGCAATTTCCAACTGGCTCAGAGAAGCCTGCGATATGCTTGCCCCAACTCGTAAAATAAAATCAATCCGCTGTCATGAAGCATCTAGTTTGTATACTGCCGACTTAAAGAAAGCAAAACTTGAGTTACGACAGTCACATCGTAAATGGCTGATATCATACTCGCAAGATAAAAAGGATAGCTTTGCAAATTAAAACCTATGAGAAACTGATATGGGAGTCTAAACTTACCTACTTCTCTAATAAAATGTTAATGTCTGAAAACAAAACCAAAGCAATATTCAACACGGTTACTGAACTCTCCAACCTGGACCACTTAAATGCTCTGGTGGTCCCATCTCAAAAATTGTGTGATGACTTGAACCTACTCTTCACTGAAAGAATTTCGATTATAAAAGATGGGATCCCCCTCAGCCCTCTCACCAGTGCTGTCCCCTCGGAAGATATAAACCCAATAAAACGTACAGCATTTCCAGCAATCACCAAAGATGATCTCTTGAACTGATGAACTGATGACAAATGTCAAATCTGGTACACCTAATGATATTTGTCCCTCCTGCATCCATAAAAGTATATTTTCTGAGCTTCCTGACCCAGTGACCTCTCTGCTCAGTCTATCCTTAAGTCGGGGCATGGTACCCCATACTTTTAAGGAAGCAGTGGTTTTTCCATTACTAAAAAAAGCTAGGGAAGATCCATCAAGATATTGAAGGCTCACATTTCCCATCATTTCTGCTCTTTCTGAGAAAACTGGTCCTTTCTGGACTCCAATCAGGCGGGATTTCGACCTGCCCATTCTAAGGAAGCTGTTATGCTATCTGTTGTTGATGACATGAGAAAGGAAGCAGACAAAGGATGGGCTTAGTCCTTTTGGACTTATCGGCGGCCTTTCACACAGTGGATCATGACATTTTAATTGATTGTATCAATGCTGCTGGTTTGCACGGATTAGCATTAGATGGGCTGACATCCTTTCTCTTAGATCGGCACCAGTTGGTACACCTTTTTCCACTCCAATGTAGATTACTGCAGGACTCTTCTTTGTCTCTCTTGCTATTTAATCTCTACATCCGCCCATTGGTTCACATTCTACAGAAGCGAACAGTGAAAATATATCACTACACCTATAACATGCAGATACTCTTCAATGTTGACGACCCACTGTCTACAGAATTTTTTAGAGCACAATGCTCTGCATCTGTGGCTGGATGAACTGCCATCAGCTGAAGCTGAACTCAGAAAAATCAGAGATTGTGATGACCAAAAATAAATTGCATAGTATGATTCCCTCCATCTGGCCATTGGAGATAGGTGCTCCTTCTACCCCAAAAAACTGCATTCAAGAGCCTTTAGTTCTTAGTCGATCAAGATCTTTCACTGAAGCCCCAGATAGGCGCAGTGACCTCGTCCAGTATTTTTCTGCTTTGAAAAGTGAAAAAAAAGTTGGAAATTCTTTACCTTGGAGGCCATCATGCAGAAAATAATTGCCCTTGTCACGTCACAAATTGATAATGCAAATCCTCTCTACCTCGGCCTTCCCAAGGACTTGAGGCAGAAGCTGCAGCTGGTCCAAAACCAAACGGCTAGATTGGTCAGGCGTCAGCCTAGATTTTGTCACACCTTGTCTCTGCTGGTAAATGTACACTGGCTTCCAGTCTCGCCTAGAGAACACTCTTTAAAACCGGGTGTATTATTTCAAAATCTCATAATGACAAAAGCCCATCATTCATGAACTCCAGAATCCGGAATTATACCCCCAAATTCAATCTGAGGTCTTTTCTCCAATATCTATTAGAGGTCCCTAAGTTCAGCTGGAAGAGACTGGGTGTATCTAGGTTTTCCGTACTTGTCCTCGGCTTTTGGAATTCCTTGCCCCCTAACATCAGAGCCACAACCTCCTATATGAGTTGTAGGTCTCTATTAAAAACCTGGCTTTTCAGACAGGCGTATGGTTAAGACCAGAGTCCCTTTTGTCACAGTGCTTTCAGCACCATGAAACCCTTGTTAGTGTACGGGCCCTATATAAATATACTATAACATAACATCATGGAGCAAATGTTTAGTCTATCTGATCAAACAAAAGAGGTTTTTTTTGTACAGCAGAAATGCTTAACTCACATATTTGAAGATGCTCTTAAATGTGATAATGCAAAAAAAGGCGGCTCTGTAAAATAAAATATTTGCTTAGGATCAAACAATTTGAGTCCAGATTACAGGTCAAGTATATTAGATGTAGGCCAAGTAGATTATTCAAGTTACTAGACCTGCAGGTCTAGTAAAATGTTAATGATTTTTCGAGGCCTGGCACAGTTTTACGCACACAGGTCTGGCACAATCGATCTAGGGATTAATGGCCATATGTAGGAAGCCTAATTGTGCTCGCAAATGCTGAAATTCGCAGAATTTCAGCATTTGCGATCGCAATTAGGGCAGTGTGCTATGTAGCACACAAAAACCCACATGCAAAATAAGGAATCGCAAAATTTGCGATTCATTATTTTGCTATTGCATTTAGGGAATCGCAAATTGCAATTCCTTAAATGCAATGTAGGAAGCACCCAAGTTGTGCGACTTATGACTTAAGGAGTCGCAAAATACACCAACTTCAGGTTGGTGGTATTTTGCGATTTCTTTGAAAAATGCACTTTTTGGCATTTTTCAATGTGCTATGTGGGTCACATACATGCCAGGGCATGTATGTGGGTCACATGTGCACAAATGTCAATTTCAGGGGTGCAAAAGGGTGTCCTATTGACACCCTTACAACCCTGAAATTGCATTCTCAATTTGTGATTCTCTAATTGAGAATCGCAAATTGAGAATGTCTTCCCACTAATTCCTATGGGGCTTCTAGCCCATAGAAATGAATGAGAAGGTATTCCTTGTTTGCGAATCGCAATCTGCGATTCGCAAATATGGAATAAGTGGCATTCTCAAAAAAATTTGCTAATCCTACCTACATTTCGTTTTGCGATTCTCTAATTGCGTTTCCCTAAAAATTGCAATTTGAGAATCGCAAAATGAAAATTACCTACATATGCCCCTAAAAGGTGTAGAGCGGGAATATCGATGGGAAAATATCGACTTACCTTAATATCGCCGCAGAAATATCTACAAGAAGAAATATCGATGTCAAAAATATAGTTTGACAAGAATATCGACAGACAGGTAAGAAATATCGATAACAATAATATAGTTGTAATAAATATCGTTTACAAAAACATAGTTTACAAAAATATCGTTATTTAAATAATTATAAGTAATTTAGTGTTTTTAATGAGTATTGTTTTTTAAAATAGTATATTTTTTAGCATTTTATTAGTGAATAATGTATTTTATGTTGAATTTAGTGTTAAAAGTTCCGTAGCGGGTTGTGGGTTTATAGGGGAATAGGGTGGGAAGTAATTTAAATATAATAAAATAATTGATTAATTAAAGTGTTAAATTAATATAAATATTTTAATAATTATTAGTTAATTAATTTCAATTAGTTAATTGATAATTAATTATGGTAATTAATTATGTTAATTTTTTTAAATTAATTTTAGGTGTGTGCACTGGAATTTAAAATAGAAAATGTAGTGAAGTAATTACATTTTAATTAAATAATCAATTAATTATTGATTAATTAATTATAATTAAATAATTTTTTATTTTTTAACAAGTAAATACATTTTAGTTTGTGTTGTGGTGTTTATAAGTGTATATGGTGTGAAAGCTGTCAAATAATTATTTATGTAAATATTTTGAAAATACAATACTAATCAATATTTAATTAGTAAATATTTAATGTAATTGAGTAATTAATTTTAGGTGTGTAGGTGTTTGTTAATAATAATATATTTTAATGTATATATTAAATAAGTTTATAATCTACATTAAATGTAATACTAAATTTGACAGATGGTTTAATTTTTTGTTTGAGTTCCTACGCTTTCCCTACTGTTGTACTCACTGGAATGTGAATAGTAATTTTTACCCCTATGCTATCCAATGCTTTCTCTACTGTAGCACCCTTTGGAGTGGGAATAGTAATTTTTACCCCTACGCTATCCAACGTTTTCCCCACTGTTGCACCCTTTGGAGTGGGAATAGTAATTTTTACCCCTACGCTATCCAACGCTTTCCCTACTGTTGCACCCTTTGGAGTGGGAATAGTAATTTTTACCCCTACGCTATTCAACGCTTTCCCTACTGTTGCACCCTTTGGAGTGGGAATAGTAATTTTTACCCCTACGCTATCCAACGCTTTTCCTACTGTTGCACCCTTTGGAGTGGGAATAGTAATTTGTACCCCTACGCTATCCAACGCTTTCCCTACTGTTGCACCCTCTGGAGTGGGAATAGTAATTTTTACCCCTACGCTATCCAGCGCTTTCCATACTGTTGCACCCTTTGGAGTGGGAATAGTAATTTTTACCCCTACGCTATCCAACGCTTTCCCTACTGTTGCACCCTTTGGAGTGGGAATAGTAATTTGTACCCCTACGCTATCCAACGCTTTCCCTACTGTTGCACCCTCTGGAGTGGGAATAGTAAAAAGTGTAGTTAATTTGTAATAAATAGGTAAAATAATAAAGTAATATAATGTATTTTGTTAATAGTACTTATATTTATTAATTATTTAATGTAATTTTAATTAATTTAAAAAGTCGATATTTTTAACATCTATATTTATTACATCGATATACTTGTGCAAAGTGAGGATCTTTCCCTGTAAAAACACGTGGACACAAAAGAGCGCTGTTTAAAATCTGTGATACACTTTCTTTCTTTCAAAAACATTTATTTGATTAGCGTTTAGCAAAATCATAAAAAGTACATCATAACATTACAGTGCATGTTTAAATCCCAATGTATGATACAAATAAGAACTGATTGACTTTAAAACTATTATTAAAAACAATAGTAACAGATTTATGTACATTAAGGCATAAAATCTTGTGGACGGTAGCTCAAACTGTACAGCGGATTTTCAGACATGATTCCAGAAAACAAGCTACACATTTAGCAGCATATTGTGAGTCTAACGACTGCAGGGCCAGAAACGCTGGCCGACACGTTTGCAGGCCCATTACACGAAGAAGGGGGATAATCCAGCGCTTGCGGGGTTGCTCATAGTAACGGCAGAACAAAGTTACATGTAATGTGGACTGAGGTGAAATTCCGTCACATGGACATTTAATCAATTCATGAGACCAGTTTTGCACAGTGGGGAAGGTAACAAGACGTAAAAAAGAATTAAATAGAAACCTAGTTAGAACAAATTTTTCATGATTAGATGGGAAAAAAGTTAAATAAGGTTGAATACCAGGTGAGGTCTGGACCAATAAGATCTGCACATTAGTTGGCTTAATTACTTCTTGCGAAAGGCGCAAATCTCTGAGATGGTTTAAACAGAGTTTTTTCAGGGCGCGCCTGGAGATATCTGTTGTTGAGGTGGGCTCAGAGAAGTAAGACGTGCAGTTCATATCCTTTAAAAAATTGGAGACATAAAGGAGCCAGGGGATTTTGCTCCAACTGGCCAAGGATAAACAGTCAGTTATTAATGAACGGGTTAAGTGGCATTGCGGTTTGTTCCAAATACGGTGCCATAAGAGAATCGGTTGACATCTGATGTTATCTGTTAAATAGTCAATGCCGAGCTCAATATGGCAACCATAAGTTGGGGCGCTTTGTGGGAGTGCCAAGATGTATTTTAAAAACCCGTTTTGGACCTTTTGGAGGTCGTCTACAGGAGCGTAGCCCCAGACACCTGCGCCGTAAGTTGCTACACTATGACATTTAGCGTGATAAATTTTAAGCAACTCGACTTTCATTTTTCTAGATCTAATTGTTCATTTTACTTTAGAGCATGCTGCAAGCATATACTCTATTAAACAAATAGCACCGTAGGAGGAGGAAACAATGTTACTGTGATGTTTGGCGCAGACTGGTGAAAGGTGGATGGCACAAGAATAATTCTTAAAAGGTAGTATTCATTAGTGAGGCATCAATAATGGTGCAAGAACAAGGCTTCTAATGGAATCAGAGCAATGCAAAACTAAACATACATGTGTACCTTTTGTGTCGGCAAACAGTTCCTCAATGTCCCACTCTGATGGCTGTACAGGCTGCACCCAAAACAACAAACAGGTTTGATTAAAAGATGCTACAGCAATCACCTACACTTACAACGCCCTTTTTTCCTTTTTCTTAGCCCCCCTTTTCAAAAGTTGATACACCAGAAGCATGTTATTGTCCTGGAAAGGATGACGTTTTGATAGGCCCCTTGGGAATTTGAACCTGGGTCTTCTGGCTCAAGCTCTCAGTCCTATGCCGGCTTAGACCCCTATAAATCACAGCCCCTTCACAGCATACAAAACAGAATCGCGATTTCACAGCATATTCAATATGGCCTGGTACTACCTATACCCTCTCCTCCCTTGTCAAGACCCAGATAATATCATAACAAATGTTTTTGGATGAGGGGGTTGTAAATAGCCCCGGCCTTATTTATTAATGTAAAAAATTCTAACAAAATAATATTTACAATATACGCAGAAAACATAGAATCACATTGATAAGTACAGATGTCAGATGGCTAAGCTTAAGATAACTAATACAAGTTATTCCTATCAGAATCTAAACATATCATCATCAATAATCATAAAAGCAGTTATTTGTCTGCGCATTCCTATTTGAGTCTACGGTGAGGTCAATAACTGGTGATAAATCCGTATAAAATTCTGCCCGCCCTCCCACCGGAGAGCGCATGTGCAGAGGGCCCGTTCACCATGAGGGTACTTCCTCCCCACGGTTACCCCTGTACACTCGGTATATTATCTCCATAAGGGGCCCTTGCAGTTCTGCGCCCTTTACTGGCGCCATTGTGCATGTGCGGGGTGGCCAACCAGCCTAGGTAAAGCGCAACTCCCCCGCACCTTTCCAGCCAACCGGCTGTAAATGCCCCTGGAGTTCAAGGAGAGACCACTTGTCCCTCCTCCTGGGGTGACCCCATTCAAGAATGGCACCGCCCTCTAAGGACCTTAAATTTACTGCTCACCAATCATGACCTTACCGCCACAGGCCAGCATAGTTGACCGACTATCTGGCCCTCCCCCAAATTGCTAACTAGAGGGTCATATCCTGCTTCTGAAGCCTCCCAAACATGCTAGCAGATTCTCTAAAAGGATTTCATTACGTACTTTGGACAAGTGGACACTGTCTTTTAACCTCATGCGCGCTAGCAGAATTCCGCTCGCACGCTGAGATTTTTCAAAACGCATGTTACGTGATGAGCTGGGCTCGTCATCAGCGTGCGAGGAGGCTACGCCATGACGAGCCCAGCTCGTCATCAGCGTGGAAGGGGTTAAGAAGCATGGCTCCCCCCTGATACACCCGTGGGCGATCGTCTGTAAATGAGGAGACCTAAACCTCTCTATCTTGTTGTTGATCCTCCTTACTGAGTGATTCAGTGCCCTCACAGACACTGCCCCCCCATTCAAAACTGGGTACCATCTGTGACCACACTATGGGGCACCCTTGATATGCCTTAACTAACCAACCTAGCTCAGTGATTATGGCTTCCAATTGCCCTCTTCTACCCAGATTTACCAGATCATTCCCTCCCAGGTGCATGATAATAATACTGGGGAGAGCCCCACCCTTGCTCAACAGGTCCACTACAAAACACTTGAACTGACTAAAGCGGAGACCCCCTTTTCCATGAAATGGCACCCTAAAACCAGCCTGCTCAGCTCTGGACTTGTAATTTCCTGAAAAGAAAATTGTATTCAAATGTCCCACATATGAATGGCCAATAATCCAAACGTCATGTGGTCCTGGTTTCTGTGGATAAGCACGTCCTTGCGTTGGATGTAGCTGTTGATTTGCCACCGCCAGTTTCCCCTCTGCGTGACTGGTTCAAGAAACTGTAAATGTAAGCAGAGAAGGAACATGCATCCGCACTGGGCAAATGTCCTACTCACAACATGTGTAGCCGCACATAGCACTTATAACAATTGGAGGACCACCTCCCAATCCTTTTAACATCGCTGCTGTGAAAACCCCTTGCTGTTGCCTCAGTGGCAGCCCCTATTCTGAAAGAATGCGTTCCAAAGCAACTTGGATACAAACCCGCCTTCTCTACTGCCATACCATGACTCTCTTAAACTGAAACCTTGTGAGCGGGATACCATCAGCATGGATTAACAATGTCGCCCCCCCCCCTTGTATTAGGCCTATGTTGTAGGAATGCCTCTAATTGTGTTACGGGGCAGCAAGGGTTACCATGTGCCCGATGCAGTAATACCCCCTACCCACGGGCCTCTTGGTCAGTTTTGGATTTCCTAATGGATATCAATAAGGCGTCATCTTGTACCTTTGCATGTTCTAACGGCAGATCCTGTTTATTCTGGGCCACCAATTCCCCTATCCTAAAAGCACCATAAAAAGCTAATGAAAAGGCATCTCTGAACAGCAGAGCTTCCTTTGTGGTGCTGCAAATAAGGTCAAGAGCCCCCAGCAAAGATGTTAGCAACTCCACCCCTATCGGACGTCTCGTGTCCGGTGCTGACCCTTGGAGGCGCTGCCACCCTTTTAAAGCTTTACTAACTGTGAAACTGTTAGTGAAACTGTTAGTGAGGTCTCCCCTGTCTCTAGTGTGCGCAAAGAAAGATCGCTGCCACATGCCACCTGGCTCCTGCTGCTGAGCGCCCCTCTTCATTTAAAGCGCCCAAGTAAAGCAGGAGTGCCCTGTGTCATGCCACTGCTCTGCCCAATCCCTTCCCAAGAATGTACAATATGCCCAAAATGCCCTTTCATACGCTTTCCTGGTCCTGGGAGCTGGGCTAGCTGCCACGAGGTTCGGTAATTGGGGGCACCAATCTGCCAAAGTACTTCTGGGAAGGATGTGGGAGTCGCCTCTGCAGAGGGGAGGTGTGCCCTAAAGACCTGCATTTTAAAGCGAGGGAGTGCAGTAGCAGCATAATTCAACACCCCTGGCACATGTTTAGCTTTAAACTGCATGTTCAATCTCATACATAACAACACTATCTCTTTCAAAAGGCGGAGAATCATTTTACACCGTGCTGCTTGTTGGTTGATGCATTCGACTACAGTCATGTTATCTGACCAGAACACCACCGATTGATTACGCAATCTTTCAGGCCAAACTGTTAATGCCACCCAGATGGGAAACAGTTCCATGAAACCAATGTTACCCGTCACCCCATTCTGCACCCACCATACCGGCCAACGCTGAGCCAGCCACTCATTACCGAGTATGGCACCAATCCCACACTACCCACAGCGTCAGTCAATAAACCTAACTCCACAGAAGTAGTGGGTGGACCGGGCCAAACTACCCTGCCGTTGAAGTCCTGCAGGAATGCCATCCAAATCCACATGTCCTGCCTAACCTCAGCTGACAGCCTGGTGTGGTGGTGTTTTTCTTTGAGACCGGTCATGGCCTGGTAGATGGAGCGGGAAAATGGTCGTGCCATTGGTATGACTCTTGGAGCAAAGTTCAACTACCCTACCATCTGCTGTAACTGATGCAAGGTGACCTTATCTTTTGCCAGACATTGCTGTAATGGTGTCTTGAATTTGATAATCTTGTCTGCTGGTAACTGAAAACACCCTTGGACTAAATCTAACTCAATGCCTAAGAATTCTATTGTTGTTGTTGGTCCTACTGTCTACGGTGCCAGGGGAACCCCAAAAGCCTGCATGAGCGTGCAAAATTTCTCAAGGTAAGCGCAGGAGACTGAACAACCCATGGGCATACACATATCCATGTAAAATTTATCCTCAAACTTAAAACCCAACAGGTGAAAATCCGATGGGTGAACGGGCAACAAGCGAAAGGCAGACTCAATATCAGATTTTGCCATCAATGCACTAGGGCACAGGCCCCTGAGCATCTCCACCGCCTGGTCAAAGGAAGCATATTTTACCCTGCAAATCTCATCACTGATAGCGTCATTTAATGAGTTGCCCTTAGGTGCTGGTAGATTATGTATCAACCTGAACTCTCCCCCCACTTTTTTGGGGACTACCCCCAAAGGGGAGCAGACAAAACTGTTCACCGGTATGCAATCAAATGGCCCAACTAATCTGCCCAAGCGCAGTTCTTTTTCAATCTTTGCTGCCGCCACACCTGGATTGGTTCTAACAGAAAGTTGATTCTTGCATACAGGTGCCCCAACGTAGTCAGGTGCAGTAATCCTAAACTCATACATGAAACCTTCTAGAAATGTCCTAGCAGTGGAATGATAAGGGTATTTGTTCAGCCAAGGAGTCATAGCCATTACATTAATTGCTGACTGTGCCATGTGTTGTGCCCTCCCCTCACTCATGTTTCCTCCTTCCCTTATCTTTTGACTTTTTGAGACATTTGGACTCTGGGTGCGATGGCTTGGCACAGATAGATCAGGCGTGTTTGAACGTGCACGTGCCTGGAGGCCTAGTACATGTCCACCTATTAAAGTCCCAACATGTTCCTTTCTGCCCTCCCCCACTACCTGAACTAGTGGCAGGGCCTGTGGTTGGTGGTGGGCTAAAGGGTTGAAAGGATTGGAATGACTGCCCCTGTTATTGGACTGTAACCCCACCCCAAACTGATCTGACCCCGCAATTGTGTCAACGCAGTCCCAGGAGAGGGATGGGTCAGATGCCTTGGCTTCATAAAATCTTTATCATACTCTTTCCAACCAATGCCCCATACTTGTCATGAGCCATAGAGATCAGATTCTGGTAACATGTAATCTCTGCCTGTGTATTAGGAAAACGTTCAGCCATCACTGCCATGAATTCTGAGAAACCTAATCCAAGTAATTCAAGTTCTCCTCAATCCTGAAATTGAACAGCTCACTTGCCCACTCTCTAGGGAGCGTCCTATGCTTCTTTTTATTTGCTTCCTCCCTTTCCATTTCGTCCAGAAGCAATGAGAACATACTAATATAACTTCCTGACCATATCCTTTCTTTCACCTCTTGTGTAATGTGTCTTGCCAAGTGCTCCCTCCCTGTGCGGGATTCACCCACACCCAACAGCGGCAATGTTAGCTGCTTACCTACTGGAGCTGCTCCAGCTGGCTCCCTCAACTTCTCCTTCGCCAGGCTGTTCCCTGGCACTCCTTTGCTGGCTTCAAGTGGTGATGCCCCTCCGGTTGGAAAGAGAGGGTAAGGTGTACCCAGACCCCACCTGACGTACCCCCAGGTTTTGCATCAAACTGACCCACCATCCGTCCTGCTTCTGCCAATGGGTCCTCCCCCATGTCCTTCGCCCCAACTGACGCTGGCAACATCCCAGCCTCCCTAACCATGGAAGGACTGCGGCTAACTGTGCCACTAAATCTTTTGGAACCGGGTTAGTGCCCGCAGGAGCATCCTTTAGGTCCCCACCCGCCGGAGTCACTGGATACTGCGCACTGCTTCCTGTCGGGATCAGCCCTGCTAGGACAATCCGGGGCCCTTGACGGAACACCTCCCAAAGGAACCCCACCTGCAGGAACAACCGGGACCGGAGCACCCAAAGGAATACCTCCCAGAGGACCCGCTCCTGATGGACCTGGCAACTCCCCTTCACCCCTGGGCTGAGGGACTGGCACAGGTGCTTTTGGCATATTCTTTCCTTTTGCGACCCCTTTCTTGGGCCTAGACCGCTTGGGAAGGGGGGATAATTCTCCCTTAGGCTTAGGAGACCCTATGGTTTGCCAAGGCCTATCCACAGCATCACCTTGTCCTCCCACCCTTTCCCTGAGATCAGTAACGCTCTGCCCTAATTTATCAACCTTCTTCCATCTCCTATACATAGTAACCATTTTGCGCATCATTGTCTCCATCATGTACTCCATGCAAGAACGTTTTTCGCCACGCTTTAACTTAGTGGCCATTGCTTTTACCAAACTGCAGGGGTTACTCTAAATGTGCTGGCTACTCCAACAGTGTACACAATGCCACCCTCTGAAGCACAGTTAATTGGGCAGTAGCCTACTTGCACCCCCCCCCCTGTATTTCCAGGCCTGGTCCACTGTCCTAGCCCTTACCTTTCAATGCTGGAGGTACACGACCGGCCGTAAGCACCCACGCAATAAAAGCCAAGCCACACCAGCTTATCCAGTGGGTCAGGCGAGTATTTTCTAGCCCGCTTGGCTCCCAGAAGTGCTGGAATGCAGGCCTGTCAGTGTCCCCTTAGGTACTACCTTGTGCTGCACCGGCAGGTCCAAGGATCTGGGTTTCTTTTTGATCTTGTCCACGTTGTCGCAATGTGCTCGTAATCTAAAACATATAGAAGAACACCGATCAAGTGAACTCCCCCCCTCTCACCGTTCCGTACCAAAGGTGTAACTCCCACTCTTACACTAGCAAATTGCTTAAAACCAAAACCAAACAACGTGCCCCCCCACTCAGTCTAACTGCATCTAATGCATCAAGACACAGTACCACAGCGCGGTTTAATGCTGTTCTTCTGGCACTCATGCTGCTCTCACCTCCCTTTCACAGCCCTTCCTGCGTCAGCAGCTACCCCGCTCGTATGAATAAGCACCCTGCCGATCACTACCGGCACTCCAGAAAAGACAAACCGGGAGCCCGCACTACTGTCGCCGCATGCCTCTACTTGCGGTTTTTTAACACAATAAGACACAATGTCAGTTGCTCTCTGCTCGCAGTTTTATAACAAAAATGCTACACAATGTCAGCAGCTCCCCGCTTTGCGGCAGCTCTCCGACCAAAATACCACACAATGTCAGCAGCTCCCCGCTAAATGTACGAGCGCGCTGCCCCCCGCTGATCGCAACCGTTACGTGCACTGTGCCAAACAATGTCAGCAGCTCCCCGGTCGCATGCCCAGTTCACACACAGTAAGCCTTGCGTTAAACACAATGTCAGCAGCTCCCTGACCGATGGCCTCTGCGCTCCGATCCGCAGTGCCACAGCCTCGATGTCTAGGGTCGGCAAACCGGCCAGCCTCGCTTGCTCCCGCCAGAACTCCCTGCAGAAAAGACAAAGAGAGCGAAAACAAATGCTCCTGCTGCCACACCGTTCCATGGATCCGACGCACTGCCTGCTTCAATCCCGATCTCTCCCGCACCAACTTTAATTGACCTGAAAAATAGAAGAGAAATAAAATTACAGCCTCCTAGCGAGGCTGATGTGGCAGGCTGGGGGAGCGAGGAGCAAAGAGGACGACAACTCCTCTGCTCCCGAGCTTTTTATGCCACTTTTTCTGCCAGGTCTGTTCTAACCGGCCTGGTGTTGTCTCAACGCGTGACCCGGAAGTGATCATAATCACTTCCGGGTCACGTTCAGGACCATCGATCAGTCGCGATCGAAGCGCCTGTCGCGTCACTACTGTGCGCAACAGGCCCGCTTCTGTGGTCGTCAGGGGCCGGCACGACCGCCATACGTTTCACGTGTCCGATGCCGGCCCCTCCTTTCTCTTTGCATTGTTTAACATAAATGATAAAACCGCCAAAGCAATGCCATCAGCCGCAGCCCCCCCCCAGTTCATGAACAAACCCATAAGCAGCCCCCGTGCCTCAGGCAGCAGGGATCTCACTAACAAGCCCTTTGTAAAGGTTGCCGCCATGCCCCTTTGTTAGGTCTCGCAGAGAGACCTATTGCCGCCCATCCACAAAGCTGACTTTTATGATCCGGATTTGTAGAAGTGCACGTGCTCGTGACCGTGCTTCTATCCCCATGCCTTGCTCTTCAAAGGCTTGCTTGATTGCCATGAATCGCATTTCTGCCCAGCCATCTGTTCACATGACAAGCTCCTCGTGCACGAGCTTGCCCGAGCCTTACCCCTGCCAGCAGCATTTGTCACATCAAAGGCTTCCGCTGCCCCGCCCCCCGCCGTCACTTATTCACGGCCGCAGGCCGTGACTCGCATGTACTTCCCCGGCTCTGCTCCCCGCCCCGCCTCCTCTCTATCCCTCGCTCTCCGCCAGATGCTAGGCTTCCTTTTCAGCTGCTTGTTATATAGTGCATCTTTGCGATTTCTAAGCATTTATTGTTTCATCTGCCGTCCTGCAAGTGATCTACATTTATTGCGCACCCTGTGCAGAATTTCTGTCGGAGATGCTGACCCAATAAATATATATACAGCTGACAGTCGGGAAAGACCGAGCTCCAGAGATGAATCAGGCCTGCGAGCGCCAGCTTCCTCCAGCCGCTGACAAACATCGAATTCTGGTAATTGACATTGCTCACGACAGTGGCGCTTCACGGCGGACATTTTTATTGGCGCGGCGACATCTCAAGCAGGAAAGGGTGCATTATACCAGTGAGGGGCCAAGTTGCAACAGGGTTTTGGTTGGGGGAGGGGAGTTGAGGAGTGGACATGAAAATGAGACAACCTAAAAGCATACTTTGTTTTTTGCTTTGCACGTTTTTACACTTTTTAAAAAACATGGAGCCTCTGCCCAGAATTACACGATATTTTGGTCCAGTGGGAAGGCCGTGATTCGAAGGTCAGCAACATAGTGTTGAAATTCTGTTGAGCTAACAGGTAACAATGTGACCTGCAGCAGGCTTCGTTTAATGATGCCAGACTGATACATTAACCCGAAGCCCCTGCTTAGCACTGAGACAGGGTTTGTGCGGGTGACCTGCAATGTCAAGTTAACAAATTGTTTTGTGTGTAAAGTAGTGAAGCATCAAGACTTTATTTAGATGCCTATGAAGGACACTTCCTCCCAGCCTCACTGCATCTCATGACCTCATTCCTGCGCCTACCATTTAGAATATTGAAAACTTTAACAATGTGACCTGATGCTAGAAGCTTCTGAGAATGGATGCCATCCCCCTGCCAGCAGCATTTGCCACATCAAAGGGTTCCGCTGCCCCGCCCCCCGCCGTCACTTATTCACGGCCGCAGGCCGTGACTCGCATGTACTTCCCCGGCTCTGCTCCCCGCCCCGCCTCCTCTCTATCCCTCGCTCTCCGCCAGATGCTAGGCTTCCTTTTCAGCTGCTTGTTATATAGTGCATCTTTGCGATTTCTAAGCATTGGGAAATACGGGTGTCACTTTAACCAAATGTGATGCCACTGGGACATCTCTGGCTATGCCACTGTATTGTTTCATCTGCCGTCCTGCAAGTGATCTACATTTATTGCGCACCCTGTGCAGAATTTCTGTCTGAGATGCTGACCCAATAAATACAAATACAGCTGACAGTCCGGAAAGACCAAGCTCCAGAGATGAATCAGGCCTGCGCGCGCCAGCTTCTTCCAGCCGCTGACAAACATGCGTGTGGGTTCTATATTTGTATGTGCCCGTGTTTAACCATATGTGGTCGTTTGGCAATGTTTATAAGCTGGAAAGACTGGTAATTCAGTGGATGAGTGAGAACCTTTATCTCTCGTGGCCATTTCCCCTTACTTGTGTGTACTCTTTCTAGGACAGCCTTTTCTGTATGTAAACGTGAGGTTGAGTACTTTGCCCATGTAACTAGATATTACTGGCCCCATTATAAATGTTGTTCCTCGCTTCCCTGTGAGGTTTATGTATTCGAAAATCTTGCAGTGTGCGAAGCTACTGTTATTTGGCATTTCGGTTATTTACGCAAATACATTTATTTGTCGTTCCTTTCTCTATTTATTTTTCCTCCATGCGTGTTTACTACACAGTTTGGCCACTAGAATACACCCATGCCTGGCATCGCTCAATGTGAAGTCGTCTTAGTTTAGTGCACATTTTCCAGTCAGTCACATCTTAGTGGTTCAAAGACATCCACAGTACCACTCAGCAGAAACACTCACCACCACCATGAGCTAATGAGCTGCTACATGGAATGGTGTTCCCATTCAGCTGCTTAATGCATCCCGATCCTTAAGCAGAGGGCACACATGTCCTCTGCTTTTGTTTATTGATTGCTCTTGACCCGTACTAGCCTTTTAAGGTGGAGTTAGCTGATGCCTTTTTTTCCTGTATTATTTATATTTATATTATATTATATTTTATATTTATATTATTATTATTTATTACATCTGCTGGAGTCGATAACATGGTTCTCACTCTCTCCTCCTCTATCCCTCTCCGTGCTCTCCTCTCTCTCTCTCTCCCTCTCTCATTCCACTCCCTCTCCTCTCCCTCCTTCCCTCTCTCTCCCTCCCCTCGCTCTCTCACTCTCCCTCCCTCCCCTCACTCTCTCTCCTTCCCTCTCTCCGTTTACCTCTCTCCCTTTCCCTCACTTCCCTCACCCTCTCCCCTCTCTCCTCTCTCACCCCCTCCCTATCTCTCCTCTCTCCTCTCTCCCCCTCTCTCCTCTCTCCCTCTCTTTACCTTCCCCCTGCTCTCCTTTTTCTCCCTCTCCCCATCTCCCCCTCTGCCTGCTCTCCTCTCTCTCTCCTTCTCTCTCTCCCCTCTTTCTCCCCTCCGTCCTTTGCTCTCGTCCCCCCCTCTCTTCTTACCCTCCCTCTCTCCCTCTACCCTCTCCCCCTTTCCCTCTCTCCCTTTCACTCAATTCCCTCTCCCTCTCTCCCTTTCCCTCTCTTCCTTCTCCTCACTCACCCCTCTCCTCACTCTCTCCAGGCCTGACTCTCTCCTCCCCTCTCACCACTCTCCCCTCTCCCCTCTCACCACCCCTCTCCCCTCTCAACACCACTCTCCTCACCACTCTCCCCTCTCCTAATTGCATTTTTTCACGGCTGCCAGGCCGTGACACCACATCAAAGGGCTTCTCCCATAATTATTTTTTTACGGCCGACCGGCCGTACTTTAAGTTTCACGCCTGCCATACAACATACAACCACACATACAACCACACGCACAACCACACGCACACCCACAACGTCAGTGCACAGTTTCACCAGGCACAGACACCATCAGTCATCAGTGCATGCTTTCACCGGGCACAAACACCACCAGCTGTCAGTGCACACTTTCACTGGGCACAAACACCGCCAGCCGTCAGTGCACGCTTCCACCAGGCACACACACACACCACCAGCCATCAGTGCACGCTTTCACCAGCCACACACACACCACCAGCCATCAGTGCACGCTTTCGCCGGGCACAAACACCACCAGTTGTCAGTGCACACTTCCACCAGGCATACACCACCAGACGTCAGTGCACGCTTTCACCAGGCACACACACACCACCAGCCATCAGTGCACGCTTTCACCAGGCACACACACCACCAGCCGTCAGTGCACGCTTCCACCAGGCGCGTCAGTGCACGCTTTCACCAGGCACACACACCACCAGCCGTCAGTGCATGCTTCCACCAGGCACACACACCACCAGCCGGCAGTGCACACTTCCACCACAGCACCACTCAGCACCACTACACCATCACTCAGGGGCACCACAACATCACTATGCACTACAACAGCATCAATGAACGCCACAGCATCACTTGTCCCCAAAACAACATCACTCAGCGCCACCACAACATCAATCTGTGCAACCATTCAACAACAACTCTTTCAAATATTTTCTGTCAATGTTTAAAGCTTTATTGCAAATGTCATAAAAAGATGTTAAATGTTTTCACTTCTGTTCTTGTTAAAACATTGTGATTTGTCAGATCAATACATGTAAGACAGGGGGAAACTAAACATGTACCTTTACTAATGCTATAGATGTAACATGTGCTAACTTTATAACTATTGACATTTCTAATACCAAAATTAATACTTTTATAATTTTTAAAACATAAACAAAAATTATTTTTTTTTTACATTTTACACACCAAAAGCTCAAACTTTTCTATTGCAAGACCTATTGCATTGCAAATGCTTGTTGTTTAAAGTGGGGAGTATTTTAATTTTCTGGCTACTCCCTTGGGTCCACATGTCAATTGTCTTAAAAAACATGTGTATCTTGGAGCTGCATGCAAGATGGAGTGGTGTCGACCATGGGGGTGATTTATACTACAAGGTCTTAAATATGTGTACTGCTTCATCAAAATAATGGGGGTCCCTTCGCCAGGAACCGTGGGAACCAAACTGCTAATTTATGCATATTTTTTCAATAAATTAGGGATTTCTTTGAACCGCAATGCTTTAATTTAAGCTTATGTTTTTTCAATAAAAAGCGATTTATGTGCATTATTTTCATCAATTAGAGGTTTTCTTATCTCTCTGTCTCTCTCTCTCTCTCTACCTCTCTCTCTGTAGCTCATCCTAAACAAGCTGAG
Source organism: Lissotriton vulgaris (assembly GCF_964263255.1). Taxonomy (NCBI): domain Eukaryota; kingdom Metazoa; phylum Chordata; class Amphibia; order Caudata; family Salamandridae; genus Lissotriton; species Lissotriton vulgaris. The sequence goes on along the minus strand of NC_141687.1, from coordinate 1,286,994,810 downwards.
GCACCCACGTGTGCGTATATTTACACAAGTATCAGGCATCAGTTTGTTTCTGCCTAAAAAAACCTCAGCTACCAAGACTCTGCATAATAAAAAGGTGTACCATGAGCAGCATATTTATATTATATTATATTTTATATTTATATTATTATTTATTACATCTGCTGGAGTCGATAACATGGTTCTCACTCTCTCCTCCTCCATCCCTCTCCGTGCTCTCCTCTCTCTCTCTCTCCCTCTCTCATTCCACTCCCTCTCCTCTCCCTCCTTCCCTCTTGTCCTCCCTCTCTCTCCCTCCCCTCGCTCTCTCACTCTCCCTCCCTCCCCTCACTCTCTCACCTTCCCTCTCTCCGTTTACCTCTCTCCCTTTCCCTCACTTCCCTCTCCCTCTCCCCTCTCTCCTCTCTCTCCTCTCTCCTCTCTCCCCCTCTCTCCTCTCTCCCTCTCTTTACCTTCCCCCTGCTCTCCTTTTTCTCCCTCTCCCCATCTCCCCCTCTGCCTGCTCTCCTCTCTCTCTCCTTCTCTCCCTCCCCTCTTTCTCCCCTCCGTCCTTTGCTCTCGTCCCCCCTCTCTTCTTACCCTCCCTCTCTCCCTCTACCCTCTCCCCCTTTCCCTCTCTCCCTTTCACTCAATTCCCTCTCCCTCTCTCCCTTTCCCTCTCTTCCTTCTCCTCACTCACCCCTCTCCTCACTCTCTCCAGGCCTGACTCTCTCCTCCCCTCTCACCACTCTCCCCTCTCCCCTCTCACCACCCCTCTCCCCTCTCAACACCACTCTCCTCACCACTCTCCCCTCTCCTAATTGCATTTTTTCACGGCTGCCAGGCCGTGACACCACATCAAAGGGCTTCTCCCATAATTATTTTTTTACGGCCGGCCGGCCGTACTTTAAGTTTCACGCCCGCCATACAACATACAACCACACATACAACCACACGCACAACCACACGCACACCCACAACGTCAGTGCACAGTTTCACCAGGCACAGACACCATCAGTCATCAGTGCATGCTTTCACCGGGCACAAACACCACCAGCTGTCAGTGCACACTTTCACTGGGCACAAACACCGCCAGCCGTCAGTGCACGCTTCCACCAGGCACACGCACACACCACCAGCCATCAGTGCACGCTTTCACCAGCCACACACACACCACCAGCCATCAGTGCACGCTTTCGCCGGGCACAAACACCACCAGTTGTCAGTGCACACTTCCACCAGGCATACACCACCAGACGTCAGTGCACGCTTTCACCAGGCACACACACACCACCAGCCATCAGTGCACGCTTTCACCAGGCACACACACCACCAGCCGTCAGTGCACGCTTCCACCAGGCGCGTCAGTGCATGCTTCCACCAGGCACACACACCACCAGCCGGCAGTGCACACTTCCACCACAACACCACTCAGCACCACCACAGCACCACTCAGCACCACTACACCATCACTCAGGGGCACCACAACATCACTATGCACTACAACAGCATCAATGAACGCCACAGCATCACTTGTCCCCAAAACAACATCACTCAGCGCCACCACAACATCAATCTGTGCAACCATTCAACAACAACTGTTTCAAATATTTTCTGTCAATGTTTAAAGCTTTATTGCAAATGTCATAAAAAGATGTTAAATGTTTTCACTTCTGTTCTTGTTAAAACATTGTGATTTGTCAGATCAATACATGTAAGACAGGGGGAAACTAAACATGTACCTTTACTAATGCTATAGATGTAACATGTGCTAACTTTATAACTATTGGCATTTCTAATACCAAAATTAATACTTTTATAATTTTAAAAACATAAACAAAAAATATTATTTTTTTACATTTTACACACCAAAAGCTCAAACTTTTCTATTGCGAGACCTATTGCATTGCAAATGCTTGTTGTTTAAAGTGGGGAGTATTTTAATTTTCTGGCTACTCCCTCGGGTCCACATGTCAATTGTCTTAAAAAACATGTGTATCTTGGAGCTGCATGCAAGATGGAGTGGTGTCGACCATGGGGGTGATTTATACTACAAGGTCTTAAATATGTGTACTGCTTCATCAAAATAATGGGGGTCCCTTCGCCAGGAATCGTGGGAACCAAACTGCTAATTTATGCTTATTTTTTCAATAAATTAGGGATTTCTTTGAACCGCAATGCTTTAATTTAAGCTTATGTTTTTTCAATAAAAAGCGATTTATGTGCATTATTTTCATCAATTAGAGGTTTTCTTATCTCTCTGGCTCTCTCTCTCTCTCTCTCTACCTCTCTCTCTGTAGCTCATCCTAAACAAGCTGAGGCACCCACCTGTGCGTATATTTACACAAGTATCAGGCATCAGTTTGTTTCTGCCTAAAAAAACCTCAGCTACCAAGACTCTGCATAATAAAAAGGTGTACCATGAGCAGCACAAGCCCTGGCATGTTCAGATCCAAACCTGCAATGAGCAGTGTTTTGCAGGTTTGTGTCTGAACATGCCCGGGCTTGTTGCACCCCTGCTCAGAAGGGCTGTAATAGAGACCCCTGACGTGTACCCTGTAAGGACACTGATAGTGTCCCAGCAATGTGTGTTGCTCTAGGCCTCAAGGCAGATTTTCTGCCTACAGGTCAATCCAGCTCAATATGGATTCAGAGCCTCCTATAGCACTGAGTCGGCTTTGGTGGAAGTCTCGGAGGCTATTCGGGAATGTTTGGATGCAGGAGGGAGGGCGGCTCTTATTTCGTTTGATCTCTTGGCAGCATTTGACACGGTCCCCCACTCTCTGTTGCTTACCCGGCTTGCGGATATGGGGATCTCGGGTGCTGCCTTGGTTTGGCTAAAATCCTTTCTGGAAGGGCGCACCCAACAAGTCTGGCTCCCTCCGTCCTCGCAGGGGTCCTCTTTGAGCCCCCTTCTCTTTAATCTATACGTCACCCCTCTGATTTATTTGGCTGAAGAGCTGGGAGTCACAATTGTAGCGTACGCTGATGATACACTGCTGCTGTTTACCTGGGGAAGATCAGACTGCTCCCTGTTACTAGCCAAAAATTGCCTGGCAGCAGTCTTTCAATGGTTTACCTCAGCACAGCTTAAATGCAATGAGGACAATTCTGAAATTCTTCTCTATCAGTCCTTCCCTCCCCAGTTCAGAGAAACTCTATGGCCAGCGGATTCTCCCTTGCCAGTTGCAACGGGACAACCCGCAATAAATCTGGGAGTCTGGTTTGAGGAGAATCTTTCTTTCTCCACCAAGATTAAGAAGCTTGCGGAGAACTGCTTTGGGATACTTAAAACCCTTAGGAAATTTCTCCCGCTTCTCCCCAGAGCAGCTAAGGAAACAGTGACCGGGGCCCTGATACTTTCGTGGCTCGACTATGCCAATGCTCTGTATGCCAGCTTGCCGGGCTACCTTCTTAATAAATTACAGGTTGTCCAAAATGCTGCTGCAAGACTTGTTTTTAACATCCCAATGAGAAGCAGTGACAGACAGCATTTGCGATCACTTCATTGGCTGCCTGTGGCAAATTGAGTCAAGTTTAAAGCCCTGGCCCTGGTCCATCGTGCTTTGCCTGACTGGGGCCCCCTACTATTTACGGAACAGGTTCCAGTTCTGTGCCCCCGCCAGATATCTTTGTTCATCTTCTCAGTTCCTGGCCCATACTCCCCGTTTCCAGCTCACTAGAGTGGGGGGTAGCTCACTTGCTGTTAGAGCTACTACAGCCTGGAACGCACTCCCTCTGGCTTTCCGCAGTATTCAAGACTTATCTCTTTACTTAAACGTAGCTTCATGCATTCCGTGCTCACTTTCCCTCTCTCCAGGCTCAGTCCGGGACACTCCTCAGAATATCTGTGCGCGATACAAGTGCAAATAACATAACATACAAGTGCCTACAACAACATTATGCCACACCTGGCCTGATAGGCTCCTATAAAGCCACGTAAGAATAACCCTTATGGGGCTGTACATTTCATAGGTTGTTTTACAGCTGGTGGTTGCTACACCCCTGGGGCCACGTGACTGGTCAGATGACTAAGCTGACTTCACAACCAGGGTCACATGCACCCCGGGTCAGGGTTCACTAGTGACATCACCATTGTCACGTAATTGGTTGCCAGTCTAAAGGGATGTTACACTCCAGTAGCCACGTGACTATTCACATGGCCAAGTTGATTTCACACCCCATTTGACCACCCCACCGGTCTCCTGACTAAAGTGATGTTGCACCCCATGTGACCAGCCCAACCGGTCACATGACCCAGACGCTTATTTGACCTGGATATGACATCAGATCTGTGGTGGACCCCCAGGAGTCCAGAAGTCCTGGCCACGGAAGAAACTTCACTTCCGGGGTGGGATAACTGTCACTTTTTAGTTAGTTTGATAGAAGGTATCACATTATCCTACTTAGAGACACTAGAACTCTTGTAGAAAGTGTTACTTTATGTTACAGTGAGAGTTTGACAAGTGACCGCTATTTTGGATGGTTCACTATTTCCTTCTATCCCCTACCCAGGCTCAAAGGGGTCTGGGTTTCAATAGACTTGTGTCAAGTTCTTTGTAAGTGCGCTGGAGGCACCCTAGAAATGTAAATAGAGCAGGGAACAACTCCACCCCTTCCAGGATGGCCTTCGTTCCGCTACATTGAAGACCTATTGTTCACTATCTGGGCCCAATCTGCATTTCTGATGGGGAGGCTATTAACAGGCCCAGGTAGTTGGAGACTCCTAGAAGGCCTCAGAAAGTTTAGGGCAGGAAATTGCCACCTTTCTAAAAGTGAAATTTTCAAAATTGTAATCTAAACCCAGACTTTACCACTAAAGAGGATTTTACATTATAATTCATTTGATTCCAAACATGACATTTCTACCTGTTTCCAATCAAACATTAGCACCTATTGACTATAATAAGGTAACCTAAGGGAGCTGTAGGATTTGCAGTAATGAAAAACAACTGTAGGGGTTTTCTGTGTCAGGACATATCCTCCTTTTTAAGTACAATGCACCCTATCCTAAGGGCTATATCGGGCTTTCTTTAGTGGTAGGATATATGTAGTAAATAAGGAAGGTTTAAGGCCTCTCAAAAGTTTATTTTGCCAGTTCAAATTATGTGTTTAAAACTACACTACAGGCTGCAGTGTCAGTCTTGAGGCATGTTTTGAAAGGTTACTTTTAGTGCGTGGCACAATGAATGCAGCAAACTAGAAGCATTTAATTACAGCCCCTTGGTACCCAGGGTACCATAAACGAGGAACTTACAAGTAAATTAAATGTACCAATCAGGTGTAAGTCAATTGTACCATGATTTAGGGGGAGAGCACAAATCTTTAGCACTAGTAAGCAGTGGTAAAGTGCACAGACCTAAAAGCTAACATAAATGGGTTCCGAACACAGGAGAGGTAAAGGCAAAACGTTTGAGGGTGTCCCTGCAGCAAGGGCCAAGTCCAACATGCCCCTTTTAGCAAATCAGATCGCTACAAAAGTGACCCACATTCTTCAACTGGGGACACGTTTGAACTTGTAAAGACACACCATGTGGATGTTTTGCAAGGTATGAGAGATTACATCCAAGTGTGCTTGCAGCAGGCAATGTTTGTGCTAACATCATGAAAATCAACACTAAAAAACAACCCATCAGAGCATAAAACAAACCCACAAACCAAACAAAAGTGGCCCACACTCTGAATTGAAAGATCAGCCCTTCTGGCACTGCTATATTATCCTATATGTCTGTCTGACCCTGTATACAATTACTGCTCATATATGGAGTAAATCAATAAACTTAATCCTGTGTGGCTGGCTGATTAGGAGAAACTTAATTCTAATACATAAGATGAACAGACCAAGTAGCTGTAAGGAGGGACGATCTTATCATGTATTCACCTTCACATGTGCTAACAGAGAGGAAGAATATCACATAGTTGTCAGTATGCTGATGACCTGATCATTTACTTTATGTACATAGGAAAGGTTAGCAACCCAATCTGTGACGTGAGTGACTACTCATATTGCTTTCATTTTGGAAGAAATGATTGTCTGAACAAGCTCGGAAGACCCACTCACACCAACTAGTCTTTTAGTTCCACTTTCCCTTGGAATACTGTTAGCTCTCTGTATGTTTGAGAGGTTTGTAGAGTCCTAGGTCGGTGAGTTGAAGTACACATGGGATCCTTGGATTTCTATCAAAGTTGTCAGAATCTGGCCTCTCACACTCTCTTTCTCTCTCTCTCTCTATTTTTGTCCCTCATGCACACACATACACACACAGAAAACACACACATCCATGCTGTATCTATATGTACAATGATAGGCCTTTCACTGTAATGAAAAGTGTATTTACTATTCCAACTCCACACGCTTTAAAATTATGTATTGGTACAGGAGACAAGTGGTCCTAGACAATATTTAATGTGATCAATAAATAAAAACGTTATACTGAATCATCATATGAGGTTAAATCCTGCAAGAGAAAGTGAGAAGGAACAAGCCAAATGCATTCACAATATAAAACAATACCCACTGATAAGTTTCAGGCCAAAAGCGCACAGTATTGGCTTAATGGCAGTTTATTCTTGGTTTTTTCGGAACACAAAATATAAAATACAACTCCCAATAAATTACGGGAGGGGGATTGGTTACTACCAAGTGGTGAGTGAAAAAAGTGCAAAGAGGGGTGCTCGTGTGAAGAGGCAAGAAGGGTAAAGAGAATAAACTTAAGATTTACTATTTCAATTCTTTATCGTGCCAAGGTTAACTATCCTTAGCAATGAGATAAGCCTGCCCCTGAGGTCATTTGCGACACAGTTACTATTTCTTCTTATCACAGTGATGTGTTCATCTGTGAAGGTTTCCAAAAGGGGCGGGGGGAACAAGAGGGTGCAGGCACCAGAGTGGGGGGGTTATCGCCGACGTTTCGACCCAGACGCAACGGGGGTAGTTTACCCCTCAGCTACGGGTCTTCCTCAGGACGGTGAGGTTCCGTGACGATTGTAAGTGATGTTTTTGACTCGCACGAATATGGTCGAGTCTGGTATCTATGAACCGCAAATGATGAGTTTAGTAAGTGTGCGCAGTTTCGCTGTGCTAACTTAAACCGTTCGTTTGTTATGTGGGTTTTTCATCTGTACCCACGGGTTCCATCTTAGATACGGCATCCATTTTGTCTCTTGCCCTCAAGTAGCCAGCGAACGGACGTTGTCCGCTTCGCGACCCTGGGACTCCCAAGATATTTGCGGAAGACACATGTTCTTTGTGAGTGTCTTTATGACGAGGGGGTTGCTACTGTAAGGCAGATGGCGCCGCTCGAGGCTCATCTTGCCGCACGGACTTATTGTCTCAGCCGTGCATCTCATTAGGCACGTCCCTTTGATGCCTGTATCTCGTGTTTCCCGATACCTCCCCTTTTACACCCTTTCCGATCTCCCCACTGTCTCCGTCTTCCTCTGCACCTGTCTTCGTTCCTATTTCGATCTGTTTTACTGCTGATTGGAATTTGCTAATGGTGGGAAAATGGTTTTTACAGTTGGGAACCGCCAAATGTTTCCGCACTTATGTTCCGGACCTGATGTGTTTCAAAGTGACCAAAGTGACCCCTCTGGGGGATAATTGTGGGAACCGGGTTGTAAACTTTTGTGTTCAATGTAATCCTATGGGTAAAAACTGTATAAAAGGAGCGATCCACAGAACCAATTTGAAGCAGTCTCCCCAAGTTGCACGTGGTGTACTTGTCGTGATCTCTGTGTTCCCTGCAGCAAATAAACCTTGAATCTTTGACGCCGAAGGAAGTGTCCCGTGTCTCTGTAACTTGTACGCCGGAGCAGGTTACCCACGAAGGTTTCAGGTGTTGTGCCCTGGCACCGCTGGGTCTTAAAGAACCCAGTCCTTCAGTTGGCGCCCAACGTGGGGCTGCATCAGTGGTACCGGTCCAAGCCCGACGATCGTGAGGAACTTCGTGTGAAATCTCCGAGGGAAGGTGCACTCCGCTTCATCGATCCTGTTGTCGAAATAAGTGGCCCGAAGACTTTTCCCGCGAAGATTCCCGCCTCCTGACGGCTGCGACGGACTGCTGCCCTGACTGTAGACCTGTTTTGGCGCCTGGCGTAGACCTTGGTATAGCGAGACGATTGACGGGCCTTCCTGGTGACGCCATCGATCTTTGAGTTAAGTATTTGTGGGTCGCTCCCAGAGTTCTTGGTTGTGGTTACTTAGTGGTTGCATGGTTCCATTGCATTTGTGGTTCTTGGTACTTTGTTGTGTTGTTTGACGACTGCAGCCGCCAAAAACCGAGGGTTTTGTTCTTTGCTGGGACTTGGTAAATCCCGTAACCCTTGAAGTTTGTGAAACTCGGCTAGTGTGCAAGATGCCTGGTCGCAGTACTTTGTTCAGTTGTTTTAGACCTTGTGGTGCGGATTCCCGACTGGAGGACTCGTGTCCGATACCTCCGGTTGGGACTCCTACTTATGACTTGTATAGCAAACATGGGCTAGGCCCGATTACCTTTAATGATTATTGGATTAAATATACAAAGAAAGACGGCGACCTTCGTTGGCCACCTCACGGTAGCTTCGAGGCGTCGATCTTAGATAATCTAGAAATGAAGTTGTTCGAACGTAAATCAAGGCCGGCCATGTTTGATGCCTTTCGGTTGTGGCGCAAAGAAGCCCGACAGAAAGAGATCAGACAGAATAAACGTAGTCAGCGAGATAATGTTGCTACCATAGTGAAGAAAGCTGAGCAGTTCCAGCGTGATAAGGAGGATAAGGATAAGGAAGTGTTTGAAAGACTACAGCGTATGACCATAGATAAATGTTATCCTGCTTTGCCTACGGAGTCGGATAAGAAGGAAGAGGCAGTTGAGGATCCTTTAATGTCCTATCTTATGAAGTCGCCACCTCCGTACGTACAGGGTACCGCAGTTCCTGTGGTCCCTGCCGTACCTGTTCTTCCACCTATTGTTCCTCCGCCTGTTCCTCAACCTGCACCTGTTCTTCCGACTGTTCCTGCTCCTTTGCCTGTTTCTATTCCTACTGCTCCTCCGCTTCCACATACTCCTGTTCCCGCTACTGCTCCTGCTACTGCTCCTGTTTTGTTAACCCCTGCTGTTGCTACTGTTTCTACTCCTTCTCTTGTTAGTCCTGTATCGTATGCTTCTCCTTCTGTTCGTAGTCGCAATTCTCCTCTTGCGGCTAGTTTTTTTCATTCGCTCGGACCTGTTCATGGGTCCGCTGGTTCCGATGGTCCTCAGAGACGTAGTCAGCTTCCTGGAAACAGAGAACGTGTTGCGCTGTATAATATGGCGATGGGTTGGATGGTAAACCCTCTTAGAAATCCACCCCGTGTTGTCCTCGAAACGTTTTGTCAATTTAATATACCAACCCAGAGATACGTGTTTGATGAAATGTGCAAGTTCCTTCATGATCAGATAGCGGCCGATGCGCCAGACGAGGTGCTGACCGCCCTGTCCGAGCTTCGACTTCAGTTCGCAACTGGACTGATAGTAGATACTAACGTCCGACGTGCTATTGAGCGGTTACTATCTTTCCGTCCCGCTCCGATCCCTCATGCATTGTTTGTTGAGGATATTGAAAAACAACCAGACGAGTCTGGCCAATATCCTATGCGTGAAGTTCCGCCGGTTTGGATACCAGCTGATCCTAATGCTCAACCCCCGGTATTGGCGCATTTCCAGAAAGTGTGGATACATCTCCCATGGAAACGATCGGAAGTGCTACAGGTGAAGCAATCTTTGCCTGATCCACGCAAAAATCCTACTGGGTATTACAAGGAATTATCGCAGCTCGTAGATGCTACGGTAATGAATCTTGCCGATATCGACATGTTGTTTGGTAACGTCGTACCGCAACCGGTATGGGCTAAGATTCGCCAGCAAGATCACGCAAATGAATTAGGCGGTGATTGGGCTGCCATTATAGCGGCAGATGCTGGACAAGTGGCCGCTACTAAACCCGACCAATTGATTACTGCTCTTCCTCAGCGAATAATAACATTAATGAAGACTCTTATGCCAGCTATGAGGGTAAATTGGGACAAATTGTCAGCTTGCAAACAAAAGAAAGACGAGAGTGTTTCCGACTTCTTTACGAGGTTTGAGGAAGCGTTCATTGACCACAGTGGACAGGATATGGGTACTGAGGGTGGACAAAGGTTGTTTGTGGATAAATTTGTGTCAAATTTGTTGCCCGACTTGAGCAATAAATTAAAGAATTCAGAGAGCGCATGGGCCGTTTCTACCTCAGCTCAGATATTGGCTACGGCACAATATTATGAGAATAGGGAGAAAGAGGAGAATGACCGTGCTGACAAAAAGACGAAAGAACTGAAAACTAAAGTGTTGTTGCAACAAGCGTATCCGCCGCGTTCTAATCAGAATACGCCCCAACAGAATAGATCGCAGTCGCAATCGAATCGATTGCAGCCGCGTAATGACTCCTCCTCCCAAAGATCCTCGTTAGGGTACAATCAATGTGCTTATTGTAGACAGGAAGGACACATTAAATTCAACTGCCCTGTTTTAAATGAACGTAATAGTGGTAATTCGTCTAAAGGAGGTCGTGGTGGTTCACAGCAGGCATCGCGTGGTAGAGGTCGTGGTGCTCAAAACGATCGCTCAGACAACTCATCTAATTCTAATAACTGTTTCGATCAACGTGGATCGTCGCAAGGGCGATCTGCGCAGTACAATGTAGACGATTATTACGTCGATCAGGGAACTGACGACAGTAATTACTAGGACAGCCAAAGACAAGGAGAGGGAGTGGTATCAGTTCCGGTTGATCAGAGAGGGCCTTACGTCGCAGTTGCTACATCGGGCGTCGTTGAGCCTTTTCTGTTGGACACTGGTGCAGCGAAAAGTTCTATCATGCATTCGAAACTCCCTGGCGCACCTTTGTCTGGCTTAACAAATGTTTCCGTCGGATTCTCTGGCGCCCCTGTTAGCAATCCAGTTTCGCGCCCTTTGCCCCTTCAAATTGGGCCACGTGAGCTAGAAGCTCCGTTGATTTTAACCACAGGTTGTGGCGAAAATCTTTTGGGCCTGGATTTGCTTAAACGTTTGTACGCAACTTTGTATTGTTCTCCTGCGGGTGTAAAGCTTACGTTAGGAGAGAGGGTAGTCTCTCCCATGTATTTGTCCCTCGATAAGCTCCCACCGGAATTGAGTTCTCTTCCTGCGTCTTTGTGGGCAACAGGTCCAAATGACGTGGGCCTACTTGATATCTCCCCTTATGTTGTTCAGTTGAAAGCTAATGTGCGATTGCCACGTATTCCCCAATATCGCATCTCCCTTGATGGTGAACGAGCTTTGTTAGCGATCATTTATGATCTGATCGAGAAAGATGTTATTGAAGAGACTCGGGGAAACGTGTGCAACAGCCCTGTGCTGCCCATTCTTAAACGTACTGATCCTTCAAAACCGCCTGTTTATCGCTTTGTTATCGATTTACGGGAAGTAAATAAAATTGTGGTTCCTCAATTTCCTGTTGTGCCTGACATCACGGCGCTACTGACTCTGATTCCAGCTACTGCATCATGGTTTTCGGTGATTGATTTGAAAAATGCGTTTTTCAGCATCCCGATTGCCGAAGAGAGCAGGGACCTTTTCGGTTTCTCTCTCGGTGGACGCAGCTTCCGGTTCAAACGCGCTCCTCAGGGCTACTGTGAAAGTCCATCTATTTACAGTCAAGCCTTGAAGGGTCAACTGGATGCATTTAGGTTGCCGGTTGGCGCAGCTTTGATTCAATACGTCGACGACTTATTGGTGGCTGCTGATACTCAGGACATTTGCAAAATTGCTACGGTGTCGTTGCTGCAACATCTCTGTGAGTTAAATCACAAGGTGTCACCTTCTAAACTCCAATATTGTTGTCAAGAAGTAACCTATTTAGGTCACTTATTGTCAAAGGAGGGAAGGAGATTGACCCCAGAGAGAATTGCAGCGATTGCGCGAATGGCTGTGCCAAAAACCCAAAGAGATGTGCGTGCCTTTCTAGGTATCACGTCGTACTGCAGGCAATGGATTCCTAATTTTTCATTGCTAGCGAAACCATTGGTGGCTCTTACGTGCAAGGATGTTTCAACTCCTTTACCATGGACGGAAGAATGTCAGAAAAGTTTTTCTGAACTGCGTGATTCATTGTGTTCGGCTCCTGTGTTAGGTACCCCTGACTACGGTAAGCCGTTCACGTTATATGTTCACGAGAGGGAAGGTTGTGCTTTGAGTGTTTTAACGCAACCTTTTGGTGGTAAGCAACGTCCATGTGCATATTTTTCCTCGACCTTGGACCCAGTACCTAGAGCATTGCCGAGTTGTTTACGAGCAACAGCGGCAGCTGCGGTCTCCATCCGACAATCAGCAGGATTGGTCATGGATAATATGCTTACGGTGATGGTTCCGCATGCAGTCGATACTCTTTTGAATCGAACGAAAACTCAGCACTTGACGAGTGCGAGGTTGTCTGGGTACGAATTGACGCTCTTGGCAAGCCACATTCAGATAAAACGTTGTAACGTTCTGAACCCGGCAACTTTGTTACCAATTAGCACAGAGTCAGATGAAGTAGCAGAACATGACTGCTACTTGAGGACTGAAGAGGAAACGAAAGGTCGAGTGGACCTTAAAAACACCCCATTGGAAGATCCGGATGGCACTTTGTATGTGGATGGGTCATGTTTTAAGTTGCCGAATGGCGATGTAACTACTGCTTATGCTGTTGTAACATTGAATACTGTTGTTGAGACTGCAAGGTTGAATCAGAATTCTGCCCAAGCTGCGGAATTGATTGCTCTCACTAGAGCATGTGTGTTAGCAAAAGGGAAACGTGTGAATGTGTACACCGATAGTCAATACGCTTTTGGTGTAGCGCATAGTTTTGGACGATTGTGGCGAGAGAGAGGTTTCCTGACGTCGCACGGTACGAAGATACAGCATGGCCAGCTTGTGAACGATCTTTTGGATGCATTGACTTTGCCTACGCAAGTTGCGATTGTTAAGTGTAGTGCGCATCGTAAAGTGACGGATGATGTTGGTCGTGGTAATGCGTTTGCGGATAAGACTGCTAAGGAGACTGCCCGGAACCTTAGCACTCGAATGTATGTGACGAGTTCGGTTAGGTGGCCTACAGAATCGAGTATGTGTGAAGATACTATCGAGAGCGTGAAAGCAATTCAGAATGAGGCCACTGAGACTGAAAAGACGAAGTGGAGAGAAAGTACGGGAAAGTTGGATGCGAATGGTTGTTGGATTGATTTGTCGGATCAGAAAAGATGGATGTTGCCTGATGCGTATGTGCTGGCCGTTGTGACAATGGCACATGGGTTAGCACATATTAGCGCGAAAGGTATTTGTAAGTTGCTGGCTGCTGTGTGGAAGAACAATGGCATTACGAAATGTGCTGAACGTCTGGTGAAGAATTGTATGGTGTGTATAATGTACAATCCTGGCAAAGGAACCCCAACTCCCCCTGGCAGTTTTGCTCCTCCTTCGTATCCCTTTGAGGTGATTCAATTGGACTTCATCCATATGGAGCGATGCAATAACCTGAAATACGTTTTAGTTGTGGTTTGCGCATTCTCCCGATGGATCGAGGCTTATCCCCTCAAAGACAATACTGCTTTGTCTACTGCGAAAATCCTACTGAAGGAATATTTTCCTCGGTATGGAATGCCTAGAGTCGTGTGGTCAGATAACGGAAGTGAGTTTGTTGGAAGTGTGATGAAGAGTGTGTGTAAGGGCCTTGGAATAAATCAAAAATTCCACAGCGCCAATCATCCCCAGTCAGCTGGATTAGTTGAGGGGTATAACGGCACCCTTAAACTAAAGCTAGCAAAGATTCAGGCTACGACTGGTCTTTCGTGGCCTGATGCTTTACCTCTAGCATTACTGTCAACTAGGGCGACTGTACACTCCCGAGTAGGGCTTAGTCCTTATGAAATAGTGTTCGGCCGTCCTGCAAATGTGTGGGGGGTTCCTAGGCCAGGAATGTTTTCTGATCTTGAGTATCCAATGTTGATTGACTATTTACATGACTTGACTGCTAAACTGAGGTTAATTCACCAACAGGTTTACGACGCATTGCCGACGCAGACGGAGGGTCCAGGCCACCAGCTCCAGCCCGGAGACTGGGTGGTAACACGAAACTTTTCACGCAAGAATAATCTGGACCCAAGGTTCACCGGACCTTACCAGGTGCTCCTGGCCACGAGGACTGCCGTTCGTCTTGAGGGGCGTAAAAACTGGGTGCATGCCACCCATACTAAGCGAGTCCCTATCCCTTTGCCGGCAGACCCGTGGGTAAGGAAAGGCATTGCGTCAACAGAAACAGAAACATTGCCGGCGTTTGTGCCTTTCAGCGACGCACAGCCTGTTGGAGAATCCTCAGCGCAGCAGAAAGCCACTGTTGAAAAATTGTCAGCAAAAGACTCAAGACCAGAACAATCAACTGATCAGCAGGACGCTGTCCCTTCGACGGACCCTTTGTTCGACGAGCAGACACGTCCCGGGAAACACCGATATTCTTTGCGATCTCGCACTAAGGACAAATAAAATTTTTCTTGCTTTGCTGAAATTGACAACTGCATTATCCTCGTTTCCCGTGATCAGTTTTGAACATTCGTATCACTGTGATTTGTGTACATATATATATTGAGCTTCCTCCCTTGTATCTTTTTACTTCCACAGCCGAGAGACTTTGTGCTTGTATATACATATTGTGTATTGAAGGCCGTAGGGCCGCGCGCGTACTTCCTTCTGGATAGTAGGTCTTGACGCTAGGTTAAAGGCCGTCGGTTCCGAGGAACTCCTAGGGATTGACTATTGCTACACAGAACGAAGTGCGTCAAGAAACGTTGCGGACGGTCGTAGGGAATGGCATTCTCGAAGCTGAATGATTTGGAGGGAACTCAAGTCCATAGATTCAAGCTGCAGCAACTCAGTCGTACCAAATGCTTCATATTCCAACTGTTTGTATTGTTTTTGACTGCTTCTGCATTATTGGCGGGTGGGGTGTATTACATGATGTCTTATTTCTTACCTGCTACACCTACTCCTACTCCTTACCCTAACCTTACCTCTACTGTTTCCCCTCATTCCTTTCATATGTTACCGGAACACGAGCAGGCTAGACGTGTAGAATTCCGCAACAATTCCTTTATTCAGCTCCTCCATCAGCATCAGTTAGTGGTTAACACTACTAATTGTTGGGTGTGTGGGTTGATGCCACATACTACGGATAAGGGAATTCCATATCTGGTGTTACCGTATAGTTCCCAAGGGTCAGCTCGAGCATTTCAAACAATGTTTCGAAGCGCATTGGGTTTCCACCCCATTCGAGAACCACGTTCCCCCTACTCTGGTCCTACCTCGTACCAAAAACCTTTGTCGATAGCAATAGAGGATTTAGATAGTGATATCTATGATCCTTCGCTTATTCCCGAAGAAGAGGTACAGGCCTATAAGGTCCTAAGTAGAGGTGAATATAGTGTGTTCACTAGTGAAAAGCAGCTTAAAAGCTCGCCTCCTATATGGGTCGTACCCCACACTGGTAATTTTTGTCTTATGGGTCGTGGTCGAAGATCGCAAGCCCGACTTGGAGCGAGTGCTTGCACTGAAAATTACATTCTGCCGATGTCCTCGTCCCCTGTGTTCCTGGCTGCCAAGGGTACATACTTTATCTGTTATGATCGTGCATACACATGGTTGCCCGCAGACTTCATGGGCTCATGTTTTATTGCAAATCTGTTGCCTCCGACGTTCACTGTAGATGCCGATTATCATAAGACTAGAGTTGTGCGAGGCGTAATTAGTGAAGAGGATACTGCCGGTCAAGAGGCAGGAGACTTTTTCAAGGGTTTCCTCCCGTTTTGGGGACCTATGGTCAATAGTAGGAACCTGAGACAGTTGACTCGAGTGGTAGAATCGACAGCTAATATTACTGCCAGTGCCCTTGGTAATATCACCACAGAACTTCAGGCGGAGAGACTTATGACATTACAAAACCGTATGGTTTTAGATGTCATTTTAGCAGATCGCGGTGGGGTATGTAAGGTGATCCATTCGAGCTGCTGCATTTTCATTCCAGATAATGCTCCTACTGTCTATCAAGCCATCTCGAGGTTGCATAAGATCTCCGAATCCATACACGTGGATGTAGGGGATTGGACGCTACTTGGATGGTTTTGGGGCCTGATGTCGACTTGGGGTTGGAAGATTCTGATGATCATTGGAGTTGTGGTAGTGTTCCTGTTCACGTGTTGCCTTTGTGTGCAGTGTGGTCCTGCCTTATGTGGCCTCTGTGCTACAACGTGTATGAGACAACCATCTGCTACCAAGGGGACTCGGTTGGACAGAGCTATGCTACAGCAACATCTCGATGGTCTGATGAATATCGAATATGATTCCGACTAGTGCTTGCCTACATGAGGGCAAAAGGAGCGTCTGAGGTTCCGTGACGATTGTAAGTGATGTTTTTGACTCGCACGAATATGGTCGAGTCTGGTATCTATGAACCGCAAATGATGAGTTTAGTAAGTGTGCGCAGTTTCGCTGTGCTAACTTAAACCGTTCGTTTGTTATGTGGGTTTTTCATCTGTACCCACGGGTTCCATCTTAGATACGGCATCCATTTTGTCTCTTGCCCTCAAGTAGCCAGCGAACGGACGTTGTCCGCTTCGCGACCCTGGGACTCCCAAGATATTTGCGGAAGACACATGTTCTTTGTGAGTGTCTTTATGACGAGGGGGTTGCTACTGTAAGGCAGATGGCGCCGCTCGAGGCTCATCTTGCCGCACGGACTTATTGTCTCAGCCGTGCATCTCATTAGGCACGTCCCTTTGATGCCTGTATCTCGTGTTTCCCGATACCTCCCCTTTTACACCCTTTCCGATCTCCCCACTGTCTCCGTCTTCCTCTGCACCTGTCTTCGTTCCTATTTCGATCTGTTTTACTGCTGATTGGAATTTGCTAATGGTGGGAAAATGGTTTTTACAGTTGGGAACCGCCAAATGTTTCCGCACTTATGTTCCGGACCTGATGTGTTTCAAAGTGACCAAAGTGACCCCTCTGGGGGATAATTGTGGGAACCGGGTTGTAAACTTTTGTGTTCAATGTAATCCTATGGGTAAAAACTGTATAAAAGGAGCGATCCACAGAACCAATTTGAAGCAGTCTCCCCAAGTTGCACGTGGTGTACTTGTCGTGATCTCTGTGTTCCCTGCAGCAAATAAACCTTGAATCTTTGACGCCGAAGGAAGTGTCCCGTGTCTCTGTAACTTGTACGCCGGAGCAGGTTACCCACGAAGGTTTCAGGTGTTGTGCCCTGGCACCGCTGGGTCTTAAAGAACCCAGTCCTTCAACGGGGGAGGGCAGGGAACCTGGAGAGTAACCATGAAATTAAAATTCTGATTCCACAACCATGTAATACATCTAGGTACTATCAGAAGAGGGTACTGACCTAAGTAGAAACATGGAGAGCCCCCAGCGAAACGGTGAGCAACCTGGAATGAAAGAATGCATATGGCTTAATGTCCGCAGAAGTCAGACAATGTAAGAACAAAATAGGTTCCATCAAAGATAGCACTCACCCTTTAGTGGTGTGCTATGGACATGAAAGGTCCAAATAACAAAGCTAGTAGAGTGTAATTTACCTTCCTCAGCCTTTATGGTGATGTCTAGAAAATTGATTGTGTTATTGCTAAACTCTCGGAAAACTGAATATCCTCAGTTCTAGTATTAAGCCATGTGTGGAAGCTATTCAGACGTTGTTCACTCCCATTCCAGATTATCAAAACGTCGTTGATATAGCGACGCCAGAGTTTAATGCACTCCCTGTGTGGGTTACACTGGTTCAAAACAAAGTCATGCTCATATGAGTCCATGAAAATTATAGCCAAGTCTAGAGCATAACTTGCCCCCATAGCCACAACTTTAGTCTGGACATAATAGTCCCCCTCAAAATAGAAAACATTATTTGTCATTGCAATCTCAAGGAGGTCTATTATGAAGCTAGTGGGAACCTGGTGGGGTCTAGGTCTATTATCCATTACTCTCTCGATAACCTTAAGTGCAGCCACCTGAGGGATGTAGGTTGTACAGCAGCCCAAAGCAAATATATCTGAGCTTTTACGTTTTTTGATGCATTTGCCAAAAAGTACTTAAACACACTAAGGGGACTGCTACCTATAGTGCAATGGTAATCTCAGAAACAGTGAGCACATTTTACAGAGTACAGTCAACTCTCAGTGGTGAGGGGATGTAAAAAAAACATGGAGCTTGCAAGATTGCTGAGTGGAGTTGTGGATCTGCTTGTGACCCCAGAGCTGCTAGCTTGGTCAGTGAGGGGAAGGAGCACCTGACAGATGCAGGGGAAAACTGCTAAAAAGGGAAGCCCAGCTACTGTGTCCAGGAGCGCTGTGGGAGCCTAAAAAATCGTAGACGGCATGGGAGTGTGTAACTGGTGCTGAACCAAGCTTGGGGTGTGTCTCCCAGCTCGCTGATCTAACCTCAAGTCACCCAATTATCCTGCATAATGTAGACTGGTATGAATGATGATAAGCCCAACTGTGTGGCACTATGAGTGACTGCTAGCGGAAGTAGCTTCAGCTCTGAGTGAATGTTGATCTGAGACACCTACAGATATGAGTAACTGTGACTTGAAATACCAATAGCTAGAAGTTACACTCTGATCCACCAGAGGATGTCTTTGTTGAGGGCTAATGTGACTGGTTCTGTCTCTGCCAACCGACATAGTCCACACAACAGCAAAGCCCCCAGTCTGATTGAAGGTGGACTACTTAGCTGCCTAGCGTGAAGATACTCAAGCATTTGATAGTCAACCTATGTTGAACCTGATTAGTTTCAGTGTAAAATGTAGCATAATGGCCTGCCTGCACGCATGCAATAACATGAACTTCCATTTGACCAACTTGAATGCCTTCTCAAAATCTATTGATATCAACGGTCTGTGGCTTGTCCAGTTGATGCCAGTGCCGTGTTTAGCTGTCTCAGACAGTGTTGTGTGCTATGCCCTGGCATAAATCTGTTCTGGTCCGGACGAACTAGAGTCGCAGGGCCGTTTTTACCATTAGTCAAGACTAGGCGGCCGCCTAGGGCAGCAAAAGGGGGAGGGCGGCAAAAAACATGACTTTGGCCCAAGACTCCAGAGGCTCTGGGGTCACGGAGACATTTCTTACTTCCGACGTGACTGCTTGTGTGATCTTCGTCCAAGAAAGCATAAAACAAAGTAGCGCCTTCTTTGAATGGCTCAAATGAGGGACTTAATTGGGGGCCAGTGACGTTCTTGTCAGAATGAGACACAGCAGCAGACCCCAGTGCATTGGGTTCACAGGTGAGACGCCCCACCCTGCTCCTATGAGACAGTTGGTGATTTATCACCTGGAGGAAGAGATGGCATCCCTGGGTCAGGGGTGGGGGGGCAGAGAAGCCTGTCACAGCATGCTTCCTCCCAGCGCCCAGAGGGGCCAAGCTGTTCCCAGAAGGGTGGGCGCTGCCCAAGCCTCTCTTACAGCCGGTACAAAGGCCGGCACAGCGCCTCTGCCTGTGTGCGCTGCTGTCCAACAGCTGTAAATATTGGCGCCTGAAAGGGCCTGTGCAGGGAGCCTGGGCGCAGGGGGCGGAGATGTTCATTGGCAAAAGGGGTATTCAACTCTGACGTATTGGACCAGCTAACATTTAATAAGGGACTGGGAGGCCGGCTGCCTTTTCCTGCACTCCTAACATGCAGTTCAGGCACACAGTAGGCAGCAAACTTTGTTATTGTCGTGAATTTTATGTAATATTTACAGGGGATGCTTAATTTAGGCAACCGTCTCATAACTGTGCCAACCTTTCCCCCTGCTCCCTCTCCACCGCTTCACTCTTCACTCCACTCACTCCTTGCCTCTGAGGGCACTAATGCCATCTAATCATTTATCCACTCACTCCTGCACAAGACGAGATAACCAGCGCCACAGACATCTTCCGCCTGCTGGTTTATTCTTCTCAGCCTCAAAGTAGCTCTCAAGCGAGCAAGATAGATCTCACTTTCACTGACTGAGCTCCTCTTCATGCACTCATCCTAACCTGCCGTCAGTCCCATCATTCTCTCAGTGCCCCCCCCCCCACAATGAGCTTGAGTCTTATTCTGATAATTATTCTAGCTTCTCTTTAAAGTTCAAATCCTTCACCATTACTACCCCCCTCGTTAGCATCTTTTCTTCTCTTCTGCCCAGTCTTCAGTTCTCCCCTTTTGACTCACACAACCTTTGTCAGCCTCCCTCGTTTCCCTACAATCTCTGATCCTCCTGAGATGGGAACACTACATAGCAGCAATGCAGAGTTTCACTCTTTCATCCACTCTGCCAAAGCCTTACCTTGAGACACGGAATAAAGCAAGCATTGGCAAAGCCAATGGGTTTGGCTTGCATTTTGAAACCTGACTAATGTATTTTTAAAAAGCCACAACAAAAAAAACGATTGATTTTCTTATGCAATGTATTTAGTAGAAAAAAAACGTAATATGACATGATTCAGAGATGTGAAATAGTCCCCTATGCATCCCCAAGGAGGGGATAGGATACAGAAAACAGCCAATAGTATGAGTTGAGAGGAAGACTTCTCTGACTGAAGCTTACTGTATGGGTATTTTAAAGAATTACTATCAATAGTTGTAGAGACAGCTGTGTTGACAAGCCAGAACTAAAACGGACCCCCTGGTCATTATTTTATTGTCGCCATCCTATTTTCCCAAAAGTTAGTGGTCGGATTTTAGAAGTCTGATCCTATCTCTCATCGAATAACATTTGTTGCCCTCTAGTTGCATTTGCCATGAATGTATGCTACAGAAGGGATACTCGCACACACCTTCGGCCCCCTCACCACAGCCCACCATGGCCATCCGTCCCCATGTCCTGCCTCCTTGGCCTGTGCTCTGGGTTTCATATCTACCCCATACCTTTCCTGAGTGTCTCTGACTATTACCCCATCAATTTGCCTCTTACTCATTTACCTGTTTCTTTTTGTTTTCCTAGTGCCCACCTATTCCACACACAGACACCCACCGTGCCCACAGCTTAACTCACAGCCCTCATGCACAAATCCTTAGTTATCAGTTACCACAAAACATGCTTAAAGTGACATGTTTTATCAACACTCCCGACAAGAATATTTACCTTTGTCACATTACGAAGCAGAAATGCTTACTTTGGTCGTTGAGGAAACCTTTGCACATTCTTACAGAAGGAATATAGGGCCCTTCGTTCTTTAACTCTCTTTAGTTATAGAATTCCAGTTCTGCACAGGTCTCCTGCTACATTAAAACCTGAGTTACCTCCAACATTAATACATGAAGTTCTGTAATATGTAATTACATTCTTTATTATCTGTAAAATACCACCAATCTTTTCGAGTCAGTGAACTTTAACTGTAACCTTTTATGTCGGAGCCTCGTGTATGTTTAAGACAGAGACAGGTTTTGCTTCCTACTGTTGTTGTTTCAGATAGGGTAGGGTTGTCAAAAAGCACAGCGCCCATTGCGTGGAGTGTGCTCTATGTGATCTGGGCCCAGTCGGTGGGCCGAGGAGGAGGGAGGGAGATGGGCAAGTGAAAGCACGCCAGTGGGATTTGGCTTTGGATGTTGTAGATACACACACTCTTTGCCACCTAATCTGACGATAGCAAAAAGAACAGAAGATTGACGGAATGCTGAGCCAATCTTAAACATTGCCCCAGTTAGTCAGTGATCTGGGTTAAATCCATAATTTTTTTGCATGCCACGCCGTTCCACTTTAGACCCAGCCACATGCAAATCAGTCTTGACCCTGTGCCTCATGGGAACAGTCCAGCCCGAACTGTCCAGCCAGGTCCTCCCTGGACCAGGAACAAGCATCCTGGGACCAGTTTTGGGGCATCACCCCTCGTTAGCCAGGCTAGCTTTAATCTGGTGGCTTAGCGAGCATGCGACCCACATCTGGGCATACCCTTTCCACTTAGGGTGACAATTGTAAAAGTTCAGATGATGGATGGAATGCTGAGCCAATCAAACATTCACCCCCAGTCACAGATCAGAATTCAAGCTAGTCTGGCTGATGAGGGGTGAAACTCCAAAACTGGTCCCAGGGCTCACATTTATGGTCCAGGGAGGACCTGGCCTGGCAGTTCGGGCAGGACTGTTGCCAACAGGGGCAAGACAGATTTGCATATGGGTGGGTCTAAACTGGGGTGGCACAGTGAGCAAAAGGATGTAAAATTTAACGAAGATCTCTTGACTGGGATGAATGTTTTAATTTATTCTGCATTCTGTCCATCATCTCGGCAGTATGGCCTTGAAGGTATGGACAGATTCCTTGGAGAATAAGCACTCTCAAAACCGTAACAGGGCTAGGCCGCACTGAGAGTTCAAATCCCAGCCCATGGGAGGCAGAGACATGGTACATTCGGAGACACTCCTTAACACCCAGCCTGTATTCTCAGGCCTCCAATTGCCTAGTGGCTCTGGCCTTCTTGGAGCTCACTGCCTCTAGCAGCCCCCTGCCCCTTGGACCACCCAGTGCCCCAGGGGAGTCTCTCGGAGCTACCACCAGCCCTCTCATTGACCCCTTCCTCTAGCTGCTGCGCCCCCAAGTCCTCTGAGAGCCTATGCCTCCTTGCAGCCCGTCCTCTTAGTTCCCGTCATCAAGCAGTCCTGGTCTTCTTGAAACCCTTTTTGTCTGTACAGCTCCTGTCCTGGCCGTTAAAGGTCCCACACTCTAGCAGCTCCAGTCGTATCAGAACTCCCTACCCCCTAGCAGCCCGGGCCTTCCCCGGAACCCTCAGCATTCTAAGCTCCTGTCCCAGAGCTTCCGGTCCCTCCGGCCTCCCATCCACTAGTAGCCTCGGCACCTTCAACTCTCATCCTCTAGCAGTCCCAGCCCTCTTAGAGCCCCCGTCCCCTAGCAGCCTCAGTCCTCACAGAGCACCAGTCCCGAGCTCCTAGGCCATCTTCAGCTCTGCTTCAATTCATTTTCACCCCAAAAATATGCTTTTTAAATATTTACTTTTATATTGAAAAGCCCGGATAACAGGGGGAGAGAGCGATGGTACTAAAAGGGAGGGGGAGGAATTTTTCAATTATGCCTAGGGTTGCAAAACACCTAGAAACGGCCCTGCAGAGTCGTAATCTCTCCTACCAGTCACATCACCAGCACCTTTGCTAGGATTTTGGTTTTGACGTTGAGCTGGGCAATGGGCGGGTAAGAACCGCACTGGTCTGCAGGTTTGTGGGGTTTAAGAATAACTCACATTGTAGCTACTCTTAGGTCCTCTGGTAGCTCGCCATGTTCTAGAGCCTCCACATAAATGTCCAGTAACGGTGTGGTTATATGCAAAGCATACAGTTTGAAAAATTCCAGTGGGTAGCCATTAGGGCCAGGTGTTCTCCCCGCAGGGAGTGTTTGAACAGCTGTCGCTATCTCAGCTCTTGAGATCGGTTCCTCAAGGCTTTGTCTATCTGTGTCCGTAAGAGGCGGAATGATCAAGCTCTCCGGGATCAGGTGTATACATTCTTGGGTGTGTGTAGGTTGCGCTGCATATATCTGTTTGTAAAAGTTTACAAATTCCTGTACTATTCATTTGTGATCGGTACTAATGCTTTGCATGTGTAGCGCAATGCTGGTTGTTACACACAGGGCCTGTTCCTTGTTGGCCAGCCAGTGTAGCAATTTCCCTGACTCCTCTCCGACTTTATATATTATATAATGTGTTGCTGCCTGGGCCCTCGAGCCCTAGTAGCTAGTTGCATAGTATCAGTCTCATCTTTTCTACTGCGTGGCTATCTTGTTCATCTGGTCTGTCCCCTAGTTTCCTCTCAGCCTAGGCTATGTCATTTTGTAACTTTAGTATCTTGCTGTGTCGTTTATGTTTAGCTGCCATGTGGTAGGATATTGCCTGCGTATTGTTGCTTTAAGTGCCTCCCATAGGATGACTGAGCGCTTAACTGAGTCTTTAACAATGTCTAGGTAGTCCTTCATGTGTTGCTGAAGGAAGTCTGCAGAGGGAATGCCCTGTACCCACTAGACCTTCAGTCTCCATTGGCCGAATTGTCCTCTGTTGGGTCGCTTGAGTGTAGTTTTTGTTGGTGGGTGGTTGGTTAAAGCTCTGGGTAGTATGTTTTTATAGCCTAGCATAAGCGTGTCCGACCAAGGTAATCTATCAATGAGGAGGATCAATGTGAATGAGAGTAGAATGTGTATTCAGCCATTTGGGGGTGTAGCAGGCACCTGGTGCCTATGAGGCCCAGTGAGTTGGCCCATGTATTGTGGAGGAGTGTGGCTCAATGGTTAGAGCGGCAGACCCTGATGCAGAGTTCTGGCCCGGGACCAGGGTTCAATTCCTGCCTCGGCGGGTCTTGGCTCAATTTCCTTGGACCTGACAATTCTCGCCTCGGTGCCTATTCTAATCATGGTCCCCACGCTGCAACTCTGGGCAATAGCTTGCTTAACCTCCACACCGGCCCCAACAGCGCTAGGATGCCTGGCTTCACCCTGGGGGTGCCCAGGAGTGGACACTTCACAGGGAAAGCCAGGAAGGGTTCCACAGCGGTATGAGTAATAACGCCAAGAAACTGCTTGATGACAGTGTGCTCTACAAATACATTGACATTACATTACATGTATTTAATAAGGTGGATCTATGGGTGTGGGCGTAGTCAGTGTCGATCTCTGGGGTCATCACTGCGTTAAAGTCCCCACTCTGATTGTGCAACAAGAGCTGGATTTTAACTGGATATGTGCTAGTGTACGTAGGGTATTGTCTACTAGAACCGGAGGGGGGCATAAACAGAGGCAATACTCCAGAGTGTCTCCTATCCATTACGGTAAATCTGCAGAGGGTGGCATGTGTTGTATTTGTGACTTGCATAGGGATGTGCTTATAACATAAGACGTGTGTTTTTTTTAACACATAACAAGTGTATTTATAAAGCGCACTTATCTCCCATGGGTCTCAAGGCGCTGAATAACAGATGTTTATTGTTACCCAACTCAATGGTACTCATTTTACGACCTCAGATGGATGAAAGGCTGAGTGGACCCACCAGGATTTGAACCTGTCACCATGATGTCGAACACAGGCCCCTGCAGTGGATGCATTAGTCCACTAAGCCACCAGACTCTGCTGTAAGCAGTATGGCAGTCCCTCTTGAAGTTGTGGTGTAGCTTATGTGGTATATTTTGGTATGTTCTGGTATAACCACCTCAGGATAGGAAGGGGCAGTAATTGCCTCATAAATAGTTTTAGTGAAAAAATACTGCTTGTGGGCGATATCATTTGAGGTATTGGAATACCGCACCTCTTTTGATATTATTAAGTTTGTTCACTTTCCATGAAAGAATTTGATAAGTATCGAGCATTGTGGCCATATTGTGTTTGTAGCTCTTGTTGCCAATGGGAGGGTGTTCGCTTGGCAGTTTGATTGTTGTGAATTCAAACATAACAAAGCTAAACTAATAGAATTGCTAAACATTCCAACTCCCTCCCACCCTACACTTCTCAACATGAAGTATCCATCGCCCCTTCCTAACTTTAGGAACCTGCATCTCGAGGTATGTGGCTTGATTCTTGCATTGGACGTTCCCTCATGTGGATTATGATTAGTGATTGTGCGGCTGACCCAACCAAGGGGTCTGTTACGATGGCGGGCGGACTTTGTAACGGTATGCGTGACTGTCCGCCAGGGGTGCAACGGTCCCGCACCTGCAATCAGAATGTCACTGTGACAGTGGCATCCCCAATTCCCAGCATTGTGGCAGGCGGTGCTCACAGCACCGCCCGCCACAATGCTGGAAATGCACGTTATGGCAGTGCCTGCCACCTTGTCCATGCTAATGCAGGTGCACCCACCAACATCCTGGGGGCCCACTAGAGGCCCCCAACAGCGAACACCGCATTCCTCTCCCGCCATGGAAAGGCAGCTCTCCTCCGGCATGTTAATATGGATGGCGGTGTTTTGCAGACACGCCACCATATTAAGCCCCTTTTCCACCCGGCCGACTCCTCGACGGGCAGAAAAGCAGCGGACGGTCTTCCCATCCGCCACAGACCCCCCAGCCATCCTAATATGGTGGTGGGGGTGAAATGGTAGGCGGGGCGGTGGGAACTGGCTAATAGACCCCTAAGTGTCCGATTTGTCTCATGGTGGTCCCCTGAGACAAGTCAATACACCCGCCTGACCACCCCAGCCTTTATATGCAGCAGATTCATCTAAGAGAAAAAAGGATATAGAGAGTACAAGCAGTTGTCATCAGGTCTTCAAAAGACAGCTGTTCCCAGGATGGGTCCGGCGCTGTGAAGTGTGCTGGGGGTGGATTGCCTGAGTGCTGCTGGAGCGACGATTTGCTGCCTGGGCGGGAAAGGTGTAGCCAATAGAACTATGCTGTGCTGAAGTGCCCCGATCTGTTCTTCCCTCCACTTGGTTCTTGATCCCCTTAGACCCTCCTCCCACCACAGTCAATGGTATAGCGTTTTCTAGGATCACAGTGGGAGTCATGAGTGACAGCAGGAGAGAAGGTGGGGGGACACCGCCTTTTCTTCCCACTTATATTGAGGGTTCCAGGGGGATCCCCAAATTTTGAGCAGACCCTCTGCCCGCAACCAACACTCCCACAGGGGTTGTCGGGCTTGTAACGTGGCTACACTCTGCTCGTCGGTCCTTGGGATGTGGGTGCTCTCCTTCCTGACTGGTCTTAAAGTCACCTGTAGGCTGCCGGATGCTGGTAGCCCCACGGTTGCAGGAGAGTTCTTCAGGTCTCTGACCTCCGCTCTTCAGCCATGGTTAGGGCATCTGGGTTCTGGGCATACTTTCCATCCATGTTTTGCTCAGCAAAGGGGAGGGCCCTCTGGTTGGCACCGCAGCTCCGGGCAGCCCCGGCATGTGTTGTGGCTCCATCCCGACGTGCCTGTAGGCCTTTGCCTGCCTCCCGTCCAGGGTGTGCTTGTTTTCATTCTGTAAGAAGCAGTGCTCCTGAAACAGCTCCCGGAGGATCTTAGGGGTGCTGCTAGACTGGCTGGCCCCCTCAGATTGGGTGGCTTTGGCTGGGTTGGATGTACAGCTGCTGATCAGGTCTCACCAGTGGAGTGAGGTTAAGTTGGGACTGCCAACCCCCAAAAATGCTAATATCGAGAGTTCACAATCTAAATTATACAAAAAGGGAAGAAAAACAAAGTCTGATCAAGCATGTCAATTACAGTAAACAATTGGAGGAGTACACCCTGGAGGCACCTCAGTGCCTCCACCAGAGAGATAGAGGTGCACAGAAGAAAGAAAGAAAAGGACAGATTCATCCTTTGTTAGAAGACCCCTCACTCACCAACCTAGTCGGTAACATGCTTCATCATCGGGGCTCCACCCGGATAGCCAAATGCCATCCAGGTGTGCTGGGACACCTGACTACAGTGGAGCGGGTTGGTTTTGGAATTTTTTGGGGGGTAGGTGAAAAAGGTGATTAAAAGTTGTCCAGTTTAATACTCACTACAAAAATCTCATTATTCCGGAGTAACTGAGCAACATTAAAAATAATAGTGGGACACCATGCCAAATTAGGTTGGCCTGTGGTTAGTGTTTCTTTCCTTTGTTCCTAGAAAACCATCATGTCATGACACGAGGCGCGGAGGAGGTTTGCATGATAGGCGTAGCAGTCACAACTGATTCACCACCAAATAGTGGTAGGGTCACAGATTCAGACCCCGACGCCCATGAGTCGTTCTATTCTAGCGCTTCAAGATTTCTTTTCTAGTAACAAAGGAAAGAAACACTAACCACCACTGTGAGTACCAAGTGGGGTTTTTCACGTAGCCACGGGTAGGGTACACCTTAGCGAGTGTATACCGCCCGGGCTACCACCATTGGTCCTGTCAAAATCCTTATAATCACTCAAAAGATTGAAACCTGTAGACAATTTTTTATCTCTTCACTAAACTTGCGACACCACAGGCCAACCTAATTCGGCATGGTGTCCCACTATGCTATTGGGCTTTGCATGCGTGTTTTTTACCAAGAGAGCACTCAATAGGCCAAAGGCGGGTGCATTGCTCCGCCCATGGCCTATTGGTGTCTATTACGCGCACCGGCCGCCATGTGGTTTCAATTATCGTGCCCAGATACGGCCGCGATAATGGAAACAACATGTCTGCTGTGGCACGCGCTCGCACCACTCATTTTTAAATGTACACTACACTGCTTGTTGGGTTTGTCTAGGACACTGAGACATGCTTTAGAGGATAATTGTGTCGTAGTGTCTCAGTTACAGCCCTTGATTACATTGAAAAGCCATGGCACTTTTAGAATTGTAATAGTCAAACCGTATCTTTAGTGTCCTCAGCTGCTCTGGACAGAGTTCAACATTTATCTCGGCCTCAATTTAAGGCAAGTGAAATATCTCAAAACTCGTTGTATTCAAACTCTGCCTGTCCCTAACTGCTGTGGCCAGTAAAAGCATAGCGAAGTGGCACAACAGCACTCTCCCATCGAACTCCAGGGTCACGCAGAGCGTGCTCCTTTTCTCAAGTGTTTCCTACTCTTTCTGAACACGAACGCATGGCTGACGGGGCGTGCTCCCTTCTACGCGAGCGTCAGCTCAGAAAATCTGAGTTGCAGAAAGAGCAGGTGTTGGTTGAATAAGATAATTATTACAATATGCTCATGCCGATTACTTCTAGTGCTGCTGTTGTTATTGGCTCTTGTACTAAAGAGTTTGATTAGGTGCGGTGGCTTGTGCCATGCAACCGTCTATATCATTTTTAAATCCTCTGCCACGTGTTGTGTTCCTCATTATCTCCGTCTTTCGCTCTCCTTTCAGCGTGGGATGGAGGCGACGAGGCAGTCTTTTATAATGCACCAACTACTTACTGCTGGGTAGTCATCATTACTCCAGCTCCCCTTCCTCTTCCCAGTGGCTATGGGCCCACCTCTGCAGGGCTGCCCCGGGCCCATGCAGGGGCCCTCCTGAGAGGGCAACCCCACTTAGTGCCACAGGATGGCACACAACATGTCCGCCTTCCAGTGTTTGGGACCCTCGAGGGTCCCCCAGGCCTGCGTCACTTCCGGGCAGGAGAGGGCGGGGGTAGAGGTACTTATACCTCTCCCGCCCACTGAGCACCCTCTTTCTCTTGCTGCCCTGATGCCGTTTGGTCACCTCCTGGAGCTGTTCTGAGTTGCGCGGTGAGTGTTTCCTCTCCACCACCTCTGGGACATGGCTGCTAGCCCGGCCATTGCCGTGGCTGCGGCCGCTCGTTGGGGCAGGACTGCTCCAGGGGCTTAGGGCTCTCCTCCGTGTGGTCGGGTCCGGGAGCCTTTGTGGTGGGGAGTTCCTTTCACGCACCGCCGTCCCCACGCTTGGCCACTGTGAAATTTGAACCAAGTTGGCTGCCTACCGCCATTGCCTGGTTGGGGCTGGTGGGGAGGGGTCAAGGCGCCCGGTGTGTGGCCAACCCCGTAGGGCCGTGTGTTGCGCTGCCGGGCTAGGTTTGAATAGGGCGGGTCATCAGGTCTAACGGCGCGCAGGAGTAGGATCACGCTTGTAGCACAGGCCCCCGATATGGAGGTTAGGCTTCTTGTCTCCAGCATGTCCATGTCGGGGGTCCGTGCTGTGATGGGTGGCATAGCATGAGCATTGTTTGTTGGTGGCACCGTCTGTTACCCACACCCTGGGACATGCCAGTTCGTGCGAAGTATCGAGGGGGGGGTCTGGGTGTTTGTTCGTCGTGGGGGCTAGAGGTGGAGCTCTGTTGGGCTGGCACGAGTTTCCTGCACTTATCCAGCCCCATGTTGCGGTGCGGCAAGGGGGCTGTTTTCAGCACACTCCAGTAGGACTGTCCGCTGCTGTAGAGGGCCTCCATTTCTTTAAGTAAAGGGTATCCCGGGGGTGAGGGCCATCTTGGACCCGTCCATGTGCTGGCCACCAGCCCCGCTTCAGTGTGGGTAGTGTTGTGCAGGTCTGCTACCCCCCTGTTGATTTCTGTTTCCTGAGTAGGCTGCTTAGGTCCGCTGCAGGGGCCCGGGTCCGGGTCCCAGCATGAACAACATGGCCCATGGAGACACAATGACGAGGTCGACCACGCTCCTCTCAAGCCCCCTCCCTCCCACCTAGACCCCCTCTCACCCCAAGATGGCAGCTTGCAGGAAGGACTGGGGCCTGTGCGGTGGGGGGTTTGGTCCAGTAGGAGGCGGCCGTGCAGGCATGCTCAGCACTTGGCGAGCACGGCTGCCTATGTGGGGGAGTTCTCGCATGTGCGGTCGCCGCATTCAAGGCAGTGAGGCCGGGGCCCCCCGCTTCCCTTTTTCCGGGTCAGAGGCGTCTGCCCTAGGCAGCCTTGCACCCCCCCCCCCACCCTTCCTCATGGGCAGGCATTGCAGCAGGAGCAGGGCTTTAGCTGCTGGCTGGGGTGGGCTCGGAGGGAGGGTCATATCATCAGGGCAGCCATCTCCCGGTGTTGCCTGGATATTACCTGCGTTCAGTGCGCCTTCCACCCTGGCCCTCGTCGGGACTGCAGCGGTGTGGGGCAGGGCTACGGTGTAGTATTCTTGATGCAGTCCACCGCCTTCTCTGTGCGTGGCTCTGCACGACCGAGGTCTGGTGGTTGGGGGAGTGAGGCAGGCTGGGGGAACATGACGAGGGGCCGGTTGGTTCTGTGGCCAGTCGGGCACGCGGGTTCCGCGAGTTTCCTTTTAGTCAGGGGGCACACTCTCAATGCGTTTTCCCTTGACTGAGGGCCTCGTCAGGACAATGACTACGAGTTGGTTTTGACTCCACCCCAATTATCTACAGCAAGCAGCAGGTCTCGTGCACTTTGCTAACTGGACTTCACCCACGGGAACGGGATGTGTTGTCTAAATAAGCATAAGCAGCAGCACTTATTGTGATAAGTGAGGGGGGCAGTTGTTTTGTGCCTGCACATGTTCATTACAGTGCTCATGCTGGGCGCTCCTTAACTTCGGGTCGAGCAGGTTGTCGGAGACCGCGGCTGCGGGTTTCTCCATGGCTGTGCTCACGGCTTGTGTGCACAGGCCTAGTTGCAGCTTGCTTGTATTAAGCAAGTTCACTCTTTGCCTGCGTATTGGTCCCGACTCGTGTCACTGGGGCTAGCGGTGTTTGGCCACCGTGGGGCAATGCCGCGTTGTGTTGCTTCCTGCACACGGTCAGTTACACTTGGTTTAGATTTGGAATTTTGTTCCGTGCCTGAGCGTGCGGTGTGTGTGGCTGGGCGCATACGTCGCTCCGGCGCCGTGCGGACCTGAAGGGGCAAATCACCTACTTAACCTGCTTGAAGGTGCAATGGAATGTGTTGGGCACGGTA
Source organism: Lissotriton vulgaris (assembly GCF_964263255.1). Taxonomy (NCBI): domain Eukaryota; kingdom Metazoa; phylum Chordata; class Amphibia; order Caudata; family Salamandridae; genus Lissotriton; species Lissotriton vulgaris. The sequence continues at coordinate 1,286,963,500 of NC_141687.1, read as the reverse complement.
GTACGCATATATCTTTCTCCCGTGCCTCTAGGCAATATATGAGGGTGCACGCTGGCGCACCATTACCATCTGTGCTTGTGGTCTCTGCGCCTGCACATTAGAAGAGTAGTTTTAGCTTTGGGTTTGCGATGACATGTTTGCTTGCATTGGGGGCAGGGCCGCATAAGTAAGCACCTCCGAGATGGCCTCACCCCTGCACACTTCAGGTGCAGCAACTTGTTTCATGACTGCAAGGGTAGGCTTTTCACTTTTAGACCAGCCTCACGTACAGTTTATTTAGCCCTGAAGCGCACATCCTTTGACAGCCAAGGGTGCTCCTGGTTGTAGGTACGATGGGAACTTTAGCATATATTTGGAGGCAATGACAGAAATAATATTACAAGTCAGCTCGCTCTCTGTGCGAGACTCAGCCCTGAGTTTTGGGCTTCGCGTGAGGCGCAAAGGTTCGACAGAGCCCCGTCGCCTCCAGCCCCTTAACTAGCTCTCAGTATGCGGGAGAGCAGGTGTAGGAAACATGCACATCCTCAACACGGGCTAGGGCTTATACTACTGCATATTATCAGTGTCCTGGGCCCCCGCTGATCGCCGATTACCTTGGGGGTTACGGGGTCCGTGTCGGTCTCATCTATGCTTTGTTTTGACAGGTTCGCTACGAGGAGTTAACACCAGCCGACAGTCTTCAAGTGACAAGCAGTCCGCAGTCGTAACAGGGTTGTCGCGGGAAGAAGGGCACGAGGGCTGAGGTACATCAGGCAACGGAAGGTGGCATATGTCGACTCAACCGATGGGGCACGGGGACAGGGGCTTTCAATGCATAGGCATTTACCTGCCTGGGGCTGGCAGGGGGTGACCAGTAAGGGGACCGTTCATCATGCTTGTTTTCCTTAAGCAGGTCAGGTCTGGACTTGTCACTTGGATCACCGATTTAACACCCCACCCTTACCGTCAGCAAATCAAACAGGTAATGGCAGGGGTGGAAACAGGGCTCATAGGGGTGGGGAAGGTGAATAGTTCCCCCACCCAGGGCATGTGAGAGCATGCAGCAGTCTTAGCGTTGTGGGTCATGGGGCCCTCCACCCCTCCTCGGATGGATGCAGGGCTAAGGCCCGTGGTGAAGGATCAGGGGGTGGGAAAAGAGCTAACTTAAACTCTGCTTCATCTCCGACACAGATTGCGCCGAGGTACACACCGAGCTGCTTCCGTTAAGCACAAGAGCCCACATTTAGGAGAGTAAGTATAGACGTGGGTGGGGCGTGCACAAGGGACATGAGGAGGAAATTGGGCGTGTGAAGGGACGAGGTGCAAGACTATGGTTGGGGGTAAGCTAACTGTACTTCTGCGTCATCTCCACCACAGAATACGAGGCGGCACCCATTGACCGCCACCCATCCAAGCACATTAGCTCACTTCCAGGATAGTAAGTTCAGGCGCAGGTTTGAGCATCACAGAAGGCACAAACGGGGGACCTTGGGAAGGTCTCTTATCAGGGGTCAGGGTTGTAGCTCACAGCTGTTTTTTCTTCCAGTCCCTGCTGCACGTAATACCGTGTCAAGACTGCAGGAAGGTAGTTAGCAAGCCCCGCACACAAGGCAAATTTTTGCCTCACATGACCCATAAGCATGGGGCATATGGGGTTTTACTCAGGGGCAAATTGTTAATAGGGACTACCTTTTTCGCTCAGTCTAGTTAGTCACGGGGTACGCACTTGTTTTGTACCTTGTTTTAACCCACAGGGTGTGAAATTCAAGTCTGGAATTCCGTAAGCGCGGCATTGGCGCACCACTGCGATCTTCAGCAGCAAGTTCACCTTAAATCTGACTGGGTGGTTTTCTGGGGAAATCATTTGTCACATTTCGAGTTTGAGTTATATAGAGGCTGGTGAGTTCTGTAATTGCGTTTGCCAAGGTCAAGGATAGAGGTTGAATGTCTCCTGACAAGTTCGGCTCACAATTTTGGTTACTTTGGGTTTGGTGATTACATTATCCTTAAACTTGCGGTCACAGAAAGTAGATAAGCTGTTTGGATAGAGCAGTGAATGATCTGGGACACTTAGCAGGAAGCCGTGGACATGAAACACATAGATCGTCATCCGGAAGAGCAAGGCAGAGGTGTCAGTTGTGTTTAGTCAAATGCGCAGGTAGGAAGAGAGCTCCATGGGTCAAGGCGTGCACCGCAAGGATCTGGGGGTAACCAGCAGGGGTTTGCTTCCTCGGTTGTTGAAGTTGATGAGCTGGGCCAAGTTGTGCTGCTCAGCACCGTGCATAATCTAAAAGCACAATTTTGTATACTAGCACATGCCGTGCATAATCTGTATGTCACAGTTTTTATACTAGCACACTCTTATGTGCAGTTACTATTGGGTTCTGACTCCGCTACTCCTGCACAACATCACATAAATGGTACATTCAGGACACATGTTATACACTCTACCGACCCCGAAGAGAGGTAACCATACATCTGCAGCGATGCCAATCTTTGCGGGCAAGAGGGGCGAGTAGGGATTGCAACATGACACCGCCAGCAGGGAGTGCTGCCAGGCAGCAAAGAGTTGGTGAGCAAATAGGTGTGCCTGCCACCTGGCCACTGCAGGTTGTTTATGGAGGTTACTAAGGACCAAGGAGGGGTCATGGCAAAGTAAACCTGGGCTGTGCCCCATGCGGGGGTGGTACCTACATCATTTCACAGGATATATGTAAATGTAAAATGTAAATTGATACTTGTATAGCGCACTACTCACCCGCAAGGGTCTCAAGGCGCTTGTACGAATACCGCTGTGGAACCCATCCTGGCTTTCCCTGTGAGGTGTCCACTCCTGGGCACCCCCAGGGTGAAGGCCAGGCATCCTTAGCGTTGTAGGGGCTGTTGTGGAGATTAAGCAAGCTATTGCCCAGAGTTGCAGAGTGGGACTCCATGATTGGAATAGGCACCGAGGCGAGAATTATCAGGTCCGTGGAATTTTTGAGCCCAAGACCCGCCGAGGCGGGGAATTGAACCCTGGTCCCGGGCTAGACCTCTGCATCAGGGTCTGCCGCTCTAACCATTGAGCCACACTTCTCCACCCCCTTCTCCACCCCCTGTTGGGTCTATCTAAGGCTATAGTACAGCATCTGTGCTATATTGGACCATCATTAACACCAACAACTGTCACATTGGTAGCAGGAATGCGTTTGTTTAATTTCACCTGGGATTGGGGCAGGCAATGTCGGCGAACTTTGCGGACAGAGACGGAATAGCTATAGGCGTATCAGTGATTGCACAACGCGCAGTAAAGCAGTTAAGTTCAGCAGAATCCGGTTATACCATCGGTATAAACGGAAGGGTGGTCTACACGCAAATAGGTACTTTCTGTCAGCTGGGGTGGGAGTTCCCATTCCCAAGAGGGTGCAGTTTGCCCGATAGGCTGATTGGGAGGGGATGGAGCACTATACGGACAACTACCAGACTACTTTTGAAGTCATAGTTAAGAGGGTGCAGGTACATTACTCATAAGTTTTCTCCAAGTCTCCTGAGCATAGGGATTGCATGCTATCAGTTGCTTCAGTTATGCACATTTTCCTTGGGAGTTGTCAGTTACCATCGGGACTGCAATTTTATGGTCAGGCGGTTGGCAGACTGTGGTGATCTGTATTATGCAATACTTGTTGGAACTCCATGATGTCACCTGTGGGTTCTTCTTGTACTGTGCATTCTCCCCCAGTGTTCCCTGTTTGGCAGTTGCAGCTGCCCTGTCTCTCCTTCATGCTGGACGGCTCTCTTCTCCTGAATAAATCTCCTAACAGCAGTTCCTGCCTCCGCCTCATCTTTACATTGGCGACGAGGATGGTCAGCTGTTCCTCAGCTGTCGGATCTACTCACTAACTAACTCCCAGGAAAACGGTTTGGACTCTTGAACATTTTCCATACCTACGATCTACTTTCTTGTGAGTACTTTTTTTTTCTCAAACATTTCCCCCACGTTTCACCTCAGAGAGCCGTCGCAGCCAACAGACTCTTTTTCTACCATTTGCCTCGTTTTGCGCATCAATCAATCAAGCAGCACACCCTCTAGCGCTTTGTTAACTGTTACCCTGCTTCGCGCTATCTACCCTTCTTTCTACTAGCGCTACGTCTTACCTGCGCTCCCTGTGCCTTCACCGTCTAAAGTCTAGTCCTACCGAGTGCTGTCTGTGTCTTCGCTGCTCCTCATCGACGCTGCATATTTCTCCGCTGCTTGCTCCGCCACCTTCGAGCTCCGCTACAGAATGATGACGTAGTGGAATCCCTCCATTCAGCGTCATCACGTTTCCTGTCTCCTAACAACCAGCAAGACGTCCAGCGCCAGCACGCGTTTCCTCAGCAACCAACTAGACGCCCAGCGCCAGCACATGTCTCCTTAGCAACCAGCAAGACGCGTTCTGTTTATGCCTGTCACCACGTCATCTACGTCATAAAGCCTTCGCGTCCATCTCATTCCTGTCTGCTTTATCTTGACTTTGCCAGCTGTCGACTTCAACCTACACAGCTTACTCATACAGCCGACGCATGCCGATGCGCGCAACTCTGAATTTCTCTCTACACTGATGCGCACAGTTTTAAATACTTCATCGGATTCATTCGCTTTCAGTCCACACAGCCGATGCACGCTGACGCGCACAGCTTTAAATAGTTCTCTACGCTGATGCGCACAGCTTTAAACACTCTACACGCTGACGTGCATGATTCAAGCACACTATTTAACAATTCGACAAGGAAGCAAATCTCGCGCTGATGCGCACAGCCATAGTTCAGCCTGATTTTCCTCAGTAACACGCCGGAGTATTCAATATCTACACGCTGACGTGCACAGCTGCTGCACGCATTTTTCTCTACACGCTGACGTGCACAGCTGCTGCACGCATTCTTTTCCACACGCTGACGTGCACAGCTACTGCACGCAGTTTCTCTACACGTTGACGTGCACAACTTTTCTTCCTTTCGTCACACTGATCTGCACGCACTTTACTTCTAATAAAAGACCAACACATCCAATCTGCCATATTTACAACATTTTTTTTTTTTCTTGTACTTAAAGAAAAATTGAAGATCTCACAATGCAAAATGTATCTCCTCCTGCTCCTTTTCTTCAAACTCCTGGAGACCCTCCTCTTGAATGGAAACTTTGGTTGAGATCCTTTATGGCCTACCTAGGAGCAATTGATGGTCTTAGATACCGTGCAGAAAGAAAAAAAAGTTTAATGTATTATCATCTTGGTGTAGAAGGGCAAAACGTTTTTGACCATTTACCGGTCTATGTTCCACCTACTGGCGAAACTCCCGACGAATTTGAAATAGCTATAGCTAAATTAGACAAGTATTTTGTTAAAACCAAGAATATGGTTGTACACCGTTATAAATTCTTTACTAGAGCTCAAAAACCCGAAGAAAGCATTGATACCTTTGTTACTGCCTTAAAAATACTTGCGTCTAAATGTGAATTTGACAATTTCACCTCTCAACTTATCAGAGACCAGCTTGTTGCTCGGTGCTCTTGCAAACAAATCCAAGGGAAACTTTTATCCTGCAAAGATCCTTCTCTTGACAAGGCTATTGATATAGCCAAAAGTATTGAAACATCCTTAGAAGATTCCAAACAATTAGAGGTTTCTCTTTCTAACACTTCCATCTCTGGTGCTGTTTCCACTAAGGTACCTTTTCCCACCAAATTTCCCATTTCCATTTCTCGTGACTCTCGTGGCTATTTCAAAAGAATGGGAAACACCAGTTTTAGAAGACCTTTCACACCTAATAGACAATTCAGCCAAAGTACTTTTTGTTATAGATGTGGCTCTTCTTACCATGCTTCCAATTTTAAAAATTGTCCTGCTGCCAATCAACAATGCACTCAATGTGGGAAAAATGGTCATTTTTCAAGAGTATGCATGAGAGGTAGAAGGGGTAATGTACGTAGTGTCATGTGTGAAAATGATTCCTTTCAAGACTCAAATTCCCTTGAGCTTTCAACTGAACATTCTGAATGTGATGTGACCAATCAGGAATATGTTGTTGTAGTGAAAGACAATGACACTACTAGCCGTACTTTTCTTGTCCCTGATCCTGAAGTTGATGCCACCATTGACAATCACCATATCCTACTACTGGTAGATACCGGTGCTCGCATCACTATCGTTTCCTATGAGAAATATTCTCACCTTTGGCAAAATAAATGTCTACTTCCTCCTGATGTCCTTTCTGTGGCCTTTGAAGGAAGCAGAATCAACCTTCTAGGTTATTTCTTGGCCGAAATCTCCATCTTTAGCAAATCCATCAAAGGGAAGGTCTATGTTGCCAAACGTGGTATCAATGTTCTAGGACTCATACATCAGGCAGAATTTGGTGTCACCATTAAACCTGGTTTACCCAACCCTGTATTCATTGAAGGATGCAATCTCTCCTCTCCTGCATCTTCTACCCCTGTTTGCAACATCTTTAATAGTGAATTCTGGGAGCACAAATTTAAAAAAAATTTTTGAAGATCGTTTGGGCAAGATTACCAATTTTCAACACTTTATCAAGGTCAAAGATGGTGTTTCCCCAATCAAACACAAGCTTAGGAACGTTCCCCTTAGTATTAGAGAAGATTTGTCCAAACACCTTAAGTCATTATGCGAGCAAGAAATCATTGAAAAGGTAGAATCCACATTATGGCTTTCTCCCATTGTTCTTGCCAGAAAAAGGTCTGGCGATCTCAGGATGTGTGTGGACTTACGCAGTCTCAATGAAGCTATCTGGGTCGATGGTTTTCCCCTTCCTCGCATTGAGGATTTGATAGCTAAAGTAGGCTCATCCACTTGGTTTTCTAAACTTGACTTAAAGGCAGCCTACCACCAGATTGAGTTACATCCACTCTCTCGTCATCTCACTGCTTTTGTAACTCCTGATGGAGTTTTCCAATTTCGTCGTCTTCCCTTTGGGTTGGCGTCTGCCGCCGCTGTTTTCCAGCGTATTATGTCTGAAATGTTTGAGGAACTCTCTAATGTTGTCGTCTTCCAGGATGACATCCTTATCTTCACTCAAACTGAACACGAACATAATTTAGTCATTGACCAAGTTTTCAACATTTTGGAAAAAAGAGGTGTAACCCTACAAAAGAGTAAATGTGTATTCAAAACTAGAGAAGTAGAATACCTTGGTCATACCATTTCTGAATGTGGTATTAAGCCCAGGCCAGGTCTAGTCAAAAGTATCATTGAGGCCCCTGCTCCCTCTAACAAAGAACAGCTTCTGTCCTTCCTCGGTCTCTGTGAGTTCTACTCCAAATTCATGAGAGACTACGCCAAGACCACTGAATGTTTTAGACTTCTACTCAAAAAAGGCGCCACCTTCAGCTGGTCTGATGAGTGTGAGAAAGGTTTCCAGCTCATCAAAGAACACATCACCAAAGCTCCTGCTCTTCAACCTTTCAATGGCAACAGAGAAACTTTTGTCACCGTTGACGCCTGTGAATATGGCCTAGGAGCTGTTCTCTCACAATTGGCCTATGGTAAAGAATTTACTGTGGGGTTTGCCTCCAGGACTCTCCGCCCTGTCGAGCGCAAATATTCTGTTATTGAAAAGGAACTGCTGGCCTGTGCCTGGAGCGTGGAAAAGTTTAAATCTTATTTATGGGGCAGACCATTTGTTCTCCAAACCGACCACCGACCTCTTGTCGACATTCTTTCCGGCAGAAACGTCAAGCGCACAACCGCACGGTTGGCTAGACTCTCCACTAAACTGCTAGAATACAACTTCAAAGTTGTTTACATTCCTGGGGGCAAGAACAAACGTGCTGACTGTCTTTCCAGGTTACCCATACAAGAACCTAACGAAAATGAGTGGGAAACAGAAATTGAAGAGTGTTTTGTGGCCAACATTTCACAAATTTCCATCTCCTTCGCTGAGAATGATTGGGTTAATGCTGTTGAGAATGATACTGTACTTAGGGATGTTGTCTCTTTTATACAGAAAGGTTGGCCCAAGGAAAAATCTCTTTCTCCTGAGCTTCAAATTTATTGGAAAATCAATTCCGAACTTTCCTTGGAAAGTGGCAAAATTGTTAGGGGCAATAAATTTATTCCTCCCTCTGTTTACTGAGAAAAAATTATTGCTGATGCTCATTCTGGTCATCTGGGTGCCACCATTACCAAAAGAAATGTCAGATCAAACTTTTGGTGGCCAAGAATGGACAATCAAATTGTGGATGCTGTCAAACTTTGCACACGCTGTAACACCAGCGATAAAGTCCTTGTTCTGGAAGGTGTTTGTGATTCTGTTGTTCCCCCACCCAGCAGGGCTTGGCAAAAAATTGGCCTGGACTTTCTGGGTCCATTCCATGTTCTTCCCAACACTTCCAAGTATTTCTTGGTCCTCATCGATCATCTCTCTAGGTGGGTTGAGGTTGAACCCATCAATGTTCCCAATTCAAAGAGCGTTATTGATTGCCTGACCAAAATTTTCCTGAGGGAGGGTTGTCCAGAAGAAATCCTCACCTACAATGGGGTTCAGTTTATCTCCAAGGAAATGAGTGTTTTTCTGAACAATTGTTGTATCAAACACACCAGAACTCCTTTGTATCACCCTCAGAGCAATGGCAAAACCGAGAGGTTCAATAGAGTTATTGTTGAATGTGTGCAGGCCGCCTTCAATTCCAATAGCTGTATTTTCCAAGCTGTAAAAGATCTTGTATGGTCTTATAGAATTTCCCCACATGTTGCTACAGGCTTCTGCCCTTTTGAATTGATGAGAGGAAGGAAAGCTTCTTCCCAAGCTTTTCCTTTTTGGATGGTTAAAAGTCTCCACAAAGGTTGTGATTTGGAAGTGGCATGGGATTGTGCCAACAAGAAATCTTCCAGTTCTCTGCCTTGTGACGTGGAACATGTTAAGAGGTCTTTTCATAGTATTCATGCTGGTGACTGGGTCAAGATTAAGAATCCTGTCACTGTTAAAAAAGGTCTTTCCAAGTTTCTCGATTCCCAACAAGTTGTGGAAGTTCGCAAAAATGCTGTCAAATTGTCAAATGGAAATTGGTGGAGCACTTCTCGCGTTGCCAGAGATCCCTCTCGTGCTTCTCGTGCAACTGTTCCTACCCCCAATGTCCAAGTTGACAATGGTTTAAGGAAAAGCTCTAGGTTGATTGTTAGACTCAACAGATTTTGTGACTATGTATGATTTACTATTCATTGTAGTTCAATCTTGTTTTTTTTTAGAAAGGGGGGAGGTGTGTGGTGATCTGTATTATGCAATACTTGTTGGAACTCCATGATGTCACCTGTGGGTTCTTCTTGTACTGTGCATTCTCCCCCAGTGTTCCCTGTTTGGCAGTTGCAGCTGCCCTGTCTCTCCTTCATGCTGGACGGCTCTCTTCTCCTGAATAAATCTCCTAACAGCAGTTCCTGCCTCCGCCTCATCTTTACACAGACCTTTTAGATGTGGGTTTGTAGCTCAGGCATGTCAAAGTAAGGGTTAAGGGGCCGGAAGCCGGCCCTGCGATTCAAGTTCACAGGCCTGTTTAGCGGCAGAACTGATAGGACTTGTGTTAAACCTGGTCACAGGTTGAGATCCTGCTAGGTCCACTCAGCATTTCATCCTTCTGAGGTCGATAAATCGAGTACCATGGAGTTGAGTGAGAATAAACACTTGTGAATTATCCCGCCCTATAGCCGTAGCTGGCAGCCATGCAGGTTGTGGAAGTTGTCATCCACCAAGTGTGCTATGGTCCAAAGATTGGGGAAACTCTGGGTTAAAGCACATATGCGCTACTAAGTATTAAAAAAATATTTTCCAAGAATACTAGCAGGAGTTGGGGAGGGCAAGGTGTTACCTAGGGTGGTGACTTGCTTATTTCAATGGACATGCTCCAACAAGCGCTTTACACTGAGGTGTGAGTTGAGCATCAAACTGGGGACCGGTGAAATAGGGTGGTCTGAGATAACCCCCCGGCAGCTGTGGCAGGGGGCGCGTTCAGGGGAATCCAGGGAGACCTCTCGCAGGAGGGTGAACAGCGCCATGCATATATTCACTGAGAACAGGGGTTTAGTTTGATCTTGTATGGGTTACTGCACGCCAAGTCAACAGGGTGTTTAGATGCAGAAGGGATACACTTGTCTAAAGGGGGAATGGACCTATTCTTGCTTGATCTGGGGAAGGCCTTGGAATCAGCAGGGGGTAGGTAACTAGGTCTATCGTGGTGGGCGGCCCTGTTGTGACAGTGGCCACCCCCAGTGCTATGGCGGAGTTAGAGGGCGATTCAGAGGCTGTAAGGTACAGTAAGGGTACCCTCTGCAGGAGCACAGTAAGGGTACGAAAGCCAAAAATCCCCAAGGAGGTCCTCACATTGGACCCTGGAGGAGCGATGGCGCCCCGTTAGTCCTTCGGGCGGTTGTGGACCTGAGCAACCGGGGGTTGCCTGCAACACTCCACCCACCTGAGCTGGGAGGGGCGTGAGTAAGGGGTGGACTGGTGGTCCGCCAGTGGGAGGGGCTATACCCTTCCCCAAATCGACAAACACCGGTTGGCGAGGGCCACTGGGTAGGTTGGCTCATCAGGTGGGCAGGTGGTGAGGGGCTGCCTGCCCTGGGATCACCCATAAGATTACCCACCATGTTAGCATATTTGTTATGCAAATAAACCTGCAGCAATTTTCTCCACTAAAACATGTGTTGTGTCTGATTATTTCTCTGAAGTATTGCTGTGGGAGGGATGGGGAGTGTGCTGATATTGGCACTAAGTCCCTAGGGTTCTCAACCTCTATCTGCAAAGTCGGGAGATAACCGGCTAGGGTGTGGGTGTTAACGACTCCATCTGGAAAAGGGCCCAAGGGTAGGGTCAGGAAAAGCAGGGAGAGTGTTTTTGATTTTGGATATGCCAGATGGTGTCCTGGGGTGGAGTCGGACCTCATTGAAGTAAGGCCTAGAACGAGGAAATATTGAGCTGATATTTTTTCCAATGATAGGGGACGCTTCCTTTTCAGTTCTAAGCCTAGTTTATTTAAGTCTAGTTTATTTGCAAGCTTTGACAAAAATAGGCGAGCAAGTTGATTAGATGGGACTCTGTGCTGCAGAGCGCTAGTTATTTTGATGCTAGAGGTAGCACACCCCTAATTATGCCTCATAAATCCTCATCCATACACTGGCCGACTCGCCATAGTTTCCCCTTTTTGGAATCTGGTACGATGGGACATTTAGGTTTAGTATGGAAGTTTTCTAAAATATGTGATGAAATAACAATTATGAGAAATGAGGAAATATGAACATAATGTTATTTGTATGCGTACATAGTGGAGTGCACTCTTGTTAGATAAGTGTTTTTCATATTTTTAAAATGAACATATGTTTTTAAAGAAAATTAAAAACCTATCTGTTTCATTATGCAGTATGTAAAGAGAATGTTGAGGGGTTTGCTCCGAGGATCATTTCAGTCAATCTGCGCCAGTAGAGGGGTCCTAATGGTGTCATACTGGGACTGATCATCCTTGATCATTGATAATTTTTAATAGCACTCATGTTATTTCATCCTTGTCTATTGCTGTATTGGTGAGGCATTTCTAAGATGAAATACTCAGTCTTCAGGCAATTGTATAAACCTGTACATATTTGAGATAATGGATTTAATAGACACACCTGGAGCTCGTATGAAACTATGCCACCAGCTATTTAGCTTATTTTAAAGAAAATATCCTTCCATTAAATGCTTCTCACAGAGTTGTGCAATTAATGTGGAACATCACTGCAATTCTTTATAGTTTAGATTTCGCAGAGGAAGTAACATTATTAGCAGATTAATTTTTATTTGCTTCCCTTCTTTTTTTTCTCCCACCTCCTTGTTGCTTTTGCCTGTAGCTTATCATGTCATGTTGTGAGTCGGCCAGATGTGCAGACCTGTGATTTAGTCCAAAGCTGTTAGCAAATCAAAGTTTTATAGGCTTTTCTTTAACTTTGGCCCCACCATATCAGACCCCTTTCGAATTTGAGATCCCAGAACTGATAGGAGCCTGTGACATTTCATCGGGATTCATTAAACCCCACCAAAGTGTTTAGCAATTTATTTCATTCTTGGCCACCGTTCTAGAGTGCATCCCCTTAACGGAACTGCATAAAACTCAAAAAGTTTGAAAGTTTAAGCTATTGGCATTGCGAGTAATAATGCAACGCCAATAGCTCAAACTTCCAGTAATGCGAGATCTATTGCATTGCAAATGCTTGTTTTTAATATGTTGGTTTCTTGTCAGCAAGAAACAGGTAATTTAAGAAGCGTTGAAACGTAGTTTCGATTCACTCTGCATAAAAGAACTCTTTTTTAATTCATTGTTGCTTTTATCTCCCCTGTTAGTACTTGCCCTACCGTCTCACCTCCTCTGATGTCCCTGCATGCCCAGCAGCGGCCTGTGCAAGTAAGAACGGTGGGCCTGGGTGGGGGATTCCGACAGACGACCATGAGGAATAATTAAATAATTTGTTCATTTTCCCTCGTCCTCGTCTGTCGAAATCCCCCCTCCCCGCCCCACAGCTCTTACCTGCACGAGCCGCTGCTGTGCATGCACGCCCACACTTCCCTTGGTGATGCTGTTTTTTTAGGGGAGTGTGGTTCATCCAGGTTTTTGTGGAACAAGCGCATGAGACATTCCAGCAATTCACAGAGCACTATGATATGGTGCTCCACATGCACTACTCTTCTTGAAATCTTCTCCAGGCAATAAGCATGAATAGCTGGACAAAGGCACGAGAGGTGCTCAGAAAGTTCTGCTGGCAATGTGCTGCTGGAAAACAAATGACTATGTTCCTTTAAGTACAGTATAGTAACCCACCTTTCTGTTGAACAGGACTCTCCAGGAAGCACATTTGTTTTTCTTTTCCACTCATGCCAGAGCTTTGATGTGAACACACAATGCGGGTCCAAAAATCAGATTCTCCAGGGAATAGATTCAAAAATAAGTATAAGTGCTATGGGCATTAGGAAACTGTCCAAAGGAAGGTGTGACAATATTGATATATGATATGATATGAGGGGTATTTATAACGCACACAGCTACTCAGGCAGAGTGTCCCGGTGCTAGAGAACCTAAGAACTAGACTGCTGCTGTCCATGGAGGGTAGGAAAACTTAAGGTAGATGTCCGAAGAGTCAAGTTTTAAGCAACTTCCTGAAGGTAAGTAGGTCAGTCACCTGTCTGAGAGTCACCGGCAGGAGGTTCCAGACTCGGGCAACCTGCACTTAGAAAGAGCGACCTCCTATACGGGTGCGAGAAAACTTAGGGACAGCCACCATATACAGTGAGGAGGACCTCAAGGTTCTGCTGGGGCATAGTGTGTGACTCTCCTTCTGAGGTAGTGTGCGCCTGTGCCCTGTAGTGTCTTAAAGGGCAAAACCAAGGCTTTTCTTTTTTACAACCACATTTTATTGATTTTCAAAGAGATTAGCCACATTCACAAGTTTTTCACATTCTCAATCTAGTATACAGGGCATGTCATCAACAAGCTCGGTACATTTATTTAACATGAACCCCAACAAAACTACCCCCCTTCCCTTCTTGAGTTGCGCCTACATGTGCCGAGTCTGACCCCTGAGTATTTGTGGGTTCTTAGTTATCAGTAGTTCTGTTAGCCTCCTACAGCACTTGTCAGCCTTATTCTTGGTGGTCTCGTCTATCCTGTTCCTCCTCTGGGTTTCCCAGTGGTGGGGTGCCCGCCTCCTCATTATCTTGCCTATCCGCTGCTAGTTCACTGACTAGATTCTCCCAAGCTCTGGCGCTGTCCATCTGTCCTATCCCTCGGTTAGCCTCGCTAAGTAGCAGTCTACCTTCCGCCCGCCCATTTCTCCAGCTCCCTTTTCCAGGAAAGTATTCTAGGCCCCCGGTGTCTTCCAGTTCCTGGCTATCTCTCTTTTGGCCAAAACATAGGCTAGGTCTTGAAATCTCCCAGTGGTTTTGTTTTTGGCCGTGTGCGGGAACCACCCTAAAAGGAAATGTGCTGGGGTGTGGGGGAGTTCCTTATCAACGAGGGGCCCTTTCACCTGTCTAATCTCCTCCCAGAAGGTTTGTAATGTGGGGCAGCTCTAGAACATGTGGATGATATGTGCCTCTCTCTTGCCGCATCTCAGACATGCTGCAGTGTCTGTGCCAAGTAGCGTCTAATGCGGGACGGTGTCAGATATGCCCTGTGCAGTGTGTAGAAATTAATCAACTTGAATTGCGCGTTCCTAAACACTTTCGGGGTCCGCTCTAGTATCTTATCCGATTCTGACTCTGGGATCTGCTTGCCCAGATCCTCCTCCCATTGTAATTTCAAGCGCTCTAGGGGCTTCTGCATATCCTGCCTCATTGCCTTATACAGGCAGGAGACTGTCTTGATTCTTCTTGCTGAGAGTGCTACATACCTACATCCCGCCAACGCTTGCGGTTCCGTACCTCCTCCACCCCAGTGTTGCCTAATCCTTCTGGTAAGGGCCCCATACCTAAGGAAGTGGCCTTCCAGCAGATCATATGCAGCCTGAAGCTCTTCAAATGGGAGTATCTCAGAGTCCTGATATAAATCCTCCATCTTTGTCAAACCTGCGGCTTCCCAATCTTTCAACGCCGCCCAGTGAGCGCGCTGTGGCAACCATCGCACTGTGAGTGGTATGTCTGGAGTAGGGAATCTTAACCCCCACCCGTCTTAGGTATCGAGCCCAACAATGCACCACCACTCTGGTCTCCTTGGTATCGCCAGACGCAGTCCATCTGGCTCTTCGGAAGATACAGTTAGAAATATATAAATGTTTAAAATATTTTAGATTATCGCTTGCTCTCATACACACTTTAAATTTATTTACAATATCGTTTTGAGACATAAAAAAAATGAGGGAATGAAGTACCAGGCGTGACACCATACGTCTATACGCAACGCGTAGCGAGCGCGACCCCATACGTACATGACGTAACACGTGGCTTGGTACTGCATACCCGTCAAATACCAAAGTAGCAGCTGCCACGACCTCATACGTATATATTACGTGGGACGCGGTGCCAAAAACCCATTGGATACGAAATGCACATCATTTACAAGTTTAGCAATATGGCGGATAGGATTCACGTGGTGATGGAGCTTGGTACACTAACGATATGGGACTGCAGTTTTCACAACAAAAAAAAAAGATATAAATATTTTTGGTGCAAAATATAAAACATTGCATAATTTTTAAAGTTAAAAAAGAAGGATAATAGAGTTCCGAAATATTACCAAAAAAAGGAAAAATATAGGTTTTATAAACATTAAAATATGAAATTAGCATTTAAAAAACCTTCGAAATTCACTCAAAAAAACATAGGTTTTAGAGACGTTATAGTTAGGAATTAGCATTTACAAAACCTTTGAAATTCACTAAAAAAACATACGTTTCAGGTATGTTATAATTAGTTGAACATTTGACTCATATAAAACCAGAGAAATTCGCCTGTTATAGTTAGTTGAGCTAACTATAACTCGCTCACCCGCAATGCACTGCTGCTGATGTCACATATTACATCAGTCATGACATGGTTAGTGACATCACTGATGACATCACTGATGACATCTCAAATGACATCACTCATGACATCATCCATGTGATAATCTGATGCACATACTGATGCCCTAATATAAACTTTGATACACCCATTCTAAAATGCAGACTACTGTTTTTGAAACCATACACACAAGAATGCCTTATACTACATACCACTCACTATTTCCTAGGTCTACACACACATCCAGTCACTTATACATGTAGTTACTCATCAATACAGAACTATAATATGCTCCCATACATCTATACATGCAGTCACACTCCGCCACTCATCCATAGAGTTACTCACACACCTAGTCAGTAATGCAAAGAATCAATCACATACCCATTTACTCATGTATACAGTTATACACACCAACTCCGTTATTTATAGACATACCACATCACTTATTTATACAGATACTAACATATATTTACTGTCTTATACAATCACTGATAGAAGCAGACACTTATTTATACACCCACTCTTCAAATAACTTACTCTAATTTATAGTCATTTATATACTCCAACACTGACATATAGTGCCTTAAAACATATGTATTTAGTCACAGATATTCCACTGAGACATTCATTCACTCACCAACACACCCATACACACATTAACTCAAGGTTAAAAAGCAAGGGACGACAACTCTTTCACTTCATCACTGATACTTTTTGGTCATCAAAGCCATTTTAAGTATCTCACTTGGTTTTTAACCTCATCTTGTTGCTCCAAATACAATTTTTAAAGGAGTACAACAAAGACATTTTGAATCCACTCACCTACACCATTTTTTCACTTTGTCAATAAAACCAGCTCCGCTGTAGTTCAGGCGTTGAAGCACACCCAAGTGGCATACGGTTACTTGGGTGGGCCCGATGATGAAGCATGTCACCAACTAGGTTGGTGAGTGAGGGGTTTCTTAAGTAAAGAATTGTTTCTTAAATAAAGAAAGAATGTTTTCTTTTCTATTACTCGCCATTTCTCTAAACCACTAGGACGCTGTGTCCTGGGACACTCCCTCTTCTTGTTTTTGATAGGTTACAAATGAAGACAAGGCAGTAGTAAGGAGCGACTAACAAGCCTAATAAGGAATCAGAAGACAGCATTTACAAAAGACAATGACAAATATGGGCGGAAAGTGGGTGGGGTTTCAAGTACATACTCCAATACAGCATGGCTCGCAGCGCATACGCTGCCCAGGCTCGACCTAAAAAGCGAAGTCGAACGTAAAGCTCAGGCCGCTAAGAAACATAACGCAGATAAACACTTAAAATCTTGCGTTGACTATTTCAGTCTCGGAAGAAACATTTTGATAAAGAAAGACTATACCATTTAACCAAGTCTGGTTGAAGAATAAAATGTAAGAAATTTAACGAAACCCAAGTATGGGATAGGTTTCAGATGACTGTCTCAAAACTAGACTGTAACACATTGCTTGGAACACTTGCGGATACATTCAACTTCTTGAACTTTTGTGTGCAGTTTCTGTTTGTACCAATGTTCAGATGTGGCTACCGGGCAAAATCCAGCTCTGGTTGAGATTTTCCAGGCCCAATTTGATTGACAGTTGTGAAGTGCACCTTTCCATGTCTACATCTGTGAGCGAGCAGAAGATTATGTTAAGTACATCATGTCCTGCACCGACATTCCTGAATAAAGAATAATTTTGAAATCAGAGAATGTAATTTGACCCCGACAGGGCGAATTCTGCTGCTTCACTGCACATTGTTTCATCTAAATGTATATAAAATGATGTCAGAATGTCTGTTCAATGTCACGAAACTATTTAGGTGGGTCATTCTTTGCGCTGTGACAAAGTGTTAAGGAGTGGCCTATTTAGGATTATGTAGTGATGAGCACAATATCACAAAATAACTGAAGTATAGAATTTTACATTGCGCAAAAAAATACAGCTATTGCACAAAAAATAAGCTTTTTGAAAATGAATATCGAACGGTACTCCGACGGACACTATCACAAAATAGTCCAATATATTTAGGTTGGGGAAAAAATGCAGAGGTTATAATGTTGAAATAGAAAGCCATGATCGCCTTAATCAACTCTGCACAATAGAACATTTTATTAATAATAAAGGCACAAATAAGGTAGTGTATTTTATATTTGAAATCTTTTCCATTTCACTGGCATATCTCCTGCACCCATAAATGGTTGTCCTTTCACTCGTGTCCTTTCCTAGGTCTGCTGCTCTCCTGCTCCCCAAGCTTCTGACTCCTTCACTCACTTGTGACAACACTCACTTGTCCTTGCATTTATGGTTGCTTCTTTTCCTGCGGGGCATACATGGATGCAGATTCACCAAAATTCCATGGTAGTGGATGTGATTTACCACACTCTTTGACATTAATAACATCACTGGGAGTGGTATCAGATTACCTTTTACCTCGAATTTTCCCAGGAAGGGTGGCACAAGACCATAACACTCATGACATCACAGTGATTGGCAGAAGTTCCATAATAACTGGATGATTAATGTAGCAACACAACATAGAAGTATGTCTGTTTTAGATACCATCTACATTAGGGGCCTGACACGATATGCATGGGAAATTATGTGTTTGTTTTGAGACAGTATAGTGACAGAAAACACAGAACAGCACTGGGACCCTAAATTATCTATACCACAAACTGTCATGACCTTTAATATTTCCTCTAGTGTATATCACTGAGAGAAATATATAGAAATATCTTAGGGAGAGGGGAAAAAAGACTACAAAATAGAAGTTATGTCCGCATATAATAATTGACATAGGCCCCAAAAAAACCACAATACATATATAAATATATATATATATATATATATATATATATATATATATATATATATATATATATATATATATATATATATATATATATATATATATATATATATATATACATATATATATATATATATATATATATATATATATATATATTCACAGAAAAAACCATAGGTTATACTCCATATATAGTTAGGAATTTGCATTTACAAAACCTTGAAAATTCAATGAAAAAACCATTGGTTTTAGGCCATATATAGTTAGGGATTTGCATTTAGAAAACCTTATTTTACTCGCATAAAACCATTGAAATTCCATATATAGTTATAAGCGCTAACTATATATCGCGCACCCGCAATCCACTGCTGATGATGTCACATATTACATCATTCATGACATGGTTAGTGACATCACTGATGACATCACTGATGACATCTCAAATGACATCACTGATGACATCACTGATTACAACATCCAGTGACTGTATGTTTCTGTAAAGTTAAAATATGTTTTACATATTGAAGAATGAGTAGATATATAAGTGTCTGGATGAAGGATTTAGTAGGTGCATGACTGACTGTATGAGTGAGTGATTAAATGTGTCTCACTGAGGGCATGAGTTAGTGACTAAACTGTCTTAATTTGTACATCATTATATCTGTTGTTCTACAAAGTGCTGCATATGTTGATCAGTAGCTATATGAGTAACTGTATGGGTTATTGATTGGTTGTCCAAGTATTTGTATGGGAAACTGAGTGTGTGTGTATGGGTGGCTGGGAGGTGTGTGACTCTGTACATAGATGTGTGAGTAGTTGATTCACTATATGTATAGATTCAAAACTGCATGTGGAAACAGCTGTATGGGCGGTTGACTGTGCATGAGTGTATTAGTGAGTGAATGGATATCTCAGTGCTACATGTCAAATTAAGTACATATGTAAAACACAGTACATGTGAGAGTTGACATCTATAAATAACTGTGCATAAGAGCTAGTGAATGTGTGAGTGGCTGTATGGATCATTGTGAACATGTATCAGAGATTGTATAAGAGAGTAAAGTAAATATGTGTTAGTATATGTTTGAATAAGTAAGGTGTGTATAACTGTATAGTTGAGAAAATGGAGGTGTGATTGATTTTTGGCATAACTGACTAGGTGTGTGAGTAACTCCATGGATGAGTGACTGTCTGTTTACACTGATTGTATCTAAGGTTATATTAGAGTCTGAAGAGGTTCATGGTATTATCACATGAATGATATCATCAGTGATGTGATCAGTCATGTCAAATGAGATGTTATCAGTGATGTCATCAGTGATGTCATTTGAGATGTCATCAGTGATGTCATCAGTGATGTCACTAACCATGTCATGAATGATGTAATATGTGACATCATCAGCAGTGGATTGCGGGTGCGCGATATATAGTTAGCGCTTATAACTATATATGGAATTTCAATGGTTTTATGCGAGTAAAATAAGGTTTTCTAAATGCAAATCCCTAACTATATATGGCCTAAAACCAATGGTTTTTTCATTGAATTTTCAAGGTTTTGTAAATGCAAATTCCTAACTATATATGGAGTATAACCTATGGTTTTTTCCGTGAATTTCAATGGTTTTTTAATAGCAAACATCAAAAGCTGTCAAATGTCAAGTACGTGATAGGTAAAAACGTTTTCGTGTTTATACACGCTGATGTGCTTTGAACGCTGCCCCCCCTCCCCACTCCCCTCTTTTCTCTTAGTAGTACTCTCTCTTTGCAGATAGTGAACGGTAGTTAACGCAGACCTTTACCCCTGTTGTAATCCGTCGTACCTGCTTGTCTCTCCATTTGATTGATTATTATCCAAGCATTTACTGTTTTACAATTGGTTCTCTTTGGATCATTCTCTATTTACAAACAAGCACAAAGTCGCAATACTCTGTTTAGTCTTTGCAGATAGTGAAAAATCGTGTAAAAAAATAAAAGTAATCGAGCAAAATCAGTAGACCACTAATTCGATCTCTTTTTAACCTCGGTAAAATACAAACATTAGGAATAACCCTTCATGAGAAATACGAAAATAGTGAAATGAATTGAGCTCCACACCATGAGGGCTGCAAAACAGCTCGACTCCGCCACCCACACCGCCCAAAATAACGGCAAACCCTATGCAAATATTATAAATATACACAACACACCACCAAAGAAACAGAATAAAACATTTTATTAAATAACTATTTACATAACTATTTTATACTTTTTATTGCCCGATCCGGCTAGCTCAATCGATCGAGCATGAAACTCATGCACTGATAACAAGCGTTGAGAGTTTGTAGAATGATGGCTTCAGATTTTCCACATACGGTGTAGTGGCGCGAACTGGCAGGGGGCGTTTGGATTCTACCCCTTCTCCAAATAAGATTTTCATACGTGAATGTTCGTTCATGCTTTTTGTCCCTGAGTTGCTTCCATGTCACTGCCTTACATAAATGGCATAAGTCTTGGTTATTGAGTGCCATACTTCAGAATTCTAAGCAGTTCTTGTAACACTGTTTAAACCTTATTTGCACCTGCTGCAGCTTCACTATTCAAAGTAAGTGGGGTCCATTTGTGGACCTGACTGCATTGGAAAACAATGTGATACGGTGCCTCCCTAAACCGCTTGACGGAGGCCCCCGAGGGGCGGTGAGATGGCGCGGACTGAGAGGGGGCGCTTGGCTCCTGCCCCCTCCCCAAGTCGTGTTGCCCTGGTGAGGCCTGAGATCGCCCCCGGCATAGGCGGCCGGCTCCCGGGGTCCGGCGGAATTTTTTCCCTTTTGAAGAATCTTTCATTCTGGACCTTGTCCCACAATCCGTTTCACCTGAAGACACGCTGTCGTAGGGCGCCCCTTTACCGTTTTAGTTGCCATTCCGCCCGCTTTTGGTACTCTGTGCCTCTTCCGCCATTCAGCTGTTTACCGCTCGCTCTTGCGACTACAACGTCTCGCTCACCATGTAGTTGAGTTGCTCCCGCTCTTAAGATTTGACCGAACTTTTTGGACTGCTGAAAGCGGTGGAATTCCGACCGCTGGTTGGTGGAGACATTTTGACTATATTCTGCACCTGCATTGTCGCGTAATGCGTCATATGACGCGACGCGTTAGCGCACCCGGAAGTGCTCCGGTGCGCAAGGCGCAGCTTCCCGGAAACGATCCAGAGCGCGCCGCGCAGCGCGTAACGTAAGCATAACAGGTCATGTGACTTGTTAATAAAACTTTTCATTGGTTCATTTTACTTTTCTTTTCCTAATTATGTAAGACTAGGTCATGTGACCTAAAAATAACACTTTTCATTGGATTAAAACATTTTTTTTCCCCAAACGATGAAAGCCCCACCTTGTTTCTGGATGTTTCAGACTGAAGCTGGCGTCACCATGAGAGCACCACCATCTCGTAGCTCCGTCGTGGCCATTCCGCAAGCAATCATGGCAGCCGCTCCCCACCGGAAGCCTGCGGGAGTCGAGGGCCCCCAAGACTTTTGTACAATCTTCAAGGCTGAGGGGACGCTTTCGAGAATGGAACCCAAGCCCTGGCAGACAAGCGTCCGAGTTCCAAGGTGTCCCAGGGCCATTTTACTGGACCAGGCCCAAATCCGAAGAGCCGGCCGCCATTTTAAGAGTCCTGTGGCAGCCGCCTACCGCTGCACCGCAAGAGTGGGAACAACTCAACTACATGGTGAGCGAGACGCTGTAGCCGTAAGAGCGGGCGGTAAACAGCTGAATGGCGGATGAGGCACAGTGTAGCAAAAGCGGGCGGAATGGCGACTGAAACAATAAAGGGGCGCCCCACTACAGCAGACAAGCCTCCGCCATGTGCTTGAAAACTGCATATGTATCTCGTGATATCAAGGTTGGGCAACCAGTACAGAACAAGCAGTTACGAGTCCCATTTACACCGGCGCCATTTTGGGCGCGGCCGGGCAGGTCCAGGATCTACTGAAACATAAAAAATGAGGCTGACGTCTCTGAAGCAGTTCACGAACAGCAGGACATAGCAAATAAACATGAACTCTCTAAAGCTGTTAACTCACTGCAGAACAAAACAAGTGAACCTGAAACCTCTGGAATAATTGTCGCTCAAAAGAACAACACACAAAACTCTGTAGAGCCTGAAGAAAAAAAAACAGAAGGGCACTGTAGTTTCAGACACACTTAACACTAATGACGAAACAAAGATATCGTCTGTTTATAAAGCAGTTATCATCTTGACAGAATTGACAAAGAAGTGTACAGACACCAATGCATCAGCATTCTCGGAGATAACATCTTAAGGAACAAAGAAAGACCTGTTCACTCTTGACACCCCAGGTGCTGTGTATATTGCACTATAGTGCTGCATCGAGAAAACGGGCAACCCTATTGATGTGGATTTTTCATTATTGATTATTGTAAAGAAATGGCGACTCCCCCCTTTAGCAGATTAGCTAAATGTTTGCGTAATTTAGGCATAAAAGTTATATTATTGTTGTTGTTGTTGTTATCGTTATAGTTCTGGTTAATTTCAAAAAATGGTTAAATATATTTACAGTTTTTGTTGCGTTCGTTATATTTAAATATTAATAAAGTTTTAAAATGTAACTGTCTTGGAGTACTATATTTTTTTTAAAAATCGGGTGAATGGGGCCTTGAATCGGGTTATTGTCATGTGTGGGCTTTGCAAGTGTACTGCTACAAGATCGGACATTTCAAACTCAAATGCACGTTCTTTTTCTTACCTTTCCGAAGCATGGAGCGCAATAGCAGGCAGAGAAAAGGTGATGCACGTGTTGAACACTGCCTGGCCTGCAAATTGCTGCCAGTGCCCCCCCGCCCGCTCCTGAAAGAGGACACACACACACCGCCGCCCCGAGTACTTCACAAATCTTTAAAAGACCATGCGCTTGTTCAATGGGAAGTGGATAACATGGCTAAGAGCATTTGCTGACTAATGCATGAATATCGCTGACTTTTCAGCGATATTCATGCATTGCGGCCGTTTTTTATCGCATTTGCGATAAACCTTGCTAATAGCAAGGTTTATGTGCGATAAAATTCGCCGAAGTGCGGCGATAATTATTGTCTCTAAACAAGTTAGAGACAAAAATTACCGCTAGTTGTTGGAAATATGCCCCCGGGTTTTTCCTTGCAGGAATCGGGAAGCGAAAGACTAGCACTGAAATCAGTAGTCTCACACCTGAATCGGGAGGGTTGGCATGTCTGGATACTCTACAGCTGGAGCCATAAACTACATCCGCAGGGCTAGGTGATAGCCTAGGTCTGGCCTGGACAATCGGACACAGAGGAAGAGAAGTGTCAGAGGGTGCGGTAGTGAATAGGGTGAAAGGGAGGTGTCGAACGGGCACAGGGTGTGATTCTCAGAGAAGAGCAGCGCAGATGGGGGAAGTATATGGCCCATGCATGAGAGAGAGAGCGGGGGTGACCATTGCGTGGGGGAGATGCGTGCGAGGGTGGGGAGCCATGCTGAGAATCGACGGCGTGCAGAGAGTGGCCCTGGTCAAGGCATCTAAAATGGCTGCCGTGCACGACAAAATTGTGGCATTGGACAAAAACGCAAGATGGCGCAGACAATGTTTATCAATAAGGATTCATTTATAACAAAATATTTACTCGCAGTGACAAAATGGTGTTCAACACTTCCTGATTTCCATCGAATCGAACGTTAACAAACGTCACGCAGCAAAAAAAAAAAAAAAAAAAAGCTCACGCACAGAGCGGTTTTTAGCCATGTTATCCAATGGAAGGTGGATAACATGGCTAAGAGCATTTGCTGGATAATGCATGAATATCGCTGACTTTTCAGCGATATTCATGCATTGTGGCCGATGTGCGGCGATAATTTTTGTCTCTAAACAATTAAAACGAAGCACAAAATGGCGAATTCCCGTTTCGCTACCAGTTTGCGGCCCAGTTCGCGGCCCGTGAAGCGCTTCTACCGTGAAAAATCAATTTTTTTTTATTTTCCCCACGGGACCCTTTAATAACCCCAACAACATTCCTAGGGGGTGAAGAGGGGTATACCTTGCCCCCTTTCAATAAATTCCCCCTTCGTTTTTCACCTCTTCTTCTCTCTCGATCCTACCGAGAGATAAGATGGCGGCCGCTCCGGACTATTTAGAATGTTGACAGACACCGGAGAGCCAATCAGCTTTCTGTTATCCAATGGAAGGTGGATAACATGGCTAAGAGCATTTGCTGGATAATGCATGAATATCGCTGACTTTTCAACGATATTCATGCATTGTGGCCGATGTGCGGCGATAATTTTTGTCTCTAAACAATTAAAACGAAGCACAAAATGGCGAATTCCCGTTTCGCTACCAGTTTGCGGCCCAGTTCGCGGCCCGGGAAACGCTTCTACCGTGAAAAATAATTATTTTTTTATTTTCCCCACGGGACCCTTTAATAACCCCAACAACAATCCTAGGGGGTCAAGAGGGGTATACCTTGCCCCCTTTCAATAAATTCCCCCTTCGTTTTTCACCTCTTCTTCTCTCTCGATCCTACCGAGAGATAAGATGGCGGCCGCTCCGGACTATTTAGAATGTTGACAGACACCGGAGAGCCAATCAGCTTTCTGTTATCCAATGGAAGGTGGATAACATGGCTAAGAGCATTTGCTGGATATGAATATCGCTGACTTTTCAACGATATTCATGCATTGTGGCCGATGTGCGGCGATAATTTTTGTCTCTAAACAATTAAAACGAAGCACAAAATGGCGAATTCCCGTTTCGCTACCAGTTTGCGGCCCAGTTCGCGGCCCGGGAAACGCTTCTACCGCAAAAAATAATTTTTTTTTATTTTCCCCACGGGACCCTTTAATAACCCCAACAACAATCCTAGGGGGTCAAGAGGGGTATACCTTGCACCCTTTCAATAAATTCCCCCTTCGTTTTTCACCTCTTCTCTCTCGATCCTACCGAGAGATAAGATGGCGGCCGCTCCGGACTGTTTAGAATGTTGACAGACACCGGAGAGCCAATCAGCTTTCTGCGCGCAAAAAGTTCCGTTTCGCGAAAAGTAAGCGGACCGGATCGCTGCCCGGAGCGCTGTTACAGATATATATCTTGTTTTGAACGTTAATTTCTCAAAAACTACTGGAGCACATATATTGAGACCTAGCAAAGGCACATCGGGCTAACAGTCCCTACAATTTTGCCAAGTTTCGTGCAAATCCATTCAGCCGTTCGAGCTAAAAGTGAGTCCAACCGCCCTATGGAAAAATTAATGGGAAAAACGCGTTTTGGGACCCCCCTTTTTTCTCAGGCCCCCCTTGACGAAACCCCCCCAAATTTTTAGGGGCTGCTCAGAAACAAAATGTGCCATTTTCCTGAAAATTTCAGCCGATTCCGTCCACAAACGCCAAAGTTATTAGGCATAGAATTTTCAGAAATCCCATAGGGAAAAAATCCTAACTATATATACCTACTGGCGATTGGCTCTACACAAGAAGAGCCAATCAGGTTTATAACGGATTACAGTCAAGAGGCCAAACAATTGAATCAAATTCTAAGAAGAAATTGGAAACTTCTACAGTTGGACCCAGTAATAGGAGAAAAAATGGGTAACCACCCCATAGTGACATACAGAAGGGCCAAGAACCTACAGGACAAACTGATTCACAGTCACTTCCAAACCTCCAATAAGAAATCATGGCTGCAAACAAAAGGTTTTGTAAAATGTTACAATTGTAAGATCTGCGAAATAGCCAAGCCAACTACAGAAATACCAATGCCCAACAACAAAACCTGGAAAATTAAAGAATGTATTACGTGCAACAGCAAAAACACAGTGTACATGATCGAATGTCCATGTAAGCTCAAATATATAGGCAGCACAATCTGCGAGCTAAAAAAACGGATATTGGAACACGTTAGAGCTACTGTACACAAGGATAGAAGCAACGCTGTTGCCAAACATATGGAGCTGAACCACGAAGGAGATTGGAAGAAACTACGTTTCTGGGGAATCGAAACCCTAAGTCTCTCAATGAGGGGTGGACACAATGAGAAGGAACTCCGACGAAAAGAATCCAAACACATCCTGAGCTTCAGGACCATGATCCCATTTGGGCTCAATCAGTCGGAAGAACTATACATACACCTATAATCAACTAGACTCTTAAGTACCTTCCCGCTAACCATGAACTATTTTAACTTATTATTTTGGTTTTACCACTTCACTTAATTTTTCACTGTAACTATGCTCACACGTAAAACATCAAGCTCTTCAAACGGACTAATTAGCCCACCAGAGGGCAGTATCACACCTAAGAAAAACCTGAATATAAAAACGAAGGACTGGACTCGCACAACCCATTGTATAAATGTATGGAACTATATGAAATGTCATTGAGAATATAGATCATAGTCGGGGTAGCATGACAAAAATTGCTTAACCAAGGGGGACATGAAATAATTACCGGGAACAGAGACACAGCCTAAGCCCACTGGGGGGCGGGACTTGAAATTCACAACGGGTTTCACAACACCCACAAGCCTGAAATGCAGTCCTAGTATAAAAATGATTGGGGATAACACTGAATTAAGCAGCCTTGTAAAAGTAAAACAACAAGCATCCTCAAATACTCACGTAAAAGTAACACGATCAGGTTAGGACTACATATCCCATAACACCTAAAAATGTGGGCGGTACCAATTACCAGGGGGTGTAACCTATGCTTTGTTTGTTTTACAAAACTGTGAGCATCACTTTCCAAACTGACCGTGATCAAGACAGCGGACGCTGTCGAAACGCGTTGGTTTCTTTTTGTTGTTTAATCCCCCACACGGATTGATGAAATAAATCACCTTCATTGAACAAAGCGTGTCAGTGCCGTCTTTCAGCGACTCCATTCCTCCCCGGGACCGGGGAGATCCTGTGATAATTTGCAGCGGTTGGCTCAACCGCAGGAGAAACGCGACCGAAAACTAAGGAGCGCCTAGCGAAGGGAAAGCGAGCCAAGCAGTGGAATACTTATCGCTCTTCGAGGTGCTCGCCGGCACACTCTTGGAAAACAGAGGGTCTCACAGCTGACGACCAGCGGAAGAAGGCGGCCATTCACCTGCCACGGAGGGAGACTTCAAGGTAAGAGTGCTTGAATGCTGGAGTACGCGGGTTGGAATGCTGTTTGAATGCGCCCGATCTTGAAAGTCCGAGATCAAGATAGCATCACGCTAAACCGGCTATTTGGGTTGAAATCTTCCAAAACTGCCAAGTGCTCTGGGATTCTGATAATCCGTCCATTGACCCAATTGAGGATACAAATAAAAGTCAAGACACTAATAGCACGAGCAGCAAAGGACGAGAATAAACAAGACGGACTCGCTAGTAAAACTAATGAATCGACATTGATACTCGAAGGTGGGGGAATATAAACACAAAAATACGAAAAACTCACAATGGATAAGCGGGAAGCTAAGAGAAAAGAACTCATTGGTACCATGTTTAGCAAACAGGATAAGGCTAAACCAGCGGAGAGCAATAAGGACCAGGAAAAGAATGACACTAAGGAGAAACTCCGACTATGGGAGAAGTTAAATAAAAAGGAAATAAATAAATCTTGGGAACTGATTTCATTGCAACAATACCTGGAAGTGGAAAGAGTACCCCGTGGGCTACGAATATTAATAATGCCAAGCCAACAGGATGTCACTAACGACCTACTTCAAGAGTGGGGGGAGCACACGCTCAACTCTTCCCTGGGACTGATAAAAATTCTAGTCAAACATATTGAGATAGCACTGGAAAAAATAAAGGAACAATTGCGAATAGTGGAGAAAGAGCTGGATTCAATTAAACTCAATACAGAAATGACGAAATTCAAAGAGGAATTAAACAAGCAAATTGAAAAACATGAGGAAGAGGTCAGGCAAAGGAAGCAAACTAAATCCGAAAGGGACACCAATGATTATGCGCAAGGTCGCATATTTACATTTGCACGGAAATACGACTCCTTCAGGCCACCGAAAACTAACACCGCCAGCTCCTCCTCAAGCATGGCATCCCTAACATCAGCCGATCTGAGTGACGATGAAACAAATCTGGACCCCGGACAGAAGATTTTTTTAGGAGACATGCGCCTTGTTCTATCGCAACAGAGATGGGAACAGAACCACGGGGCGCAGAGAAATACACGCGGAAGAGCGAGAGGCAGAGGAAGAGGCTGGCAACCAAGATTCAACAGATCCACACAAGGAGGGGCCGACGGAGAAACGGTTACAAGCGAAAAAGTGGGAACAGAGACCAGACTCATGAAACAGAAGAGAGGGAAATAGATGAAGAACTCCAAATAGTCAACCAGTCTGGAAAAGACATTACTGACGCCGAAATCTCTCTACTAAAGAAAGGGATCAACTTCTGTCCCAAAGCGCGCTTTAACCTGGCTCAAACAAGAATTGACCTATACTTATACATAAGGAAAATCAAGCTTGCTAAATTCTTCGCGGAAAGAAAAAACAAACCAAAAATCATAAAAAATCAACCCAAACTAACATCAATACTTCTTGCAAAAGAGTCGGAAGCATACCTAACTGTGCTAAACCTAAATGCACAAGAAGGCCAAGAAATCAGACTAGAAACAGCTATACCACAACTGGGAGCCGGAACTAGTGGTTTGAAAGCAAAATCTAAGTTTTACCCGCAACTAGCACCAGGAAACAAAATTGATATGTTCCAAGAGGCAGTAATTCATGATTTATACAACATCAAAATCAAAAACCAAACTAGAGACAATCTATCTAGAAGTGAAAGGGAAGCCTTAGACTCACTGCGGAATAACAACACCTTTGAAATCAAAGCGGCCGACAAAGGCGGGAACATAGTGCTATGGGACCGAAAACTTTACATTGCTGAGGCGATGGAACAACTAAACAATTCACTCTATTATGAAAAAATAGACAAAAATCCAACGGACCAAATTAAGAGAGAACTGGACGGAAAGATATTAAAATGGGAAAAAGAAGAACTTCTAGACTTTGATGAGAGAAAGTACCTGACAGTGGATTTTCCAAAGCTAGCTACCATATACTTTCTGCCTAAGATTCACAAAAATGCCACGAAACCACCAGGGAGGCCAATAGTGTCGGCCAACGGTTCTCTACTGGAGCCATTATCTAACTACATAGACTTCTACCTGAGCCCACACGTGAAGCGTCTAAAGTCCTATATAAAAGACACCACGGACTTTCTCTGCAATTTGAAACTAATACAATGGCAACCACATTACATCCTGGTCACTATGGACGTAATCGCGTTGTACACAAATATAGACAACAACATGGGTCTCGAGGCGTGTCAATGCGCCCTTCAAGAACGAAACATCCATTACCAACACCACAACATCATGCTGCTCAACATGATCAAATATCTGCTTGAAAACAACGTCTTCGTGTTTGGGGAAACCATGTACAGACAAAAGAATGGAGCTGCCATGGGCTTTTCCTTCAGCCCCAACTATGCCTGCACCGCGATGGGTTGGTGGGAGGAAACAGTGGCCTGGAACATAAACCTAAAAACGTTCACACAACACATCCAAGTCTGGAAAAGATTTATAGATGACTTGTTCATTGTGTGGGACAGAGGAAAAGACAAATTTGTGCAATATTTCCAGATTTTAAACAACAGCACACCTGGCATCAAATTCACGTACACTGTTAGTCAAGATGCAGCAGTTTTCCTAGACACGGAAGTCTATATAAGAAACGATGTAATAGAAACAACCCTTCATCGCAAAAGCACTGCCACAAACTCAACATTAGAAGCTACCAGCTTCCACCAGCCGTCACTCATAACAAGTATCCCCTACGGGGAATTCTTACGGCTACGGAGAATCTGTAGTGAGGAGCAACAATGGCAAAAACAAAGTAACATCGCCAAGCAGCGTTTCAACAAAAGACAATATAACCAACGAGCAACTCAATTATGTTGGGAAAAGGCCAACTCAAAAACAAGGGAAGACTGCCTAAAACCTAAAGAGATCCCAGAACCAACACAAGAAGAGCCAATCAGGTTTATAACAGATTACAGTCAAGAGGCCAAACAATTGAATCAAATTCTAAGAAGAAATTGGAAACTTCTACAGTTGGACCCAGTAATAGGAGAAAAAATGGGTAACCACCCCATAGTGACATACAGAAGGGCCAAGAACCTACAGGACAAACTGATTCACAGTCACTTCCAAACCTCCAATAAGAAATCATGGCTGCAAACAAAAGGTTTTGTAAAATGTTACAATTGTAAGATCTGCGAAATAGCCAAGCCAACTACAGAAATACCAATGCCCAACAACAAAACCTGGAAAATTAAAGAATGTATTACGTGCAACAGCAAAAACACAGTGTACATGATCGAATGTCCATGTAAGCTCAAATATATAGGCAGCACAATCTGCGAGCTAAAAAAACGGATATTGGAACACGTTAGAGCTACTGTACACAAGGATAGAAGCAACGCTGTTGCCAAACATATGGAGCTGAACCACGAAGGAGATTGGAAGAAACTACGTTTCTGGGGAATCGAAACCCTAAGTCTCTCAATGAGGGGTGGACACAATGAGAAGGAACTCCGACGAAAAGAATCCAAACACATCCTGAGCTTCAGGACCATGATCCCATTTGGGCTCAATCAGTCGGAAGAACTATACATACACCTATAATCAACTAGACTCTTAAGTACCTTCCCGCTAACCATGAACTATTTTAACTTATTATTTTGGTTTTACCACTTCACTTAATTTTTCACTGTAACTATGCTCACACGTAAAACATCAAGCTCTTCAAACGGACTAATTAGCCCACCAGAGGGCAGTATCACACCTAAGAAAAACCTGAATATAAAAACTAAGGACTGGACTCGCACAACCCATTGTATAAATGTATGGAACTATATGAAATGTCATTGAGAATATAGATCATAGTCGGGGTAGCATGACAAAAATTGCTTAACCAAGGGGGACATGAAATAATTACCGGGAACAGAGACACAGCCTAAGCCCACTGGGGGGCGGGACTTGAAATTCACAACGGGTTTCACAACACCCACAAGCCTGAAATGCAGTCCTAGTATAAAAATGATTGGGGATAACACTGAATTAAGCAGCCTTGTAAAAGTAAAACAACAAGCATCCTCAAATACTCACGTAAAAGTAACACGATCAGGTTAGGACTACATATCCCATAACACCTAAAAATGTGGGCGGTACCAATTACCAGGGGGTGTAACCTATGCTTTGTTTGTTTTACAAAACTGTGAGCATCACTTTCCAAACTGACCGTGATCAAGACAGCGGACGCTGTCGAAACGCGTTGGTTTCTTTTTGTTGTTTAATCCCCCACACGGATTGATGAAATAAATCACCTTCATTGAACAAAGCGTGTCAGTGCCGTCTTTCAGCGACTCCATTCCTCCCCGGGACCGGGGAGATCCTGTGATAATTTGCAGCGGTTGGCTCAACCGCAGGAGAAACGCGACCGAAAACTAAGGAGCGCCTAGCGAAGGGAAAGCGAGCCAAGCAGTGGCTATATATGTATATATAAATGTGTGTGTGTGTGTGTATATATATATATATATATATATATATATATATATATACACACACACACACATTTATATATACATACATATATATGTAACATGAACTGTGTTACTGGTTTTAAATTATTCCTTACTTTCAAAATGTTTTGATTCATGGTCATTTGCAAGCACTATCACTCTCAAGCGAAACACAGGAGTAATGTTTTTCTTCAAACACATTTTGCTTGTGCTTACAGAAATGAAACAACACTAACTTCTTTAACAAGCATTGGCAAAGCCAATAGGTCGCGCCTATGTGATAGATATTGGCTTTGGCAATGTGTTTTAGCCATTGGGTGCACCAGTGTGGCTGCTGTTCAGCATGGCAAAACGTTAGTGGCATGGAGTTGAGTGGGGTAGAGTGAAATGGGGTGGTTTGGAGTAGAGTGGGGTGGATTGGGGCAGATTAGAGTGGGGGAGTTTGGTAGATTGAAGTGGAGTCGAGATTGGAGTGGAGTGAGATAGATTGGGGATGTGCATAGTGGGGTTGATTGGGCTGTAGTGTAGTGGGGAAGATTAGGATGGAGGGGGTAGATTCAGTCAGTTGGAGTTGGGTTGATTGGAATCGAGTTGGGTAGAATGGAGTGCAGGAAGTTGGAGTGGGGTAGATTGAAGAGTGATGATTGGAGTGGGTTTGTTTCGAGTGGGCCCGATTGAAGTGGAGTGGGGCGAGGTAGAGTGGTGGTTTAGATTGCAGTGGGATGGGTAGGAGTGGGTCGGAGAGGGGTAGACTGAAGTCGATTGGAGTGGATTAGATAGGGCTAAATTGGAGTGGGGTAGTTTGGGGTGGGGTAGATTGTAGTAGGGTGGTGGTGGTAGATTCGGGTGGGGTGGATGGGGGAAGTGGGTTAAATTAGAATGAAGTGGGGTAGAATGGAGTGGATTATTTCTAGCTCTTTCCTGTTTTAAATGAATCGTAATGCTTTGTGTTTAATTTTTTGAGACCCTAAATTAGTGGTGTGTTGAATACATTTAGGATATGCATGTTTCACAAGGGTTGGCAGTGGTAATATTTGGGTAGAGTTATGTTTCACTGCAGAAGCTAAAATTAAAACCAGCACACCAATACCACGTCAGTGCATTGACATAGTTTACTCCAACTAAGTAAAATTTTTAATTCAATGTTTAGCCATACTTGAATTAATTCACCCATCCACTCCTCATCCATCCAACTATCAATCCATTCTTTAAGCTATGCAGCCATATCCCTGATCTCAATCCTTTTAAGGATTATACTAGGTTCTATAATGAGAAATGTGGTGTAAAACACACCATATTTGCAATTTTCTTTATAAATTCTCTGGTGGAGCCTCCTCCCCCCTTATTATGACTCGCCTGCTGCACTCTCTCCTTACCTGTAGTATGAGGGCGGGTCTAACAAATTAGCCAGGTCTGCCTTCTGATCCCAGTCCAGCCCTGATAAGGTTTTTGAGTGAGAGCAGCTACAGGAATAAGGTGCAAGCTAGTATGCCAGGAACTGGGCATTTCTCCAGAAAAGTTAGGCAGACTGCAATACTGAGGGTGAGTTCGTTGGCAAGGATATTGCAGATGTCTATGAAGTCTCTAGCTCCCAAAGTCTGAGGGGAAGGAGGTGATATTAAAATTCCTTTTTGACTGAACTCACCAAAATCCTTTGACCTGTCCTGCAGGTGCCATTAGAGCACGCCATTACAGGAGGATCTCATTTTTATTTCTTAATGGAGTTCAGCAGCCATTTAAAGGCTAAATCAGGTTGTTTACATGTCTCTGGTACAGCCATCATTCAGACTGATTTTCCCTGATTGGCACCAGTAACGGAGGTCCAAATTTACATAGTTTTCGGTCAGTAGGTGTTACACTGGACAGGGGACATCTTATGGATTTTGGGGCCCTGGGCCAGACGTATTCTGGGGAGCCCTATTCTGAACAGTTTGGAATGTATGTTCCAATTTCAGCTTTTTCATGCCCTCTTTGCAGTGGCGGCTCCTCCACTACGGCAGAGGACTGTCGCCCACTAATTTTCAGCAGTGGATGGAAAAATAAAATGATAATAACTGAAAGTTATTATTATTTCTGTATGCAGGCGCTGCAGCTTTGCCAGGCTGGGCAGGGTGGGGTTGCTCTGTGAACAGAGCAGGGAAGGAGTGGTTTGCACTCCCTAAAGTAGGCATGAATGTTTGGCCGGCCCTCTGGTGCTGGCCAAATATTCATGTGCACTTAGCATGTTCTCTACCTAGGCTGCATTACAGCCTGGGTGTAGAACATGCCCAGGCTCCCTGACCCGGTCTGAGCGCCATGGTTAGGCGCTCAGACGTATCACAACACTGCAAAGCAGCGTTGTGATTGGCCCAGGGGAGCCTTAGCCTCGGTGCTTCCTGTCCCTTATTCCGGCCAGAGGAGAGACGAGACGAGGATGACGCGGTGACAGAGAACGCGGCGAGGAGGTAAGTTGATTTTATTTTTTATTTATCCCTCGTCCAACCCGCCACCACTGATCCATGCCGGCCGCTACTGCCTCTTTGGCCAGATCGCTGACAGTGCTCCGGCGCACTCGTCCAAATTCTAACTGTGTTTACATTTCATATTCAGGGATAGTGATGTGTGTTTTTGTTATGATCTTAGTTTCCATGATGTGGTAGGTTAGAATTAGAATGGTTTTGGGGTTCTGGGTTCGGGAGACAGGTTCGGGAGTACGGCAGTTAAGCTGAAGCTCCGGACTTGAAGGCTGTGATTTCTTATGTTGCGTGCTTTTACCATTAAAGCAGACCACAAGTCTACTCTCTACTTACCTACGTGTGGGGTATTTATTTTGAAGACATAACAAGATTTGGCGACGATCGGGATGGTTTTTAAGCACCTTGGCAGCATCAATTTTTATTGGATTTGAAGACGAAGTGCTGTGCTTACAGGAGACGCTTTATTTAATTGAAACGCTTGCTGGCAGGTTGTATGGATTTTCTTATTTGGGGAACTATTTGCTAAAATTTTTATCCACGCTTTTCAATTTACCAACTGCCTTTGCCTTAAGCGCCAGCGCGAGCCCCTGTGTGGAACTTTCACTCACCTCGCTCTCTTTGCGAACTCCTCTCTCCGGCATTTCTCAGCGCTCTGAAAGCCTTGTCACTACGCAACCTCCTTGACGTTCAGGGTCACGCATACATGACTTGATGTGCGGCCATTTTGGAAAAGGATTTTCTTTGCTGCAACTTTAGCGCGATGATGCGCACACCTTCAAATGGATCACTTGATGGATTCTACACTTTTAATTTAGCGCGGTGACGCGCACACCGTTTACTTTCACTTGTTATATATTTTTCGGCATTTTGAACATCTTTTTGCATTTCTCAGTGATATGCACACCATATCAAGGTATTTAAAGTCTTCAATTTTTACTCATACTATTCTGGTAAAGACTATTTTTATACCCAGTGATACTTCAACAGGCAAAACGTTACGTGCCCACCGCATTTTTTACCTGAACCTGATATTGCTAAAACAAAATAGAAACAACTGTTTAAAGGTTTTGCAAGCTATATTATAGCTTTAGATGGAGCTAAATTTGAACCAGTTAGGAAATTAGCCTTTTTGTATAACAGTTTAGGTGCAGAAGGTCAACGTATTTTTAACCATTTACCTGTTTTATTTGTCCGAGTGATTCTGAATGGGATGTATATAAAGAAGCAGTCTCAAGACTCTCAAATTATTTTAAAGATGACACCAGTGTTGTGGTGGAAAGACACAAATTTTGCACTAGGCGTCAATTTGAATTTGAGTCAATTGATACATTTTTAACAAAATTGAGAGTATTGATCGCTACCTGTGAATTTGATGGTAACATTGATTCTTATTTAAGGGATCAATTAGTTGTAAATTGCTATAACAAAAAGGTACAAGAAAGGCTCCTTTGTTGCAGAAACCCTTCTTAGGAAGAAGCTTTAGAGTTAGCTAGAGGAATTGAAAGATCAGCTCTTGCACAGAAAGAGTTGAACAAGAATAGAGTTGAAACTCCAGTTGAACATGTTAATTCTATGTATACTAAACCTAAATTTCAAGCACATAAACCTCAGGAGATTAAGAAGCAATATGCCTGCTTCAGGTGTGGTTCCTTAACACATTTGGCAAATGCTAAAAATTGTCCAGCATTGGGGAAATTATGCACTAACTGCAACAAAGTTGGACATTTTTCACGTATGTGTAAGGTTTAGGGCATCAAATCTCAGGGTCTGGTATAAAACCTAAGTCTGACCTAGTCAAAGCTATTATTGATAGTCCTGCACCTGCTAACAAAGACCAGCTCAGGTCTTTTCTTGGGCTGTGCGAATATTATTCGCGGTTCATTGATAGCTTCTCTTTACAAACTGAACCATTGAGAAAATTACTTAGAAAATGTGAAGCTTTCACATGGGAGGAAGTTCAATCAGTTGCTTTTTCAAATTTAAAAGATCTCATTTTAAAAGCTCCAACTTTACGTTCCTTTAGGGAGGATGTTCAATCTATAGTTGCTGTTGATGCCAGTGGAGTTGGTTTGGGGGCTGTCCTTACACAATTGGTGGAAGGCACTGAACATACCATAGCTTTTGCTTCTAGATCACTTTCTCAAACTGAAAGAAACTATAGTACAATAGAAAGAGAGGCTTTAGCCTGTGTCTGGGCTAGCAAACATTTTGAGACCTTTCTCAGGGGAAGAAAGTTTATTTTGGTCACTGATCACAAACCCCTTGTATTTTTTTTATCCAAGAGTGATCACGATAAAGTAAGCCCAAGACTTGTGAGGCTCTTATCCAAAATGTTTGAGTTCAATTTTACCATCAGACACATTCCTGGAGGCAAAAATGCACGAGCTGATTATTTGTCTAGATGTCCTTTATCTACTGAGAACAGTGAATCTATAATTGATGACACTGAGTGTATGGTAGGTTTGGTTGAGGGTTTAGTGGTTTTGGAAGGAGTCATTACTTATTCTGAATGGATCAAATTTTCTCAATAAGATTAGCTACAAGTCACCATTAAGGAACACATAGCTAAAGGTTGGCCTGAGGAAAGGAATTTGAATGATGTTTTAAAAGTTTATTGTAAAATCAAAGATGAAATTACCATGGAAGGCAACATTGTTCTTAGGGGAAAATTATTAGTTCCTCCTAGTAAACTTAGATTGAGGCTCATTAATTTTGCTCACCAGGGTCATCTTGGTATGACTGGTACAAAAAAAAGTCTTAGATTATTTTACTGGTGGCCTGGAATGGATGTGGAGGTTGAGAATTTTGTTGCTCGTTGTATGAGCTGTTCCATGTCTGACAAATCCTTGAAGGTGCGCAATACACCTCTTAATCCTGTTAGCTTTCCAAATGGTCCTTGGGAGAAATTAGGTATAGATTTCATTGGTCCTATGTATAATCTTCATTATAATTTCAGGTATGCATTGGTAGTAGTTGATTACTTCTCCAAGTGGGTTGAATGCACATTTATTTCAGAACCTTCCACAGCTATTGTAGTGCAAATGCTTCGTGATTTTTTCAGGTGTGAAGGTATACCCAAAACATTAGTCTCCGACAACGGAGTTCAATTTAAATCTCATTGTATTCAAACATTCTTACAAAACATGGGTGTAAAATATTTAACTGTTGCACTTTATAGTCCT
The DNA here is from genome assembly GCF_964263255.1 of Lissotriton vulgaris. Taxonomy (NCBI): domain Eukaryota; kingdom Metazoa; phylum Chordata; class Amphibia; order Caudata; family Salamandridae; genus Lissotriton; species Lissotriton vulgaris. The sequence continues at coordinate 1,286,925,989 of NC_141687.1, read as the reverse complement.
CAGGGAAATGGTATGGTAGAAAGGGTTAACAAAATGATTAAAGAGACTATTCAACAAGATTCTTTACAGGGTGAAATAATTCAAGAAGCAGTTCAAGAGAAATTATGGAGTTATCATAATACTCCTCATTCTGTTACAGGTGTTCCACCTTTTATGTTACTTAAAGGACGTCATGGTTCATCAAAGCTTAGTCCTATTTGGGTTCTTGAACATACTGATGCTGTCAAGGACATTCCTGATTTAAGTCAGGTACGGTCTTCTGTTGAAAATGCACAAAGGAAGATGAAATCATATTATGACTCTAAATAAAAAGTAAAGGACATTTCATTATCTGTCAGAGATTTAGTCAAAATTAAGAGACCAGTTGGCAAAAAAAGGCTACAATCTAAATGTTTTCCACAAACACGCATTGTCAAGGTTTCTAAATATTCTGTGTTTGTAGGGAATGGAAAGTGGTGGAACAAAAGAAATATGGTTTTAATAAAAAATAAGGACTTTACTAATGCCATTCATGAAAATTCAGGTAATGAAGGGTTTTCAACTAATTTAAACTTGTCATTCCCTGATCAATCTCTTTCAACTACTCACAATAGTTGTAATGTTTCCAATACAAATGATGTTATTAACAATGAATCTTTTGATATTTCTATTCCTTTGGAAGGAGGAGGAGGTTCGGACATTTGTGATAATGTTGGGTCCGGAACAAGTGATAATTCTGTTATAATACCTAGAGCAAGCAGTAGAATCTAACGTACTCCACATTATCTCAAAGATTATGTTTTACAGTAATGACACCATTTCTTTTATTGTGTTTCTCACATTGTAGTTTTTCTATATATTGTTTTATTTTTATTTCTGTTTGTTTTAAGAGGGAAGATGTGTTATGATCTTAGTTTCCATGATGTAGTAGGTTAGAATTAGAATGGTTGTGGGGTTCTGGGTTGGGGAGACGGGTTCGGGAGTACTGCAGTTAAGCTGAAGCTCCGGACTTGAAGGCTGTGATTTATTATGCTGCGTGCTTTTACCATTAAAGCAGACCACAAGTATACTCTCTACTTACCTTGTAGTGTAGTTCCTATTTTCCCAATAGGCCCTGTGCATTGGAATAACATAAACAGTAGTATGGACGTAGAAGTGCGGATCTTCCAGGTCTCCACTGACTATGCTAAACTTAATTGGGTGTGTTACCAACTAGCTCAGAGGTCACTGGAAACTTTCTTGACTGAATAGGAAGTGATCAGCTTCCTTGGTACAGACAAGAAGGGATTCAGTTTTCCAACAACCGCGTAAACATGACAACTTTGCTCCTTAGAATAAGAATCAATCTCTAGAGTCGTGTGAAACAATAGACAGTTATTTTACTCAGTCAGTTTTTTGCAGATTACTTTCACCAATATGCAGAGAATAGAGAGACGGGCGTTTTCAATAAAAAGTATTATTTATTGAACAGTCTTTCTTCTCATGCAAGAGAAATGAATTGCCACAATTGCAGGACTAGTTATTATAAAAAGTGCGTACAGTAAAATGAGTATTGCGAAATAATACTGTAAAAGCATTGATATGGTTTCTTAGCCATACAATGGTTTAAAATGAATAAAACATATACACATTTATATATACATTTAGCTAACGTACTCAACTGGTGCTTCTAACTACGCCTACCCCAGTGTACCTGACCTAAGCCTAATACTTGGGAGGGAGTAAGTAAGTAGCAGTTTTAGTTAAGTTGGTTTTGCCAAGGTTTGCTTCAAGAATTCTCTCTAAGGGTTTAGTCAACACCATACCTCTGGAATAGAATGTTGGAGGTCTGGTGTCTCCTTCCAGGACTCGATATCCCAGTCATTCGCAAGAGTAGGCTGGAAACGCCGGAGCTGGATTTTCTCGGCAGGAGAAACGACAGCGTCTCTCTCAGCGCGTCGAGGAAGAGGAGGGGCAGCGTCCGCGGGCAGCTTGCATCTGCTGGGCTCTGAAGCGGACAGCTGTTCTGCTCCTATGTTCACCACACCATCGTTCGCTGATGTCGTTGAGGCAGCGATAGCATCAGTATCAGCGTGGCAGCGTTTGCTTAAGGCAACGTTGGTAATATTTATACCTGAAATGTGCCTGATTTGACGTACGTTTTTGGACATAAGACGTCAATAAAGATGTCACTAGGAAGTGATCCTCTCTCAGTGCTCATTAGAGTTCTATTACTAATCAAAACATAGCAAGCGGGGATTTCCCAGGTTGCTATGTTTTATCTTGTTGAAGAACTCAGAGTGTAATCTAGGAATCTTAGATAGTGGCTTCTGCTGTGTCATTTGCTCTAATGAGCTGCAGAGGAAGCTGCAGAGGAAGTGATTCTGAAATGTGGCTCTGTTCGTGTTTAGGCCAGAGACGAGTTTCTGAAATATTACTCTTGATCGTTTATGCCATTATAGGGGAATAAATGGATTATAGCCGTATAGGGGCATAAGGTCACAGTATTGATCAGGGTCCTAGATTAGAACGCGACACCCACTCCACGAATTTATGTCCATCAATTTACTAAAACTATAGCAAAAGATGCATGTATAACATTACCCACCCCAAAATACATATATGCATATGAAATGGCGTATTTGAAATACATGGAATGTACTGTACGTCTTTAAGCATAGAAATCATTCAAAATTATAGCATATGTAATCAATGAACGATTTTGCGAAAAAAATTACACATGAAATATCTCTTAATACAGAAAAGAAGTGCGAGATAATTTCATCACATATAAATGCATTGCTGTAAAATGTGCTAGAGGCTCATGTAAAGTTATTATGTCTCTAGATTTACCTAAAAATAGAAGCTTCTGTTCTTTATGAATAGGTCTACTTGAAGCAAAGAATTTTTTGTGCCAGAAAAAGGTAAATATTTTTTTAAAAAGTGTTCAATCCCCCCAAAAAATTCTTGTTGAACGGGGGAATAGAGTTCCAACGCTTTTCAGCAGTTTTTGTTGATCAAAACTGAAGGCCGAATTCAGAGTTCATGGGAACGCCGTGTGTCGGAATGCTTTTCTAAAATTATTGTTTCTGCTCGGGTGAGAACATCATTTCAGACAGGCTCTCAAAGAATTGGTCTACAAAATCAGGTGACAGTTCGACCAAGTTCGATAACGCTGTAACTTGGCAGGTGTGAGAATGATTGCTGTCATCAAAGTCTGGATCGGCAATGCTCACAGAAGGTCGTACCTGGGTGATGTTGCTTTTATTTCTCGCTCCACTGTTACCACCTAGTCACAGCACAGGAGTCTCAACGAATGCCGTCATCAGGATTGGTAGCAGCTGGGGACAACACAATGCGTGAGCCGTTATAGGACTTAGCAAAGTATCGATATCCATTGGTACTGATGATGGAAGTGCAAGACAGATGTCCAACACGCACTCATCTCCGCATATCATACATCGAAGCACAGGTAAGATGCAGGTCTGCCATATCGGTCTGAATGAAAGAAACCAGGTCATATTTAGATCTCTCAGCCTGGCCAATCCAAGGACTCTAGTTATTCTGTCCCGGTAGCGGATTGCTAGGATCGTTTCTTCCATCCTTGTAGGAGTCATGTCTGAGTTTTGGCTTGCCATATCGGAGCAGGAGGGCCAAAAATAAAATCCCTGCTACAAGTCCCAAAAATAGGGGTATGCCGCCAAAGACTGAATGGACAAAATTAGGAATGATTCCTAGAATTGCTTCGAATGGTGTTAGCAGTCCCGTAAAAATCGTCTTAAATATGCCTGGGATGCCTGTGGCAGTAGACATGTTAAGGAGTTGGCTAAGCATTTCTGTGAAATGCACGGGGCAATTTGTTGATTAAAGGTCATGAATCTCTGAAGTTGTCCTTGCAACTTGGAGTTCATATGTCTCTTTTGATGACGTGATGGGCACTGTTGTCTGCAAAAGCACAGACTTCATTCTGCTTAAAGTATCAATTCGTATAGAAGAGAAATTCAAACGAGGCCATACGGGAGTCTCAGTGTCTCCAGGGCCGTTTGGAAACAATGCTTGCATACAGCATTTGACCATGGAAGTTACGTGTACGAGATATGCTTTCCCTGGCAAAAGCAAACAAAACAGGTGATGGACAGAATGTGGATCAATGTCACACATTCACCCCAGTCCAAGGATCTGGGCCCATATCCATCGTTTTTTTGCACTCCACACCACCCTGGGTTAGACAATGGCGATATGCAAATCAGCTCTGACCCTGTGCCCCATGGGAACAGTCCAGTCTGAACTACAAAAGCCATGTCCTTCCCAGAACAGAATCAAGCATCCGAGGACCGGACCGGTTTCGAGGTAACACCTCTCATCAGCCCGGCTAGCTTGACTCCAGTGGTGTGGAGTGCCTGGGACCCACGTCTGAGCATCCCCAGCGCACTTATGGCGGAATTTGCAAACAAAACAGGTGATGGACAGAATGTGGATCAATGTCACACATTCACCCCAGTCCAAGGACCTGGGCCCATATCCATCGTTTTTTTTGCACTCCACACCACCCTGGGTTAGACAATGGCGATATGCAAATCAGCTCTGACCCTGTGCCCCATGGGAACAGTCCAGTCCGAACTACAAAAGCCATGTCCTTCCCAGAACAGAATCAAGCATCCGAGGACCGGACCGGTTTCGAGGTAACACCTCTCATCAGCCCGGCTAGCTTGACTCCAGTGGTGTGGAGTGCCTGGGACCCACGTCTGAGCATCCCCAGCACACTTATGGCGGAATTTGCAAACAAAACAGGTGATGGACAGAATGTGGATCAATGTCACACATTCACCCCAGTCCAAGGATCTGGGCCCATATCCATCGTTTTTTTGCACTCCACACCACCCTGGGTTAGACAATGGTGATATGCAAATCAGCTCTGACCCTGTGCCCCATGGGAGCAGTCCAGTCCGAACTACAAAAGCCATGTCCTTCCCAGAACAGAATCAAGCATCCGAGGACCGGACCGGTTTCGAGGTAACACCTCTCATCAGCCCGGCTAGCTTGACTCCAGTGGTGTGGAGTACCTGGGACCCACGTCTGAGCATCCCCAGCGCGCTTATGGCGGAATTTGCAAACAAAACAGGTGATGGACAGAATGTGGATCAATGTCACACATTCACCCCAGTCCAAGGATCTGGGCCCATATCCATCGTCTTTTTGCACTCCACACCACCCTGGGTTAGACAATGGCGATATGCAAATCAGCTCTGACCCTGTGCCCCATGGGAACAGTCCAGTCCGAACTACAAAAGCCATGTCCTTCCCAGAACAGAATCAAGCATCCGAGGACCGGACCGGTTTCGAGGTAACACCTCTCATCAGCCCGGCTAGCTTGACTCCAGTGGTGTGGAGTGCCTGGGACCCACGTCTGAGCATCCCCAGCGCACTTATGGCGGAATTTGCAAACAAAACAGGTGATGGACAGAATGTGGATCAATGTCACACATTCACCCCAGTCCAAGGATCTGGGCCCATATCCATCGTTTTTTTGCACTCCACACCACCCTGGGTTAGACAATTGCGATATGCAAATCACCTCTGACCCTGTGCCCCATGGGAACAGTCCAGTCCGAACTACAAAAGCCATGTCCTTCCCAGAACAGAATCAAGCATCCGAGGACCGGACCGGTTTCGAGGTAACACCTCTCATCAGCCCGGCTAGCTTGACTCCAGTGGTGTGGAGTGCATGGGACCCACGTCTGAGCATCCCCAGCGCACTTATGGCGGAATTTGCAAACAAAACAGGTGATGAACAGAATGTGGATCAATGTCACACCTTCACCCCAGTCCAAGGATCTGGGCCCATATCCATCGTTTTTTTTATACTCCACACCACCCTGGGTTAGACAATGGCGATATGAAAATCAGCTCTGACCCTGTGCCCCATGGGAACAGTCCAGTCCGAACTACAAAAGCTATGTCCTTCCCAGAACAGAATCAAGCATCCGAGGACCGGACCGGTTTCGAGGTAACACCTCTCATCAGCCCGGCTAGCTTGACTCCAGTGGTGCGGAGTGCCTGGGAGCCACGTCTGAGCATCCCCAGCGCACTTATGGCGGAATTGGCAAACAAAACAGGTGATGGACAGAATGTGGATCAATGTCACACATTCACCCCAGTCCAAGGATTTGGGCCCATATCCATCATTTTTTTGCACTCCACACCACCCTGGGTTAGACAATGGCGATATGCAAATCAGCTCTGACCCTGTGCCCCATGGGAACAGTCCAGTCCGAACTACAAAAGCCATGTCCTTCCCAGAACAGAATCAAGCATCCGAGGACCGGACCGGTTTCGAGGTAACACTTCTCATCAGCCCGGCTATAAGTGCGCTGGGGATGCTCAGACGTGGGTCCCAGGCACTCCACACCACTGGAGTCAAGCTAGCCGGGCTGATGAGAGGTGTTACCTCGAAACCGGTCCGGTCCTCGGATGCTTGATTCCGTTCTGGGAAGGACATGGCTTTTGTAGTTCGGACTGGACTGTTCCCATGGGGCACAGGGTCAGAGCTGATTTGCATATCGCCATTGTCTAACCCAGGGTGGTGTGGAGTGCAAAAAAACGATGGATATGGGCCCAGATCCTTGGACTGGGGTGAATGTGTGACATTGATCCACATTCTGTCCATCACCTGTTTTGTTTGCAAATTCCGCCATAAGTGCGCTGGGGATGCTCAGACGTGGGTCCCAGGCACTCCACACCACTGGAGTCAAGCTAGCCGGGCTGATGAGAGGTGTTACCTCAAAACCGGTCCGGTCCTCGGATGCTTGATTCTGTTCTGGGAAGGACATGGCTTTTGTAGTTCGGACTGGACTGTTCCCATGGGGCACAGGGTCAGAGCTGATTTGCATATTGCCATTGTCTAACCCAGGGTGGTGTGGAGTGCAAAAAAACGATGGATATGGGCCCAGATCCTTGGACTGGGGTGAATGTGTGACATTGATCCACATTCTGCCCATCACCTGTTTTGTTTGCAAATTCCGCCATAAGTGCTCTGGGGATGCTCAGACGTGGGTCCCAGGCACTCCACACCACTGGAGTCAAACTAGCCGGGCTGATGAGAGGTGTTACCTCGAAACCGGTCCGGTCCTCGGATGCTTGATTCCGTTCGGGGAAGGACATGGCTTTTGTAGTTCGGACTGGACTGTTCCCATGGGGCACAGGGTCAGAGCTGATTTGCATATCGCCATTGTCTAACCCAGGGTGGTGTGGAGTGCAAAAAAACGATGGATATGGGCCCAGATCCTTGGACTGGGGTGAATGTGTGACATTGATCCACATTCTGTCCATCACCTGTTTTGTTTGCAAATTCCGCCATAAGTGCGCTGGGGATGCTCAGACGTGGGTGCCAGGCACTCCACACCACTGGAGTCAAGCTAGCCGGGCTGATGAGAGGTGTTACCTCGAAACCGGTCCGGTCCTCGGATGCTTGATTCCGTTCTGGGAAGGACATGGCTTTTGTAGTTCGGACTGGACTGTTCCCATGGGGCACAGGGTCAGAGCTGATTTGTATATCGCCATTGTCTAACCCAGGGTGGTGTGGAGTGCAAAAAAATGATGGATATGGGCCCAGATCCTTGGACTGGGGTGAATGTGTGACATTGATCCACATTTTGTCCATCACCTGTTTTGTTTGCAAATTCCGCCATAAGTGCGCTGGGGATGCTCAGACGTGGGTCCCAGGCACTCCACACCACTGGAGTCAAGCTAGCCGGGCTGATGAGAGGTGTTACCTCGAAACCGGTCCGGTCCTTGGATGCTTGATTCCGTTCTGGGAAGGACATGGCTTTTGTAGTTCGGACTGGACTGTTCCCATGGGGCACAGGGTCAGAGCTGATTTGCATATCGCCATTGTCTAACCCAGGGTGGTGTGGAGTGCAAAAAAAACGATGGATATGGGCCCAGATCCTTGGACTGGGGTGAATGTGTGACATTGATCCACATTCTGTCCATCACCTGTTTTGTTTGCAAATTCCCTGGCAAAAGGCCACAACAGCTGCGATCCGTTCTTAGAATGTAACTCCCATTCGAGAGCTGCTTAAAGAAAGGCTCTATCTGCGTTGCAGGTGTGACATATTGGTGGCATGAAAGGTTGTTAGAATTTCCTTCACAGGCTCCGTGTAAATTAATACCCTGGCACAAAAGTATACCGCTTAGTGAATGTTTACAGTTTTCACTACTAAGAAATACATTTTTGTTGCTGTCACTGTAGCATGTGTGTGTGTATGGTAATTTCCATGTTGACTTAATGTATCCGTTACTCAATCGTTCATACTGGCCAGTAGGTATGCATTCAAGGCAATTTTTAAATTGGAAAGTAGTTATCGGAATTGTGATAATCCCGTGTATTATCCATTCAATGACAGGACTTTCTGACATTGTCAAAGGTAATCTCTCAAGTTTTTTGATGCTCAGGATTGTATAGTCTGCTCCTTTCTGTGCCAAGCTGATTTGTTTATCAGTAAGGTAAAGATGGAAAACAATGACGTTGTGTTGATTAAACGCCAAGGCACATAGCCTGAACGAACATTTTGCAGCGTCCAGCCTAACTGTACAATAGAACGCAATTGCGACTGGCCATGCTGTAACATTAGCAAGTCTTTGTCTATTATATCTATGGCAGATGATACAATGCTGTCCAGTGAATATATTCTGGAAGACAGAGTCATTAACCCATTGTCAACAACAGAAAGTGATTTTTCCAAATTAATACGATCAATTTCTCGTATTTTTTCAGCTGTTTCAATTTGTGTGACTTTCCAAGCCTCGTTGTATGCAGCATAGATGCTGGCCGCTATGAAGCGTTTTTGACGCTATTTGCGTGGTCCCATAATAAAATCGCGCAAATCAGCACCATCTTTAAGTAAAGATAAGTGTTGCTTAATTTCAGCCAGTGTGGATGATTCTAGCCATTCAAGGCACAGCTTCCCTACACTGTATGTTGTTACTATCCCTGGATGTTGTCTCTGGGAGTATCTCGGGTCTGGTCTGGACATTGTTAACCCCTGTGTTTTATTCAGGAATCTATCTTGACAGTTGTTTGTGTCAGTAGGCCAGATTAACCACTTTTTCCAATCAGGATGTGTTCTGTTTAGATGTAAAATGTTGATACGTCTATCTCAATATCTGTTGTTGCATTATCAGGTATTGGCTTTGGAGTAGACGGTTTGTTAAGGTCTTTGATCTTAGCTAGGCCAAGACATGATGTTTGTTGAATTGTTTCATTTAAAAACATTAATTGTTCTGGGATCATGCAGGCTCGAAATAGTGCTTCTAGGCCTTGTACCTGCCAATCTTTTGTACCCCAGATTGTTTTTGTTTCAATGTTATTTTTCCAATAATCAAAACTAAATGTCATCATTTTTTCATAAAATGCTTCTGAATATATCAATTTAGTATTTGTCAGCATTGTTTTCAATCCTGTTTTATCTAACAGTTTATAATAAAACGTTTCTGCATCACTGGTGTTAAACCCTGAGAAGTACTGAAATTTCTCATAGAATGTTTTAGAACTGCTTTTAGGTGGTGTAGCACAATGTTCCCATTGGTTATACTTAAAAACATTTCTAGGTTGTGCAGATTTATGCAAGTAATGATCACCATAGTGTGTGTAGCAGAACATCTGTTCATAACTAGACGAACCTTGTAAATAATCATGTTCTGTGAATCTTGCTGACATTACTAAATCAGACATCATATTATTAATACTTTCAAAGTCCCAATCATCAGAGAATGTAATAGGTTTTATAAAGTCACTTAATGAAACCTTGAATTGATGAGGATACTTCAGGATTTCGACCGGACCATATATTTCATAGTCAGTTTTGTCCCATACTACCCCGCCGGGTATTGGAATGGCTGTGACATTTACTGTTGACAGTTCTCTTTTCTTCACGTGGGATGATCTGTGTGGTTTGAGGACTAAGTTGATGTTCTGACTTGCTGTGTCCATTGTATTGTAATAAACTTTCCTAAAATTAAAACTAAAATTAGGCATAGTAGGAGTATGAATACCCCTGAAATATTCCATTGCTCAATCAATGGTGCATCCAGATATACATCTTTGATTTGTTGAAATAGTTCTGTTGCTTTTTCTTTAAAAGTCTTTTTTGTTTCTGGCATCACTTCTGGGTTGCTTTGATCCTCAGAAAAGTTATCGAAGTTGATGAAGTAGCCAGAGGCAGTTCTGTCAATTGTTAGAATTGTTCTTTCAATTTGTCTTTCGGTAGCACATTCTGATGCCACGTCATTGTAGACTGGTGTTTCATGACGAACTGTTTCAATCTGTGTCTCAAGAGGCACGAGTTCCATGGCATTATTGCATAGTCCCTCTCTGTGCACTGCAGGCTGATCGAATGTAAATGTAAATGTAAATGTATAGTCATTTATATAGCGCACTACTTACCCGTAGGGTCCCAAGGCGCTTCGACCGGTGCGAAACCCTTCCTGGCTTCCCTGAGAGATGGTCCCTTAATGGGTATCTCCAGGGTGAGACCAGGCATCCCCGGCGGTCTGGTGGGGCCGTTAGTGAAGATGAGGCAAGCTAATGCCCAGAGTTGCCGAGTGCGATCGCTGATCAGAGTGGGCACCGAGGCGAGAGAATTATCGAGTCCGCTGACCCTGGTCCAGAAACCTGCCGCGCCGGGAATCGAACCCTGGTCCCGGGCCGTCCTCTGCTCTCGGGTCTGCCGCCTCTAACCAGTGAGCCACACTACTTCTACTACTAATGTGATTAGTCTTTCAGTTTGAACATCTTGGATTGTTGCAAGTTTGGGTATTCTGTTCTCGGGAGTCCACTGGGCCTACTGTTGATTATAGGCCACATGCTTGTGATTTTACCAGGTCGATTGATACAACTCTGTTCTCCTGTTTACCAGGAAGGGGCGGTAGTACTACTGATCTTGTTCCGTTGATTGCTAAGACAGGTACTGCTTTTCTGTAAGAAGGCCCAAATTCCTTCTTCACCGCTATTTTTTCTCTGACTAGATCCCCAATCTTTGGAATCCAGACAGGCCTTGCTGGGGCTGGTGGTGCCTCGTCAGTGGTAGCTGGCTGTTGCTTAACTTTATGTTGCTTAAGGATTTTCTTGTTTCGTTCAAGTCCTGTAAAACAGCCAAACGATCTTTGATGTCAAAGTCTGTTTTCTTATCTTCTACCACTGATACCTGACTATCTAAGTCCTGAATTCGCATTCTAGTTCCAAACAATAGTTCGTATGGGCTGAAACCTTTTAGAGAATTTCTTGGCAAGTTGTTTAGGCTTAACTGGACACTTATTAAATGTTTGACCCACCCATCACCCGAACCTAATACCTTCGCTGTTATAGATTGCTTTATGTCCCGGTTATTTCTTTCTACCACACTATTCCCTTCGGGGTGTGACGGACAAGAATACCGCAAGCCAACGCCCATGCTGGCCATGGCCTCCTTATAAGCTCGAGAGCTAAAAGCAGGACCCTGGTCAGAATGGAACATGGAAATTGCGTATGTGCCGATAAAGACTCGCAGATCTTTTATAACCGTTCTGGCGTCAGCCGAGCGCTGGGGGCCACATTTTTTTAAGTGGATTTAGCCTTGATGATATACAATGGGACGCGTTTCTCTTGTTTGATAGCGCGGATAGATCGCCTAATGCTTTCTATTAGGGCTTCTGACACTACACTGGCCGGTTCTCCACTGCGATCTCTGTTGCAGTCTTCACAGTTTTTTGCAAATTCATGAATACCTTCACTCATTTCCGGCCACCAGTACTCTAATTGCAATTCACTCAGAGAGTCCCTGATTGTTTGGTGTCTCAGACCCAATCCCATATGTGCTTCCTGTAATAGGAAACCTCTCCTGTTCATGTTTGGAATTACCCTATTCCCCACTCCAGGGATTTGAGCAAAAGGAACGGAGTTTGCATCAATTACGTATGCATAATTGAGTGGATAGTTCACGGGTAGTGCTGCACAGTCGCCTTTTACGGAGGTTTTTACTGCCAGCATGGTTTCCCCGTCTATGTATTTTTCTGAACGCTTTTTTGTGGCTACGGAAGCCGGTTTAGTTGCTTCCGCTGTGGCTGTATTAGCCAATGAATTCCCTGCAACGTGAACGCCATCACGTTGATGACTCAGAGTGTGTATCACATGAGTCTTTTGTAGTTCTTTCTGTAAAAGAGCTACCTGTTTCTAAAGCATTTTATGCTTGATTGTGGCACCTGTGTCATCTTTGTAATCATTTTCAATCCAGCTCTGCAACTTATTATTGTAAGAGTTGACGCATAAATGCGAATCGCACACGATTAGTGTCGGGAATTCACGTTCTGCATTTTCAAGCGCCATCTTTAAAGATCTGATTTCAGTTCTCTGAGCCGAACAGTACCTCACTGATTTAGTTTTTGTTATTTTCGGTCTGAATTTACCGCACAGCCAACGACCTTTAACAATCGCATAGGCTGCATCGTAGGATTTGATCTCTACGTTGAAATGCTGTACGAATCTATCTGTATAGATTATACAGGCGTACTGTGGGAGAGGCAGAAGTTCGATTGGCAGAGGATATTCTTCTTCATATTCTAAATCATTCAGTTTTTCGAATTGCGGGGCGAAATAGTATTTCACGTCTTCCGCTCCAAGAGAGTCTATACACTGTATCCATTTCGGATCTAGTGACACTGTAGGCAGGTTTACTGGGCTGAATAGTGCCTCGAAGGCGGATTCCGCTGTGAGGATATTAATCCTTTTGCCATGTGCTAGTTCTCGTTCATTCGCTAATGCAGTTTCTACTGCTTTCACAGTATTTTCTGTGGGACTGAATGTTTTTTCCTCTTGTGTGTACAAGTGAGATTTAATTGAAATTGGTACCTTTTCTCCCTCATTAGAGGTTAGGTACGTGAATCCGCATCTTCCTGGGATGACTCGGATTACAAGATTGCGTGTGTTGTCACGTGTATCTAATTTTGTTTTTGCTAACATGTCTGTTTGCAGTGATCTCAAAATTTCTGTGTGTTTTTGAGTCCAGGTGATTTGTTTAAAATCAGGTTTAAAATGTTCTTAGAGAGGTTTAACCCTCTCCGCGTAATTTAGAATGTAAGTTCTACCGAAATTCAGGAAGCCTAGAATCGATTATAAATTCTTCAGCGTTTTTGGAGCTTGGAGTACAGCTCACTTCTCTAAGAAGTTGTCCGCTAGGCTTTTTCCTTCACTTGATAATTCGTATCCTAAAAATAATACTGTCAGATGGGCAATTCGAGACTTTTTAAAGTTGAATTTGTAACCCTCTGCTGCGAACCCAAGTATTATGGTGTTCACTCTTTTCAAGTGAGTCTCCAAGTCGTCGTCTGTGAGATAGATATCATCTACATAAGATAATGCCTCATCATCATATATTTGTAGTAACTCTGTTACTCTGGCTGAGAATAGTCCTGGGCTGTTCATGAATTCCTGTGGGAGCCTACAGAAATTTTTCTGTGACCCCATTACTGAGAAAGCGGTCAAGTATCTGCTTTCTGGTGCAATGTTTTGACAAAAGAAACCATTAGATATGTCTAATGTTGTTTTATATTTTTTCCTAACTATGTTATTCATTAGTGCAGCACTATCCGAATTTTGTACTGCAAATGTTTTGCAACATGCATTAAGGTGTCTGTAGTCCAAAACTAGACGATATGAATTGTCTGGTTTGGAGACAGGAAACAAAGGATTGTTCATTTGAGAGGTGCATGTTTCAATCACCCCCTGGTATTCAAGTTGATCTAAAATCTCCCTGACTTGTCTTTTAGCTTCTTGCTTAATTGGATACTGCCTTTGTGCAGTCGGTTGACTTTTTAACTGGATTTTGTGAGGAGGAGAGTCCTCATCCCATCCTACATGATTTTTATATAATGCCGGTGCCTGGGCCACTCCCCATTTCCTTGCATAAGTATATTTTTTGTGAATCGGAATGTGATTCGAGAAGGCAGGCATAATCATTTCTTCGCCACGAGGGCACTCCCTGACAAACTCTGGCGGCCAATCTTTTTCAGCTAACAGAATGTCATAGCCTTTTGAGAGTTTATCCCAAAATAGACCCCTTATTTTCCTAGTCTTATCACCCTCTATACGCAGTGTTATTTCGTATATCTTATGGGGCTCGCTAACTCTGGTGTCGGCAGTTTCAACCTGAATGTATTCATTTGTGTCCACTGTCTCCAGATGATTCATCAGGATCTTGCGAGCTATACTGATTTCTGCTGCACTGTCTAACATTGTCTGTGCCCACTCCCCGTTTTTCAACTGTGTCCTCAGTATTCTCGGCATGTTCGATTACTCTAATACTGGCTACCTTCTTTCTTGGAAATTGAGATTTTTTACTTTGAGCAGGTTCCTTGTCTTTGGACTTGGTGTGCTCTCCTGGGTCTGACCGTCCTCTTCTTTCCGATTTCTGCGAAAAAGATCGAGAGGGACGTGTATCAATACTTTGATAACTATCAGGCTTCTTCAAATTATCCCTATTTCTAAGGTTATATCTTTTCTCAGAGGGCTCCCTCTGGGGAGACTGGTGTTCTCGAGTCGGAGTTCTGGACTGGAAAACATTTTCTTTGGGAGTGGATTGTTTATTTCCATCCCAGCTCTTTTTAGGAGTGTTTGAATTATTTTTAATAAATAATTTTTCAGGATTTTCGAGCAGTTGGGGCTTTACTGGTTTTCCACCCAAGCTGTCTACCTAGTTCTTCATAACATTTTTCTATAATTCTGGCAAGCTCAATTGGTTGATCTGTTATATCTGTTTCCCTCAACTTCTGGCGGATCGCCACAGATGCTGCTTCTCCTTTTATATTGGCTAGTAATATAGCTGAGACCTGCTTGAAGTCTTTCAGTAATTTCATACCAAGAGTTAAAGCAAGTTCTGGACCGTATTCATTCTGAATCTGTTTTAGCACTTCTGGTATTACCGCCATTGATGGAACACCATGTGTTTTTGTGTAAATGGAAGCAAAGACTGTACCCCAAGTGTTGCAGTCCTCCACGTGTGGTGCGACCCCCATTGGAAGGCAGATAGTCAGAATCCTGTGTTTCTCAATAGGGGTAGTATTCGGAAATACTGCCTCTATTTGAGTAATTTTCTGCGCTAACCAGAAAGGAATTTGTTCCCGTTTTATGGGTGTTTTACCAAGACATGACTGTATGTTCTGTGGTGTAATTTTATTGGTGTTCCCCTGATGAGGGGTCAGCTGTGGTACATTAACAGCTGATTGGACTGTAGCAGTCCGCATTACATATTGGACTAATTGCCTATGTATTTTAATTAATGTTTTTAGCTGTGCTAAAAGTTCTTCTCTAGACATTTTTGCAATGTCTGGATGTGGTGTGTAGCTGGCTAGAACCGGCCACGTTGCTCCTGGTCTACCTAGTGGACTGAGCCTGGTAATAGGATCATTGTGTTTTAGGGCGCCTTTAAACCAGAGCAGGTGCTCTTGGAATTTTAATGGGATTTCAATCTCCTCGAAAGGAGCGTACTCTTCCGGTGGATCCCCTATTTTAGAATAGTGGAACTCATGTGTTGCGGCATTTGCCGCTGGAAATTTTATCCAAGAATAGAATACCTCTGTCAGCCGATATTCGTGTGCCTCTATCACGAAGACGACTGTGCCACCTTGTGTGGTCAGTCCATTTTCTATAAGTTTTGACGTTATAGATTTTCTTAAATGTGCCGGGATGATTATTGCACCCGGTTCAGTAGTCCCGTCGGGACCCTGCTAAGTCGCATCTACTGCGGCATCAGTTCCGTTGTTTTCTACTGACATTTTATAAATGCAGGTTTTGCAGAGCAGGTCTCCAAGGAGACAAAGATTAGGTGCCCAATATTTTGGAACACTGTATCCTTCAACTTGAATAAACCAGAGCTTTACATAGGAATCTCTTCCTACTAAGTTCGGGCGGATTTTAACCTTTCACCCACTCCAGACGTCTATTGGAGTATTTACGGGAGAAAGGGGTCTGTGTGAAAAATGCACGACTGAGTTACTCTAACGTCTTGCGTTAGTTTTATCGCCTTACCAAACGTTGGGCGCCATGTAGTGTAGTTCCTATTTTCCCAATAGGCCCTGCGCATCGGAATAACATAAACAGTAGTATGGACGTAGAAGTGCGGATCTTCCAGGTCTACACTGACTATGCTAAACTTAATTGGGTGTGTTACCAACTAGCTCAGAGGTCACTGGAAACTTTCTTGACTGAATAGGAAGTGATCAGCTTCCTTGGTACAGACAAGAAGGGATTCCGTTTTCCAACAACCGCATAAACATGACAACTTTGCTCCTTATAATAAGAGTCAATCTCTAGAGTCGTGTGAAACAATAGACAGTTATTTTACTCAGTCAGTTTTGTGCAGATTACTTTCACCAATATGCAGAGAATAGAGAGACGGGCGTTTTCAATAAAAAGTATTATTTATTGAACAGTCTTTCTTCTCATGCAAGAGAAATGAATTGCCACAATTGCAAGACTAGTTATTATAAAAAGTGCGTACAGTAAAATGAGTATTGCGAAATAATACTGTAAAAGCATTGATATGGTTTCTTAGCCATACAATGGTTTAAAATGAATAAAACATATATACATTCATATATACATTTAGCTAACGTACTCAACTGGTGCTTCTAACTACGCCTACCCCAGTGTACCTGACCAAAGCCTAATACTTGGGAGGGAGTAAGTAAGTAGCAGTTTTAGTTAAGTTGGTTTTGCCAAGGTTTGCTTCAAGAATTCTCTCTAAGGGTTTAGTCAACACCATACCTCTGTAATAGAATGTTGGAGGTCTGGTATCTCCTTCCAGGACTCGATATCCCAGTCACTCGCAAGAGTAGGCTGGAAACGCCGGAGCTGGATTTTCTCGGCAGGAGAAAAGACAGCGTCTCTCTCAGCGCATCGAGGAAGAGGAGGGGCAGCGTCCGTGGGCAGCTTGCATCTGCTGGGCTCTGAAGGGGACAGCTGTTCTGCTCCTATGTTCACCACACCATCGTTCGCTGATGTCATTGAGGCAGAGATAGCATCAGTATCAGCGTGGCAGCGTTTGCTTAAGGCAACGTTGGTAATATTTATACCTGAAAGGTGCCTGGTTTGACGTACGTTTTTGGACATGAGACGTCAATAAAGATGTCACTAGGAAGTGATCGTCTCTCAGTGCTCATTAGAGTTCTATTACTAATCAAAACATAGCAAGCGGGGATTTCCCAGGTTGCTGAGTTTTATCTTGTTGAAGAACTCGGAGTGTAATCTAGGAATCTTAGATGGTGGCTTCTTGATCGTTTATGCCATTATAGGGGAATAAATGGATTATAGCCGTATAGGGGCATAAGGTCACAGTATTGATCAGGGTCCTAGATTAGAACGCGACAACCTACGTGTGGAGTATTAATTTTGAAGACATAACAGTTTTCCATATTGTACCACACCAGTAGTTCACTAATATTACTGCAAATAATTTCTGTAACAGCCTCACATTTCTCATAAGTGAGCTACTGTTTTGATCTAAAAGATGCTTTTTTATGGTTGTCGCAATATATTTTAAACACATTTCTCTGCAAAATGTCTGGGCCAGATTAACACATCACCCACTTTAAAAATAAATGAAAGGAAAACTGTGTTTAAAACAATCTGTTACTCAGTTGCCTTGTGCATGGTTTACACTTCTGTCGAAATGATGAGGGGTTAAAGCATACTTGGGAGGAGGAGACGTGCACTCACCTGCTTACACCTCATTCTAAAAATATTGAAACAAAATGTTCTCACGCATTAATTATTAGTCTTTTTTTTTTTAAACGTGAGTGAGCAACACTTTTTTTTACTGTCGAGACATAAAGGCGCCGATTATGCTTCTCTTTCTTTACTGACATTAAGAGCAACCAAAAAGAGAAATAACACTTAAACTACAAATCCTATGAGCATCTCTGACACATCATCTCTCCTTCACCTATCACAATAGAGCTAGATCCTTACAAAATATTAGAGACACAATCTTGCGGCCTCAGTCTCTGCTTCATAACGAAAGCACATCGTTTATTTTAGTCCAAAGTAATAAATGTTGGACATTTTAAGAAAACCTTGTCTCCACTCCTCATGTGCACTCCATGAGATCAGGCAACTTCTGCGACCATTATAATTTTGTCCAGGTGTTTACGCCTGTTTCTGATCCGAGGCTGCAATGGAAAATAAAATGGGCATAGATTTATACTTTTTCAACTTTATTTATTGGTTTTAGGATATATAAAAACAATTCACAACTAATTGTCCATTTGTGCATGTAACGTATTGGGCTCTCCCAATTAACCGTGTGAAAAATGTTGTTTACCATCCTAAAACAGCGCAGTCTATCATCTATTTCCTTGAGTACTTCAACCTTGGGCCCCATGCTTTCTTGTGTTTCTCGGGGGCATCCCCTCGATTTATATATGTTTTGTTCTGCAGTGTAGCAATAGTCCATGCCGCTGCCCCATTCTTCTGCTGGGAGGGAGCCTTCTTGAATTTCCAGTGGCAAAAAAAGTCCCTCTTGGACACCAGCAAGTCCATGGCTACTAAGAGTCTGGTGCTCCTCTTGCCCCCTCTTCGCCTACCCACCCCCCTTCGTCTATTAGCCCTAGTAATATATTGTTTTATGTTCTGGGGTGATACCTCTTCTGGTCACTTGTATTAATATAGTGCACATGCCTTGCCAGTAATGTTGGATTACAGGGCATCCCCAGAACGTGTGAAAGAATGTCCTGTCCCTATTTTGCATCGTATGCAGTGGAGATCAAGACCCTGATCCATCTTCTGCAGTTGTGTGGGGCTATAGTACACTCTGTGTAGATAGTTTAGTCAAATGAGCTACATTCGCATGGAGATAACAAGCAGTCTTGGTGACATTTTTGCCTCTATTAAGTTCTCGACTTCTAGCTTACCCATGTCTTATTCTCATCGTTCCCTCAGTGCCTTCATAGAGTCGAGTGTGTTATTTACCAATGTACAATAGATGTATTTGATCATGTTAGAACTGGAGATCCTTTGTTAGCAGAGGGAGGTATCTTTGTCCAAATAGGGATCCATGCTTCTAGTCATGGTAAGGGGGATACACACTTTAGATAACCCCTGCTAACCATCTTAGTAGCTTGCCACGAGCAGACAGGCTTATCCCAAAGGCAATGTGTAAAGTATTTGTACTCAAAACACACAGTAATATAGTGATAACACCACAGATGTACACCACACCAGTTTATGAAATAAAACGAAAATTATGTTTATAAAGCGCTCGAATGCCAAGGCATCTTGGCGCAGTTTAGAAAAATAATGATGCTTTATCTAAACTCAACAAGACCAAATCGACAAAAATCCAACATGCATGTAGTAAAATAGCACTTCAACACAGTTATTTCCAAAATAAAGCTTGTAGAAAACAAATAGCCCTATCTCGGTCTATTGTGACGTCAGGACAGCAATAAATCCAAAGTATGGCGCCGACTGGGACGGGTGCAGCATTTAACACGGAGACACGCGGACCCCAAACAAACAGTATCTTTGGATAACAAAGTCTGTGAGCCATCGGTGCCCAGGTCAGTGCTGGCTCCCTGGCTGCCATGTGGGAGGTGAGGCGTCATGTCTGCAAGAAGGCCACGCGTCGGGTCCAGCACAGGGGGGTCGGCGAGTTCGTGGAGTCACCTTCGGCGGTTATCGGCGCTGCGATATCAGGATGCTGGCGGTGACGGAGTCGGTGCGAGCGCTGACATCAGGAATGCCGATAACTGCAGACGTTGCAGCTGCGGTGCAGGCCAGGTGATGCCTCATGCACTTCACGAGTGGCGCCCCTGGCCTCAATGCAGGTAGCAGCGTCACATTGGCATCACTGACGGCATCGGACATTGCTTTTCTTGCTTCTTTCAAGTTGCTTCCAGCTCCTAACAGCAAGAACAACCTCCTGAGGCCCAAAACTGGAATAGGCACCTCCTGGCAGGTCAGAACTCTCTTGTAACAAATAGGGTGCATAGGGATACTGCAGAGACCCAAAAACGGGTGGAGAGATTCTTTAAAAACTGAAAGGAAAGGGGATACATACTCCCACTGGAACAATCTTGAACCAAAAAGTATCTTCCCTTCCAAATAGCAATGATTAAGGTGAGTGAAAAAATGAAAACCTATACTCCAACGCACTTACAGGTAGGAAGAGGAGAAAACCTCTTTTTATATATAACCCCCACCCACTCTAGTAATTAATACAGATACAGCTGCATTATTTCTTATATTCTAGTTTTCAGCTTAAAATCAGGACTTTTACATCCCTTAAAAGATGTTGTGAGAAACATATACCAAGGAGAGCAAGACATCGCGGGGCCTCGCGGGGCTGGAGTGCATCAAGTGATCACAACATTCATCCAGTTTCAGAACTGGGAGACAAGAAAAAGGTACATCGAATTTCAACACAAACTAACACTGGTAATGAAATATAAAATGTTAATAAGAGCCACCTAAAGAGAGTTTACATTTCGATTGCAAGCATAGAAAGAGAAAAGTTATTCCCTGCTGAAGAAGTGAAGGCGGTTTGGTGAATCTTCCGAGAACTTAACTGAGGAGAGGCTAAAGACAGGCGGAAGCAGAGCTAATCTGGACCTTCCTCGACTATAATTCCTAGGTGCTGTTGAAGGAACGACTAGGATATTCATTGGGATGCGTGGCATTTGGTCTCCAGCCATTAACTATAAAAAAAATAAGTGAAGTTGAACGTAAAGCTCAGACCGGTAAAAAACACAAAGTAGATTAAGGGCCTCATTTATGAGGCCCCTTGCGCCATCGGAACTTCACTTTTCATGAAGTTCCGTGGCGCAGAAGCCTGCGTGGTATTTATCAGGCAGCAGTACGCCAGTTTTTGTGGCGTACTGCTGCCTGATAAATATCAATCCCTTTAACGCAGTGTTCTGCGTTAAAGGGGCGTGCAATGGGTGTTGCTGGGGGCGTTCCCAGCAACATCCATGGCCTTTATACACTGCCCCAGATTTACCAGAAATCGTAACTCTGAAGCAGTGCCAAAAGCTTACGGCTCCCCAGGGGAGGCGTAAGGGAGGCGCAACAGGGAGAAATGTCTTTATTTCTCCTCGAATTTCCTTTTTCTATGTGTGCTGCATTCTACAGCACACATAGAAAGAGGAAAAGCCTCTTGTGATTATTTTTGTACAGAAAGGTTTCCCTTCCTGTACAAAAATAATCTTCCCCGCAACGCAGGCACCGCAGGCACCCTTGCACCATTGTGCAAGGGTGCCTGCGCTAGCGCAGGCAGCCCATTGTGCGCCGGCGGAGGGGAAAAGGACAGGAATGCGCCGTATCTTATAGATACAGCGCATTTCTGCCCTTTTCTTTTGCCGTAGGGAAGCGCAGCAGGAAGGCCTGCTGCGCTTCCCTACGGCAAAAAGCCATAAATGAGGCCCACTACTTTAGACTCAAAAGCTTGCGTGGACTACTTCAGACTCAGAAGGAAACTTTCGAAAAAGAAAGGCTATACCATTTAACAAAGGCTGCTGTAAGTCTGATTGAAGAGTAAAATGCAAGAAACTTAACGAAACACAATTACTTAAGTTTGGGATGGGTTTTTGAGGACTGTCTCAAAATTACACTGCAACAAATTTCTTGGAACACTTACGATACATTGAACTTCTTGAATTTTTGGGTGTAGTTTCTGTATGAAAGGCTTCCACGAGAACCAATGTTCAGATGTGCCTACCGGGCAAATTCCAGCTCTGGTTGAGATTTTTCAGGACTCATTTGATTGACCGTTGTGAAGTGCACCTTTTGATGTCTACATCTGTGAGCGAGCAGAAGATTATGTTAGGTACATCAAGTCCTGCACACCGACATTCCTGAATAAAGAATCATTTTGAAATCACAGAATGTAATTTGACCCCAGCAAGGCAAATTCTGCTGCACATTGTTTCATCTAAATCGATATAAAGTTATGTCAAAATGTGTGTTCAATGTCACAGTACTGTTTAGGTAGGTCGTTTGCTGCGTTGTGTGTGACAAAGTGTTAAGGAGTGGCATATTTTAGTTTATGAAGCGATGAGCACAATATCACGAAATAACTAAAGAAGCACCAAAAATATTTGACTTTCTTCAGTTTAGAATTTTACATTGCGCAAAATAAATACAGTTATTGCACAAAACAAAATAAGCTGTTTGAAAATAAATAGCGAACGGTACACCGACGACACTATCACAAAATAGTCCAATATATTTAAGTTGGGCGGGAAATGCAGAGTTATGATGTTGAAATAGAAAGTCATGATTGCCTTAATCATCTCTGTAAAATAGAAAAAAATGTAATAATAAAGGCACAAATAAGTGTATTTTATATTCGAAATCTTTTCCATTTCACTGGCATATCTCCTGCACCCATAAATGGCTGTCCTTTCACTCGTGTCCTTTCCTAGGTCTGCTGCTCTCCTGCTCTCCATGCTTCTGACTCCTTCACTCACTTGTGACAACACTCACTTGTCCTTGCATTTATGGTTGCTTCTTTCCCTGCGGGGCATACATGGATGTAGATTCACCAAAATTCCATGGTAGTGTATGTGATTTAACACACTCTTTGACATTAATACCATAACTGGAAGTGGTATCTTATGGCCTTTTACCCTGAATTGCCCCAGGAAGTGTGGGGCAAGACCATAACACTGATAACATCACAGTGATTGACATCGCAAAAGTTCCATAGTAACTGGATGATTCATGTAACAATACAACATGAAGAATGTCTATTTTAGATACCATCTGCAGTAGGGCCCTGACACGATATGCGTGGGAAATTATGTGTTTGTTTTGAGACAGTATAGTGACAAAAACACAGAGAACAGCACTGGTAACCTAAATTATCTATACCACAAACTGTCATAACTTCATAGTTCCTCTAGTGTATACCACAAAGAGAAATGTATAGATACATCTTAGGGGAAGGGAAAAAAGACAACAAAAACAATATTAGTTGTGTCCTAATATAATAATGGATATAGGCTATATGTATATAACATGAACTATGTTATTGTTTAAATTATTCCTAATTTTCAATATGTTTTGATTCATGCTCATTTGCAAGCCCTATCGCTCAAGCGAAACACAGAGGTGAAGGTTTTATTCATGCATATTTTGCTTGTGCTAACAAAAATGAAACATGGCACTAGCTTTTTTTCAAAGCATTGGCAAAGCCAATAGGTCTCGTCTTGCCTATGCGAGAGCTATTGGCTTTAGCAATGTGCTTAAGCCATTATGTGTACCAGTGTAGCTGTTGATCAGCATGGCTACACATTAGTGGAGTGGGGTGGGGTGGATTGGAGTGGGGTATATTGGGGTAGAGTGAATTGGGGTGGGTTGACGTAGACTGGAGCTAGAGTGGGGTAGTATAGAGTGGGTGGATTGGGGTAAATTGGAGTGGGGGAGTTGGGTAGATCAGCATTGTAGACTGGAATAGGGTACATTTAATTGAGGTAGATTAGGGTGGAGTGGGGTAGATTCAAGTGGAATAGATTGGGGTAGATTGGATTTTGTCGAATTGGATGGGGTAGGTTGGAGTAGGGTAGATTGAAGTGAGATGGGTGGGGTGGGTTAGATTGGGCTGTAATGGGGTAGATATGGGTGGCATGTGGTAGATTGGAGTGAAGTGGAGTTTGGTAGATGAGGTAGAGTGGAATCAAGTGTGGTAGATTGGAGTAGAGTTGAGTGAGGTAGATTGGGTGGATTAGAGTGGGGTAAATTGGAACGGGGTAGGTTATGGTAGATTGGAGTGGAGTGGGGTAGAGTGGAGTTGGATAGGTTGGAGTGGAGTAAGATAGATTGGGGAAGAGTGTGGTAGATTGGAGTGGAATATAGCGGGGTAGATTAAGGTGAAGTGAAGTGGGATAGATTCTGTGGATAAGAGTAGGGTAGATTGGAATGGAGTGGGGAAATTGGAGTGGGGTAGATTGAAGAGGGATGATTGGAGTAGGATAGTTTGAGTAGGGTATATTGGTGTGGACTGGGGTAGATTGGAGTGGGGTGGGGTAGATGGCAGTGGGGTGGGGAGGAGTGGGGTAGAGTATGGTAGACACGTGGAATGGAGTAGATTGGGATGGATTAGATAGGGCTACATTGGGGTGGGGTAGAATGGTGTTTGGTGGATAGGGAGAACGTGGGTTAGATTGGAGTGGAGTGGGGTAGATTTAAGTGGAGTGGAATGGGGTAGATTAGGTGGATTGGAGTGGGTTAGTTTGGAGCATAGTGGGGTAGATAGTGGTAGATTCAAGTGAAGTGTAGTGGGGTTGATTTGGTTAGAGTGGATGTGGTAGATTGCAGTGGAGTGGGGTAGATTAGGAGGATTGGAGTGTGGTAGAGTGAAACAAAGTGGGGTAGATTATGGTAGATTGGAGTGAGGTAGATTGTGTTAGATTGAAGTGGGGTATATTGTGATAGATTGGAGTGGGATAGATTGTGGTTGAATGAGGTTGATTTGAATGTAGAGGAGTTGGATAGATTGCAGTGGAGTTTGAGTGGAGTGGGGTAAATTATAATGGAGTAGGGTAAATTGGATTTGGTTAGATTGGAGTAGAGTAGAGTGGAGTATGGTAGATTGGAGTGGAGAGGGTTGGATTGGGGTAGACTGGAGTGAATTGGAGTGGAGTGGGGTAGACTGGTGTAGATTGGAGCAGAGTGGGGTAGATTTGAGTGGGGTGCAGTAGATTAGGGTGGCGTGGGGTGGGGTGGAGTGGAGTAAGGTGGGGTTGATTGGGTTAGATTGAGTGGAGTGGGATAGATTAGGCTAGAGTGGAAGGAAGCGGGGTAGATTGTAGTGGAGTGGGATAGATTGGATTGCAGTGGAGTGGATTGGGGTAGATTGAAATGGAGTGGGGTAGATTGAAGTGGAGTAGATTGTTGTGGGGTAGATTGGAGTGGAGTGGGATAGGTTGGGTGTAGTGAAGTGTGGTAGATTCGAGTGGAGTAAAGTAGAGTGGGGTGGGGTAGATTGGGGTACATTGGGGTGGAGTGGGATACCTGAAGTAGAGTGGGGTAGATTCGAGTACATCAAGTGGAGTGGGGTAAGTGGTATGGACTGGAGTGAAGGGGCATAGAGTGGAGTAATGGGTGTGTTTGGCCGTGGAGTGAGTGACGTAGATTGGAGTGGCATGGAGTTGAGTGGCGTGGTGTCTTATAGAGTGTCTTAGAATGTAGGGGCGTACAGTTGAGTGGCATGTCGTACAGCATAGTGTAGTGGCTTAGAATGGAGAGGCGTGGCATAGAGTGGGTGGGCATAAAGTGGAGTGGCATAGTGTCGAGAATGCATGTTGTAGTAGCGCACTGCCATTACAGACAACACATTTTCAATTGAAACGACCATTACCTTTTCACAGAATTATGGTTTTAGTGTACACAGACGATAATGTGTGCAAATGTTATCACCTGGTGTTTTAATGTACTTTGATAGTATTCAAATATTTGTTTTCACCACAATTCAGAAATACAAAAAAGTGCTTAAATTGTACTAAATCTGATATATTCTGAAACATCAACGCAGTTCTTTTTTTTGTGTGTGCTAGAAAACAAATCCTACACCCTCTCCTATCACTTGGGTATTTAGCATGAATTGCACATACATTCTTTCACTTTGAAGTTAGAGAAAGAAAAGTAACATCAAGCTACCACGGAAGAGTGAGCTAGAAATTTGAGCTCTGTCTTTCAATACACAGCAAATGTCACAAGATAAGAACAAGATTAAAAGGCCTGTTTACGGAAAGCAAGTTTTTAGAAGAATACAGTAAACAAGGTTTGGGCGACGGGAGGGGCAAACTTAAGCTGCACCACTTAAAGTTCACAAAGCCAGCAAATAGAAACCCAGAAACTAAGTTACAAACCACAAAGCGAATAGTAATCAGTGGGCTGAATGCATTCCTAGGTCAGCCTTCTGAATGTCCCCAACATTTCTTTAGGAAGCTGTCTGGTAGGCTTCGACCTAAAAAGTGGTTTGTTTTTAATTCATTGTATATTTAATCAGAAAAGTGTGCACTGCACTGCTGTATTTATCTTTATTTAAAATCTGCTTCTTGTGCATTTGTACAACAATGAAGGAAGTCCATCAGGAGAAAGGAAATGGATGACTGCTTATATGATATACATATATAATAACATTAATTGCACCTTAAAAGAGCAGCTTTATCGGGGGGATGAAACTTTGTCTTGCACAGCATTTATAACCTGTAGGAAAGTGCCTCTTTTGGACATGGATAGCCCCCACTTTTTGCCTGATGTGATTTGGAACTTTAAGCTAATTAGGCTTCTTGTGCCAGATCTTTTTTTCCATAATTGTACCACGATTGGAACCACATCAGTCACCTCTATAAGTACCTAGTAAATGGCACCCCTGGTACATAGGGCATGGGTACTGAAGAGGGTTCTTTAGGGCTGCAGCATGAATTGTGCCACCCTAAGGACCCCTCACCAAAATCATGCACTCTGCCATTGCAGGCTGCATAGCTTGGTGCAGAGAAAACTGAGGAGTCGACATGGCACACAGGCTTGTGTGCCATGGCCACAGACACTGCATGAGATATAGGTAAGTCCCGCCTACCGCAGGCCTTAAGGCCCCATGGCAGGGTGTGTTATATCCCATGTGAGTACATATCTGCATGAGCCGATATGACCCTGGAATATCCAGTCCATTCTTGGATATTGTAAGTGCACAGTGAAGCCATAGAGAGTGCCTGGGCTGGATACTTGTCATTAAGAGTTTATTACTTCCATGATGGCTTCGGTTGACTCACAGAATATCGATGTAAAAAATATAGAAGTAAAAAATATTGATGAAAAAATATAGAATGCAAACATAGATTCCCTATACTTAAACAGGTATGTACAAAAAATATCGCTGGAAAAAATATTGTTGTACAAAATATCGAATATATATATCACAGCAGTTCCGGTTATCAGGATCGCGCCAAGCCAGCTCGCGGGCGGTCCGAGGTAGGGCCACCTGTCGCCCAAATATATCCCCAAAACTCACTTAATGAAAACAGATGTACCCGGACACTTCCAGTTGCTAGTGCGCAAGATAGTTAATTGGCAGGTAAACTATCTTGCGCACTAGCAACTGGAAGTGTCCGGGTACGTCTGTTTTCATTAACTGAGTTTTTGGGATATATATATATATATATATATATATATATATATTACCTACTGGCGGTCGCCAGTAGGTATATATAGTTAGGATTTTTTCTCTATGGGATTTTTGAAAATTCTATGTCTAATAACTTTGGCATTTGTGGACGGAATCGGCTGAAATTTTCAGGAAAATGGCACATTTCGTTTCTGAGCAGCCCCTGAAAATTTGGGGGGTGTTCGTCAAGGGGGGGCGAAAAAAAAGGGGGGTCCCAAAACGCATTTTTCCCATGTTAATTTCCATAGGGCGGTTGGCCTCACTTTTAGCCCGAACGGCTGAATGGATTTGCACGAAACTTGGCAAAATTGTAGGGACTGTTAGCCCGATGTGCCTTTGCTAGGTCTCAATATATGTGCTCCAGTGGATTTTGAGAAATTAACGTTTAAAACAAGATATATATCTGTAACACCGGTCCGGGCAGTGATCCGGTTCGCGTACTTTTCGCGTAACGGAACTTTGCGCACGGAAAGCTGATTGGCTCTTCGGTGTCTGTCAACATTCTAAACAGTCCGGTGCGGCCGCCATCTTGTCTCTCGGTAGGATCGAGAGACAAGAGGAGGCCAAAACAAAGGGGGAAATTTCCATAAGGGGGCATAGTAGATCCTCCCTGACCCCCTAGGTTTTATGTGGAGGTTGTAAAAGGTTCCAGCAGGGCAAAAAAAAAAAATTATTTTTTTGCGTGGTGAGCGCCTAGTACGCGAACCGGAAAGCGTTCTGGACAGCGTACTATAAGGATAATAGAATGATAGACTTTTTTAATACTGAATGTTAATTGTTTGTTGTTTTTATTTTTGTTTTTTTTTTGTTTACTTTATTTTTAATTTTTTTTTTATTATGATTGTGTTTCATACTTCATTAAACTTTCTAACATTTCAGTGTCAGAAATGTCAAAATTGAATATAGGGTGTAACTTTTTTTCATTTTGAAGCAGGTTATCCACTGCTTCAACACATTGTAGAAGTTTGTGGTCTCTACTTTGATCCATAAAATCATCAATTATGTCTTGGCTGCTCTCCTTCAGTTCAATTGAAAATGTAACTTGTTGCTCGCCTTCCATTTTGCCTGAAATTTTGAATAAAAAAATATATATTAGTAGAGATAGGGCACTGTTGGGATTAATGTTAGATAGGCAGTTTTTATCTGTGAATTCTTCTTTTGGTAGTGTATAGTATCAGAGTGGAAATAGGACTATAAAAAAGTGTATGTGATTTAACCAAGAGAAGCCTAACTCCATTCATAACTATAACAGAGAAGTCTATCTAAATCCATAACTACTACAGAGGGATAGTGTATATCTATCAGAAAAAGTTTACTATATTAAGTTATAGTGCACAATATATTTCATTTTTAAAAATTATAACTTACCTTCACAAAGAAGTTGAAGTTTTTGGAAGCTATTGAAATGTGATGTACAACAAGAAGTAGTAGTCAAAATGGCTGTGTTTTCTTCTCTTCCTTTATATATATTCAGGTATTTAACCAATCAAATGTCAGGTTATAAAAGTAGAAAATGAAAGTAACATTTTCCTTGGTTGTCAGTTCCAACACTTCAGGTGTGTTTTGTGAAGTAATTTACCTCACGGTATTTAGAGAGGTGTATAGACTTAATGGCTAAATGGAATTTCAATCAAATTTGTGAAAAAGAAAGGGATTGTTATGTAGTATAAGCTAATCTATATTTGGTGAGAGTGTCTCCAGTCTTTTTTCTGTGAATTACTTTCCCACCTTTTTTTGGACCGTTTCCTGGGAAGCGGTCCGGTCCGCGAACTAGGAGCGTAACGGGAGTCCACCATTTTGTGTTTCGGTCGAATTAAGATATAAAATGGAGGGTAAAGAATGTTCAGAATGGGTAGAAGGGGACACGGTACAAGTATTTTGACCCCCTAGGTTTTCTGAGGGTGGCTGAGGAGGACCATATGTGCGGAGAAAAAACATTTTTTTTTAAATTTTGCGCGGTTAGCTTTCAGTTCGCGTACCGGGTAGCGCTCTTTGAGCGTAGTTTGTTGAAAATTACAGAAATAAGTTAGAGAAAAATATTAATTGTGAGTGATCAGATGAAGGGTAGCTCTGAGAAGAGCTTTTGGGTTTATGGTACATTTAGGTACTTATAAGTAGGTACCAATGCACAGTCTTAAATTCAGAATGAAAATTCTGTTGCCCTCATCTGAGAAGTGAACTCCATCTCCTCTGTAGATATCTTGCATGTAGTAACGCAAGTTATTGTTGTACAAGGAGCCCATTCCATGGTCTCTCATGTAAGCTGAAACAGATTTGTTTACATGCTTCCTCGCTTTCTCAATTTGTGGACAAAATTTGTTGGACCACCTCCATTTCTGTCTTTGGCATATATTGGAATATACCAAGGCAGTTTGAGGAAAAAGTGCCATTAATTGCTCAAAGGTGTCCTTTAAAAGCATTTCCAGACCTACCCCAGTCAAAGTGCCCAAATCATTACCTCCACAGTGCACTATTAACAGGTCAGGTTTTGGCAAATGCATAAAGGTTTTCACCAATGGTATCAATTGGTGACATTTTAATCCTCTTTGGCCCAACCACTTAATTTCCACATCTTGTAAATTGAGGTTGTGTAAATTTCTGTTCTCAGCATACCTTTGAGCCCAGTGGATGTAACTATGTCCAACAATCCAGACCTTAAACATGGTGGGAGAAGGTTGGGCTGCAGTCAGATGAAGTGTGGTAATGAAAGGGCAGTTGAAACAGTAGGAGTTTGTAAAGAAAAAAAACTGTGGATTTCCAATGCTAATGATTCATTAGCAGTGATTGGTGCATTTCCATTTCTGAAAACAGAAAGTTAGGGTGCATGGATGTGTTCTTTGAAAGATGTAATTTGAATGGTTAAGAAAGAAACATTTAATGAAAGATTGCACTGGATATGCAGGTGCACTGAGAGTTCAGAGTTCAATTGAAACATTGTTGTGTGAATTTGCAAACATGAGAGGTCTTCCAGGAGGTGGTTGCTATGGAAAAAAGGCAGAGAGGGCAGAGGGGGGAAGGGTTTTGATTTGAAAAAAGTGAGGGAAGAGTTATGATTGGCTAATATGAGAGATATGTGAAATGAATATCTGTATTTCTGTGCTTTCAATAGCTGCAGCCTCTGGAGTGCATCCTTTTTCTTCTGCTGAAGACAATTTGGTGTATTTCTGAGACTGTTTTCAAAACTCAAAAAGTATTTGCTAAGGTGAGAAAAGATTTATTTATTTTAGATAGAGAATAGTATGATTTAAGGAGAAAATGATGAAGAAAGCTGTGTTTTTAAAATGTGGCTTTGTCTCTAGTGATATAGAAATAGATTTTGTTACTTTGAGAAATTGTAATTGCATATTCGGTGTAGCATTCTGGCATGCAGTAACACAAGTTATTGTTGTATATGAAGCCCATTCCATGGTCTCTTATGTAAGCTGAAACAGATATGTTGTTTTTAAAAACCATATTTGAAATCAATTACATTTCTGGATATGTACTGCTAGAGCTTCATAGGTTGTTTTGCGTCATATTTATAAGGCATTTGAGTGTCTTTGATGTTATTTTTTCCTTTTTAAATGGAAAGCATTCCTCATGGGGCAAGTGTCTTGTAAATACGCTCCCACCTGCGCTTGGCAAATTTAGATTTTGATTATGGGAGTTACATAGCCATGGTAATAATGTCCAAAAAATGGTGCTAGGGCATTCCAGAAAACGCTTTCATGTGTCTCAAGGACATTTTCAGTCATTTCCTCTTGAATGCAGGTATACAATTTATTTATATGCTGTGTTTAAAAACGATTCTTTTCTATGATGTTATTTTTTCCTTTTTAAATGGAAAGCGTTCCTCATGGGGCCCTGAGCAGTTCTTAGCCATGTTATCCAATGGGAGGTGGATAACATGGCTAAGAGCATTTGCTGAATAATGCAGGAATATCGCTGACTTTTCAGCGATATTCATGCATTGCGGCCGTTTTTTATCACATTTGGGAGCAGTTCTTAGCCATGTTATCCAATGGGAGGTGGATAACATGGCTAAGAGCATTTGCTGGATATTGCATGAATATCGCTGACTTTTCAGCGATATTCATGCATTGCGGCCGTTTTTTATAGCATTTGCGATAAACCTTGCTAATAGCAAGGTTTATCTGCGATAAAAATCGCCGATGTGCGGCGATAATTTTTGTCTCTAAACAAGTTATCGCTAGTTGTTGGTAATATGCCCCCGGGTTTTTGCTTGCAGGAATCGGGAGGCGGGAGAGTACCACTGAAATCAGTAGTCTGACGCCTGAATCGGGAGGGTTGGCATGTCTGGATTCTCTACAGCTAGGGCCATAAAGTACATCCGCAGGGTAGGTGATAGCCTGGGACTGGCCTGGCATGTAAAATGGCTGCCGTGCACGACAAAATTGTGGCATTGTAAAAAAGGCAAGATGGCGCAGACAATGTTTATCAATAAGGATTCATTTATAACAAAATACTTTATCGCACTGACAAATTGATGGTCAACACTTCCTGATTTCCTTCGAATCGAACGTTAACAGACGTCACGCAGCAAAAAAAAAAAAAAGCTCACGCACAGCCGCTGGAAGACATGTATCAACATATATGAGCCTCCTCAGCCACCCTCAGAAAATATAAGGGATTAGGATACGTCTCCCGCACCTCCTTATACCTAGTAATTTAATTAAAACGAAGCAGAAAATGGTCTTCCGCACCCCCTTATACCTAGTAATTTAATTAAAACGAAGCACAAAATGGCGAATTCCCGTTTCGCTACCAGTTTGCGGCCCAGTTCGCGGTTCGGGAAGCGCTTCTACCGTGAAAAAATATATTTTTTTTTATTTTCCCCACGGGACCCTTTAAAAATCCCAACAACATTCCTAGGGGGTCAAGAGGGGTATACCTTGCCCCCTTTCATTAAATTCCCCCTTCGTTTTTCACCTCTTCTTCTCTCTCGATCCTACCGAGAGATAAGATGGCGGCCGCTCCGGACTGTTTAGAATGTTGACAGACACTGGGGAGCCAATCAGCTTCGCATCGCAAAGTTCCGTTTCGCAGGTGGGAGCGTATTTACAAGAAATTTGCACCATGAAGAACGCTTTCCATTTAAAAAGGAAAAATAACATTATAGACACTCATATGCCTTATAAATATGACCCAAAACAACCTATGAAGCTCTAGCAGGACATATCCAGAAATGTAATTGATTTCAAATAATCGTTTTTAAACACAGCATATAAATCAATTGTATACCTGCATTCAAGAGGAAATGACTAAAAATGTCCTTGAGACACATGAAAGCGTTTTCTGGAATGCCCTAGCACCATTTTTTTGACATTATTAACATGGCTATGTAACTCCCATAATCAAAATCTAAATTTGCCAAACGCAAGTGGGAGCGTATTTACAAGAAACTTGCACCATGAAGAACGCTTTCCATTTAAAAAGGAAAAATAACATCATACACACTCATATGCCTTATAAATATGACCCAAAACAACGTATGAAGCTTTAGCAGTACATATCCAGAAATGTAATTGATTTCAAATAATGACTTACTTCATTGGTAGGCCTTCACATGTATTATCTCCTTTGTTTTCTTCAGTGAAAATCTTATCTGCAACCATGTGTTGGCCTCACCTCAAATAAACAAAACAGGCGATGGACTGAATGAGGATCAATGACATACATTCACCCCAGTCCAAAGATCTGGGCCTAAACAAACCTTCAGATAGGCCACACCTTATCGTCATCCTGAATTAATCATTTAAAATATTAGGGAGAGATTTATGATTGTTGTATGCCTGTTTTGTTCCACTGTGTGTCATTTTTGTGATGCAGTGCAGGTGCAAAAGATTTGCTATGTTAAATAATAAGTAGGGCATTAAGTTTTTGATGACTGTTATTCATTTACTGTTTGGTAATAGTGGTTAATAACATTTTTTATTATATTTTTCCACAGATTCAACTGCAGATCTTTTCATATTTTGAAAAATGCCTACGAAAAATAGAATTAGAAAGGCTAGAAAACGTCAAAGACAGCAGGATGATCTTTTATTGCAGCAGTCCTCTTCCCCAAATACTTATCAAAACACCAAGAAAGCTCCGGGTAAGAGCACAAAATCATTCTTAAGAAATATTTTTAGTAAAAAAAGTATTTATCGCAAAAATGTTTCAGTTCACAAAAAGAAGAGCAATTTAAATGGAAAGGAAAGACCCATCAAAAATGTTACTGGTAGAGGAAGAGATAACTCTGTGCATGATAGTAGAAGGAAACAACAGTTTAGGGACATTCGAAAACGAATGTTCCGTAACAGGATAATAGTTAATTTATTAAAAAATATTAAGAAAGGCCAACAGAAAGTGGCATTTTATAAGAAGAAGAAAAATGTAGAGAAAATTATTGATCATGCTTTTGAAATTAAGCGAAAGTTGTTTTTGGTAATCAATAGAATTAGGAAACTAAGCAAGGTAATTTCTGATTTCAAAACAAACAGTAGATGGAAGAGAGTAGTAAATCGTAGTAACTTTTGTGAAGTTTTTTCCGGAGAATGGATGCATAGTTCAAGTTCTGAGGCATTTTTTAATGAGGAGAGTTATTTTCAGGATAATGATTTGGTGTTTGCAGTTGACACCAGTGGTCGAGCTTATGAAGTGAAGGATGGTTGTCCAGTTGAAAAAGAAAAACTTGTGACAACAGAGACAGAAGAGGTGCTAAGTGATGAGGTTTTAGGAAGACGTCCTAAGGGTCCTGTGTACATTTGGAAGTGTAGTTCTATTTGCAGTGTGCGACAGGTTTCCATCAATTTGTTTTGTGATTTTATACGGACATTTAATAAGAAAAGTTTGAAGCAGAAAATGAAGTTGTTGCAAGATTTAGATCCTTGCAGAGTGAGACAAATGACAGGTTTGCGTGGTCATTCACTGGCTTGTCTTTCCAGGAGAGTATGCCAGAGTGTTTTTCATCATTTCAGGATGCTAGCAGTGCATCATAATAAAGTGAGAAAATTAGTGAGAATGTTGTATTATGCTAAGAGTCCAGCAATTATGCTTAAACAATTATGTGCTGCTCTTTTGCATGGTTCTGAAATAGATGTGAAGAATATTTGTGAAGAAATTGAGTTTTGTTACTTTAGTAGTAAAGATGAGAATGTTCAAATTGACCCTGAAGTAGAGGGTAATGTTGAAGATAATGTACAGGTTTCCAGTACAGATAATTTTCAGAAGGAAATTGCCACGTTTCAGATGAAATCAAGTGAGAGGCCTAATTTCACTTGTGTATGTTGTCGACGCACTTATTATAAGAATCAGGCTAAGGTAGTGGATTTATATGCAAAAAGTGAAAGGGAAAATAATAGTGAATGGAAGGATTTTGCCACATACTTGATGGTAGAAAATTCTTTTGATTTGGGATCGGATCAACGTGTGTGTACTTATTGTTGTAATAAATTAAACCAAAACCAGATGCCTGCTAGGGCAGTTCATAATAATCTGGAATTGGTTGAGATTCCTTCTGAATTGAAGGATTTAAATACTTATGAATCTATTTTGATTCAAAGTATCCATCCCTTTCAGGCTATTGTAAGAATGGAGCCAAAGACAGGGAAGTTGCCTCCAGCAGATTTACAGAGAGGATTAAAGGGAAGAGTTGTTTATTTGCCTCTAGATTTGAACAAAAACATTAACACAATTGGAATAGAAAAAGTGGAAGAGGAACCTCTGGTTATCTTGGTTAATGGGGTTCCGACAAAGAATAAGAAAATATGGCAAGATTTAGTGGATGTTAGGAAAGTCAAAAAGGCAACAGTGTATTTGAAGAAAAATAATAAGTACTATAAGAATGTATATGTTGCAGAAGAGGAAGTAAGTGATGAAGAGGATAGCGATTTGTGTGCTGGCCAAATTGAGAAAGTAGAGGCCTCTAAAAGTGAAGAAATATATGAACATTATAGTGTTCATCCTTTGCATTCCAAGGAAGTCATGGGGAATGCTATTGAGTTGTTTCAAATGAAACAAGCCAAAGGGAGTCCCATTAGTGTTTGGGAGGAAAGTTTGGAAGCTCGGTGTTTCCCACAGCTATTTCCCACAGGTCGAGGAGGAAGATATGATGAGCGATCTCATCAAATTCCTGCGTCTGAATACCGGACTTTACGATTGTATGCAGAAGATCCTAGGTTTCGTCAATGCATTCCCTATTTGTTTCATCTCCTGTTTGAAAGCGATCTATCTGGACTGTCATATGCAGTGAACCACATCTTAAAAAGTGGTATACAGATGCGAAATATCTTGGCAAGGGACTTTATGCATAAAGTCAATGTCCAAGACAGTATTTTGGATTCTCACTTAATTAATCTCATGGCGTGTCAGCGTGGTACTAATGAGTACTGGTACCGTCGTCATGGTGATTTAAAATGTATGCTGAGGAACTTAGGAACTCCGACATGGTTCCTCACTCTGAGCTGTGCCGAGTATGGCTGGGAAGACTTACTTGAATTTCTACGAGAGGCAAATGGAAATATTGAAAACATTGAATTCAAGACACCTGGAGAACTGTGTTCTTTGGATCCTGTGAATGTATGCAGGTACTTCAATCATAGATTTGAAGCTATGATGTCTTTCATCACAAATAAGAAGAATCCACCTCTTGGAGAGGTGTTGGATTTCTTCTGGAGAAAGGAGTACCAAGCAAGAGGTGCTCCTCATATACATATGTTGTTGTGGATCAAGGATGCACCTAAATTTGGAACAGATCCGGATGACTTAGTGATGAATTTCATAGAACAGTATTCTACGTGTGCTGTTCCAAACGCAACGGAGAAGAAAAGCCTAAGAGAACAAGTTCTACGTTTCCAAAGCCATCGTTGTGGAAAGTACTGTCGTCGTAAATTCAGAAACAAGGACAAGTTCTACACCAAATGTCGTTTCAACTTTCCACGACCGGTGATTTCTAAAGGAAGAGTGAACAGTTTGATGTCTTCACTGCGACATAATGTGACGAGGAAATCACCCAAAAATACATACAATTTGAAAAAGAACGAAGAGTCCAAGTACATCAACGACTACAACCCAGTGATTTTGTCCATGTGGAATGCTAACATGGATATACAGTTTGTGGGTGACAACTGTATGGCTGTGGCTCGGTATGTGACATCTTACATCACCAAAAAAGAAAAGACAGAACTGAAGGATATGTGGGAGGACATTTCCCATGAAAAGAGCCTCAGCAAGAAGTTGTACAGTTTCAGTCTGAAGATGTTGTCGCATCGAGAAATCGGAGCTTACGAATGTTCAGATCGATTGTCTTCAGCAAGTCTCTATGCCAAATCCAGGAGTATTGTTTGGGCGAGTCTTGGTCTTGCTGCAACGCGAAATCGAGTTCTAAAACCTGTCCGGGAAATTGAATATTTGGCAGAAAAGGAACCAAACAGTACCGACATTTTGAAGACCAACATGTTGGATACATATTATCCAAATCGAAGCAGTCACCTTGAGAATGTTTGTCTATATGAGGTTCTACAAAATTATATATTCAAGAGGAACATCAAAGAAGATATTGAGAAAGGAGTGTATGCTGTAATTGGAAGTGAGGGATGCCTGGTCAAGCAAAGAAAATGCCAATTAGTAAACCATAGAAAATTGAGTGGCGAATCTCCAGAAAAAAAGGAGTTTTTCTATTTAGCACTTTTGCAACTTTTCAAGCCTTGGCGTGCAGAAGAGGAACTGCTTGGAGATTTCCTCTGTTACGAAGACTCTTTCACTGCTGCTAAGGAGACCATAGAATGTCCTGCTTTTCCCAAATATCAAGAAATGCTAACTTTGGAAATTGAGCAGGAAGCAACGATTGCAGCCGAGATTGCCAGAGACAGTTCTCAGGACAGTCAGAGTTCTGTTTCATTGAGTCAAGATCCACTTGGAGGACCTATTATCGAAAATGAAGCTGCCACTGCTATGAATGAAGTGGAAAGAGCCATGGCACATGCTCAGGAGGATTCAGTTAACTTAGAAGACTTGGAAAAACAACTCAACGTTGAGCAGAGGAAAATATATGATGAAGTTACCAAGCAAATTGAGCATGGATTAAGTCATGAGAAGAAAGAGTGCTCATGTACATCGTTGAAGCCTGTCCGACTGTATGTGAGTGGAGAAGCGGGAACTGGAAAAAGTTTCCTCATTAAAGCAATTTCATGCTATCTGCAGGAAAGGACTGAGTCATCGCTGTCTTGTGTTGTCACCGCTCCTACTGGACTTGCAGCACATAACATTAAAGGTATTACTTTGCATCGTCTACTGATGCTGCCGGTGGAGCATGACAACAAATTACAATACCACAAGTTATCTGGGGATGCTTGCTGTGAAGTTTCAAGAGTCTTGAGGAAAATGAAACTACTTATCATTGACGAAGTAAGCATGGTTTCCAATGTCATGCTTGCCTTTGTGCATTTGAGAATGCAAGAAGTACTTAAAACTGAATATGATGTGTTATTTGGTGGCAAACACATCATTGTTTTCGGAGATCTTCTGCACGTGACACCAGTAAAAGGACAACCTGTGTTCAAAATACTCACGCATGAAGATACCAGGAAGTGCCTAGGGAGCATTGGCAACGTCAATATATGGTTAAACTTCAATTATGCTGAACTGCATGAAAATATGCGTCAGGCAAAAGATGAAGATTACAAGAATATTCTACAAGATATTAGAATTGGAAAAGTGACCGAGCATGGAAAAGAAGCTTTAAATGCACGATTACTTTCAAATTTATATCCCGAACAAGAGATTGTGGCTGAGAATATTTTTCAGAAAATTACTGAGAAGAAATCCGGAATATGTTTGATGCCAACTCTTGCAGAATGTGCCATCTTCAACAACAAAATGTTGAATTTAGAAAAGCAAGAGATTGTGAAACTTGAAGCTATTGACAAAATAGAGCATATGGGATCAACAATTATTTTGTCAGAGAATTTGAAATCAAAATTGGATTCATTAGAGAAGACTATATCTAAAACAGCGGGTTTTGAAAAGACTTTGAATGTGTGTTTAAATTGCCGAATTATTTTGAGAAGGAATTTACATGTTGAAAGAGGTCTGGTAAATGGATCAATGGGTAATGTTGTTGATTTTGAGAAATACAGAAATAGAGATGGAATAGAATTTCTAAAAATTAAATTTGATGGCATTGAGGAAGTACAGCTAATTGGTCGTTGTTCTGCTAGGTTTTTGCTTGTTAAAGACTTATATGTTCGCCGTAAACAGTTTCCTGTTTGCTTGGCATATGCAGTGACAATCCATAAATCTCAAGGTTTAAGTGTAGACAGTGCATTGGTGAATATTGGCAGTTCTGTGTTCAAGGAGGGTATGGCATATGTGGCATTGTCACGAGTTAGAACTTTATCGGGATTGTACTTGATTGACTGTGATGTCACAAACATTTGTGCAGATCTAGATTGTGTTAAGGAATACAATAGGTTAAGAAGAGAGTATGCGCCACATTTGCCTCAATATCCTTTGTTTGAGAAACGTGTGGTAGGCCGGAAACGTAGAAATATCAGTAATAGTAGGGAGGTTGTAGCAAAAAGACCAAAAGTCGATGAACCGAAAATTGTTAGCAGAAAGAAAGTGGATTCTGTTGAAGATGTTGTCGGTTTTCAATTTGAAAACAGTTCTGGTGTCAACTGCTATGCAAATGTAGTGGTTAATGTTCTCTTTTCACTAGAGAGTTTAAAAGAACAGATTCTGTTGAATTCAGAACAAATTTTATGCTGTTTGTTGAATTCTGTTTTCGAAAAATGTAGCACTGATCGAACAAAAGTAGAAAGTGTGTCTGAAGTTCGTTATCTGTTAGATGAATGTTCAGGTCAAACAGACTTCTCTGAAAATAATCAGAAAGATTGTCAGGAGTTTTTAATGTATATGCTTGATGTATTGCAAGATGAGGGTGTAGATGTAGATCACCTGTTTGGGCTTTCTTATCAATGGCAGCATGACTGCGAGAACTGTATGGTATCAAGTACTACTAGTGTAGACTCAGAAAGATTTATATATTTAACTTTGCCAGACAGTAAATCAGTGTCCTTTAATAAGCTAGTAAATGCAGCGGATCACAACATGGAGTGTAGCCAATGTAAATCTGAAATGATGTCAACATTATTTATACGTAGATATGGCCAGTATGTCATTTTAATGATCCAACGATGTAGGCCTGATGGATCCAAATTGTCAACTTTAATAAAAAATTTTGTGGCTTCTCAGCTGTCAATATCAGGAAGGACTTTTGTAACTGTAGCAATTATCTATCACGATGGTCCTTCAACAACATCAGGACATTATACAGCTTATTTAAAGTCTCGAAACGGCTGGTCATTCTGCAATGATTCCGTTGTAACTTTCAAAAAAAAATTGCCGTTTGACCTTAAAAATTCTTACCTGGTGTTTTTAAAACCAAAATTTTAAAGAAAGAATTTTGGGATTTCCTGTGAGGAATTGCAAAAGGTTCATCAAGTAGAGGGAATGTAAGTCTGCAATGCTGTCTAGATTATTGGTCCAAAACTTTTAATTATAATGTCAATTTAAAAATCCAACTATATAAACCTGATGCAAGTAAGTCTGCTTCATAGTAAGCAGTATCAGTGTCATAGGAAAAGGAGAACATGAGTGACAAAGAAGAGTAAGATATTAGTAGTCCAGGATTGTGAAAACAATCTCAAATGTTTTCTTTTTGAAAGTTGCGAAAATAGAAAATGACGGGATTTGATTGGAAGAATTACAAGAGTTGCGAATCGCTGCAACATGATTTGGCCTAGTGGAAACATGTGATAGAATGTGAGAAGTCTTTTCTTGTATGTAACATATTTTTCAAAACGATGGAGGTTTTCTTTCAGAAAGTGGCGGACTGAAAATATTTATAGCACAACAGAGTGGACGCTGTTCATAGGTGATCATTCGACGTCATTGAAAGTAAGTTAATTTTAAGGAGTTTTGAATTCAGATTTCTTAGGTTGTATGGGTTTTTTTTTCCCCGCTGTTACATGATGAATACCTTCAAGTCACTGATTTAAGTGAAATTTGATACATTCTGAGAACAGCAAAAATAAACCATTTAACATGTATAATTAATGTTCTGCTTTTTGTACTTATGATATACATTTAGAAATGTGAGGTAGATATGGAGAAACTGAGTCTTCTGTAAGTGTCAATTTTAATGCTTACAGTGCTGTACTTCTGGGTACTGTTTTTAAAAAAAAAAAGAAATAGGCCTCACCTCAAAGAAAGCTCTTGAAAGCACACATCTTATTTGCATCCTGAAACAATCATTTAAAATGTTAGACACAATTTTATGATGGCTTTACATCTCTTTTGCGCTGCTATTGCATCACTATTGTGAGACATCAGCAATGCAAAAGAAGCACCATGTTCCAAAATAGGCCTCATTTCATCAGCATGAAGATACTGTTTGTTTAAAATAAATATCTTTAGGATTGTGTAGGGGTCGTAGAGAAGCAGAGGCTTCTGTAAGTGTCAAAGTTGTTTAAAAACTGTTTCTTCTTGAACCTTTTCTCTTCTTTTTTCTAATTTTTAAATACATGTTTTAATATTTTTGGAAATGTTTGTTCTCTCTTTTACAGATGGAAAGTATGAAAAATTTTCTTTAAAAGTTAACAAGAATTATAAGGTAAATGTTTTCTACTTTTTTAACCCGCATTCCACTGCGGATGATGTCACTGACTATGTTATGAATGATGTAATAAGTGGGCATGTTTTACTACAATGGTAGGTCTTCACATGTATTATCTCCTCTGTATTCTTCAACAAGCATAAATTTGATATGCAACCCTGAGTACGCTTCATCTTAAACAAACTTTTAGAGAGGACACACCTTATCGTCACCCTCAATCAATCATTTACTCTATCACATTTAACATCTATTAGTTCTACTGCTTCATTTCTTTAATCTTTACTTTCCTGTGTTTGCTTCTTCTCTCATTCCTTTCTCTATTACTTAATTATTCTACTCCTTCCAGTATTTTTCTCACTCCCTCTCTTCTCATACTTCTTCATTATTATTCACTCATTCTGTCTCTATTAATGTTACTGTTTCTGAATGATCTCAAAAAAATTTTAAAACAAGAACAGTAAGTATAAGGATAGGAAACAGACATTTATGTTACAAGAAAGACAGCTATAGGAAGTAAACAAAAGATACTGTTACTCGCAATCCACTGCTGATGATGTCACTGACCATGTCAAAAATGATGTAATATATGACATGATCAGAAGTGAATTGCGGGTAACAGTATCTTTTCTTTACTCCCTATAGCTGTCTTTCTTGTAACATAACTGTCTGTTTCCTTTCCTTATACTTACTGTTTTTAAAAAAAAAAAAAATTTGGGGTTCGCTCCTGGTTCGCGTACCGGAGTGCGAACTGGGAGCGAACTAAAAGAAATAGAGCTTGGCAGAGTTCTAAAAATTCTACCAATTTTTTTTTATAATGGGGAGGTAGTTCTGAAAAAAACTTTTTTTTTGGTTTTTGTTGTTTTAATTTTTTTTATTATTTTTCTGAACATTTTTTATATTTTTTTGTTTTTTTCTGAACATTTTGTAATTTTTTTTATTTTTTGGGGGGAGGGGGTAAACAAAAATGATTCATTGAAGAGGGCTCAACAGGAGCAAAAAAAAAAAAGAAGAATTTATTTTTTGGGGCGTTTTGGACATACATGATTTTTGATTGCTCTTATTATAAGAGTAATGCTACTTTCTCGGTAGCATAATATTTGATTGCACCACACGCACACTTGTTTCACTTCCCCCATGTCCATTTGAATATTCGGGATCAACTCCCTTGCCTCTGGTCCCGATACTTCTGGCACGACAGATCTTCTTGCTATTGCCGGGGGATTTTGTTGTTCGTTGCGAAGCTGAGCAGCACTATAATTATTTGGGTGCCACCTACTCATGTGCCTGTGCATTGTAAAATTTCCAAAACTATATTTTTTGTCCGTCCCCCTTGAAAGGCGTTCATCGCAAATGCGGCAAAAGACATATCTTGCATTGACTTTCTTTTGCCCTGGTGGAAATTTAAAAAATTGCCAGATGAAATTTTCCTTTCTGTTGTACCTCCTGGGCTCCTCAGGCAAAAATTCAGGCTCTTCCTCCTCTTCTTGATCTTCCTCTTCTTCAAAGATTGGTTGAGTAGGTGGTCCTTTCTTTCCATGAGGAGGTGGAGGTGGTGGTAGGGGAACACTACCAGAAGCAACAACTGAAGCCATTTCTCTAGAATGTAAAAGGGTCTTTCTCTCACCAAGATGAAAGTCAGAGTGAGGAAAGAAGGAGGGGTTTTCATCATTTGGGAAAAGCAAAAGTTCTAAACCAATGAAAAGTGTTAATTTTAGATCACATGACCTAGTATTACATCATTAGGAAACCAAAAGTGAAATGAACCAATGAAAAGTCACATGACCTGCTGTCTTTACGTTTCGTGCTTTGCGCCGCTTTCCGGACCGCTTCCGGGTCCGCTAACTTGGCGCGTCGGATAACGTATTACGCGACAACGCAAAACGTCATGATAACGTAACAGTTACGCTAAAGGAACGATTACCGGTTCGCGCACCAAGTCGCGGCTTTAAATTGAGCTAACGGGAAGCTGACCGGTTCGCAGACTAGGAGCGCAACAAAAATTAAAAAAAAAAAAAATGTATAAAAAACATGTAAAATATATTTTAAGATTTAAAGAAGAATACATTTTACAGATACAGATATTAGCTTTCAAAAAACCATTGAAATTCAATGAAAAA
This sequence comes from Lissotriton vulgaris, assembly GCF_964263255.1. Lineage (NCBI taxonomy): Eukaryota > Metazoa > Chordata > Amphibia > Caudata > Salamandridae > Lissotriton > Lissotriton vulgaris. The sequence continues at coordinate 1,286,883,060 of NC_141687.1, read as the reverse complement.
ACCATAGGTTATAGTCCATATATAGTTAGGAATTTGCATTTACAAAACCTTGAAAATTCAATGAAAAAACCATTGGTTATAGAACATATATAGTTAGGAATTTGCATTTACAAAACCTTATTTTACTCGCATAAAACCATTGAAATTCCATATATAGTTAGATGCGCTAACTATATATCGCGCACCCGCAATCCACTGCTGATGATGTCACATATTACATCATTCATGACATGGTCAGTGACATCACTGATGACATCACTGATGACAACATCCAGTGACTGTATGTTTCTGTAAAGTTAAAATATGTCTTACATATTGAAGAATGAGTGGATGTATAAATGTCTGGATGAAGGATTTAGTAGGTGCATGACTGATTGTATGAGGGAGTGATTAAATGTGTCTCACTGAGTGCATGGGTTAGTGATTAAACTGTATTAATTTGTGCATCATTATATCTGTTGTTCTGTAAACTGCTGCATGTGTTGATCAGTAGCTATATGAGTAACTATATGGGTTATTGATTGGTTGCTCAAGTATTTGTATGGGAGACTGAGTATGTGTGTGAGTGGCTGGGAGGTGTGTGACTCTGTGCATAGATGTGTGAACAGCTGATTCACTAGATGTATGGGTTCAAAACTGCATGTGGAAACAGCTGTATGGGTGGTTGACTGTGTGCATGAGTGTATTGGTGAGTGATTGGATATCTCAATGCTACATGTCAAAGTAAGTACATATGTAAAACACAGTACATGCGAGAGTTGACATATATAAATTACTGTGTTTAAGAGCCAGTGAATGTGTGAGTGGCTGCATGGATCATTGAAAACTTGTATCAGTGATTGTATAAGAGAGTAAATATGTGTTAGAATATGTTTCAATAAGTAAGGTGTGTATAACTGTATAGTTGAGGAATTGGAGGTGTGATTGATTCTTTGCATGACTGTCTAGGTGTATGAGTAACTCCATGGATGAGTGACAGTCTGTGAGTGTCTGTTTACACTGATTGTATCCAAGGTTATATTAGAGTCTGAAGAGGTTCATCGTATTATCACATGAATGATATCATCAGTGATGTGATCAGTAATGTCAAATGAGATGTCATCAGTGATGTCATCAGTGATGTCATTTGAGATGTCATCAGTGATGTCATCAGTGATGTCACTGACCATGTCATGAATGATCTAATATGTGACATCATCAGCAGTGGATTGCGGGTGCGCGATATATAGTTAGCGCATCTAACTATATATGGAATTTCAATGGTTTTATGCGAGTAAAATAAGGTTTTGTAAATGCAAATTCCTAACTATATATGTTCTATAACCAATGGTTTTTTCATTGAATATATATATACATAAAACAAATTAATAAATATTAAATATGTTAAATAATAAAATTAATATAAAAAAAATTAAGTAGATTTAATATAAATTAAAAAAATATAACAAACTTAAACAAGGATTGGCATAGCCAATAGGTCTCGCCTTTGGGACCTTATAAGTGCTTAGCCATGCAGTACATTATCCTGGGTGGTTCAATTATAGCTTATTTCCTGAATATGTGTAGGGTTATATCAAGCCCAAAATGAATCATTAAAAAAATATATTAAACAGCACACTAAATAAAAATTGTGTGGGACGGGCCTGGGAATGGGGAATTGCTCATTTTAATAAGTGTGGTTATGCCAGAATGCCCAGAAGGAGGACCAGAGTGGACTAGGCAGGGGGCTGACATGAAAGAACCAGGGACTCTGTTTCAATGGTACACAGACAAAATATCGAGTTTTAAATTTCGATATACAATTATATCGAAGTTTAAATATCGATGGGACAAAATATCGAAGGTAAGTAATATCGACAGTCTTAATATCGATATTAGTATGATATCAGTAATATCGAAGTTTTAAAAATCGATGTCAATAATATCGAAATAAATAACTTTGATGTTACTAATATCAATTTTTAAATAAATTTAGTGTATATTATATTGTATTTATTATGTTTTATTATTTATTTTTAATGTAATTTAATTAAATATTGTCTTTTACTACTGTAGCGGGTTGTGGGTTTATAGGGGAATAGGGTGGGAAGTAATTTAATTATGTTAAATTAATTAATAATTAATAGGAATTATTAATTAATTAATTGAGAATTAATTTTTAATTATTTTTAATTAATTGATTAATTGATAAATATGTTCTGTAGCGGGTTATGGGTTTATAGAGGAATAGGGTGGGAAGTAATTTAATAATAATTAATTAATTAATATATGTTTGTACATATTTTATTTAATAATTAATTGGTAATTAATTTATATTAATTAGTACATTAATTAATATAATTTTGTACATATTTTTAATTATTAATTAGTTGGTAATTAATTAATATTAATTAGTTAATTACATTAATTAGAGTACATTTTTTTATATATAATTTTTTGTTATTCTTAATTAATTAATTGGGAAAAATAATATTAATTATTAAATTAAATTAATTACAGCTAATGTGGTAATATATTTACTTTATTGTTATTGTTAATTAATAATTAATTGGTAATTAAATAATATTAATTAATTTTGGGTAAAGGAGTATTTTTAGGGTTCAGGGTCAGTTTTCAGTTTTTGGGTAAAGGGGTATTTTTAGGGTTCAGGGTCAGTTTTCAGTTCTGGGGTAAAGGGGTATTTTTAGGGTTCAGGGTCAGTTTTCAGTTTTTGGGTAAAGGGGTATTTTTAGGGTTCAGGGTCAGTTTTCAGTTCTTGGGTAAAGGGGTATTTTTAGGGTTCAGGGTCAGTTTTCAGTTTTTGGGTAAAGGGGTATTTTTAGGGTTCAGGGTCAGTTTTAAGTTTTTGGGTAAAGGGGTATTTTTAGGGTTCAGGGTCAGTTTTGAGTTTTTGGGGTACAGGGATATTTTTAGGGTTCAGGGTCAGTTTTGGGTTTTTGGGGTACAGGGATATTTTTAGGGTTCAGGGTCAGTTTTGGGTTTTTGGGGTACAGGCGTACAGGGTAAAAATATTTTTTTTTACATTAAATCAATTAAATGAAATTAAAAAAAAGAAAATTACATTAAATTATTAAGTGTTTTATTTATTTTAAATGTATATGTATTAGTTTTAATTTTGTTTTAATATTTTTATTTAATATTTGTAAAATTATATGTATTTTAAAATTATTTTTACATTATTATTAATACATTTAAAAAAACGATATTTTTAATTTCGATATTTTTGTACTACGATATTATTTTTTCGATATTTTTGTACTTACCTTTATGAAGATATGACTCCGATATTTTTGATGTCGATATTTTTGTGCCGATATTTTTGTATTTCGATATTATGTCTGTCGATATTATGTCAGACATTCGTTTCAATAGAGAGGAGCTGAAGCTTGTGTACAACTAGGGGGAGTAGATCCAATGAACCATGGAGGGCATATGAAAGGAGACGGGGTATATAAACCTGGCAGTCGGGAGTGTATATTATAAGGGATCAATGATCAAAGGGGGCAGGGACAGCATATAAAAGGGGGCTGGGAGCACACAAAAGTGAGCAAAGGAACCATGAAGAATAAGTACAGAAGAAGTGACTAGGCAAGTTATGTAAATGTGGCAGTGTTGAGCGCATATATAAAATGGGCCAAAAAGAGTATATTAAATGACCTAGTAGAGCGTATCGAAGAGACCAGCAAGAGTACGTAGGATGTAACCAGTAAAAGGACGTCAAATGGAGCAAGGGAGAACATGCAAAAAGGGACTACGAGAGAGCACTTGAAAAGGTAATAGGATAGATTGCGTCAAAAGGGACCAGGCAAGAGTAGGTTAAAGGGGCCCTGTAGAAATCATGTCACAAGGGGAAAACTTTTCAAAAGAGAGCAGAGGAAAGCAGCAGGCAGCTTATGGGGCAGAGAGGGTGCTGCAGGTAGATTTGGGGTTATAGAGGCGGTGTTCCTGGCAGCATGCACCTGAAGTGCTTCAGAGCCGCTGCATAGCTAGAAGCTGGGGGTGCGAATGCTCTTCCCTGTTAAGGGGGCATCACATTCGACCACCTGTTTACATATGTGTTGTAGCAGCTCTGCCTTGGTACCTTGGTCACCCGCCATACTGAAGCACCACAGTGCAAGCTTTAAGCACCCACTGAGTGTCAGTGTGGCTGTAACACCAATGAATATATTTCAAGAGACAGTGGTCCCTGAGAAGATCGATGGTTGGACATCAAATAAATATAGCCCCAATCGGTACTATATTTGAGCCTTAGATCCAATCGTCAAAAAGGCAGTTTACCTGTCATTCTGGTTTACATATGCATTCGTTATGAGTGTCCAAATGTACAGCACTTATCGGTTTGCCACATTCTAATGTTTAAGATCACATAACTGTCCATCTGAATTTAATCTCCTTGTCCTACCCATGCATTCATCATGATTATCCAAATGTAATGTATTGACCGTGATGCATTTCACTTACAAACATCCATGATTGAATAACTGTACATCTGTATCATATCTTTTTATACCACTAATGCATTTGCCTTGAATATCTAACACACCATTCTGAACTGGCCGCCACGAAAGTGTTCGATAGTGGAGGGGTAAAAATTACTATTCCCACTCCAGTCAGTGCAACAGAAGGGAAAGTGTGACGGGCTTGAGCCCGTCTCACGATCGACAGCACAACCCTGTTATAGTTACAGATCTCTGCAAATAACCAACAAGGTGACACTTGAGGGCTGCTATTTGGGAGAAACATGTTTGAAAGTAAATTTGGTTTTAAAAAATTGGAATGCCAACATTGAGTGTTCAATTCTCGCTGCACATTTTGACAGTGCCCTATTTGCATATAGATGTATTCATGCATTAAAGCTTATAAGTAGATATCTGTGCTTCAGAAATTAAACATCTTGGTATCACATTTCTCATGTATAGCCATCCCTACTTGAAAGAATTAGTGATATGAATAATGGAAGAACATGAAACCACTCCTTCTTAATAATATAAGTTCACATTTGTATAATGTATCCAATCCCTCAAATCCCTTTCCCTACCCCCCCAGAAAGGTGAAATAGTGGCTCAGCAAAAAAGCTCACCTCCACCTTGTCAAACATTACTAGACATTTTAGGTAGGCTGCACTAGACTACTTGCGCTGGCTCATGACTGACTCGCCATTCCTTTTCCTATGAGCAAGCCACAAATGCACACAAGAGCGTAAAGTACACTCCTCTTTATTTCCCCTTGTTACTTCATCATTGCATGTGTGCTTTATTTTGCAACACACACATAGTGAGGAATAAGCCTCCAAGAATAGTTTTTGTGCATGAAAGAAAGCCTTCCTGAACAAAAAGTATTCTGGGCACAATGCAGACACCATTGAGTCAGGGCGTCTGTGTTGGCGCGAGGCAGCTAGAAGTGTGCCGGCACTACAAGAGAGCAGAACTGCATCATATCTTAGTAGACCTGGTCTATTCTTGCGGTGCAATCAGCACAGGGGGATATTTGCCAGATGACTGAGGATGCTAGGAACATTTCCTGAGTAACCATGTGAGGAGACTAGGACTGACCTGGGCCCAGAGGCTGTTGTATGTTACTGAATTGTAACAAAATAATTGTAAACAACTTAGCCAGGCTAAAACTGAGGTCATCGTAGCAAATCAGACACATCTAGACCTAGGCCCAGCTGGTAGGGAGACTGTTCCTTCCGCAGGATCTGCACAAGACGTTACAAGGCACCTCCAGGCACCTCTAAATCTGAATGGGTGTGGGAAGGAAACAGAGGGGAAGATCTGAAAAGCAAAAGGTTTAAACACAAAGAAAACAACAATCTCATAATCTGTGGTTTGTTAGTTCCACGCACAACTAAACTCATGCTAGTACTGGGTTGCACTAAATATCAGAAGAGCTTCTCTTAGCATTTCTATGTATGCAAATGAATTCTTTGTACTGCAAATTCAACTATTGGTAGTTATAAGCATGCAAATGAGGACTATGCACTGCAAACTCAATTAGGTGAACTCGTGTTACTTATGAGTTCTCTATGTTCTGGATTGATCTCAAATATCAAAGTAGACCTGAGCCCGAGACTCACATTCTGTCACAGAAGACATCTAAATACAACAATACTTAAAAGAACAGAAGGGTCTCTCTTTCCCTATGTAGTGCAAAAATGAGCACCTCTTGCATACAGCCGTATGCACCAAGTACACTTGGCAAACACTGATGCCCCGTCTTACTGCACAGAGCATGGTCTGCTTTGTACAGGCGCTTAGATGCTCCAGCTGGTATGCAGCTGGAGCTGGCAGCAACCTTCTCAGCAACGCAGATGGGATGCGGCAGGAGCCTGCAACGATGCCCCAGGAATACCAGAAATAGCCAACTGGATCAGAACGAGGACTCTGTTTCAGGAGGTTGTGGGAAGAATATTGAGCACGGCATACAGGGCGTGGCTCAGATGAGACTCAGTAAAGTAACACAGTTGGCGAGAGATGTGAGGCACAGCTGGCAATGACGCGGGAGAGGTGAGAACCAGTGTGTTCCCTTTTAAAAGCCTCTGCCTCGCCGCAAGCAAGTGGTGTCAGAGAGGCAGATGAGGGTGTGGTGTGCAGATGAGCATGTGAGAGTGATTGTCTGTGCATGCCCCTTTCGTGTTTTTCTTGGAGAATGTGGCCCCCGAGGAATCACAAAAGGCAGAAATGGTGCAGATTCCATGCCTGCTGTTGTTTTCCACAGGGGCCTCAATGAAAGGCCTGGCGGGCCAAACATACTTTGAATTCTGCAGCTTTAGATGGTCCTCAGAACCCCAACTAAGCACTGGTGTGTTCCTGATTAGTCTTAGCGGCCTTCCACCTCCTAACATGTTTTTGACCTCATGGGGTGACAGCCAGTGCTCTCAGAGGTCCGGAGCACATCATGATCCGAGTGGACGTGCTTCACACCTCCAGGCTTGAATGTGCGTTGGGAGCGGGAAACTTCAAAGGCGGTGCCACCTGTGAAATGCAGCCCAGGAAGTTCTAAAAAAAGGACAATGCCAACCCTCCTTTCTGCTTCACTTTTGGCAAGAGAAAAGGCAGGAAAATTAGCTAGATGAAGAGGTGTGCCAACATTCAGCCAGCACCACCCCTAAGGTGGAGCAGGCAATGCAGAGACAACTTTTCACTATTCTCCTACTTGAGAGGGTACTAAAATAACCTATGAGGGCTAGGGTAGTGCCCCTTTCCACCGTAAATGGTCACTTAGAGGATGTAGGCACCCAAAAGGTAGGCATCCTAAAGGCTACTACCTTTCACTTCCTCTAACACCCCTAAATTAGTATTTAGGTGGCATCCCTGGACCTTGAAACTTAGATTTGACAAACACAAATAAGATATGGACACAGAAGAGTTGCTTACGTGAGAACTGAAGTCCTGCTGCAGAGAAATTGGTGCCAAACCCTGCTTGCTGCCTCAAGGACTTGACAATCGTGGTTGTTCTGTCTCGTCCTGCAACCTTGAGGCCTCCAAGAATGCCAGAGACCCTCCAGCATTTGCCAAATTCCCGAGGACCTCCCTAGGAGTAGAGGCTCTACTCCCCTGCACCAACAGGCACCAAACCGCAGACTCTGGTTCACCGACTTGCTGCACCCCAGCGGTTCTGATGCAGCGCCCCTACCAAAAGTGGAGCAGCAGCTCCAAAGGGTCAGATCTGTCCCCCAAGTAAGTTGAGGACACCAGGGCCTACCAGAGTCTTGCTACACCAATACCTGGGATACCGGATCCTCTGCAGCATACACCAAGATGAAAAGTTCACTCCGGACTCCAACTGCCCAGGAAGCAAGCACCCATCGAGTGATGTCAAGACCCCTGTGACCCTCTTCATGAGTGGCCCAGCTGTCCCATAATCACCTCTACCACTTGCCTGCTTCTGACCACGAAGACATCTAGATGCACGATGCCCAGCTGAATTATCTACACTGCACCCAGCCCCCCCGGCCTGGGTAACTACAGACCAACTGTGCTCCATTGGTCCTGAGGCCCTTGCGACCTACTCCCTTTATTGGGACTCCCAGACCTACCTTTGAGTTCTCCTGTGCAGTGTGTTTTCCAAGGGCCCCCTTCTCCATAGAGCACCAGCTACTATCGACCTTGGAACCCTGATCCTGGACGAATCTGGGACACCTTGAATCCGCTAGTGGAACATTGGACCAGGCTTTGCTACCTACCAAGATCCAAGAGGTGAACCTTGACAGTCGCCTGTATGATTTTATATGAATTTATGTATTTTCCCCCATTGTCTTCAATGATACCTAATCCCGCACAAAAGTGATTTATTTAGTGAACTCTAAAAAATCATAACTTTAAAAGTACTTACTGTAGAACAAAGCTTTTGGTCTGAAAAATTACAAAAAAATCAATATTTCTTTGCAAATTGGTCTCAGATTTATTTTTGTGTGTATCTCAATTAATGCCTCTTCGATTACAACAAATGCTTAGCAATACACTCTGATAAGCCTAACTGCTCACCACACTACCACAAATAGATTGTTGGTATTATCTACCTTTGCCTCTGTAAACCAATTTGGGAACACAGTGTACTTCATTTTAGTGCACTAAATAGAGAGCCATCTTGCTACACCACCATCTTATCATATCTTCAAATTTTAAGGAATATAATCTTAAACATTAACACAAATAAGCAGTCGTATATGGACAACATTCACGTAGGAGGTAATCAGGTTGAGGGTGGCTTAAAAAAGGGTCTACGAAGGGAGGTAGCATCTTGGTTGATTGCCATATTTAGTAATGGGGCACTCACTAGGTTGGGTCTAATCTGGGGAGGGGAGATGGGCACAGCTCTGGACATGTGGTCATAGCTTCTAGAGCCAGGGTGAAGGCTTCCTTAGGTTGTATTTGTAGAGCAACCCCAGGGGAGGGTGGTGGGCTAGGTGGAGGTTATATTCAAAGGTCTAGGACGGCAAATTGTAGTCATGTATGAGCGGTTGGAGTTGAACCAGCATTCCATCCCATTTTAGGGAATGTTTGTGGAGGGATTTTGATTTTTCTCTGTGAAGTGCCGCACTTTTGGCCTCTGCCCAGCGAGCTATTACTCGATGGTAGGACTTCATTTTGGCCACTATTGTAAGGTAATTGCCCTTTTTGCAAAAAGGAGTGCTACATCTGCAAATCAGGTACACACACTGTTTCGTTTAGAGCTCTTTGAAACTCGTAAAGCTACAGCTTCCCAAGTGTCCTAATCCTCAGAATGTGTCATTACCAATAGTGAGTCATTTAGGGACAATCTCAAAGAACATGAGGTAAGTCGGCATCTTCAAATTGGCAATGAGGGCGGGAGAGGTGTGCTGTTGGATATATTCGATTCAGATTAGATGGGGTAAGGTAAGACCTGTGGAGGATAGAGAATTGGATATTTTTGAAGCTCACATTCCTAGACACCAATTGGGGCTATACCAGAGCTAAGCACCATTCGTGTCATCCAATCCTCTTCCTATATCTTCCTCCCAGGTGTCTTGTAATTGCGTGAGGGGGAAGAGGGTCTTCTCTTGCAAGGCTTTGTAAAACCAAGTGATCATGTTTGGTGGAGCTGCGCGTATAATAAGTATTGACCAGTGGCAGACCGTGTTCTGTAAGATGTTAGGCAGATGTGAGAAATGGTCCTTCTGTTAACAGGTCCCCTACAGTGGACACATTGTGATTATGCCAATGCCGTAGTACCACAAATGTTAAGATCACATTGCCACAGTGTAGGCCACAAACATGTACCTCTGGGGCATAAGGGCAAATAGTGTGCATGAGATGAAAGACTCAGGTGACACATTACTTATCTAACTTAACCATTCTAGGAGGTTTGGGGCAAGAGGAGTTGAAAGCTCTTTCTAGGAGTCAGTATGCCTTGGGGTGAACCAGTGTCATTCATGAAAAGGCCTGTGAGCCATCAGGCAAGCACTTGGAGTTGAGGCTGCAGGTAGTAATTTTGAAAAGATTGGACTCCCAGAACACCTCACCCAACCTGTAGTTGGAGTTTGTATATTACAATTCGCCGCCTGCCCGTTACCAATATCAGGTCTCAAATATACAGTCTACATTATGGAAGAGCCTATCTGGGAGAACTATTGGCACATTAGCAAAGTATTAGAGCAATCAGGGAAGCATTACTATCTTGGATAAGGCTGTCTTTCCCATGGTTGCAAGTGGAAGCGTCTTCCAAAATGTAATCTGGGTGTGTAATGTTGTTTGGGCTTATTCTAAGTTGCCCTTGTAGAAATCGGCAGACTTCCTGAAAGACAACGTTCTTTTGGATGACACACAGTGCAGCTTCAGTAAGGGTCTCAGTAAGGAGTCAGTCTTGATGGTGGCCACAGAAGAGAACTGAGCCAGAATGGATAAGGAGGGCAATGTGAGAAGTTGGCCTGGTATATGATGTTCACTATTCTAGTGAGCACCTTGCACCAGTCCAAACAACCCTTATGGTGGTGGTTGTAAAGTCAACCTTATAGACCAGCTATCCTAGGGGTAGCTTGGCCAAAGCAGTCTTAGGTTAAACTCAAGAGGGCATGTGAAGCCAGCTGTTTTACCATATACAATCCCTTTAATACCAAATGAAAGGACACCACACAGGTTATATATTCAAAATATATAGGTATTTATTTCTAAATAAATCCCCTGAACTCTTTATGAGCACAGAAGCACAAGCGCATAACAAGTAACTTAATATCACATACAAAAGTTGTACAAATATGGATAGGCCCGGGTGGCCCGCTAAACCATATACTAAAAAAATGGTATAAGAACCACGTCACGAACAATGGTAAGGCCTAGGGCCTTGGGAATCGCTAGGGCTACACTGGGCTAACAATAGTTAGGGAGCAGGAGGCCCACAGGATGCGGGTGCAGTGTCTAAATGCACACGCGTGCACACATAGAAGTCAATGGGTGCGTAAAGTTAGAAAGTTAAAGGTTTGGGAGTCTTCCGACTGGACTAGAAGCTACCCACTTGAATCTAGGACACTAGGATAGTTACTCTTTACAGGAGCACCGCAGTACTTGCGTTACCTAACCCACAGGAAGCGGGTGCATAGGTCCCAAAGTGTGTCGGGTTTCGTCGTGGAGTTCTATTGAGCCTTGGAGAAAAGATGATGCAGGCGGCCAGGAGAGAAGAGTCCGGGTGGATCCAAGGGTGGATCGAAGATGTAGAGGACCTGAAAGCAGAAGGGACAGAGTCTGGGTCACTAGCCTGTGACCAGGATGGAACCAGGAAGGAACCAGGCAATGTCGCGAAGCAATTAGGTGCTGATGGGTAGCTTGTCTCTGCAGCCACGTGGACCAGGAGGCGTTGACGATGACCAAGAGTCAGGCACGGACTGTCCCACGAAGGCTCTTGCTGTCGGCTTCAGGATTGGAGTCAACAAGCCTTGGCAAACGCAACCCATGCAGGATATGGAGTAGGCTTCTTACTCAGACCAGCAAGGTCTGAGGGGCTGCTTCTTTTGAGGAAAGCAAGGGCCAGTCTGAAGCAACCAGACCAGTGGTGTAAATTCAAAATATCATCGCCAAGATGGCCACTAGCCAACGGGCAAGTGACCGGGCAGACGCGTCGAGGAGGAAAATGCAAAAGGGCCCCACGCAGAACTTGTGGAGGGTGCAGGGCTGATCTTTGGTGCAAATGCTGCTCGGGGCTGGGACTTCTCAATCCCTAATGCACAGCTTCGAGGAGGCCTCAGGGGCTGCACAGTTAGCAGGTTGCAGACTTTTTAAGATGGCCGGTCCCACGTCTCTCGTCGCGTCCACGGGTCTCAGCTTTGCAGGGACTGTGGATCAGGCTGTTGAATGTCTGGAAATTTAGTTCTTGTCAGGCTCTGGGCTCAGGCTCCAGCGGGAGGCGGTGACAAAGCAAGCCATTGATCGCTGGTGGTGCCTGCTTGTGCAGGGTGGTCACTCCTTGACCACAAGGGAGATTCTTCAGTCGTCTTCTTCAAGTAGATCGTCGAAGGTCCAGAGTTTCGTTTCAGAGTTTCAGTCAGGATTAATCTAAAGTCTCTAGACTCAGCTCCTACCTATATACCAATCTTAGGGGCTGGATTACCTGCTAGGTCCCTCCTATGAGTGGGACCAGGGAAGGGGGTGGTTACACCACTTTCCCTTTTTCCAGTTTTGCACCAGAGCTGGGGCTGGAGTGCCCCTGCACTGGTTTGAACTGGCCCATGCATGGGACACCTTGTGTGCCCCAGGTAGTGTCTCAATCCTCTCAGCCCTCCCTGTCCCAATACACAAAATCCTGTCTGGGGTGGTGCAAGCACCTCCCAAGGCAGGAAACCTATTGTCCAAGCCTCCCTCGCTCGAAGGACTCCCAGCAGCAGGAGGTCAGACTTGTGTCTGTGGCAGCAGCATCCATTTTGTGATGCTGAGGCTCTGGTTAACTTTAACCGGGAATAGTAGGAACAACATGTCTTCTTCCTCTAGAAGGGTGGAATGCTACCCCCGTCGCCAGGACTGGCGAGGGGGTAGTATTCCAAATCGTATGACACCTTACTCGACATGTTTTGATAAAGCCAAACCATAGTTAGCATTTAACCGGGAGGTTCATAATGCACTTAAGAGTATATGGTATGTCAATATCCTAGAACAGCTATAAGGACATGGTTCCGAAAGCTGCAGACAGGCTCAGCTCATGCTAGAGCACCATCTCACATAAAACCAAGCACTCTGCCTCCAGGATTGTTAAGGCCTGCCATAGGAGTAACTTATAGGTGTACATGTGCCTAGATATAAGGTTAGATATAGGTATACTATATCTAAAGCAAAGGGTGATTACACCACCTTGCCCCAGCTGAGTGATCAGCCAGTTGTGTCAATTTGGGTAGCCAGCCAGGGGTGGCATAATACATGCTGCAGCCCCTGGTAGGCCTTTGATGCACCTATGCCCTGGGTACCTATAGTACACTGTACAGGGGCCCATAAGGTGACCCAGTATCCATTTGGAGATGTACCTAGGGTACATGGAGTCCATTTTAAAGAGAGAGCAGATAGCCTGGGGCCCTGATTAGCAGAATCCCAGGCCAACTAAGTTGAAAACCAGCTAAACACTAGACAAAAAATCTGGGGTAACCATAGTCAGGTATCCACCTTCCTACAGGCAACACTGCCCATGTCCTATTAGACCTCTCTGCTGCATTCGATTCGGTTATTCATGCTCTTTTAATTGACTGTTTGCAGAAACTGGGAATTCAGGATGTAGCCCTTGACCTTTTGAGATCATTTTTGACACAACACATTCAGTCAGTCTCTTTTAAAGATTTCACATCTGAACCCTTTACGTTGCCATGTTGAGTCACCCCATGGCTCATCTTTTAAGCCCCACTATGTTCAACTTTTATGTTACCCCCCTTAGAAGCACTCATTAAATAATTTGCGTTGTCACTGGTTCCCTACGCCGACGACACCTAGATTGTGTTTTTTTTTAATCAAACTAAGGCCCCAATCTGAGTAAGACCTTCAGCAGCTGCATGAGTGCAGTTGGGTCTTTGATGGACAAAAAAGTTCTTAAACTCAATTCCTCAAAAACTGAAGTTATACTGTTTGGAATAAATCCTACTTTATGTTTTCCAAAATAGTGTCCAGAGGCATTAGGTCTCCTTCCAAAACCGGTTCAGAAAACCGGAAAACCAGGAGTCAAGATTGATGACCATCTGACAAATAAAGAACAGGCGAACAAAGTTACATCCATTGCCTTTTGGATGCTACGATGGCAAGGAAAATTGCTCAATTTCTACCCATCGACATGCTTAAACTGTTGTAATTGCACTAGTGCTACCAAGGGTAGACTACTGCAATGGGCTCTATCACAATCTGCCCAAAAAAATCACAGAATAAATTGCAAATTTTGCAAAACTCAATGGCAAGACTGTTGATGAAGGTGCACAGATTTGCTACAGCCTGCCCAGCCATTTACAGTTTACATTAACTGCTGGTTAGAAAATAGATCTTTTTCAAGGGTCTCTGCACAGCCTTTAAAGTACTGCATGGCATTGGCCTGGTGTACCCGAAACACAAGTTCAGGTCTTTAAGATCAAGTTCAGCAAAAGACCTGGTAATATCCTCCAAGCACAGACTGACCACTTTCAGGGTGGGGCGTGGAGGGTGGGAGGGTAGGAGTATAATTCTTTGTGCGGCTAAAAACTGGATGCACTTGCCCTGTGAACTAAAAAGAGCAACCTCGCTCATTAGGTTCAGGAAGGCATTACAAGCCTAGCTGTTTAGGCCAGACTCGTATTCCCCTGTCCTGCTTCTAAATCACTTGTCAGTGTGCAGTGCCTAGACGCCTCCGGACATTTGTTTGCGCTTTATAAAAAATCAAATCAAATCGGTGTCTGATACCTAAATAAACAGTAATATATTGATGAGTGTGGAGTCACCGTACATAATAAGACCTATCTGTGAATAACAATCGTAAACTTAAACAAAAGTCTAGGTTTACCTTTGTGAATCAGGCCCTGCATGTACCATTTCATACATTATGAACTCTGCAGACGCAGGAGGTACATGTAAACATATTTCCTAAATTTCCTCCTCAACTGATGTTGTGTTTTCACTCTCCCCTCATCTCTTCACACCATACAGACGTGCAATTACTGTACCTCAGCTTGATACAATCGGGCACACATACATACACAAACCACCACAGGGAGCACTTTTGGTTTCTGACAGTCAAGATTCAGATGTCTTGACCATACGGGGGGGGGGGGGTTGCTGCTGCACTTCCCTGAAGTTGTGTGCCGGATAATAGTAGTCTGTGTCTCTTTCACAACGTTGAAGTGAGTCAAGGCTTACACATATCTCTCAACCCTTACTAAGGTCTGAATCTAAGGAATCGGGTCATTGTCCCAAACAGAATGCAGGATGTACAGGTGCATGACCAGCTGGTTGACACTTTTCTCTCTTGAGCTACCAGTGGTGTGACTTTAATGTGGTTTCACAGTCTGTTAATGGTAATTATTGGACATTTTACACTTTGTCTATAAATTCCATCAGAGAATACTCTGTAAGCCATGCACAATGTATGTAAACAACAGTTGTTGTCAAGAGTTAAAAGATAGGCTATGCAACTCATTTCTTGCATATGATAGTAATTAGTATGGGAAAAGTCTCAAAGAACTGCATTGCCTAGGGGAGTAAATGGCACTGCATATGTGAGATCTCACAGACAGTGGTCATCTGAAAATGTGCCTGCACCAAGATATAATGATTCATGTATAAAGTCAGTTAGGATAGGCACTGTGCACAAAATTGAAACCTGCAGGTATTTGTGAAACAGATGAGATTACAAATATGTGTCATCTTTAGAAATTTGGTTTACCCATATTACAAACAATCATGCTTTCCCCATGGTTTATCTGTGGTTTGCTGTGTGGCACACTAGACAAAGGTCCTTACAAACATATGGTGCATGGGGGTGACAGGAAGTGATGAAAACATATAATGGGTCCACTTGCTGTACATTTTAGGGCCAAACAATAATCAGTCAGTCAGTCAAGTAATCTTTATTCGATTTAGGTAAAAATCATACAAAGAGCATAAAAAACATTTATGTACAAGTAAAATACAATTAAACAATTTCGTTTCAATCGAATTCATGTGACGAGGTATATCAATTAAAACAAGATTAAAAAGAGTATAAAAGATAGTTCATACGGGGAAGTTTTATAGTATCTTGCGTGATCTTGATCTAGCCACCGCCACTAAAAAGTTAGCCATACAGAATGTAATGTGGATGTTACTCAGTGATTGAAGATAAAACATGGCTGGTCTCACCTGGGGGAAACCAGCTTCCCTTAGGACCGGTAACAAATATTTTTTCCTCTGTTCAGAAAAGAAATCACAAAACATAATAAAGTGCATGGTGTCTTGTACAGAAAAATTATCACAAGTGCAGGGCGGTGCTGACTCCGGTTTCACCCAAGTGTTGAAACTTCCCAAATAAAAATGGATAAGATGAAATCTAAATTTAGTTAAAAGGAACCTGTGAAATGGTTTGGTGACAAAACATAAATAGGGTTCTAGTGCAATTGAGTTTACTAACAAATAGTGTTGTCTTACTGTAGGCTTAAGCAGTTCCTTTTCCTCTCTGCACATTCTTGCCCTTAGCATAAATTGTTTTTTAATGATGACTACGTCTTGATTTGTTATGCCAGAGGGATCTATAAAGAGTTCCAGCCGGCCCAGATCCGTAAAGGACTTCTTCAAATAGGCCAACCACGGAATTCTACTGCTATAATCCAAAGACATGACTTCCTTCATTATCAAATGGTTAAGAGTTAATTCTGTGTTCAGCCATGTCTTAAGCCAATAGATTAGGGCGCCAAATTTAACCTGTCGTAAACATAATCCATGCCCACCTCTGCATGTATGGAAAAGGTTGGTGTTGACTGGGGTACGGACAAGAGGGAGCGTAAGAATGTATTTTCCGCCTTTTGAATATTTTCCAAACATACATAACCCCATAAAGGTGCGCCATACAGTGCCACAGAAAAACATTTGCTATTGTAAACCTTTAAAAGGGCTTCCATCGGCCTATGACCCAACCTTTTGGCAAAGCCCAAAAGGGCCGTTGATGTCCTGGCCACCGCCAGGCTTTTGGCCCTTACCTGCGGGCCCCAGGTACCCTTATTGTTGAAAAGCACCCCTAGGTAGGGAAAAACGGAAACACTAGACACAACTTCTCCCTTACATCTGAAGGTTTTTACCAGGGCCCTTTTCTTCTGGGGACCAACAACCATGGTGTGTGACTTGTTTGAGTTGACCTTCAAGTCTAGTTGGTCCATAAAGGTACCAAATGCGTCCAAGAGCTGTTGGAGACAGACGCCGGTGCGAGCTATCAGCACTGCGTCGTCCACGTATAGGAGAGCGGGGATCTTAACTTCACCTACACGCGGAACGTCTCTGGCAGCTCCGTCTAGATGGGTACCTAGGCCGTTGATATAGATTGTAAAAAGCAGGGGTCCAGTATGCAGCCCTGCCTAACCCCTCCCATAGAGTTAAAACGGGACGTGCATCTACCTTCTTTTGTGACCCGCACCACTGCAAAAAGCTCTTGATGGAATGAGGCCATGAACCTAACCAGTGCCTCATCGATCCCAATCTTAAGGAGGATGTCCCAGAGCTTGGACCTATTCACCAGGTCGAAGGCCGAGGAGAGGTCCATGAACGCTAGGTACAGAGACCCCTCCTTGGCCACCGTGTACTTTGATATCAACAGGTGTAGATTGGAGCACTGCTCTATCGTGCCTCTCTTCTCTCTAAAACTGTATTGAATGTCGGCCAAACCACCACAGCTCTCCAGACTATCCCTTAACCTAGCCAAGAGGACTCTGCCGAGGATCTTAATTGCAGAGTCCAAAAGGGATATAGGCCTGTAACACCCTGGGTCATCCCGTTGCCCCTTCTTAAATATGGGAACTATTGTGGAGATTGCCCATGTGGTTGGGGGGGGGGTTGCTGTTTGCAGCTGTAAATACATTGGCTAGGATGCCTGCCCATAACTCTGGAGAGTGTATGTAAAAATCAGTCGGCACCCCGTCTGGTCCAGGGGCTTTGTTCCTAGTAGTAGCCCGAATACCTTTTTCAACCTCGGCCCTGTTAAAACACATGGGGATAGCCTCGGGGACAGTCATATTGAGTGGCTGGGTAACCGTTCCATTATCTCCATAGACGGAGCTGAAATGTGCCAACCACTTATCATCCGGGATGACGCAGTCCGTGTCTAGGTTAGGCGAATCAGAGAAGTAAGGCTGGTTAATTACGGCCCAGAATTGCCTACTGTCCCGCAAGATATCAATAGAGAGTAGGTTCTCCCAAGCCTCATTTTTGATTTTATCCTGTCTGATCTTGATGGCTCGTTTATATTCTTTTCTTAGGATTGCGATATCTGTCCTGACCCTTGGGTTAGCTTTAAGCCCCATTTTTAAAGATTTATGGGCTTTTGAACATGGGGCATCAAACCATCGACAGTGTTTATTTTCCCCCTTCCTCAGTTTTACCGTGAGGTTTGAAGAAATTTTACTACATATGGTTTGGAAGGCGTCGATTATTTCGCTGCCTTGGGAAACTGGGTTCTGACAGATCATAACCTGGTCCTCAATTTGTGGGCTAATGTCAGCATAAAAATTGTTAGGGACCACATTTGCCCATTTAAGCCTTCTTCCCCGATCTATTGTGCGTAGAGCTGGCCCTGTAATGGCCTGCCCCGGCATCGGGCCCATAAAATCCCCCCACGCCACCTCCAGGAGGACAGGATTGTGGTCACTAAGGGGAGAAGGGACTGTGTAGTAAGAAATAGCATGGTTGAGGATGGCTGGGGTCACAAATATATAGTCAATTATTGTACCCGGGACTGACCCCTTAAAGCAGGGGTCTTCAAACTGTGGGGCGCGACCCCCAGGGGGGCCGTGGAGCGATGCAAAGGGGGTCGCGCCTTCACAGTGTCACTTCTGCCCTGGCCTCCAGGGCTTCAGCCCCCCCTCCTCCCCCATCCTGTGTCTCAGCCCGGGCTGCTGCAGTGCAGCTCGCGCTCCTGGGGCCTCGGCTGGGCAGTGTCTGGAGTCTTATCTCCATCCTGAGTTTTTCACAGGTCTTTAAAGACCATTAGCATATTTACATGCCTTTGTTAACTGATTACCAAAGGTTAGTTTTTTTTATGGTTCCAGGGCCCAGGGGGTACTGGAACCATAAAAAAACTAAGCTTTGGTAATCAGTTAACAAAGGCATGTAAATATGCTAATGGTCTTTAAAGACCTGCTGAAGCGTTTGAAGAGCAGCGCCTTTCTTTTATTTAAACACAGAACAGCCACCTTACAAGCAGTGATGGGTGGGGAAGGCATAGCGAGGCGCCGAAGCTAAACACGCTCACATTAAACTATGCTTTAGGGGAGATGGAGTTAAATTGACCAGCAGGAAGTGGTGGTGAGGGGATGGCTAGGAGCAGACAAAGAAATGCGATTTCGGGGGATAGTTTTTTAAAGAAGAAATGACTGCATGTATTTCTGCATTCTAAATGAAGATCGAGTTTGGGGTGAAACAAAAGTGCACATGATCTATGAGTGGAAACTCAGGAAGTGATATCACAGTCTGTTTATGTACCACTAATGCTTGTTGATTGAATCCTGCATTGGAGCCATCCACAGCCTGCATGCGTGGGGGTGAAGTGTTAATAAATGAGTGGCACACATTGACTCCAGCTGTGCGGCGACCGCTGTTATCTGAGAGCTGAAAAGTGCGTCAGCTGCATTGGGAATTAAGTTATATCATGATCGCTTTTAAAACGGCAGACACTCATTAAATGTGATCCCCCTGGTCCCCCACTCTGCCTATTCCTTACATTTGTATTTTTACACTTACTGCTGTAGTGTGAGAATGCATTTAATGAAAAGAAATATAAAGTTGGGTTGCCAAAAGAAACATGCCTGCTATGTGTTGTTTAAAGATCCTGCAGAGACCTGCTCTTGACACTAAATTGAGTTATAAATAAAAAAGTATGTATTAATTAGTTATGTGACTTTTCTGTCTTTATTCTCTTTAATATTAGTCATGGATCATTGAGGCATCCCTAGAACACAATTAAAAGTGCTTTCTATTTATATTTGCTGTTCTAAGTATTCACAGATAAGTGAAAAAAATACAGCTGTAGGTGACTGTTTACTTCTGGGCCATCAAAATAATGAGCTGGTAACCCTAATCATTAGACTGGAAGTTTGTTGCAGGATCAGCACATTCTTTATTTCCTCCACCCTCGAACCCTGATTAATGCCATTTTAGCAATAGTTTAACTTATATCTGAAACCCTACGCTTCAAGTTTCAGGGCATGCACCCTGCTTTCAGACTACTCACTTCCATTCTCGCCTTCACTTTCACGTTCACCCTGCACTCCCAGCGATCACAATACACTCACACTGATCACAATGCAATCACACTGATCGCCATGCACTCACATCATTCACTCGCTCACCCTGCACTCACACCAATCACCATGCACTCACACCAATCACCCGCTCACCCTGCTCTCACAGTGATCACTGCACTAAAAATTTGCTTGCATTGTTCACTCTGTACCTCACCCTGCAGTCACACGAGCACACTTCTTACACTGCACTCATGTGACACTTCACTCACCTGTCCCCCCCTTACTGCTCAATCTGTAGCTAACTCAAACAAGGCCATCACTAACCATGCACTAATTTGTCCCACTCTGCACTTACCGCTGAACCCAAATTCATATGGTCACCTCACTCACCCTGCAGTCACTCCTTTTACCCTACTCTCACACTGTTGCATTGCTCACCGTGCAGTCACATGGGCACTCTTGTCACCCACACAGTGCAGAAGGTTAAGTGCCTGGTACAAAGAAGATGTACCATGCACATCACAGAACTGAGTGCGAGTAAACTATGAGTAGCGCTATAAAAAAATGAAATGTTTGTCAGACAGGTGCTATAGAGAGATGAGGTGTATTGTTGGTGAGTGGTAGTGAGGGAATTCATGGAGAAGGTGGAAAGACTGTTGCACCGTATGCTAACAGTGCTTGGAAAAGCCCTGGCTGGGAGTGTTAAGCCCCTCCCCCTCACCCCCCCGAATTTCGGGTCTAGTGGATACCCTGCTTCTGCTTATTATTTACATTGTAGTGCGCTACTGTTACCAAAAGGTGTCCTGGGGCTAATAACCATCTGCCTGCAATGTGAGAGAGGGATCCGGGAGAGGAGAGAAGAGAGGGATGGAAGGAAGTGGAAGGAAGGGGGTGAGAGGAAAGGGGCATGGGTAAACTGCTTAACTCTGCACAAGACCGCCATGGTTTGAATGCACCCTTGCTGCTCCCGGCCATGGCCAGGATAGCTTCTAATGTGGCAGCGCGTATTCCTGCGGATTGGGAGGCCCTTCACAGAGGTTGACTAGACATCTTTCTGATGTTAATTGCTGTATTTTGGTTATAAACTGGTACTGGTGGGGTGAAATCTTTCCTCAGTATTACTGTGTTTAAAAAAATTCTAAATAAAGCAATGCTACCCAAAAATATGCAGCATCACAGAACATTATTTACATTTTCTACTCACACAATTTAGTCAAGCCTGTCGCATAATTTGGTCCTCACCATCCTCATAACCTAGACGTTTAAAAATTTTTGTCAGGAGGGGGTCCTTACGCTTGAAAATGTTGACAGGGGGGTCTCGGCATCCAAAAGTTTGAAGACCTCTGCCTTAAAGTTAGGTGTTCTGGACTCCCCCTCCGTATTCGTTGGTTCAAAAAAGTTAAATTTGGCCAAAAGTTCTTCCAGTTCTTCACCCGATTTGGTTTGCTCAAAGTGGGGCCCCTCCTGTCCCGTGGTCACCATAGGATCAGTTAAACCAGACCCAGATTCACAAGGATGAATATTAAAATCGTCCATGAGCACATATTCATAATTTATGTGAGTATTGTGACTGACTAAATTTAAGAAGGAATCGAGGGCGACAATGTTATCGCCACAACCATCCCTATTTCCTGGATTATAAAAATGTATAAACAGGGTACTCTTAGTGGGACTAATTTCCCTTTCAACAATTAAGAAATTCGGGGAATCATATTCAATCTGCCTTAAAGTCCCTTTAAGGTCAAGTGAGAAAAGTGTCAGAAGGCCTCCCCTAGCTCTGCCTGCATTACTAGGGGTTGCGGCTACAGCGAAACCTGCAAACCCATCCAACCAAAAGCAGGATGAGGTATCCCAGGTTTCCTGAAGGGCAATAACTTTGTGTTCGGAGTCAAATCTAACCCAATCAGTGTCACCAATTTTAGATGTAATTCCTGCTACATTCCAACTGAGGATTTTACATGCTGCAGCCTCATTTGGCTTGCTACTCCCCTCAGTCGGTGTTGTTGCTGTGTTTAGTAGTCAATCTGTGTCATCTAAGCCAGACAGGGGGGCATAATGGTTACTCATAACCAGCCCACCATCCTCTACTAAACCCTGTGGAGCCTGGGGGGCGGGTTGTCAGCGGGGCACTGGAGTCCATAACGAAATGTGTCTTTATGCTGTCTTGGACATTGCTCCGCCCTGATACTGCCCTCAGACCCTGCCATCTAGCTTGGTAGTTGGTTGTGTGTTTAGTGCGGGATGGGGGTTGGTAAAAAAAGAACAAGGGAACGGGTCTCAGGTGGTCCCTACTAGAGATCACTGAGCCGTCCCAAAACAGCCTATCGGCTAGGTCGGCCCTACAGAAATGTATTACCACGCAATCCCCGAGCGTAGTTTTCGGTTGTTTACCGATCCAGCCCACCCTCCTTGCATGGATAATCATATCTGCAATGTTCTCCCCACAACATTTCTCAGAGCACCACTTATTCACCTTAGCCATAGGATCCCGGGTTGATTCCCTCTCCCCCTCCATAAGTGGTGGGACCCCAATAAACACTGCTACCAGAGGGGACGCCTCTGGGGGTAGATTACGTTTGTAAGTGCTTGGGGAACCTTCCTTTGGGGGGGGTGGATTCTTCTGGGGTAGGGAGGATGTCTGGTCCCCCAAGTTGGAAACACAAGCCATCAGGGGCGGGGGGGAGCAGGTTTAGACACCTGCGGACTAACATCCTCATTCGTAGCCCTACTTGGGGGGAGTGTAATTATCGTGTTGCCTGCTGATATCAAGCTCCCTACACCATCCCCAGTCAAGCCCTTACTAAGTAAAGCAATATTGGGGGGTAAAGAGTTTACAAGTCTATCTATGAGGGAGCATTTCTTTAAAAGGCCTTCCAGGCAGGTGTTTAAAGTGTCCACAATGTCTTTAGCAATTCCCACCAAAAGGGGTTCAATCCTGGCCACAAAGAGTTCCTCAAGGTTTTCTCCTAAAAAGTCAGTTTTTTCACTAGTGGTGATCGTCGTATTGGCGCTTTTCCCCTTCTTCCATCTAGCTGGTTCAGGTCCCATCTGGGGGTTCAGTCTAAGGGGCAGGGGTGATATCTTTGCTCATTTGACTCAAAGGGGGGGGGATTAACTATGGTGACAACAGGATCCAGGGGAAGTGCAGGTATGTTAGTAGAGCCTGAAACATCGTCCACCAAAGGTTGGGATGGTACAGTATTGAGGGGGAGGAAGATGAGATGCCCAGTTCATGCTCAGCATTAGCAATCTCCTTGGTTAGGGCCCCCACAGCAGAGGAGAGGTAGGTCATAATAGAGTTGGAGTGTCTTGGTTGGTACTTTAGCGTTTTTTCCACCCTCCTCCATTGTCAGATTTTTCTTTCTCTTACCCATTTGTAGCAGCAGATGTTAGCGGAGTGGCCCTGCCCTGCCTACTCCTGCCCCGGACTGCCACAGATGGCCCGCCCTCTGCCCGGGCTCAGCCCGGCGCTGCCCGCGCGCGTTCCGCGGCGTGGGAGGAAATGCTGGAAGAAATGTACCTCCGGGCAGAAGTGACTGTGGTACGGCGGCGCCCCCGCGAAGCAGGGGACGCTGGGTAGTGTAGTTTTATGGGCTGCCCGGCCCCTCTCGGCGGCCGCTGGTGAGCTGCGGCGGCGGAGGCAGGCAGCGCTGACTGGAAGCGTCTCGTGGTGTGGTCTGATGCTACGCCGTGACCCCCAAGCCTGGTAAGATCCCCGCCAAATAATAATCAAAATGCAACAAAGATATAGTGCTAATTACAATAGCAAATTAATGTCAGTGTTTGAAACACAGCAGTTGCGGTGCTGACACAGTGAGGCTAGGAATGTTAAGAAAATGCAGTGGCCAATATATGCCCATACCCATTTTGCATCATGATGGCCAGCAGGAAACTATTGTAACCTACTCTATACTCCTTCTATCGCCATGTTGCATATGTGATGTACTCAGACTGTACTGAATGCATAATGGTTAGTATCTGAGTGGAGGTATGTTTAGGATTTAAAACATGAAGTACATGTATGTACAGGTAGGGAAATATGTTTTGTATTTGTGTGTTCTGCTTCCTATGTGGCAATGTAGCTATATGTCTGTCATACATCCACCATGGTGCAAGTATATCTGTGTAATGACCTTGAATGTCTTTGCTCGGAAAGGGACTTCTTCTCGTGCCCAACTAAAGAGAATGATTTTGTTTTGTCTGTGTGATGCTGAAAGCTCTAGTAGGTTGATCTACTTGGATGTGGAAATTAAAAGAAGAAGTCAACAGACAAAGACAACAAAAAATGATAAAGTATAACATTTTACATAGTAACTTGATTGCATTTACGATACAACTATGATGTTTACTAATTCATGCGCATGTGCCAGTTTTCAAAACTACTTTGAAATCACCAGCCGAAATGGGCCACTGTTTGTGATGAAGAAATTGGAAGTTAACTTTTGCAGTACTTAGTATTCTGGGACTTGTAGTGTGATAGTCACAAGTAACTACATAAGAGTATAATTCACCATGAATATTTGCACAAACTTAAAGTGATTTCCATTAGTCACATTTGCAGTTCATATTGAACATTATTCTAATAAAGTCGTCGTTTAACCATCAGATATGATCTGGCACCACAATAAGTTCGTCATTCACAGGCAGCCCATGCAGCAGGAGGGGGTGTGCATGGTGAAGAGGACATCTTTCTCAAGAGGAGTGATACGGAGATTGTGTTCCAGTGTATCCACCAAGGAGTACTCTGGGCACCTCTATCCCGGTGAACTTCTCCTTCACCTGTCCCCTCTCATCCTGCCGCTTCTTTTTGATGTCGGTGATGGTCCGGACATTCTCCCCCTATGCACTGACTGCATTAGCCAATCGCTGCCATAGGGCTGTCTTCTGTGTTGCACTGCTGATGTATGGAGGAAGGCAATGTAGTTTTTTTGTAGTTCACTATAAATGAGACTATTATCTGGGTCTTCTCCTCGGTGAATGTTTTCTTCCTCATAATATTTAACATTCTGACGCTTGGCAGATGGCATGGCGAGGTGCAGAGCAGCCAGTTGAAGTATGTGTGGGGAAAAAACAGAGCATTGGATGTGTGCTGCTTATATGTGGTTTGCAGTGCAAGGGTTGCAGATGGCATAAAGTGGCTGCAGTTGTACGAAATGTCACTTTCCCTGTCCTGATTTCAGAGATTCCGGCTAGATTGTGGTGATTCCACCCCAAGTGTGGAATCTCTGCCTCAAGTGTGGACGCTCCTAAGGTGTAAAGGTAGTGTTTGCAAGTGCGATGGTCAATAACGAAAAGTAGTAAAGCTAGACTTTTGGTCTAACTTTACCTTTGTGAATGGGGCTTTGGGTTTTAAAGGGATTCGCAGTGGAGATACCATTTTGGGATTGGTGGGTGTGGTGTGCCCCATCCAAGATCAGGGACTTGAGTGTTGTGTTCCGTAATCACTCTGACAGATTAGTTGTGTGGGCAGTAAGGGAGGCTGGTAGCATAGTATGCTGTCCAACCGGGCGTATAAGTCATGTGGGATAGAGTGGCGAGAGTACACCTGTGTATTTGGGTGCAGTCATCACCAGATGTCAATGAATGACCATTGTGATAACCAGCAGGTAAAATGAGCTGTTGTTGATATAGTTAGGGCTTGTGGCAGCAGAGGATGTGACTTTTCCAGATTTGCATCAAGGACACAGTTATAATCACCTCTAATAACCCATGGTATATTAGCCCAGTGAGCTAATATGTTCATAAGGCACATGAAAAAGACAGGCTGGTCTGAGTTGGGGGCATAGATGCTAGCCAGGAGTACCGAAGTGCTGTCTAGGCCCCCTTCTACGAAAGCGTATCTGCCATCTTTGTCAGTGGCAGTGTAAAGTGCTTGTAAAGGACGCCTGTCTTCATCCAGGCCAGTGCATCCCTGGTGAATGCAGGCTAGTCATTGGAATAGAAGGAACTGCAACAGCACTTTTGATGCTTTACAGTTTCTGGGGCTATCATTTTCATTCATTATTTCTTTATTTCGGCGGTCTTTTGCCATAAAAGATTTGAACAACAACATTTCATTTTAAAACAATCCAAAATCCAGTTTACATACAATAATAACAATCATAATTGTCATATATAAAATTAATAAGTTAAGAATCATAAAATGTTGCAACATGGCTGTCTAATTCAATCAACTCAACCAACTCTTAAAGTACATGTAAGCACCCCGTAACATTACAACTTTAAGCCTTTTTTCCTACGAACAAAATAGATGGAATAGAGGTATCTACTGGCACTGAATACAATGGTCTGTGATGTGTCAGATTTTAATATTCTAAGTGCCGTCATACATGACCTAATTCCTAAAAGATTACACAAGGGTTTAATCCACTTTCTTCTGGCCAGCGTGTATGCTGGGCAGAAGAAAAGGATATGCATGTCAGCCTCCTTGTGATTGCCCTCGCACAAGGTGCATAAATCTCCTGCAGTTGGAATCTTGTTAGCGTTTTTCCTAGACCAACGTGCAAGAGTTGAATTAGTCATGAGGTTGCCATATCTAAATTTCATGAAAAGGGTTTTAGCAAGCGGGGGCTCGACTTCATCAAGGAAACTCTCAAATAGGGGTACATTCTTGAAGGTTAAGAAGTTGCTAACAAGTGATCCACCACTATTGCTATTGAATATTTGATTAATTATAAAACCCCAAAAAGCCTTTTTTACCACCTTTTTTGGATTCGGCAGCAACCTTTCAGGGCTTTTCCAAAATTGAGGAAGACCTATTTTGATGAACCACATTCTGATATGTTTTAGCCAAGCATTGGAGTTGGATACGTCTAAGCACAGTAACTCTTTTAGCCCATTCCTATAATCGACCAGATCTGGAGTCTGCCATAGTCTGACCCAGAACATCAGCGGCCGTACAATAGTGAAATGATCGGTCCTCTTGAAGTCCAAGTCTAACTGAAGGGGTACCAAGGGCGTGGGTTTCGGGGCCCTTGCAATGCTGCGCATGAATTTATTATCCAAAATATCAAAAGCGTCCTTTGACATCGGCCCCCAGATTTCGGCGCCATAGAGAGCTGCTGGTTGTACTTTGTGTTTAAAAAGCTCTACAGCTGGCGATACCGCTTTACTGGTACTTAAATTATGCTTTGTGAGGATGGGTTTTGTGTTCTGTGCAAATATTACCTTGCTTTTTTCAATCTGTGGGTTCCAGTAAACTTAGAGTCAAGCAAAACCCCCAGATAAGAAAAGGATTCGACTGATTCCAACTTTTGGCTATTTAAGAATAGAGATCCTTTATCAGATTTAATGGGATTTAGAGTCATGTATTTAGTTTTTTTTTGCGTTAATTTCTAACCCTTTCTTGCTGCCTGGAGACCTTTCCTAGTTTGCGAAATTATAATGGTGTCATCCGCGAAAAGTAACGCAGGCACCCTCTCTCCATTTAATTTCGGTAAATCATTCAAGCAACCATCTAAATGTTCGGGGATGTCATTCACAAAGATCGAAAATAATGTCGGGGCCAAAACGCAGCCTTGGCGGACGCCACGCTCAATTGGTATGTTCTTGGTAAGTTCACCGTTGGGGCCCCACCTCACTTTGGCGAAGTTCCTGGCATGCAGCTCGACTATCTGGGTTAACAAACAGCCGGGTAATCCTGCGTTATGAAGGGACCTTCAAGGCAGTTCTCGCGGTACTAAATCGAATGCCGCTTTAAGATCTACAATAGCGACATACAAATGGCCCTTTTTGATGTGGACATATTTCCAATAGAGGCAGCAGACCCTAAAGACTTGGTCGATGGTGCTCACTTTGCTCCTAAACCCGGCCTGGAACTTTGTAAGGACCATCTTATTTTCTTGCCACTCGTTTACACGGATTAAGATATGTCTTGAGTAGATTTTCTGGAGAATGTCCATTAGGCTCATTGGTCGGTTGTTCGAAGGATCCGACCTATCGCCTTTTTTAAAAATTAAGACAATCTCGGCTCCCCGCCAACTATTGGGGAAATATTTACTGCGCGACAACGTGTTGCATAGGTAATTTATAGAGGGTGCCCATATGTTTATATCGTGTTTATAGAGGTCCCCAGGTATTTTATCTAACCCTGGCGCCATACCACTTTTCACGGAGTTTATTGCCAACTCTGTTTCTTCAATTGTGAAGTCCAGAGAATCAGTAGGGGCTATGTGCCATGGAACTTCAGCGCTAATCTCACTGGGATTCCCATCATGTTTTTTATATAGGGATGAAAAATGGTTCACCCACGTCATTTCATCAAGGTGGACGTCCTTGACAACCCTCCCTACATGGTTCCCATTTGCAACTAGCTGCCAAAACCCTACTGTATCCTTTGCTTTTGCAGCTTCCAACATGTCAGCCCAGCTGCCCTCCTCCCACAACTTCTTTGATGCAGCCTGTACTCTCTTATAGTCTTCCCTTGCAATTCTGACATCTGCTGGTGTTTTAGTTTTAATCGCCAACAGGAGTTTCCCCTTAGATACCCTACAAGACTTGCCATACCAAGGTTTACTATGGGACATATTGCTCAGATTCTGATGGCTCTTTTTTGGCATTTTTGTCACTAACACTTTTAATGCCTTAAAAAACTCGTTGTGTAGAGCAATAAATTGTTCAGAGGTATTGGTCTCAGGAGGGGAGCCTGTAAAGGCTTCAAAATACCCAACAAGCTGTGATTGTATTGCTGCAAGGATGTCGCCATGTTCTAATATATGAGACCACTTTAATGTGCGCCTATTATTACTAACCAGGACCTCATCATTTAGGGACTATAAAAATCTGGTGGTTTTGTAGTCCCATCCTCTATAACCAAACACTCTTTTATCAATAACTCCAGAGGGTAGTGATCACTCTCTGTCCTATCCTTCACCTCAAGGTCAACCATGTGGTGCCAAATGGACAGCAAGACAATTATAAAGTCTAGATTACTTTTGCAGTTGTTCCTAAAGAAAGTCGGTTTTTTTGAGATATCCGACTGAAGGCGACCGTTACAGGCCCTAAACCCGTGTTCCGCAGTCAACGTTACTAATTGTACTGCCAAGGTTGTACAATTTACGGACGCTAAATTGTCCAGCGGAGGAATATTATTTGCTTGGTCTTCCTCCTCAAATATCTCACTAAGCCCTTTAACCGGTTCGAAATTGCAGTTTAATTCACCGGCTATGATAGTCGCTTCTTTGCCAACTGATCTACCCAAAAAGCAATCCAACTTTGTTAGGGCAAGCGATTCCTTAGATGTAGATGCAGGTCTGTTGTTAACATTAATTAAATAAAGTAGTTTCCCTACATCATTAGTGATTTTTAGAGCTAATAGATCTAAAGAACCAGTGTCTATGACTTCGACCCGGATCCTCAGTGTTACTTTAACCCAAGTAATAAGTCCACCTGATGGCCTGCCCCTTGTAGATGGCACTGCTCCAATCCCATACGTTTTGAATCCCACCCTATGTGGTGTATCTACTGCCCATGTTTCTTGTAATAGGCAAAAATCACTAGAGTCAATATACTCTGCCCAATCGGGGTCCATCAGATTTTTGGCTACACCAGCTATATTCCAAGATATTAGTCTCAGGGTTGCCTCGCTGCGACTGTTTGTGCATACTAATTCTAAATTTAGTCGCCTTGGGTTAAGGAGAGTCACTCCCGTTGCATGCACTGTCTGTGGGTTCTGTACAACATGTGATATGTCTTGCTCTCCGTGTATGTTGTCTATATGTATGCAGTGTGTCCCGTTCTTTACAATAATGTGGGGGTTATTTTTCCCTCCCTGCTTATTTCCTTCAGCATACACCTCCTTAATCTCTTCTATGAGACATTCCCTGGGATTGTACACAGGTATAGGGCTGCATATGCAAGATTGACCAATAGTGCTGATTTTACAGCCCATTATAGGCCTCAGTCAATCCACTGCTTCCAAACAGCTGAATCTATTATATGTTGGGGCACCCATCCATCGTCTTTGATTGCCCTGTCTCTCACCACTGGACCCACCCCGTGCATGATAGTTAACCAGAGCCCACCTCCCTCCCCCATCAATGCACTTATTTGGTGGATAAAAGGAGAGTGGTCTAGTGTCGATTCCAGAGGTTCCACCAAAAGAATTCCACGCACAGATATGATTCACAGTACGTGGATCTTCAAATGTTACAATAATGCAATCGCCAGCGATAGATTTATTTGTGGGGCCTATCCATGGTGTCCTACGAACCATTAGGATTTTGCTCTTTACGTGATGGGGTAGGGGTCTTTTTACATTCAGCCAGTGTAAAACTTTGTTTTTAAGTGACCAGAAATCAATCACGGCATTTGTAAAGCACGCTACTCACCCGGGAGGGTCACAAGGCGCTGGGGGAGAGGGGTATGCTACTGCTCAAACAGCCAGGTCTTGAGCTGCTCCCTGAAGGAGAGATGGTCTTGGGTTCGCCGAAGGTGGGTGGGGAGGGAGTTCCAAGTCTTGGCTGCCAGGTAGGAGAAGGATCTTCCTCCGGCGGTGGCTCTGCGGATGCGTGGTACGGTGGCGAGTGCGTGGCTGGTCGATCGTAGCTGGCGGGTGGGCGTGTAGAAGGTCATGCGGTCGTTGAGGTACTTGGAGCCCAGGTCGTGGAGATCCTTGTGTGCGTGGGTTAGGAGTCTTAACGTGATTCTCTTGCTGACGGGGAGCCAGTGCAGGTCTCTCTGGTGTCCGGTGATGTGGCTGTGTCGAGGGATGTCCAGGATGAGTCGTGCGGAGGCGTTCTGGATGCGTGGGAGTCTTTTTTGAAGTTTGGCTGTGGTTCCGGCGTAGAGGGTGTTCCCGTAGTCCAGTCAGCTGGTGACGAGTGCCTGGGTGACGGTCTTCCTGGTTTCAGTGGGGATCCATCTGAAGATCTTGCGGAGCATGCACAGGGTGTTGAAGCACGAGGATGATGCGGCGTTGACTTGTCTGGTCATTGACAGGGAGGAGTCCAGGATGAAGCCCAGGTTGCGTGCGTGGTCCGTTGGTTTGGGAGCGGTGCCCAGGGCCGGGGGCCACCAGGAGTCGTCCCAGGCGGAGGGTGATGATCCCAGGATGAGGACTTCCGTTTTGTCTGAGTTCAGTTTTAGGCGGCTGTTCCTCATCCAGTCGGCGACGTCTTTCATCCCTTCGTGTAGGTTGGCTCTGTCGGTGGTGGGGTCGTTGGTGAGGGAGAGGATGAGCTGGGTGTCGTCGGCGTAGGAGATGATGTTGAGGTTGTGTTGGCGTGCCATGGCTGCGAGGGGGCTCATGTAGACGTTGAAGAGGGTTGGACTGAGTGAAGATCCTTGTGGTACGCCGCAGATGACTTCGGTGGCCTCGGATCTGAACGGAGGGAGGCGGACTCTCTGGGTTCTTCCGGTGAGGAACGAGATGATCCACTCCAGCGCTTTCTCTCGGATTCCGATGTTGCTGAGGCGCTTCACTAGGGTGCGGTGGCAGACAGTGTTGAACGCCGCAGAGAGGTCCAGGAGGATGAGGGCCGCTGTTTCCCCATTGTCGATCAGGGTTCTGATGTCGTCGGTGGCTGCGATTAGGGCGGTCTCGGTGCTGTGGTTGGCCCGAAACCCGGACTGCGAGGGGTCGAGGGATCCGTTCGTCTCGAGGAAGGCGGCAAGCTGTTTGTTGACGATCTTCTCGATGACTTTGGCCGGAAAAGGAAGGAGCGAGATGGGACGGTAGTTCTTGAGGTCGGTGGGGTCCGCCGTTGGTTTCTTAAGGAGGGCGGTCAGCTCGGCGTGCTTCCAGCTCTCCGGGAAGGTGGTGGTGTGGAAGGAGGAGTTGATGGTGTCTCAGAGATGGGGTGCGATGATGGCGTCGGCTTTGTTGAAGACGTGGTGTGGACACGGGTCGGTTGGTGATCCGGAGTGGATGGAGTTCATCGTGCGGGTGGTGACTTTGGTGTTGTTCGGGGTCCAGTTGCAGAGAGTGGTGGTGGCGGCGTTGGTTTGGTGGTAGGGTGCGTGGTCTGTGCGTCAAAGCTGTTGTGTATGTCGGCGATCTTGCGGTGGAAGAACGAGGCGAGTGAGTTGCAGAAGTCTTGCGAGGGAGTGATGTCGTTGTTTCCGGCGCTGGGGTTGGAGAACTATTTGACGATGCAGAAGAGTTCCTTGCTGTTGTGGGCGTTGTTGTCCAGTCGTTCTTTGAGTGCCGTCTTCTTGGTGGCACGGATCAGCTGAT
Source organism: Lissotriton vulgaris (assembly GCF_964263255.1). NCBI lineage: Eukaryota > Metazoa > Chordata > Amphibia > Caudata > Salamandridae > Lissotriton > Lissotriton vulgaris. The sequence goes on along the minus strand of NC_141687.1, from coordinate 1,286,851,012 downwards.
GGGGTTTGCGGGCGGCGTGCTTGAGGGCGGTCTTGTTGTCTGTGGTCTGGTCGAGCCGCCAGGCTTTCTCGAGGGTGCGGCAGTTCTTCTTGGATTCCTTGAGTTCTTCAGTGAACCAGGGGGTTTTCTTGCTGTCGGGTCTGCTGGGAGGGTTCTTTAGTGGTGCGAGGTCATTGGCGCAGGCGGTCAGCCACTTGGTGAGGTTGCTGGCTGCTTCGTTGGGGTCCGTTGTGCTGGTGGGAGTGTTCTGGCTGAGGGAGGCGGTGAGCTGCTCGGCGGTGATCTTGCTCCAGCTTCGGCGGGGGACCTGTTGCGGGTGGTGGTGGGTCGTAGTTCTTCTGAAGCTGAAGTGGACGCAGCTGTGGTCGGTCCAGTGGAGTCCGGTGGCGTGGCTGAAGGAGATGTGCTTGCTGGATGAGAAGACGGGGTCAAGCGTGTGGCCGGCGTAGTGGGTGGGGGTGTTCACCAGTTGCTTGAGTCCGAGGTTGGCGAGGTTGTCCAGCAGGGCGGTGGTGTTTCTGTTGTTGTTGTTCTCCAGGTGGAAGTTGAGGTCTCCTAGGAGGATGTAGTCGGCGAAGGGAAGGGCGTGCGGGCTGATGAAGTCTGCGATGTCTTCGCTGAATTGTGTGCGTGGTCCCGGTGGTCTGTAGATGAGGGTGCCTCGGAGGGTGGTCTTGGGGTCAGTGTGTATCTGGAAGTGCAGGTGTTCAGCGGCGGTGAAGGTTTCATCGGAGTGGGTCGAGATGCGGATGGTGTTCTTGTGTGGTTGACGCGATCCTTCCGGGTGATCGGGTGAACTTGTATCCGTCCGGGATGGCTATGGCTATGTCGGGCGCTGAGGAGGCGTTCATCCAGGTTTCGGTGAGGAAGGTGACATCTGGTGCTGTCGCGTCGAGCAGGTCCCAGAGTTCCACGGCGTGCCTGTGGACGGAGCGGGTGTTGAGCAGGATGCACTTCAGGTGGTTGCTGCTGGTGCTGGACTTGGCGGGGGCGGTGCAGGTCCGGTAGCAGGTGAATCGGCAGGCTTGGCAGGCGAAGGGTCCGTGAGTGCGTCTCGGGGTGGCTCGGTAGCAGGCAGGGTTCCGGCCGGCATTGAGTGCGTTGAGAGTGGCGGCGTCATAGGTCTGTCGTGTAGTCTTGCATCGGTGGTGGGGACCAGGGGTCCTATCGCTGGGCGCGGGCCAGGCAGGGACGGGCGCAGACAGGCTTGCCTTTGGCGCGCCTTTGGCACGCCCGCTGCGCGTCAACGCTGCGCGTGCGTGGGGGCGTCATAAGAAGGGGGCCGGGAGGGAGGGTCCGCTGGGTGGCGGGAGCGGGGGGCCAATCGGCTGGTGGGGGGCGGGGGCGCAGGTAGGCAGCGGCGGGAAAGGCGAGTGCGGGCGGCTCAGCGGCGGCTGGGTCGCCTGCAGCGGCAAACAGCACGGCAGGCAGGCAGTAGCAGGAGGAGCGTGGGGGCGACCCGGCCAGACAAGGCACAGTGGTCGCTCCCGAAGGCAGGAAAGGTGTCCCCTTAAGAAGGGAGCCGGGAGGGAGGGCCCACTGGGTGGCGGGAGCGGGGGGGCCAATCGGCTGGCGGGGGGCGGGCCGCAGGTAGGCAGCGGCGGGAAAGGCAAGTGCGGGCGGCTCAGCGGTGGCTGGGTCGCCTGCAGCGGCAAACAGCACGGCAGGCAGGCAGTAGCAGGAGGAGCATGGGGGCGACCCGGCCAGACAAGGCACAGTGGTCCTCATGTTGGTTATTTATTTCAGGAACCCCCGTCAACACTACAACAAAGGGACTAGCATCCAGTGGTAAATTAATATATCTTCCCTTCACTTTTTCCCCTTTTTGAATCCTCTTTAGGTTCTGATGGTCGGGTTTAGTGGTATTTGTACACTGTCCTGAGATTCCTTGATCTGTTTGAACAGTGGCTGCATGTTTCGAGGTGGTTGCTTTTAGATTATTAGCAGTCTTACCCTTTGCCGGTGACTTAGATTTGGTCCCATGCGGTACCGGCACAGCCAATGAGATCTGAACACCAACTGAAGTGCAGTTAGGCGTTGGTCCCACTATGCCGAGGCTTGTTAATGTTATTATACTTTTTTCCACCTCAAGTAACTGGTTTTCTATAGATGTCAATTATTGTAAAGTAAACTCGTAGTCCTTTTAGTGGTTCTTCATTTCTTCTTTATTCCAAGAAAGTAAGGATAGTACAGCGGCACGAACATAGCAGCATCCTCCGCCTTCTCCCTTCAGTAACTGACTCACCACTCACTACATTCTCCCCAACATACATTCCACACATTCCACACGTGCACACACATACACGCGCCAACACACACACGAGACAACACGCGCACAACACTACATATATAACCAATACCACACACCCTCCTCCTCAAAAAGCTTAAGTCACCACTAAAGAATCATCCCAATTTGAAATCAGAGAACCGGACAGGCATCTTCCTTGTTCTATCACCACGGCGAAGAATCTCACCTCCAACACCAATATTGGTACAAGATGACCCAATATCTCTAACACCACTACCCGTATTACAACTAGTACTATAACCACCCGTACTACTAGTTGACGCCAGCTCACCCGTACTGCCAGTTGACGCCAGCTCCTTTACTAGTCCAAAATCATCACCTAACATGTAACCACTACACGTCCCATCATCAACACCACCAGATCGTGACACTACCACACCATCCCTCTCATTGCAAAGGCTCAATTGCCGAAAATTCCACCTACTACCATCCTCCAGTTCAACAGCACTGAATCCAATCATTTTACCAATACCGTTAGAGAATACATCAGGAGATTTTTCCTGAAGATTAGAATAACTACTCCTCTCAAAACAATCATTCTGGATAGCATAAACAGGGCAATCCAAACTAGGATCAATCTTCATGCCTAAGTCAAATATGTGTGGCCATCCCAAAATGGTTGCACCTTTGTTAGCCACATAAATTTTACCTTGGCATGAATTTTGTCCAAAACTTATTTTGGCTAATATAAAACCTTCTAGAGGTATTTTGTGACCAGTATAACTTCCGGGGTGTACATCAGGTCCTAATAATGACCTGTTGGGACAAAGAGATTTAAACAAATCCATGCCCATAATGGTGTACCACGCACAAGAGTCCACCATAACTTTTACCTCTAGACCATCAATGTTGACAAAACACGATGGTAGCTTTTTAACCTTACTCATCCCTTTAACTGAATCATCATGTACACTACATATTTCACCTACTACATGAAAAAGATTGTCTTGATCACCCAATTGGACACAATTAATATCATCTTGCTCATCATCTTGGAGAAAATTTACCTTAGCTTTAAAGTTACGACACACTCTAGTGAAATGACCCTTTTTTTTACAACTAGTGCATATTTTATCAAGAGCAGGGCACCACTTATAGTTTGCCAGATGGCTAGAAGATCCACATCTATAACACGCAAACTTCTTTAGTTCATTACTTTTCTCGTAACTTTTCTCATTGGTTTTCTTATTAGAAAAAGAAGGATAATTAGTTGCCTTATTATCATTCTTGAATTTGGATTTGTCACCCTTATTTATCACATTAACTGAACCAGATTCAGAATCATTTTTCTCATTCCTCACCTCACGAATACATTGGTCTGAAATCTCTACACCCCTAGCTACTTCAATAGCATTTTTTAATGAAGTACTCCCAGATGACCATAACTTTTCCTGAATTTTCTTTGATTTAGTTTTCATGAGAATCTGATCACGTAACACTTGGTCATAAGTCATACTCTCAAACTCACACGTAACAGCTAAACCCCTCAAGGCTGAAACATACTGGTCAATTGACTCATCTACTTTTTGAGCTCTCGAATAAAACTTAAACCTTTCCATAACAACATTAATCTTCCTCCCAAACCTCTCCTGCATTTGTTTAACAGCACACTGATACACACCCATGTCACCAGCATTTTCAATTTTAGGTAAGTTTTTGAACTCCCTTAACCCTACTGCACCAAGTCTATGTTTAAGCAAAGACACTTTTCTTTCTTGAGAAGATTCCTCTTCAGCTAAAACCTCAACATAAGCTTCGAACATGTCGAGCCATAAATCCCATGCAATAGGAGGTTCACCGGACTCTGCCAAAAAAAACGGTGGTGGATGAATTGAAGACATTTGGATTAAACAGTAAAGAAAAAAAAATACAGTCAAGAAGAAAAAATCACGACCCGAAGAGGAAAAAAAAATATTTTCCTTATAACTCTTGCACAAAAAGTTCACTAAAGTCAAATGTAATAATAATTGTTATCCCTTTTCGGCAAAATGTTCACCAAAGTTTGTAGTTAGATCCTGTCGTTTCTCAAAAAAAAAAAAATTAATGTATATTTCAAGAATTTACGTGAGCTCTGAGCGTTGACACCACTGGCGGTGAAATTGGCATTCAGTTAATACCGCTGATGTTGAAATCAACACACAGTTGACAGTAGTAGCATCGAAATCGGCACTCGGCATACGAGGTACGTGTTGCTAGGATACTATAAACAAATTCAAAATGGCCGCCACGTTGTGACGTGATGCGTACTGACGCTGCAGCGTGATCCACTACGGGAAGCCAGACGAATGTTTTTAATCGAGCTGCAATCCACTCGGGCGGAGCATTCGAACACCAGGCACTCGCGCAGATTCCACCCGTACAGAAGGCAAGTCAAAAGATGCACCATACAACGGCGAACGTTGCCAAAGGTAAACGCCACAAAAATGAAAATTTTACCGCTCAGAAGCTCCAACAAGAGGTTCAAACGTATCAGTAATACCCAAATCAAATTCCAGGGATGGTAATTTCCAAACGCAATTTCCAACGATGAAGGAAAGAGAAAAAAAAATCAATAAATTCAATAATATTATGTCCATGCCGCTACGAAATCCCACCCTCGTCGCCATATATTGTAAAGTAAACTCGTAGTCCTTTTAGTGGTTCTTCATTTCTTCTTTATTCCAAGAAAGTAAGGATAGTACAGCGGCACGAACATAACAGCATCCTCCGCCTTCTCCCTTCAGTAACTGACTCACCACTCACTACATTCTCCCCAACATACATTCCACACATTCCACACGTGCACACACATACACGCGCCAACACACACACGAGACAACACGCGCACAACACTACATATATAACCAATACCACATCAATCTTGTTTCAAGAGGGGTTAAGAGTTTTTTTAAGATGTTCTTCAATAGGATCTTGTTCTCGCATTCCACATTCCTAATTCCAACACCTCCCAAATTACCCAAAGTTGCCAAATCTTGCGGACCCTCAGGTACATCTAAATTTACAACAGTTTGGGCCTCTTTGTGCCTAATTAATGAGTTGTGGGAAACCAAACCAATCCCATTTCCTTCGTTAATCACCGTACCTCTTGACACCTGTTCTTTTACATTTTAGATTTTTTCTTAGCATAAGCTGAGGCATTGGGGCGTTTCCTTTTTGTATTGTGCCCTCCTGCCTCCCACACAATTGCCTCGAGCTAGTCTCATCTCCCTGAACGTCTATTTCATTGAGTTCAGCTAAAGTGTCACCCGTCACAGCTAGCCCTACAAGACTTGTATTATCTATAAGAGATTGCATGGTTGCTTGTGTCGGAGTTGGTGTTCTAGAGTGTGGAACTGGAATATGGTGTATATCAGCGTGCGTGGTAAGAAGAGCAGAACTAATCACACGTTCGGGGGTTCTAACCGATGCTATGTGACCCAACTAAGACTTTTTCGACATTGCAGGGTCCTGAGACAATCTTCTTGCAGCTGCTAAACCCAGAGATACTCTGTGTTCCATTAGATGTATGCCCATGTCTATTACAGAGTTGGACCTAGTAATGAAATCATCAAGGGTGCCTGTAAGCTGTTTCCCCCCTTTAGCAGCCCTGCTTCTGCTTTCCCTAGTGGCCATCTTTTGTTATCCTATCTATATTGTAATAGGCACACTACAGACGATGCTTATATATAATGTGAGCACATAATGTAAGGTACAAGAAATAAAACCAAGGGGGGTTGCCCGGTCGCCCCGCGCTTCGTCCCGTGCTTCGTCCCGCGAAAGCGTAATGGGCGTCCCTTAAGTAGGAAAGGGAGAAGGAGTTACGGGAAGAGGAACCAGGTGCGCGTGATGGTAGAAGTGCACTGACCTGTGGGCCTCGCAGTCCCGCACCCCCGGGTCCAGCAGCAATTCCAAGGGCAGCGGCAGCGGCAGCAGTCCCAAAGTCAAAGTGAAGGAGAGTTCGGCTCCCAGGTAATGGTGAACTTAGACTATGAGCGGCTATCATTTGTTTCATCAATTAAAATGATCTGCGTCTTCTAACGTTATATGTAGAAGAAGATTGAGAGTGCTTCAGTGCCGTATGTTTTGTCCTCTAATATTCCAGAACATGAAGTGCATCTCCTGTGCAGTAACCATTTATTGCTGGATGTGCATATGAGGGTAACTGGACATAATATAGACTACATAATATCGAATGGACAAAATATCGACGGAAAAATATCGACATTAACAAAATATCGACTGTAGGAATATCGTTGAAAAAAATATCGACTGCAAAAATGAACCAAAAATATCGAATACAAAAATATCGACTCAAAAATATCGACTAGACAAAATATCGAAATATAGTGAAAGTAAAAAATATCGAGAAAATGTTAGAAAATATTGATTTTATAAAATAATATATATATAATATATAAATAAATAGTACCTAATGTTTAGGAGCGGGTTGTGGGTTTATAGGGGAATAGGGTGGGAAGTAATTTAATAATAATTAATTAGTTAATATATGTTTGGTAATTGTTTTAATTAGATTTTAATTGGTAATTAATTAATATTAATTAGTTAATTATTTAATTGATTAATTAGCATATAATTTAATTGATTAATTGATTAATTGATTATTAATAATTATTAGTTTTAAAAATTAATTTGTATATGATTTTAATTGATACATTGGTTATTAATTTATAATAATTAGTGATTTATTGTATTAAGAATTAGTATATTATTTACATTTATTAATTGCTAACACATTAATTATAATTAGTTAATGATGTAATTAAAATATTGCATATCATTTAAATAAATTAATTGGTAATTAATTTATTATAATGACTTAATTACATTAATTGTATACATTTAAATTTAATGTGTTAATTTATGTTGATGTTAATTAATTAATTGGAATTAAACAATATTAATTAATCTAAATTATTATAGCTAATGTGATAATATATTTTATAATAGTTTTTTAAAAAATAATTGTTTTTTATATATTTATGTTTAATGTAGTGTTCATTATTATTTATAGTGTTCTGGCTTAGTTTCATAGTTTTTGTTATAGGTTAATTTTTTAGGGTTCAGGGTCATTTTTCTAGTCGTGAGTAAAGGTGTCTTTAGTGGGATTTGGGAAATTTTTACGTTTGTGGGTAAAAGGGTATTTTTGAGGTTGAGGGTCAGTTTTCAGTTCTTGTGTAAAGGGCTATTTGTAGAGTTCAGGGTCAGTTTTCAGTTTGTGGGTAAAGGGGTATTTGTAGGGGTCAGGGTCAGTTTTTAGTTTGTGGGTAAAGGAGTTTTTTGGAGGTTCAGGGTTAGTTTTCAGGTTGTGGGTGTAGGGGTATTTGTAGGGTTCAGGGTCAGTTTTCAGTTTGTGGGTAAAGGGGTATTTGTAGGGTTCAGGGTCAGTTTTCAGTTTGTGGGAAAAGGAGTATTTGTAGGGTTCAGGGTCAGTTTTCAGTTTGTGGGTAAAGGGGTATTTCTAGGGTTCAGGGTCAGTTTTCAGTTTGTTGGGAAAGGAGTATTTGTAGGGTTCAGGGTCAGTTTTCAGTTTGTGGGTGTAGGGGTATTTGTAGGGTTCAGGGTCAGTTTTCAGTTTGTTGGGAAAGGAGTATTTGTAGGGTTCAGGGTCAGTTTTCAGTTTGTGGGTGTAGGGGTATTTGTAGGGTTCAGGGTCAGTTTTCAGTTTGTGGGTAAAGGGGTATTTGTAGGGTTCAGGGTCAGTTTTCAGTTTGTTGGGAAAGGAGTATTTGTAGGGTTCAGGGTCAGTTTTCAGTTTGTGGGTGTAGGGGTATTTGTAGGGTTCAGGGTCAGTTTTCAGTTTGTTGGGAAAGGAGTATTTGTAGGGTTCAGGGTCAGTTTTCAGTTTGTGGGTGTAGGGGTATTTGTAGGGTTCAGGGTCAGTTTTCAGTTTGTGGGTAAAGGGGTATTTGTAGGGTTCAGGGTCAGTTTTCAGTTTGTTGGGAAAGGAGTATTTGTAGGGTTCAGGGTCAGTTTTCAGTTTGTGGGTGTAGGGGTATTTGTAGGGTTCAGGGTCAGTTTTCAGTTTATGGGTAAAGGGGTATTTGTAGGGTTCAGGGTCAGTTTTCAGTTTGTTGGGAAAGGAGTATTTGTAGGGTTCAGGGTCAGTTTTCAGTTTGTGGGTGTAGGGGTATTTGTAGGGTTCAGGGTCAGTTTTCAGTTTGTGGGTAAAGGGGTATTTGTAGGGTTCAGGGTCAGTTTTCAGTTTGTGGGTAAAGGAGTATTTGTAGGGTTCTGGGTCAGTTTTTAGTTTGTGGGTAAGGGGTATTTGTAGGGTTCAGGGTCAGTTTTCAGTTTGTTGATAAAGGGGTATTTGTAGGGTTCTAGGTCAGTTTTGGCCTTTAGGGTGAAGGGGTCTTTTTAGTGTTTTGGGACAGTTTTGGGTATTTTAGAGTGCTGATGTATAGTTTAACTTAACAGTGATACATTAAATTTATTACACAAAAATAGCTATTATTATAACTTTACATTAGTACCCTTTATTTAGATAAAAACAATTTATGTATTAGCATGTTTCCAGACAGTAGCTACAGTGGAGGTGGAATTCTAATTATTAATTGGTTGGTGTCCAGCACCATCAGTAATATTACCAACACTGGAGTTGGATTAATAAAAATACATTGGTTAGTCTCCACCATATTTTATGGTATTAGCTTGAGTGTAGTAGGAATAGTAAAATAATTTTTGCTAGTGTCCTGCAGCTTCTATGATTTTAGATTGACTGGAGTAGTAACAATACATATAAAATTGGTCAGTGTGCAGCACATTTGTATACATTTGTTCATTACTGTATTTTAATAATAAAAATTAATGCAACATAGATGTTTTCAAATTAGTTTATTAAACAATTTTTATTTTTTTTATTGTGTACTACAATAAAATCAAAAACAAATATAACATCACATTTTTTTGGACTTTTATTATTCACACAATAACATCTTTACATTTATATACATGTGGTCAATGTAAAAAATATTTTGGATTACTAGATTCTTTCAGTAAATTTTACATATTCCCATCAGTCATTTACAATTTAAAGTATTTATATAGAAATACATTAAACAATGATTTGTTATATATTTCTTACATTAATATTTAATAATGTTAATATTAAATATTAATATAATAAAATATATAATACATATTTCTTTTTAACAAGTAACATGACTATTATTACATTTGTTAGGATAAATTGAAATACAAAAATAAATTTTCTTGGTGTATATTTCACACAATGTTGTTTTAACATAAAACATATAAATCGCTTTGGTTGTAAAGTTTATAATTGTATAGGGAAACAATATGTTTAATTATAATATCTGGTATTTATCAAATATTTGTAAAGCAATTATATAATTTTGTTATACTTAGAAATAATTATATAACTTTTTTTACTAATTAATAAAAATAATAATTATTTTATTAATTATTATTATTATTATTAATTAATAAACATAAACATTCATTTATTATTAACAAAAATATATACATTCACAGATAAAATAGAGACTTTTTTCAGGCCATTCTTTATATACTAAATGGTTCTACTTGTTATATTAATAACAATAAATAAGTTATATTATTTATCATTATTAATTATTCCCATAAACATTTATAATGTTTTATTAAAATTATACACAAAAGTAATCATATAAATATACAGAATAACTAAATATTTACATCTTTTATTCAAAGTTTTACATAATTATTTAATATTATTAATATATAATACATATTATATATTAATTTATATTAAATATATTATTTTTTGTTAATAAAGGAAAATTGTCATGAGTATAGTGTATTAATTTGTTACATTATACATGTGTATGTATTATATATTTTACATTTCACATTGTTTATTCTATTATCCTTTTATACAAATGGGTTAAGGGGACTACTTTTTTACCGCGTAAGGTTATTGCGCTCCATTCAGGACTGGAGAAGCTCGCGGTTGGGAGTTGCTTCGCGTGGAGAGAGGTAAGGTTATTTTTAACTACAAATTATAAGTAAGTGGTCATGTTTGAGGGTGTAATCAAACTCTGTAGTGTTTTTTGGTGTATGTATTATTAGTTTAAGTAGCGTTTGGGTGAAAAGTCTCCGTTATAGATGTGTCGTGCTTTTTTTCCTTCAAGTCTAATTTTAAGTGTTCGGAAATGTCTTCTTACATGGTTAATGTTAATTGTTAGTATATTTACAAATGTGAAGGGGGTATTTGTGGGTGGCTTTCGTTATGTATGTTATTTAACAGGTTTCGGTTCCTCGCATGAAAACTACATGGAAGGAAGCGTGTTTTTTAACGGAGAAACAAATGTTTAAGTTATTAAGCTTATATTTTGACTTTTATCTCCTATTTTTCGTGTTTGCCAGGAGCGGTTTTTTCACTTTTTAAACCTTTTTCGGGTTTTTTGGAGGGTTTCGAATCGGATTGATACATTGATATGCGTGACCGTTTTTTTTAAATAGTGTGTATATAACTTTAAATCCTAACGTGTACACACTATTGTTTTCGGGATTTCCTGGAGCGTTTTTTTACGTTTTACAATTTATTTTCGGGTTTTTGAGGGTTTCCCATATTGGAATAGTAAGATATTGGATTGGATTGTATGGATTGATTTTTACTTGATTGCGTCTCTCAAGTCCAAAAATTGTAAGTATTTATTTTACAATTTTGATTGGGTGGGAAATGTCGATTTCTAATGTTATGTGTATGTTATAAAAAATTATAAACATTGCATATTTGTTACGATTTTTTTTACATAACTTTTAAAAGTTTGTCAAACAAATATGTTTTATTTATAATTCATTATATATGTTTATGACATGTTAATTTTATTAGTATTGTAAGAAGACATTCGTATATTTACTTGACATTTTTATAGAAGACTTTTTGCTATTATTGCCAGGTATTCTAAACCTCTAGTTGTAGGGTATAATGTGACTTGACTTTGAAGTAGTCGGAACATTTGTTGGGTTTGTTTAGTGAGTTTGGGCCCTATTTGTGACACTGATTGTTCCATTCTTAGTTCCTGATAGCTTTGTTCTTTTTTCAAAGCTTCAAGAAGGTTGTGGAATGTGGGTTTGCCTCTGTTTGTAGTTGCTTGGAAAGCATTATGCCACCCTTCAACACTGTTGTTGGTTTTCGCCTCTTGGTTTAAAGTACTGAGATAGACATTCCACCAAGGGATTTGGAATTTGGGCTGGCGTCGATGTCCTGATCTGTGCAACCTTCCCACCCAAGTGTCTTCAAAATAGTCTAGCAATGGTGTTAGCTTATCCTCATTCCTCTTATAATATGCGCTGTCAATTAATAAATTGTAATGTTCAGCAACATCTGTAACAGGGACGTAGGCCAGGGCTATTAACTTTTTAACTTGATAGGCAAAGGTGCTATCTGTAGAGTATAGTACACTTAAAGTAGATTTTTGGAGATGCCTCCATATACTCTGATTAAAATGATAATAGCAACCCTGGATTGCTGTGTGGGGAAATGTTCTCAAAATGCTATTTATCATAGCTAATTCGAAATCAATAATTATTTTTTCGGGAAAATAATTATTGATTTCCGTTTTGAGAACATTTAAAATTTCGGTGTAGGTTGTTTGCTGTTTGTTGGGTAGCAAACAGTAAATGAAAGGAATGTTAGAATGATGGTATAAACCGTGGATGGAATACAGTTGGTAAAAAGGTTTTGGGCAGGGTTTAAATGTTCCATCCATCATCCATTGGGGACACTGTTGGATTTTTCGTAAATTACTTGCAGTTGCAAACATAATTATTCTGTTTGTACTGCTTTCATTATCAAAAAGAATAAATTTATCTTTATTGTGTGTGATGGCCATTTCGGGTGAAATAATAATTTCTTCAAAACAAGTTGGGTTGGGTTGGGTTGTGCTAGTGAGTCGTTTGGTGCGTGCAATTGTGCGTTTCAGGGAGTCAATAGAGGGTAGTTGCCCTGAAGCATGGGCAGGGATTTTTACCAGTTCTTCTTTAAGTATTTGGGTGGTGGGTTTGTCACTTTGTGTGCTAGCACTTTTAATACTTTCTAAGGCATCTCTAATTTCAATTTCAGTGACATTTGGGGGATGATTATGTTCTCTAGTAAATAGCACATTAGTTTCCTCGGTAGTGGCCCTCCCATAACATTTGTTGGAGTAATATTTTGTACACTTCCAAAAAACCTTTCGACCACTTTGTCTCTCCTGATTATACACATAACCCATGTAGCATAATAGCAATTTATTTTTCTGAGACATGACAAATTCTGCACCTTCAGTCATTTTGATTTACTTGTTCTAGGAAAGAGTAGAAAGAAACAAAATCAGTACACATTTTTTTACTTATGTGGTGCTAACATCATTAGTGATGCATTTATACTTACAGTTAATCAAAGTAGTAGTCACAGAAGCAGAAATGTCTTTTGAATGATGTTCTTGTATGTATGTCTTTATTTGCTGTTGGTATGAAAATATAGAAAAACAACGTTAATGTTTATATATAACAAACGTATTTCCTACTCAAAAGCAGTTGTCATTTTTGTCTACTAGTGCATTTGATGTAAACATTACATATACTTACTTGTTTAAATAGTAGAATAGTAGTAATTGCTGGAGTTCATCAATTTAGTACAGGTATGATCTGTAGAGTAGATAGAAGAAATAAAAGCAAAATATTATAATTTTAATACTGAACCGTTTGGAAAAGTAACAGATTTAAACGTATACTAACTTCTAAATATGTCGTTTTCTTTGTTGTAGGTAGAATAGCTGTATGATGTATTCAGAATATCTGTAGAGGAAATATAAAATAGATAAGATGTTGTTAAGAACATAGTCTGTGTTATTTTCTGCAGTTTTTGAGAAATGATAAATATACTTACATTTTTTACAAGGCTATTCTTCTATATTGGTATATTTTGTGTAGGATGTTTTCATATGATATGTAGAATAGATGTATGATGTTTTCTGAATATCTGTAGAGGCAATTCAAAATAAATAACATGGTGTTAAGAATATAGTTAGCGTTTTTTGTGCCCACATTTTAGCAAATAACAATTATACTTACATTTTTCTGAAGGGTATTCTTGTGTTTTGCTATAGTTGATCTTGGATCTTTCAAATGATCTATAGGGAAGATGTAAAAAGCAAGATATGTTGTTTAAAAATGTGCATTAATGAAATTGGCCGTTTTATAACAAACACATCTATACTTACATGTGTAATTAGGGTAGTTTTATCGTTTTTCCTGTAGAAATAGCACAATTTCAGTATATCTGTAAATATAATGTTAATGAAAAATAAATATTCTTGTAAATTAGTGTTTAAAAAAAGCAGTTGGTGTGTAACAGAGAATTATTATATACTTACTATCTGATTTTGCACATGAAGAAATATGACCATGTAATAGGAATTGTGTTGGAGTAGTTTCTATCAGAAAAGTAGGAAGACATGAAAATAAAATAAGTGTAAGACTTAGGAGATGTAAGGAAAATAGTGCACTTCTAATTTAGTTTTCTACAAAAATGCTGTGTTACTTACTTGATTAATTAGCTAGTAAGCTGGATCTTTAAAGATGTTTATTCTGCAACAAAATCTTCAAAGTGTTGGCATCTACTTTCCAGAGAGGTAGCAGCAACAAATGGTAGAATGCATGTAGCCCTTTTATAGTATATGTGCTATGTGTGCTTTGATTTGATTGGTTGTAGGATGTAAGGAAGCATAGTATAGGCTAGTTTGAATTTTTTTAAGTTAATTGGAGTGTTTGTTGATGTGAGAATGGTGGTATGTGGTTATTCCCGCATTAAAGCAGGTTCGTATTTAAATGAAATATATTTATATGTGAAAATAAGTAATGAAAATGTTAGTTAAATGCAAAGAATAATAGAAAATGATAAAATGCATGTAATAGAATGTATAGCAAATGTGGATTAATAGTAATTTTATGTAAGAAACGTGTATTATATGTGAAAAGTTTTTTTAGTGAGAAATGACTTTTATTGATGATAAAGATGGTATTTTAGAAAGAAAAGTGTGCAAACATGAACTCGATATTTTTTTTTTAACGATATTGTGGTAGTCTATATTTTTGTAGTCGATATTTTTGTAGTGTTAGGGCTAATTTCATGTCCAACGATATAATTGTAGTCGATATTTTTTTAAGCGATATTTATGTATTCGATATAGTTAGTACTCGATATTTTTAACTCAATATTTTTGTAGTTTGTGTAATAAGTATAGTAAGTCGATATTTTTGTCGTCGATAATTTGTCAACGATATTTTGGTAAGTCGATAATGTGTCCGTCGATAATATTTCAGTGATCCGCATATGAGGTATAGAGTAGGACCCTCGATAGTAAGTGGACCTTCCAGCAAGGAACCAACCCCTATGCTTGTCATCATGGAGCTGTTTTGGAGTAATGGGTAAACTAATATACCTGTAGGGGTATGCTGACGGTGAGAAAGACAATGGGCCTGCAGCAAAAGGTGCACATCAAAACAGTGCTCTAAACAACTTTATCAGCAGTCTGCAGTGTCACTTGCAGGCCTGTCTCGAAGTGGGATGGTGATGACTGCAGAGAGGTCGCAACGTCGCATCATCTTCCCTGAAGTCACTGTGTAGTCCTGAGTCCATGGGAGGGGTGGCACCATGAAAAGAAGCAGCAGCTGTCAGTGCAGCGCAAACTTGACATGATATCGGGTATCAAAGCGCTTTACATAACACCAGTTGCGTTACATTAGGACACATTCATTTTTAGTTAGGCACGGGGGGATTAACTTATTTGCCCAGAATCGCAGGATGTTCAGCGTCATTACCGAGACTCGAACCTGGTTCCCTAGTTCAGGGTCGACCACCATAGCCGTTAGGCCAACTCCTCTCCCAAATCTCTAGGGTAATGGCTTGCGGTGGTTGATGCTGTCATGCCCATTGTGATGTTCAATCCAATGTAAATCAGACAACTGTTCCATGAAAAATCGGTTCTTTGGTCGCTCGTGACTTTGAGTTTTTCTGGGAAAATCAGTGAGCATGGAAGTAAAGTTTGAGAATGCGGCGCTTGACCCCAGAAAGTAGGAGCGCTGTCTCTGAATGCTATGGGTATAGTCTGGGAACACCAGGATTTTCTGATTTGCCAATTTTATAGGGGGTGCTTATCTAGCCGCTTGAAAAACGGAATCTCTGTCATTACAATGGAGCAGCTGAGCCACAACCCCTTACTGTAGTTATCCCGATGGAGACGGGAAGGAACTTGATGCACGTGTTCCAGAGAGAAAAACAGGGATAGTGTTTGCTCAGGCGTAAAGGTTTGTTTCACAGGGGCATATTACCAAGCAATAGCGATAATTATCGCTATTGCTTGGTTATAGACAAATATTTACTGCAGAGCTGCGGCAATTTTTACTGCAAATAAACCTTGGTATTACCAAGGTTTATCGCACATGCGATAAAAATCGCCACAAATGAATGAATATCGCGGAAAAGTCAGCGCTATTCATGCATTACCGAGCTAATGCTCTTAGCCATGTTATCCACCTCCCATTGGAAAACATGGCTAAGAACTGCTCAGGGCAGGTGTTAGCTTTTGGAGATATTCACGCTTAGTGCGAATATCTCCAAAAGTTGGTAATAGTAGATAGCGATGTTAGCGACTGTTTCCAGTCGTTAACATCTTGGCACGCCCACTTTGCATGTCATTTGTGATAAATATCACTGACATGCAAAGTGGGGCCCAAGATGGTCGCTATCTCCTACTAGCTGTCGCTAACTGGTGTTAGCGACAGCTAGGTAATAGGGAGATCATTTTATCTCCGCTTTCTTGGCTTTTAAAGCCAAAAAAGCAGAGATAAACCCCCTTGATAATATGCCCCCAATATGCCCCCAAGTCCCTAAGAATGCCACCATATCTGATCCTGCCCTACCCTCCGGAAGGCCCACTACTTGGATACCATTACAGTGGGCTCAACACGCTGGGTCCTCAGCCCTGTCCTCTAGGTTGTGCATCCGGTCCCAGATATTCAATAGTTGAGTTTGATTTTGCTTGTCTGTGGTTACAAATTCTGTATTGCACATTCCGTTTCTGCCACTTTACCAGCTAGTTTTTTTGTAGTCTGCTGAATTTTTCCTGCAACACATAACCTGTAATGCACTGCTTTCAGAGGCTGCTGCAGAAAGTAAACAGAGCTCATAAATACACTGTTTACAGTGGCAACCAGTGATTTTTAAAAATTGCCATGCATATTTCCTGCCCTGAGTTGTAGCAAGCGAATGAAGCAAGTGAGCCTAGCTTCTTCCAGGTAAGGTTAAGGGGTGTTCTTCCCTCTGAAAACATTTTAAAAAATAAGAATCAGATTAATTTGCTAAAACGTTTTAGCCTCTGAAAAAGCAGTCATTAAAAATTCAGATCCTTTCATTGTGTGCCAATCCAATAAAACCTGGCCATCCCCATTAGTTGACCCCATTTTTTCAAAACGTGCTGTGGGTGCTTCCATATGTCACAAATTGCCTCCACCATGCCAGGGGCAGCATTTTGTCATGGGTGCCTTACATATGTCCAGGGTGCTTATTTAGACTAAACAATGCATACAAGATGCTAGTATGTCAGTGCCAGCTATTGAGTGACCCGTATGTCAATCATTTCCTCTAGTATACTCTGGCCAGCATTTTGTATTATGTCATGTTGGTCCAGCCATATGCCAAAGATTAATTCTAGCGTAGCACCACCAGCATTTTGCCACTGATGCATCATGCCAAGAATAACCACCATTATGCAGTATTTTGCCACAGGAGTCACTATGTTTCAGTCACAGAATCTCCGCCTCCTACACACCCCAGAACTGCAGTACATTGCATTGTCTCAGGGTCCCCAGGGCACAGAAGACCCAACATGAAGCTAGCAGCTGCATACTGTGAGTTTCACTCACCTGGGACTTCCTTGCCTTGTGCTCCTGAGCGCCTAGGTGCAGCTGTTTGCTCCTCTAGGCCCAAAATAGCAAACACCTGTCTCAGTGTTTGTAACTGCCTGTTCTGCTGCTAATAAACTTCGGGTTTTCATTTGCTTTTCCTTTTTCAGCAAGGTTGCTTCTTCCTTGGTTCCTTTCAAATTCTGTCTAATCCTTTGTGTTTTCTGTAATGTGATGTTTTGATTGCAATTCCTTTTCCTGTTCCTTTCCCATGTAAAGGCTTCAGTCTGGGTTGGAAGGAGCATCACAACAAAACGGTGCTCCTTTGTTTCCTCTCTCCCTCCACTTACTGATCCTGAATCTTTGCTCGAGAAGATTTTCAGTATTCAGTAGCTGATTCTTAGTTTTCATTAATCCTTTGAAGACTTCGGAGCATATTTACAAAGAATGTCACTTTTTTCGATATTCTGGTGGCGTTAAGTCCTTCACCTTATTCACACTTAACATGGCCTAATGCTGCCTTGTAAATAATGCCCCTATTCACGCAGCACTTAGCGTGAAAGGGACGTGCAATGGGTGTTTCAGTGGGTGTTCCACCACAACACCCATTGGTTTTTGACGCTGCTTCATATTTACTAGGGTATGGGGCAGTAATATCGCCAGTGAATACCTGGTCTTAAGCAGGCGATAGAAGGAGAAATTTTTCTTTTCTCCTCGTATTTTGCTCTTTCCATATGTGCTCCATTCTGCGGCACACACAGAAACAGCACATCACCTGTGAAGATTGTTTATGTGCAGGAAGGTGGAGCACAGGCACCCTTGCAACATTACGCAAGGGTGTCTGTGCTGGCACTAAGCAGCTCCTTTAGCACCAGCGCTAGGGGAAATGCAGGGGTGCGCTGCATTCTTGTAAACATGGCGCATCCCTGCGGTTTTGAAACTGATGGAGTGTGGCGTTACCAATTTTGGCGTAACACCGCGTTCTGCCAGTTTTTGGTAAAAATGTTCCTTCCTCTCGCAAAGAGGATTTTTACGCATTGGCCTTTTCCTTCTGAGAAGATGGCAGCTTCTTGAGGGCACTTGCTTGCCACATATTACTGTGTGTGGTGACAATGTTTCTTCCTAAAACAGTTGACCGTACATCGGACAGCAGAAAACTTGGGCCTAGATCAAAGGTAAGCATCTAGACCTGAACACTATGCCAATAATTGCCTTCACTATGTTAGTGGCAGCATTATACCATGGGTGTTCCATGTTCTAAATATTATCTCTTGCATGCCAGTGCATTATTTTGTCACAGATGACTTTCATTCTAAGAATTGCCTCCAGTATGCCAGGACCAACGTCAGATTTACAAGAATAACTTTAGATTATCATTCATGCTTACTTACTTTCAGCCACACTCATTTTCAAACACTTACCCGCCCTGATTTGTTTTCCCTCTCTTGCACTCACTATTACTCTCTCTGTTCTAATTATTCTTCTCACTCATTTTCATTTATTTTTACCCACTCCGACTCACTCATTCTCACTCCAGATACACTTAATCATGTTTTCTCATTATTCCTACTGGCATTTCATGTTCTCTAACACCTTCTTATACTTGTTCTTACTATAGTTTCTCACTACTCTCACTCACTTGCTGTAACTCATTCTCTCACACACTCACTCAATCTTACTCACTCTGAGTCAGTCTTATGCACTGAGACACAATCTCACTCATTCCCAGTCACATACACATGCTGACACATGTAAACACATGTAAACAGACCCAAACACAGACACACTCTCCTCTCACACAACACACTCTCAGCGCATGAATTCACAAAACATACATGTTAGAAATCGAGGTTTCTGGTTGGCAGAGTATACACCCTCCCCAAGCAGTAGCCACGATCATGTCATGGTAATTCAGATACACAACCTAAATTAACCTGTGCTCATCCTCTAGGAGGTTGGCACAGAGCAGTCAGACTTAACTTAAGAGACAGTTTGTAAAGTATTTGAGCACCCTTTAATTACAGACAAGTGAAAACACTTCAAAAGACTCCACCTCATTTTACAACAAAAGATAATTTTAGTCTGAGTAAAACGACCAAAACAACAAAAATCCAATTAATAGAAGACGAGATAGGAACTTAAAAATTTTAAATGGAAAAAAACAGTGCTTTGAAGGCACTAGCAGTCAAAATGTTAATTGAGGTCGTGAGGGACTACCAGTACAAATCCAAAGTACAGGCTGACCATAACGAAGGGCAGGTTGGCTACAGATCCCACGCAGTGTCTGCTGAAAAAGTACCTTGTGCGGAACAAGAGTCAGCGTCGAAGGCTTCACGGCATTAGTTCCAATACACACAGCCGGGTCGATGTTTTGGAGTTGAGCCTCGCAGTCATGGTCAAAGGATCTGTACAAAAGGGTGTGGTGATGGACGAAGCATGTGAATCAAACAAACACTCACACCCAGTCAAAAGATCTGGGTTTAATCCATCACCGTTCTTTAGCCCACTCTGCCACCCCAGTTCAGACATGGCTATATGCAAATCAGTCTGACCCTGTGCCTCATGGGAACAGTCCAGCCCGAACTGCCAAGTCATGTCTTCCCTGGACCGGAAACAAGCTTCAGAGGACCGGTTTCTGGCATTCCAACCGTCTTCAGCCCGGCTTGCTTGAATCCAGTGGCAAAGTGAGCAAGGGACTCACGTCTGAGCATACCCTGCCTCACTTATGGCGGCCAAAAGCGGTACAAAAGGGGGTGGTGATGGACGGAGCATCTGAATCAATCAAACACTCACACCCAGTCAAAAGATCTGGGTTTAATCCATCACCGTTCTTTAGCCCACTCTGCCACCCCAGTTCAGACATGGCTATATGCAAATCAATCTGACTCCGTGCCTCATTGGAGCAGTCCAGCATGAACTGCCAAGCCATGTCTTCCCTGGACCGGACACAAGCTTCCGAGAACCGGTTTCTGGCATTCCAGACGTCTTCAGCCCGGCTTGCTTGAATGCAGTGGCAAAGTGAGCAAGGGTTTCATGTCTGAGCATACCCTGCCACACTTATGGCGGCCAAAAGCGGTACAAAAGGGGGTGGTGATGGATGGAGCATCTGAATCAAAACACTCACACCCAGTCAAAAGATCTGGGTTTAATCCATCACCGTTCTTTAGCCCACTCTGCCACCCCAGTTCAGACATGGCTATATGCAAATCAGTCTGACCCTGTGCCTCATGGGAACAGTCCAGCCCGAACTGCCAAGCCATGTCTGGAGGGCACTGTGTTGGTTCCGATCAGTGCAAAGGTATCACTGCATTGATATTTACAGCAAGCAGCTGCAGAACCTACTTCTAAGGCCCAGGACTGGAGGGGGGGTCTCAGGCAAGGGTAGGTCTCACAGATTGCAGAGTGCAGTAGCACCAATAAAGTTGCAAGAAGTTTGTTGTGTCCCTGATACTTCATAAGACAGGAGGCAAGCCAGCAAGCCCTTGGAGAATTTTGGGTGCAAGTATGTAGAGAGCAGGCTCAGTCCCTCTCACTCCCAGGCAAGCAGCAGCAGGCCAACACAGCAGAGCAGGTTGCATAGTGGCAGTCCATCCTACAGCCTAACAATCAGCAAGCAGGCCAACACAGCAATACAGGTAGTAATGTGGCAGTCCCTCCAACAGCATGGCAGCTCTTCTTCCAAGCAGAATGTCCTTGGTTCCAGTGGAGTTCTGATTTTGTGATGTCAGGGGTCCAGTATGTATAATCCTAATGTGCCTTTGCAGTGGGGGAGACATCAAAGAGGCCTTTGACGATCTCAGGGTCCCTGCCTTTCTTGCCCTGGCTCCAGACACACTACAGGCGGGCTGCTGTTTGTGTGGGGATAGACCCAGCCTTATCAGGTGCAAGTGTCAACTCCTCCCTCCCAATGTACCTCAGGAAGGCCCATCAGCTTGGTGAGGGGCCATCAGGAAGCAATTGTCAAACCCATTCTCTCTTTGTGTGATTGTCTAGAGTGAATGCACAAAGCCCAGTTGTCATCCAACCCAGACATATATTCAGAAACAGGCAGAGATGCAGAATAGTTACAG
The DNA here is from genome assembly GCF_964263255.1 of Lissotriton vulgaris. Taxonomy (NCBI): domain Eukaryota; kingdom Metazoa; phylum Chordata; class Amphibia; order Caudata; family Salamandridae; genus Lissotriton; species Lissotriton vulgaris. The sequence goes on along the minus strand of NC_141687.1, from coordinate 1,286,829,742 downwards.
TAAGAAATTGCTAGTTAGGCCCACGGGACAGAGAAAAGGCAGGGCAGTTAATACATATACAACTGGGAAATGTGCCTAAATCTCTAGATTTTCAGAAGCTTAAATTATTTAAGCTTTTAAGACAAACATATACAACTTGTGTTTATCCTGGTTCTTTTATTCAAACCTTTTTACTTAATATTTTGAGGTTTTTTTTAAATTTTCAATCACATAGAGAAATTAAAACAATGTTTTTCAGTTTTCATATTACAAAAACATATCATACAATATTTACACAAATGAAAACAATGAAAAAATAGTAAGTTTTTAACAAACAACCTCACAAGACATTTTAAATGGACAATTTTGTAATCAAACACTTTGTGAAAGACAAATAGATTACATTAAAACAATGAAACAACTACTTTACATCACATTGCCCTATTCTTGAATGTCCATAAAGTGTTTTCATTTAGCGACTACAATGGACACTATAATAGGGCATAAAGGGTGTTTTATCCCTTAGTTTTAGAGTGGAATTCAACCATATGCCGACGCGTTTCGAATTCTGTTAAGTTCTTCACAGAACTCTCATCAGGGCTTTTTTCTTTTTGATCTGAAATAGTGTGGTCAAGGCCTTCACACTAATTTCAATGTCGGATCAAAAAATAATCTGCACTTCTTCCGTTCACAGCTTTGGTTATTGCAGTTTTCTGGGTCCAAGCTATAAGTCAGTGCGTCTTTTATTGTATTATGGCCGCCGAATACTGCTAGTGAAGTTGTCATGATTAAGCAGCCAAGCCTCCTTGCTTTTCATAAAAATCGCATTGATGATTCTTCATCTCTTAGCGCTCAGTCTTCTTAGGTGGCGCTCTGTTTAAATTGGTTCCAACCTTCTGTGGAAACCCGTGTTTCCGCAGTCTAAAGGTTGTTTCCTCCATCACTGCAATACCTTTCCCTATGTGATTGAAAATTTAAAAAAAACCTCAAAATATTAAGTAAAAAGGTTTGAATGAAAGAACCAGGATAAACACAAGTTGTACACGTTTCTCTTAAAAGATTAAATAATTAAGTCTTCTGAAAATCTAGAGATTTAGGCACATTTCCCAGTTTATATAACTTTCTAAAAGTTGTATTTTCAGACTTACAATTTAAAAAAAGGCTTCACCATAAGTTCGGATTTTAATTTGTGAGTCCAGAGACACCAAACTCCAAATTTCTATCTGCTCCCAATTGGCAATTACACTTAAAAGGTGTTTAAGGCAATCCTAATGTTAACCTATAGGAGACAAAGGCCTTGGAGTAGAGATAAACCAAATGCAGGAGTATTTCACTACCAGGACATGTACAACTTAAAAATGCGTGTCCGGGGGCGTGGTCAAAATGGCAGCCTGACAAGACGTGCCTCGCTCGGCTCCCCAGCCCTGAAACCCGTAATGCCCTTCCATTAGCTGATTGGTAATATTTCTTATCGTCAGTCAGTTGCCGCATATCGTAGGGAACTGCACTGGCTACCTGTGGCCAGCCGTATCCAGTTTAAGATCCTCACTCTGACTCACCGAGCCATTAATGATCGCGGACCAAACTATCTAAAAAAACGAGTTTCAATATCCCGTTCCATCAGATCTCTGAGATCCAATGACCTATGCCTTCTGATCTCTCCCCGCTTTAGATTATCCAGAATGGGTGGCAGAGGATTCAGTGTCATTGCTGCAAAACTATGGAACTCGTTGCCAGTCGATCTCAGATTCTGCCCTTCCGAATCTATCTTCCGGGCCAGACTCAAAACCTGGCTCTTTTCTAAACTCTGATTTATTACCCCTCTCTGTTCCTTCTCTCCCCTCCAAGACTCAGGTTCTAGCGCCGGGACACCCCTCCGGGGGTAGCTGTGCGCTTTATAAGCTACATAAAATAAAATAAAATAAAATAGCACGCAAATCCTTTTAATCGCAGGCATCCCAACCCGCTGAGCAGTGTTCCTCAGCATCGCCCGATTTACCAGCCTACAACCACCGGGGAGCCCGCCAGAGCCCTACTCAGCCCAGCACGAAGTCCCGCTGAGGAGGCGCGGCGTAATGGCGACCGCGAGCTGAAGCAGCCTGCGACGGCACCTGAGAGCAGAGCGCCCGGCTGGGCGCCGGTGGTGAGCCGCGGATAGCGGAATGGAAAAGACTGGGACCCATAGCAACGCAGCATCGGGAGCCGGTGACAGCGGCTCCCCGGACGGACCTGGTGGGCCAAAGCGAAAATTGAGGCCCCGGCTTCGGGCCTAGGACGAGCGGTGGAGAGGGGTCTGGCCGCAGCTTTGACCTTGGCGGGGGCTCTCCACAACGGGCCCCGAAGCGTGCACCCACCTAGGCGCGTGGTGGCTGACCCCCACTGCATGTTAACCAACTGAAACGCCGATAGAAGGGGGCTGAGGCCTGTGCATGCGACGTGGGCAGTTGCGAAAATTGAGGACCCGGCTTTGGGCCTGGGAAGACCCGGCTACCGGCGAGAAGGAAGAGGCCTGCAGAGGTGTTGAGGGCCTGTACCAGGCATGTGGAAGCATTGCCGGCCCGGCGACCCCTCTTGCCCAGCAGCAGGGCCCACGACCGACAGGTGAGGAGGGGGCACGGAGGGAGTGGAGGTGCCCAGCTACAGGCCGCTCACAGAGCCAGCCAGGCGCGACTGGGAGCGCTCCGGGAGAGAACGGGGAGGCTGCCCCATTGTGAAGTGACCCCTGCAGGGGACCCCCACCTTAAGGGGCCGGCCTGGTCACTGCTGAGTTACCCGACCACCCCGGGAGTGCCCACCCATCACACCCCACCCGATTGAAGGCACCAGCTCGTCCTGCCCTTCAGAGCCAGTATGATCATGGCGCCATGGCCAACACGGGACGCAGGGGAGGCCATACTATTACTGACATGTTAGTTAAGAGCACCCCAAAGGGTGAGAAAAACCAGACACCCCCCTCACCAACAACATCAGCCAGCACCCCAGGGCAGGACAACGGGGGCTCTCATCACTAAAGCCTTCCTGGAATCGCTCTTCAACACCCTGAGGGACGACTTCCAGACCCTGAAGCAGGATCTGGCTGGGGAACAACGCAAACTCCGCCGAGATGTCGATGGCTTGGGAGAACGGGTGGCCACGATGGAGGAAGCGGACCAGGCCTGCAGCGAAGAGGTGGAACTTTTGCAGCAAGAGGTCCTCCGGGAGCAACAGGTGGACCTCCAGGCGCATGCTGAGGATCTCGAAAATCGCTCCCAGAGGAATAATATACGAGTCCGGGGAGTGCCATTGAAAGCAGAGGGGAATAGCGTCACTTGTTACCTGCAGGAGCTGTTCAGGGAGATTCTCGGCAAACCTGCTGACTTTGACATTCGCATTGATCGCGAGCACAGAGTTGGCCTGGCGCGACGCGCACCTGCCCCCCCGCCGGACATCCTGCCCTATCTCCCTGACTACCCCTTGAAGGAACGGATCCTGAAAGAGGCCCGTCAGAAACAGCCTCCTCACTTCCAGAGCAGTCCCGTGGCCTTATTTCAGGACCTTTCGGCCATTACACTACAGAAGAGGAGGGCCTTCCGGGTGGCCACGACATTTTTGCGGGACAACGGAGTACCCTACTCCTGGGGTCACCCATTTCGGTTAATTTTCAAATGGAAAGGGGCCCTACACCAACTCCGCTCACTCCGGGACACATGTGCCCTACTGGGTATCGACCTAGCAGAGGATGAGCGAACGGTAGAGGCCTTACCGTGACAGTCACAGGAGGGCCCACACAGCGGTCCCAAGGCGGATGGCAACGAGTGAAGGCAACGCTCTCCTAAAGCGGACCTTAAACCTGACTCGACGGCCATGGCCCAGGAATAGGCTGCGGCCATACAAGAGGTGGTCAAAGATACGATGGCCCCACCCTGAGGCACTATTGATAAGAGATCTGCCTTCATCGCATTGTATTCACAAGGGTGGGGGGGGGCAGGGAGGCCACCGGGGCTGCCACTGCCACAAACTCCTCCACATTGAGACTCTACAGGCCTGAACTGCATTCTGATAGGCCTGGGACTATGGTTTGCACTTGGGGATTCCTAGTTGGGGTTCGGGAGGGGGGAGGGGGGAGGGGGCTGGCGGGGAGCTGGTTGGAGTTAGGATGGGGGGTTGGTGGATTGGAAGGGTTGGGGTTCGTAGGGGGGTGACGGGGTGGAGGGGGGTCTTCAGTTGGGGTTTGGTTTGGGGCGGAAGGGGGGGTCAAGGGTGGGAACCAGTGTGCCAGGGGGGGGTTCAATGAGCTGGATCGATCGCTCTCCACATGTATGTTGCGCCGCGCTGTCATCATTCTCATATAGCACCTTTTATCCCTTCACCCTGAGATGATGGACTCAGTTTTGAAGGTACTGACCCTGAATGTGAAAAGCCTGAACAATCCCGTTAAGCGGAGGGCAGTGGTCTCCTATCTGGAAAACTTTGGGGCAGAGATTTGTTTACTCCAAGAGACCCATCTGCTCGCGAAGGATTGGGACAGGATGCGATCCCGCGCCTTCCCCCAGCAATTCTTCTCCTCTCTACCGGAGAAAAAGGCAGGGGTAGCCATTCTGGTGTCTAAGCGCTTTCAGGGACGGGTTGGAGATTAAATGGGGGAGATCAAGGGTAGGCTCCTAGCATATAGCCTCCTGATAGGTGGCCAGCATCTGACAATTGGTTCCGTGTACACTTCGAACATGGGGCAGGAATCCTTTCTGAAAGGCGCCATCTCAGAGACGCTTCAATCCCCTAACCCTCTCTTGCTTATAGGGGGGGACCTTAACCTGGTAATGGACACAAGTGCAGATAGATCTGGGCATAGATACGGGGACACGGGCACACTCTCCACCGCAGGCAAGGCTTGGCTACACGATCGGGGGCTGGTGGATTTCTGGAGGGCCAAACACCCTGGGGCGTCACAATACACATTTTACTCACATGTACACCGCACTTATGCCAGACTGGATCACTTTCTCGGCTCCTCTGATCTAACCGCCAGACTAGCCGACGTTTGCATTGTGCCAGCAGCTCTTTCTGACCGCGACGCCGTCGAGCTTATGCTTACGGTTCCCAAAACTAGATGTCCCCCTGGGAAGTGGAGGTTGCGCGAAACTCTCCTGCAGCGCCCGGAGGTCATCAAGCAACTTCGCAAGTGCATTACGGATTATCTGGCCATTAATGACACGCCCGAGACATCGGCTTCAGCACTGTGGGGAGCCCTGAAATTGGTGGCTTGCGGCAAACTGGAGGACCTGGCTGCCCAAGTATCTGAACTCAAGAGGGTACACAGTCGCACCGGGGCTCTAAGGGTTTGGAAGCAATTGAAAGCTGCCAGGGCCCAACTGGCCAGCCTGGATCGGATAGGGCAGAGTTCGCCATCCTACGCCTCCGCCACACTTACTATGTGGGAGGGAACAAGACCGGTCGCTTGCTCGCTAGCGCTCTGAAAGCAAAATCCCAGCGCTCGAAGATTCAAGGCCTCAAGGACAGGAATGGCGATGAAATCAAGGAGGAGGCACAGGTCGGGGAAGCGTTTCGGGACTTCTACGCCTCATTATACCACACTGTTTCAGGTACGGACATCAATAAGTACCTGGAGAACGCGGAGATCACTGCACTTTCCCCAGCGGGTGCGGACACCTTGGAAGCCCCCATCCGCTTAGAGGAGGTGGTGGCAGCTATATCTCGCCTTCAGCCTCTCAAGTCCCCGGGACCGGACGGTTATTCAGCTGGTTTTTATAAAGCCTTTAGCCCGCTATTGGCTCCTGTCCTTACTCGGCTTTTCAATTCCTTCAGCGGCCCGGGCTCCATCCCTCCGGATATGTTGGAAGCCGAGATAGTGGTGCTGCCTAAACCCGGCAAGGACCCCACACACTGCTCGGCGTTTCGCCCTATCTCCCTCCTTAATTTGGACCTGAAGCTCTTCACAGGCGTGCTGGCCGCACGCCTCAGGCCATACTTGCCTGGGATTTTGGTGCCCAATCAATCGGGCTTCGTTCCGAGCCACCAATGTAGTGATAACACCAAACGGATCCTCCGCCTGATCGACAAGGCTCATTTCTAACAGTCGGACTCAGCCCTTCTGGCCATTGACGCCAAAAAAGCGTTTGACCGAGTTGACTGGACCTTCCTACAACGGGTCCTGGCCCACTTCAAGATAGGGGATCGCTTTCAATCTTGGATTGCGAGCTGTTATCAACACCCCCTAGCGCGGGTCCGCCTGGGTGGCTTGCGTTCGAGCTCATTCGAGATCCAGCGTGGCACCAGGCAGGGGTGCCCCCTCTGGCCTCTTTTGTTTGCTCTATATGTGGAGCCGCTGGCGCAAAGGATCTGCGATAACCAAAATATCCACGGCATCACTTTTGGCGGAGAACCACACACAATCGGCCTATATGCCGATGACATTATAGCCGCTCTCGATCGCCCGGAGCGCTCTATTCCCGCATTCATGGGAAAGATAGAATCCTTTGGTGAAGGGTCCGGCTTCAAGATAAACAGGGGGTGCCGCTCGTTGTGGAGCTTGCTATCACGGACCTTGCTGTGGGGAAGCTGATTTTTGATCCTTTGAACCCGGATCACGGAAATTGCTGCTGAGAAGCCGCCTCTGTATAGGTGACGCTGCGCCAGGGATTCTCCTTCAGGACGGGACTGCGAGGCCCACCAGGCTGTGCGAGGAGCATCAAGCACACCTGCTGCCTCTTCCCGTGACCCCTCCCCTCTGTGACCGGCTTGAAAACTCCTCGCGGCCCCTGCTTCGCGGGAGCCGCTCGTTGTGGAGCTTGCTATCACGGACCTTGCTGTGGGGAAGCTGCTTTTTGATCCTTTGAACCCGGATCACGGAAATAGCTGCTGAGAAGCCGCCTCTGTATAGGTGACGCTGCGCCAGGGGTTCTCCTTCAGGACGGGGCTGCGAGGCCCACCAGGCTGTGCGAGGAGCATCAAGCACACCTGCTGCCTCTTCCCGTGACCCCTCCCCTCTGTGACCGGCTTGAAAACTCCTCGCGGCCCTCGCTTCGCGGGAGACGCTTGTTGTGGAGCTTGCTATCACGGACCTTGCTGTGGGGAAGCTGCTTTTTGATCCTTTGAACCCGGACGACGGAAATTGCTGCTGAGAAGCCGCCTCTGTATAGGTGACGCTGCGCCAGGGGTTCTCCTTCAGGACGGGACTGCGAGGCCCACCAGGCTGTGCGAGGAGCATCAAGCACACCTGCTGCCTCTTCCCGTGACCCATCCCCTCTGTGACCGGCTTGAAAACTCCTCGCGGCCCCCGCTTCGCGGGAGCCGCTCGTTGTGGAGCTTGCTATCACGGACCTTGCTGTGGAGAAGCTGCTTTTTGATCCTTTGAACCCGGATCACGGAAATTGCTGCTGAGAAGCCGCCTCTGTGTAGGTGACGCTGCGCCAGGGGTTCTCCTTCAGGACGGGACTGCGAGGCCCACCAGGCTGTGCGAGGAGCATCAAGCACACCTGCTGCCTCTTCCCGTCACCCCTCCCCTCTGTGACCGGCTTGAAAACTCCTCGCGGCCCCCGCTTCGCGGGGGCCGCTCGTTGTGGAGCTTGCTATCACGGACCTTGCTGTGGGGAAGCTGCTTTTTGATCCTTTGAACCCGGATCACGGAAATTGCTGCTGAGAAGCGGCCTCTGTATAGGTGACGCTGCGCCAGGGGTTCTCCTTCAGGACGGGACTGCGAGGCCCACCAGGCTGTGCGGGGAGCATCAAGCACACCTGCTGCCTCTTCCCGTGACCCCTCCCCTCTGTGACCGGCTTGAAAACTCCTCGCGGCCCCCGCTTCGCGGGAGCCGCTCGTTGTGGAGCTTGCTATCACGGACCTTGCTGTGGGGAAGCTGCTTTTTGATCCTTTGAACCCGGATCACGGAAATTGCTGCTGAGAAGCGGCCTCTGTATAGGTGACGCTGCGCCAGGGGTTCTCCTTCAGGACGGGACTGCGAGGCCCACCAGGCTGTGCGAGGAGCATCAAGCACACCTGCTGCCTCTTCCCGTGACCCCTCCCCTTTAGCTAAACTTCCAGCATATAACCAGCTGCAGCTACGCGTAAGCGGGACGCGTGTGTGGGACAAATCCCGGGACAAAGCCCGGACTAAGGGCGGACCCTCTTAGGCCCTCATAGGCCAGATTAGGCTGGGCCGGGCATACTTTCCTGTTCACTTGTTTTTTGGTACTGGTTTCTACTTAGCCCTTGTTGTCCAAGAAATTCCATTTACCTATCATGCCTTCACCAGCTCTGGACAAATCTATAGTGAAGCTGGGGTGGTCCAAGATTAGAACCCTGGATACATATTTTCCACACTCTTTGGCGGAGGAAGAGGGAGATTTGGATACTGCCCTTGCAGAACGCAGGGTTGAGCGCCGACGCTCTATTGAAAATCTGAAACGTAGACCCCTGGTAGATACTCTAGACGGTGGCTCATCGTTGATTGTTAGTGAGGAATCTCTTTCACAGGAAGGAGTCCCTCTTTTGTTGAGGGAATGTACTGTTAGTCCCTGTCAACCTGCCGTCCAGGCACCGATGCCTACCCCTTCCCCTAGCCTCTGTTGTACGGCTATTGATCTTATATCCCAACCTACCCTTATTTCTAAATCAAGGAAAGCTAAGCCCAAATTAGCTACAGTGGCCGAGCTGCACGGCCCTCCCCCTAATAAGTGTAGAAGGAAGTCGAGGGCAGGTAAGGGTAAATCCAAACGTTCCCATTCCGATTTTGGAAAACCTACTAAGTCTGTTCCAGTTCCCGGTAAGTCAAATGAAGTTACGGGTACTGCTCCTCTCCTTATAAATAGCCTGCCTACTTTATTGCCCCCAGTTGTCCCCCAGGGGAACCTAGAATTCTTACTCAGATCTCTGCTGCAGTCTATCAGCGAGAGTATTAAGAGAGTGGAGATCAGACTAACTATTCTTGAGGCTACATTAAGTAGTTTGAATTCGCAGGTCAATACCCTTGGAAGATCCCCTGAGACTATGTCCCCTCCCACCCTACCCCCCACCTCACAACCTCCTTCAGCTATCTCAGGACCAACTGTGGTGACCTCTGCCACCCCTACTCTGCAACCCCTCATGGCCAAACCAGTTCCTCCATGCCTTAGTAAAACTATCATTCCCCCACTACTACCCGCAGGTACTACTCCCCCTGTTATAAATCCCAATGGGGCTGTAAATGGTGACGGTATTCCACCCCCTTTACCAGAGAAACCCGCCCCTAGAGTTCGGAGACCCGACCTTCCCCCTGAAGCTAACGATCTTATGGTAGTTATGGCCGGGGTTCCTCCCCTGGAGATGGGGGAAGGTGAGAATTTTTTCTCACTAAAAAATCAAGTAATTAAATGGTTGAACTGGAATAGACCTCTTCCTGCATATTTTAATAATGAAATTGTGATGGTAAGGAGGGTACCCTGGCTAGGTAAGACCAGGAAGTCAATAGTAGGGGACTGTATTTTGGTGAGCTTTAGAGACCCAAGGACTGTTCATTACATCTGCTCGGGGTCGAATAGATCATATGAATCCACCATTCGGACCCTGCCTGTATCTTTTTTCTTACCCCCTGTACAAATGCATCGTGATCAAGCTCAGGACAAATGGACAAGGGTTGATCGGAGGGGTAGATTTTGTGGGTATCCAGCCCAACCTGTTTTTCAACCACCTCTGACACCCTTTCATAATTATAATCGTTTTAATTGTCTGAGTGGCCTTAATGGTGTTGATTGACTGCCCACTGCTGTAGACCCCACTATTTCTTCTGATAAAGAGCCTACGGTAATGCCCGACAGTAGCCCTATTTCTATTCAAGATCTTGCAATGTCCCAAACTGCCCCGATAATCCCCGTGGCTTATCCAGTATTATTGGACCCTCTACCTGTCAATAATACTTTAATTACCACGGTACCAGTGCCTATTCAACCCCCCACTTGTTCCCCTGGGCTGAAGTTTGTTACCTGGAATGTTGCAGGGTGGAGCAGGCAATCGGCCTCTCTGGGGTGGAATGAGATCCTCACGGACTTTGATATTTTATGCTTACAAGAGACCTGGGCAACTGATGATATTGAACTTGATGGGTTTGTGTCTTATAACAACCAGGCAATAAGGACAGGTATGGGTAGGGCTAAAGGGGGGTTAGTGATTTTTACATCAGTCAAACTTCCATTATGTTTGATTTCCTGCCTCCCTGTGGGACACCACTCCCAAATTTTAATACTAGAACATCCTAAGGGTCATGTTTTAGTGGTGGTCAACCACTATAACAATCTGTTTAATGCCTCAGATACCTCGGTGGCAGAGGAGCTGGGTCCTATTTTGAGGAACTTACGAAACGATGTCAGTAAACCAATTGACATCATTTGGGGTGGGGATTTTAACCTCCGTACTTGCCCATATTCCTTTACTAGAATTTGTGGATATGATGGAGATAACGGGGAAAACAGAGCACATTTTGTACATACTCCCCATGGTGACTCCTTTAATTCCCTCGTGCTGAACTTGGATCTTATGATCCACTCCCCGGCCCTAGATGCGGATGGTAAGCCTGTCCCAACTTTTTTAGGACCCAGCTCGTCTTCTGCCATTGATCACTTACTGGTCTCTACGCATTTTACTCCTCATTGTACGGTTCCCGTCGTTACTGATCTTGGAGGTAGTGATCACCAAGCAATCACCATGCTTATTTCTGCATGGGGGCCTAGTGCTAAGAATTATTATTTGGTATTAGAAGATGTTACCCCGTGTAGACAGAATGGATTCCGTATAAAGTGGAATCTGGATAACTCCGAAAAATTGCAAGCTAGAATTATTAAAGAGGGGTTCGCTGAAATTTATAGTTGCCTTAATCCCGAGGCCCCTAACGGGTGCATTATAACTAATTTCGTGGCACTCGGTGATGCTGTAAAAAGGTGCCTTATCATTACTAAAGCCCGAATTAGGAACCAAAACGTGGGCTGGTTTGAAAGCCTATGTACTCAATCCCTGCGGGAACTCAAGTTGGCCTTAACAAAACTCCCGAGAGATAGGGAGGCCGTCAAATTACTTAGGCTTACCTATAAAAGTAATCTTGTACGTAGGAAGCAGGAACTCAGGGAACTTGCCTGGGATGCCCTGAACCAAGCATCGGTACTACGGGACAGTAGGCTGTTTTGGTCCACGGTTAACAGCCCTTTCCTTGCCAACGAAGAGTTTCCCAAATTGTCAGCGCAGGTTAGCGAAGCCAATTGGGTTTCCCATTTTTCTGGTATTTTTAACCCACCCGGGGGAGACTCTGACGGTCCTACTATTTCGATGTCTGATACTAGGATACCTTTGGATATTACCCTATCAGAGGTGGTTATCTCCCTAAGCCAGAGCAAAGGTGGAAAGGCACCGGGACCCGATGGGGTACCGGTAGATCTGTATAAATCTAACCCCAGTCTCTGGTGCCCACTCCTGACCCAGGTGTTTAATGCATCAGTCCTGGAGAACACCCCTCCTACTTGGAGTGAATCCCTAATTCTACCTATTTACAAGAAGGGAGATAGAGGCGAGGCAAAGAACTATCGCCCTATCTCCCTTCTTGATTCCTCCCTGAAGATTATGAGTAGGGTTCTCCTTATAAGGTTGGAGGAGTGGGTTGAAGAAAATAATATCATGGCTGAATCCCAATTTGGTTTTCGCAAAGGCTTAGGGACTACGGAGCAGTGCCTTAACCTTGACCTCCTTATAGGGAAATATACGAGAGCGAAACAAGGGTCCCTATTTCTCTGTTTTGCCGATCTCTCGAGCGCCTTTGACCTTGTGGACCATGAACTCTTGTGGTGCACTTTACTGGCCATGGGCGCTCCCCCGGCAATCATTCACTTTCTGGCTCGTCTCTATAATAGGCTGTCGGCCCAGATACGTTTTGGTCCGTCGGGTGAATGTACTGAGAAAATCAGGGTTAAGTCAGGCATAAGGCAGGGCTGTGTACTGGCCCCCCTGCTATTTTCCCTCTTTATCAATTCCATCGAATCTGAACTCAAAAAGGTCCAGGCTGATTCCCCTCAAGTCGGTGGACTTCCCGTACCAGTTCTGCTTTATGCCGACGATACGGTGCTTCTCTCGCGTACTCCAAATGGGCTACAGAAACTTATGAATACTTTTTATGATTTTATTAATGCGAGGAAATTGGAAATAAATAACACCAAGACCTTTATTATGGCCTGTGGTAAACGGATGAAGTCTGTTATGCCGTTCCATTTTAACAATCATAATATTGAGGTAGTGGACAGGTTCTGCTACCTCGGTGTTACCTTTAACAACAAGGGGACATGGTCCCAGGAGATCTCAAATGTTAATGGCAGAATGGCCAAAAGCTCATCTGGTATTTTTCGATTTGCTGCAAAGCTAGGAAGCCGTCGTATACCTGATATGGTCGACATTTACAGGCATAGATGTGCGTCTATTGCTCTGTACGGCTCTGGTATTTGGGGCTATAGTCAGCATAGGGCACTGCAAAATACCGAGAATGGGTTCCTTAGAAGATTGCTTTGCCTACCTCCCTCGGCACCTACTGTACTGTGCCATAGCGAAGTTTGTTTAAATTATCTGACTGATCTGATGGGATTAAGACCCCTCATGGTATGGAGGTCAATATGGGCTAAAGAAGAGACTACTTTTTCTAGGAAGATTATCACCGATTGTTTGAAGTTGGACAAAGTCCTTAAGATTCCCTGGCTAAGCTATGTCTCTTCTACTTATGGCAAGGTATTTAATTTTGACATCATTAAGGATCCCTATTGTGCCGTTACTGTATCGAAAAAGGAACTTAAAGATGTTTTCATCCAAACTAAGTCTGATATGCGTAGGGTAAAGTGTACTACCATGTCTACCTATGTATTTTATCACACCACTAAACCTGAAGGAAAGGGCATGCCTATGTACCTTAAATTCATAACCAAGCAGTCCCATCAGTTTGTTCTGACACGACTCAGACTTGGTATAGTACATAATTGAGTTGCCTTCCCTGAGATGAAACGTCCTAGCCATTCCCCCTGTCCTTGTGATGGTCAGACTAGGCAAAGTACTCGGCACTTCATGCTTATCTGCCCACTCTATATGCATCTTCGCCGTCTCTATCTCAGATCTATGTTTTTAAGATTATCAGTGTATACTATTACCCAAGCCATGGAATTATTATTTGCACTTGACTCTGCAGACACCTGTTTTTTTACTGCTACTTTTTTACTCAAAGCCATTTCTCATAGGAAAAGTCTGGTGTTTTAAATCTTCCGAAATTCTTCATTTCTGAGCTATTGTTTTTTTATAATGTTTGTATTGTGTTTTATTGTACGCTTTTGTGATTGTTTTTAATAGTCGAATAAAGCTTGAAATTGAATTGAATTGATAAACAGGGGGAAATCGCTGCTACTGCCTCTGGGCAGAAATACCCGCTCCTCCGCGGACACGCCAGAGTACGGAGGGGGCCTGCAGACGAGAACGCAAATTCCGTACCTGGGTATCACTCTCACCTCCTCCACGGACTCGACGGTTGCCCTCAACTACGCGAACCTTACATCCCAGATTCGCGCAGACCTGACACGGTGGTCCAAACAACCACTCTCCCTCTTGGGGCGAGCCGCGGCGGTGAAGATGTCAGCCCTGCCCAAGATTCTGTATATTTTCTAAACTATCCCAGTGCTGCCTCTGGCTGGCGCCATAGCAAACCTACAGGCTGCCTTTCACCACTTTATCTGGGGGGGAAACGTCCGCGCTTACACAAACAATTGGCCTATCGGGGCATGGACGAGGGAGGTCTTGGGATCCCTAATATCCAGCAATATGATCAGGCCTCACAGCTCCGCTACTTAGTGGAGTGGTATAGACTGGAATCTGAAAAAAGATGGTTGTTCCAAGACAGGGCGATGGCCCAGACGTCCCTTTGGAAGATCCCATTTCTCCTCCGGCATAACAGACCACGATACCTCCAAAGGTCACCCATCACTCGCCCCATTTTGCGCGTCTGGGACACAGTTGCCGTTAAAAGAGGCCTTACGACCTTTCCCTCCCCGCTCACCCCCCTCCTAGACAACCCAGAGTTTCCGCCGGGCACTGACCCACACGCCTTCTCACAGTGGCGTGGTACTAGCTGCAAGTGGCCAGGTCATCTCTTCGATCTGCAGGGCTTTCTTCCCCTGTCAGAACTGTCTCAGGGCTATGGCGTTGTCTCCCCCCCAACTGTTCCAATATTTTCAGCTTCGGCACAGACTCACACACCCTGATTACGCTCCACTAGTCAGCAGACGAATGACAGATTTTGAAAGTGGCTAGTGACGAAGGAATCGAATAAAAGTCTCATCACGGAACTCTATAAGCTGCTTACACCCCCACTTGCGATAGGTCGTGCAGCGGGACAGAAACGCTGGGAAGCGGAGCTCGAGAGGACACTGACAGACCGGGAATGGTGCTACATATACTATAGGGCCTCCCACACAACAGGCAACACTGCAGGCAGAGAAGCAGTGGTGAAATTGGCCCTTTACTGGCACCTTACCCCCATTCGACTCAACAAAGGGAACCCAACCCGTAGTGCGCTTTGCTGGAGGGACTGCGGGGAGCGGGGTACTATGGCTCATCTCCCTTGGGACTGCCGAGAAGTTAGGGACTACTGGAAAGCGGTATTAGATGACATAGACAGTACATTCAACACTGAGATCCCGAGATTCCCAGCTTACACTATCCTGGGCCTCCCCAATACACTCACCTTCCCTCTGAAATCCACCGGAGGGCGTCAAATGGGGATTTCCATGCAAGCTGCTTCCCAACACATCCTGTCACTCTGGGGGACAACCACTAGACCTACTCACACGGGATGGCAGCATAAAATCTGGTTTACACTGGGAATGAAGCGCATTCATGCTACACTCACACAGTCCGCGGATACGTTCCGCAAGATCTGGCTACCATTATCCCTTTTCACGACTGAATTTAACGGAGTTACATGCCCTAGATACCTCAGCTTATTACGCCTTACAGAGACCCCAAATGACCCTCAATGACCTAATGAAGGAACGAGCTGAGCAAACTGTGGATGCCTTGGCGATTGCTCTACTGATCCCGCACACTGGTTGGGGTAGGGAGGGGCTGGGGGGAGGGGGGGGTTGGTTTTTGTTCTTGAGGTTATGTTCTTTTAGCAGTCTCAGCACCTATGGCTTTTTTTTCAGTTCAAAAGAATTTTATTAAACAAGAAAAGGTGTCAATACAATAAATAAAGGTGATATAGAACTAAAAAATATAATAAAATAAAGCAATGCATCAATACAAATAGGCAGAATAGGCTTTAAAATGACAAGTGAGGCTAACCAACAGAAAAATAAAAAGAAAGAAGCAATAATAAAACATGATAAAAGAGAAATATAAAGGAGCGTTAAGATCAATCAAGGGGGTTTGGAGACTTCTTGTTGAGTAGGACACAAGTGAAATGAACGTTTAGCACATACATCAAGGTATAACGTTATTGGCAGCCACAAATTACTACGCTTCATTGCCATGTGAAGGGGAAAATGACAAACATTATACCACCATGCTTTAAATGAGATATTCGCAAAAATGTTCCAGTTAACAGTAATCTGCTGGAAGGCAACAGCTATTAATAAGTCAATAATCTGAACATGAAGTGCAGTATGGTCCCAACAGGGAGAAAGACTCCCTAAAAAAATATGAGTAAAGGAAAAGGGGATTTGAGTGTGAAAGATGTCATTAATTTGGGACCAGATTTGTTTCCAAAACGTATGAATGAAATTGCAAGAGCATAACATGTGAAATAAAGTTGCATTCGGTGAAGAACAAGACCAACAAAGGTCAGGAACTGCGGAGAATCGTTTACTCAACGCGTGTGGTGTAAAAAGGAGTCTGTTATAAACAAAGAAGAGTGTTTGTGTGATAGTGGCAGCTCTGGAAGATTTACGAAGTTTGGTCCATAGCTTATCCCATAGAGGAATGGACCAGGAAATGGCAAAATCACATTCTCATTGTTCCTCTACTTTGGATTTGGGTCGAGGTGAATTTGTCATGTGAAGCAATTTATAAATGGCAGAGGCTTTAGATGAAATATATAGGAAAGAGTGTAATTGTGAGGTTGGATTAGGAGGGATGGGGTGAGCCTGGGAATGCAAGAGATAAGTATATGTGGATAAAACCGCCTCTTTAAGTATAAGGTATTTGCGGGCAAAGGAAGCAGGGAGATTAAAAGATTGGCGGAGCGTTGGAAAAGACAAAAAGGTAGAATTAGAAAACAATTGAGAAACCCGAATTAGACCTTTTTGCCTCCAAGATTTCCAATAAAAGGGCCTATTATTTATAAGGAGGCTCCTATTATGCCAAATAGTAGTGGCCAGAAAGTCAGCAACCGTGGAAGGAGGGATAGGATTGGAAGCTAAGAGTAATTTAGTGGTAAATCTATGAATAGGGGTGGAGAGCAATTGTGGCTTGCGAGAAAAAGAAAGATATTCGGTAAAATTAAAAGGAGAAAGTGAGAGACGCTCCAATGTGACCCATAAAGGACAAGGATCATCAGGATCCCGCAGCCAAAAAGAAGCTTGCCTCAGAAGGAAAAGCCTTGTGGTATGCTGGAAAATCCGGAAAATTGACCCCACCTTCTGATTTAGGACGTGTTAGCCTGAAAAGAGACATGCAGGGTTTTTTTCCCATCCAGAGAAAGGAGGAAAGGATAGTATTGATTTTCCTAAAAAAACTTTGTGGGGATAGGGACTGGGATATTGGGGATAGTATAAAGAACTATAGGGGATAACATCATTTTAATAGTGTCAAGGCGACCCCACCATGAAAGATAAAGGGGGTGCCACCTAGTTGTAAGATCTGAAAGTTTCTGGGTACATTTATTAAGACAGAGCAAAACAGTTTCTGCAATGAAGGGGGTAACATGTAATCCTAGATATTTGATATGGGAGGGGCTCCACGTGAAATTGGAATCACTAAAATCGGGTTTAAAAGTGAATTTCGTCAGAGGCAAAATGTCGCACTTGTCATTGTTCAGTTTATATCCAGAGATCAACGAATATTCGTGAACTTCATCAAGGAAAGCGGGAATAGAGTCAGTGGGGTTGGATATAAAAAGCAAAATATCGTCTGCGTAGGCAGCAAGTTTGATGTGGGATTGTGAAGTCTGAAACCCATGGATGTTGGGATTTTGACGAAGCTTGGAGAGAAAGGGTTCTAAAGCTAAGTTGAAGAGGAATGGGGAGAGGGGACATCCTTGTCGAACCCCTCTTCCTAAATGAAAAAAGGAGGAGATTAAACCATTGGCACATACCGCTGCTCTTGGGCTGGAATAGAGAAAGGAAATTAAGGAAATAAATTTAGGGCCAAAACCAAACCATTCGAGGGCAGAGAACAGATAAGTCCATTCCACTCTATCGAACGCTTTCTCCGCGTCTTATGCAATAGCTGCCAGAGACTGTTGAAAGCGTGGGGATGTAGATAAAACATTAAACAATAGTCTAGTATTTTCAGTGATAAAACGTCCCTTAACAAACCCAGATTGTTCCGGTCCCAAAAGGTCAGGCAAAAAAGAGTCCAAACGTGCAGCAAGTGATTTAGCAAATATCTTATAATCAATGTTAACTAGGGATATTGGCCTGTTATTTTTACAATATCGGGTATCTTTTCCTTCTTTGGGTATTATACAGATATGAGCGTCAGAAAAGGTGCCAGAAGAACTGCCAAGAGTAACGAATGAATCAATGAGGGAGTGCAACTTAGGTAGTAATAATTTAGAAAATTGAAGGTAAAATTCAACTGTGAACCCATCCGGTCCAGGAGCCTTGTCTTTCTTGAGGAGTTGAAGAGTGGAAAGTAATTCCTGTTGGGATATATCAGATTCTAAAGGAGATAAGTCAATAGGGAAGTGGTGAGGTTCTTGTATGCTAGAAAAAAAGCAGAAAGGGAATGGGCAGTAGGTTGAGTTTCAGAGGAGTAAAGGGACAGAATTGTCATCTAAAACAGATTCAATGTTCAACTTATTATGTTTGACTTTCAAGTAATTAGCCAGAATCTTACCCGCTTTGTTTTTTCCACCATAAAATTTCGAACTAGATTTCAACAGGTATAAAGAAGCATCTTCTGTGGATTTTTTGTTAAATTTCATCTTGGCATCAACAAGAGCCGTCAAACTTTCTTGTGAGTGAGAAGTGTAGTAGGAGTGCTCCAAACTCTTAGGGGCATATTATCAAGGGGGTTTATCTCCACTTTTTTGGCTTTAAAAGCCAAGATAGCAGAGATAAAATTATCTCCCTATTTCCTAGCTGTCGCTAACACCAGTTAGCGACAGCTAGTAGGAGATAGCGACCATCTTGGGCCCCGCTTTGCATGTCAGTGATTTTTATCACTAATGACATGCAAAGTGAGCGTACCAAGATGTTAGCGACTGGAAACAGTCGCTAACATCGCTATCTCCTATTACCAACTTTTGGAGATATTCGCGCTAAGCTTGAATATCTCCAAAAGCTAACACCTGCCCCTGAGCAGTTCTTAGCCATGTTATCCAATGGTAGGTGGATAACATGGCTGAGAGCATTAGCTCGGTAATGCATGAATATCGCTGACTTTTCAGCGATATTCATGCATTTCGGCCGATTTTTATCGCTTAGAAGATATACCTTGATAATAGCAAGGTTCCTAAGCGATAAAAATCGCCACAGCTCGGCGATAAAAATATCGCCGCTAAACCAACATAGCGATAATTATCGCTAGTTGTTGGTAATATGCCCCACAATTTTTTGGAGAAGATCACTAGTAGATTTACGAGCAATCTTCCGTTTCTTGGCCACGTAACTAATTATGAAGTCTCTTGCCGCAGCTTTGAATGCATCCCAAATAGTGTGTTTGGGGCTAAAAGGGGTATCAATAATCATAAAAAATTCATTAACAAAATCAACAAAAGAAGCGTTAAATTTAGGGTCTAAGAGTAAAGTATTATTAAAACGCCATCTTTTAGGTCCAATAAGTTTAGGCACGATATCAATATTAATCAAGACAGGGGCGTGATCAGATAACAAAATGGGGCCAATTTCTGCATGTGTGAGAGTTTGGGAAATATGACGAGAAACAAAAATATAATCGATTCGTGATTGAGAATGATGAGATGGTGAAAAAAAGTAAACTCTTTAGTTGTTGGATTACACAGGCGCCAAGCATCGACAAGTTTATGTTGTGATATTGCTTGAGCAAAGAGTTTATGCGGTTTGTTAAAAATGAAAGAGGCTTTGGAACGCCTGTCCAGAAAGGGATCAAAAGTTTGATTACAATCCCCCGCCAAAATAAAGTTGTCATCTATAAATTTGGTAATACGGGTCGCCATGTTATGCCAAAAGGTAGAATCCCCCCCTGTGGGAGCATAAACATTTAGAAGAGAGAGTGGAACATCCCTCAAAGAAAGTTTGACATACAGCCACCTGCCATCAGGATCTGACTCCGTAACCAGCAAAGAATGAGAAATAGATTTACAAACTAAAATAACCACACCATTTCGTTTACCATCACCTGGAGCATAAAAGACTTCACCCACCCAGCCTCTTTTAAGCTTGACAGATTCAACTTCAGACAAATAAGTTTCTTGCAGAAAAGCAAAATCTACATTCAATTTGGCTAGGTGAGATAGAATTCTCCGTCTCTTAATGGGAGAATTGAGACCTTTAACGTTCCATGAAACAATACCTACTGACATTAGAGGTAATAAAAAGTATGAAAATGGTTGATAGCAATTATATGGGAAAGAGCCACAAGAAAAGTTGAGTCGGAAATTAATGAGAAAGAGAAAAATTGAGATAGCAGAAGAGAAGCAAAATATTGAAGAACAGACGACATGCAACAAGAGGAATTGTGAGAATGGAAAAGAAAAAAGAAAAATGTGTTTGGACTAAAAGAAGAAGAGAAGAGATTAAGAGCCAACTCTACAACGTAAAGAAGGATCAAAAGAGTAAGGAGAGCAATGAGAAAAAAGAGAGGAAGAAACAAAAGAGGACACCTGATCAAAAGAGAGATATAATGGGAAGCATACAGGAATATCAAAGACCAAAAAAAAAAGTAAGAGATAAAACATGGGTGAGAAAAACATACTTACAAACGAGGGAGGGCAAGGGAAGACGATCACGAACAAAACCATGAAAAAAGTGAGGGAGGGATGGAACCACATCGGGCAAGGCAAGCTTCTAGGGCAGCGGCCGGACGACTGGAGGAACACCACAGAACAGAAGGGAAAATCTATTGATAACATGTGGGAAAAAAGAAAAAGAGGATGAGTCAAACAGAAAAAGGATGGACGAAGATAAAAGAACAACAACAATAGACGGTTTAATAAGCAAAAAGGAATAGGAGAGAGAAAATAGGAACTACAAATACGATACTTGCAACATAAACAAACTTATAAACGCATTTAGCATAAATAATGTACCTGAGAAACAATCAACAATCAGAAACAGGGAGTGGAAAGAAGGCTGTCCATAACAATGAACACAAAATTAGAACTGGAGGGCCTCAATGTTCAAGTAGGAAGGGAAGTGGAAGGTCCAGCTAGATCCATATCGGCCACTCCACAGGAATTTAAGAAGCTTCTGAGGTGAAGAGGATCTTCATACGTCGTCGTCTTGTTGTTATATGTGACTTTAAAAAGACATGGATGAAAAAGTCCATATCTGGCCCCTATGGAACGGAGATCAGCTTGCATGTCCAAGAAAGCTTTGCGACGACTAGCAGTGGCTTTGACGTAATCCTGCACGAAGAACAAAGATGATCCTGACCAAGCAAGTCGGGGAGAAGCTCTAGCTGCTGACAAGACCTTCAGATGATCCGTGTATTCTAGGAAATAAATTATGACTCCTCTCGGTCTTGATGCAGTTGAGGTGGAAGAGGAAGGACGGCCAAGTCTATGGGCCCGCTGAATATTAAGCATTGTGTCTTCTGGGAGGTGCAAGAGCTTTGGGAGGAATGACTTGAAAAAGGCAATGGGATCAATCCCCTCGCAACCCTCCACCAGACCGTAAATACGCAAATTATTGCGTCAATTTCGATTTTCAAGGTCCTCCACCTGACGCTGAAGGGAGGAGACCTGCGATAACAAATGAGGAACTTTGGCTGAAGATTCCTGAAGAGAAAAAACATTTTGCTCCACTGAAGTGACTCTTGCGTCCATCTGTGCCCAGTTATCCGTCAATATTTGAAGTTTGGTGTTGGTTTCCTCCATAAAAGGGCGAAGAGCCCTGATTTCCTCCATTAAAGTTTCTACAGAGACAGAGGATAAGGGCTTGGGTGGAGAGGGGGGTCTTTCTTCAGCCTTTTGGTAGTGGCTTTTCCTGTAACTGTAGCAGGCTGCTCCATCGTGGGAAGCGCTTCTTCATCAAAAGACAGGTGGGAGGCCTCGTATTTAGCAAAGGCAGAAAATAGCTTTGAATTTTTAATTAGGGTTTGCGAAGGAGTAGTAGAGCCAAAAAGCTGCTTAATCCTGCCCATGTAGTAAAAGAGAAGAGAATAGTAAAAGTCAGGGTCAGGTAAGCATAAAGACATAACCCACAACTGCAAGCACCTGGAACGGTCACAAGAAAAGGAGTACAATATACAATGTCTGGGTAAAAAGTATCAAAATGAGGAGCATGAAATTCCAGAGCTTAAAATGGCCGCCGTAGTTGAGGTAAAATAAGACCCTGTGAGCATCATGAAAATGAAGATATTGTAGTGATTGTAATGATGCGGCAAAATATGATGAATTGGCCCACAAAAAAGCAAAGAGTCATTATTTGGGCAGAAGCAGCAGCAAAACGGTAAAAAGGAGCCAAGAAGCGAGGAACCAAAGACAGTGCATCTCCACGGCAGTGAGAGGCAGAGTAAACAAAATGGCGGTCGCGGCCGAGAGAAAGCCGCAACCGGACTTACTCCGCCAAATTCGGCAGGAAAGGCGCCTCAGGAAGTATCGGAAAGGGCTTCAATCCATGCCCGCCACCTTCCGACAGCAATTTATACCATCCGCGATACAAAACAGCAACTCCGTCCGCAGGTTCCGACAGCGTCCTCGGAGCACTCACCCTTGAGCCGCCATTCCCACTCGGTGCCAAGCCACGCCCCAGCACCTATGGCTTTTGCCTCACACTTAAAGTTTGGCTCATGCATCTCGATTGCAGTTTGTTCTGTGGAGAAGACATGCTTGTCTGTCTCATACTGACGTAAATAATTAATTTACTCTCTTAATTTCTATGCAGGTAAGTACTTAATCAATAATAACTCAATCGGAATGAAAAAAGACAGAGTCCGTGGTGTTAGAGTTTCTTAGGGGTTTTATTCCTTAAAAAGGAATGGTCGTGACCAGGATATCATGTTCTGACCACCACAGGGGTGTCAGAAGGGATAGAGCAAACTTTATTGATATTACATAGCTTATATACTTAATTCACATCATAAGTAATAGTGCAAGAGGCGTAACAGCTGAGAGAAGACAAGATAACAGTATACACGTGGTATTAGTACGTAATCAAGAGGCGTGAACTAGGCGTGAACCAGAGGTGTGTGCTAGAAACGTCACTGATAGGTGACGCAAGTGGGTGGCACCAAGGGGTGGTGCTAACAGAATTGTTGCAATGTCAGCAGAAATCAGAAGCTTGGATGCGCGCGCAGCTGCATGACGTGTGATTGGAGGGGTGCAGGGGACTTGACATTTACACTGACGGAAAGAGACAGAAGTCTGGCATGTCAGATCAACTTGTACTTCTATCATATCTGATATCTGAAATGAGGAACCATACTATCTGGGCAGAAAGGTTTCTAGGGCAGAAGCTATTCTATGCTAACTGTGGATGCGTGTATAAGCGCCTAAGTGTCTGCATGAGAAGCGTGGGGGCACGGGGCCTTCCATGGAAGCATGGTAACAGAGGCTATGAATTATTTGCATTGAGACAGGTCGGCCCTTTGGCTCTGCAGCTGGGGAGGATGTTTACTGGAGCTAGTAGGCAGGAATGCATTCTCGAGGAGCGGAACAGATAACTCGAAGGTTATAGTCAGTCTTGGCAGAAAGCAGGCTGAGCTGAGCGCGAGGGGCCGCGCTGAAAGTAAGTCAGAGTTCACGGGTACAGAGGTAGCCTGGGCAGAGGCTGTCAGAGTCAGGAGCCAAAAAAGAGGTTCGATGGCAGAAATTCAGGGCCTACTCTGCTAGAGCAGGAAAACATGTAAAGTGTACTACCAAAAAGACGGTGGCATAGCATACTTAGGAACGGACTATATAATCCATACATGGTGGATCTGAAAGAGGACAAGTTAACGTTGGACGCAAATGTATTTGCGTCTTCATAGCTGACACAGGAGGGAAGTTACATGCACTTTAAGCTGGTACATGGAGTCGGTGGGGTACGCGCTAGGGAACATAACATGACCAAAAATTTATATTTCCTCATTCCCTCCTTGTTCCCTACGGACCCTTCATGATATATCGATCCTCATGAATCGATCAGTTTGTTCTTGTAACATCATTTGTTCTTCTTTCTTTCGTTTACGTTTTGAGAGAAAACTGGAGTGTTCAATACAAGAGGTGGCACACAGTCCACAAATCGCTGGCCCACACTGCAGGCACAGGCAGCAACTGAATACTAGGACTAGGCCAATGCCTAGGAAGGATAGGATCTTCCATCCCCAAGCTGTTAACATTGTCCAGAACCAACCGGACCAAGTCCAGGTGCCTGGATTCTGATGTATCTGATTTGCAATTTTATGGAGACGGGTGATAGCTTGATATACAGATGGTGCGTTTTGTGGTATGAAAACACAGCAACTTGACCCGATGACCTTACAGGCTCCACCTCTATCTGCCAAGATGACGTCAATAACAAGACGATTCTGAAGGACAACAACCCGCATGGCGGACTGCTCTTCTGTTAAGTTACCTAAGGCGGAGGCAGTTTCATTCACTACTGCTTCAAGTGTTCTAGTTAATCTACGTATTAATTTACTATTCTGAACAGGTCCTAAAAAGAAAAAGAATCCTTTATTAAAGTCGGTGTACTGTTCCCATGCCGTCTCTGTGTAGTCGACAAGTGGGATATATCTTCTGGGACTATTCTTTACTAGATTGGTGTTTCTATGGTAATCGGGTGGAGCTAGGAAAACAGGTGGCAGAAGGAACGCAATATAACAGGTACCATCCCAATCTGGAGGTAGACGTATGTATGCGGTATGACCACAAACAAAGTAAGAATGTCTAATAGCTTTAAAGGACGATTTTCCATGATCACTGAATTCGACCACAGTAGTGCATTTACTATGACCTAAGTGTACTGAACCTTTCTTCTTGATACATAATTCACCAGTGACTGGCAATACTGACATAATGGGTAGAATTGGTGTGTCTTCGGATTCAACAGTGAGAATCATGAGGCTAATTGTATAATTACCTAATCCATACACTTCATTTTCTAGATCAGTTCCTATTCTAGTGGGGAGTCCCTCCTTATCTGGGTAACAGACGTCCAGCAGGACTAAGTTCAGATTTCCCCAAACCCAGCCCCCATCGAAAACAGCAATATCAGGATCTAAGGAGTTAATTATTTTAAACCATGCTCCGCAGGAGCCATTGTGAGTGAATGGGTACGGAAAGAGGGGCAGAGCTCCCTTGTAATTCTGGTAGGGAGGGAGTCGGCCTACATATCCAGCAATTTGTAGCATTGTTAGTTTGATGAGAATGATGTAGCATACTAATGAATGTATTGTTGCGCAGCGCAAGTCTGTAGGAGAGCTCGTGTGGAGGTAACTCACTAAAAGTGTGTTCAGCAGATACATTATAGGCAGATTGTTCACGCTTGAAAATAGGGTAATAGATAGGCAAAACGATGCTGACAACAATAATTAAAATACTCAGAATAAACATGATTAATAGTGTCACTATACAGTGACTACGAAGTGATTGACAATATGTACGTTTCTTTGCTTCTCTCTCTCTCTCTCTATCTCGATCTAGGGGATACATGTCAGAAACTATTTAACCGATTCACCTAGGGGAGGACTTAAACAATTAAACTGTCTGACTTGCTAGATCGTAATTTCATGCGATAACTTTCTTGAGGAGTTTTTTCTCGTTCAGATTCTGTAAAGTCTTTTTGTTCGACACAGTCTTTGGTGGGGGTGGACGAGTCTCGATCAGGTTTCAGTCCAGCGAATTTTTTTATATGACTCGTGTGAACCCACCCCTTTCTTCCTTCGATTTTCACGGCCGTCCTTGTTGTGAGAAGAACGGTCTTCGGGGACTTCCAGCGGGGCTCCAGCGGACTCTTTCTGTCGAAGTTGCGAACGAGCACAATATCGCCAGGACGGACGTCGTGTGGCTTTACATCAGTGTTGTCAGGGAAGGCTGCGGCAACCTGTGAACGACATGATTGGAGTGCAGACATCAAGGAGGCAAGGTAATCTGTCAACATATTACAATCAACATCAGTAATCTTTTTCGGAATGGGCGTCCCCCACATATTCGGTGGTCTGCCAAAGACCACCTCGTACGGGGATAGCCCTGATCTCGAATGGGCAACCATTCTCATGTAGAATAGTGCCACTGGCAGGGCGACTATCCAGTCGACCCCTTTCTCCTGACATATTTTGGCAAGGCGGATCTTTAGTGTCTGGTTATGCCTTTCTACAAGGCCTGCGGCTTCGGGATGTCGGACACAATGGAACTTCCACTGGTATCCTAGTAACAAAGAAACTTCTTTCATTAATGCAGATGAGAATGGCTGACCGTTATCTGAGTACACGACACGAGGCAAGCCGTATCGTGGGAAGAATTCACGAACCAACTGCTTGGCAGTGGTCGGAGCAGTGTAATCTGGGACTGGGTATGCTTCGGTCCAGCGGGACAGAGCACAGACAACTACGAGAACATATTTAAATCCTCGACAACGGTCCATCTGGATATAATCCATCTGGAGGACTTCAAAAGGGTGATCGGGAGGATGAAATCCACCTTGCTCTACAGGGACGCTTTTTCCTGGATTGAACTGACAACAGATCATGCAATTACGCACTTTCTGTTTTGCGGCTGCTCGTAAGTGTTTATTGTTCCAGAGATTTTGTAAACTGTCTAACATCGCTTTCTCTCCTAGATGTGCAGGACTATGTGCTGTATTTATCATGACTTGAACCATAGAGTCAGGGAGAAACCATGTAGATTTTCCCTTCGTCATCCAACCTTGATCTGTCTGGATCCCTCCTAGTTCGATCCATTTCTTTATTTCTTCTGGAGTAGCATGTGTCTGAATGTCGATAACATCTAGTGTGGGATCCCTGATTGTCATACAGTTTGTCGGATCTGTTGTCTTTGTCGTATCAGTTGTCTGAGTGTGAGTCAGTGCTGTATGTTTTGCTGTCTGATCTGCCAGGTCGTTACCCTGGGAAACAGAATCTGTGACTTTAGTATGTGCTTTACACTTCATGACGGATATGGCTGAAGGCAGATGTATTGCTTCTAACAGTGCTTGAATGAGAGGACCGTGTTGAATCTTGGCACCATGAGAGGTCAGAAAACCTCGTTCTTGCCACAGCATGCCGAAGTCGTGTACGACTCCGAACGCATAACGGGAATCAGTGTATATGTTGACATTTCTGTTCTTGGCTAGAATACAGGCTCGGGTCAGAGCGATGAGCTCTGCCGCTTGAGCAGACAGTGTATCAATACGATGTGTTTCTTTAACTTCAGTTTCAGTGGTCACGGCATACGCGGCCACTAATTCTCCTGTACTTGTTCTCATGCATGAACCGTCCACATAAAGTGTCAGGTCTGGATTTGTCAATGGAACATCTGTTAAATCTCGTCGGGGCTTTGTTACTGCATTAATGATTTCTATGCAATCATGCGGAACTGGATCTGTCATAACTGTAGGTAACAGTGTTGCTGGGTTCAAGATACTGCAACGTCTGATTTCTATGTGTGGCTGGAATAGTGTAGAAAAACTCTCTTGTTTTCCGGACGGATGCCTTTCCTAAGGTAGTTTCCCTTACCTACATACGCTATAGTATCTGTAGTCCTTCCTTGTTCTGCAAGTTCTTCTTCCTCCTCGGAGGAAGCTTTGTCATTCCCTTTCTGATGTGCCGTTATCACTGCCCTTCTAATTTTCTGGTACATACTGGCTATGCAAGCCCCCCTGTCATGTTTTCCTTCGGCTATATTTTGACCCCACTTGGTTAGTGCATCTAATTCACTTTGATCTGTCTCGGGCCTGTCTCGTTCTCTTATTAGACAATTTATGAAAAATCGTAATATCTGTGCTTGAATGTCAACTTTCTGTTTATCCATGGCATCCTTGATACTGTCAGGGTCTTTCCCTGTCTGTATAAACTCATATATTCTATCGAGACGCTCCTTCATTCCTACATAGCATAGCAAGATATCAGTGGCAGATCTTAATCGTAGGGATGCCAATATCATTAGATCGTTTTTTCCGGGTACTGGATCATATCTACAAACTGACATGTTTTCCTTTAATGCGTCAAGACGGGGGGACTGGAACGTGAGAGGACTCTGCGTGTCTCTAAAATTGAATCTGCGTGTCAATGGCGGGGTCCGAGGACCCGCCGTCGCACCTCCTGAAGCGGATGCTTGGGCATTATCTCCCTGTGGAGTCTGGATCTGAACTTGAATTTGTCGTTTAGTAGGATCAGGTAGGACTTGTTTCGGTAGGTCAATCTTGGGTGCGGGAAGTGGCGGAGCTGGCGGAACAGGGGAGGTCTGTCGTGGTACTGGCGGAACGTGATCTGGGGGCGTGGTGCCACCCCCATCCCTGTCAGTAGGCAGGGCACGAACAGGCAGATTGGTGTAAGCTGGTGCTACATCCTCTAGATAAGAATTTAAGAATATGTCTTTAGTAGTCTTATGCATTACTTTAGTTGGAACTAATGGTGGCGGTAAGTTTTTCGGTATTTCTGATAGGGCCTCAGATGTGCCCTCGGCCGCGAGATACATTCCGTTTACAAGATTGTTTCGGGCACGGTCTATTTGTTCTGTTTTTACTCGGATCCCTTCAATAACTAATTCGTTTTCTTGGGCCTTTTCTGATTCTTTAAGTCTGTCCTCTCTACGGAGTGCTTTCTCAGCACGCTTATGTGATTCCTTACGCCAGAATTCTATGGCGTCCTTCTGGGATTGTCTAGCTTTCTTTTTCCATAATGCTTCTTCTACCTTCATGATGCACTCGGCATCCCATGTTCCGGTAACAGGCCATCTGTGTCTTTCGTCTAGGTGCTTGGTGTAATCGGCCCATAAATCTAGATATAATATGGCATCTATGCCATGTTTGTGGTACATAAAGTTACCTGGAGTGTCCCTAGGGGGAATAGGAATTTCTTCCTCCAGTATCCCTTTCCTAGTTCCTATCTGCTTTAACTTGCTGAAAAACGGCATTTTGCTTACTTATTACTGAATGCTCAATCCTTATTCCTTAATACTCTTGACAGCTAGTTTATACGAGAAACACAATAAGACACATTTAAACAGTCACATTCATACCACGACATTAATCACATAAGAACATTTAAGACATAGATGACTATCCCCCTATACTGGATGTACTGCTCAACAGTACAGATACACTGGTGTAACAGTGCAGAAATTCGGAATACTAGATATACTGCTAAACAGTACAGATACACTGCCTAAAAACAGTGCAGACCGGACTTGCGTACCCAAACCCGTCTAGATACGACCCAGCAATGGTACTCACCGGGAAGCACGGAAACAGAAGGCCTCGGAAAACTCGACTGGACTCGACTCGGTACTTCGGAAAACTTCGGAAAACCTCGGAAAACTTCGGAAAACCTCGGAAACCTGGTGGGCCTCTTGACACCTCGGACCTTGCTTCTTTCGACTAGGCTCTGGTCGGGATCCTCCGCACTCCTCACCGCCTCGTCTGGGCACTGATCGCAGTCTTCGTCACCTCCTTGGGTCAGAGGGAGATGCAGGAAATCCTGCCGGTACGCGTAGGTTCCGTCTAACTGACGGCAGGGGACAGAGCTTGCAATGCGCCAACCGGCGCGTGAGGTGGGGGAGGGGTCCCTGTTCGGGCGCCAAAATGACGTAAATAATTCATTTACTCTCTTAATTTCTATGCAGGTAAGTACTTAATCAATAATAACTCAATCGGAATGAAAAAAGACAGAGTCCGTGGTGTTAGAGTTTCTTAGGGGTTTTATTCCTTAAAAAGGAATGGTCGTGACCAGGATATCATGTTCTGACCACCACAGGGGTGTCAGAAGGGATAGAGCAAACTTTATTGATATTACATAGCTTATATACTTAATTCACATCATAAGTAATAGTGCAAGAGGCGTAACAGCTGAGAGAAGACAAGATAACAGTATACACGTGGTATTAGTACGTAATCAAGAGGCGTGAACTAGGCGTGAACCAGAGGTGTGTGCTAGAAACGTCACTGATAGGTGACGCAAGTGGGTGGCACCAAGGGGTGGTGCTAACAGAATTGTTGCAATGTCAGCAGAAATCGGAAGCTTGGATGCGCGCGCAGCTGCATGACGTGTGATTGGAGGGGTGCAGGGGACTTGACATTTACACTGACGGAAAGAGACAGAAGTCTGGCATGTCAGATCAACTTGTACTTCTATCATATCTGATATCTGAAATGAGGAACCATACTATCTGGGCAGAAAGGTTTCTAGGGCAGAAGCTATTCTATGCTAACTGTGGATGCGTGTATAAGCGCCTAAGTGTCTGCATGAGAAGCGTGGGGGCACGGGGCCTTCCATGGAAGCATGGTAACAGAGGCTATGAATTATTTGCATTGAGACAGGTCGGCCCTTTGGCTCTGCAGCTGGGGAGGATGTTTACTGGAGCTAGTAGGCAGGAATGCATTCTCGAGGAGCGGAACAGATAACTCGAAGGTTATAGTCAGTCTTGGCAGAAAGCAGGCTGAGCTGAGCGCGAGGGGCCGCGCTGAAAGTAAGTCAGAGTTCACGGGTACAGAGGTAGCCTGGGCAGAGGCTGTCAGAGTCAGGAGCCAAAAAAGAGGTTCGATGGCAGAAATTCAGGGCCTACTCTGCTAGAGCAGGAAAACATGTAAAGTGTACTACCAAAAAGACGGTGGCATAGCATACTTAGGAACGGACTATATAATCCATACATGGTGGATCTGAAAGAGGACAAGTTAACGTTGGACGCAAATGTATTTGCGTCTTCATAGCTGACACAGGAGGGAAGTTACATGCACTTTAAGCTGGTACATGGAGTCGGTGGGGTACGCGCTAGGGAACATAACATGACCAAAAATTTATATTTCCTCAATACGCTACTTATATATGGAGCCCTCATTTTGCTATGTACTGCCTGTGCTCATTCTTAAAACCAATAAAACTAGATTTGAATTTAAAAAATGTGTGTCCTACTTTTTAAATACACTGCATCCTGTCCATAAGCTACCTAGGGACTAAGTTAGGGGCGATTTACATGTAATAAAATGGAAGGTTTATGCCTGGCAAGTAGGATAACTTAATCAACAAAGAGAGGGACAAGAAGGGCTATTTTTAACGGGGTCCAGCGTATATGTCCTGTAACTAAGTAGACAAAGAAGAGTACGCAGTTCCCCAAAGTGTTGCACCACAAAGAAGTCACAGAAGGGTGGGAAGAGGCCCCGGTGAGCGAAGGGGGTAGGGGAGGGGGAATCCCCCTTTCGGGACTAAAACCCTCACACATCCAGCAAGCTAGGTGTCATGCTTCATCATCTGGGTTTTGCTCCTCATCAAACTGGCGGTGCAATGTCTGACGGGCACTCTAGAAGGGGCTCTTTATCTGAGTTCTTTTGTCCCTGCCAGTTGGTGCTGTGGGTGTGAGGGCCCTAGGTGAAGTGTAGATGCAAGGGAGTGGTGAACAAATGTGTTAAAAAAGGGTTAGGTAGTCCACTATGTAATTTTAATGGTGTGGCTAACTACCTTATTAAAAGAAAGAATGGAAGAGGTCACTATCCGGTAAAATGATCCAGGGAAGTGCACTCTACCTAATGGTCAACATGTTTCTTGCTATGTGCTCAAAGAGATGCAGTGCAATTCATCAGGACCTAAAAATGAAAAACTATCTACACACAGTGGTAGGTTAACTCGCCAGCTTGAAATGGCAGTTCTACAACTTTACACAGGCCCTTCAGTGGCAGGCCTAAGCCATGTTTAAAGGGGTACTGAGTAGGAGGATCACTCAGTGCTGCAGGCTCACTAGTAGCATTTAAATTAAAGGCCCTGGACACATGTAGTGCACTTTACTAGGGACGTATAAGTACATCAAATATGCCATTTGTGGATATGCCAATGTTAACATGTTTATAGTACAGAGCATACACACTTTATAACTGGTTAGCAGTGGTAAAGTGCCCAGAATCCTACAGCTAGCAAAAAAGAAGTCTGCAAAACTGGAGGTCAGAAGGGATAAAAGTCAGGGGAAACCATGCCAAGGATGCCAGGTCTAACATTACTGTTAAAAGTATTTTATTTTTCTTACCTTAGCTCCTAGCGAAGGTCCCATTTCAACTCCTTGTGTTTCACCTTGTATTAAGCTAATAGTGAATACATTGTTATTATGTACTATTAGTAAAATGTAAAAATGGGCAGAAAACACAGTGGGTGTAGGTCCAATACCCATATGGGTCGGGAAGCCTCTGTGATCTTTGCTCTATTTTGCAGCTTGCTAGCAAAATGATGGCAAGTCTAGGTTTGTCTTTATATGCAAACTCAAGAAATAAATACATGAACTTTGTTTCACATGTCATATAAAAGCAGGAATAACAGCAAGCCTACCTATATTGAGTAATCAATGTTATTTAATGATTTTCGTGTTTTAAATAAAATTGCATTCAAAACTAGTGGCAGAGTTTCAGTAAAATATAATGCCAATTCAAATGTTCATCTCACTAAAACATGTTTTAGTGAGATGGATACAATGTAAATGTACCAATTAAGATTGCAGCAGAAGAGGCTACCCCTCCATCTACTTTCTTATCACCACCCTTATAGTGAAATACCTATCCACTTCCTCCAAAGATATTTACTTTTATTTCAAATTCTATAAATATTATTGTTTTTAAAAACGTTTTTCAATACTTAATTGTTTGTAAAGTATATATTTTATTGGTTGTACAAAAGAATAGATTTATTTGTGGTATTATTTTTCATAATTATCTTACTCTAACGTGGTAATAACTAGTTAAAAAAAATCCTTGTGATGTTGAAGTCAATAAATGTAATTACTTATGTCGGGACCAGTTGATGAATGTGGCATTCAACGAGTAGGTAGCATAGGAAAATACATTATACCCTATGTTATTCTGTCTCTGCCTAGCAAAAGACATTGTACCCTTTTTTTATTCAGGCTCGACTGAACACAGGATGGCCAATATTGGCAGCCATCAATCCACATAAAGGGAATGCACTTGACCAATTTCACTTGATCTGAGGCAGCTAAGATGCATTTTCTCAAGCGAATTGTTAGAGTTATGGAGATGACCCCCTCTTATCCGTAAAGTACTTTGCATCTCCCGCATTTCTTGGCCCAGTGCTTTCCTTGAATCTCCAGTTAGCATTTCCATTCTGATTGTTACCACACTTCATTTTCTAAATTTCCATATTGTTTTTTGAAGTATACCGAACTCCCATCATTAAGAATTCATTTTTTTTCATCATAAGCATACACTTGATGAGTTGAAATGACACACCAGTTATGTAGAATGCAGGTCTTAGAAATGTCTTCCTTAAACTACTAAACATGACATGTTAGAAATCAAACTACTTAGGTTACAGATAGATCTTACAATTACATTTGTTGTTCAGATTGTTAAGCAGTGATGTACCGCTAGAGATTTTTGTTAATACATGCAGCTTTTCAAATTTTAAAAAGGTGGCCACAGATTAACTCCTTTCGGTGATCATGTTACCCCATCGCACTTAAGTCTAGGCTATTTGAGAAAATGGATGCTAATGCCTTTTTTAATGTTCTCTTAGAATGTTTAGTTTGTCATTAGTCGGGGCATCTAAGCAGTTTATGGACAATTGGAATACTCAGGTGCTCTCAGTTTGTTAAATTAAAGTAATAGTTTGGGAAATTTTAAATACTGGTACAATTCCAGAGGAGGAGGATTTCACAGTTTGTCTTTCTGCTTACAGTTGGCACGAAAAGGAAGCAATAAAGCCTAAATGTTAGGTAGAGAACCATCTTCAAAGCTCTTTGCTACTGCTATAATGGTCTGTAGGAGGCTGGCTTAGTATATGGTGCTCACTTATGTAATTGTAGCACCCTGCACTAATCCAGACAACCTTTATGGTGATTTTAGTGGTCTTAGACAACCTTGGAAGCTCTCTAATTGGTAACTATGGAGAGCAACCTTCAGGCTTAGTCCAGAATGAGTGTAAAGCAGCTTGTTTTACCAGTACTTAATCCTATGGTTTAGGGTAAGTGAAAAAGAAACACACAGTGTAGTTATAAAAATATGTATTTATTATAAAAACTCACTAACACATTGCAATATCTTCTACTCGGAGATATAAACACAATACACACAAATACTTTGGAAATAAAACAAGTAAGTAGCACAAATACACTGTTGTCTCCAGGGGAAGACCAAACCATATACTAAAATAGTGGAATACGAACCACGACCTAAGTTGTGAATCAGAAGGCGTAGAAGCGTCGGGACCCAAGGAACCACATGGAGGTTGTGTGCTTTACACGACTTGCAATGAGTACACACTGTGTACTCAATGCAAGTGAACGGGTAAGTCGCAGTTGCAGTTTTAAAGAAGAAGGACCCTTCTCAGCAGATGTATGACATCACAACGCATGCTTTTACATCGCATGCTTTTACATCGCAAGTTTTACGACGCATGCCTTTACAACGCATAGTGTTGAGGGGTGCTGGATAGTGAATAGTTTAATTTACTATTCCAACTCCAGTCCCCGTGGATAGTAGGGAAGGTGTTGGATAGTAAATTAAATCTATTCCCTATCCTAGAGCGCCCCCCCCAGCGCAATGCATTGTAATGGTTTGCGTTGTAAAAGTTGCGATGTAAAAGCACTGCGTGGTAAAAGTTGCGTTGTAAAGGATGTTTCCCTTCTCAGCGGACTGTTAGGAAAGCCGGTGGAAGATGGAAATTTGGAGAGTCACCCCACCTGGGGGTACCCCAGGAAACAGGATACCTACACTAGGGAAGCCAGGTGCATTGGTGCAAAGTGACTTTGGAAACCGCCGTAGACCACAACGAAGGATTTCAGAAAAAATGCAGCTGGTGAAGAAGGTGAAAGGGCCCGGTGGAACCCAAAGGTGGATACAAGATGAGAGGTACCTGCAAGCAGAAGGGTCAGAGTCTTAGCCACTCAGGAGTGACTAGAAGGTACGGAAGACAAATGCCCACCAATGTCAGAGGTGCAGGGAACTTGACAATGCCCTTAAAGTTGCAGCTGTGCAGACCATGCAACACTGTGGAAGACCAGGAGCCGTTCAAGGCTGTCCCACCTCGCATGTCAAGAGCCAAAGGGGTCAGTGTCCAGCAGAGGCACCAACAAGCCTTGGTTACAGAAACCAACGTCGTAGAAAAAGGTGCAGTGTCAGGACCAGCAATCTCCAAGTAACTCACCACGAGCAGGTAAATCAGAGCAGGCCCGAACAAGCAGGGGAGCTCATTGGAGCCAAAGAAGACTCTCAAGAGGACCCACAGGCTGGAGGCAAAGGAGTCGTAAGAGGACCTCGAGCAGCTCACCAAAGGGTAAAGGCCACGATGCAAAGGATGCGGTACAGGAAAAGATCTTGGTTACAGGAGATTCTTGGAGCCCGAAGATCTCTGGAAGAGAGAGTCAACAAGCCTTGGCAACGGCAAGTCGACGCGGTGCAAAGGGGTACTGCTCCAGCGGTTCAAGCGAGGGATACTGACTTCAAACTTGCTGTGAAGACAGGGCAGGCAGCGAGGGAGTTGCAGAACCACCAACTGCGGTCACCTTTGTTGCTGTGACCGCAGATGCAAGCGAGTGACTCCTTTACTCCAAGGCAGATTCCTTTGGGTGTCTTGGATCTCCACAGGCCCTGTGAAGAACCTGAATAGAACACAAGCACAGAGGTTGCAGAAGACTGGCAGGATGACGAGACCAGGAGCAGCAGGAGTCCTCCCAATTGCAGTCTCTGTTCTCAGCCTAAAGTCCAGCGAAGTCCAAAGTCTCCGGACAGTTGAAGTTGAAGTGGTTTCGGATCTGAATCTTGTGCCACAATAAATCCAGGGACCCACCCACAGGTAAGCCATTAATTACCCTAAGGAAAGGATTGGATGATTCGGGGGTCCCTCCCAGAGGAGGGGATGGAGAGTGGGGAGGATATTCCAATGTCCATTGTCCAGTTTCGCGCCAGAGCGGGATCCAGCGGCTCCCTGAACTGGTTTCAATCAGAGTATGCAAGGAGCATACCAAATGTGCCCTTCAAATGAGCCTAGTGGCGCTGGCAAGAACCCTCAGCCTGTCCCAATACACTAAGTTCTGTCTGGGAAGTGGTCCAACCTCCCTGTCACAGGAAACCTCTTGTCCTGCCTTCCCCTGCTCGAGCTTGGTTCAGCAGCAGGAGGGCAGAATTGTGTCTTTGGTTGGCAGAAGCCATAGTTTGCTGTCCGGGTCTAGAAGTCTGGTACCGGGAGCACTGAGGGCCTCCCGGAGGAGCTTTACAGTGCATGGAATCATACCTTTCACACCGTTTTGTGGGGGTATGATTCCAACATGTTTGATACCAAATGCGACAGGGTTAATCACAGCCAGTTTAGAGATAGCCATCGCGTAATGACGCATGGCCACTCTATATATCATAATGGCTGAAGCACTTACAACCTGGGAGAATAGACTCAGAGGATTGTAGGAGTGTCCAGCTCATGCAGGGGCACCCTCACACTTATAACCTTGCACCCTGCCTTCAGGAATTGATAGGCCTGCCATAGGGTTGACTTATAGGTTTTAAGTGCAGTGATAACAGATATAAGGAATCTGTCGTAAGTGGTGCTTGCACCAGCTTACACAGGCTGCAATGACATGCCTGGAGACATGATTCGAGTGGTCACTCATGAGTGGCATACTACATACTTCAGCCTATGGGAGATCTCTGGTGTACCTAGGCCCTGGGTACCTTAGTACCATATACTAGGGACTTACAAGGGTACCTCAGTAGCCAATTTGGAGTGTACCTAAGTACTCACCATGTTAAATTTAGGGAAGAAGCACAGAGAATGGGATCCTGATTAGCAGGATCCCAGTCAGACTAGTCAGTAAAACTTAATGACACCAGCAAACAAGCATTGAAAATGCAATAGGTCTCGCCTTTAATTAAGTTAAAGCCATTTGCTTTGCTAATGGTATTGTGTAGCAAAGCAAATGGCTTTAACTCATTTAGAGGTGAGACCTATTGCATTTTTTAATGCTTGTTCTTTTTAGTTAAGTAATCAATGAGAGTGTATGTGTTTTCCAGCTGTCTCCCTTGTGAATTTCTCTTTATCCCTCCACTGTTGCACTCACTCAAGTGCTTCTCAGTCACCTATCTCCGTGTTGAACCTGCCCTTATGTGCTTCTCACCCACATTGCTTTCTTGCCTGTGTGCTTCTCCCCGTTTCATGCTGTGTGGTCTCTCATCCATGTGCTTGTGCTCCTGATGTCACACATTCCTCTCTTGCTGTGTTGTGTACGTCTTCTGCTGCCCTCCATGTTGCTTCCAACCCCGCCATGCATGATTCTTCCCCATACCGATGCCCTCCTATTTGCCTCCACTCCACTCTCAGCCATGGTCCGTGTAGGCAACAGCAGTGGGGTAGTGGGGCATGGTGGGGGGGGGGGAGTCTGGCGGACGATGCAGAGGGTAAAATAATTATTTATTTAATTTTCACTCCGCATCGTACCTCGAAATCCCCACCCGGCCCCAGCACTCCACCGCTGTTACCTGCACGGACCACGCTGTCCAAACTCCTTGTTGCTTCCCCACACACTTAAAAAGAAACAAGAAAATCTTTGGCACCACCTTTTTTTTATTTACCAATACAACTTGGATAAGTAGATAAAAATAATAAAAAATCTATGTGCCTTTTGTAGGTGCGTGCCTGCGTGGTGCACACAAAATGTGATAGGTACCATGGCAGTGTCTTAGCACCTATTTTTGTTTCCCTTTTAGCCAAGCTGCCCATCATCACTAAAAACCATTGGCAAAGCCAATAAATCCCAAAAGACGAGACCTACTGATTGTTCCAGTGCCTTTTAGTAAATGCAGAGAGTAATGTTAACATATCCTACACTGAGTTCAAACACAGCTATGATGGCCAATACCTCAAAGGAACCCTCAGAGTCCACCCACAGCATTGAGTAAAACACTCAGGGCAGGGAGGTGAGAGGAGGGGGTGAGCAAGGGTGTCAGCTGGACCCGGGGGTGTAGGGATAATAAAAAGGGGCTGATGTGACTGCCCAGGGTCGGTGTAGGTGACAGGCACTGGGCGCAGCTCCCACGGCAGGGTAAGGACTGGCCAGCAGGGGCAAGTACAGAAGTCAGCAGTCAAAGTATCAGTGGAAACGTAAGGTCAGGAGGTCGACAGAGGAGGCTGTGTACTCGGTGAGGACTGGGGCCTGGGCAGGAGTTGGGTAGGGATGGCAGCTTCTGAGGCAAGGTCCAGGGGATGCACAGTGGGTTGATGGACAGGAGCTGGGCAGTGGTGACAGTATACAGGTGAGGGGTAGAAGATAAGAAACAGATCGCTGCATTCATGGTAGGTTTACACCAGTGAAGGCATTCTGTGCAGGGGTAGAAGATGGGCAGTAGTGTCTGCACAGAGGGAACATGTTTGGCATAATGAGCATTGTATCACCCAGGGCGAGGGAAGGGGATTAGTAGCTGAGCAGTGCACTAGGTTGCCGGCTGTAGGTGGCAGTGCCACTCAATGTATAGGTGGCATATGGACAGTTGTGGTGGCAGCCCCCCCTCTTGCACGGAGGATGGGGCTGCAAACAGCGCTGGCAGCTCCTAATGCAGTGGGTGATGGCCAGTGGTGTCAGCGTCCAAAGCTCAGTGGTATCTCTCGCCACCTGCACCAAGGACCCTATGACCCTGCAGTGCAACATCAGACCACAGAGCATATTTTGGGCTGGGATTGCTGAGTGCCGAATCGATGATCTCGAACCCAGCGAAAGTCGCCACAACAGGACAGCGGAGCTAACTTGGATCTTACCTGTCCACCGGGGAGGTTTCCTTCCTGTCCTTTGCGGGCCGGTCTGGAGCCCTGCTGCTGGGAGAGACGCAGCCTTACCACAGGGCAGCACCACATTCACCGCGCGCCTGGTCTCTTGCTTTGCCCTCCCCGGCAGCTGCTGTAGATTCCTCCCTCCTGCTCTCCTTGAGCCAAGGGGCGCTGGTATCTCAACGCAGCACCTACTGTACACACACTGCTTCCTCCCCGTGGCCTGCGAGGAGGGGCGGGGGTTAAACTGAATGGTAATTTGTCATCACCAGGCTCCCACCCCCAAGGCAATGCGCGGACGATAGAGACATACTCTACAGTGAATTCACACGCTCGGGCACAACACTGCATGGCAGGATAGGCAGCAGCTCCTGCAGGCCGCTTACCTGCCTAGGACCGCACAACGCAGACAGTGGGCAAGTCTATGTTGTGGCAAGCGCCACGCACACGTTAGGATGGATCAGTCACGCCCCTATTTGTCATTTCTTGCATGTCATGTACACAACAGTCTCGTAAACATACATCTGCCTTGAAAGAATTGCAATTTTAGCAAACTGGAGTTGTAATTGTTACCCGCCGAGTTTTCTCTTTTAGAGCCGTCCCACTTGGACGGGCTCCGCCGGACTTCCTGCTGCCGTAAAAGGTTTATTATCTTCTTTATGGGGCCATCTGTTTCTCCCCATAAAGAAGATAAAAAACATTTTACGCCAGCGGTAAGTCAGGGAAGTCCGTCCGAATGGGACGGCTCTAAAAGAGAAAAGAGTACGTCACTGTAACCTCTTTTCCAATGGCTGGCCACCGTTTAACATGAACGGTGACGACAGCCAATGGAAAAGAGGGGTGGGGCTTAACCCTCGCTAGTGAAAGTACTTTAAAACATTAAATCTCACCAGCGAGACTGCGCATGTGCGCAGCCTACGCTAGCCGAGACCTAAAAAGTGGGGGTGACCATGAAAGCAGATCCTACTTTCCTACAGGCTCTTTCTTTCAAATGTCCATGTTATCTTCACGCGATGGCCAAACCTTATGTTCCATTCAGAAACCTGAGATCAGCCGAAATAAAACAGGCTGTTATTCCAAAATGTAAGAGTCAGAATTGGAGGTAGCACGTTTGGTTACCTCAAGCCAAAAATTGGGAACTCTCTTCCTTTTGCAATCTGGCAGGCTTCAACTTAGACCCTTTTCAGGAAAAAAATGAAGACCTAGCTTTTTGGGTCTGGTTGAAACCAATTCAGCATGGTGGGCAGTCTCTTTTTTGGGAGATAGAATCCTAGTGCTGGTGTAGTGTAGTTCCTGTTTTCCCAAAAGGCTCTGCGCATTGGAATAACATAAACAGCAGTGTAGACGTAGGACTGAGGTCATCTAGGTCTCTACTGACTATGTTAAACTTAATTTAGGTTTGCGCCAGCAAGCTCAGAGGTCACTGGAAACTTCCTTGAATGAATAGGGAGGGATGAACTTCCCTGGCTCAGACAAGAAGGGATTCAGTTTCCGACAACCGCATAAACATGACAACTTTGCTCCCTCAGAATAAGAGTGTATCTCTAGAGTCGTGTGAAAACAATAGACAGCTATTTCACTCAGTCAGCAGTGCATACTTAGTTTCACCAGAATGCAGAGAAATAGAGAGACGGGCGTTTTCAATAAAAGGTGTTATTTATTGAGCAGTCTTCTTCCTCATGCAAGAGAAATGAATTGCCACAATTGCAATACTTAAAGTAAAGTGCGTACAGTAAAAGTAGTATTATGAAATAGTACTGTAAAAGCATTGATATGGTTTCTTAGCCATATGATACTTTAAAATGGATAAAATATATACATACACAAATACATTGACTAACGTACTCAACTGGTGCTTCTAACTAAGCCTACCCCGGTGTACCTGACCTAAGCCTAATACATGGGAAGGGATGAGTAAGTAGCAGTTTAAGTTAAGTTGGTTAAGATAGTTTTGCCAAGAATCTGCATCAAGAATTCTCTTAAGGGTTTAGTCAGCTCTGTACCTTGGTAATAGAATGTGGGAGGTCTGGTATCTCTTTCCTCAGGACTCGATCTCCCAGCAACCCGCAAGGGTAGGCTGGAAACACTGGAGCTGGATTTTCTCGGCTGGAGAAAAAGACAGTCTCTCTCTCAGCGTGTCAAACGAGAGGGGGGCTTCCGTGGGCTCTTGCATCAGCTGGGCTCTCGGGCAAGTAGATGGCCGCTCTGCTCCAAACCACAGTGTGTTTGCTTAAGGCAATTGTTGGTATTTTATACCTGGAAGGTGCCGGGTTTGACGTAAGGTTGGACATAAGACGTCACTAAGAACTAACAGTTCTTTCTGGACTTCAGGAGTTCTTGTTCGAATCAAAACAAAAGCAGGGGGGATTTTCCCGGGCTGCTGAAGGCTTGGTTTGTTTAAAGAACGCGTTGTGCTTTCTAGGAGTCGATGGGAGTAGCCATGCTGTGCTTTGGACTGCATGGGCTATTACTGAATATGGATCTGATTCTTATGCTTTTATCAGGATATTATTGATTATAACCTCACAAGGGCATAAATCGGGAATATCGAATTAGGGTCCTAGATATAAACACGACACCCACTCCACGGATTGATGTCCATCATTACTAAAAACTAAGCAATAGTAAACATTCAACGATGCATGTGTGTTTTCCGACTCGCCCCAAAATACATATTTCGCATTTGAAATGGTATAAGGTAAATACACAAAAATTAGTGTTGGTACTGTACGCTTTTCAAGCAGTGTCATCATTCAGATAAATGCATATATATCAGCTGAATGAATTGCAAAAATTACACATGAAATGGCTCTGAATACAGAAAAGAAGGTCAAGACCATTCCATCACATATTTATACTAATTGCAGTATATGTGTTAGAGGCTGAGGTAAAATATTGTCTCTAGTATCCTAAAATAGAAGCTCTGTTCTCTAAGAATAGTTATACTTTAAGCAGAGTACCATGTACCAAAAAAAAAGTAAATATTTTGGAAACTGAACAAAAATAATTTCGTTTTCAGGGGAAAAAATAG
This sequence comes from Lissotriton vulgaris, assembly GCF_964263255.1. NCBI lineage: Eukaryota > Metazoa > Chordata > Amphibia > Caudata > Salamandridae > Lissotriton > Lissotriton vulgaris. Next base: position 1,286,788,511 of record NC_141687.1, on the reverse strand, counting down.
TTCCAAATATTTTCTGTAGTTTTGTTTTTCAAAACTGAAGGCCGAATTCAGAGTTCAGGGAACGCTGTGTGCTCATTGGTTTTTAAGAGTTATTCTCGTTGACTGGAGAGAACATTATTTCAGACAGACCCGCAAAAAATTGGTCTACAACGTCAGGTGAAAGTTCGACCAAGTTCGAAAATGCTGCAACTGTGCAGTTCTCTGCGTGATTGCTATCATCGATGGTTGGATCAGCAATGCTCACTGAAGGCTGTGCCTGTTTGGCGCTGCTTTCCTCTCGTACCTCACCGCCACCTAATCGTAGTGGTGAAGTCTCAACGAATGCCGTCATCAGAATCGGTAGCCGCTGGGGACAACACGATGCATGAGTCGTTGCAGGACCTAGCAAAGTATCGATATCCATTGGTACTGCTGATTGTAGTGTAAGACAGATGTTCAACACGCATTCTTCTCCGCATAGCAGACATCGAAGCACAGGTATGATGCAATCTTGCCAGATCGGTCTGAATGAAAGAAACCAGGTTGTACTCAGATCTCTTATGCGGGCCAATCCGAGGACCTTAGTGATGCGCTCTCGGAATCGGATTGCTAGGATCGTTTCTACCATCGTTGCTAGAGCCTTGTCTGTGGATCGGCTTGCCATATCGGTGCAGGAGCAAAAATAAAATTCCTGCCACGAGTCCCAAGATTAAGGGTAGGCCCCAAAAACAAAATGGACAAAATTCGGCAAGATGCCCAGAAGTGTTTCAAAGGGTGCTAACAGTCCCGAAAAAATTGTCTTAAATACATGTGCGATGCCACTGGTATCAGACATGTTTAAGATTTGGCTTAATATTTCTACGAAATGCACAAGGCAATTTGTCGATAAAAGGGATTGTATCTCTGCTGATGTCCTTGCCACTTGCAGATCATACATTTCTTTTGATGACGTTAAAGGCACAGTTGTCTGTAAAAGAATAGACTTCATTCTGATTAAAGTATCAATTCGAATAGAAGAGATATTCAACCGAGGCCATAACGCAGCCCCCATATCTGGATTGCTGTGTGGATACAATACTTGCATACAGCAAACGGCCCTGGAAGTTACAGTTGTCAGATAGGCTTTTCCTGGCAGCATGCCACAACAGCTGTGGTCACTTATTAAAACGTAGTTGCCGTTAGAAAGTGGTCTAAAAAATGGCTCTATCTGCTTTGCTGGCGTGCCATGCAGGTGACATGAAAGGTTATTTGAAGACTCTTCGCAGGCTCCATGCAAATTAATACCTTGACACAGAAGTGTACCGCTTAGTGATTTTTTACAATTTTTACCACTAAGGAATACCTCCTTGTTCCCTTCACTATAACATCTGTGTGTATAAGGTAAATCCCTGGTTGATTTGATGTATTCTTTACCCAACCTTTCATACTGGCCTGCAGGTATATACTTCTGACAGTATTTAAACTGGAAAGTTGTTATCGGAATTGTAATCGTTCCGTGTATTATCCATTCAATGACAGGTCTCTCTGACATTATCAATGGTAATCTCTCGAGTTTTTCAATGCTCAGAATTGTATAGTCTGCTCCTTTTTGTGCCAAACTGATTTGTTTATCAGTAAGGTTAAAGATACCGAATAATGACGTTGTGTTGATTAAACGCCATGGTACGTAGCCTGAACGCAGATTTTGCAACGTCCAACCAAGCTGTACAATAGAACGTAATTGAGACTGACCATGTTGTAACATTAGGAAGTCCTGCTCTATTATATCAAAAGCAGATGATACAATGCTGTCCAGTGAATATATTCTGGAGGACAGAGTCGTTAACCCATTGTCCACAACAGAAAGTGATTTTTCCAAATTTATACGATCAATTTCTCATATTTTTTTTGCTGTTTCAATTTGCATTGCTTTCCATGCTTCGTTGTACGCAGTGTATATACCGGCCGCTATGAAACGTTTTTGACGCTGTTTGCGTGGTCCTATTATGAAATCACGCAAGTCAGCACCGTCTTTAAGTAAAATCAAGTGTTGCTTAAATTCAGCCAGTGTGGATTTCTCTAGCCACTCAAGGCAAAGTTTCCCTACACTGTATGTTGTAACTATCCCTGGATGTTGTCTCTGAGAGTATCTTGGGTCTGGTCTGGTAATTTTGAACCCTTCTGTTTTGTTCAGGAATCTATCTTGACAGTTATTCGTGTCTGTTGGCCAGAACAACCACTTTTTCCAATCAGGATGTGTTCTGTTTTGTTGTAAAATACGGGATACGTCTATCTCCACATCTGCAGTGCTGTCACTATCAGTTATGGGTTTCGGACTAGACGGTGTATTTAAGTCTTTTATCTTAGCTAGGCCAAGACAAGTAGTTTGCTGAATTGTGTCATTCAAGAATATCATTTGTTCTGGGATCATGCAGGCCCTAAATAATGCTTCTAGGGCTTGCACTGGCTAATCTTTGGAACCCCAGATCGCTTTTGTTTCAATGGTGTTTTTCCAAATTTCGAAACCAAATGTAGACATTTTGTCATAACATTTTTCAGAATAAATCAGTTTAGTATTTGTCAACATTGTTGTCATTCCTGTCCTATTTAACATTTTAAAATAAAACGTTTCCGGAACACTGTTATTAAACCCTGAGAAGTACTGGAATTTCTCATAAAATGTTTTCGAACTGCCTTTTGGTGGAGTTGGACAGTGTTCCCACTGGTTATAAGATAAAAAATTTCTAGGCTGAGCAGTTTTATTGCAAATAGTGATCACCATAATGGTTATAACAGTATAACTCTTCATAATTCGATGAACGCTGTAAGCAATCATGTTCTGTAAATTTTGCTGCCATTTCTAAATCTGACATCATATTATCAATGTTTTCAAAGTCCCAAACATCAGAGAATGTACTTGGAGTCACAAAGTCAATTAATGAAACCTTGAACTGATGTGGATATTTCAAGAGTTCAACCAGGCCAAAAATGTCATAATCAGTTCTGTCCCATGCTACCCCACCGGGTATTGGATTGGCTGAGATGTTTACTGATGTCAGTTCTCTTTTCTCGATGTGGGAGGATGTGTGAGGCTTTAGGACCAAGTTGATGTTCTGACTTGCTGTGTCCATTGTACTATATTTTCCATCAATGAATTTTCCCAAACATAGAACCACGATGAGCCAAAGCAGGAGAGTAAGTACAGCTAACACAATCCAAAATTCAATCCATGGTGAAATCAGATATGTTTCTTTTAGTTGGTGAGAAAGTTCAATTACTTTGTCTTTGAAAGTTTTTGTTGGAGGCGTTTCTTCATGCTCGCTTGGATCTTCAGAGAAGTTGTCGAAATTAATAAAGTAGCCGGATGCAGTTCTGTCAATTGTTGGAATTTTTTCCGTGTTTTCATTTGCTTTTGCATTTTTCTTTGTTTCATTAGCATAGTCAGGGGCTACATCATTGTAGACTGGTGTTTCTTGACGAACTGTTGCAATTTGGGTTTCAAGAGGCGCTAGATCCATGGCATTATTGCATAGTCCTTTGTTACTCACTGCAGTTTTATCAAATGTGATTAGTCTCTCAGTATGAGCCTCTTGGATTGTAGCGAATTTCGGTATTCTGCTATTTATTGGGAGTCCACTTGGCCTACTACTTATTATTGGCCACATGATTGTGGTTTTACCAGGTCGATGGATACAACTCTGTTTCTCCTTTTTACCAGCAAGGGGCGGTAGTACAACTGATCTTGTTCCGTTGATAGCTAAGACAGGTACTGCTTTTCTGTAAGAAGGCCCAAATTCCTTCTTTACCGCGATCTTTTGTCTGACCAGATCCCCAATCTTTGGAATCCAGACAGGTCTTGCTGGGACAGGTAGTTTCTCTTCAGAGGTTGTCGGCTTTTGTTTCAACTTTATGTTACTCAGGTTTTTTCTTGTTTCATTTAAGTCCTGTAAAACAGCCAAACGATCTTTGATATCAAAGGATTTTTCTTCTGCCACTGAAGTGTGACAATCAAGGTCCTGAATAAGCATTCTAGTTCCGAACAATAGTTCATATGGAGTTAGACCTTGTAGAGAGTTTCTTGGCAGATTATTATGACTACGTTGGACACTTGTTAAATGTTTGACCCACCCATCACTCGAACCTAATACCCTCGCCGTTATAGATTGCTTTATGTCCCGGTTTTTTCTTTCCACAACCGCATTTCCCTCAGGATGGAAGGGAGAAGAGTACCGCAATGCGATGCCCATGCTGTTCAAGGCCTCTTTGTAAGCTCGAGAGCTAAACGCAGGACCCTGATCAGAATGTAGCATGCCAATTGGGTATGTGCCGATAAAGACTCGCAAATCTTTTATAACAGTTCTGGCGTCAGCCGAGTGCTGGGGCCACATTTTTAAGTGTTTTAAGTCTTTTATTAATTATGGGACGCATTTCTCCGACTGGATTTCTGCGCTATAGATAGCCTCATGCTATCTAATAGTGGTAGCTGGGCTACAGACTGGTCAGGTTCACAACTGCGATCTCTGTTGCAGTCCTTACAATTATTTGCAAAATAGTAGATATCTACGCTCATTCCCTGCCACCAGTACTACGATTGTAGTTCCATCAGAGATTTCAGGATCTCTTGGTACCTCAGACCCAACCCCATATGTGCTTCTTGTAGTAAGAAGATTCTTTGCTTCGTGTTTGGAATTACTCTATCCCCCACTCCAGGGATTCGAGCAAACGGAACGGAGTTTGCATCAATTATGTATGTATTACTGAGTGGATAGTTGAGAGGTAATGCTGCATAATCGCCTTTTAATGAGGCTTTTACTGCCAACATGGTTTCGCCATCTATTTGTTTTTCTGAACGCTTTTCCGTGGCTATGGGAGCCGGTTGAACCGTTTCCGCTGTGGCTGTGTTAGCCAATGAATTCCCTGTAACGTGAACGCCATCACGTTGATGACTCAGTGCGTGTATCATGTGAGTCTTTCTTAGTTCTTTTGTTAAAAGAACTACTTGTTCTCAAAGCGTTTTATGCTTTATTGTGGCACCTGTGTCATCTTTGTAACCGTTTTTGATCCATGTCTGCATGTCACTGTTGTATGATTTGACGCAGAAATACGAATCACACACTATTAGTGTGGGGAATTCGCGATCGGCATTTTCGAGCGCCATCTTTAAAGTTATTATTTCAGCTCGCTGAGCGAACATTTCCTGAGTGATTCAGTTTTGGTAATCATTGGTTTGATTTTACCAGAGCTCCAGCGACCTTTAACAATCGTGCACGCTGCATCGTAGGATTTCTTCTCTACATCGTAGTGTTGTGCGAATCTGTCCATATAGATTACGTAAGTGTATTGTTCTAGAGGCAGAATTTCAGCTGGCAGAGGATATTCTCGTTCACATACTAGATCATCTAGTTTTTTTCAGTTTTGGGTCAAAATAGTATTTCACGTCTTCTGTAGCAAAGGAATTTTCCCATTCTATCCATTTTGGATCTAAGACCACTTTAATCAGATTACGTGGACTTGTTAACGCCTCAAGGGCTGGTTCTGATGAGAAAACAGCTATTCTTCTGACTTGGGCTAGGGCTCTTTCTTTTGCTACAGCAGTTTGAACGGCAGTCAGAATTTTTTCTGTAGAGCTGAATTTCATTTCAGCTTGAGTGTACAAATGTGATTTGTAAGCTATAGGTACCGTTTCTCCCTCATTAGAGGTCAGGTATGTGAATCCGTATCTTCCTGGGATGACTCGGCTTACAAGATTGCGTATGTTTTCGGGAGTTTGTAATTTTGTTTTAGCTAACATGTCTGTTTGCAATGATCTCAAAATCTCTGTGTGTTTCTAAGTCCAATTGTTTTGTTTGAAATCTGGTCTTATTAATTCATAGAGAGGTTTAACCCTCTCTGCATAACTTAGAATGTATGTTCTTCCGAAATTCAGGAAACCTAGTATTGATTGTAAATTCTTCTGCGTTTTTGGTGCTTGGAGGACAGCACATTTCTCTAAGAAATTGTCTGCTAGGCTTTTGCCTTCACTTTATAATTCATATCCTAAAAATAGGACAGTTAGATGGGCAATTCGTGACTTTTTAAGGTTGAATTTGTAACCCTCTGACGCAAACCCAAGTATTATGGTGTTCACCCTTTTTAGTGAGTCTCCAGGTCATCATCTGTGAGATAGATGTCATCGACATATGATAATGCCTCATCATCATATATTTGTAGTAACTCTGTTACCCTCGCTGAGAATAATCCTGGGCTATTCTTAAATCCCTGTGGGAGTCAGCAAAATTGTTTTTGCGATCCAATTATTGAGAAAGCGGTCAAATACCTGCTTTCAGGTGCAATGTTTTGACAGAAGAATCCATTAGAGATATATAATGTTGTTTATATTTTTTGCGCATAATGTTATTCATTAGTGCTGCACTATTTGAGTTTTGTACTGCAAATGTTTTACAACAGGAGTTAAGGTGTCTGCAGCTCAAAACTAGACAATATGAATCGTCTGGCTTGGAGACAGGAAACAAAGGATTGTTCATTTGAGAGGTGCATGTTTCGATCACCCCTTGATTTTCAAGTTGATCTAAGATTTCCCTGACTTGCTTTTTAGCTTCTTGTTTAACTGAGTACTGCCTTTGTGCAGTGGGCTGATTTTGTAACTGGATTTTGTGGTGAGGAGAATCCTCATCCCATCCTACATGATTTTTATATAAGGCAGGAGCTTGAGCCACTGCCCATTTTCTTGCCAATGTGTATTTTTTATGAATCAGGATATGATTCGAGAAGGCAGGCATAATCATTTCTTCGCCATGAGGGCACTCCCTGACAAACTCTGGTGGCCAGTCTTTCTCAGCTAACAGAATGTCATAGCCTTTTGAAAGTTTTTCCCAAAAGAGACATTTTATTTTCCTAGTTTTATCTCCCTCTATACGTAATGTTATTTCATATAGTTTATGGGGCACACTAACTCGTGTGTCTGCAGTTTCCACCTGAATGTACTCATTTGTGTCCACTGTCTCCAGAAGATTCATCAGGATCTTGCGAGCTATGGTCACTTCTGCTGCGCTGTCTAGCATTGTCTGTGCCCACTCTCCGTTTTTCAGTTGTGTCCTCAGAATTCTCGGCATGTTTAATTTTAATACTTGTTACCTTCTTTCGGGAAATTGTAATTTTTTACTTTGATGAGCAGGTTCCTTGTCTTTGGACTTGACGTGCTCTTCACTGTGTTCTGACCGTCCTCTTCTTTCCGATTTCGGTGAGGAAGATCGAGAAAGATTGAGTGAGAAGGATCGAGAGGGACGTGTATCAACATCTTGATATCTGTCTGGTTTTCTTATTTTACCCCTATCTCTAAGGTTGTATCTTTTTTCAGAGGGCTCCCTTTGGGGAGACTTGTCTTCTCGGCCTGGAGATCTATCTCTACGCTGAGGAGACCTTCCTCTGGACTGGAAATGTTTTTTTCCTGGGAGTGGATTGTCAATTACCACTCCAACTCTTTTTTTGGATTTTTAAAATTATTTTTAATAAATGTTTTTTCAGGATTTTCAGTTAGTTGGGGTTTTACCGGTTTCCCACCCAAACTATCTCTTCCTAGGATTTTTCTATGATTCTGGCGAGTTCAAATTGTTGGTCTGCTATATCTGTTTCCTTCAATTTCTGGAGGTTCTTTATATCATCCCTTGCCAATTGAACTAATTCTCTAGATGCCTTTGTTAATTCTTTTAGTTTAACTAGGAGTTCTTCGCTTGACATTGTTTCGTAGTCTGGGTGTGTTGCATAGTTGCATAGGACCGGCCCCGTTGCTTCTGATCTTCCTAGTGGACCGAGCCTGGTGATGTGATTATTATGTTTTAGGGCGCCATTAAACCAGAGCAGGTGCTCTTGGTAATTTAGTGGGATTTCGATCTCCTCGAAAGGAGTGTATTCTCCCGGAGGTTCCTCTATTTTGTAATAGTGGAAGTCTTTTGTCGTAGCGTGTGCTGCTGGAAAATTCATCCATGAATAGAATACCTCTGTCTGCCGATATTCATGTGCCCCCACCACGAATATGACTGTACCACCTCGTGATGTCAGTCCATTTTCTATAAGTTTAAGAGTTATAGCTCTTCTTATATTGACTGGAATGATTATTGCATCCGGGTCGGTGTTTTGCAGAAGTGTGTCGCCCGCTATGAGTTGAGCTGCTAGTCTAGCTTGCTCCCTCTCTTCGTCACTTTCTGACATTTTACTGACTGAAAGTTTTTTGTTGCAGATCGAGTTTCAAGGAAACAAAGATTAGATGCCCAATTTTTGGAACACTGTATCCTTCAACGTTGACTAAACCAAAAACTAATACATAGGATTCTCATCTTACTAAGTTCCGGCGGATATTAACCTTTCACCCACTCCAGATGTCTATTGGAGTTTTTATGGGGAAAGGGTTCTGTGTGATAAAGCACGACTGAGTTACTCTAGTGTCTTGCGTTAGATTATCGCCTTACCAAACATTGGGCGCCATGTAGTGTAGTTCCTATTTTCCCAATAGGCTCTGCACATTGGAATAACATAAACAGCAGTGTAGACGTAGGACTGAGGTCATCTAGGTCTCTACTGACTATGTTAAACTAAATTTAGGTTTGCGCCAGCTATCTCAGAGGTAACTGTAAACTTCATTGAATGAATAGGGAGCGATGAACTTCCCTGGCTCAGACAAGAAGGGATTCAGTTTCCGACAACCGCATAAACATGACAACTTTGCTCCCTCAGAATAAGAGTGTATCTCTAGAGTCGTGTGAAAACAATAGACAGCTATTTCACTCAGTCAGCAGTGCATACTTAGTTTCACCAGAATGCAGAGAAATAGAGAGACAGGCGTTTTCAATAAAAGGTGTTATTTATTGAGCAGTCTTCTTCCTCATGCAAGAGAAATAAATTGCCACAATTGCAATACTTAAAGTAAAGTAAAGTGCGTGCAGCAAAAGTTGTATTATGAAATAATAATCCTGTAAAAGCATTGATATGGTTTCTTAGCCATATGATACTTTAAAATGGATAAAATATATACATACACAAATTCATTGACTAACGTACTCAACTGGTGCTTCTAACTAAGCCTACCCCGGTGTACCTGACCTAAGCCTAATACATGGGAAGGAATGAGTAAGTAGCAGTTTAAGTTAAGTTGGTTAAGATAGTTTTGCCAATAATCTGCATCAAGAATTCTCTTAAGGGTTTAGTCATCTCCGTACCTTGGTAATAGAATGTCGGAGGTCTGGTATCTCTTTCCTCAGGACTCGATCTCCCAGCAACCCGCAAGGGTAGGCTGGAAACACCGGAGCTGGATTTTCTCGACTGGAGAAAAAGACAGCATCTCTCTCAGTGCGGCGTCAAACGGGAGGGGCGGCTTCCATGGGCTCTTGTATCAGCTGGGCTCTCGGGCAAGTAGATGGCCGCTCTGCTCCAAACCACCGTGTGTTTGCTTAAGGCAACTGTTGTTATTTTATACCTGGAAGCTGCCGGGTTTGACGTAAGGTTGGACATAAGACGTCACTTAGAACTAACAGTTCTTTCTGGACTTCAGGAGTTCTTGTTCAAATCAAAACAAAAGCAGGGGGGATTTTCCCGGGCTGCTGGAGGCTTGGCTTGTTTAAAGAACGCGTTGTGCTTTCTAGGAGTCGATGGGAGTAGCCGTGCTGTGCTTTGGACTGCATGGGCTATTACTGAATATGGATCTGATTCTTATGCCTTTATCAGGATATTATTGATTATAACCTCACAAGGGCATAAATCGGGAATATCGAATTAGGGTCCTAGATATAAACACTACACTGGGACATTTTGCAAAAAGTAGCTATGTACTTTATAAGTATTATTATTATTGGTATTATTAATAATCATATTGGTGGGAGTAGAGGGCATCTTCTATATGGATTTCAGAGTCTGTTTTCCTGCCTGCATAAATAAGTTCCATTATGTAGTTCAGTGCACAATGGATTTATTTATCTCCTGCATGCTGAACACTGACTGTGCATGTGCTAACCTATCTTTTTGAAACCTCATGTACATACAACAGTGGATGCAATGAACCTACTATGTGCCCTTGAGAATACAGACATTTGCTTTCGGGTTGCACTATTTATATTAAAATGCAGAGCAGCCAGGAAATCGATAGTACAATAACAATTTTTAATCTGTATTTTGGGACAGCTGAGTACTATGATTTTAATATTATAGTTTTGCACATGTCACTTAGTAGGAAAATGTGAATATGCACATTACGTGCTGTGCTGTTAAAAACTCAAGTTCCTTTTATGCATATGTCACCTTAGTGAAAATTGAAAAATTTCTAGTTAGGACACCTCTCTAGCACAATGCACTTTAATGAAACAGTTCCTTCTATCTACTGTTTTAGTTTATACGTGATTGTTGGAATGTGTCTTTTTTTAATATTTATTAATAATGTTTCGCCATTCAAGTGCTTTCTACTGTTTGGTAAGCAAGACTATGTAATGCTTAGATAAATCTGCTACCAGTAGGGTAAATAACATTTCTGTATTTTATGATCATATTGGTCAAATGTAACTGTATGTATTTTTTTGTCTTTTGTCGCTTTTAGGGTTGTGTCATGCTAACCGAATAAAGCTTTCTGAACTTGAACTTGAACTTGTGCATGTGCTAATCATCTATCTCTGTTTTTTTTATCCAGTTTTGAAGCACTTTATAATCAGAGACCAGAAGAAGTTGCTTTTCACGGAAATGAAAGGATTGGAGTGCATCTCACCCCTCTTTCAGAGTGTGGAAGAGACCCCAGAGCCCATCCCTACAAAGATTACGGGGGACGTCCCAAAGTGGATCAATGGAAGTCTGCTCCGAAATGGGCCGGGAAAGTTTGAGTTCGGAAATGACAAGTAGGCATTTTGTTTCCAAGCCACCGCAAATGTTTTAACTGTTAATTTGAGGAGAAAATGAAGGAAAAATAGTTATTTTTGGTGAAGCTCTGTATCACATACGTTAAAGGAAACAATGGAAGTTTCCACTCATGATCGAAGATTTTGCGCCTAATGATTTATTTATTCAGACCTACGTTTGCCAAGTTGTACAAAAGGATACACATTTTTATTGAAAGGTTCAGACTAGAACATACTGTCAGCTGAATCACATTTGGGGCCATCTTTATGAGTGATTTGGACAATGGCCTGTACATATCCCATTACTGGTGTTACTGGTTCCAGAGGTAGTGGTAACCCCGGTGGTGGTGAAAATCTTTCCTTTCATGAGGTGGACTATGAAAGTCTGCAGAGAAATAATAATTACTGGGGGAATCAGTAATCCTGAATGTGTCTCACCAGTAATCCTTTTTTTTTCCTCAGACTTTAATATGTGTATTTTGGTTGTTCTCAGTAGCGATAATCTCAACATTAAACACGTATAATGGCGATGAGGCTGGTATCTGTTGTCACTGGTCGCATCAAATTTAATGGGCCACTCTTAATGAGGGCCAGAGTGAGTTGCTTCTATAACCTCCAAATGATTATACATTGAAAGAAGTAACTACAATTATCCTCGTACAACCTCATGACATACTGCCCACCAGAAATGAGCTCCTGACAAACATGTTATCCATGTTCAAGTATTTCTATTATCTTTCCTTAATTTGTGAATGTCATGTCTGTTACCCTTGCTGTATTACTGGGGAGCCCGCCTCAGGTCCAGAGTACATTGCACTTTGTCTTTGTGTCTCATTTTCCACCAGAATCTAGTTTTTGTGTCTTTCTTGAAATGTAGGCGACTTTGGGGTCCACCGGCTAACTGTCAGGTATGATGATGCGACTTGTCCAATGTCCAATATTCTGCTTAAAACTTCAACTACCTGCCTATATGCCAACCAAAGTCTTTCTATTAGCCCCAGTACTTCACAGTCTCTTACATTATGCACCCAGCATTTGTCATGTGGTCCCATTAGGCTGAGTCAGAAACACCACAATTTTACGCGTTCATATTTTAAAGTTGACATCTTTTCTTGAAAGTTAATATTTGACACATATTTGCTTGCATGCTTGTACAGATAATGTTCCATGAAATAACTTTGCTTACATTTGCATATCTTCGTAAGCATATCATCAGAGCCATGAACATTCTGTATGAAGCTAAAGTTCACTGTGCAAAATGTTGTTTGTTATTGTTCACTCAGTGACAGCTTTGTCAGGATAGATTCAATAATGACAGCCTGACTCGAACTTCGGCATTGCAACATGGCTGAAGTTTATTATGAAAATTAAATCACGCCATTGTTTAGTAAGAGGAGGATTTCTCTGACACTGTTGAGGTTGCCCGATGCTGAATTTCCAGCCCAGCTGAAACCTATTTACCTCCTGAGAAGAATGGTGCCCAGTTCTACACCAAGATGTGCTCCCAGATTAAACATATCCACAGGTGACTGGAGAGTTAGGTAACCTTACATGGATTCTGGCAGATTCACCCACCCTAGGCACTAGGATAGGAAGCTCTAGGTAGGAGCATAACTATCACTGTACTGTAAGAAAACCGAATTCCTCCTGATCTCCCCCACCAAAGCCAACCCTGAGATTGAGACTTGGATCAAAGCTATCACAGCCTTAAATTGCCCGCCGACCATTGTGAACTCTGCCAAATCCCTGGGCATACTCCTCGACAGTAACTTGAACATGCGCGACCACATCAACTCAATGGCTAAATCAGCCAGATTCCATCTGAGCTACTTGTGGAAGTTAAAACCCTTCATAGATGCTCTAGACTTAAAAATGGCAGTCCAGTCACTAGTCATATTGAGACTGGAATATGGGTGTTCCACCCTCACTGGTTTACCCAAAATCTCTCTGGCTCGTCTAAAAGCCTGCCTCATTGCGGCCGCAAGATTACTCACAGGCACCAGGAAATTTTTACACATTTCTCCACATCTGAAAGCACTAAACTGGCTCCCTAAGGAGGCCAGAATACAACTGAACATTGCTTGCATCACTCACAAGGGCCTCCACACAAACTCCCCTGCCTATCTGGCGCAGAAACTGGTGATGTCTGCAGGAACTAGGAACTCTCGGTCCGCTCGAAACTTCCTGCTCCAACCTAATCGCTATCAGAAAAAAAGAACCTACAATAAGGCATTCTCCAGAGCAGCACCAAGAATCTGGGACTCTCTCCCGCCTGACATCCGAAAAATCCCTTCTCTATCACGTTTCAAGAAGGAGACCAAAACCTTTCTCATGGGCAAATTTCTAGGCCAATGACCTGCTTGCACCTACCACAGTGTGCCTATCGAATACATAACTATTGCCTCCTCCGCTGCCTACCAACTCGCCCTGATACATATTCATGTGGCTTTTATTTCTGACTTTACTTGGACAACTATAACTGTATCCTATGCTCCCCAGCTACCCTATCCCTCCCCAAACTCTGTATATTTCTGCACTTGAGTTTATGTTGTTTTGTTATCTTCTTGCTTTGTTGCTTTGTTTACTGTGTAACTGTGTAAAGCGCTCTGATAGCCTCATGGGTCAGGTTTGCGCTCTATAAAACATTAAAATAAATAAATAAATAAAATATGCAAGCATATATTATATGTAACAGCACAATGGTTTAATACTTCATCTTCTTTACCACTCTCTTGATGCTAATTACTCTGTTTTGTTCCCTTCTATTAATTATTGCAGCACACTTTTTTTAAACAAGAATATAATTGCTTCCATACATTTTAAATACCAATTCAGGTATTTCCTTTATCTATCTTTGGGCATGCATGAGTTACCAAACTAAAGGGTTTAGATCTGTTTCAATTTCCTTGGGGAGTGAGGGTTGTCATGTTCTGAGGTTGCACATACCACCTTTTACCCTGCTAGGTTAAGGTTACAGATGGAGCACTGTGAACTATCTAGGACTCAGGCCAATTATCCTGATGGTGTGCTTAGAATCAGTCTTGCACAGGTTTGACTTTTATGTTGTCCAGCAAACAGACAGTTTTACTGAAAAAGCATGAACTGTAGGACACATATGTATAGAACTTTTCATATTGTGGGTGTCTCTCACTATTCTGGGATACTGGACTGGAGTCATTGTAGCTTCTGACTGAAACTGTGCCTGCTCAATATGTTGTGTAATAATTGTGTGCATTTATTATTCAAGTGAATAAGATGTATCCGATCCTGTCAGAGATTGCAAGTATACTATTTGTGAGGATGTGTCTACTTAACAACATTGCCATCTATTTTATTCAACCAGAGTGAATGGTAGTCCATTTCCTAACCTGAGGACACTGCCCTGATGATAGTAATTTTTTGGTAAATCACGTAGTTTAAAGGTAATGTTACGTGTGCCTGGGTGTGGTATGGTTAAACGTATTCTGAATCCCTCTGATATGCAGGTTGGTATAACATCAATAATGTACTGTTGAGATGGGACCCTTTGAAATCTATATGGCTCTGTTGCAATAATACGAACATTAGACTGCATAGAGTGTGTTTGATGTATTCTTTTATTGTAGGGTGTAGTCTGTGTCTAGAGAGGACTGAATGAGAGACATTGCAGTCTAGTAAGTGCTTTTGGGAGTTCAGTGATATGCGATTACAGGACACAGGTAGAGTTGTTTTAGATGTATGCGAAGTGCTATTTCTGCAGATGGTGTGGTGGTTTGATTAGTAAGTTGTTGGGAGCTTGATTGTAGCTGATTGTAAGGCAGTGGTTCCCAAACTTTTGACCCCTGAGGACCCCCATTGAGTCACCACTGGAAGCCGGGGACCCCCAAGCAATCTGTATGAGTTAAATTTTAAATATTAAAACAGTAATTAAAAAAAACACCCATGTGCACACAATACAAATACTCAAAGTACTAAGGATTTTGGGGCCAGATGTACGACCATTTTATTTAGCGCCTCCCAATTGGCGACCCATTGCGAATGGCAAATTGCGAGTCGCTAAATGAAATGTACAACAGTGTGTTTAACACTGTTTGGGATTCCCAATGGGGTTGCAAATTGCGAGGCTCATTAATATTAATGAGCCTCTCGCAATTTGCGAGCCCATTGGGAATATCAGCCCTCCCAGGGATGGTGGCCTGCTGGGCTCAGCAGACCACCATGTCTGGGACTGATTTTAAATAAAGCAGTTTAAAAAAAATAAAATGCAGCCTGTTTTCCATGCATTTTAAAAAAAGAAAATGAAACGTTTTCGTTTAATTTTTTAAGGGCAGGCAGTGGTCCCTGGGACCACTGCCTGCCCTTAAAAAACAATTTTGCATGCATTTGCAAAGGTGAAGGGGTCCCATTTGCGAATGCATTACTATCTACTTGAAGTAAGTGATAATTGCGAGTGTTTTGCGACCGCAATTGCAGTCGCAAAACATTTGTACATGGTTTTGAGACTCACTAGTTGGAAGGGAATGCCCCTTCCAAATAGCAAGTTGCAAAACCTATTTAGAAAGTCGCAAAAAATTGTGACTCGCGAAATAGGCTATGTACATGGCCCGATAGGTTTTTGTATGCGCAAACGGGTTCGCGAACCCGTTTGCGCATATAAAAACGGGTCGCACATCTGACCCTTAGTATTTTATATTGAAGGAATACCCCCTCTATCACATGTACTTCCTTTGTTTTATAGCATCTCTCATACCATTGTAAGATATCAGAGCACTTTACATCACACACACATAGAGACAATGAATCATACATGTAAATCAGTGTATAGAAAACGTTACATAAGGTAAAGGGGACTACAAGGTGTAGTATTAACATGTCATTCATACTGATAGGCATTTTTTAAGAGTGCTTGGTCTGGAACAGCACAAACTCAGGATTCAGAACATAACAAAGTGGCTAGCACTGACTTTTACATTAAAAATGTATTTCTTCCCAAATAAATCTTTTTATAGGTCTCTCTGCTAGATTACGATTGTCATTTATGAAGTGCACAGTAACAAAAGCAGTAACCACGGACCTATGCACATCAAATCTGCTTGTTACACATTCTTTGCAGTAGGCACATTAACCCTCTGTGCTACATTAGTTAAGTCAAAGCTTGCACTGAGCAAAACTCTCCTCTCTCTCCAGCAGGTACATTAATCACTAGCATTACCTTGAAAATGTTATTGTTGCTCGAACTCTGCTAATTATACAAGAAACTTTGCTGTGCTTTTAAAACTGCTGCCCACGGACCCCCTGGGAATGTGTCACGGACCCCTGGGGGTCCGGGGACCCCAGTTTGGGAAACACTGTTGTAAGACATATGTGTGCTCATCCAGCATGTTCTGTTGAATGTTCTGGTGATGAGTAGGAGTAGGAGAAAAGCATACAGGAAGAACAATGAAAGATTTGTTGCTGTGTACACAAGGATCACATGAAGTCATTTAGTTACAATACAACATTCAACAAGTATGATAGTACATTGACCGTCACTTCACAGAAGGAAAGAGCAGAGGTTTTAATGCTTTCCCGATCCATGGTTTTGTCAGTTGCTGTTGTGTCAGGTGTCAGTATAGTTACATATGTTTGCAGTGTTCTCAAGGAGAACTGGCCCATCTGCCAGGCTCGTTTTTTCCCGGTTGGTGACATATTTTAGTGCTACTCTCAGAGAAGGATGGGCTGTCTCGTCCTTACAACAGCCTCAGGCCGGATTCTACTTGGAACCCTCCTGTAGTTGGAGACTGGTTTGAACATTTTTGTCTGGGCTGATTTTCGTTTCCAGTCAGTCCCTGGCAGTTCTGGACAGGCAACGCAGTGATATGCAGAGTTTGTCCCATTTAAACAGGTGGGACCTCTAGTTACAGAGGTAGCCTGTGAGTGAAAGGGGGGAGTTTAGAATTTTTAAAGTAGGCGAAAGACTTGAGAAAGATGAGAACTGGCGAGAGAAGCTTTAAAAATGGAAAAGTGAGAAAACGGAGGTGTCCGAAAGTGGGTTAAATAATGTGAAAAGAGTGAGCCCTTACAAACTGAAGAAACACACCCTCGTTAGGTCTCAACACAAGTTTCAGAGAAAATCTACTCAATCGCTGGTGGCTGTGAGCTTGTGACACATACAGAAGGACATTCCCCTCTGAAGTTCAAGCAATTTCAAACAATTTCAAAGAACACAATATGTTACAATAAAGAAAGATCCATAGTCTGTAGGTGTAGTTCAGGATCATAACTTTATTTCTTCTTCAGATCCATGAGATAGAGTAGAGACCCCACCAGGAGCAGTTCCACTGCTCAGCCCCCCATGCCAACTGACATCTCCTTACTGTTCAACCCTTCCAACATTCCAATGACATCATCAAGGGCCAAGCAGTAGAGTAGGGGTAAGCATAGGGAGGATGCACAAGACAAGTTACATTACAACACATCCCCCTTTTATCAAAATCAACAAATGAATCATAAGCACACATGCAAAATAATTCACAAAGAAGTAAATGTGCAAAGATGAAAAAGCACAAAGAGAATGTCAAGAAGATTCAGAAACAAAGAGCCAAATAACACAGCGATTCAACATCCAAGTTCTAAACCTTCTAACACTCCAAACACATTTAAATAAAGTCAGGGACTAGATTTTTCACACCCAACAGCGGAGGTAAACCATCCTCACCCCACCTCCTTCCCATAGGAAAATACAAATATTTAGGGGATACACCTCCCCAAAACCTTGAAACATATTGTAAAGGGCAAATCACCTCCCTATTGGGAAAACACCTCCCAAAAACACAAAAACATATTGTATAGGGCAAATCACCACCCAATTGGGAAAACAACCCCCAAAACCTTGAAACATATTGTATAGGGCAAATCACTACCCTATTGGGGAAAACACCTCCCAAAAACCTTGAAATACTAATGGGGTGACAGACTTATGTCACTCACAACCAAGAAAACGGCACATAGCCTATGGGGTAAGCAACTAAGTTACCCAGAACCCAAATGAGAGCACTAAACTCCCGGACTCTCAACAAAACCTTGAAATACAACACCTCATAGGAGGTAAAAACCAATTCCAAAGAGTAAAAACAAAAAACAAAACAGAGAAGCTAGTCAACAGACCGACTTCTCTTGTGCGTACCCGTCACGCACAGTCCAACACCAACAACACAACTTCATACAGCATACAATAACTAGACTAGGAACACAGTTACTGCCACATCAGCATACACCACTGATACCACACACACACTTCCCTTTTTCCATACATAAACAATAACAACATATTGACAAAACACATATAATATTGACAAGAAAAAAACACTGCTGATAACATCCAAACATCACTTAAAACAGTTTAAGATGATAACAGATAGGCATACCCTCAACTCTATGAGTGCAACATGTGTTGCTAACACTCTGTAACATACAACAATCCAAAGGGTACCCTTAAACCAGAGTATGCACACAGTCATCACCACACATTAAATTGGAACAATTGAGAACCGATACACCCCATGAAAATGGCAGAACATATAAAAAAAACACAACAATTGGTAAAAAAAGTCAGATAACAAATGGTGATCCTTGTATCAGTGAGAGATTTTTCATCCAAACCCAAATAGCGCAGAGCACCTGAATGAGTCCACTTCGAAATGCCGCCGATGTTCTATGTAAGGCATCGATATACACGTAGAAGGCAAAAACTCTTGGTGCATAAGGAACTCCTCATTCAATGATTCCCACGTCATGAAATCTATCACAAGAGAAAACGCTCTGCTTCATGGACGTTTCACTGAGACTCTTGGAACTTACAAATAAAATGAAATCGGCGTTGGAAGATGACAGGATCCGCAAAGAAAGACTGATGGCACTTCTGATTACAAGAAGTCGTGTCTTTGATCCGACTCGTGACGACGCTGATTAACCCAGTTCACTCCGACTATGTTCAGCAAAAACCAAAATGGCACCTCCGTGGGGTCACGTTTACATTCACCTTTATATGACAACGCTGGTAAACACTTCCGTCACTCTCTCTGCGTTAGGGGAAGAATTCCTCAGCTGCAAAAAGCGAACACGCACAGAGAATGCTCAGAGCTCTCGAGACATGGAATCTACCACAGAGTCAAAAAACGCAGAGACGGTTACCAGCGCTGTCAAGCACATTAAGAAGTATGTAATTTCAACACAGTATCCTAAATGTTAAACACGAAGGTGTGATTGTATAAATCAATAATAATTTTCAATGAGTCTAAAAGATGTTCCGATTTTCTCTATTTTTGTTATTTTAAAAACGAACAAAATCAGAATGAGTCCCAAGATGAAAAATATTGGGGAATTGATGCTGTTCACTTGTCCCCCAATCAAGTCAAGTCGTCCTCGTCACCATTGTCAAAACTGTCAGTTTTTTTTTTAACATATCCAAACATATCACAGCCTCCATTCACTGCTGCCTAATCCCAGCACACATCGCTGCTCTCTTGTGGAGTGTTGAGGCATTCACCTGAAAACAATTCAAGTTGCAGGTGCCAATACCATTGAAAAGTCAGTCAAGTCAAGATAGAGAGCAAGTAGGAGCAGTGACGCTCATCCAATACCGGTGACTGCAAACTATTACTGACAAAGACATAGAAAAAGAAACTGGCACTTACATGAATAGGGCGACCGATGCTGTGGTCACTGGTGGGGTCTATGCAGTGCCAGGTTTCTTCAAATCCATAGGTTGTAGTCCTTTAGTTTTTTCAAATCCAAATTTACTTAAGGTTTCTTTAGTGTTTTTTTGAAAGTCCAGTACGCAGGTTCTTTAACATCGTCGCCAGTGTTACAATAAAGAAAGATCCATAGTCTGTAGGTGTAGTTCAGGATCATAACTTTATTTCTTCTTCAGATCCATGAGATAGAGTAGAGACCCCACCAGGAGCAGTTCCACTGCTCAGCCCCTCATGCCAACTGTCATCTCCTTACTGTTCAACCCTCACAACATTCCAATGACATCATCAAGGGCCAAGCAGTAGAGCAGGGGTAAGCATAGGGAGGATGCACAAGACAAGTTACATTACAACACAATACAAATCAATTTAGTAAAATAGAGTACATTTTTAAGAGCAAAACAACACAAAAATGCAAGAAATTCGATCATGGGAACCAGAGATTTGAACTTTTAAAGTTTTAAAGAAAAAAGTGTCTATAAAAATAAAAGTGCTATTGAAAAACAACAGTGCACGACTGAACAGAACCTAGGCATGATTTCAGGCTGACTGCAATAGAGTTGAGGTTGGATAGACCAAGCAGCGTGTCTCTGTCAAATGTTTTAACTTAGGGCATACTGTCTGAAGTAGAAGTCAAACCCCCTGACCAAGGCAAGGTCTAAACCTGAGGCCAGTGGAGGTCCCATGAAGTTGCATACATCATCATCGTCGGGCTCTTGCCAAAGCTATTTGTTTTGGTGCCAAAATATCCAAGCAAGATAAAGCTAGATTGTGTAGTCACCATGAATACTTTGTTGCTGTGGTTGATTGCTGCTTCACCCTGGTTTGCAGTTGTACTTTTTGGCTTAACCACTTTTTTGATTCTAAAAATCCTTCAGTGGGGCAAGGCTGGAAGCTGTAGCTTGAAAGCGCTCCATGAGGATGGATATGTTTAATTTGAGGTACCTTTAATCTTGATTTCTGTGTGGCACGAAGCTCTGAAGTGGGTAAACCTGTTTTCTTGCCTGCTTTGTTTACTACCTCACTGAGCAAGACTGTGCAGATTGCCCCTGTCTCTTTGAGGTTGAAAAATGTTTCAGTCCTGCTTTTCTCTAATTGTTGGGAAAGGTCTTTCCGGTCAACAATAGGCATCAAGTCTGTCTCCAACCATGATGTTCTCTGTGGTCAGCTGAGTACTTTCAGAGTCACAATTCCTGATTTGGGGCCTATAGCAGGTAAACAAGAGGTCAGCCACCTCACCCAAGGCAGAAGTCATCAGTCAGAAGTCCTCTTTCTTCCAGCAGGGCCTTCTTTTTCAGGAGTGATCCTCCCAGGTCCGAAAATTATCTGACGAGTGGTGGTGAGGCCAATCTTATCTAGTGCACTAGTTAGCGATAGGGTACTTACCCCAGTACAATCCTTTCTCACCCTATGTCCACATCCTCTTGAATCACTTTCTCTTGTTTCTACTCCAAAAATTCTCAGAAACCCTAAAATCATGATAGTAAAGTCTTTCTTCCCTCCAGAAGAGATCTAGGCAGGACCGCAGACAATCACCTGTTTAGACGATATTAGCTCACTGA
This sequence comes from Lissotriton vulgaris, assembly GCF_964263255.1. Classification (NCBI taxonomy): domain Eukaryota; kingdom Metazoa; phylum Chordata; class Amphibia; order Caudata; family Salamandridae; genus Lissotriton; species Lissotriton vulgaris. The sequence continues at coordinate 1,286,767,409 of NC_141687.1, read as the reverse complement.
TATCAGGGACCAAACTGGTTCTTCTTCCTTCTGGGGTTAGGGCCAAAGGGTCTAGGAGGGCTCAGGGAAGGAATGAGAGCAGAGCCTGTCAGTCCTATCTGAGAACAGCATGGCAAAAGAAGGAGTGTCAAGTCCATTGTAATTCAAGCTGTCTTGTTGGTTATCCAGATTGCTCATCCTTTCAAAGTGGTCAGCTGTTGACAGAAACACCACCTTCCTAGATCTACATGACATTGTCCTCAGGCGCTAAATTCATTAACTCCACTCTAGAATGTGTATTGGCTTGTTGAGGTGGGATGCAAGGCAGAACTTGTTTTAAGCCAGTTCTGGCTCACGCGGCTAAAGTACATTTTGATAACACTATCTTTCCACTAAAGTTATCCAAAATCTGATTTAGAAAATGAACTGGAAAATAATTTTGAATTGTTTTACTAGCATTATTCCAAGCGAAGATGTGAAATAAATATTTTAATCACACTGAAAATCTAACCTAACTTACACAGTGAAAGCAGCATTTTTTAAATAGAAAAACAAATGTTCTCATGTGGCATAGTCAGTTTCTTTGCCATGTATTACTGCAGTACCTTTAAACCAGAGTTGGGAAGAATAAATCAGTACTGTTATGGTACTTACACAGGGCTGAGAGGGAACATTCCCTCTCTTTTTAAAAACCACTTCAGATGAAACTTTAATCTGCAGTGATTTTTAAACATAGAGGTACTGCTCTCTCTTCCAGCCCTGTTAAGTACCACTGCAAGGCATATATACCTCTGCACCCTTACATAGGTATGCAAGGGCACCGAGGGGTATGCACTGGAATGGATACACCCCCTGTGCCCTTACGTTGTGTACAGACACCAAGAGGTACTCACTGCACTGGAGTGCACAACATACCCCTCAGTGCCCTTACTTAAGTATGTAAGGGCACCAAAGGGTTTGCACCATAGTGAATAGCCCGCTGTGCCCTTACATATATATGTAAGGGCACAGAGGAGTATGCACTCCATTGTAGTGCATCGCATACCCCTCGGTGCCCTTACATAAGTATATATTAGCATTGAGTGGTATCCATTCCAGTTCATATATAGTGGTGCCCTTGCATACTTATGTAAGGACACTGAGGGCTATCCACTACACTGGAGTACACTGCATACCCCTCAATGCCCTTACATACTTATTTAAATGCACCAAGGGTTATACACTACACATTGCAGTGCCCACTCTGCCCCTTGATGGAATTCTGCAAATGTTTTACGTAATTCCACGGCATTCCGCAGAATTAAACTCCACCATTTCCAGCCCAACCTCTATTTTAAAATAGCTCACCCATAGTAGAGCAGTTTTCTTGGTTTCTTTGTATTTTTTCCTATATGTAGATGGAAAAAATACACACTGCAGCCCACATACCGCATTTAGCTCCCATGCAATGTATGTATTTACTGTGCCATTTGCTCTGGCTTTACAGGAAAGTTCGGCCCGCCAAACAGGGTAACCAATTGTACAATACATGTTTAAGGGAAAAACACAGGTGCAATACCATTGTTTAATTGTAGTATGGTGCACAGACTCCTATAGTCAGCAAACTCAGGCAAAAGACATGGGAGGACCACGACAAACATGATGCACTTTCTTACACAGACTCCCTCTCTTTGAAATCAGGGCGAACCTAACCATACCCCTGAAAGTTCTCATTGCTAAGGCGGAACAACCTAAAAAGACCATCAGCACTGGTGGGGTTAAATTTCAAGTCAGTGTTCCTCGGTAAAGTCTATTCCCTGTAAGAGTAGACCTGCCTCAATAGTTAGGTTCTCTCCCCTGCTTCTACATTAGCCATTGGAGCAGTCTGTGGTCTGGGTCTGTCTGAACTAAAAAATGAGTTCCAAACAGGTATGATCCCAGTTTCTTCAGGGTCCATACTAATATCTGACCATGGCAATTCAGCGTTGTTTTTTGAGTAGTAGCTGTCTGTTAATGAATGCTATCGGTTGTTCATGTTTTTTTATCACTCCCCCATGACATACTCCGAAGTAGCTGACAGCATCACAAATTACATGTTTGCGCCATATGCCTTGAACACTTGTGCAGAGCATAGTACCTCTTTCAGGTTGTGAAAAGCTTTCTCTCCAGGATGCCTTTTTAGTTGCATTTTGGATTTTAACTCTGTGAGGGGTTCAACAATGTTCGCACACCTTTTAAGAAATCTGTGGGTATGTTTGTTGAGGCCCAAAAAGGCTCTCACATGAGTCTAGATCTTGGGTAATTCACAGACCATAGTGGGCAGAATCCTGGGCTGGAGCTGATGTATGTGTCTCCTCTGCCAACTTAGTGGCCAAAATAAAACACAGCACCTTCCCTATCTGGCACTTACTGGCCTTGATAGTCAGGCTTGCCTTTTGTAGAGCATCAAGCACCTTCTTTGGGTGTCCTTTCCAACTTGAGCTGATGCCTGCAGATTTATCCAGGTAGGTGGTGGTGAAGACTTCTAGCCAGATAGGACTTCAATGACTAACCTTTGAAAGGTTGCAGGGCAATTTTTCAGCCCAAAATGTGTTACTTTAAATGTGTGTGTGGATCTCTGTGTTTAAGAATGCTGAACTCTCCTTTGTAATCTTAGTTAGGCAGTAAGCCAAGTTCCAAGTTTCATGATGTCATGTCAAAAGTACTCAAAAACTTCCTAGCTGCTCCTCTATCAATTTAGCTCACCTGCTCCCTGGACTGAATGAGAGTCAATCTTGATAACTGCATTGAGACCACTCTAGTCTTCCTCACATAACCTTTGCTCTAGACTAGAGTGTCTATCTGCGGAGTGATCTGTGGTACCAAAATCACTGAAATTGACCATGACCTGCTGGAGGGTTCAGTTACCCCCAAGTTCCAGCATTTTAGGGGCTTCTCCCTTAACATTGACCCTTGCCTTATCTGACCAACAGGTGCCTTAGTTGACTGCTGTGCCACAGGTCAGCTTCTTTTCCAAGCTCCCTGGGATCAGTGAGCTTTAAATTCATCTTGTGGTGACTCAAATTGTACTCTGGCCCACACAAATTACATAGCCCATCATAGTCATGTACTTTGCTGCCCTTCTCCTAATTGCCCACTGACATTAACAATACATCCACAAAATATTCACAAACTGCTGTGAATGATTTGTGATGTCCTTAAACTTCTGGTTGTGGTTTTCAAGGTGTTTGACTAACTTTCAGAATGAGGGTGTCTTTAAAGGGATCCCAAAGAACCAGCTCTGCTTATTTCATGTTCAGTAGGGTGTACCTCTCTTGGATTTGCATGTGCCTACACTATCCACCCCTCCAACTTCCTTTTATATTATAGGCATTTGCATGGTAGTCACATTATTGACAACTAATCTATCTCATCAACAGCCTCATATCTAACAACAAGATCTTTATTAGTAGAAAACTTTAATGACCCCTCCTGGGTACTTTAGAGTTGGTGTCACCATTCTCACTAGACTTGTATGCCCTCCTGGCCCTGTTCATGAGGCAGATTAACTTTCTGCTCCTCCAATAGTAATATACCCCTCAAGTATAGGTGTCTCTGCTGTCTCTTCATCATCTTCAGCCAAGGTCACAAATGCCTTCTTAGCTACCTAATTTCTTTCAGAACACGGTCGTTTTTTTTCTGTTAAGGAGCCAGGTCAGCAGCAAGCGTGGCAACACCTTTCTCCCCAGCTATCAGTCTGCCATTTCTCATCAGCATCTAAGTCAGCCTTTTATACCTCCATGACAAGGATGGCCATTTTCAGTTTAGTAGCAGTTAATTTTCAGAGTACCTCTCATCCTTTCTGTCCTCCAGTTCAGCTTGATGAGCCTCCAACTCTTATGAGGGCAATGTGAGGGAGAACTCTGCTACCAGCTGTGGACAACATTGTTGCTCTCCACGGACAATCCTCCTTTTATACTAGTGTCTCATCAACTTCATACAATATTTTTTCTGAGATGATCTCTGCCTGGTGAGTATCTTTCCACGCCCTCTGCACTTTCTCATATTCCACTTCCTGGACTCCTGGCTTCTTTCGACGATTCTGAACTTACTTAATTTTGCCTGATCCACCTCTACAATCCACCCAAAAAATCAAGTTGTAAAAATTTGATTAAACAAATGAAAAAGGAAAAAAATATAATTATTTATTTATTTATTTATTTTGTTTTCCACATTTCTTTTAAATACTACATAAGCGAAACCAAAGAGCAAATAAAAAAAATATGATAATTAAAAAGTTCATCAGTGATGTCATGAGTGATGTCATTTGAGACGTCATGAGTGATGTCACTGACCATATCATGAGTGATGTAATATGTGAAGTCATCAGCAGTGCATTGCGGGCGCGCAAGTTATAGTTAGCTGAATTAACTATAACAGGGGAATTTCAATGGATTTGTACGAGTGAAATGTCCAACTATTTATAACGCTCCTGAAACCTATGGTTTTTTCAGTGAATTTTTATGTTTTTTTAAATGCGAATTCCTTACTATAACGTGCCTGAAACCTGTTTTTTGCAGTGAATTTCAAAGGTTTTGTAGATGCTAATTTGTAACTATAACGTGCCTGAAACCTATCAGTGAATTTCTAAGGTTTTTTAAACGCTAGTTTTTACCAATCCCGACAGAGGTACGACATGTGAAGAAAGAAGAGAAAACACACAGAAAGAAGCAAAAGAAATGCCGAAAGTAGCAATAGAAATCCTCAAAAACGAAGAAAAGTGCAGGAAGAAGAAAGACGTGCAGAAAGAACAAACAGAGAAGCAGAAAGAGGCCTTGTTGCAAAATCATCCTGTACACTCAACTTTTTCAGATGGGTACTGGTGGTAACTGACTCTGACTAACCACACTTAGAATACAGTTAAAACACCTACATACACTAGGGAACACTATGCGTTGGGGTACCCCTGTGATTACCATGGCCTCCTCTGTAAGCCCCTAGTACATAATAGGGCAGGGGGATTAAAACTACCTTGCACACTGGTGAAGGGATGGAGGGACCTGAGGTGACATGTGTGCAAACACACCCTGTGGCAATGTTAATTTGGGTGATAAAGTCCCCTTGAATCCTGAATGTCCTTGGGTCCAACTAGCCCACCAGGTATCTCCAGGTAGCGCCACAGAGCTGCGTTGCAGAGAGGTGTGAAAAGTGGCACAGCCTGGACCACCTCTCTGCAAAGCAGCGCAGTGGTGCTTACTGGAAGCACCTGGTGTGCTAGTTGGCCCCCAGGGGCCCTCAGGATTGAAGGGGAATTATTTGTACGATTTGTACGAGTGAAATGTCCAACTATTTATAACGCTCCTGAAACCTATGGTTTTTTCAGTGAATTTTTATGTTTTTTTAAATGCGAATTCCTTACTATAACGTGCCTGAAACCTGTTTTTTGCAGTGAATTTCAAAGGTTTTGTAGATGCTAATTTGTAACTATAACGTGCCTGAAACCTATCAGTGAATTTCTAAGGTTTTTTAAACGCTAGTTTTTACCAATCCCGACAGAGGTACGACATGTGAAGAAAGAAGAGAAAACACACAGAAAGAAGCAAAAGAAATGCCGAAAGTAGCAATAGAAATCCTCAAAAACGAAGAAAAGTGCAGGAAGAAGAAAGACGTGCAGAAAGAACAAACAGAGAAGCAGAAAGAGGCCTTGTTGCAAAATCATCCTGTACACTCAACTTTTTCAGATGGGTACTGGTGGTAACTGACTCTGACTAACCACACTTAGAATACAGTTAAAACACCTACATACACTAGGGAACACTATGCGTTGGGGTACCCCTGTGATTACCATGGCCTCCTCTGTAAGCCCCTAGTACATAATAGGGCAGGGGGATTAAAACTACCTTGCACACTGGTGAAGGGATGGAGGGACCTGAGGTGACATGTGTGCAAACACACCCTGTGGCAATGTTAATTTGGGTGATAAAGTCCCCTTGAATCCTGAATGTCCTTGGGTCCAACTAGCCCACCAGGTATCTCCAGGTAGCGCCACAGAGCTGCGTTGCAGAGAGGTGTGAAAAGTGGCACAGCCTGGACCACCTCTCTGCAAAGCAGCGCAGTGGTGCTTACTGGAAGCACCTGGTGTGCTAGTTGGCCCCCAGGGGCCCTCAGGATTGAAGGGGAATTATTTCCTCAACTTAAAACGCGGCACAGGGCATGTTTGCACATGTCACCTCAGGCCCCGTCCCCTCCCTTCACCACTGTGTAAACGCGCCCTGTGTCCGTTTTAAGTTGGGAGATTAAGTCCCCTTGAATCCTGAGGGTTCCATGGGTCAAACTAGCCCTCAGTATTGAAGAGGAATGAATTCCCCAACTTACAACTCGCCAGAGGGCGCGTTTGCAGAATGGTGAAGGAAAGGGGTGGGGCCTGAGGTGACATGTCTGCAAACACGCCCTGTGGCGCATTTTAAGTTGGAGAATTAATTCCTCTTCAATCCTGAGGGTCTCTGGGGGCAACTAGCCCACCAGGTACCTCCATTATGTGCCAGAGGGGGGGGGGGGGGGGGGGGGTGGTCCCCGAGTGCCGCGAGCCCCACGCAAATATATTCTTAAAGCCCCGGGAGTGGCGCTCCCGGGGGCTTGGGGGTGGGCTGTGAGCCCCCACTCATATTTTATAAAAGCCCCGGCGGATGGTGGACCCCGGGGCTGGAAGGCCCCTCTGGGCCCCCCATTGCATTAAACATATTCCCCCTCGAGACTTAGCTCCCCCGGGGGCTAAATAGTAACAAAACACCTTTTTTTTTCTGCGTCCAAATCTGCAGAACCTCCGTGAATTTTCCTGTTTTTTGAAAGAAAAAAAAATTGGAGGGGGCCCCTGGGGGTCCTTTTGGGCCCCCCTAAGCAGGCCTAGGGGGGTCAGGGTGTTTCTACCCTGCCCCCTTTTAGCGTTTTGTGCATTTCTTTTACTCACTTCTTGTGCCTCGGTTCTACCTAGGCACAAGATGGCTGCCAACACTTCCTGGTTTGGAGTGTTAACAGCCAATTAGCATACAGCTCGTGATCGGGAGGGTGCGCAGATCCTGCACGGCCATAGATATCTAGAGTTTTTTACTTTTGATTTTTTCTGCAACTACTGAACGGATTTACACCATTTAACAAAAAGGGATCTTTCTCAACCAAGAGCCACCTTTTTGCCAAATTTGGTGTAATTCCGTTCGGCAGTTCGGGCTGTAGCCGTGTCTAAAGTTTCCTATGGGAAATTGCATGGGAAAAACACGTTTTGGGACCCCCCTTTTTTCTCTCACCCCCCCCCCCCCCTTGCCGAATCACCCTGAAACTTACAGGATAGTAGCGAACCGGAGCGAGCCATAAGTTTTGAAAATTTCACGCAGATTCGTCAATCAGCGCCAAAGTTATTGCGAATAGAATGTTGCGAATTTCCTATGGAAAATAGGTCCTAACTATAACTATCTACTGGCGACTGCGTCTCTCTATCATTGCGGGGTCGCTGGAGACAAAATAAATGAGCCTTATACTCACCGACCATGAGTACGTGCCACTTCCTCCTTGGAGTTGGATGGATGACTGGGATTTAAACATAGCGCCGGCGGTTGGCATTGTTCGCGTATCACCAGTCGGTTTGTAGTTCTGTTTTCTACCGCAGTTTTGTTGGAGCAGCATGGTAGTGCTATTGCAGCAGAGCCCCCAGGGAACGCACTGGGAAGTGTTTTTAGGATGACTGTCATGGGGGCTCGGAGGGCGCAGCAGGGCAGTTCTTTAACTGCCAGCTCGCACTTTTATACCCTGCGTCAAGAAATGCCTTTCCCAAGATACCATGGCACTCTGGTGACTGGGCACCGTGGATGCTGACAACTAAGCGGTGAGGTCGATGTGGCATATCGAATTTTATTCATTTTGGTCTTCTCAGGCCCCTCATGTCTGTCCCTTATTTCATCATATCAGCGTGTTCTTTTCACATGAGGTCGGAAAACTTTGGCCCACATTTCCTTTAAGACATTAAAGTTGCTGCCTTATAATGGAACATTATTCAGACACGGACTAGTTTACAGGTTCTTTTTATACTCGGAACTATTGCAGCAATAATGCACGGATTTTGAATTAATAATTCTGGTGAAAGGGATTCTGGGTCTTGTGGTTCTATCAGCTTGTAGAGACTATCCGGAGGCTGGCGTGCAGGTCGTAAATGCACTCAGTTGGTGCTAGCTGATCCCTGTGGATTACTCACAAGACTGTTATCTCTTTAATGTGTTCCAGAAGGTGTATATAAACTGCAATCAAATCAATATCCTGTTTTACTCGCCGCATTTGCTATTTGGGGAAATGTGTTTCTTTTTCATAATGTGGCCACTATGTGGGTTTCCGACTTCCATGAATGTATTAATGAGCACGCCTTTTAAAAGTATGTTTTATTTTGAAGAAAAATTGGTTGGGCTGCACGCTTTTGAGAGCTTTGTTGTCGTACCATTATTAATTCCCAATTCACTTAGGAATGCTATTTTTCTATGCTTTTCCCCCAGGCTGAGAACGTACTGACAATGTCTCTATTGTTACAATAGGGTAACTTTGCATTATGCTGTTATTTAATTTATTTGATGTGTTGCACTATGCACTTTACCTTTTTAAGATGTATTGAAGGTTTTATTCAGTTTTGGATTTACCCATGTAGTCTGTTCTCTAGGTCTATTAGTGCCTGTACTAGAGGGAGGGCTATATATAGTTTGGATTTTATGGCACCAAATGAGATTGATAAAGCCTGCTGAGAAGGCGAAACGCGTCTCTCTATCATTGCGGGGTCGTGGGAGAAGGAGTTGGAAGGATGACTGGGATATATATCAGTGATGTCATTTGAGATGTCATCAGTGATGTCATCAGTGATGTCACTGACCATGTCATGAATGATGTAATATGTGACATCATCAGCAGTGGATTGCGGGTGCGCGATATATAGTTAGGGCAACTAACTATATATGAAATTTCAATGGTTTTGTGTGAGTAAAATATGGTTTTGTAAATGCTAATTCCTAACTATATATGGTCTATAACCTATGGTTTTTTCAGTGAATTTTCAAGGTTTTGCAAATGCTAATTCGTAACTATATATGGTCTATAACCTATGGTTTTTTCAGTGAATTTCAATGGTTTTTTAATAGCAAATATCAAATGTTGTAAAATGTATTTTTATTCTAATTCAAAAATATATTTAAAATTTTTGTAATTTAATGTTTTTAATTATATTTTTTTTTTATTCTTTTTTTTTGTTTCGCTGCTGGTTCGCGAACCGGGAAGCTTTCCGTTAGCTCAATTTGATGCCGCGACCCGGTCCGCTAACCGGTAAATGTTCCGTTTGCGCAACTGCCGCATTAGAAATCAACATCGTGACGCGTCGCGGAAGCGCGACATATCACGTTGTCGCGTAATGCGTCTTATGACGCGCCGCGTTAGCGCTCCCGGAAGTGCTCCGGACCGCGAACCGGAAGCGATCCGGGGCGCGGCGCGCAACGCGTAACGTGAGCGGAACAGGTCATGTGACTTGTTTATAACACTTTTCATTGGTTCATTTCACTTTTGGTTTCCTAATGATGTAAGACTAGGTCATGTGACCTAAAAATAACACTTTTCATTGGTTTAGAACTATTTTTTTCCCAAATGATGAAAGCCCCGACCTTTTTTCTCACTCTGACTTTCAACTTTGAGAAAGGAAGACCTATTTTGCTCTGTGAAAAAAATTGCTTCAGTAGTAGCTTCAGCTGCTGGACCCCCACCACCACCACCACCACCTCCTCATAATAAGAGTGGACCACCTCCACAGTTCCTTGGAAACCCAGAGGAGGAAGAGGATCCAGAAGAGGAAGAGGAAGAAGAGGCACCACGATTTTTGAAAGAGTTACCCCGGGTATCTCATTACAAAAATAGTTTTATCTGGCAGTTTTTTTCTATTCCAGCAGGAAAGAAAAAAGTTAATGCACGCTATGTTACGTGCCTTATATGCCAAGATGAATTATCCAGGGGCACCGAAAAAAAGTACAGTTATGGGAACCACACTATGCACCGTCATATGCAGAGGTGGCATCCACTAAATTATAGCCGGGCAGAGATGCGTGACCTGCAAGAGAACCCTCCAACTTCTGTGGCCAGGACATCAGCTTATATTTCTCTGACGGTTGCAGAGGCACAAGAAACAGTGCCAAATATCAAAAAAAATTTGTTCATATGAAGTTAACTTGTTTATATTGTGGCACTTTAATTTCATGTGCTAATATGAGTGTTAAATTAATAAATTTAGCATTTGAAAAACACCAATGCTCTAAACGCCCCAAGCAATAATTTTTTTTTTGCTCCTGTTGCGCCCTTTTCAATGCCTGTTTTTTGTTCTTTCCCTTTCAAAAAATACAAAAAAAACAAATAATGTTCAAAAAATACAAAAAAAACAAATAATGTTCAAAAAAGAAAAAAATATAAAAAACATTAAAAAAAAGTTCTTTTCAGAACTACCTCCCCTTTAAACAAAAATTGCTAGAACGTGTAACACTCTGGCAAGCTGTTTTTTTTAGTTCGCTTTCCGGTTCGCTCGCCGGTACCCGAACCGGGAGCTAACCCCAAATTTTTTAAAAAGAAAAATAAAGGAGTTAGTACAAGGGAAGTAAACAGAGAGTAATGTTAAAAGAAAGACAGCTATAGGGACTAAACCAGAGATGCTGTTTAATAGATTTATTTACTGAAGAAAAGATGGAAGAGGATATAATTGTGGAAAACAAAATAGATAAGGAAGTGAAAGAATCAAGCATTGAAAATGCAATAGGTCTCACAATAGAAGAGTTTGTCCTTTTGGTTTTGCAAATGGATGAGTGGCGTTGCGTGGATGAGTGGCGTTGCGTGAATGATTGGCGTTGTGTGGATGATTGGCGTTGCGTGGATGAGTGGCGTTGCGTGGATTAGTGGCGTTGCGTGGATGATTGGCGTTGTGTGGATGATTGGCGTTGCGTGGATGAGTGGCATTGCGTGGATGAGTGGCGTTGCATGGATGAATTGCGTGTGTGAGTGGCGTAGTGTGTGTGAGTGATGTTGTGTGTGTGAGTGGCGTTGTGTGTGTGAGTGGCGTTGCGTGTGTGAGTGGCGTTGCGTGTGTGAGTGGCGTTGCGTGTGTGAGTGGCGTTACTGTGGGGGAGGGGGGGACGAGAAATGCACAAGGCGGACAGGGGAGGGGACGGAGAGGGGACAGCAGAATGAGGGTGTAAAGCAGCCGGGGCCTTTGAAGTGAAGCTAATCTTCACTTCAAAGGTGTGGGAGGAGTGCGCCTGAGGGAACAGACGGCGATTTGGTAATGTGCACACGCATTTTAGGTCAATGCACTTGCGCATTGAACTAAAAGCCACGGGCACAGCTCCAAATTTCCACATTTAGTTAAACTTTGTTTAAAGCTCTATAGTCTGAAGCCCTATAGTAGGTGAATGTGATAGAAATGTAACGAAAAGAGTAGAAAACATTTACCTTAAAATTCTTGATAACTTATTCAATTTTTTTTCATACTTTCAATCTGTGAAAGAGAGAACAAACATTTGAAAAATATTAAAACATGTATTTAAAAATGAGAAAAGACAAGGGAAAAGGTTGAAGGACAAACAATTTTTTCAACAACTTTGACATTTACAGAAGCCTCTGCTTCTCTAGGCCCCCTACACAGTCCTAAAGATATATATTTTAAACTAACAGTATCTTGATGCTGATGAACTGAGGCCTATTTTGGAACATGGTGCATCTTTTGCACTGCTGATGTCTCACAACAGTGATGCAATGGCAGCGCAAAAGAGATGTAAAGCCATCATAAAATTGTCCCTAACATTTTAAATGATTGTTTCAGAATGCAAATAAGATGTGTCCTTTCCAGAGGTTTGTTTGAGGTGAGGCCTATTCAGGTTTCAAAATAAAACAGTACCCAGAAGTGCAGCACTGTATGCATTAACTTTGACACTTACAGAAGCCTCAGTTTCTCCATGTCTACCTCACATTTCTAAATGTATATCATAAGTACAAAAAGTAGAAAATTAATTATATATGTTAAATGGTTTATTTTTGCTGTTCTCAGAATGTATCAAATTTCACTAAAATCAGTGACTTGAAGGTATTCATCATGTAACAGCGGGGAAAAAAAACACAATCAAAATGATTGTGTTTAAAAAACCCATACAACATAAGAAATCAGAATTCAAAACTCCTTAAAATTAACTTACTTTCCATGACGTCGAAGGATGTCCTATGAACAGCTTACACTCTGTTGTGCTATTAATATTTTCAGCCCGCCACTTTCTGGAAGAAAACCTGTATCGTTTCGAAAAATATGTTACATACGATAAAAGACTTCTCACATTCTACCACATGTTTCCACAAGGCCAAATCATGTTAGAGCGATTTACAACTCTTGGAATTCTGTCATTTTTTATTTTCGCAAGTTTCAGAAAGAAAACGTTTAAGATTACTTTCACAATCCTGGACTACTAATATCTTACCCTTCTTGCTCACTCATGTTCTACTTTTCCTATGACACTGATACTGCTTACTATGAAGCAGACTTACTTGCATCAGGTTTATATAGTTGGATTTTTAAAATGACATTATAATCAAAAGTTTTGACCAATAATCTAGACAGCATTGCAGACTTACATTCCCTCTACTCCATGAACCTCTTGAAATTCCTCAGAGCACATCCCGAGATTCTTTCCCTAAAATTTTGGTTTTAAAAACACCAGGTAAGAATTTTTAAGGTCATACGGCAATTTTTTTTTTAAAGTTATAACAGAATCGTTGCAGAATGACCAGCCACTTCTAGACTTTAAATAAGCTGTGTAATGTCCTGATGTTGTTGACGGACCGTCATGATATATAATTGCTGCAGTTACAAAAGTCCTTCCTGATATTGACAACTGCGTAGCAACAATTCTTTTTATTAAAGTTGTCAATTTTGTTCCATCAGGCCTACATCGTTGGAACATTAAAATTACATACTGGCCATATCTTCGTATAAATAATGTTGACATCATTTCAGATTTACATTGGCTACACTCCATGTTGTGATCAGCTGCTTTTACTAGCTTATTAAAGGACACTGATTTACTGTCTGGCAAAGTTAAATATATAAATCTTTCTGAGTCTACACTAGTAGTACTTGATATCCTACAGTTATCGCAGTCATGCTGCCAATGATGAGAAAGTCCAAACAGGTGATCTACATCTACACCCTCATCTTGCAATACATCAAGCATATACATTAAAAACTCCTGACAATCCTGCAGAATATTTTCAGAGAATTCTGTTTGACCTGAACATTCGTCTAACAGATAACGAACTTCAGACACGCTTTCTACTTTTGTTCTATCAGTGCTACATTTCTCTAACACAGAATTCCACAAACAGCATAAACTTTGTTCCGAATTGATCACAATCTGTTCTTTTAAAGTCTCCAATGAAAAGACAACATTAACAACTACATTAGCATAGCAGTTGACACCAGAACTGTTTTCAAATTGAAAACCGACAACATCTTCAACAGAATCCATTTTCTTTCTGCTTACAATTTTCGGTTCATCGACTTTTGGGCTTTTTGCTACAACCTCCCTACTATTACTGATATTTCTACGTTTCCGGCCTACCACACGTTTCTCAAACAAAGGATATTGAGGCAAATGTGGCGCATACTCCCTTCTTAACCTATTGTATTCCTTTACACAATCTAGATCCGCACAAATGTTTGTGACATCACAGTCAATCAAGTACAATCCCGAAAAACTTCTAACTCGTGACAATGCCACATATGCCATACCCTCCTTGAACACAGAACTGCCAATATTCACCAATGCACTGTCTACACTTAAACCTTGCGATTTATGGATTGTCACCGCATATGCCAAGCAAACAGGAAACTGCTTACGGCGAACATATAAGTCTTTAACAAGCAAAAACCTAGCAGAGCAACGACCAATTAGCTGTACTTCCTCAATGCCATCAAATTTAATTTTTAAAAATTCAATTCCATCTCTACTTCTGTATTTCTCAAAATCAACAACATTACCCATTGATCCATTTACCAGACCTCTTTCAACATGTAAATTCCTTCTCAAAATGATTCGGCAATTTAAGCAGACATTCAAAGTCTTTTCAAAACCCGCAGTTTTAGATATAGTCTTCTCTAATGAATCCAATTTTGATTTCAAATTCTCAGACAAAATAATTGTTGATCCCATATGCTCTATTCTGTCAATAGCTTCCAGTTTTATAATCTCTGGTTTTCTAAATGCAACATTTTGTTGTTGAAAATGGCACATTCTGCAAGAGTTGGCATCAAACATATTCCGGATTTCTTCTCAGTAATTTTCTGAAAAATATTCTCAGGCACAACGTCTTGTTCTGGATATAAATTTGACAGTAATCATGCTTGTAAAGCTTCTTTCCCATGCTCGGTCACTTTTCCAATTCTAACATCTTGTAGAATATTCTTGTAATCTTCATCCTTCGCCTGACGCATATTTTCATGCAGTTCAGCATAATTGAAGTTTAACCATATATTGATGTTGCCAATGCTCCCTAGGCACTTCCTGGTATCTTCATGCGTGAGCATTTTGAACACAGGTTGTCCTTTCACTGGTGTCAGCTGCAGAAGATCTCCGAAAACAATGATGTGTTTGCCACCAAATAACACATCATACTCAGTTTTAAGAACTTCTTGCATTCTCAAATGCACAAAGGCAAGCATGATATTGGAAACCATGCTTACTTCGTCAATGATAAGAAGTTTCATTTTCCTCAAGACTCTTGAAACTTCACAACAAGCATCTCCAGATAACTTGTGGTATTGTAATTTGTTGTCATGCTCCACTGGCAGCATCAGTAGACGATGCAAAGTAATTCCTTTAATGTTATGTGCTGCCAGTCCAGTTGGAGCGGTGACAACACAAGACAGCGATGACTCAGTCCTTTCCTGCAAATAACAAGAAATTGCTTTAATGAGGAAACTTTTTCCAGTTCCCGCTTCTCCACTCACGTACAGTCGGACAGGCTTCAACGACGTACACGAGCACTCTTTCTTCTCATGACTTAATCCATGATCAATTTGCTTGGTAACTTCGTCATATATTTTCCTCTGCTCAACGTTGAGTTGTTTTTCCAAGTCTTCCAAGTTAACCGCATCCTCCTGAGCATGTGCCATGGCTCTTTCCACTTCATTCATAGCAGTGGCAGCTTCATTTTCGATAAAAGGTCCTCCTAGTGGATCCTGACTCAATGAAACAGAACTCTGACTGTCCTGAGAACTGTCTCTGGCAATCTCGGCTGCAATCGTTGCTTCCTGCTCAATTTCCAAAGTCAACATTTCTTGATATTTGGGAAAAGCAGGACATTCTATGGTCTCCTTGGCGGCAGTGAAAGAGTCTTCGTAACAGAGGAAATCTCCAAGCAGTTCCTCTTCTGCACGCCAAGGCTTGAAAAGTTGCAAAAGTGCTAAATAGAAAAACTCCTTTTTTTCTGGAGATTCGCCACTCAATTTTCGATGGTTTACCAAGTGGCATTTTCTTTGCTTGACCAGACATCCCTCACTTCCAATTACAGCATACACTCCTTTCTCAATATCTTCTTTGATGTTCCTCTTGAATATGTAATTTTGTAGAACCTCATACAAACAAACATTCTCAAGGTGACTACTTCGATTTGGATAATATGTATCCAACATGTTGGTCTTCAAAATGTCGGTACTGTTTGGCTCCTTTTCTGCCAAATACTCAATTTCCCGCACAGGTTTCAGAACTCGATTACGCGTTGCAGCAAGACCAAGACTCGCCCAAACGATACTCCTGGATTTGGCATAGAGACTTGCTGAAGACAACCGGTCAGAACATTCGTAAGCTCCGATTTCTCGATGCGACAACATCTTCAGACTGAAACTGTACAACTTCTTGCTGAGGCTCTTTTCATGGGAAATGTCCTCCCACATATCCTTCAATTCTGTCTTTTCTTTTTTGGTGATGTAAGATGTCACATACCGAGCCACAGCCATACAGTTGTCAGCCACAAACTGTATATCCATGTTAGCATTCCACATGGACAAAATCACTGGGTTGTAGTCGTTGATGTACTTGGACTCTTCGTTCCTTTTCAAATTGTATGTATTTTTGGGTGATTTCCTCGTCACATTATGTCGCAGAGAAGACATCAAACTGTTTACTCTTCCTTTAGAAATCACCGGTCGTGGAAAGTTGAAACGACATTTGGTGTAGAACTTGTCCTTGTTTCTGAATTTATGACGACAGTACTTTCCACAACGATGGCTTTGGAAACGTAGAACTTGTTCTCTTAGGCTTTTCTTCTCCTTTGCGTTTGGAACAGCACACGTAGAATACTGTTCTATGAAACTCATCACTAAGTCATCCGGATCTGTTCCAAATTTAGGTGCATCCTTGATCCACAGCAGCATATGTATATGAGGAGCACCTCTTGCTTGGTACTCCTTTCTCCAGAAGAAATCCAACACCTCTCCAAGAGGTGGATTCTTCTTATTCATGATGAAAGACATCATAGCTTCAAATCTATGATTGAAGTACCTGCATACATTGACTGGATCCAAAGAGCACAGTTCTCCGGGTGTCTTGAATTCGATGTTTTTAATGTTTCCATTTGCCTCTCGTAGAAATTCAAGTAAGTCTTCCCAGCCATACTCGGCACAGCTCAGAGTGAGGAACCATGTGGGAGTTCCTAAGTTCCTCAGCATACATTTTAAATCACCATGACGACGGTACCAGTACTCATTAGTACCACGCTGACACGCCATGAGATTAATTAGGTGAGAATCCAAAATACTGTCTTGGACATTGACTTTATCCATAAAGTCACTTGCCGAGATGTTTCGCATCTGTATACCACTTTTCAAGATGTGGTTCACTGCATATGACAGTCCAGACAGATCGCTTTCAAACAGGAGATGAAATAAATAGGGAATGCATTGTCGAAACCTAGCATCTTCCGCATACAATCGTAAAGTCCGGCATTCAGAAGCAGGAATTTGATGAGGTCGGTCATCATATCTTCCTCCTTGACCTGTTGGAAATAGCTGTGGGAAACACCGAGCTTCCAAACTTTCCTCCCAAACACTAATGGGACTCCCTTTGGCTTGTTTCATTTGAAACAACTCAATAGCATTCCCCATGACTTCCTTGGAATGCAAAGGATGAACACTATAATGTTCATATATTTCTTCACTTTTAGAGGCTTCTACTTTCTCAATTTGGCCAGCACACAAATCGCTATCCTCTTCATCACTTACTTCCTCTTCTGCAACATATACATTCTTATAGTACTTATTATTTTTTTTCAAATACAATGTTGCCTTTTTGACTTTCCTAACATCCACTAAATCTTGCCATATTTTCTTATTCTTTGTCGGAACCCCATTAACTAAGATAACCAGAGGTTCCTCTTCCACTTTTTCTACTCCAATTGTGTTAATGTTTTTGTTCAAATCTAGAGGCAAATAAACAACTCTTCCCTTTAATCCTCTCTGTAAATCTGATGGAGGCAACTTCCCTGTCTTTGGCTCCATTCTTACAATAGCCTGAAAGGGATGGATACTTTGAATCAAAATAGATTCATAAGTATTTAAATCCTTCAATTCAGAAGGAATCTCAACCAATTCCAGATTATTATGAACCGCCCTAGCAGGCATCTGGTTTTGGTTTAATTAGTTACAACAATAAGTACACACACGTTGATCCGATCCCAAATCAAAACAATTTTCTACCATCAAGTATGTTGCGAAATCCTTCCATTCACTATTATTTTCCCTTTCACTTTTTGCATATAAATCCACTAACTTAATCTGATTCTTATAATAAGTGCGTCGACAACACACACAAGTGAAATTAGGCCTCTCACTTGATTTCACCTGAAACGTAGCAATTTCCTTCTGAAAATTATCTGTACTAGAAACCTGTACATTATCTTCAACATTACCCTCTACTTCTGGGTCAATTTGAACATTCTCATCTTTACTTCCAAAGTAACAAAACTCAATTTCTTCACAAATATTCTTCACATCTATTTCAGAACCATGGAAAAGAGCAGCGCATAATTGTTTAAGCATAATTGCTGGACTCTTAGCACAATACAACATTCTCACTAATTTCCTCACTTTATTATGATGCACTGCTAGCATCCTGAAATGATGAAAAACACTCTGGCATACTCTCCTGGAAGGACAAGCCAGTGAATGACCATGCAAACCTGTCACTTCTCTCACTCTGCAAGGATCTAATTCTTGCAACAACTTCATTTTCTGCTTCAAACTTTTCTTATTAAATGTCCGTACAAAATCACAAAGCAAATTGATGGAATCCTGTCGCACACTGCAAATATTACTACACTTCCAAATGTACACAGGACCCTTAGGACGTCTTCCTAAAACCTCATTACCTAACACCTCTTCTGTCTCTGTTGTCACAAGTTTTTCTTTTTCAACTGGACAACCATCTTTCACTTCATAAGCTCGACCACTGGTGTCAACTGCAAGCACCAAATCATTATCCTGGAAATAACTCTCCTCATTAAAAAATGCCTCACAACTTGAACTATGCATCCATTCTCCAGAAAAAACTTCACAAAAATTACTACGATTAACTACTCTCTTCCATCTACTATTTGATTTGAAATCAGAAATTACCTTGTTTAGTTTCCTAATTCTATTGATTACCAAAATAAATAACTTTCGCTTAATTTCGAAAGCCTGATCAATAATTTTCTCTACATTTTTCTTTTTCTTATAAAATGCCACTTTCTGTTGGCCTTTCTTAATATTTTTTAACAAATTGACTATTATCCTGTTGCGGATCATTCATTTTCGAATGTCCCTAAACTGTTGTTTCCTTCTACTATCATGCACAGAGTTATCTCTTGCTCTAGCAGTAACATTTTTGATTGGTCTTTCCTTTCCGTTTAAATTGCTTCTCTTTTTCTGGACTGAAACATTTTCTGTAGAAATACTTTTTTTACTACAAATATTTCTTATGAATGATTTTGTGGTCTCACCCGGAGCTTTCTTGGTGACTTGACAAGTTTTTTTTGTAGAGGACTGCTGCAGTAATAGATGAACCTGCTGTCTTTGACGTTTTGTAGCCTTTCTAATTCGATTCTTAGTTGGCATTTTCAAATTTTGAAATGATCTGCAGTTGAATCTGTGGTAAAATATAATAAAAAATGTTATTAACCACTATTACCAAACAGTAAATCAATAACAGTCATCAAAAACTTAACACCCTACATATTATTTTAACATAGAACAATTTTTAGTGCATTGGCAAATTTAGCAAAGAAATTGAATGCTTCTACATTTTAGCTGTGTTGTTTTATATGTGAATCTGAACTAATTTTATGAGCATATTTGATTATTTTAATAAAGACACTACACACAAACTATTTTTGAACTTTTGTTTAATTTTAAATGAATCGGTTTACTACATAGGCTCAAGCAGATCAGCTTCCCACCCTAAGTCAAACAATTCTGACAAATCGGCATTCTCATCATATTCTTCATCATCCTCAGGATTTAAATGATGTAAGGGATCTACTTCCACTGACGTTTCAATGACAAGTTCAACGATAAGATCGAGATCAACTGATTGCTCATTATCACTCATGCTTGATGTTGTCGTTATCTTTAAAAAAAGAGAACAACAATGAGATGTTGCAGACTAAGACACAAATCTCAGAGACTATAATAGTAAAATTGTTGAATGCCCACCCTGCAACAAAACACCTATATGAAACCTGACGCAGGTTTCATGTGGCACAGGACTTTACAGCATGACACATCTGCCTAGATGCATCAAGTTGTAAATATGTCGCCACATAGCAAATCTTTTGCACCACCACTGCATCACAAAAGTGACGCACAGTGGTACAAAACAGGCATACACCTATCATAAATCTGTCCCTAACATTTTAAATGATTGATTCAGGATGACGATAAGGTGTGGCCTATCCAGAGGTTTGTTTGAGGTGAGGCCTACTCACGGTTGCAGATGAGATTTACGCTTGTTGAAGAATACAGAGGAGATAATACATGTAAAGGCCTACCAATGAAGTAAGTCATGTCCACTTCACTCTTGAACAAAGGCCAGACCTCTTTTGTGTCCGTGGACAGACCTAAACTTCATCTGCACAATGTCATTCTTAAACTTAGGAAACACTAGTGATGTAATTGAAAAATGTAGAGTTTCTTTTCCTCATTTCACAATCACATCACCTGTGTTTCCTCAGTGACTTAAAATGCTTGATTCAGGATGACGATAAGGTGTGGCCTATCCAGAGGTTTGTTTGAGGTGAGGCCTACTCACGGTTGCAGATGAGATTTACGCTTGTTGAAGAATGCAGAGGAGATAATACATGTGAAGTCCTACCAATGAAGTAAGTCATGTCCACTTCACTCTTGAACAAAGGCCAGACCTCTTTTGTGTCCGTGGACAGACCTAAACTTCATCTGCACAATGTCATTCGTAAACTTAGGAAACACTAGTGATGTAATTGAAAAATGTAGAGTTTCTTTTCCTCATTTCACAATCACATCACCTGTGTTTCCTCAGTGACTTAAAATGCCCTAAGACACATGAAAGTGTTTTTTGATTGCCCTTGCACCATTTTTGGGTCACTTTTAACATGGCTATGTAACTCCAAGAATCAAAATCTAAATTTGCCAAGCACAGGTGGGAGCATATTTACAAGGAACTTGCCCCACGGAGAAAGCTCTTCAATTTAAATGGGAAAAATAACATCATAGACACTCAAATGCCTTATAAATATGCCCCAAACAACCTTTGAAGCTCTAGCAGTACATATCCAGAAATGTAATTGATTTCAAAAAACGATTTTAAACACAACATATAAATCAATTGTATACCTACATTCAAGAGGAAATGACTTAAAATGTCCTTAAGACACATGAAAGCGTTTTTTGATTGCCCTTGCACCATTTTTGGGTCATTTTTAACATGGCTATGTAACTCCAAGAATCAAAATCTAAATTTGCCAAGCACAGGTGGGAGCATATTTACAAGAAACTTGCCCCACGGAGAAAGCTCTTCAATTTAAATGGGAAAAATAACATCATAGACACTCAAATGCCTTATAAATATGCCCCAAACAACCTATGAAGCTCTAGCAGTACATATCCAAAAATGTAATTGATTTCAAAAAACGTTTTTAAACACAGCATATAAATCAATTGTATACCTACATTCAAGAGGAAATGACTTAAAATGTCCTTAAGACACATGAAAGCGTTTTTTGATTGCCCTTGCACCATTTTTGGGTCACTATTAACATGGCTATGTAACTCCAAGAATCAAAATCTAAATTTTCCAAGCACAGGCGGGAGCATATTTACAAGGAACTTGCCCCACGGAGAAAGCTCTTCAATTTAAATGGGAAAAATAACATCATAGACACTCAAATGCCTTATAAATATGCCCCAAACAACCTATGAAGCTCTAGCAGTACATATCCAGAAATGTAATTGATTTCAAAAAACGTTTTTAAACACAACATATAAATCAATTGTATACCTACATTCAAGAGGAAATTACTTAAAATGTCCTTAAGACACATGAAAGCGTTTTTTTATTGCCCTTGCACCATTTTTGGGTCATTTTTAACATGGCTATGTAACTCCAAGAATCAAAATCTAAATTTTCCAAGCACAGTTGGGAGCATATTTACAAGAAACTTGCCCCACGGAGAAAGCTCTTCAATTAAAATGGGAAAAATAACATCAGAGACACTCAAATGCCTTATAAAGAAGCAGACACCATTATTTCCTTGTGAAAATTTTTAAAAGAATTCCTTTTCCTCAAAAACGATTTTCAAGTCATAATTTGAAAACACTGCACAGCTCCTATGTACAAAAACACCCTGTCAGTACTAATACTTCACATTATCTCCAATGACAATTTCTCAAAGAAACAAAATCTATTTTTAGAACACTTGAGACAAAGCAACATTTTAAAAACACAACTTTCTCCATAATTTTCTCCTTAAATCATACTTTTCTGTATCTAAATTAAATAAATCTTTTCTCACCTTAACAAATACTTTATGAGTTTCAAAACAGTCTCAGAAATACACCAAATTGTCTTCAGCAGAACAAAGAGTATGCACTCCAGAGGCTGCAGCTATAGAAAGCACAGAAATGCTGATATTCATTACACATATCTCTCATATTAGCCAATCAAAACTCTTCCCTCATTTTTTTCAAATCAAAACCCTTCCCCCCTCTACCCTCTCTACCTTTTTTGCTTAGCAACCACCTCCTGATAGACCTCTGATGTTTGCAAGTTCACACAACAATGTTTCAATTGAACTCTGAACTCTCAGTGCACCTGCGTATCCAGTGCAATCTTTCATTAAATGATTTTTTCTTGACCATTCAAATTACATCTTTCAAAGAACACATCCATGCACCCTAACTTTCTGTTTTCAGAAATGGAAATCCACCAATCACTGCTAATGAATCATTAGCACTGAAACTCCACAGTTTTTTTTCTTTACAAACTCCTACTGTTACAACTGCCCTTTCATTACCACACTTCATCTGACTGCAGCACAACCTTCTCTCACCATGTTTTATGTCTGGATTGTTGGACATAGTTACATCTACTGGGCTCAAAGGTATGCTGAGAACAGAAATTTACTTAACCTCAATTTACAAGATGTGGAAATTAAGTGGTTGGGCCACAGAGGATTAAAATGTCACCAATTGACACCATTGGTGAAAACCTTTATGCATTTGCCAAAACCTGACCTGTTAATTGTGCATTGTGGAGGTAATGATTTGGGCACTTTGACTGGGGTAGGTCTGGAAATGCTTTTAAAGGACACCTTTGAGCAATTAATGGCACTTTTTCCTCAAACTGCCTTGGTATATTCAAATATATGCCAAAGACAGAAATGGAGGTGGTCGAACCAATTTTGTCCACAAATTGAGAAGTCGAGGAAGCATGTAAACAAATCTGTTTCAGCTTACATGAGAGACCATGGAATGGGCTCCATGTACAACAATAACTTGCGTTACTACATGCAAGATATCTACAGAGGAGATGGAGTTCACTTCTCAGATGAGGGCAACAGAATTTTCATTTTGAATTTAAGACTGTGCATTTGTACCTACTTATAAGTACCTAAATGTACCATAAACCCAAAAGCTCTTCTCAGAGCTACCCTACATCTGATCACTCACAATTATTATTTTACTCTAACTTTTTTCTCTAATTTTCAACAAACTACGCTCCCGGAGCGCTACCCGGTACGCGAACTGGAAGCTAACCGCGCAAAATTTCTAAAAAAAAAATGTTTTTTTCCCGCACATATGGGCCTCCTCAGCCACCCTCAGAAAACCTAGGGGGTCAAGATACGTCTACCGTGCTCCCTTCTACCTATTCTGAACATTATTTGCCCTCCATCTTGTATCTTAATTCGTCTGAAACACAAAATGGTGGACTCCCGTAACGCTGCTGGTTCGCGTACCGGGGAGCTCCCCGGGAAGCGGTCCATCAAAAAAGGTGGGAAAGTAATTTACAGAAAAACGACTGGAAACACTTTCACCAAATATAGATTAGCGCATACTACATACCATTCCCTGCCATTTTCATAAATTTGTTTGGAATTCCATTTAGCCATTTAGCCTGTAGACCTATCTAAATACCCTGAGGTAAATTACTTCACAAAACACATCTGAAGTGTTGGAATTGACAACCAATGAAAATGTTACTTTCATTTTAATTTTTTTTTTTCCTGACATTTGATTGGTTATGTACCTGAATATATATAAAAGAAGAGAAGGAAACACAGCCATTTTCACTACTACTTCCTGAACTACATTTCAAGAGCCCTTTCACCTCCCTGTAATGTAAATTGATAATTTGTAAGTGGCACTTTAAATTAATTTGTAAAAACGTTTTTTGATAATTATTTACTGTCCCCCTGCTATAGTTATAGATACAGATAGGCTCCTCTGTTATATTTATTGATTGACTTACACTTCTCTGCTATAATTATGAATTTACTTACTTTAACTTCACTGTTAAAAAAACAGAACTACCTGTCTGAACTTAAACCCAACAGTGCCCTAACTCTTCTAATATAATTATTTTTTTATGCAATTTACAGCAAAAAAATGGAAGGGGACCACGCAAAAATCAATGTTTCCTTCGACGTTATAACAGAAGAGATTTTAACTGAAGAAATTTTGGATGAAGATTTTATGGATGAGTCTTTTGATGAACAATTTATTGAAAGCTTACAAGACATAGAAACAGGCATGTTTGAGGAGATTCCAGATGATGTAATGCTGGAAGTTTTATTGAACTATGAAAATTCTGACCAATAAATTTTTAATTAATCAAAATAAATAAATAAATAAAAAAACCAACAAAACGAACAATCAATTAACATACAATATTTGAAAAGTCTATAATTCTTTTTTCCTTATAGTACACTCCCCGGGCCGCTTACCGGTTCGCGAACCGGGAGCTTCCCATGCAAAAAAATTTAAAAAAAAAAAAAATAGTTTTGCCCCGCGGGGCCCTTTTAAAACCTCCTCATCAAACCTAGGGGGTCAGGGAGGATCTACTATGCCCCCTTATGGTCATTTCCCCCTTCGTTTTGGCCTCCTCTGTCTCTCGATCCTACCGAGAGACAAGATGGCGGCCGCTACGGACTGTTTAGAATGTTTACAGACACCTGAGAGCCAATCAGCTTCGCTTCGCAAAGCTACGTAACACGAAAAGTACGCGAACTGGAGCGCTGCCCGGAGCGCTGTCACAGATATATATCTTTTTTTGAACGTTAATTTCTCAAAATCCACTGGAGCACATATATTGAGACCTAGCAAAGGCACATCGGGCTAACAGTCCCTACAATTTTGCCACGTTTCGTGCAAATCCATTCAGCCGTTCGGGCTAAAAGTGAGGCCAACCGCCCTATGGCAATTAACATGGGAAAAACGCGTTTTGGGACCCCCTTTATCTCAGCCCCCCCTTGACGAACACCCCCCAAATTTCCAGGGGCTGCTCAGAAACGAAATGTGCCATTTTCCTGAAAATTTCAGCCGATTCCGTCCACAAACGCCAAAGTTATTAGACATAGAATTTTCAAAAGTCCCATAGGGAAAAAATCATAACTATATATACCTAATGGCGACCGCCAGTAGGTAATATATATCATTGAATATATATATATATATATATATATATTCAATGAAAAAACCATAGGTTATAGGCCATATATAGTTAGGAATTAGCATTTACAAAACCTTATTTTACTCGCATAAAACCATTGAAATTCCATATATAGTTAGCTAACTATAAGCGCTAACTATATATCGCGCACCCGCAATCCACTGCTGATGATGTCACATATTACATCATTCATGACATGGTCAGTGACATCACTGATGACATCACTGATCACAACATCCAGTGATTGTATGTGTCTGTAAAGTTTAAATATGTTTCACATATTGAAGAATGAGTGGATGTATAAGTGTCTGGATGAAGAATTTAGTAGGTGCATGACTGACTGTATGAGTGAGTGATTAAATGTGTCTCACTGAGTACATGGGTTAGTGACTAAACTGTCTTAATTCGTGCATCAGTATGTTTGTTGTTGTGTAAGCTGCTGCATGTGTTGATCAGTAGCTATAAGAGTGGCCATATGGGTTATTGATTGGTTGCCCAAATATTTGAATGGGAAGCTGAGTGTGTGTGTGGGTGGCTGGGAGGTGCGTGACTCTGTGCATAGATGTGTAAGCAGTTGATTCACTAGGAGTATGAGATATATAAATAACTGAACATAAGAGCCAGTGAATGTGTGAGTGGCTGTATCGATCACTGTGAGCTTGTATCAGGGATTATATAAGAGAGTAAATATGTGTTATTATATGTTTGAATAAGTAAGATGTGTATAACTGTATAGTTGAGGAAATGGAGGTGTGATTGATTCTTTGCATGACTGACTAGGTGTGTGAGTAACTCCATGGATGAGTGACAGTCTGTGAGTGTCTGTTTATACTGAGTGTATGTAAGGTTATATTAGAGTCTGAAGAGGTTCATTGTATTATCACATGAGTGATGTGATCAGTGATGACAAATGAGATGTCATCAGTGATGTCATTTGAGTTGTCATCAGTGATGTCATCAGTGATGTCATTTGAGATGTCATCATTGATATCATTTGAGTTGTCATCAGTGATGTCATTTGAGATGTCATCAGTGATGTCATCAGTGATGTCACTGACCATGTCATGAATGATGTAATATGTGACATCATCAGCAGTGGATTGCGGGTGCGCGATATATAGTTAGCGCTTATAGTTAGCTAACTATATATGGAATTTCAATGGTTTTATGCGAGTAAAATAAGGTTTTGTAAATGCTAATTCCTAACTATATATGGCCTATAACCTATGGTTTTTTCATTGAATTTTCAAGGTTTTGTAAATGCAAATTCCTAACTATATATCCACTATAACCTATGGTTTTTTCTGTGAATTTCATTGGTTTTTTAATAGCAAATATGAAAAGCTTTAAAATGTCAAGTACGTGATAGATAAAAACATTTCGTATTTATGC
Organism: Lissotriton vulgaris; assembly: GCF_964263255.1. Taxonomy (NCBI): domain Eukaryota; kingdom Metazoa; phylum Chordata; class Amphibia; order Caudata; family Salamandridae; genus Lissotriton; species Lissotriton vulgaris. The sequence continues at coordinate 1,286,740,803 of NC_141687.1, read as the reverse complement.
ACGCTGATGTGCTTTGAACGCTGCCCCCCCCCCCTCCCCTCTTTTGCCTTAGTAGTACTCTCTCTTTGCAGATACTGAAGGGTAGTTAACGCAGGCCTTTACCCCCGTTGTAATCCGTCGTGCCTCCTTGTCTCTCCATTTGATTGATTGTTGTCCAAGCATTTACTGTTTTAGAATTGGTTCTCTTTGGATCATTCTCTATTTACAAACAAGCACAAAGTCGCAATACTCTGTTTAGTCTTTGCAGATAGTGAAAAATCGTGTAAAAAAATAAAAGTAATCGAGCAAAATCAGTAGGCCACTAATTGGATCTCTTTTTGACCTCGCTAAAATAGAAATATTAGGAACAACCCTTCTTGAGAAATACGAAAATAGTGAGATGAACTGAGCTCCACACCATGAGGGCTGCAAGACAGCTCGGCTCCATCACCCGTCCCGCACAAAATAACGACAAACCCTATGCAAATATTAAAAATATAGACAACACACCAGCAAAGAAACAGGGTAAAACATTTTATTAAAAAACTATTTACATAACGTTGGTTTATAAGATGATGTCAGTAGTGGACCGATGTGTGAATAGATCGAAAACAGCACAAGGCTCCAAGATCCGGATAGCAAGCTCCTGGATGTTGGGTGCCATAGTTTAGAGTTCTGAATTTCAGCCTTTTTCAATGCCTGTGCTTTGTTGAATCAAAATGGCGGCTTGACACAAAGCTGACTCAAGCGTTGTTACTGATGCTATGCAGACCAAAACTGGTTTTCAGTTTGTACATTTTTCTAGATTTTTCAATCCAAGTTTGGTTGACTTTGTAGAACGATGGCTTCAGATTTTCAACATACGGTGTGGTGGCGCTGACTGGGAGGGGACGCTTCGCTCCTGCCCCCTCCCCAAGTAAGATTTTCATACGTGAAAGTACGTTAATGGTTTTGGTCCCTGAGATGCTTCGATGTCACTACCATTCTCAAATAGCATAAGTTCTGGATGTTGGGTGCCATAGTTAAGAGTTCTGAGCAGCGCTTGTAACACTGTCTGAAGCTTATTTCCACCTACTGCAGCTTCACTATTCTCAAAGTAAGTGAGTGTCGTTTGTGGACCTGACTGCATTAGAAAACAATGTGATATGTTACCTTCCTAAACAGCTTGACGGAGGCCCCTGAGGGGCGGTGTGATGGCCATGGACTCGGAGAAGACGCTTGGCTCCGACACCCTCCCCAAGTCTTATAGCACTGGTGTAGCCTGAGATCGCCCCCGACATAGGCGGCCGGCTCCCGGGGTCCGGCGGAACTTTTTGCCTTTTGATGACTCTTCAATTCTGGACCTTGTCCCACAATCCGTTTGACCTGAAGACAAGCTGTAGTGGGGCGCCCCTTTATCGTTTTAGTTGCCATTCCGCCCGCTTTTGCTACACTGTGCCTCTTCCGCCATTCAGCTGTTTTCCGCCCGCTCTTGCGACTACAGCGTCTCGCTCACCATGTAGTTGAGATGCGCCCGCTCTTGCGGTGCAGCGATAGGCGGCTGCCACAGGACTCTCAAAATGGCGGCCGGCTCTTCGGTTTTGGGCCTGGTCCACTAAAATGGCCCTGGGACACCTTGGAACTCGGACGCTTGTCTGCTAGGGCTTGGGTCCCATTCTCGAAAAGCGTCCCCTCAGCCGTGAAGATTCTACAAAAGTCTTGGGGGCCTCCGACTCCCGCAGGCTTCTGGTGGGGAGCGGCTGCCATGATTGCTCGTGGAATGGCCACGACGGAGCTACGAGATGGTAGTGGTCTCATGCTGACGCCAGCTTTAGTCTGAAACATCCAGAAACACTGTAGACTACCAATTCGATCAGTTCCGGTAGCGCCCCAACATGACCCGGAAGAGAAGAACTTGCCCTCCCCTCTTTGACTGATGGTTCTTGTTGCCTGTCCCCTCTGTTGTCATTTAACAGAACTTTTTGGACTGCTGAAAGGGGTTGTGTTCTGAACGCTGGTTGGTGGAGACATTTAGACTATATTCTTGACCTACGTTGTCGCGTAATGCGTTTTATGACACGCCGCGTTAGCGCACCCGGAAGTGATCCGAGGCGCGGCGCGCAGCGCGTAACGTAAGCATAACAGGTCATGTGACTTGTTAATAAAACTTTTCATTGGTTCATTTTACTTTTGTTAATTTAATGATGAAAAGCTTGGTCATATGACCTAAAAATTACGCTTTTTATTATTTTCGAACAATATTTTTTTTTCAAACATATGTTATAATATTCCAGGCTAATGTACTTTCCCGGAAAATTTACAACTGTCTTGCAAGTAAAATATATTCCTTTTTCGAGAAAAAGGGCGTTTCTTCCTTCCATGACGGAGCCGTTTAGTAAAAGAGATTCGGCCTGCTGTCTTAGTCGCCGATACGCCTGATTATCAGATTCTTATCGATCACTTTATGTTGCAGACATGAAAAACACAACTGCCCTTGACCATTTATCTTTACTGCGTTCCTACATATTATACCTTTTATCCGTCATGTAATTGGACTGCTTTATTTCACTTGCCTTTTACTGATTCGAAAACAGTCACTAAAAGTAAAAACTTTACAAATGAAAATACTACTACCGTGTTTTGTTTTAAAAACCTTTATTGTGAAAATGTCAGTATACAAATACGGGCCTATAACCACGTGGGCCGGCCACGGAGCAAACTGAAATCGTATATGATGAGGAGACATTTACACTGTAGAAGAACGTAACGAGCGGGCCATTAGGTGACAAGAACAAAGGTGTCTAACAGTTGCGGAATCGGTGGACGTACATTTTGTAATTAAAATACGACAGGGCCACTTACAATAACATTTTCTAGATATACATTTGCGGGCAAAGAGTTACGAGTCCCATTTATACCGGCGCCATTTTGGGCGAGGCCGGGCAGGTCCAAGATATAGTCAAAATGTCTCCACCAACCATCGGCCAGACCAGAACCCCTTTCGGCCCTTTATGCTACAAGATGGTGTCTTCCATTCAGAAAATATTGGTGGCAGCATTTTGAAAGGAAACAGAAACAGCCGTTCTCCTAGTGAGTTTCACATTGTTACATTTAGGAAGAATGTTGAAGAGTAGTATGTGGAAAATCTGAAGCCATTTTTCTACAAACTCTCAATCAGACTTGGATGGAAAAAAAAAACCTGAAGAATGTACAAACTGAAAACCAATTTTTGTCTGTATAGCACCAACAGTAACGCTTGAGTCAGCTTTGTGTCAAGCCGCCATTTTCATTCAATCAATAGCGTCCCCCTGCACACATTCAGGGACCTGGTCGTGTCTTCAGATGAAACGCATTGTAGGAAAAGAAGCAGAAAGGAAAAGGAAAAAAGTTCCGCCGGACCTAGTGAAGCTGCAGCAGGTGCAAATAAGCTTCAGACAGTCTTACAAGCACTGCTCAGAACTCTCAACTGAGGCACTCAACATCCAGGAATTGCCATTCGGATCTTGGCGCCTTGTATTTTTGTTTTGTTTTTGATGGAGGGGAAACAACAAAAAACAGACATTGAAAAAGGCTCAACAGTGCAGGGCGCCTTGTGCTGGTTCCGACCTACTCACACATCGGTCCGCTACTGACATCACCTCATAAACCAACGGGGCACCCCACGCCGACTTTCGGCGCAGCATTGTAGGATGGCCACACCAGTGCGGCAATTTGCTGGACACCACCTCGGTGCCATCCAGATCTCGGCGCGTTCATTCAATCAATAGCGTCCCCCTGCACACATTCAGGGACCTGGTCGTGTCTTCAGATGAAACGCATTGTAGGAAAAGAAGCAGAAAGGAAAAGGCAAAAAGTTCCGCCGGACCTAGTGAAGCTGCAGCAGGTGCAAATAAGCTTCAGACAGTCCTACAAGCACTGCTCAGAAATCTCAACTGAGGCACTCAACATCCAGGACTTGCCATTCGGATCTTGGCGCCTTGTGCTGGTTCCGACCTATTCACACATCAGTCCACTACTGACATCACCTCATAAGCCAACGGGGCACCCCACGCCGACTTTCGGCGCAGCATTGTAGGATGGCCACACCAGTGCAGCCACTTGCTGGACACCACCTCGGTGCCATCCGGATCTCAGCGCGTTCGAGTCACTGTGCCGGAAGAGTGACCGGAACTCAGCTGAACACGCCGTCTTTCGGCGCAGCATTGTAGGATGGCCACACCAGTACGGCAATTTGCTGGACGCCACCTCGGCGCCATCCGGATCTCGGCGCGTTCGAGTCACTGTACCGCAACAGTGACCGCAATTCAGCTGGACACGCCGTCTTTCGGCGCAGCATTGTAGGATGGCCACACCAGTGCGGCAATTTGCTGGACACCACCTCGGTGCCATCCGGATCTCGGCGCGTTGTGCTGCCTTCGGCCTATTCGCACATCGGTCCGCTACTGACGCCGCCTCACGTGCCAACGGATTTTCTACGCTTTTTGTAGCCCTATGTCGCATAACAGGTCATGTGACTTGTTTATAAAACTTTTCATTGGTTCATTTTACTTTTGGTTTCCTAAAGATGGAAGGCTTGGTCATATGACCTAAAAATAACACTTTTCATTGGTTTAGAACATTTTTTTTTCCCAAACGATGAAAGCCCCACCTTGTTTCTGGATCATTCAGACTGAAGCTGGCGTCAGCATGAGAGCACCACCATCTCGTGGCTCCGTCGTGGTCATTCCGCGAGCAATCATGGCAGCCGCTCCCCACCGGAAGCCTGCGGGAGTCGGGGGCCCCCAAGACTTTTGTAGAATCTTCACGGCTGAGGGGACGCTTTTCGAGAATGGAGCCCAAGCCCTAGCAGGCAAGCGTCCGAGTTCCAAAGTGTCCCAGGGCCATTTCAGTGGACCAGGCCCAAAACCGAGGAGCCGTCCGCCATTTTAAGAGCCATGTGGCAGCCGCCTATCGCTGCACTGCAAGAGTGGGAGCAACTCAACAACATGGTGAGCGAGACGCTGTGGCCGCAAAAGCGAGCGCAACTCAGCTAGATGGCCGCCACCTGGGGAGGCCCGTTCACGCCGGCTCCCCCACGCCCCCCCCCCCCCCCGGGCCACCGCACGCCAATTTTCGGAGCAGCATTGTAGGATACCAAAACCAGTGCGGCAGTTTACTGGACATCACCTGGGTGCCTGTCGTACATGTTGTGTCAGCCATGTGACACTGGACACAGACCGCTACTGACGAGGCCTCCCCCCGCACCACCCGGGACGCCCCACGCTGTTTTTCTGTGCTGCATTGTAGGATCCCTAAACCAGTGCGGCACCCAGGCGACATCACCTGGGTGCCGTCCAGAACTCTGCACGTTGTGCTGCCTTGGGACTATTCGCACAACAGACCGCTACTGACGAGGCCTCCCCCCGCCCCACCCGGGACGCCCCACGCCAATTTTCGGAGCAGCATTGTAGGATCCCTAAACCAGTGCGGCACCCAGGCGACATCACCTGGGTGCCGTCCAGAACTCTGCACGTTGTGCTGCCTTGGGACTATTCGCACAAAAGACAGCTTCTAACCATTGTTGCTTTTTGTGTTGAGAAATGTTTAAATGTTTTTAGTTTTTGTTCCGTTTGTTAAAGTTAGTAGTTAATAAAGTTTTATAACCTTACTTTGTTGGAGTGTTATCTATTTTTTTAAAAACGGGTGAATGGGGCCTTGAATCGGGTTATTGTCATGTGTGGGCTTTGGAAGTGTGCTGCTGCAGGATCGGACATTTCAAACTCAAATGCACGTTCTTTTTCTTACCTTTCCGAAGCATGGAGCGCAATAGCAGGCAGAGAAAGGGTGATGCACGTGTTGAACACTACCTGACCTGGCAAGTTGCTGGCAGTGCCCCCCCGCCCGCTCCTGAAAGAGGGCACACACACACCGCCGCCCCGAGTACTTCACAAATCTTTAAAAGACCATGCGCTTGTTCATGAGGCTTAAATGGTTTATCACCTCTTCTAGAACCCCTGCATCGACCCTCTGACGTTTCATGGAAAAATTACCATGTAACACAATACCAAGCCCTGTCAGCTGAAACCCCCAAGGAATCGTGGGGCATATTATCAAGGGGGTTTATCTCCGCTTTTTTGGCTTTAAAAACCATGAAAGCGGAGATAAAATTATTTCCCTATTATCAAGCTGTCGCTAACACCAGTTAGTGACAGCTAAAAGGAGATAGCGACCATCTTGGGCCCCGCTTTGCATGTCAGTGATGCAAAGTGGCGTGCCAAGATGTTAGCGACTGGAAACAGTCCCTAACATCGCTACCTTCTATTACCAACTTTTGGAGATATTCGCGCTAAGCGCGAATATCTCCAAAATCTAACACCTGCCCTGAGCAGTTCTTAGCCATGTTATCCAATGGGAGGTGGATAACATGGCTAAGAGCATTAGGTCGATAATACATGAATATCGCTGACTTTTCTGCGATAATAGCAAGGTTTATCTGCGATAAAAATCGCCGATGTGCGGCGATAATTTTTGTCTCTAAACAAGTTAGAGACAAAAATTATCGCTAGTTGTTCGTAATATGCCCCCGGGTTTTTGCTTGCAGAAATCGGAGGCGGGAGACTAGCACTGAAATCAGTACTCACACGCCTGAATCAGGAGGATTGGCATGTCTGAATTCTCTACAGCTGGGGCCATAAACTACATCCGCAGGGTTAGGTGATAGCCTGGAACCAGCCTGGCATCTAAAATGGCTGCCGTGCACGACAAAATTGTGGCATTCGAAAAAAGGCAAGATGGCGCAGCCGCTGGAAGAGATATATCAACATATATCAGCCTCCTCAGCCACCCTCAGGAAACATAGGGGATTAGGATATGTCTCCCGCACCCCCTTATACCTAGTACTTTAATTAACGAAGCACAAAATGGCGAATTCCCGTTTCGCTACCAGTTTGCGGCCCAGTTCGCGGCCCGTGAAGCGCTTCTACCGTGAAAAATCATTTTTTTTTTATTTTCCCCACGGGACCCTTTAATAACCCCAACAACATTCCTAGGGGGTCAAGAGGGGGATACCTTGCCCCCTTTCATTAAATTCCCCCTTAGTTTTTCACCTTTTCTTCTCTCTCGATCCTACCGAGAGACAAGATGGCGGCCGCTCCGGACTGTCACGCAGCAAAAAAAAAAAAAAAGCTCACGCACAGCCGCTGGAAGAGATGTATCAACATATATCAGCCTCCTCACCCACCCTCAGGAAACATAGGGGATTAGGATACGTCTCCTGCACCCACTTATAACTAGTAATTTAATTTACGAAGCACAAAATGGCGAATTCCCGTTTCGCTACCAGTTCGCGGCCGCGCTTCTACCGTGAAAAATCATTTTTTTTTTATTTTCCCCACGGGACCCTTTAATAACCCCAACAACATTCCTAGGGGGTCAAGAGGGGGATACCTTGCCCCCTTTCATTAAATTCCCCCTTCGTTTTCCACCTCTTCTTCTCTCTCGATCCTACCGAGAGACAAGATGGCGTCCGCTCCGGACTGTTTAGAATGTTGACAGACACCGGAGAGCCAATCAGCTTTCTGCGCGCAAAGTTCCGATAAGCGAAAAGTAAGCGGACCGGATCGCTGCCCAGAGCGCTGTTACAGATATATATCTTGGTTTGAACGTTAATTTCTCAAAAACTACTGGAGCACATATATTGAGACCTAGCAAAGGCACATCGGGCTAACAGTCCCTACAATTTTGCCAAGTTTCGTGCAAATCCATTCAGCCGTTCGAGCTAAAAGTGAGTCCAACCGCCCTATGGAAAACTCAATGCAAAAAACGCGTTTTGGGACCCCCCTTTTTTCTCAGCCCCCCCTTGACGAAACCCCACCAAATTTTCAGGGGCTGCTCAGAAACAAAATGTGCCATTTTCCTGAAAATTTCAGCCGATTCCGTCCACAAACGCCAAAGTTATTAGACATAGAATTTTCAAAAGTCCCATAGGGAAAAAATTCTAACTATATATACCTACTGGCGATAGCCAGTAGGTAATATATATATATATATATATATATCAATGAAAAAACCATAGGTTATAGACCATATATAGTTAGGAATTAGCATTTACAAAACCATATTTTACTCACACAAAACCATTGAAATTTCATATATAGTTAGTTGCCCTAACTATATATCGCGCACCCGCAATCCACTGATGATGATGTCACATATTACATCATTCATGACATGCTCAGTGACATCACTGATGACATCTCTGATGACATCTCAAATGACATCACTGATGACATCACTGATGACATCTCATTTGACATTACTGATCACATCACTAATGACATCATTCATGTGATAATACGATGAACCTCTTCAGACTCTAATATAACCTTAGATACACTCAGTGTAAACAGACACTCACAGACTGTCACTCATCCATGGAGTTACTCACACACCTAGTCAATCATGCAAAGAATCAATCACACCTCCATTTCCTCAACTATACAGTTATACACACCTTACTTATTCAAACATATACTAACACATATTTACTCCCTTATACAATCCCTGATACAAGCTCACAATGATATATACATTATGCACAGTTATTTATATATGTCAACTCTCACATGTACTGTGTTTTACATATGTACTTACTTTGACATGTAGCACTGAGATATCCATTCACTCACCAATACACTCATGCACACAGTCAACCGCCCATACAGCTGTTTCCACATGCACTTTTGAACCCATACATCTAGTGAATCAACTGCTCACACATCTATGCACAGAGTCATACACCTCCCAGCCACCCACACACACATCCAGTCTCCCATACAAATACTTGGGCAACCAATCAATAACCCATATAGTTACTCAAATAGCTCCTGATCAACACATGCAGCAGTTTACAGAACAACAGACATAATGATGTACAAATTAAGACAGTTTAGTCACTAACTCATGCCCTCAGTGAGACACATTTAATCACTCACTCATACAGTCAGTCATGCACCTACTAAATCCTTCATCCAGACACTTATACATCCACTCATTCTTCAATATGTAAGACATATTTTAACTTTACAGAAACACACAGTCACTGGATGTTGTCATCAGTGATGTCATCAGTGATGTCATTTGAGATGTCATCAGTGATGTCATCAGTGATGTCACTGAGCATGTCATGAATGATGTAATATGTGACATCATCAGCAGTGGATTGCGGGTGCGCGATATATAGTTAGGGCAACTAACTATATATGAAATTTCAATGGTTTTGTGTGAGTAAAATATGGTTTTGTAAATGCTAATTCCTAACTATATATGGTCTATAACCTATGGTTTTTTCATTGAATTTCAATGGTTTTTTGAAAGCTAATATCTGTAGCTGTAAAATGTCTTTTTCTTTATATCCCAAATTATATTTTATATGTTTATGATTATTTAAAAAAAAAATATTTTTGGGGTTCGCTCCTGGTTCGCGAACCGGGAAGCTTTCCGTTAGCTCAAATTGATGCCGCGACCCGGTCCGCTAACCGGTAAACGTTCCGTTCACGCAACTACCGCATCAGAAATCAACATCGTGACGCGTCACGGAAACGCGACATATCACGTTGTCGCGTAATGCGTCTTATGACGCGCCGCGTTAGCGCTCCCGGAAGTGCTCCGGAACGCGAACCGGAAGCGAATCGAGGCGCGGCGCGCTCCGCGTAACGTGAGCGGAACAGGTCATATGACTTGTTTATTAAAGTTTTCATTGGTTCATTTCACTTTTGGTTTCCTAATGATGTAAGACTAGGTCATGTGACCTAAAAATAACACTTTTCATTGGTTTAGAACTATTTTTTTTCCCAAATGATGAAAGCCCCCACCTTTTTTCTCACTCTGACTTTCAACTTTGAGAAAGGAAGACCTGATCATTTGCTCTAATTAAAAAATGGCTTCAATGGTAGCTTCAGCTTCTACACCCCCACCACCACCACCACCATCTCCTCATAGGAAGAGAGGACCACCTGCACAGTTTATTGGAAACACAGAGGAAGAAGAGGAACAAGAAGACGGAGAGGAAGAAGAGGGACCACGATTTGTCCAAGAGTTACCCCGGGTATCTCATCGCAAAGAAAGCTTTATCTGGCAATTTTTCTCCATTCCACCAGGAGAGAAAAAAGTCAATGCACGCCATGCTACGTGCCTTATCTTCCAAGATAAGTTATCCAGGGGAACTAATAAAAAATACAGCTTTGGAAATTACACGATGCACCGACATATGCAGAGGTGGCATCCAATCAACTATAGTCGTGCAGAGATGCGTGAACTACAACAGAACCCCCCAACTTCGGTGGCCAGAACATCTAATGATATCTCTCTCTCAGTGGCAGAGGCAAACAAAACAGTACCAAATATACAAAAAAAAATTCTCCATCTGAAGCTGACATGCTTATATTGTGGGACATTAATTTCATGCGCAAACATGAGTGTGAAATTAATTAATCTGGCTTTCGAGAAGCACCAATGCTCCAAACGCAAGGAGTTTAAATTTTTTTTTTGCTCCTGTTGAGCCCTTTTCAATGCCTCTTTCTGTTCTTTCCCTTTGAAAAAAAACAAAAAAAACAAAAAAGTGTTCAAAAAATACAAAAAAACAAATAATGTTCTAAAAAGAAAAAAAATATATAAAACAACAAAAAAAAAAGTTCTTTTCAGAACTACCTCCCCTTTTTACAAAAATTGCTAGAAAGTGTAACACTCTGGCAAGCTGTTTTTTTTTAGTTTGCTTTCCGGTTCGCTCGCCGGTTCGCGAACCGGGAGCTAACCCCAATTTAAAAAAAAGGAGTAAGTACAAGAGAAGAAAACAGAGAGTGATGTAAAAAGAAAGACAGCTATAGGGACTAAACCCGAAATGGTGTTTAATAGATTTATTTACCTAAGAATAGAAGGAAGAGGATATAATTGTGGAAAACAAAATACATAAGGAAGTGAAAGAATCAAGCATTGAAAATGCAATAGGTTTCACAATAGAAGAGTTTGTTCGTTTGGTTTTGCAAATGGATGAGTGGCGTTGTGTGGATGAGAGGCATTGCGTGGATAATTGGCGTTGTGTGGATTATTAGTGTTGCGTGGATGAGTGGTATTGCGTGGATTAGTGGCATTGCGTGGATGAATTGCGTGTGTGAATGGCGTAGTCTGTGTGAGTGACATTGTGTGTGTGAGTGGCGTTGTGTGTGTGAGTGGCGTTGCGTGTGTGAATGGCGTTGCGTGTGTGAATGGCGTTGCGTGTGTGAGTGACGTTACTGTGAGGGGGGGAGAGGAGAAATGCACACGGCAGACAGGAGAGGGGACGAAGCGAGGACAGTAGAGTGAGAAGGTAAAGCAGCCGGGGCGTTTATAGTGAAGCTAAACTTCACTTCAAAGGTGTGGGAGGAGTACGCCTGAGGAAACAGACGGCGATTTGGTAATGTGCACACTCATTTTAGGTCAATGCACTTGTGTATTGAACCAAAACCCACGGGCACAGCTCCAAATTTGCACATTTAAATAATCTTTGTTTAAAGCTCTATAGTATGAAGCCCTAAAGTAGGTGAATGTGATTGAAATGTAACGAAAAGAGTAGAAAACATTTACCTTATAATTCTTGTTAACTTTTTCAATTCTTTTTTCATACTTTCAATCTGTGAAAGAGAGAACAAACATTTCAAAAATATTAAAACATGTATTTAAAAATTAGAAAAGACAAGGGAAAAGGTTCAAGAACAAACAGTTTTTCAACAACTTTGACATTTACAGAAGCCTCTGCTTCTCTACGTCCCCTACACAATCCTAAAGATATATATATTAAACAAACAGTATCTTGATGCTGATGAAGTGAGGCCTATTTTGGAACATGGTGCATCTTTTGCACTGCTGATGTCTCACAATAGTGATGCAATAGCAGTGCAAAAGAGATGTAAAGCCATCATAAAATTGTGTCTAACATTTTAAATGATTGTTTCAGGATGCAAATAAGATGTGTCCTTTCAAGAGGTTTGTTTGAGGTGAGGCCTATTCAGTTTTAAAAAAAAACAGTACCCAGAAGTGCAGCACTGTAAGCATTAACTTTGACACTTACAGAAGCCTCAGTTTCTCCATATCTACCTCACATTTCTAAATGTATATCATAAGTACAAAAAGTAGAACATTAATTATACATGTTAAATGGTTTATTTTTGCTGTTCTCAGAATGTATCAAATTTCACTTAAATCAGTGACTTGAAGGTATTCATCATGTAACAGCGGGGAAAAAAAACCACAATCAAAATGATTGTGTTTAAAAAAACCCATACAACATAAGAAATCTGAATTCAAAACTCCTTAAAATTAACTTACTTTCCATAACGTCGAAGGATGTCCTATGTACACTCTGTTGTGCTATTAATATTTTCAGCCCGCCACTTTCTGAAAGAAAACCTCCATTGTTTTGAAAAATATGTTACATACAATAAAAGACTTCTCACATTCTACCACATGTTTCCACATGGCCAAATCATGTTGGAGCGATTTACAACTCTTGTAATTCTTGTAATCAAATCCCGTCATTTTCTATTTTCGCAACTTTCAGAAAGAAAACATTTAAGATTACGTTCACAATCCTGGACTACTAATATCTTACCCTTCTTGCTCACTCATGTTCTACTTTTCCTATGACACTGATACTGCTTACTATGAAGCAGACTTACTTGCATCAGGTTTATATAGTTGGATTTTTAAAATGACATTATAATCAAAATTTTGGACCAATAATCTAGACAGCATTGCAGACTTACATTCCCTCTACTTCATGAACCTTTTGCAATTCCTCAGAGCAAATCCCGAGATTCTTTCCTTAAAAGTTTGGTTTTAAAAACACCAGGTAAGAATTTTTAAGGTCAAACGGCAATTTTTTTTTGAAAGTTACAACAGAATCGTTGCAGAATGACCAGCCATTTCTAGACTTTAAATAAGCTGTGTAATGTCCTGATGTTGTTGAAGGACCATCGTGATAGATAATTGCTGAAGTTACAAAAGTCCTTCCTGATATTGACAACTGCGAAGCAACACATTTTTTTATTATAGTTGTCAATTTTGATCCATCAGGCCTACATCGTTGGATCATTAAAATGACATACTGGCCATATCTTCGTCTAAATAATGTTGACATCATTTCAGATTTACATTGGCTACACTCCATGTTGTGATCAGCTGCTTTTACTAGCTTATTAAAGGAGACTGATTTACTGTCTGGCAAAGTTAAATATATAAATCTTTCTGAGTCTACACTAGTAGTACTTGATACCATACAGTTCTCGCAGTCATGCTGCCATTGATAAGAAAGCCCAAACAGGTGATCTACATCTACTCCCTCATCTTGCAATACATCAAGCATATACATTAAAAACTCCTGACAATCCTGCTGAATATTTTCAGAGAAGTCTGTTTGACCTGAACATTCGTCTAATACATAACGAACTTCAGACACACTTTCTACTCTCGTTCTATCAGCACTACATTTCTCTAACACAGAATTCAACAAACAGCATAAACTTTGTTCCGAATTGTTCACAATCTGTTCTTTTAAAGTCTCTAGTGAAAAGAGAACATTAACCACTACATTAGCATAGCAGTTGACACCAGAACTGTTTTCAAATTGAAAACCGACAACATCTTCAACAGAATCCATTTTCTTTCTGCTTACAATTTTCGGTTCATCGACTTTTGGGCTTTTTGCTACAACCTCCCTACTATTACTGATATTTCTTCGTTTCCGGCCTACCACACGTTTCTCAAACAAAGGATATTGAGGCAAATGTGGCGCATACTCTTTTCTTAACCTATTGTATTCCTTAACACAATCTAGATCCGCACAAATGTTTGTGACATCACAGTCAATCAAGTACAATCCTTATAAAGATCTAACTCGTGACAAAGCCACATATGCCATACCTTCCTTGAACACAGAACTTCCAATATTCATCAATGCACTATCTACACTTAAACCTTGCGATTTATGGATTGTCACCGCATATGCCAAGCAAACAGGAAACTGTTTACGGCGAACATATAAGTCTTTAACAAGCAAAAACCTAGCAGAACAACGACCAATTAGCTGTACTTCCTCAATGCCATCAAATTTAATTTTTAAAAATTCAATACCATCTCTACTTCTGTATTTCTCAAAATCAACAACATTACCCATTGATCCATTTACCAGACCTCTTTCAACATGTAAATTCCTTCTCAAAATGATTCGGCAATTTAAACACACATTCAAAGTCTTTTCAAAACCCGCTGTTTTAGATATAGTCTTCTCTAATGAATCCAATTTTGATTTCAAATTCTCAGACAAAATAATTGTTGATCCCATATGCTCTATTCTGTCAATAGCTTCAAGTTTCACAATTTCTTCCTTTTCTAAATTCAACATTTTGTTGTTGAAGATGGCACATTCTGCAAGAGTTGGCATCAAACATATTCCGGATTTCTTCTCAGTAATTTTCTGAAAAATATTCTCAGGCACAACGTCTTGTTCTGGATATAAATTTGACAGTAATCGTGCATTTAAAGCTTCTTTCCCATGCTCGGTCACTTTTCCAATTCTAATATCTTGTAGAATATTCTTGTAATCTTCATCCTTTGCCTGACGCATATTTTCATGCAGTTCAGCATAATTGAAAATTAACCATATATTGACGTTGCCAATGCTCCCTAGGCACTTCCTGGTATCTTCATGCGTGAGTATTTTGAACACAGGTTGTCCTTTTACTGGTGTCAGCTGCAGAAGTTCTCCGAAAACAATGATGTGTTTGCCACCAAATAACACATCATACTCAGTTTTAAGAACTTCTTGCATTCTCAAATGCACAAAGGCAAGCATGACATTGGAAACCATGCTTACTTCATCAATGATAAGAAGTTTCATTTTCCTCAAGACTCTTGAAACTTCACAACAAGCATCCCCAGATAACTTGTGGTATTGTAATTTGTTGTCATGCTCCACTGGCAGCATCAGTAGACGATGCAAAGTAATACCTTTAATGTTATGTGCTGCCAGTCCAGTAGGAGCGGTAACAACACAAGACAGCGATGACTAAGTCCTTTCCTGCAAATAACAAGAAATTGCTTTAATGAGAAAACTTTTTCCAGTTCCCGCTTCTCCACTCACGTACAGTCGGACAGGCTTCAACGACGTACATGAGCACTCTTTCTTCTCATGACTTAATCCATGATCAATTTGCTTGGTAACTTCGTCATATATTTTCCTCTGCTCAACGTTGAGTTGTTTTTCCAAGTCTTCTAAGTTAACCGCATCCTCCTGAGCATGTGCCATGGCTCTTTCCACTTCATTCATAGCAGTGGCAGCTTCATTTTCGATAATAGGTCCTCCTAGTGGATCCTGACTCAATGAAACAGAACTCTGACTGTCCTGAGAACTGTCTCTGGCAATCTCGGCTGCAATCGTTGCTTCCTGCTCAATTTCCAAAGTCAGCATTTCTTGATATTTGGGAAAAGCAGGACATTCTATGGTCTCCTTAGCGGCAGTGAAAGAGTCTTCGTAACAGAGGAAATCTCCAAGCAGTTCCTCTTCTGCACGCCAAGGCTTGAAAAGTTGCAAAAGTGCTAAATAGAAAAACTCCTTTTTTTCTGGAGATTCGCCACTCAATTTTCGATGGTTTACTAATTGGCATTTTCTTTGCTTGACCAGACATCCCTCACTTCCAATTACAGCATACACTCCTTTCTCAATATCTTCTTTGATGTTCCTCTTGAATATGTAATTTTGTAGATCCTCATATAGACAAACATTCTTAAGGTGACTGCTTCGATTTGGATAATATGTATCCAACATGTTGGTCTTCAAAATGTCGGTACTGTTTGGCTCCTTTTCCGTCAAATACTCAATTTCTCGGACAGGTTTTAGAACTCGATTTCGCGTTGCAGCAAGACCAAGACTCGCCCAAACGATACTCCTGGATTTGGCATAGAGACTTGCTGAAGACAACCGGTCAGAACATTCGTAAGCTCCGATTTCTCGATGCGACAACATCTTCAAACTGAAACTGTACAACTTCTTGCTGAGGCTTTTTTTCATGGGAAATATCCTCCCACATATCCTTCAATTCTGTCTTTTCTTTTTTGGTGATGTAAGATGTCACATACCGAGCCACAGCCATACAGTTGTCAGCCACAAACTGTATATCCATGTTAGCATTCCACATGGACAAAATCACTGGGTTGTAGTCGTTGATGTACTTGGACTCTTCGTTCCTTTTCAAATTGTATGTATTTTTGGGTGATTTCCTCGTCACATTATGTCGCAGAGAAGACATCAAACTGTTTACTCTTCCTTTATAAATCACCGGTCGTGGAAAGTTGAAATGACATTTGGTGTAGAACTTGTCCTTGTTTCTGAATTTACGACAACAGTACTTTCCACAACGATGGCTTTGGAAACGTGGAACTTGTTCTCTTAGGCTTTTCTTCTCCGTTGCGTTTGGAACAGCACACGTAGAATACTGTTCTATGAAATTCATCACTAAGTCATCCGGATCTGTTACAAATTTAGGTGCATCCTTGATCCACAGCAACATATGTATATGAGGAGCACCTCTTGCTTGGTACTCCTTTCTCCAGAAGAAATCCAACACCTCTCCAAGAGGTGGGTTCTTCTTATTTGTGATGAAAGACATCATAGCTTCAAATCTATGATTGAAGTACCTGCATACATTCACTGGATCCAAAGAACACAGTTCTCCAGGTGTCTTGAATGCAATATTTTCAATGTTTCCATTTGCCTCTCGTAGAAATTTAAGTAAGTCTTCCCAGCCATACTCGGCACAGCTCAGAGTGAGGAACCATGTTGGAGTTCCTAAGTTCCTCAGCATACATTTTAAATCACCATGACGACGGTACCAGTACTCATTAGTACCACGCTGACACGCCATGAGATTAATTAGGTGAGAATCCAAAATACTGTCTTGGACATTGACTTTATGCATAAAGTCACTTGCCGAGATGTTTCGCATCTGTATACTACTTTTTAAGATGTGGTTCACTGCATATGACAGTCCAGACAGATCGCTTTCAAACAGGAGATGAAACAAATAGGGAATGCATTGACGAAACCTAGGATCTTCTGCATACAATCGTAAAGTCCGGTATTCAGACGCAGGAATTTGATGAGGTCGTTCATCATATCTTCCTCCTTGACCTGTTGGAAATAGCTGTGGGAAACACCGAGCTTCCAAACTTTCCTCCCAAACACTAATGGGACTCCCTTTGGCTTGTTTCATTTGAAACAACTCAATAGCATTCCCCATGACTTCCTTGGAATGCAAAGGATGAACACTATAATGTTCATATATTTCTTCACTTTTAGAAGCCTCTACTTTCTCAATTTGGCCAGCACACAAATCGCTATCCTCTTCATCACTTACTTCCTCTTCTGCAACATATACATTCTTATAGTACTTATTATTTTTCTTCAAATACAATGTTGCCTTTTTGACTTTCCTAACATCCACTAAATCTTGCCATATTTTCTTATTCTTTGTCGGAACCCCATTAACCAAGATAACCAGAGGTTCTCCATCTTTAATGAAGCTCACAGCAGCCAATGAAAATGCTTGCTTTTCATAGTAAACCGTTAAACAAACTACACATCCCATCAGGACTAGCCCAAGGCACGCCCCCCTAGTCCATAAGAGGCCTCTGCCTGCCGCCATCTTCCTCTTTCTTGAAGGCGAACAGCTCCAACAACTTAGATAACTTGATAACTCCTCCAACGTGGAAGAAACTTATTCGGTCGCATTATCCTTGCAGTCGTCGACTTTCAGTCACTCTTCTTATCTGGCCCTGCAACAAAGGATATGAGACCGTAACCACCATAACCATTGGGTGGGCAAGCATTTAATACATAACATGCCGGGTGGGATAATCCTCGCCTCCGTGTCCTTAATAGAATTGCAAATTCTTGTCGCGAATGCTTGCAAATTTGTGATTCTATTGCAGGACCGGAGGCTTCAGATTATGCATGTTTAACGCTTACTAAAAACAACAGAGGTAATATCCCCCACCGGCTTATAATAGTATGTCTTGAAGGTCGATTCTGATGACCAATCTGCGCTACGCATTATATCCTGTATGCTGGAACCCAACATAAATGATTTAGATGCCATGGCTCCTCTGACTGAATGAGCCCCGAAAATGGTGATATCTACACCTGCCTCTTCCATAATATAACAAAGCCATCTGGCAATGGTGGCAGCTGCCACCGCTTTGAATGGTTTCTGAATGGCAATCAACAACTGAGAACAGCCCTGCGGTCTATTAGCCGCTGTACATTCCTCATATGTTTTCAGACATTTTACAACACATAATTTATCGTTCTCATGAAAAGCATTATAAGAAATATGACGAGATAATGTCTTAGTGCGTCCTGAAATGGAAAAAGAAACTCCCTCTGGAGTAAATACTCTACCTGTAATTTCCAGCGCCCGTACGTCCGATGACCTCCTGCATGCCGAGAGGCAGAGTAGCATGGCTAACTTAGCTGACAACTGTTTTCTGGATAAAAGCGAGTTAACCGGCCATTTGTTAAAGAGCTCCAAAACCAAAGACACGTCCCACAACCCAGTGTACTTGGGTTTCGGTGGGTTCTCCACCCTAATTCCCTTGAGCAATTTGCATACCAGTGGATGCATGCCTACTGGTTTACCATCCAGCCGAGCGTGGCCTGCTGAGATGGCTGACCTAAAGTTATTGACCGACCTATAGGCCAAACCCTCGGAAGCCTTGTCCGTTAAGAAATTCAGCACGTGGGATAAGTCTGCCCCCACGGGATCCAGATGTCGTTCCATGCACCAACCCATCCAGTTCTTCCAGGCCGAGGAGTATCGCTTCCGCGTGGATGGTGCCCAGGCTTGCTTGATGAAATCACAAGTCCTGCTCGAAAGGCCTGGCAGCTGCCACTGTTCCCTGAAAGCCTCCAAGCCATCAGCTGGAGCCTGCCTTCCATTACCAAGGGATGCTGTTCCTGATGAGGGCCCAGCAATAGCGTTGTCGACTCCGGGAGGAGTCTGGGACGGTCGCAGCTCCACTGCATCAGTTTGGGGAACCATGACTGTGACGTCCACCAAGGCGTCACCATCACTACTTCCGCCCGTTGCTTGATCACCTGGGACATTGCCCTCGGGATCAGCAGGAAGGGTGGGAAAGCGTACTGCGTCCCTTCCGTCCAATTCTGGAGAAAGGCATCCGTTGCCAGAGCCACGGGATCCGGTCTCCAGCTGAAGAATCTGGGTACCTGATATGTTAGTCTGGATGCAAACAAGTCCGTCTCGAACGGACCCCAAATCTCCTGCAGCCATTGGAACACCTTCGGTAGCAACTTCCAGTCGCTGTAGTCCCTGAGGTACCTCGAATTCCAGTCCGCCACCTGATTGGACTGGCCCGGCAGGTATTCTGCTATTACTGATATCTGATTCTCCAGACAGTAATGC
Organism: Lissotriton vulgaris; assembly: GCF_964263255.1. NCBI lineage: Eukaryota > Metazoa > Chordata > Amphibia > Caudata > Salamandridae > Lissotriton > Lissotriton vulgaris. The sequence continues at coordinate 1,286,721,358 of NC_141687.1, read as the reverse complement.
CAAAAGTCCTTGGCTATCTGCACAAGCATTGACGACCTCGTGGCGCCCAACTTGTTGATGTATCTCACCGCTGACACATTGTCCAAACGCAGGAGGATACAGCAAGATGTCTGCCTCGGGGACAACGTCCGCACCGCGAACGATCCCGCGAGCAGTTCGAGACAATTTATGTGAAGCGAAAGCTCGTCTGGAGACCATCTGCCACCTGTGGAGATATCTCCGCAACGAGCCCCCCAGCCCCAACGGCTGGCGTCCGACTCTATTGTTACCTCCGGAAGAGAGCCGAAGATTCCTCGACCGTTCCAGGCGTCTACATGACCGAGCCACCATTGCATTTCCGTCCTCACCTCTTCTGTGAGGGGAATGTTGTCCGAGTACGACAGACCCTTCCGTAGGTGTCTGATCTTCAGCTGTTGAAGGGCCCTGTAATGAAGAGGGCCCGGGAATATCGCTTGCACCGATGATGCCAAAACTCCTACTACTCTCGCAATTGCCCTGAGCGAAACTGTCTGACTGTTCAACAGTCTCCTGATCTCCTTCTTCAGGTCTTTCAGCTTGTCCTTCGGGAGGCTTAGCTGTGCTATCTTGGAGTCGATCGTGAAACCCAGGAAGTCTATCACCTGAGTGGGTATCATGACTGATTTCCTGGTGTTGACTACAAAGCCCAGGCTTTGAAGCAAGGTTGTCGTCAGAGTAAGGTGTCTCAAGAGTGCCTGACAACACTGATCCACTATCAGGATGTCGTCCAGATAGATTATGAGGCGAATACCGCGTTCCCTGAGGTACGCCACCACTGGTTTCATCACCTTGGTGAAGCACCAAGGTGCCGAGGAGAGCCCGAAAGGCAGAACCAAATATTCGTACCACTGGCCTTTCCACCGAAATTGGAGATATCTGCGATGCGGGGGAAATATCGGCACAGACAGATAAGCGTCTTTCAAGTCCAGTCGGACCATCCAGTCTCCCATCTGCAGTAGATCCGTCAAAAGATGGATGCCTTCCATCTTGAAATGATTGTACGTTATAAACTGGTTGAAATCCCTGAGGTTCAAAACTAATCTGTTTCCGCCTCCCTTCTTTTGGATAACAAAGATATTGCTGCAGAAACCGCGAGGACTTTGACAGACCGGTGCTATCGCGCGCTTCTGCAGCAATTCCGAGATCTCTTCGTCTATAAAACTGAGATCTTGTTGGGAAAAATGGAGATCCGCCGGGAGCTCCGATTGAACGGGGTGAGAATAGAACTCCAAGCGGAAACCCTGCACAGTTTGTAGCACCCATGCGTCCTGTGTCAGTGCCCGCCACTGCTCTAGGCAGTGCCGAGTCCGTCCCCCCAAAGGTAGAAATGTAAACTCTGTTACTCTCACCTGCGGTCTGCTGATGCTTGAAGGTCCCCCTGTTGTTATTGGAGTGATAGCGGCTCCTGTCGAACCTCCTGCGGGAGGGGTAGAAGGTTCCACCACGGGTGGAGTCGTATTCATTTCTTCCCCTGCCAAAATCGCCTCTTTGGGAACCTTGCTGACCTCCACGGCCCGACGAGCGGCCCCTGCCTCGTCCGGCCCTGTTAAAAACTCTCTGGCTGAGAGCTCTCTTTATCCCTGACTGCGCCTTGTCCAGCGCCGTAAATGTCCCTACATATTTGGACACGTCTTTGACAAACTTGTCTCCAAATAGTTGGCCCGCTGCTAGGGGTCCCGGCTCAGCATCTGCTAGCTCGGTCAGGTTGCTGTCCATTTTCATCAGCAGGGATTTCCTCCTCTCTGACGAAATGGCGCAGTTGGCGTTGCCCAGCAAGCAAATGGCACGCTGGGTCCAGCCAGCCAATACATCCGGGTCTACAGGGGTGGAACTCTCCTTCGCCTTTAGAGCCATCTCTAAGATCTTCGCCAGAGGACCGATTGTGTCCAACATCTTGTCCTGACAGCCTGACCATGCCCTATCCAAACCTCGTTTGGGGTCTTTTGAGAACTTCCGAAGGAAGGTCAAGAGGCTTGCGTCGATCTCTGGGGTCTCCGCCACCTTGTCTGGGATGTCCGGGCGAGGGCATTCTGATTTGAGGCGGTTTCTGACGTCCCTCGGGAAGCTCTTCCTCAGATTATCGTGTATGTATGCCGTCACCGCCTGAGGCGGGACCCAGTCCTGTGACCTGGGGTGTATGATCTCCGTAGGATCGAATGTGAAAGGAGTATGCACCTGGGCCATCTCCACTTGAACCTTCTTCGGAGGAGGCTGCTCCTCCGATGTATCGGTATCCGTGCCTGTGGTAGCGTCCGTGTCCGTGTCAGTATCTGTATGGACCCTGCGCTTGGACTTGGCCTTGGTGCCAAAATAGCAATGATCCGCTGTGTCCAGTAGGGTAGCGAGGGCCTGTGCATGAGGCCATGTGGCAGTGTCAACAGCCTGTTGACTGGAAGTGGAAGCTTCCGCTTTCTTCTTTTGCGGTTTGGTATAGCCATGCCTCTTGGCAAAGCCCTCCAATTGTTTCCGGATTGGGCGAAGGGCTGTGGCTAGGGCTTGCTGCACTGTTTGTGGGACCGTGGTCTCCATAGCCCTATTGACGGACGACTGCACAGATGCGTCCAATGCAATGACAATATTGTCCTCAAGGACAGCCTCCTGCTGTCCGTCATAAACCTCCTCCTCCGCATATTCTTCATTGTACTGACCCCACTGAGACATTTCCACGGGTGGTTGGTCTTGCACGTCAATGAAGAATTGCCAAAGCACTGTTTAGCCACCAGGAGGGTCAAGGGGGGGGGGTTAGCCCTGTAAGCACACTGGATTCCACAAAGTACAAACCCCCTCAGCAAAGCTGTATTCACAAGGGGCCAAAGACCCAGGCCAAAACACTGTCCACAGAGCGTGTGCGCACTCCAATCACTGGCCTCAATATTTTACAACCTTCACAGGCGTTTATAAGAGCAGAGGGGCCACCGGTAACTCTTCGTGTTCAAAAACGCTATGTTTGACAGTTTGGGGATCGCGCCGTGACGTGCAGCCCAAACGCGACTGAAATCCTACTAAAAACAAGCCCAAATTCAGCGCGTTTGGACGCACGCCACGGCCGAGAGCCACCCGGACCCTACACGCGTCATCGGCCTATGAGGGACGCCGATGCGCATGCGCGAGACGCGCCTACTGGAAAAACAGCCGGGACAAAGGCCCTAATTGTAAAACCCGGTGCCCGTCTACTCCCGGTCAACGACCGCTGCTACCACACGCCACGAGGCGTAATCATCAAGCCACACTGAGGAATAAATCAGAACACGCTAGGCGCCGCGACGCTAGCTAAACCTGCACAACACTCTCCCTGAAGTATCGATCCCCCACACGAAGGTAACTCGATATACCAAATTGCGCTTTAAGCATATGACAATCGCCACACTTAGCAAATCAATCAATTAACACAACATCATTCACATTTGACATGTGCAATCGTAGCTAACAGCTAGAGGGAGTAAACAATGTGCACTTAGCTCTTGCTGTGAGCAGCAAAGAAAGAGGCATAATCCTCGCCTCCGTGTCCTTAATAGAATTGCAAATTCTTGTCGCGAATGCTTGGAAATTTGTGATTCCTCTTCCACTTTTTCTACTCCAATTGTGTTTATGTTTTTGTTCAAATCTAGAGGCAAATAAACAACTCTTCCCTTTAATCCTCTCTGTAAATCTGATGGAGGCAACTTCCCTGTCTTTGTCTCCATTCTTACAATAGCCTGAAAGGGATGGATACTTTGAATCAAAATAGATTCATAAGTATTTAAATCCTTCAATTCAGAAGGAATCTCAACCAATTCCAGATTATTATGAACCGCCCTAGCAGGCATCTGGTTTTGGTTTAATTTGTTACAACAATAAGTACACACACGTTGATCCGATCCCAAATCAAAATAATTTTCTACCATCAAGTATGTGGCAAAATCCTTCCATTCACTATTATTTTCCCTTTCACTTTTTGCATATAAATCCACTAACTTAATCTGATTCTTGTAATAAGTGCGTCGACAACACACACAAGTGAAATTAGGCCTCTCACTTGATTTCATCTGAAACGTGGCAATTTCCTTCTGAAAATTATCTGTACTGGAAACCTGTACATTATCTTCAACATTACCCTCTACTTCTGGGTCAATTTGAACATTCTCATCTTTACTTCCAAAGTAACAAAACTCAATTTCTTGACAAATATTCTTGACATCTATTTCAGAACCATGCAAAAGAGCAGCACATAATTGTTTAAGCATAATTGCTGGACTTTTAGCATGATACAACATTCTCACTAATTTCCTCACTTTATTATGATGCACTGCTAGCATCCTGAAATGATGAAAAACACTCTGGCATACTCTCCTGGAAAGACAAGCCAGTGAATGACCACGCAAACCTGTCATTTGTCTCACTCTGCAAGGATCTAATTCTTGCAACAACTTCATTTTCTGCTTCAAACTTTTCTTATTAAATGTCCGTACAAAATCACAAAGCAAATTGATGGAATCCTGTCGCACACTGCAAATAGAACTATACTTCCAAATGTACACAGGACCTTTAGGACGTCTTTCTAAAACCTCATTACCTAACACCTCTTCTATCTCTGTTGTCACAAGTTTTTCTTTTTCAACTGGACAACCATCCTTCACTTCATAAGCTCGACCACGGGTGTCAACTGCAAACACCAAATCATTATCCTGAAAATAACTCTCCTCATTAAAAAATGCCTCACAACTTGAACTATGCATCCATTCTCCGGAAAAAACTTCACAAAAGTTACTACGATTAACTACTCTCTTCCATCTACTATTTGATTTGAAATCAGAAATTACCTTGTTTAGTGTCCTAATTCTATTGATTACCAAAATAAACAACTTTCGCTTAATTTCGAAAGCATGATCAATAATTTTCTCTACATTTTTCTTTTTCTTATAAAATGCCACTTTCTGTTGGCCTTTCTTAATATTTTTTAATAAATTAACTATTATCCTGTTGCGGAACATTCGTTTTCGAATGTCCCTAAACTGTTGTTTCCTTCTACTATCATGCACAGAGTTATCTCTTGCTCTAGCAGTAACATTTTTGATTGGTCTTTCCTTTCCATTTAAATTGCTTCTCTTTTTCTGGACTGAAACATTTTTTGTTGAAATACTTTTTTTACTACAAATATTTCTTAGGAATGATTTCGTGCTCTTACCCGGAGCTTTCTTGGTGATTTCACAAGTTTTTTTGGGAGAGGACTGCTGCAATAATAGATGATCCAGCTGTCTTTGACGTTTTCTAGCCTTTCTAATTCGATTCTTAGTTGGCATTTTTCAAATTTTGAAATGATCTGCAGTTGAATCTGTGGAAAAATATAATAAAAAATGTTATTAACCACTATTACCAAACAGTAAATGAATAACAGTCATCAAAAACTTAACACCCTACTTATTATTTAACATAGCAAATCTTTTGCACCACCACTGCGTCACAAAAGTGACGCACAGTGGTACAAAACAGGCATACACCTATCATAAATCTCTCCCTAACATTTTAAATGATTGATTCAGGATGACGATAAGGTGTGGCCTATCTAGAGGTTTGTTTGGGCCCAGATCTTTGGACTGGGGTGAATGTGTGACATTTTTCCACATTCGGTCCATCACCTGTTTTGTTTGTTTGAGGTGAGGCCAACACACGGTTGCAGATGAGATTTTCGCTTGTTGAAGAAAACAAAGGAAATAATACATGTGAAGGCCTACCAATGAAGTAAGTCATGTCCACTTCACTCTTGAACAAAGGGCAGACCTCTTTTGAATCTGTGGTCAGACCTAAACTTCATCTGCACAATGTCATTCATAAACTTAGGAAACACTAGTGATGTAATTGAAAAATGTGGATTTTCTTTTCCTCATTTCAGAATTACATCACCTGTGTTTCCTCATTGACTTAAAATGTCCTTAAGACACATGAAAGCGTTTTTTTGATTGCCCTTGCACCATTTTTGGGTCATTTTTAACATGGCTATGTAACTCCCAGAATCAAAATCTAAATTTGCCAAGCACAGGTGGGAGCATATTTACAAGAAACTTGCCCCATGGAGAAAGCTCTTCAATTTAAATTGGAAAAATAACATCATAGACACTCAAATGCCTTTTAAATATGCTCCAAACAACCTATGAAGCTCTAGCAGTACATATCCAGAAATGTAATTGATTTAAAAAAACGTTTTTGAACACAACATATAAATCAATTGTATACCTACATTCAGTCGGAAATGACTGAAAATGTCCTTAAGACACATGAAAGCATTTTTTTGAATGCCCTTGCACCATTTTTGGGACATTTTTAACATGGCTATGTAACTCCCATAATCAAAATCTAAATTTGCCAAGCACAGGTGAGAGCGTATTTACAAGAAACTTGCCCCATGAAGAAGGCTTTCCATTTAAAAAGGGAAAAATAACATCATAGACACTCAAATGCCTTATAAATATGGCCCAAACAACCTATGAAGCTCTAGCAGTACATATCCAGAAATGTAATTGATTTCAAAAAATCGTTTTTAAACACAAAATATAAATCAATTGTATACCTACATTCAGTTGGAAATGACTGAAAATGTCCTTAAGACACATGAAAGCGTTTTATTGAATGCCCTTGCACCATTTTTGGGACATTTTTAACATGGCTAAGTAACTCCCATAATCAAAATCTAAATTTGCCAAGCACAGGTGGGAGCGTATTTACAAGAAACGTGCCCCATGAAGAACGCTTTCCATTTAAAAAGGGAAAAATAACATCATAGACACTCAAATGCCTTATAAATATGGCCCAAACTACCTATGAAGCTCTAGCAGTACATATCCAGAAATGTAATTGATTTCAAAAAATCGTTTTTAAACACAACATACAAATCAATTGTATATCTACATTCAGTTGGAAATGACTGAAAATGTCCTTAAGACACATGAAAGCGTTTTTTTGAATGCCCTTGCACCATTTTTGGGACATTTTTAACATGGCTATGTAACTCCCATAATCAAAATCTAAATTTGCCAAGCACAGGTGGGAGCATATTTACAAGAAACTTGCCCCATGGAGAAAGCTCTTCAATATAAATGGGAAAAATAACATCATAGACACTCAAATGCCTTTTAAATATGGCCCAAACAACCTATGAAGCTCTAGCAGAACATATCCAGAAATGTAATTGTTTTCAAAAATCGTTTTTAAACACAACATATCTGTTTCAGCTTACATGAGAGACCATGGAATGGGCTCCATGTACAACAATAACTTGTGTTACTGCATGCCAGATTTCTACACAGAATATGCAATTACAATTTCTCAAAGAAACAAAATCTTTTTGTATATCACTTGAGACAAAGCCACATTTTAAAAACACAGCTTTCTTCATCATTTTCTCCTTAAATCATACTATTCTCTATCTAAATTAAATAAATCTTTTCTCACCTTAGCAAATACTTTTTGAGTTTCAAAACAGTCTCAAAAATACACCAAATTGTCTTCAGCAGAACAAAGAGGATGCACTCCAGAGGCTGCAGCTATAGACAGCACAGAAATGCTGATATTCATTACACATATCTCTCATATTAGCCAATCATAACTCTTCCCTCACTTTTTTCAAATCAAAACCCTTCCCCCCTCTGCCCTCTCTGCCTTTTTTGCTTAGCAACCACCTCCTGAAAAACCTCTCATGTTTGCAAGTTCACACAACAATGTTTCAATTGAACTCTGAACTCTCAGTGCACCTGCGTATCCAGTGCAATCTTTCATTAAATGATTTTTTCTTGACCATTCAAATTACATCTTTCAAAGAACACATCCATGCACCCTAACCTTCTGTTTTCAGAAATGGAAATGCACCAATCACTGCTAATGAATCATTAGCACTGGAAATCCACAGTTTTTTTTTCTTTACAAACTCCTACTGTTTCAACTGCCCTTTCATTACCACACTTCATCTGACTGCAGCACAACCTTCTCCCACCATGTTTAATGTCTGGATTGTTGGACATAGTTACATCTACTGGGCTCAAAGGTATGCTGAGAACAGAAATTTACCTAACCTCAATTTACAAGATGTGGAAATTAAGTGGTTGGGCCAAAGAGGATTAAAATGTCACCAATTGATACCATTGGTGAAAACCTTTATGCATTTGCCAAAACCTTACCTGTTAATTGTGCACTGTGGAGGTAATGATTTGGGCACTTTGACTGGGGTAGGTCTGGAAATGCTTTTAAAGGACACCTTTGAGCAATTAATGGCACTTTTTCCTCAAACTGCCTTGGTATATTCCAATATATGCCAAAGACAGAAATGGAGGTGGTCCAACCAATTTTGTCCACAAATTGAGAAGTCGAGGAAGCATGTAAACAAATCTGTTTCAGCTTACATGAGAGACCATGGAATGGGCTCCATGTACAACAATAACTTGCGTTACTACATGCAAGATATCTACAGAGGAGATGGAGTTCACTTCTCAGATGAGGGCAACAGAATTTTCATTTTGAATTTAAGACTGTGCATTGGTACCTACTTATAAGTACCTAAATGTACCATAAACCCAAAAGCTCTTCTCAGAGCTACCCTACATCTGATCACTCACATTTATTATTTTTCTCTAACTTTTTTCTCTAATTTAAAAAAAACTATGCTCCCCGGAGCGCTACCCGGTACGCGAACTGGAAGCTAACCGCGCAAAATTTAAAAAATAAATGTTTTTTCCCGCACATATGGTCCTCCTCAGCCACCCTCAGAAAACCTAGGGGGTCAAGATAAATCTACCGTGCCCCCTTCTACCCATTCTGAACATTATTTGCCCTCCATCTTGTATCTTGATTCGACCGAAACACAAAATGGTGGACTCCCGTAACGCTGCTGGTTCGCGGACCGGGACGCATACCGGGAAGCGGTCCAATAAAAAAGGTGGGAAAGTAATTCACAGAAAAACGACTGGAGACACTCTCACCAAATATAGATTAGCTCATACTACATAACAATCCCTTTCATTTTCACAAATTTGATTGAAATTCCATTTAGCCATTTAGCCTGTAGACCTCTCTAAATACCCTGAGGTAAATTACTTCACAAAACACATCTTAAGTGTTGGAATTGACAACCAATGAAAATGTTACTTTCATTTTCTACTTTTATTACCTGACATTTGATTGGTTATATACCTGAATATATATAAAGGAAGAGAAGGAAACACAGCCATTTTGACTGCTACTTCTTGTTGTACATTACATTTGAATTATCACTAAACACTTCAACTTGTTTGTAAAGGTAAGATGTTATTTTTAAAACTGAAGTATATTGGGCACTATAAGTTAATATGGTAAACTTTTTCTGATAGTTATATACTATCCCTCTGTAGTAGTTATAGATTTAGATAGACTTCTCTGTTATAGTTATGGATGGAGTTAGGCTTCTCTTGGTTAAATCACATACACTTTTTTATAGTCCTACTTCCACTCTGATACTATGCACTGCCAAAAGATAAATTCACTGATAAAAACTGCCTATCTAAAATTAATCCCAACAGTGCCCTATCTCTACTAATATATATTTTTTTAATCCAAATTTCAGGCAAAATGGAAGGCGAACAGAAAGTTGAATTTAAAATTGTACTGCAAGAGAGCAGCCAAGAAATCATTGATCAAAATGAAAATGAATTTATGGATGAAACTAGGGACCAGGAACTACTGCAATGTGTGCAAGCAGTAGATAACCTCCTTAAAAATGAGGACATTTTACACCCTCAAAGGCTACAAAGTATATTCAATGAGAATTATGAAATTTCTGACAGTGAAATGTTAGAAAGTTTAATAAATTATGAAACACAATCACAATAAAAAAATGTTTGAAAAAATAAAAAATAATCAACAAAAACAACAAGCAATTAACATACAGTATTTCAAAAGTCTATCATTCTTTTTTCCTTATAGTACGCTGCCCAGAACGCTTTCCGGTTCGCGAACCGGCCGCTCCCCACGCAAAAAAAAAAAAGAATTTTTTTTTGGCCCTACTGGGCCCTTTTAAAACCTCCACATAAAACCTAGGGGGTCAACGAGGATCTACTATGCCCCCTTATGGTAATTTCCCCCTTTGTTTTGGCCTCCTCTTGTCTCTCGATCCTACCGAGAGACAAGATGGCGGCCGCTCCAGACTGTTTAGAATGTTCACAGACACCGGAGAGCCAATCAGCTTCGCATCGCAAAGTTCCGTTACGCGAAAAGTACGCGAACCGGAGCGCTACCCGGAGCGCTGTTACAGATATATATCTTTTTTTGAACGTTAATTTCTCAAAATCCACTGGAGCACATATATTGAGACCTAGCAAAGGCACATCGGGCTAACAGTCCCTACAATTTTGCCAAGTTTCGTGCAAATCCATTCAGCCGTTCGAGCTAAAAGTGAGGCCAACCGCCCTATGGAAAAATGAATGGGAAAAACGTGTTTTGGGACCCCCCTTTTTTCTCGGCCCCCCTTGACGAACCCCCCCCAATTTTCAGAGGCTGCTCAGAAACAAGATGTGCCATTTTCCTGAAAATTTCAGCCAATTCCGTCCACAAACGCCAAAGTTATTAGACATAGAATTTTCAAAAGTCCCATAGGGAAAAAATCCTAACTATATATACCTACTGGCGACCGCCAGTAGGTAATATATATATATATATATATATATATATATATATATATATATATATATATTACCTACTGGCGGTCGCCAGTAGGTAGTTATAGTTAGGATAATTTTCAATGTTAAATCTCAACATTCTATTTTGAATAACTTTGGCGCCGGTTGACGAATCTGCCTGAAATTTTCAGGAAAATGGTCTCATGGCGGTCCGGTCCTTCCCTGAAAGTTTGGGGGGGATTCGTCAAGCGGGGGCCGAGATAAAAGGGGGGTTCCAAAACGCGTTTTCCCCATGTTAATTTCCATAGGGCGGTCGATTTCACTTTTAGCCCGAACGGCTGAATGGATTTCCACCAAACTTGGCAAAATTGTAGGGACTGGTAGCCCGATGTGCCTTTGCTATGTCTCAAGATATGTGCTCCAGTGGATTTTGAGTAATTTAGGTTCAAAAAAATATATATATCTATAGGCGCTCTCCCGTGCGCGCACCGGAGTGCGCTCCAGGCGCGACACGCGACTTGCGCGCAGGAAGCTGATTGGATCTCAGTTGTCTGTAAACATTCTAAACAGTGCGGAGCGGCCGCCATCTTGTGTCTCGGTAAAATCGAGACACAAGGGGTTTGAAAAAAAAAGGGGCAAATGACCATAAGGGGGAAGAGTAGACCCCCTCTGACCCCCTAGGTTTGATGTAGGGACTAAAATAGGGTCCTGCAGGGCATTAAAATTTTTTTTTCGTTTTGCGCGGGGGAAGCGCATGGTACGCGCACCGGCGAAGCACGGAGAAAATCCAGGACCATATTTATGAAGGCCTTGCGCTGTTAGTTTTGCGCTTCCTGTGCGTCAATTTTTGTGACGCACCAGCGGTGTAAAAAAATGCGCATTGTTATGCAATATTTAAAAAGTGACGCATCTATCTAGATGCGTCACTTTTTAAATATAGTGCAACGAGGTACATTTTATTACACTGCTGGTGTTATGCGTCACTTTTCTGTGCGCACTCCTTATGACATTCCAGATGTGTCATATTTAATGTATGACGAATCATGTTGCAGATACAATATGGCGCAGAGTTTTAAAAAGTGACCCATGTACCTAGATGCGTCACTTTTTAAAAATAGCGTCAGGTATAATGCATGCAGAGGGGGTGTTCTCCCGCAAAAAGCTTTGTAATAGCGACGCAGTGAAATCTTTGAGATTTCACTGCGTCAGTTTTAGGATGCTGTTGCGTCAAAATCTTGTGCCTGCTTTACAGCAGGTGTTAGACTGAGGCAAGACCTTTCATATGCTGCTTTCCCCATTTGAAAGGACACATTACTGGAGTTGCGTCACTTTTGTGACGCACTCCAGCAATGCGTTACTTGGAATGTCATAAGGAGTGCGCACAGAAAAGTGACGCATTGCACCAGTAGTGAAAAAAAATGTGTTGCGTTGCGTTATATTTAAAAAGTGAGGTATCTAGGTAGATGGGTCACTTTTTAAAATCAAGCGCCACATTATATCTGCGTGAGGTATAATGCATGCAGAGGGGGTGTTCTCCCACTAAAAGCTTTGTAATAGCGACGCAGTGAAATGTTTGAGATTTCACTGCGTCACTTTTAGGATGCTGTTGCATCCTTTAAATATAGTGCAACGAGGCACATTTTATTACACTGCTGGTGTGATGCGTCACTTTTCTGTCCACAGTCCTTATGACATTCCAGATGTGTCATATTTAATGTATGACGAATCATGTTGCAAGGAGTTACAGATACGTCAGTATTTCTGACATATGTGTAAAGATAAAAGTGATGCGAGGCCGGCGCAAAATTTTGACGCAATAGCATCCTAAAAGTGACGCAGGGAAATCTCATAGATTTCAGTACGTTGTTATTACCAAGCTTTTTGCGAGGGATTGCCCCCTCTGCATACATTATACCTGATGCAGATACAATATGGCGCAGAGTTTTAAAAAGTGACCCATGTACCTAGATGCGTCACTTTTTAAAAAATAGTGTCAGGTATAATGCATGCAGAGGGGGTGTTCCTTGCAAAAAGCTTGGTAATAATGACGCAGTGCGTCACTTTTAGGATGCAGTTGCGCCAAAATCTTGCGCCTGCTTCACAGCAAACCTTTCACATGGTGCTTTTTCCATGTGAAAGGACACATTACTGGAGTTGCGTCACTTTTGTGACGCACTCCTGCAATGCGTTACTTTTGTGTTTACAGATATGTCAGAAATACTGACATATCTGTAACTCCTTGCGAATTGATTAGTCATATATTAAATATGACATATCTGGAATGTCATAAGGAGTGCGTCCAGATAAGTGACGCATCGCTATTTTCACGTAGCGATGCGTCACTTTTCAGAAATGAGGCCTCCAGTTTATTCACTGTGTCATAACTTTCTTTTCTAACACTCACCTTCTTTCAGTCCTCCTACTTCACTTCCTTTCACCTCTCATACCTTTCTGTTCTTTCTTACTCATTCTCCTTTCAATTATCAATGCACTATATTTCACTTACTCTTCATTTTTTAAGATTATAGCTCTTTGATGAGAATTGGAGGTAGTTCTGAAAAGAACTTTTGGTTTTCTTCTTTTAACTGAAGAGGAACAAAAACAGGGAATAGAAACTGCTCAACAGGAGCAAAAAGAAAAGAAAAAAATTAGGGGTGGGAAGGGCAGTGATGGTTCTCCAATGCCCGAACCATGAGCAGGACACTTTGCTCCCCATAGGTGAGGAGTTGATTGCAGTATCTGCATCTGACGACCCCATGGTTGAATGCAGGTTGAATGTTTGCTACCTGCCCCTGAGATTGTTCTCTTCCAGAAGAAGTTGCTCCTCCTGTTGATGTAGAGGCCCCATCTCTGGGAACCTCCTGTGCCAGAGCCCTGACACTTTCCCGGGCAAAATTCTGGGGGTGCCTCCTCTCCACATGGCGAATCATGGTGAAGTTGCCAAAAGAGTATTTTTTTGGGGGGTTACCCCGTGACAGGACCTGTTTGCAGATCCTGCACTCTACTTTTGGTGCATTCACCTTCTTCTGGCCTTCTGGAAACTTAAAAAATTTCCAGATGAAATGTTCCTTCACCTTTGGGGTAGGAGGCTCTTCATCAATGAAATCATTGGAGTCATCTTCACTGCTGGATGGTCTGGCAGCCATGATGAATCCAGGAATATGGAGCAGCAAAAAAGGCAGGTCTTTCAGTCACAAAAGTGAAAGAAGAAGTGAAGGAAATGGGTGGGGATTTCATTCATTGTAAAAAAAAACTGTTAGCAACCAATGAAAAGTGTTATTTTAGGGTCACATGACCCGACGCGTTTACGCTGCGCGCTCCGGAGCACTTCCGGGTGCGTTTACGCAGCGCGATCGTAGGCGCTTCCGGGGCGCAAACGTGGCGCGATCGTAGGCGCTTTTCCGTGCGTTTATGCGCCGCGCACGTATGCGCTTCCGAGGGCACTTACGTTGCGCGCCGAAGTGACGTCATCAATCTTTTATAGAAATGCATAATCATTTTCCATATTAAAAAAAACAAATTTTATTTGTATGGTACGAAATGTTTTGCATTATTATTAACTTTTCATTCATATTTTTTTTCACGAACGACAGTTGCGCTCTGGGTGCGCTTTCAGATGAGCTCTCGGAGAAGCTTACAGGAGAGCTTAGCTGAAAGCTTCCCGGAGCGCGCACCCAGAGCGCAAAAGAAAAAAATTATAAAAAAAATGAATACTTAAAAAAAAACAGCAAATTGTAAAAAAAAAAAAGGTTAGAAACTCGATATACAAAGGAATTAGCATTTAAAAAACTATGAAATTCACTGAAAAAACCATAGGTTTCACACCAGTTATAGTTAGGAATTAGCATTTAAAAAACCTATGAAATTCACTGAAAAAACCATAGGTTTCACACCAGTTATAGTTAGGAATTAGCATTTAAAAAACCTATTAAATTCACTGAAAAAACCATAGGTTTCACACCAGTTATAGTTAGCTGGAAATTTTACTGATATAAAACCATTGAAATTCCCACGTTATAGTTAGATGGACTCACTATAACTTGCGCGTGCAATGCACTGCTGATGACATCACATATTACATCACTCATGACATGGTCAGTGACATCACTCATGACATCACTGATGACACCATCCAGTGAATGTGTGTCTTTCTGAAAAATAAATATATTTTATATATGTATATGTAAAAGTTGATGGAAGAATAAATGTTTAAATAAGTGTCTAAATGGATGGTTTTTAAAAATTGATTGGTTAACTGGCTTAATAAGACATCATCAGCAGTGCATTGCACGCGCAAGTTATAGTGAGTCCATCTAACTATAACGTGGGAATTTCAATGGTTTTATATCAGTAAAATTTCCAGCTAACTATAACTGGTGTGAAACCTATGGTTTTTTCAGTGAATATATATATATGTATTGTAATAGCAAATGTCCCAAGGCGAGAGGAGCAGCTTTGTGGCTCGTGCTGGCGGCGAGGTTCAGGACACCCTCGCAAACAATGTTTTCAGCAAAGAACCTTCAGTAAAGAAGACGCCGCACACTACTTCAAGTGTTGATCTTTAGTTTATTTTCTGTAGGTTCCCCACCTACGCGTTTCAGACAAGAACTGTCCCTGATCACGGTTACAAAACACATGTCCATCATTTGTGTTTAACTTAAATAGCTGATGACACCACGTAGCCTATTATGATGCATTGTGGGCTCAGTATCTTTCACATGGACACTCAGTCCATTACCAACTCCACATACAACATGCGCGATTTAATATGCAAAGACAGAACAATGTTGATATACAACGTTATGTTGTAAATACATTACGGGCATTAATACAATATTACTATAATATATTAAGGTAGCTCAAAGTGTGCCGCGAACTGCCACACTCCGGCATATTACAGCGCATTGTTTGGTTAGAATTTTAAACCTGCAACTACTGAGCCCACAATGCATCATAATAGGCTATGTGGTGTCATCAGCTATTTAAGTTAAACACAAATGATGGACATGTGTTTTGTAACCGTGATCAGGGACAGTTCTTGTCCGAAACGCGTAGGTGGGGAACCTACAGAAAATAAACTAAAGATCAACAATCGAAGTAGTGTGCGGCGTCTTCTTTTTTGAAGGTTCTTTGCTGAAAACATATATGTGTATATATATATATATATATATATTCAATGAAAAAACCATAGGTTATAGGCCATATATAGTTAGGAATTAGCATTTACAAAACCTTATTTTACTCGCATAAAACCATTGAAATTCCATATATAGTTAGCTAACTATAAGCGCTAACTATATATCGCGCACCCGCAATCCACTGCTGATGATGTCACATATTACATCATTCATGACATGGTCAGTGACATCACTGATGACATCACTGATCACAACATCCAATGATTGTATGTGTCTGTAAAGTTTAAATATGTTTCACATATTGAAGAATGAGTGGATGTATAAGTGTCTGGATGAAGAATTTAGTAGGTGCATGACTGACTGTATGAGTGAGTGATTAAATGTGTCTCACTGAGTACATGGGTTAGTGACTAAACTGTCTTAATTCGTGCATCAGTATGTTTGATGTTGTGTAAGCTGCTGCATGTGTTGATCAGTAGCTATAAGAGTGGCCATATGGGTTATTGATTGGTTGCCCAAATATTTGAATGGGAGGCTGAGTGTGTGTGTGGGTGGCTGGGAGGTGCGTGACTCTGTGCATAGATGTGTAAGCAGTTGATTCACTAGGAGTATGAGTTCAAGAGTGCATGTGGAAACAGCTATATGGGCGGTTGACTGTGCATGGGTGTGTTGGTGAGTGAATGGATTTCTCATTGCTACATGTGCAAGTAAGTACGTATGTAAAACACAATACATGTGAGAGTTGAGATATATAAATAACTGAACATAAGAGCCAGTGAATGTGTGAGTGGCTGTATCGATCACTGTGAGCTTGTATCAGGGATTATATAAGAGAGTAAATATGTGTTATTATATGTTTGAATAAGTAAGATGTGTATAACTGTATAGTTGAGGAAATGGAGGTGTGATTGATTCTTTGCATGACTGACTAGGTGTGTAAGTAACTCCATGGATGAGTGACAGTCTGTGAGTGTCTGTTTATACTGAGTGTATGTAAGGTTATATTAGAGTCTGAAGAGGTTCATTGTATTATCACATGAGTGATGTGATCAGTGATGACAAATGAGATGTCATCAGTGATGTCATTTGAGTTGTCATCAGTGATGTCATTTGAGATGTCATCATTGATATCATTTGAGTTGTCATCAGTGATGTCATTTGAGATGTCATCAGTGATGTCATCAGTGATGTCACTGACCATGTCATGAATGATGTAATATGTGACATCATCAGCAGTGGATTGCGGGTGCGCGATATATAGTTAGCGCTTATAGTTAGCTAACTATATATGGAATTTCAATGGTTTTATGCGAGTAAAATAAGGTTTTGTAAATGCTAATTCCTAACTATATATGGCCTATAACCTATGGTTTTTTCATTGAATTTTCAAGGTTTTGTAAATGCAAATTCCTAACTATATATCCACTATAACCTATGGTTTTTTCTGTGAATTTCATTGGTTTTTTAATAGCAAATATGAAAAGCTTTAAAATGTCAAGTACGTGATAGATAAAAACATTTTCGTATTTATGCACGCTGATGTGCTTTGAACGCTGCCCCCCCCTCCCCTCCGTTGTAATCCGTCGTACCTCCTTGTCTCTCCATTTGATTGATTGTTGTCCAAGCATTTACTGTTTTAGAATTGGTTCTCTTTGGATCATTCTCTATTTACAAACAAGCACAAAGTCGCAATACTCTGTTTAGTCTTTGCAGATAGTGAAAAATCGTGTAAAAAAAATAAAAGTAATCGAGCAAAATCAGTAGGCCACTAATTGGATCTCTTTTTGACCTCGCTAAAATAGAAATATTAGGAACAACCCTTCTTGAGAAATACGAAAATAGTGACATGAACTGAGCTCCACACCATGAGGGCTGCAAGACAGCTCGGCTCCATCACCCATCCCGCACAAAATAATGACAAACCCTATGCAAATATTAAAAATATAGACAACACACCAGCAAAGAAACAGGGTAAAACATTTTATTAAAAAACTATTTACATAACGTTGGTTTATAAGATGATGTCAGTAGTGGACCGATGTGTGAATAGATCGAAAACAGCACAAGGCTCCAAGATCCGGATAGCAAGCTCCTGGATGTTGGGTGCCATAGTTTAGAGTTCTGAATTTCAGCCTTTTTCAATGCCTGTGCTTTGTTGAATCAAAATGGCGGCTTGACACAAAGCTGACTCAAGCGTTGCTACTGATGCTATGCAGACCAAAACTGGTTTTCAGTTTGTACATTTTTCTAGATTTTTCAATCCAAGTTTGGTTGACTTTGTAGAACGATGGCTTCAGATTTTCAACATACGGTGTGGTGGCGCTGACTGGGAGGGGGCGCTTCGCTCCTGCCCCCTCCCCAAGTAAGATTTTCATACGTGAAAGTACGTTAATGGTTTTGGTCCCTGAGATGCTTCGATGTCACTACCATTCTCAAATAGCATAAGTTCTAGATGTTGGGTGCCATAGTTAAGAGTTCTGAGCAGCGCTTGTAACACTGTCTGAAGCTTATTTCCACCTACTGCAGCTTCACTATTCTCAAAGTAAGTGAGTGTCGTTTGTGGACCTGACTGCATTAGAAAACAATGTGATATGTTACCTTCCTAAACAGCTTGACGGAGGCCCCTGAGGGACGCTGTGATGGCCATGGACTCGGAGAAGACGCTTGGCTCCGACACCCTCCCCAAGTCTTATAGCACTGGTGTAGCCTGAGATCGCCCCCGACATAGGCGGCCGGCTCCCGGCGGTACTTTTTGCCTTTTGATGACTCTTCAATTCTGGACCTTGTCCCACAATCCGTTTGACCTGAAGACAAGCTGTAGTGGGGCGCCCCTTTATCGTTTTAGTTGCCATTCCGCCCGCTTTTGCTACACTGTGCCTCTTCCGCCATTCAGCTGTTTTCCGCCCGCTCTTGCGACTACAGCGTCTCGCTCACCATGTAGTTGAGATGCGCCCGCTCTTGCGGTGCAGCGATAGGCGGCTGCCACAGGACTCTCAAAATGGCGGCCGGCTCTTCGGTTTTGGGCCTGGTCCACTAAAATGGCCCTGGGACACCTTGGAACTCGGACGCTTGTCTGCTAGGGCTTGGGTCCCATTCTCGAAAAGCGTCCCCTCAGCCGTGAAGATTCTACAAAAGTCTTGGGGGCCTCCGACTCCCGCAGGCTTCTGGTGGGGAGCGGCTGCCATGATTGCTCGTGGAATGGCCACGACGGAGCTACGAGATGGTAGTGGTCTCATGCTGACGCCAGCTTTAGTGTGAAACATCCAGAAACACTGTAGACTACCAATTCGATCAGTTCCGGTAGCGCCCCAACATGACCCGGAAGAGAAGAACTTGCCCTCCCCTCTTTGACTGATGGTTCTTGTTGCCTGTCCCCTCTGTTGTCATTTAACAGAACTTTTTGGACTGCTGAAAGGGGTTGTGTTCTGAACGCTGGTTGGTGGAGACATTTAGACTATATTCTTGACCTACGTTGTCGCGTAATGCGTTTTATGACACGCCGCGTTAGCGCACCCGGAAGTGATCCGAGGCGCGGCGCGCAGCGCGTAACGTAAGCATAACAGGTCATGTGACTTGTTAATAAAACTTTTCATTGGTTCATTTTACTTTTGTTAATTTAATGATGAAAAGCTTGGTCTTATGACCTAAAAATTACGCTTTTTATTATTTTCGAACAATATTTTTTTTTCAAACATATGTTATAATATTCCAGGCTAATGTACTTTCCCGGAAAATTTACAACTGTCTTGCAAGTAAAATATATTCCTTTTTCGAGAAAAAGGGCGTTTCTTCCTTCCATGACGGAGCCGTTGAGTAAAAGAGATTCGGCCTGCTGTCTTAGTCGCCGATACGCCTGATTATCAGATTCTTATCGATCACTTTATGTTGCAGACATGAAAAACACAACTGCCCTTGACCATTTATCTTTACTGCGTTCCTACATATTATACCTTTTATCCGTCATGTAATTGGACTGCTTTATTTCACTTGCCTTTTACTGATTCGAAAACAGTCACTAAAAGTAAAAACTTTACAAATGAAAATACTACTACCGTGTTTTGTTTTAAAAACCTTTATTGTGAAAATGTCAGTATACAAATACGGGCCTATAACCACGTGGGCCGGCCACGGAGCAAACTCAAATCGTATATGATGAGGAGACATTTACACTGTAGAAGAACGTAACGAGCGGGCCATTAGGTGACAAGAACAAAGGTGTCTAACAGTTGCGGAATCGGTGGACGTACATTTTGTAATTAAAATACGACAGGGCCACTTACAATAACATTTTCTAGATATACATTTGCGGGCAAAGAGTTACGAGTCCCATTTATACCGGCGCCATTTTCGGCGAGGCCGGGCAGGTCCAAGATATAGTCAAAATGTCTCCACCAACCATCGGCCAGACCAGAACCCCTTTCGGCCCTTTATGTTACAAGATGGTGTCTTCTATTCAGAAAATATTGGTGGCAGCATTTTGAAAGGAAACAGAAACAGCCGTTCTCCTAGTGAGTTTCACATTGTTACATTTAGGAAGAATGTTGAAGAGTAGTATGTGGAAAATCTGAAGCCATTTTTCTACAAACTCTCAATCAGACTTAGATGGAAAAAAAACCTGAAGAATGTACAAACTGAAAACCAATTTTTGTCTGTATAGCACCAACAGTAACGCTTGAGTCAGCTTTGTGTCAAGCCGCCATTTTCATTCAATCAATAGCGTCCCCCTGCACACATTCAGGGACCTGGTCGTGTCTTTAGATGAAACGCATTGTAGGAAAAGAAGCAGAAAGGAAAAGGAAAAAATTTCCGCCGGACCTAGTGAAGCTGCAGCAGGTGCAAATAAGCTTCAGACAGTCTTACAAGCACTGCTCAGAACTCTCAACTGAGGCACTCAACATCCAGGACTTGCCATTCGGATCTTAGCGCCTTGTATTTTTGTTTTGTTCTTGATGGAGGGGAAACAACAAAAAACAGGCATTGAAAACGGCTCAACTGGAGCAAAAAAAAAATTACTTCTTGGGTGCATTAGGGCATTTATGATTTTCGAATGCCGTATTCATCAGGTTGATGCTCATGTTGCCATAGGACAGCATAGCACCACAGTGTATACAAGTTAACTTCATATGTTCAGATGAGGCAGGTGGCATATTTAGCATTCACCTTCTTTGATCCAGGAGGGATGGAGAAAAACTGCCAGATGAAACTTGAAACTTGGCCATCCAGATCTCGGCGCGTTCGACTCACTGTACCGCAACAGTGACCGCAATTCAGCTGGACACGCCGTCTTTCGGCGCAGCATTGTAGGATGGCCACACCAGTGCGGCAATTTGCTGGACACCACCTCGGTGCCATCCAGATCTCGGCGCGTTCATTCATTCAATAGCGTCCCCCTGCACACATTCAGGGACCTGGTCGTGTCTTCAGAAGAAACGCATTGTAGGAAAAGAAGCACAAAGGAAAAGGCAACAAGTTCCGCCGGACCTAGTGAAGCTGCAGCAGGTGCAAATAAGCTTCAGACAGTTCTACAAGCACTTCTCAGAAATCTCAACTGAGGCACTCAACATCCAGGACTTGCCATTCGGATCTTGGCGCCTTGTGCTGGTTCCGACCTATTGACACATCAGTCCACTACTGACATCACCTCATAAGCCAACGGGGCACCCCACGCCGACTTCCGGCGCAGCATTGTAGGATGGCCACACCAGTGCAGCCACTTGCTGGACACCACCTCGGTGCCATCCGGATCTCAGCGCGTTCGAGTCACTGTGCCGGAAGAGTAACCGGAACTCAGCTGAACACGCCGTCTTTCGGCGCAGCATTGTAGGATGGCCACACCAGTACGGCAATTTGCTGGACACCACCTCGGCGCCATCCGGATCTCGGCGCGTTCGAGTCACTGTACCGCAACAGTGACCGCAATTCAGCTGGACACGCCGTCTTTCGGCGCAGCATTGTAGGATGGCCACACCAGTGCGGCAATTTGCTGGACACCACCTCGGTGCCATCCGGATCTCGGCGCGTTGTGCTGCCTTCGGCCTATTCGCACATCGGTCCGCTACTGACGCCGCCTCACGTGCCAACGGATTTTCTACGCTTTTTGTAGCCCTATGTCGCATAACAGGTCATGTGACTTGTTTATAAAACTTTTCATTGGTTCATTTTACTTTTGGTTTCCTAAAGATGGAAGGCTTGGTCATATGACCTAAAAATAACACTTTTCATTGGTTTAGAACATTTTTTTTTCCCAAACGATGAAAGCCCCACCTTGTTTCTGGATCATTCAGACTGAAGCTGGCGTCAGCATGAGAGCACCACCATCTCGTGGCTCCGTCGTGGTCATTCCGCGAGCAATCATGGCAGCCGCTCCCCACCGGAAGCCTGCGGGAGTCGGGGGCCCCCAAGACTTTTATACAATCTTCACGGCTGAGGGGACGCTTTTCGAGAATGGAGCCCAAGCCCTAGCAGGCAAGCGTCCGACTTCCAAGGTGTCCCAGGGCCATTTCAGTGGACCAGGCCCAAAACCGAAGAGCCGTCCGCCATTTTGACAGCCATGTGGCAGCCGCCTATCGCTGCACTGCAAGAGTGGGAGCAACTCCACAACATGGTGAGCGAGACGCTGTGGCCGCAAGAGCGAGCGCAACTCAGCTAGATGGCCGCCACCTGGGGAGACCCGTTCACGCCGCCTCCCCCCCCCCCCCCCCGGGCCGCCGCACGCCAATTTTCGGAGCAGCATTGTAGGATACCAAAACCAGTGCGGCAGTTTACTGGACATCACCTGGGTGCCTGTCGTACATGTTGTGTCAGCCATGTGACACTGGACACAGACCGCTACTGACGAGGCCTCCCCCCGCACCACCCGGGACGCCCCACGCTGTTTTTCTGTGCTGCATTGTAGGATCCCTAAACCAGTGCGGCACCCAGGCGACATCACCTGGGTGCCGTCCAGAACTCTGCACGTTGTGCTGCCTTGGGACTATTCGCACAACAGACCGCTACTGACGAGGCCTCCCCCCGCCCCACCCGGGACGCCCCACGCCAATTTTCGGAGCAGCATTGTAGGATCCCTAAACCAGTGCGGCACCCAGGCGACATCACCTGGGTGCCGTCCAGAACTCTGCACGTTGTGCTGCCTTGGGACTATTCGCACAAAAGACAGCTTCTAACCATTGTTGCTTTTTGTGTTAATAAATGTTTAAATGTTTTTAGTTTTTGTTCTGTTCATTATCGTTAAAAGTTAATAAAGTTTTATAACCTTAATTTGTTGGAGTGTTATCTATTTTTTGAAAGCGGGTGAATGGGGCCTTGAATCGGGTTATTGTCATGTGTGGGCTTTGGAAGTGTGCTGCTGCAGGATCGGACATTTCAAACTCAAATGCACGTTCTTTTTCTTACCTTTCCGAAGCATGGAGCGCAATAGCAAGCAGAGAAAGGGTGATGCACGTGTTGAACACTACCTGACCTGGCAAGTTGCTGGCAGTGCCCCCCCGCCCGCTCCTGAAAGAGGGCACACACACACCGCCGCCCCGAGTACTTCAGAAATCTTTAAAAGACCATGCGCTTGTTCATGAGGCTTAAATGGTTTATCACCTCTTCTAGAACCCCTACATCGACCCTCTGACGTTTCATGGAAAAATTACCATGTAACACAATACCAAGCCCTATCAGCTGAAACCCCCAAGGAATCGTGGGGCATATTAGCAAGGGGGTTTATCTCCCCTTTTTTGGCTTTAAAAACCATGAAAGCGGAGATAAAATTATTTCCCTATTATCAAGCTGTCGCTAACACCAGTTAGTGACACCTAAAAGGAGATAGCGACCATCTTGGGCCCGGCTTTGCATGTCAGTGATACTTATCACTAATGACATGCAAAGTGGCGTGCCAAGATGTTAGCGACTGGAAACAGTCCCTAACATCGCTACCTTCTATTACCAACTTTTGGAGATATTCGCACTAAGCGCGAATATCTCCAAAAGCTAACACCTGCCCTGAGCAGGTTTTAGCCATGTTATCCAATGGGAGGTGGATAACATGGCTAAGAGCATTAGGTCGATAATACATGAATATCGCTGACTTTTCTGCGATAATAGCAAGGTTTATCTGCGATAAAAATCGACGATGTGCGGCGATAATTTTTGTCTCTAAACAAGTTATAGACAAAAATTATCGCTAGTTGTTAGTAATATGCCCCCGGGTTTTTGCTTGCAGAAATCGGGAGGCGGGAGACTAGCACTGAAATCAGTACTCACACGCCTGAATCAGGAGGATTGGCATGTCTGAATTCTCTACAGCTGGGGCCATAAACTACATCCGCAGGGGTAGGTGATAGCCTGGGACCAGCCTGGCATCTAAAATGGCTGCCGTGCACGACAAAATTGTGGCATTCGAAAAAAGGCAAGATGGCGCAGCCGCTGGAAGAGATGTATCAACATATATCAGCCTCCTCAGCCACCCTCAGGAAACATAGGGGATTAGGATACGTCTCCCGCACCCCCTTATACCTAGTAATTTAATTTACGAAGCACAAAATGGCGAATTCCCGTTTCGCTACCAGTTTGCGGCCCAGTTCGCGGCCCGTGAAGCGCTTCTACCGTGAAAAATCATTTTTTTTTTATTTTCCCCACGGGACCCTTTAATAACCCCAACAACATTCCTAGGGGGTCAAGAGGGGGATACCTTGCCCCCTTTCATTAAATTCCCCCTTAGTTTTTCACCTTTTCTTCTCTCTCGATCCTACCGAGAGACAAGATGGCGGCCGCTCCGGACTGTCACGCAGCAAAAAAAAAAAAAAAGCTCACGCACAGCCGCTGGAAGAGATGTATCAACATATATCAGCCTCCTCACCCACCCTCAGGAAACATAGGGGATTAGGATACGTCTCCCGTACCCACTTATAACTAGTAATTTAATTTACGAAGCACAAAATGGCGAATTCCCGTTTCGCTACCAGTTTGCGGCCCAGTTCGCGGCCCGTGAAGCGCTTCTACCGTGAAAAATCATTTTTTTTTTCTTTTCCCCACGGGTCCCTTTAATAACCCCAACAGCATTCCTAGGGGGTCAAAAGGAGGATACCTTGCCCCCTTTCATTAAATTCACCCTTCGTTTTTCACCTCTTCTTCTCTCTCGATCCTACCGAGAGACAAGATGGCGGCCGCTCCGGACTGTTTAGAATGTTGACAGACACCGGAGAGCCAATCAGCTTTCTGCGCGCAAAGTTCCGATAAGCGAAAAGTAAGCGGACCGGATCGCTGCCCAGAGCGCTGTTACAGATATATATCTTGATTTAAACGTTAATTTCTCAAAATCCACTGAAGCACATATATTGAGACCTAGCAAAGGCACATCGGGCTAACAGTCCCTACAATTTTGCCAAGTTTCGTGCAAATCCATTCAGCCGTTCGAGCTAAAAGTGAGTCCAACCGCCCTATGGAAAAATGAATGGGAAAAACGCGTTTTGGGACCCCCCTTTTTTCTCAGCCCCCCCTTGACGAAACCCCACCAAATTTTCAGGGGCTGCTCAGAAACAAAATGTGCCATTTTCCTGAAAATTTCAGCCGATTCCATCCACAAACGCCAAAGTTATTAGACATAGAATTTTCAAAAGTCCCATAGGGAATTAATCCTAACTATATATACCTACTGGCGATAGCCAGTAGGTAATATATATATATATATATATATATATATATATATATATATATATACGGCTCCAATTTCTTTTGAAGAGAAAGAACTGACTGCACTCCATGCGTGGGAAAATAAATACGTTTATTTAAACCGTTGATACAACAGGACGCGTTTCGTCTTCGCGCCTTCCTCTTGCTGCTAAGCACAGACACTCGCCACAGTCTTTAAATAAAGTTAAAACAACAAACAATTTGATTGACAGAAATTAACAACATCAATGATGGACTAGTGTATGTGTGTCACTGTGGCAGACATCTTGAAATGTGTTTTAACATTATTGCAAGTATAGGAAACAACAGAATCAATCAAGCCGTGTATCGGCTAACAAATTGCACATTTCATTTGCATAGTGATTAAAATAAAATCTGAGAAACCAAAAATAAATCTGAGTATTTCATTCTCATTCTCTTCAATTTACATTGTAGAATTAAATCATTCATCATGAGAAATTAATTATTGTATATACAATGCGCTATCACGCCTTAGATAGGCTGCATTACTCTATGCTGTGCATAAATTGTTCATTTGATCCACTGGTAGGTTACGAACAGAGGGAGAGATGGTTGGAGGGAGTCACTTTCCTAGATGAATAGATAACTCCTCCTCAATATTGAGGCCTGTCGGCATCTTAGTTTGTAAATCAATTATGAACCGAGATTCTAGCCTCCGTAACTGTAAGTCCCTATCTCCCCCACGATCTTTACTAGGAATGTGGTCAAGACAAAAGTAGCGAAGGAGGCTACGGTCACTTCGATGTTTTAAGACAAAGTGCAGAGCTACAGGATAGTTAACATCATTGTGTTTAATTGCTCTTGCGTGTTCCAAGATTCTTCTCTTGACAGGATGTTTTGTGCTGCCAATGTAACGCAGTTTGCATGGACATTCCAAGCAGTAAACACAATAGAGGGTAGTACATGTCATGTATTTATTGATCTTTCTAGATGAAATACTTCCAGGATTTTTGTAATGAGTAATTCTATGGCTAGTTTTGCATGCCTTGCATTGATGGCAGGGGAAAAACCCTGTAAGGTTACCCAATCTTGGTGTTTTAGGAATAGGGTCAAAGTGATTGTGAACAAGTAGGTCTCGCAATGATCGATTACGTCTGTATGTAATCAATGGGAAATCAGAGATTTATTTGCCTATCGTACAGTCTGATCTAAGAATATGCCAATTGCGTAAAAGAACATTATGAATCTTTTTAGAATCTTTCGAGAAAGCGGTTATGAAGCGTAAAGTGCCTCTAGTGTCTTCATCTTTTTTCTTGTGAGAGTCTTTCACAAGACACTGGCGTGGTATCTATCGCACTTTCTCCAAAGTTTGTAACAAAATAGATTCAGAGTATCCTCTTTTTATGAACCTTTCCTTGCATTCCTTTGCTGCAATCTCAAAATCCTGTTCCAAGGTACAATTCCATTTCAAACGCAGCAACTCGCCATAGGGGATGCTGTTTTTGAGAGGTTTTGGATGATAGCTGGATGCCTCTAAGATAGAGTTTCCAGCTGTGGTTTTACGGAATAGAGAAGTACAAATCTTGCCTTATATATATATGGATATATATATATATATATATATATATATATATATATATATATATATATATATATATATATATATATATATATATATATATATATATATATATATATATATATATATATCCATCAACACAACGCCGTGAAGAGAGCATTGACCTCTTGCAGGGCAGCTCGGCATGTGGGAACAGAGCATGCCACTAAAATCCCAAAACAACTCCCCTAAAGATTTCTATAAAGGAGCACGCAGAGCGCAAACCTTCAAACGTACGTTGCTATTATTCAGCATTAGATCAGGACAGCTTGTATGAATTCCTGACGCGTTTCGGTATCTGCATATAGCGTTTAAATCTTCAAGGGGAGTTTTTTTGGGATTTTAGTGGCATGCTCCGTTCCCACACGCCGAGCCGCCCTGCAGGAGGTCAATGCTCTCTTCACGGAGTTCTGTTGATGGATGTTTGTTGGAAGAGCTGACCTGCCCGCACTGCACCAGCGAAAGGTATGGGATGGTGACCAGTGAATCTGAGTGTGAAGCGTGGCAAGGGAAAGTGAAAGGACAGTGTCATTCACGTTAACCTTCAAACACATGATGCAGCGAAAATGAATTAAGGAGACAGTTTAAAGCCCTTTGTGAAAGTATCAGCGCCTAGCAAAGAGTCCAGAAGCATTTAAAACGCTATGTGCAGGGTCCCAGTGACAATGAGATAATTTGGAAAATGAACTGCACAGAGAGGCGAAAACTCTGAGACTATCGAGGTGCATTCTGGGGACTGTAGTACCTTTGAGATCACGTGGTACTCAGTAGTCCCTTGGGGTGCTTTAAAACAGGATATGACATTGCAGTCACATGACGAGGAATTTTAACTTACCTGTGATCAAGGCAGATTAGATGCCGAAACGCGTCAGGAATTGATACAAGCTGTCCTCATCTAATACTGAATAATAGCTGAACAATAGCAACGTATGTTTGAAGGTTTGTGCTCTGCGTGCTCCTTTATAGAAATCTTCAAGGGAGTTGTTTTTGGATATATATAAATATATATATATGTGTATATATATATATATATATATATATATATATATATATATATATATATATATATATATATATATATATATATATATATATATATATATATATATATATATATATATATATATATATATATATGAATACCAAGTCCTGCTCCCAAGGAAGAAGGCACGTACACAAGGCTGTCAAGATACAGCTTTTTTATTTTCTTGGGTCTCCCTCAACCCCGAGATTAGAGAGACGCGTTTCGCCTTCGCAGAAGGCTTTATCAATCTAATTGGCGCCAAAACTAAGTAAGCATATATTGCCCTTCCCATTCAAAGCATAGATAAACATAGAAAAGGGACTATTCCATAGGTACCGTGCACTGCTAACAGCACTTTTCAATGTTGAAAATGCTCATATACCCAAACGATGTAGCTCGTATAAATAAATACAAACTGTAAATAAAAAGTAAACCCAAGACTAAAGAAAAATTATTGTACAAATCGCTGCTCAATGCAGGACCAGCTTATGTATTACCACATTTGTATTTCAAAGGCATGTGAAGGCATATAAATGAGCACGCATACCCAAAAGTAAATGTTATCTGTTTAGATGGTAATATTCTGAGCCATTCTTTGCGACGCCAATCTCTCAAATCTAATCGCCCAGATCAATTTGTTAAAAACTAAAAAAAATATTAAATAAAATAACTTGATGTGTAATTTTAGCACCTTGAAACAACAAGACAATGTTTAACCAAAGAAAAGTTTCAGTAAAGTCTTGGAAAATAAATCCCTTGGTGCTTGACCTGCGTCCAGAATGGAAAAAGCAATATTTGCATGCGCCTAAATCTATTTGTAGCACTTACTGTTTAGAGCCTCAAGCAGTGGAAGAGCATAATGATTGCGTTCGTGCTCCGGGGCAAAACTAAACACAGGCTGTGAAATTCCGTTGACAGCCACTTGGTGCACGCTTATTTCACCGCAGAACTACCACTGATATATATATATTACCTACTGTAGGTAGTTATAGTTAGGACCTTGTTTTTATTCAAAAAGCATTTTTTCTTTTCGCAATAACTTTGGCGCCGGTTGATGAATCTTTGCGAAATTTTCAAAACTAATGGCCAGCTTTGGTCCGCTCGTATCTTGAAAGTTTTGGGTGATTCGGCAAGTGGGGGGTGAGAAAAAAGGGGTCCCAAAACGTGTTTTCTCCATGTTAATTCCCTTAGGAAACATTAGATACGGCTACAGCCCGAACTGCTGAATGGTGTGACACCAAATTTGGCAAAAAGGTAGCCCTTGTTTCAGAAAGAGCCCTTTTTGTTAAATGGTGTAAATCTGTTCAGTAGTTTCTGAGAAAATCAAAAAATAGAGGTCAAAAAATGCATTTCCCATAGGAAAGTTTAGACACAGCTACAGTGTGAACTGATGAACGGAATCACACCAGATTTGGCATAAAGGTAGCCCTTGTTTCAGAAAGAACTCTTTTTTTTAAATGGTGTAAATCCCTTCAGTAGTTGCTGAGAAAATCAAAAAAGAGAGGTACAGAGGATACGCAGACCCTCCCGACCATGAGTTTTATTCTAATTGGCTGTCAACACTTCAAACCAGAAGTTAGCCCCCGGGTGGGCCAAGTACCAGGGGCAATGTTTATAGTGTGGATGGGGGGCCCAAGGGGGCCCCCCAGCCCTGGGCACCGCCACCCCCGGGGCTTTCTTTACATATTTGCGGGGAGCACATGGCCCCACCGCAGCCCCGGGGACTGCCCCCGGGCTTGCATTTTAAGTGGGTGGGTGGGGCCTCCGTAGTCGAGTCCCTCAGATATGTTATGAATGTAGTAGTCTGTCTGGTGTGTGTGAGTATGGTTTGAATGGTGGTGTGTGAATCTGTTTTTTTTTTCTCTACCTGGGTTTATATTGTATGTTGTATTTATTGTCTTTATTCTATATGATCCTTGATAAACTTATACAATTTATGTTGATGTAATAACAGAAAAAAAATAAAAAAGATATGATGATGAAAACATTTTTGATAAAAGAAATGAAATAAAAGAATATAGTTTTGTAATTGTTGGAGTATTTGCTTTTTGATGCACAAGCTATTTTGATTACCCACATTTTGTATTTGGATTAACTTGTGTGTATAGTAATTTGAGGTCTGGAGGGAGATTATTTTTGTGTTCTGTTATTATTTCCCCTGTTCTCCCTGACCGTTATTGTCTTTCAGAGGGGGTCCCCTATATATTGCATAGCACTCACCTATACAGTTATACACACACCAGCTCAATTACTCATACAAATACTAGCACATTCTTATGCTCTTATACATTCACTGATACAATCACACACTCATCCATACAGCCACTCTCACAATCACACACTGTCGCTTATTGCCATGTATTTACTCCAACACACAAATATACTGCCTTTCACATATGTAGTTACTCACACATGTACCACTGAGATATACATTCACTCACCAACACACCTATACACACACTCACCCAACCATACAGTCCATCACAGTTGCACTCTTGAAACCATGCACCCAGTGAATCACCTACTCACACATCTATGCACAGAGTCACACACACCCCACCCACACAAACACTCAGGCACCCATACAGATACTCAGACAACCAATCAATACCCCATATAGACACTCATGTAGCTATTCGCAAACCCATGCAGCCGCTTACACACCAAAAGACAGACGGATACAGATATTCACACAGTTTAGTCACTAACCCATGCATTCAGTAAGATACGTTTAACCACTCACTTATAGAGTCTGTCATGCACCCACTAAATCATCCATTCAGACACTTATACACCCACTCATTCTTCAATACGCCTGTCCCTATATATATACAAATATTTAAACTTTACAGAAACACACAGTCACTGGATGATGTCATCAGGGATGTCATTTTAGATGTCATCAGTGATGTCACTGACCATGTTATGAGTGATGTTCAATTCAATTCAATAATCTTTATTTCGATTATAAAAACCATAAAAGATTGCATACAATAAAAAACAGTCATAGAGCAAGTCTTTCAATCCCGCGCCCATCAATTCCGACTTAATCATTAGATACTAATTGGTGTCCAAAAAACGGTTTTTCCTACTAGATAAAACAATAAATACAATTTGAAAGTCTAAAAACATGGAACCCCCATCGCAATTAATTTCACATAGTTACAATATTAACAATTCATTTAAACGCAGTTTTTTACATGATGTTATTTCCTTTTAAAATATGTTTTAAAACTATCGGCATAACATACAAAAAACCTATATCAATACCTTTTGAAGATTACTATTCTGCTCTTTGCACAAGATTAAACACAGAAATAATTAAAATGTAAGACCCCTTCTCCTCCTTATTAAATCCACACAAAAAAGATATCTATTTATACTGAAGACGATGGATTGGGTAGTATACGTTTGCAATATTCTTTCAGCCTCGCTACAACGTCTAAAACCCAAAAGACAGCAAATTGGTTTGATCCATTTTCTCCCAGCATAAATTTAGGCGGAGCAGAAAAATAATATGTGAACTTCATTCTCTTTGACACCCGAATTACAGAGTTCTCAAATACCGTCCTTTTGCTTTCCTGTACTACACACCCACTTTGCAGTATTTGCATTAATTTGCAAAATGCCGTAGCAAAATTTTAGATACAAAGATTTTGCAAGACCTGGTAAAATTTCATCCATAATGGACTCAAATTTACTGTTTGGTTTCGTAGAAAGATACCTCAGGGATAAGGTGCCTAGTTTGGGGTTGTGTAACCGGGAACTTTGAAAAAACGCCCAGTAGCTTAGCTTTAACACTTTTTTTGAACTCAAGGTCAAAACTTCTGAGTTCTCCCAAAAGTGTCTCAGCCCCAACTTGGTAAACCAACTCTCGATGTAAATCAGCCACGCCAACCTTGTGTTATTTTTTATTCTCAGAATTTCCTGTAAGGCCTCTCTGTAATCAACAAGCTTGTCCGTTGACCACAGTCGCACACAGAACAATAATGGTCAAAGACCCGCGTGGTCATCGGTACGACAAATGTGTAGGTCCATTATGAGGGGAAGTAAAGGGGTACGTTTTGGTATACTTAGTAGTTTCCTAAAAAAGATATTCTCTTGTGCCATGAAGGTATATTTCACTGCGTAGCCCCGTAGTTCAGCACCATAAAGAAAAGCAGATTGTGCCTTATATTTATATAGCTCCAGTGCTGGGGAAACAGCTTTTGATTAGCTGCGTTTGTGGAAAGGGGCGACCATTCGGTCCCCCCGAACGTATGGTGGAGTACCACGATCCCCCCGGGAAGCCATCTTGGGCGGGAGGCGAGTCTCGGCTGGTATGCCCGAAGCGGCGTAGCCGGGGCGCGCTTTTTCCCGCCCTGGAGTGGGTTGTCCTAGACACTGACGCGGCTGGCCACGCCCTCGGAGGCAGGCGGGGGCGGGTTTACGCCCGCCCGAAGACGGATAAAAGGAGCAACAAGCCAAGAAAGCATCCTCTTGTTCCTGTGCTCTGAAGCTGCACCTCCCCGCTGCACGTGAGCTCGAGACGGAACGAAGAGCCAATTTTGAGCGTTGTAATCTTTCTGTTTGTTTTACAGATATCTTCGTTGGAGAATGCCAGGCAAGAAGGTCGGGAAGCGGGTCGGTACCGATCAGATGCTCCGCATGCTCATAAAGGAGGTAGCCGATTTGAAGAAACAGATGGCGGCTAAAAACGGGGAGGGAGGACCGGAGCGAGTCATCGGACCAGCTTTGCCAGGAGTAGTCCCTGGTGGGAGAGGCAAGAGGTCCAAAAGGGGGGCACTTGAGGGGGAAACCCCGGGTCCCGACACCCCACTCGAGGAGCCAACCCCGGTTCCGAAGGAGGGGCAACCGATCCCCGTGACCGGGGAAGATATGCCTCCCGAGTTAGCGGCACAATTAGCAGCGTGGTTGGGAAAAGATAGTGAGGGCACCACGGCTGACGACGCCCGGGCAGTAATGAGACAACTGCGGGAATCTAGAGAGGCTGCGAAGGCACCATCTTCTGTTACCCCGCCAGTTCCGGCGGCTGAAAATGCAACAGGCCCAAGTTCGGCGGCAAATGCAGCATCTGGTTCAGGTAAGCGGCCATTGCCGATCGCGGGGGAGGGGTCTGTACCTTCACGAAGGGAGAAGGTGGCTCAGCACGTTCCACTGGAAATTAAGGAAAAGATTTGGGCGAATAAGTATGTGAACATTTTTTCTTTGCTTACCGACCATTACGAGATGGAGCATGTTAAGAGCCAAAAGGAGCTCATGCATCCGGGTGTTTGGCGCGCAAAAATGGCCGCCTTTAAGGTTGATGAGAACATAGGTACTTGGGGCAGAGCGTGGGGCATTTTTACCTCCATCATGGGCGAGCGCAGGCCTGAGTTGCTAACCGAGTTGCCTATTTATCAGTCACGTATCATGGAGTATTCCGTATCGTACGGGGGCAATCAGTGGTTCTGTTATGACAATATTTTTAGAAAAGCTAAGGAGCACGACCCAGTTCTGTCTTGGGATTGTTTCGACTCCGTTTCATGGCAAAAAATGGAGAGTTCAGGAATGTTGAAAGTGCCATTGTCAGGGAGTAACGGGGGGGAATCTTCCCGCCAATCCTCTGGGACACCCTTTCGGACGGGTGCAGGTAACGAGTACCACTCGAAGCCGAGTGGCAACGCAGGTAAAAAGGGGATTTGTTGGAATTTTAACAGGGGGAAATGTACGAGGCCCCTGGGGTCATGCAAGTTCAGACATGAATGTGGGGGGTGTGGGCAGCCATCCCATCCTGAGTCCATGTGCAGAGCCAAAACGGGTGATAACGGTGGTAGGGGAAGCGCCAAACAGGTCTGAAATAGTCCGAGGGGCGCCTTTACCTACTCCGATTGATACCATGGCAATGATTCCTTGGCTCAACGAATACCCGGATCATGCTTCCGCTGGGGTGTTGCGAAACGGGTTTTCATATGGTTTCCGCATCCCAGTGGGGGATTTTCAGGGTGTAGAAAACTGTAAGAATCAACTGTCGGTCTTGCAGCATACGGCGGTGATACAGGTAAAGATTGGGAAGGAGGTGACTCGAGGTCGTGTCGCCGGTCCATTTGATTTGCCACCGGTTGCTAACTTTGTTTGTTCCCCTCTAGGGGTGGTCCCCAAGAAGGACCCGGGTGAGTTTCGGCTGATACATAACTTGTCAGCCCCACGTGGTCTTTCCGTTAATGAAGCGATAGACCCGGAAGTGTGTTCGGTGCGGTACGCATCTTTCGATGAGGCCGTTGCCATGTTGAATCGCCTGGGGCCCGGGGCGCTGATGGCAAAATCAGACATCGAGTCAGCGTTCCGGTTGCTCCCGGTGCACCCAGACGATCAGCGTCTCCTTGGTTTTATGTTTCAGGGTCGCTATTACATGGATAGATGTATGCCAATGGGGTGCTCGATATCCTGTGCCTATTTTGAAAAGTTCAGTTGTTTTCTACAATGGGTATTCACAAGGAAGACGGGTTTTCAGCATGTTATGCATTATCTCGATGACTTTCTGTTTTTGGGGGCAGCCGGGGATCCTGAGTGTGGACAGGCTTTACATGCATTTTGTGTCTTAATGAAGCAATTCGGTGTGCCATTGGCGCCAGGTAAGACTGTGGGTCCCTCAACTTTGCTCGAGTTTCTGGGGATCGAGCTTGACTCGGAAGAAGGTTGTTTTAGATTACCCAAGGAAAAAGTGTTAAAATTCAGGTCATCCCTCGAAACATGTATTCGTGCGACAAAAGTAAACCTGCATCAATTGCAACAGGTGGTGGGTCAGTTGAATTTTGCCCTGAGAGTAATGCCAATGGCACGCCCCTTTTCCCACTCGATTGCACAAGCCATGGTCGGCCTGAAGGAAGGTCATCACCGCACGAGGCTCTCGGCAGAGGTTCGCCAGGACATGCGCATTTGGTTGGCATTTTTGGCGGATTTCAATGGTCGAATTGTCTGGAACAAACCGGCAGTGTCCTCCGAGGAGCTGGGGCTTTGGACAGATGCGGCGGGGAGTGTAGGTTTTGGTGCCATATTTGGTACACAATGGTCGGCTCAAAAATGGCCGTCATGGTGGCACGAGTGCGGCCTGACAAGTAACATTGCTTTCCTTGAACTCTTCCCTATTTTGGTGGCCTTGAAAACATGGCCGGAGGGGTTTAGGGATCACTCTGTGGTGTTCTGGTCTGATAACATGACTGTGGTTGAGTGTATCAATAGTCAGGCAGCACGTTGCAAATGGATTCTGAGACTGCTCAAAGAAATTGTGTTATTGTGTATGCAGTTGAATGTGCTCTTTAGGGCAAGTCATGTCCCGGGGGTACTGAACCAAGCGGCTGATGCGCTTTCTCGTTTCCGTATGCAGGCCTTCTGGGGTTTTCTGCCCGCAGCGGACCCGGTGGCAGCACCCTTTCCCGAAGCTCTCTGGTCTCTCGGTGCCCCGAACTACAAAACCTCGTGGGAGAGAGTTTAGCACCCAGGACAAGGTAGGCATATGAAGGGGCGTTCCGTTCCTATTTGTCCTTTTGGGTTCCGCTGGGGGGGAGCTTTGGGGACAGGAAGAGCTTGTCGTGAGATTTCTGCTGTCTTTACATCAGGCAGGCAAATCAGTAGCTACGGCCCAGAGGCATCGGGCCGCCATTTCCTTTATGGCGAGGGCTCATGGGATCCAGGACCCGACAGCGTCTTTTGTGGTGCAGAAAGCGCTGCGTGGATGGCAACGCCTTGAGGGTCGCAGAGTAGATGAGAGGCACCCGATAGGTCTGGATAGGTTGACCCTGTTATTGTCCGTACTCCCGGCAACCTGTTCATCCCAGTACGAAGCAGTGTTATTCCGAGCTGCATTTGCGCTAGCATTCCATGGGGCTATGCGGGTAAGCGAATTGGTGGCGAAGAACAAGCAGGATACGATGGGGGGACTGTGCCGGGAGCACATACAGGTCAGGGGGGAGACGATGACAGTCTCGTTTGTTAGGTCCAAAACCGATCAGGGTGCAAATGGGGACTGCATAATCATTCAGAGGATCCCCAGGTCTTCCATGTGCCCTGTGGTGTGCGTAGAGGAATTTTTAGCGCAGAGGGTGGCATCATGGGGGGGGACCTTGTTGAGACACGCTGACGCCACCCCACTGACGAGGTTTCAGTTCCAGCGGGTGCTTGCGATGTCGATTTCGGCCGCGGGCTTGAACCCTGGCGAGTTCGGGACCCATTCCTTTCGGATAGGGGCTGCTACTGAGGCTACAGCCAGGGGTCTGAGTGTAGAAGAAGTAAAACGTGTGGGGCGTTGGTCCTCGAACTGTTATAAAAGGTATGTGCGGTTGCACATGTTGTGAAGCTGTAATGATGTACTCACGCTTCTTGTTTTTGTTTGGTTTTCAGTTGCGCAAGGTTACGAGGCGGGGCGGACTGTGCAGTCGACCCGACACCTGGGGACCAGCGGTCAGACATCACCGGCTGCGAAAAAAGAGGTGTGGGTCGTGGGCCACTCATACGTGAGGCGTGCCACGGACGTATTCAAAGCAGGTGACATGATTCACGTGGCTGGGGAATACGGGTACAGGGTGTCCTTTTACGGAAAGGGCGGGCTCTGTATTGACCAGTTTCAATCCTTTTTCGAGGGTTTGTTAGGGCGGACAAGGTCACCGCCGTCTATAATCATAGTCCATCTTGGGGGCAACGATTTGGTGGCCACTGTTAGACGACTTCTTCTTGAGGCAATGCTTTCCACAGTAAGTTGGTTGGCAAGAAGAGTTCCAGGGTGCACAATTGCATGGTCCCACATGATCCCACGGAAAGTGTGGCGGGGGGCTATTTCGGTTTCTGCTCTGAATCATTCAGTAAAGAAAATAAATAACAAATTGGGTAGATTGTTTCGGTCAAGTACACTGCATTCTGTTTCGCATGGTTGTATCAAAGGGGACAGTATGTATTTGGGGGATGGGGTCCATTTGTCCCGGGTGGGGAATGAGTTACTCATAGGAGACCTCATGGCTTGGCTAAAGAGTTTAAAACATGACCTTTAGGCAGGAGTTGTTGTGGGGGGTCCGGATAGCCGGTCAGCTATCCGGCCTGTGGCGGTAAGGTCATGATCGGTGAGCAGTAATTGGAAGATCCCTATGGGGGGGCGTCACCCATTACGGATGGGAGCGCTCGGGGGAGGTGGCCATTGGCCCCTCAACGGGGAGGCGGTCCCTTCTAAGGATAGGCCGCCGGAAGGAAAGGAAAGGTGGTCAAGGCCCCTTCCTGGATAGGAGGGGCTACGGGCCCTCCTGGGGAATTTCCCGGGGCCAGGACATCTGCGACGGCAGATGGGGTAAGTTGTGTGGGGTTCGGGAGGGGGTTTACGCTACCTTTTAGACACCTCACACGAGTCCTCGGACGACCGTTAAATGGCGTCGAGTTCATTGGGGCCCCCGTCAAGTCCAAGGGAAATTGGTAGATGCACTTGAGGTACGCCTCTGTGCGGTCGCTCCCCTCACAAGTGAGGGGGTGTATTTCTGGTTTAGGGATCTGACACCGGTTACGACCTTGCCGTTGGCCCTTAACGTTAGGATGTACAATTTCAAGTCAAATGTTTTGTAGGATGTTAGTTCGGCTAGGAGAACCTTTGTATTAGAGATCTGTTAAGGTTAGCCAAACATCGTAATGTGGAAATGAAATTGTACATAATATGAAACTGTTATTTTAATGTTTTGATTTTGTTTCATATTTTAATAAATACGGCCGGGAGGGTCACTCCCTCCCGCCTTCCAAAAGTTCAGAACCGTTTCCGGTTTCCCATCCTTGGGGATTGTGTTGAGAGGGGGTGGCGGGTATCTCAGCCATATGGAAAGGGGCTCCCATTCGGTCCCCCCGAACGTATGGTGGAGTACCACGATCCCCCCGGGAAGCCATCTTGGGCGGGAGGCGAGTCTCGGCTGGTATGCCCGAAGCGGCGTAGCCGGGGCGCGCTTTTTCCCGCCCTGGAGTGGGTTGTCCTAGACACTGACGCGGCTGGCCACGCCCTCGGAGGCAGGCGGGGGCGGGTTTACGCCCGCCCGAAGACGGATAAAAGGAGCAACAAGCCAAGAAAGCATCCTCTTGTTCCTGTGCTCTGAAGCTGCACCTCCCCGCTGCACGTGAGCTCGAGACGGAACGAAGAGCCAATTTTGACCCACCCACCAGCCCCTGAGGACAGCAGTTGTTTTGAATAAAGTTTTGATGTGGTAACTCTATTTTCTTACAGGTTGTGATGATTGTCGTGATATTTGGAGTATGCAATAAAGAATGAGTAATCATGCTTGTAATAGTTATGATTGTTTTGTAATTTAGTAATTTAGGTAAATTGTCGTATTTATTTTGGTCGGGCGGTAAGGTCATGATCGGTGAGCAGTAATTGGAAGATCCCTATGGGGGGGTGTCACCCATTACGGATGGGAGCGCTCGGGGGAGGTGGCCATTGGCCCCTCAACGGGGAGGCGGTCCCTTCTAAGGATAGGCCGCCGGAAGGAAAGGAAAGGTGGTCAAGGCCCCTTCCTGGATAGGAGGGGCTACGGGCCCTCCTGGGGAATTTCCCGGGGCCAGGACATCTGCGACGGCAGATGGGGTAAGTTGTGTGGGGTTCGGGAGGGGGTTTACGCTACCTTTTAGACACCTCACACGAGTCCTCGGACGACCGTTAAATGGCGTCGAGTTCATTGGGGCCCCCGTCAAGTCCAAGGGAAATTGGTAGATGCACTTGAGGTACGCCTCTGTGCGGTCGCTCCCCTCACAAGTGAGGGGGGGTATTTCTGGTTTAGGGATCTGACACCGGTTACGACCTTGCCGTTGGCCCTTAACGTTAGGATGTACAATTTCAAGTCAAATGTTTTGTAGGATGTTAGTTCGGCTAGGAGAACCTTTGTATTAGAGATCTGTTAAGGTTAGCCAAACATCGTAATGTGGAAATGAAATTGTACATAATATGAAACTGTTACTTTAATGTTTTGATTTTGTTTCATATTTTAATAAATACGGCCGGGAGGGTCACTCCCTCCCGCCTTCCAAAAGTTCAGAACCGTTTCCGGTTTCCCATCCTTGGGGATTGTGTTGAGAGGGGGTGGCGGGTATCTCAGCCATATGTCTCCTCGCTATTGGGGCTAAGTTCTGGGTAGGAGCTGTATTACTTCTATCCAGCTGGGGTTTCAACTCTAATGTGGTGTCTAGTGTAATGCCTAGGTAGTTAAAATTATGCACATATTCAATCCTTTCTGTTAGGACAGTCAGAGTTTTTTTTAAGGTTTTATGTGGATTGACCGCCATATATTTGGTTTTAGATGAATTAATCTCTAATCATTTGACTTCACAGTAAGATCTAAAAGTGTTCAGTAAATTTTGAAGGCCTCTGGGTGTCTGGGATATAAAAATTGTATCGTCTGCAAACAAGAGTGCAGGTACATAAGCCCCCCCCCATCTTGGGAGAATCATGTTCGCAGCCCAAGAGGTGTTCTGGTATAGCATTCACATACAAAGAAAAGAGTGTGGGGACCAGCATGCACCCTTGCCTTACACCCCTATTAATATGTATACGGTCTGTAAATTCACCATTGGGGCCCCATCTGACCCTAGCAAAATTGGCCTCATGCAGTCTGATAATCTGTGCTCGGATGTCCCCCGGAACACCCTGGTCCCTTAGTGTTTCCCACAGTGCATTTCTGGGGACCAGGTAAAAAGTTGCCCTGAGGTCAACAAATGCAATGTACAGATGTGCTTTTTTGATTTTAATATACTTCCAGATAATGCAAAGGAATCTAAACACCTGATCGATTGTGCTAATTTTTTCCCTAAAACCTGCCTGGTACTTGGTTAAAATATTATTTTCCAAAATCCAAGAACTCAATTTACTTAAAATTTGTCTTGCAAAAACCTTTTGTAGGACGTCGATTAGACTAATCTGTCTATAATGTGCCGGGTTCATACAGTCCCCCTTCTTAAAAATAGCTACGATCTCTGCTGCGCGCCACAATTCGGGAATAGGAACACCCATTGCAACCGTGTTGCACAAAAGATTGATATACGGAGCCCATATCTCTTTATCATGTCTCCATAAATCACCAGTCATCCTATCTGGCCCAAGGGCCTTCCCTGGTTTTATTGCATTAATTGCATCCATAGTTTCTAGCATGCTAAAAGACAGGGATACCTCGCTTGTATTGGAAACTACATTGTCGCTTCCGAGAGTAGTCTCATTTACGGGAGCTGAATGCAAGTGTGTGAAATGGGATACCCAAGTATTGACATAAAGGAATAAATCCCTATGGCAGATCCCACTTCTGTTACCCTTAGAAATCAGGCGCCAAAAAAAATAGTTTGATTATTTGCTTTGCACGCGTCTAGCAGCTCAGACCAGATATTCTCATCCCAACATTTCTTTGTCTTAGATACTACATCCTTGAAGCACCTCCTTTTATCTCTTAGGCCTGGAATGTCATTGCTTTTTACTGCCTCTATTAAATCTTTTTTGGCATTTCAGCACTCTTTATTGTACCATGAATGGCCATTGAGCGGTGGATCCAGTGTCCCCTTTTTGGAGGGCTTTGGAGCTTTGGTTAATATTTGTCCTAGTCTCTCTACCATGTTATCATGCATCTGCATGATCAGGATCTCGTTTTCTGGAAGATAAATATACGGGTAGACAATTTCTACATATGTCTCGTAGATCTTCCTGACCGTGGCTTCATTCCCTAATACTACTGGCCATTTAAGTGCTCTACGGTTATTTGACACCACAGGTTCGATTTTGGTGTGTGTAGAGCTGCTTTTCTCTGTGGCAGTTAGCTGGAAAAGGGAGGCACGGAACGTGAGGCATTAGGGGTAATGGTCGCTCTCTATGCGATTCCCACTACAAGGTCACTTAGCATAGTCCAAAATGGAATTGAGACCAGTACATAATCTAGATGCCTATAGTAGTTACCCCGCTTAAAGGTTGGCTGACTTGGACTATCAGAGGGTAGACGCCCATTACAGACACGAAGACCGTGAGCTGCAGTCAGCCGCAATAGCTGTGCTACAGCGTATGTACACTGAACTACAGGGGTACTCTCTACGGGTGGGATATTGTTTGCACTATCCTCCGCTTCAAAAATATTTTCCAGCCCTGCTACCGGTTCAAATTTGTGGTTAAAATCCCCCCCAATGATTATCAAGGCTCTTTGATTAAATGTGGATATAATGTGGTGTAAATGTTCAATAACCTCTACTTCTTTATTGGCAACGCTAGGCCTGCTATATATATTCAAAATATATATCTCCCTTTTATTTGTTCCCACAAATTTAATTCCTAATATATCTTGACTATAAGTATCAATTTGCTTAAAATCAACTCCTAATATAATTTTCGTACATATAGCAAGACCTCCAGAAGGCCTTCCTTTAGTTTGAGTAATAGCAGGTATACTAAAGGTTTTGTAGCCTACCTTAAAATAACCTTCCACAGCCCATGTTTCCTGAAATAACACAATTTCACTGTAATCAATATACTCCTGCCATGTAGGGTCACTTAAGTTTTTTCTAATGCCAGCTATAGTCCAGGAGGTTAGCTTTATATTGGACTTACAACCTTCGTCAAGTATATTGCC
The DNA here is from genome assembly GCF_964263255.1 of Lissotriton vulgaris. Classification (NCBI taxonomy): domain Eukaryota; kingdom Metazoa; phylum Chordata; class Amphibia; order Caudata; family Salamandridae; genus Lissotriton; species Lissotriton vulgaris. The sequence continues at coordinate 1,286,679,713 of NC_141687.1, read as the reverse complement.
ATTTATCCTTATCGTGTTAACTTCCTCTGGCAGCCTAGGTTCTATGATGTAGCAAGGGTCCTTAGTTTTATTCAGGTGTTCTAAAGCTTTATCTCCCTGGTTTTCCATCAGAGTCATGTTTTCATACACCTCCCTTTGAATTGTTGCATATAGATGACCTATATCACATGACAACATTGAGGGGACTAGGGGGGAAGGCTTCTGCTTGAGTTTTATGAGATGCCTCTAGGGTTCTATTATTGGTGCTGGAAATTCTTAGTACAGTACGGTCTTTGAGGATACCATCATTATTGCCACCCACCACTTTAATGCCCTCAATTTCAGAGCCTAAGGATATGCTAGTTACTAGGTTATCAACAGCAAGGTTACTTCCCGGTAGTTGTCAGTCCTGACAGTCTAGGTCTGACAAGGCCTGGTACCTATTTGATTGCCTAAAGGATGGAACTCTCCCGGCTGTACTCTCCCCGTGATGCTTATAAAAGTAACCTAAAGGTAGGGCGCTAATCTCTGTCTTGGGGTTTGAAGTTGCATCGCAGTTTATTAGTAGGAGATGGACCATACTCGGCCTACGAAAATTTACCACAATGCAATCCCTTCTGATGTTCTTGGTAGAGTTCCCTACCCACCCCACTCTCCTGACCACTAATATCTCACTGACATCTCTAGGGTGAAACTTCTTTTGTTTTACTAGCCAGTCTAGGGTTTTATTTCTTAATTATACCCAATTTTCCTTCTGGTCCTTCTTTAAAGCTGGAACCCCAGTCAATATTATAGCATAGGGGCATGCAGCCCGGGGGAGTTGTAGTGTCATCTCATTAGGATTCAGTGATTCACTTGAGTTGTTAGTTCTCTCGCTTTCACTAGGAGCACTACCGCCCTTTATCCCGTCTGAAGATTTTTCTTGGTAATTCAGTTTGCTATTGACAATTAATGCACTATTGCCTGGAGCTAGTCCCCCCACGGGCTCACTCCTAATATTCCTAATACTCTTTGTCAACATTTTGTCCTGAATTCTATCATTTGCCCCATCTTTGGCGACTGACAAACAGTTTTCCCCCATAGTCCTTCTGCCATCTCTGTCCCCTCCAGATGTTAATTGACTGTTTGTAATATTAGCATTCAAAACATTAATTACAGATTCGAGCACACTAACTTTTTCACACAACATAGAGAAGTTCTTTTAAGCCAGCTCACAAATACATGTTAAAGCTGAGCTTAGCCCTGGGTCAGTGGCTCCTATAGGCTGATCAATTATGGCTTCCTTAGAGGTGGTGGTGTCTATAGGTATCTTTGTCACGAAGTCTGTCTCCGTTTGAGTGCCCACCGAGGAACGAATGACTACTGGGGGAATTACAGTCCTCCCTTTACCCTTTGTTTTCTTAGCATCAATGTCCTTCTTACTTTTTTCACCCCCTTGATGGATCATGGGCGTATCTGCACTTGCTGTAGTCTTTGACCTGATGGCTCTAGTAGTGGTAGCTAGGGGGCTCAATGACACAACAGAACCAGGGAATAAAGGGGACAAGGGGGCAGTGCCCAATGACGCCACGGAGGCTACATTATTCTGCGTTTGTTGGGCAATTTCAAATAAGGGCGAGGAGGCACCAGATGCCAAATGCCTCTAATGAAAGGCGTCCCATTGTTAAGTGAATTTCGTGCGAAAGCACAGATTCTGCCCTTACTAGAAATGCATCCAGTGTGCCAACTACACTCTTTCGTTTTTCCATTTAGGAAATACAAACTTCCTTGTTAATGAGATGAAACTGTTGTGAACGTATCTAGGACCCTAATTAAATATTCCCGATTTATGCCCTTATGTGGTTATAAAAAATCCTATCCTTTAAAGGCATAAGAATCATATCCATATTTAGTAATAGCCAATGCAGTCCAAATACGGCAAGGCTACTTCCTTAGACTCCTAGAAAGTAAAACAAGTTCTTTAGACATACCAAACCTCCAGCAACCCGGGAATTCCCCCTGCTTTTGTTTTGATTTGTCCTAGAATTCCTGTGAGTCCTGAAAGAACTGCCAGTTCTTAGTGACATCTTTTATTGACGTCTTATGTCCAACCTTACGTCAAACACGGCACCTTCCAGGTATAAATATACCAGCGTTTGCCTTAAGCAACACACAGTGGTTTGGAGCAGAGCGGCTATCTACTTACCCGAAGCCCAGCTGATGCGAGTGCTGAAGGAAGCCATCCCTCCCATTTGATGCACTGAGAAAGACGCTGTCTTTTCTCCTGCCGAGAAAATCCAGCTCCAGTGTTTCCAGTCACCCTTGCGGGTTACTGGGAGATCGAGTCCTGAGAACGAGATACAAGACCTCCTTTATTCTAAAACCATGGTACGGCGCTGATTAGATCTTTAGAGAATTCTTGATTCAGATTCTTGGCAAAACTAACTTAACTTAAACTACAACTCCCTTACTCCTTCCCATGTACTAGGCTTAGGATAGGTACACTGAGGTAGGCGTATTTAGAAGCACCAGTTGAGTACGTTTAGTCAACTTTTATCATCGTATATAATTGTATATATTTTATCCGTTTTAAGAATCATATGGCTCAGAAACCATAACAATGCTTTTACAGTATTATTTCATAATACTCCTTTTACTGTACGCACTTTACTTTATGACAAGTATTGCAATTGTGGCAATCCACTTCTCTTGCATGAGAAAGAACTGCTCAATAAATAACACCTTTTATTAAAAACGCCTGTCTCTCTATTTCTCTGCACTCTGGTGAAACTAAGCATGCACGATTGACTGAGTGAAATAGCTATCTATTGTTTTCACACGACTCTGGAGATATACTCCTTATTCTGGAGGGAGCAAAGTTGTCATGTTTATGCGGTTGTCAGAAGCTAATCCCTTCTTGTCTAATCAGGGAAGTTAACTCCTCCCTGTTCATTCGAGAAAGTTTATAGTGACCTCTGAGCTAGCTGGCATACCTAATTAAGTCTAACATATTCAGTAGAGACCTAGTCGACCTCAGTTCTACGTCTAAACTGCCGTTTATGTTATTCCAATGCGCAGAGCCTATTGGGAATATAGGAACTACATTACAAAACAGTACCTTAGATCTCCGTGTTGGCCCCACTTATTTGTAGCAATGCAAGGATGAAACTGTACCTCTCAGAGGACTGGCCCACCCCAGCCTCTTCCGGCCGGTGACGGGCTAGGATGGGCCTGCCCTTGGCCCAGGCTTTGCCGGGGCACCGCCCGCGCGCTGCCCACGGTGCGTGAGGGCCGCGCTGAATTTTTAGGCCTCTAGGGCCTACTGATGGCGTCCTCCACATGTGCCGCCCAAAGCCTCCTGGTCAATGTAGGCTGCCGTTCCCCTCAAAGCTGGAGCCTATGGCAGTGCGGCGTGCAGGGGATTAAACCTGCCGTCCCCCTCACGGCAATATAAAGTGTTTAATATGTGACGTCATCAGCAGTGCATTACGGGGGCGCAAGTTATAGTTAGCTGAACTAACTATAACAGGGGAATTTCTCTGGTTTTGTACAAGTGAAATGTCCAACTAACTATAACTTTCCATAAAACCTATGTTTTTTTTCACTGAATATATATTACCTACTGGCGGTCGCCAGTGGGTATATATAGTTAGGATTTTTTCTCTATGGGATTTTTGAAAATTCTATGTCTAATAACTTTGGCGTTTGTGGACGGAATTGGCTGAAATTTTCAGGAAAATGGAACATTTTGTTTCTGAGCAGCCCCTGAAAATTTGGGGGGGTTTCATCAAGGGGGGGCCGAGAAAAAAGGGGGGTCCCAAATTGCGTTTTTCCCATGTTAATTTCCATAGGGCGGTTGGCCTCACTTTTAGCTCGAACGGCTGAATGGATTTGCACGAAACTTGGCAAAATTGTAGGGACTGTTAGCCCGATGTGCCTTTGCTAGGTCTCAATATATGTGCTCCAGTGGATTTTGAGTAATTTAGGTTCAAACAAAGATATATATCTGGGCGGAGCCTAACCACACATCTGATCTGATTGGCTGTCAGCACTTCATCCAAGAAGTGTTGGCAGCCATCTTGGGACCAATATACATGATAGCACCTCATTAAAAAGCATTTTAGTTAATAGAGGGTTTTAGGACTTTAGTTACATTATAAATCATTTGTTGATGGTACCATACTCGTTTTAGGAATTGTGGTGGGTTCTAAGGTGATTTTACCATGTGAAAAAACCTTCTGCTGTGATATCATGAATATTGTTTGAAAGAAAACTAATATCTCATGATTTTTCCACAGTGGTTTGGAAGGGGATCTATAAGCTAAACTGAAAGCATATTTTCTGTAAATTCACTTTATCTTTCTCAGTCATGTGAAAATGAAGTCTGACATTCTCAGTAAAACATGTACATCCAACAAGGACAGAGACTGTCAGTTGATTCCTTTGTGTTCTACTGCAGCCTCCTAGAGTGTTCTAAAGAACAACTAGAGCGCTAACAGTCCTACTTATTACAAAGGTATGGCACACCTGAAGCCATCTTGATTGGAATAAAGTGGTAACTCTTAAAACATTTAATTTAAAAAGAAACAACATGAGGGGGTATATTTTGCCATAGAAAGTATGATTAGTGCTGCAGAATGAAAAATTAGGGCACATTTTGAGTGACTTCTCAAATCCTTTTCTATTTCATTAAAACATTCTGACATGCAGTCTCCCAAAATGGCCACCAGAGACAAAGAAGCCCAAATGTAGCCCAAATATCACCCAGATGTAGCCCAAGTATAGCCCAATGACAGAATGTCCCAGAGTGTTCTAAAGAACAACTAGAGCGCTAACAGTCCTACTTATTACAAAGGTATGGCACACCTGAAGCCATCTTGATTGGAATAAAGTGGTAACTCTTAAAACATTTAATTTAAAAAGAAACAACATGAGGGGGTATATTTTGCCATAGAAAGTATGATTAGTGCTGCAGAATGAAAAATTAGGGCACATTTTGAGTGACTTCTCAAATCCTTTTCTATTTCATTAAAACATTCTGACATGCAGTCTCCCAAAATGGCCACCAGAGACAAAGAAGCCCAAATGTAGCCCAAATATCACCCAGATGTAGCCCAAGTATAGCCCAATGACAGAATGTCCCAGAGTGTTCTAAAGAACAACTAGAGCGCTAACAGTCCTACTTATTACAAAGGTATGGCACACCTGAAGCCATCTTGATTGGAATAAAGTGGTAACTCTTAAAACATTTAATTTAAAAAGAAACAACATGAGGGGGTATATTTTGCCATAGAAAGTATGATTAGTGCTGCAGAATGAAAATTTAGGGCACATTTTGAGTGACTTCTCAAACCCTCTTCAATTTCATTAAAAAATTCTGACATGCAGTCTCCCAAAATGGCCACCAGAGACAAAAGAGCCCAACTGTAGCCCAAATATCACCCAGATGTAGCCCAAGTATAGCCCAATGACAGAATGTCCCAGAGTGTTCTAAAGAACAACTAGAGCGCTAACAGTCCTACTTATTACAAAGGTATGGCACACCTGAAGCCATCTTGATTGGAATAAAGTGGTAACTCTTAAAACATTTAATTTAAAAAGGAACAAAATGAGGGGGTATATTTTGCCATATGAATTATGATTAGTGCTGCAGAAAGAAAAATTAGGGCACATTTTGAGTGACTTCTCAAACCCTCTTCAATTTCATTAAAAAATTCTGACATACAGTCTCCCAAGATGGCCACCAGAGACAAAAGAGCCTAAATGTAGCCCAAATATCACCCAGATGTACCCCAAGTATAGCCCAATGACAGAATGTCCCAGAGTGTTCTAAAGAACAACTAGAGCGCTAACAGTCTTACTTATGACAAAAGTATGGCACACCAGAAGCCATCTTGATTGGAATGAAGTGGTAAGTCTGAAAACACTCAATTTAAAAAGGAACAACATGAGGGGGTTAATTTTGCCATAGAAAGTATGATTAGTGCTTCAGAAAGAAAAATTAGGGATCATTTTGAGTGACTTCTCAAATCCTCTTCTATTTCATTAAAAAAATTCTGACATGCAGACTGAAACATGCACTTTGAATACCAGCAGCAGACGTCCCTGGTGAGCAGTAGCTTTACTACAGTGATCTAATGTGCAACTAGAGTGCTAACATTCAGAATTTATGGCAAATGTGTGACACATCTGAATGCCTTCTTGATGGAACCAAAGTAAACAAGCATTGAAAATGCAATAGATCTCGCCCTCGTTTAAGTTAAAGCCATTCTGTTTGTAATGAGGTGGCTTTTTAGCTTTGCTTTTATTAGTGTTTTTTCATGTAAATAACATGCATCTGTATGCATATAAGTATATGTATGCATGCATTTATGTTTGTATTTATATAGATATACAGATGATATATGTTTATATATGTATGTATATATATATATTCACTGAAAAAACCATAGGTTATAGACCATATATAGTTAGGAATTAGCATTTACAAACCCGTGATGTCATCAGTGATGTCACTGACCATGTCATGAATGATGTAATATGTGACATCATCAGCAGTGGATTGCGGGTGCGCGATATATAGTTAGTGCAACTAACTATATATGGAATTTCAATGGTTTTGTGTGAGTAAAATAAGGTTTTGTAAATGCGAATTCCTAACTATATATGGTCTATAACCTATGGTTTTTCAGTGAATTTTCAAGGTTTTGTAAATGCTAATTTCTAACTATATATGGTCTATAACCTATGGTTTTTTCAGTGAATTTTCAAGGTTTTGTAAATGCTAATTCCTAACTATATATGGTCTATAACCTATGGTTTTTTCAGTGAATATATATATATATATATATACATACATATATAAACATATATCATCTGTATATCTATATAAATATATATATAGATAGATACACACACACATATACATATATAAATATACATATTCCCTTATTGACCCCTGACCCTTTAACGCACCTACTCCTAAAACCTAAAAATACCATTACCATCAAATCCCTTGAGCGAGTCTGAGTGGGTGTATGAGTTTTTTAGTGGGTCTGTGAGTTGGTGTATAAGTTTATTTATTTATTTTCGCGTTTTTATATAGCGCAGACTTTACCCGAAGGTGTCAGAGCCCTTCACAATAGGAACAGAAAATTACAAGTGAACAAATTACAAAAGCAGACAATAAGTTACATGAGGTAAAAGTGACAATTGTGAGCAAACAAAATACATGAGGTAGCAAACAGTGCATTACAGGAGGAAAGAGTGACAAGTGTGCAGGTTACAAGAGAAAACAAAGTACAATTAGAGGTAATATACTGCAATATAAGCTAGACACTCAGGCACAAGAACAAACGTTACGTAGGCAATGGTGGCACTTGTGCAAGTATCAAAAGCAAACAAAAGGTACAGGAGCTTGTCACTCGGGGCGGGGGGAGAGTTACCGAAGATGGTGACATAGCAAAGGCCTTTAGCGACTTCTATACCTCCCTCTATGAGGGGGCGCGGCTTGACCCCACTGACGGCGAAACTTTCCTAGAGTCCGTTAGGCTCCCTGCTTTGTCAAAAGACCAAGTGGATCTTCTGGACAGCAAGATCTGTCCCCAGGAGGTAATTTTGGCGATCTCGCGGCTTAAATTGGTGAAGGCTCCGGGGCCAGACGGTTTTACAGCAATTTTTTACAAAACGTTCTGTCCTCAGTTATTGACTGCCCTATTTAACTTGTTTGCGGAGACCGGCCCAATCCCCCGTGACCTATTCGATGCCACCATATCGGTCATCCCTAAACCGGGGAAGGACCGCACGCAGTGTGGGGCCTATCGCCCCATTTCCCTTCTTAATGTCGATCTCAAACTTTATACTAGCATTCTGGCAGCGAGGCTGGCTCCACTCATGCAGGGGCTGATTGAACCTGACCATGCAGGGTTTATCCCGGAGCGTCAAACTGCCAACAATACGAAGAGGGCCCTGCACTTGATAGTGAAAGCTATGCGGACCTCGGGGGAATACATGATGCTCGCGATCGACGCCGAAAGAGCGTTCGATCGGGTCCATTGGCCATATTTGGAGCAAGTCCTGTCTAAGGCGGAGATAGGAATGAAGTTTCGAACCTGGGTCCTGAATTGTTACACCTTCCCCACAGCGACAGTACGGGTGAACGTGTGCTCCTCACCCCGTTTCCCCATTGAACGAGGGACGCGGCAGGGGTGTCCATTGTCGCCTCTGCTCTTTGCGCTCTATATGGAGCCGTTGGCACAGGCAATGCGAGCAGACCAGAGAGTGAAGGGGTTTAGGTTTGGTGCATACATGCACAAGATCAGCTTATATGCGGATGACGTACTCCTTTCCCTGGCCTCCTTTAGAGATTCTCTGCTGGCTTGTGTTGAGATTCTGGAAAAGTTTGCAGGCGCAGCGGACTTTAAAGTCAACATGCGGAAGTCGGTGACGTTGGACCTCTCACTCGAGGGGCATACCAGAGCCTTCCTGCAGGAGTGCTTCCCCTTCCGCTGGGCGTCGGAGGCTATCCCGAACTGGGGATTCAACTGGCGGCCACATTGCAGGACATGGTTCGTAATATTTATGCCAGGTTCCGGCAGACACTCCGTACGGAATTGGGCAGATGGAGACACATCCCGCTCTCTTGGCTGGGCAGAATAGCTGCATTAAAATTACCATTCTTCCGCAAATCTTGTACATATTCCGTGCCATTCCGCTTCGTCCCCCCGAAGGTTGGAATCGCCAAACACAGTCAGAACTCGCCCAGTTCATTTGGAATGGTAAGCGTCTTAGACTGAAGCTTAGTTTGGCAAAGTTGCCGTCGGAGAAGGGAGGCCTCGGTTTGCCGGACCTGATGCTCTATTATCAGGCGGCCCAACTTCGGACCCTGGTGGAGTGGAGCCGGTGGGAGTCAGAAAAACATTGGCTCTTTCAAGATAAGGCAGTGGCGGGCCGCCCGTTACAAGAGGTTCCTTTCCTCCGTAGACAACACCGACCTCCCAACCTGTATGCCTCGCTTATCACGAGAGTCCTGTTGGAGGTATGGGACCAGACTAGCATGAAGCACGACTTGACAACATTTCCATCCCCCCTTATGCCGCTGTTGGAGAATCCGGACTTTGGGCTGGGACGAGACATTCAGGCTTTCGCCCGGTGGCGCCCGGCTGGGTGTCGATTTCTGTACCACCTTTATACAGGGGAGGGAGTGGCACCCTTCGAGATTTTGAGACGGGAATATGGCTTGCCGGAAACAGAGCGGCTGCGATCCCTGCAAGTGCGTCATTGGGCACTCAAGCCCCAGGTCAGGGAAGGGGCGGACCGGAAGCTTAGTCCTTATGAATATTGGCTAATTACGCGGACGGCAGACAAACAGATTATATCAAATTTGTACAGCATGCTCCTAGATCGGTACTCGCGCATCTATAACTCAGAAAAGGCCAGCTGGGAGAGGAAGCTGGGGCGGGAGTTCAGCACCAAGGAATGGAAGGGCATCTACTACCGAGCTCGACCCTCCGCCTATCATATGGGGTTGACTGACACCTTCACTAAATTGGTGACATATTGGTACTACACACCTGAGTGGTTGCATGAGATGGATCACACAAGGGAGGCCTCCTGCTGGCGTGGATGTGGCGAGAGGGGTACGTTGTCACATCTGTTGTGGGAGTGTGCACAGATTTAGGGGTACTGGAAGACGGTCCTTGATGAGATAGACGCACACTTCGACACAAAAGTCCCAAGGTTCCCTGCCTATGTATTGCTAGGTTTGCCTAATGCTATCACCTACCCGTTGAAATCACGCAGGGGTAGACTGATTGCTATAGCTTTGGGCTCCGCCGTGCAGAATGTGCTGGCCTTTTGGCGCACCCAACATATACCCACATTCCAAGGTTGGTTGCATCGCCTTTGGTCAGTTCTGGGTATGGAAAAGTTATCGCTAATCAAGGCAGGGGAAGGGGCCAAGTATGCGGAACTGTGGCAGACGTTCTTGTCCCTGCTGGCTACAGAATTTAGAGAGGTGACATGCCCCCGATATTTACGCTTGTTGCGCTTGTCGCAGGTCGGTTCCTGAGATGTTGGAAGTGGATGGATGCGCTGACGGGGGGGGGCTCTAGACCTGGAACGGGGGGTGGTGTGGGGGAGGCGGGGGTGTGGTGTGGGGGCGGGAGTTTGGAGTTTGTTTCTGGTTTTCTTTCTGAACATCATGCAGCACTATCAGGAGTGGAGGGAGCTTTGTAGGTTAACTGGGCTCAAGGGTTGTTCCTGCCACTGTGCTTCCTCTCCATTTTCCTCTGTATTGCATGTCTTGCGACTCATGAGATGTCCTACTGTCTCTATGCGAGCTGTTTTTTTTCAAGAAAAAGATTTAATACTAAAAGCAAACAAAATGTGAGAGGTAGCAAACAGTGTGTTACAAGAGAAAAGTGGTGTGTGCATGTTACAAAAGAGTACCAAACATAGGTACAAGGATAAGACTGCAATAAATGGCATACACTCCAACCACACAAACACACTGGGAAGGCACTTCCATAGTCATGGAGAATAGAGTTTTCAGTAATGGGAGGTCTTCTTTCAGATAATAGAGAGGGCGTAAATTACTTTTGGAGGTGTCTTTGGAGGAGGAGAATTTTGAGGTCCGTTTTGAAGACCTGGGAGGAGGTGGTGGTCCGGAGCTGAGGCGGAAGTGAGTTCCAGATTCTCACTGCATTGCCTGAAAAGGATTGGGCCATCGATCTTTCCTTCTTGAAAGTGGGAGGTTCAAGCAGTAGATTTTCCGCATTACGTGATGGTCTAGAGCAGAGTTCTTCAATCTGTGGGGCGCGCAGCGCCATCTCAGGGGGGGCGCGCACTCCACCTTAAGATCTCGCATTTAATCGTTTAACACTTAATGGGCACGACATGCCCATACATTTGAGATTTTGAAAGAAATGTAATTCCGAGTCTCCGAGAGATGAAAGGCTTTCAGTTGCAGGCAGCGAGTCTCCTCTGCTATGAAACCGAAAGCGAACGAACAGAATCGGTGTCATGGCAGAGGAGACCCTGCCTCCCATTGCAGCTGAAGCATTTCAGCTCTCGGAATTAACCCTCCCAGGACGGTTAGCTTTTCACATAAAGAAGGCAAGTTTTCTCGTTAAATTAAACATAGCTGCCAAAGTTTGAGTACTATTTGATATATTACCATAATTTTAGTGTAATTATGAGTCATGTTTCAAGGACTATGAGTGACATTTTCTTGTAAGTAAAATCAAGCAATGAAGATGAGAGAAACATTTCAATAGTTATAAATTATACCCATTTGAGCATCGAGAAACAGTGTCATTTTAGAGTAGATGTTGTAATGTGACGCAGACTTTAAGACCAGCACCCACTGACTGCTGGCAGTGGCCGGATTGTGTGTTGCCAATGAATTTAATTTAAACACACACTCAGCCGTGGGTGTATTAGTGCACTGTACACTGTCTCACTACATGCTTCACCTTATGAAAATGCCATGTATCTCTATACCTTGTAGTTGCACTATTTTTTATAAGGCTCACAGTGATATACCAGAGGCCAGCATTATCTGATGAAAGTGTTGAAGTTACTGCAAGAGTGAGTTGGCTAGCATCAGCCCCTCTCATAGCACAGCATCTCCTCCAGACTCTGAGTGGCCTGATGGTGAGGCGAGCCATGATTGTTGCAGAGAGCTTCCCATCCCCGTCAGTTGGCCAGTTCACTGGTAAAGGAAATGAGACCTCCAGCTATGAAGAAGCAAGGAGTTTTGATGAGGGGCGGGGCGGGGGGGTTCATTTACCAAGAAATAAACAGGCGAGAGCACAGACCATCACCAGCTCTCCTATGGCTTCACTGAGAAGAGAGACACCCGAGGCAGCAGAACAGCTGCACATGGGTGCTCAGCACCTCAACTCGGCGCACATCAATTTCTCTCTCCCATTGGCGACGAGGTGATAGAAATACAAATCTCACTGACCTGACACAGAACACAGACGGCGACGGGCAACAACTCCCCACTGGCCGCAAGCAGCGACTGTGCCTATCACTATCGTTGACTGTCTCCCGCAGCAGTCTTAGATGGCCCTGATGGCACCGGTGGGGTCGGGTCCCGGTAGCAGCCGCCAGATACAAGCGCTCCCAAAGGAAAGCAATAATGGTGTGCCCCAGCCAACGTGGAGTCCGGTCCAACGTAGCATGCGTGCAAGCTGCACTGCATGCCATATATAAAACCATGACTGCCAGCAGTCAAATTTAAACTGTGAGGCGGCCCACCAGCTCCTGCCACAGGAAGCAGGAGCCAGACCAGCCTAAACACAAATGTCAGTCAACTAACTCACACAGACACTCGGTAGCAATTCAGCTCTCACCCGTCCAGGCTCCTCTGATGTCAGTGATATTGCAGTGCTGTCTGGTATCCTTTTAACTTGTGCAGCTGAAGTGAGCTATAGCGTACTAGTGGTGTACCTGATGCCAGAGGTTTCTGTCAGGTGGTGGGGGGCCCAACATAGAAAAATTCAACTGGGGGAGCTCAACCTAAAAAAGTTTGAAGACCTCTGGTCTAGAGTCTCCAGAGAGTTTCAGTTTATTCGCCAGGTAGCGAGGAGAGGAGGAGTACAAGGCTTTGTGGGTGATACAGGCAGTCTTGTATATAGCTCTAGCCTCAACGGGAAGCCAGCGGAGGGTGGATAACATCAGTGTGATGTGGTCGCTTCTTTTGGCCCCATAAATGAAACGAGCTGCTGAATGGAGAACAGATCTAAGGGGGGACAAGTGGGATTTTGGGAGGCCAGTAAGAAGAGAATTGCAATAGTCCAGTCTGGAGAGGACCAGCGATTGCACCAGGGTTTTAAGGTCCTGCTCCGGGAAAAAGCGACGAATTCCCCAAAGAAGGCGCAGTTGGTATTGTGCAGACTTTGCAATGGCATTGATGTGGGAGATTAGATTGAGTTTTTTGTCGAGTATGACACCAAGGGATTTTGCGCTGTTGACAATGATGGGTTTATTGTTAAATAGATTCATCTGATCCATCCATGATTGAACCGGTGGAGGAGAGAGTGAGGAGGAGAGGAGGAGGAATTCAGTTTTGGAGGGATTCAGAATCAATTGATGAGTTGACATCAAGTTTTGAATGGAGTCGAGAGTAGAGCTTAGGATGGAGAGATCATGAGTGGAGGCAACCTTGAGGTAGATTTGAGTGTCGTCTGCATAGAGATGATAGTGGATCCCATATTTAATTAGGAGATTTCCCAGTGGTTCTAAATAAAGATTGAACAATGTGGGTGCAAGTATAGAGCCGTGAGGAACACCTTGACCTACCGCCACAGGAGATGAAAGACTGTTCGCTATTTTGATCATTTGGGATCTATCTGAGAGGAAGGAGGCAAACCATTTAAGCACAGTGCCCTCCATGCCCATTCACTGTGAATTGGCATTTGAGTGATTTTGTGGGTGTTTGAATAGATTTGTGAGTGTCTGTGTGGGTCTATGAGTGGGGGCATCAGTTCCCATGTGGACGTTTGAGTGGACGAGTGCCTGTGTGGATCTGTGAGTGGTTGTGTGAGTGTCTGTGATTGTGTGAATGGGTCTGTGAATGGATGTGTGAGTTCCTGTGTGGGTCTGTTACTGGGTGTGTGTTTGCCTGAGTGGGTCTATGAATGGGTGTGTGGGTGTCTGTGTGGGTCTGCGAGTGGGGTGTGAGTGTCTGATTGGGTCTGTAAGTAGGAGTATGACTGTCTGTGTTGGTCTGTGAGTAGCTGTGTAAGTGTCTTTGTGGGTTTGTGAGTGGGTGAGTGAGTGCCTACATGGGTATGGGAGTGGGTCTGTGAGTGCCTGAATGGGTCTGTGAGAGGTTGTATCAATGCCTACACAGGTCTTTAACTGGATGTGTGAATGACTGCATAGGTCTGTGAGTGGGTGCGTGACTGCCTGTATGGGTCTGTAAATGGGTGTGAGAGCACTTGTGTGGGTGTCTGAGTGGGTCTGAAAGTGTTTTTTCTCAAAGTGCGTCAAGATTTGCTGATCCATCATAAATTTACATGCGAACCTCGCTGAGCATCAAAGGGTTCTTCAGGTTCCCGAAGTGGAAAAATAAAGTGATATAAAGCAATTTTGTATCCAACATAGGTCTCTTTAACCCTCCTCTAACACACAGATGGGACAGGGTAACTCTACCCTAACCCCTTTAGTCATTTTCCAGAAAAACTTTAAGTCCCAGGGACCCTTTCCTGATACTTAAAATGGCAGCCTCAACATCCCAGTCAGCTTGCGGTCAAACAATCACAGCATTGCAGGTGGCGTGTGACTTCGTGGATCCAACATGGGGTATCTGGGGAGGGTCTGTGTCGCTAGATATACAATTTTGCCTTTCCTTTATTGAACTGCACACCCACTGAATGTATTCATACCAAATCACAACCAGCATTGGCATAGCCAATACGTCTCGCAGTTGGAACTGTTTAAGTTTTTAGGATTGAGCACATGCATACACAGGAGGAAGGACACTGACAGCGATAGGGGTAGGGGAGGGAGGGAGAGAGCAGGAGGCAGAGAAAAATAAGGAGAGATAGAAGAAGAAAGAGGAGAGGAAAAGAAAGGTCCTGTAAGAACGTGTGAAGAAACATGCAAATTAGTGAAAGCACTCTTGAGTTGGTAAGCAAACAAGGATGGTAGTTATTAGGATTCTCCCATTCAAATTAAACTCACCCTTTATGGTTCTTGGTTAGTAGGCCTTACCAGGCCTCAGTCGTGCTTCCCTAAACTGTACAGGCTCTGCCAGGTAAACAACTGCAAAGTGTCCATGTCCTGCTGATACCATATTAACATTCAGATTAATCAGCCGTGGTTCCAACCAAGCTACTTCCCCTTTATGCACAGATCCGGTCGAGGCGGGTTGTAACGGAGCTCTGCCACAACCGGAGCATAACCAGATAATACGGCCAGTAATTTATTGGAGTAGGTGAGTATGAGGCAACGGAAGCCCCTGGTATATCTGAGAAACTGGCAGACCCGGAGTGAGGCCTGCGAAGGGACCACTCAACCACAGCCTAAAGAGACAGCGGGTGAACCCATCGGTGCCATTGCCGGAGGCCGCAGATCAAGACCAAACAGACAGGAGCTATATAGAACAGGAGACTTCTGCACAGCAAAATTGTCTCGCCATCCCTATCCTACGCGTTTCGGGCGTCATTCCGCCCTTCTTCCACGGTATGGCTAATGCGGGTTGAAACTATCATGTGATTATGTAAGTCAATAGTCCCGCCTAGTTGGCGTCTGCATTGTGCATTGTGGTTATCGTGGTTTTAATAGTATTCTCCCTTTAGTAAGAGGCCGCTGCCACTCCCTTCAAAGTTCTTTGTCCAAGAGCTACCAGGCAGAAAATAAAAATGTCAAAACACCGCATGTGGGCCTCCAAGTTTCGGGTGCTTGCTTTACATATGGAAGATATAGCGGCCTGCCTTGGTCGCTAAGAGCCCCGACCACAGAAGAGCGGATCCAGTGCTGCCACGAATGCAGCACATACAGAGCGGTCTTTTTTCTACGAGGACAAATATGCAGTTCTTTGGCATCTAACGAACTGACACGGCGCCCAGAGGGGTTTATATTAACTTTGAAGGGAGCGGCAGTGGCATCTTACTAAAGGGAGAATGCTATTAAAACCACGATAACCACAATGCACTATGCAGACGCCAAGTAGGCGGGACGATTGACTTACATAATCACGTGCTTGCTGCAATCCACATTAGCCAATACCCTGGAAGAAGGGCGGAATGACGCCCGAAACGCGTAGGATACTGATGGCGAGACAATTTTGCTGTGCAGAAGTTGTTTGTCCAAGAGCTACCTGGCAGAAAATAAAGATTTCAAAACAAGGCATGTGGGCCTCCAAGTTTCGGGTGCTTTACATATGGAAGATATAGTGGCTGCCTTGGTCGCAGAGAGCCCCGACCGCAGAAGAGCGGATCCAGTGCTGCCACGAATGCAGCACATACGGAGCAGTGTTTTTCTACGAGGACAAATATGCAGTTCTTTGGCATCTAACGAACTGAAACGGCGCCCAGAGGGGCTTATAATAACTTTGAAGGGAGCGGCAGCGGCATCTTACTAAAGGGAGAATGCTATTAAAACCACGATAACCACAATGCACTATGCAGACGCCAAGTAGGCGGGACTATTGACTTACATAATCACGTGCTAGCTGCAACCTGCATTAGCCATTACCCTGGAAGGAGGGCGGAATGACGCCCAAAACGCGTAGGATACGGTTGGCGAGACAATTTTGCTGTACAGAAGTTGTTTGTCTAAGAGCTACCTGGCAGAAAATAAAGATTTCAAAACACCGCATGTGGGCCTCCAAGTTTCGGGTGCTTTACATATGGAAGATATAGCGGCCTGCCTTGGTCGCGGAGCGCCCGGCACGCAGAAGAGCGGATCCAGTGCTGGCATTAATGCAGCACATACGGAGTAGTGTTTTTTCTACGAGGACAAATATGCAGTTCTTTGGCATCTAACGAACTGACACGGCGCCCAGAGGGGTTTATAATAACTTTGAAGGGAGCGGCAGCGGCATCTTACTAAAGGGAGAATGCTATTAAAACCACGATAACCACAATGCACTATGCGGACGCCAAGTAGGCGGGACTATTGACTTACATAATCAAGTGCTAGCTGCAACCCGCATTAGCCATTACCCTAGAAGAAGGGTGAAATGACGCCCGAAACGCGTAGGATACGGATGGGGAGACAATTTTGCTGTGCAGAAGTTGTTTGTCCAAGAGCTACCTGGCAGAAAATAAAGATTTCTAAACACTGCATGTGGGCTTCCAAGTTTCGGGTGCTTTACATATGAAAGATATAGCAGCCTGTCTTGGTCGCGGAGAGCCCCGACCGCAGAAGAGCGGATCCAGTGCTGCCATTAATGCAGCACATACGGAGCAGTGTTTTTTCTACGAGGACAAATATGCAGTTCTTTGGCATCTAACGAACTGACACGGCGCCCAGAGGGGTTTATAATAACTTTGAAGGGAGCGGCAGCGGCATCTTACTAAAGGGAGAATGCTATTAAAACCACGATAACCACAATGCACTATGCGGACGCCAAGTAGGCGGGACTATTGACTTACATAATCAAGTGCTAGCTGCAACCCGCATTAGCCATTACCCTAGAAGAAGGGTGAAATGACGCCCGAAATGCGTAGGATACGGATGGGGAGACAATTTTGCTGTGCAGAAGTTGTTTGTCCAAGAGCTACCTGGCGGAAAATAAAGATTTCTAAACACTGCATGTGGGCTTCCAAGTTTCGGGTGCTTTACATATGGAAGATATAGCAGCCTGTCTTGGTCGCGGAGAGCCCCGACCGCAGAAGAGCGGATCCAGTGCTGCCACGAATGCAGCACATATGGAGCGGTGCTTTTTCTACGAGGACAAATATGCAGTTCTTTGGCATCTAACGAACTGAAACGGCGCCCAGAGGGGTTTATAATAACTTTGAAGGGAGCGGCAGCGGCATCTTACTAAAGGGAGAATGCTATTAAAACCACGATAACCACAATGCACTATGCAGACGCCAAGTAGGCGGGACTATTGACTTACATAATCACGTGCTAGCTGCAACCTGCATTAGCCATTACCCTGGAAGGAGGGCGGAATGACGCCCAAAATGCGTAGAATACGGTTGGCGAGACAATTTTGCTGTACAGAAGTTGTTTGTCTAAGAGCTACCTGGCAGAAAATAAAGATTTCAAAACACCGCATGTGGGCCTCCAAGTTTCGGGTGCTTTACATATGGAAGATATAGCGGCCTGCCTTGGTCGCGGAGTGCCCCACCCGCAGAAGAGCCGATCCAGTGCTGCCATTAATGCAGCACATACGGAGCAGTGTTTTTTCTACGAGGACAAATATGCAGTTCTTTGGCATCTAACGAACTGACACGGCGCCCAGAGGGGTTTATGATAACTTTGAAGGGAGCGGCAGCGGCATCTTACTAAAGGGAGAATGCTATTAAAACCACGATAACCACAATGCACTATGCGGACGCCAAGTAAGCGGGACTATTGACTTACATAATCAAGTGCTAGCTGCAACCCGCATTAGCCATTAC
Source organism: Lissotriton vulgaris (assembly GCF_964263255.1). Taxonomy (NCBI): domain Eukaryota; kingdom Metazoa; phylum Chordata; class Amphibia; order Caudata; family Salamandridae; genus Lissotriton; species Lissotriton vulgaris. The sequence continues at coordinate 1,286,661,666 of NC_141687.1, read as the reverse complement.
CCTAGAAGAAGGGTGAAATGACGCCCAAAACGCGTAGGATACGGATGAGGAGACAATTTTGCTGTGCAGAAGTTGTTTGTCCAAGAGCTACCTGGCAGAAAATAAAGATTTCTAAACACTGCATGTGGGCTTCCAAGTTTCGGGTGCTTTACATATGGAAGATATAGCAGCCTGTCTTGGTCGCGGAGAGCCCCGACCGCAGAAGAGCGGATCCAGTGCTGCCAATAATGCAGCACATATGGAGCAGTGTTTTTTCTACGAGGACAAATATGTAGTTCTTTGGCATCTAACGAACTGACACAGCGCCCAGAGGGGATTATAATAACTTTGAAGGGAGCGGCAGCGGCATCTTACTAAAGGGAGAATGCTATTAAAACCACGATAACCACAATGCACTATGCAGACGCCAAGTAGGCGGTACTATTGACTTACATAATCACGTGCTAGCTGCAACCCGCATTAGCCATTACCCTGGAAGAAGGGCGGAATGATGACCGAAACGAGTAGGATACGAATGGCGAGACAATTTTGCTGTGCAGAAGTTGTTTGTCCAAGAGCTACCTGGCAGAAAATAAACATTTCAAAACCCCGATGTGGGCCTCCAAGTTTCGGGTGCATTACATATGGAAGATATAGCGGCCTGCCTTGGTTGCGGAGAGCCCCGACCGCAGAAGAGCGGATCCAGTGCTGCCACGAATGCAGCACATACGGAGCGGTGTTTTTTCTACGAGGACAAATATGCAGTTCTTTGGCATCTAACGAACTGACTCGGCGCCCAGAGGGGTTTATAATAACTTTGAAGGGAGCGGCAGCGGCATCTTACTAAAGGGAGAATGCTATTAAAACCACGATAACCACAATGCACGATGCGGACGCCAAGTAGGCGGGACTATCGACTTACATAATCAAGTGCTAGCTGCAACCCGCATTAGCCATTACCCTAGAAGAAGGGTGAAATGACGCCCGAAACACGTAGGATACGGATGGGGAGACAATTTTGCTGTGCAGAAGTTGTTTGTCCAAGAGCTACCTGGCAGAAAATAAAGATTTCTAAACACTGCATGTGGGCTTCCAAGTTTCGGGTGCTTTACATATGGAAGATATAGCAGCCTGTCTTGGTCGCGGAGAGCCCCGACCGCAGAAGAGCGGATCCAGTGCTGCCGTTAATGCAGCACATACGGAGCAGTGTTTTTTCTACGAGGACAAATATGCAGTTCTTTGGCATCTAACGAACTGACACGGCGCCCAGAGGGGTTTATAATAACTTTGAAAGGAGCAGCAGCGGCATCTTACTAAAGGGAGAATGCTATTAAAACCACGATAACCACAATGCACTATGCGGACGCCAAGTAGGCGGGACTATTGACTTACATAATCAAGTGCTAGCTGCAACCCGCATTAGCCATTACCCTAGAAGAAGGGTGAAATGACGCCCGAAACGCGTAGGATACGGATGGGGAGACAATTTTGCTGTGCAGAAGTTGTTTGTCCAAGAGCTACCTGGCAGAAAATAAAGATTTCTAAACACTGCATGTGGGCTTCCAAGTTTCGGGTGCTTTACATATGGAAGATATAGCAGCCTGTCTTGGTCGCGGAGAGCCCCAACCGCAGAAGAGCGGATCCAGTGCTGCCACGAATGTAGCACATATGGAGCGGTGTTTTTTCTACGAGGACAAATATGCAGTTCTTTGGCATCTAACGAACTGAAACGGCGCCCAGAGGGGTTTATAATAACTTTGAAGGGAGCGGCAGCGGCATCTTACTAAAGGGAGAATGCTATTAAAACCACGATAACCACAATGCACTATGCGGACGCCAAGTAGGCGGGACTATTGACTTACATAATCAAGTGCTAGCTGCAACCCGCATTAGCCATTACCCTAGAAGAAGGGTGAAATGATGCCCAAAACGCGTAGGATACGGATGGGGGGACAATTTTGCTGTGCAGAAGTTGTTTGTCCAAGAGCTACCTGGCAGAAAATAAAGATTTCTAAACACTGCATGTGGGCTTCCAAGTTTCGGGTGCTTTACATATGGAAGATATAGCAGCCTGTCTTGGTCGCGGAGAGCCCCGACCGCAGAAGAGCGGATCCAGTGCTGCCATTAATGCAGCACATATGGAGCAGTGTTTTTTCTACGAGGACAAATATGTAGTTCTTTGGCATCTAACGAACTGACACAGCGCCCAGAGGGGATTATAATAACTTTGAAGGGAGCGGCAGCGGCATCTTACTAAAGGGAGAATGCTATTAAAACCACGATAACCACAATGCACTATGCAGACGCCAAGTAGGCGGTACTATTGACTTACATAATCACGTGCTAGCTGCAACCCGCATTAGCCATTACCCTGGAAGAAGGGCGGAATGATGACCGAAACGAGTAGGATACGAATGGCGAGACAATTTTGCTGTGCAGAAGTTGTTTGTCCAAGAGCTACCTGGCAGAAAATAAAGATTTCAAAACCCCGATGTGGGCCTCCAAGTTTCGGGTGCATTACATATGGAAGATATAGCGGCCTGCCTTGGTTGCGGAGAGCCCCGACCGCAGAAGAGCGGATCCAGTGCTGCCACGAATGCAGCACATACGAAGCGGTGTTTTTTCTACGAGGACAAATATGCAGTTCTTTGGCATCTAACGAACTGACACGGCGCCCAGAGGGGTTTATAATAACTTTGAAGGGAGCGGCAGCGGCATCTTACTAAAGGGAGAATGCTATTAAAACCACGATAACCACAATGCACTATGCGGACGCCAAGTAGGCGGGACTATTGACTTACATATTCAAGTGCTAGCTGCAACCCGCATTAGCCATTACCCTAGAAGAAGGGTGAAATGACGCCCGAAACGCGTAGGATACGGATGGGGAGACAATTTTGCTGTGCAGAAGTTGTTTGTCCTAGCGCTACCTGGCAGAAAATAAAGATTTCTAAACACTGCATGTGGGCTTCCAAGTTTCGGGTGCTTTACATATGGAAGATATAGCGGCCTGCCTTGGTCGCAGAGAGCCCTGAACCCAGAACAGCGGATCCAGTGCTGCCACGAATGCAGCACATACGGAGCGATGTTTTTTCTACGAGGACAAATATGCAGTTCTTTGGCATCTAACGAACTGACACGGTGCCCAGAGGGGTTTATAATAACTTTGAAGGAAGCGGCAGCGGCATCTTACTAAAGGGAGAATGCTATTAAAACCACGATAACCACAATGCACTATGCAGACGCCAAGTAGGCGGGACCATTGACTTACATATTCACGTGCTAGCTGCAACCCGCATTAGCCATTACCCTGGAAGAAGAGCGGAATGACGCCCGAAACGCATAGGATACGGATGGCAAGACAATTTTGCGGTGCAGAAGTTGTTTGTCCAAGAGCTACCTGGCAGAAAATAAAGATTTCAAAACCCCGCATGTGGGCCTCCAAGTTTCGGGTGCTTTACATATGGAAGATATAGCTGCCTGTCTTGGTCGCGGAGAGCCCCGACTGCAGAAGAGCGGATCCAGTGCTGCCACGAATGCAGCACATACGGAGCGTTTTTTTTTCTACGAGGACAAATATGCAGTTCTTTGGCATCTAACAAACTGATGCCCAGAGGGGTTTATAATAACTTTGAAGGCAGCGGCATCTTACTAAAGGGAGAATGCTATTAAAATCACGATAACCAAAATGCACTATGCAGACGCCAAGTAGGCGGGACTATTGACTTACATATTCACGTGCTAGCTGCAACCCGCATTAGCCATTACCCTGGAAGAAGGGCGGAATGACGCCCGAAACGAGTAGGATACGGATGGCGAGACAATTTTGCTGGGCAGAAGTTGTTTGTCCAAGAGCTACCTGGCAGAAAATAAAGATTTCAAAACACCGCATGTGGGCCTCCAAGTTTCGGGTGCTTTACATATGGAAGATATAGCGGCCTGCCTTGGTAGCGGAGAGCCCCGAACGCAGAAGAGCGGATCCAGTGCTGCCACGAATGCAGAACATACGGAGCTGTGTTTTTTCTACGAGGACAAATATGCATTCTTTGGCATCTAACGAACTGACACGGCGCCCAGAGGGGTTTATAATAACTTTGAAGGAAGCGGCAGCGGCAGCGGCATCTTACTAAAGGGAGAATGCTATTAAAACCACGATAACCACAATGCACTATGCAGACGCCAAGTAGGCGGGACTATTGACTTACATAATCACGTTCTAGCTGCAACCCGCATTTGCCATTACCCTAGCAGAAGGGCGAAATGACGCCTGAAACGCGTAGGATACGGATGGCGAGACAATTTTGCTGTGCAGAAGTTGTTTGTCCAAGAGCTACCTGGCAGAAAATAAAGATTTCAAAACACCACATGTGGGCCTCCAAGTTTCGGGTGCTTTACTTATGGAAGATATAGCGGCCATCTTGGTCGCGGAGAGCCCCAACCACAGAAGAGCGGATCCAGTGCTGCCACGAATGCAGCACATACGGAGCGGTGTTTTTTCTATGAGGACAAATATGCAGTTCTTTGGCATCTAACGAACTGACACGGCGCCCAGAGGGGTTTATAATAACTTTGAAGGCAGCAGCATCTTACTAAAGGGAGAATGCTATTAAAACCACGATAACCACAATGCACTATGCAGACGCCAAGTAGGCGGGACTATTGACTTACATAATGACGTGCTAGCTGCAACCCGCATTAGCCATTACCCTAGAAGAAGGGTGAAATGATGCCCAAAACGCGTAGGATACGGATGGCGAGACAATTTTGATGTGCAGAAGTTGCTTGTCCAAGAGCTACCTGGCAGAAAATAAAGATTTCAAAACACCGCATGTGGGCCTCCAAGTTTCGGGTGCTTTACAAATGGAAGATATAGCGGCCTGTCTTGGTCGCGGAGAGCCCCGACCGCAGAAGAGGGGATCCAGTGCTGCCACGAATGCAGCATATACGGAGCGGTGTTTTTTCTACGAGGACAAATATGCAGTTCTTTGGCATCTAACGAACTGACACGGCGCCAAGAGGGGTTTATAATAACTTTGAAGGGAGCGGCAGCGGCATGTTACTTAAAGGAGAATGCTAATAAAACCATGATAACCACAATGCACTATGCAGACGCCAAGTAGGCGGGACTATTGACTTACATAATCACGTGCTAGCTGCAACCCGCATTAGCCATTACCCTGGAAGAAGGGCGGAATGACGCCCGAAACGAGTAGGATACGGATGGCGAGACAATTTTGATGTGCAGAAGTTGTTTGTCCAAGAGCTACCTGGCAGAAAATAAAGATTTCAAAACACTGCATGTGGGCCTCCAAGTTTCGGGTGCTTTACATATGGAAGATATAGCGGCTTGCCTTGGTCGCGGAGAGCCCCGAACGCAGAAGAGCGGATCCAGTGCTGCCGCGAATGCAGCACATACGGAGCTGTGTTTTTTCTACAAGGACAAATATGCAGTTCTTTGGCATCCAACTAACTGACACGGCGCCCAGAGGGGTTTATAATAACTTTGAAGGAAGCGGCAGCGGCATCTTACTAAAGGGAGAATGCTATTAAAACCACGATAACCACAATGCACTATGCAGACGCCAAGTAGGCGGGACTATTGACTTACATAATCATGTTCTAGCTGCAACCCGCATTTGCCATTACCCTAGAGGAAGGGCGAAATGACGCCTGAAACGCGTAGGATACGGATGGCGAGACAATTTTGCTGTGCAGAAGTTGTTTGTCCAAGAGCTACCTGGCAGAAAATAAAGATTTAAAAACACCACATGTGGGCCTCCAAGTTTCGGGTGCTTTACATATGAAGGATATAGCGGCCTGTCTTGGTCGCGGAGAGCTCGACCACAGAAGAGCGGATCCAGTGCTGCCACGAATGCAGCACATACGGCGCGGTGTTTTTTCTATGATGACAAATATGCAGTTATTTGGCATCTAACGAACTGACACGGCGCCCAGAGGGGTTTATAATAACTTTGAAGGGAGCGGCAGCAGCATCTTACTTAAGGGAGAATGCTATTAAAACCACAATAACCACAATGCACTATGCAGACGCCAAGTAGGCGGGACTATTGACTTACATAATCACGTGCTAGCTGCAACCCGCATTAGCCATTACCCTGGAAGAAGGGTGGAATGACGCCCGAAATGCGTAGGATACGGATGGGGAGACAATTTTGCTGTGCAGAAGTTGTTTGTCCAAGAGCTACCTGGCAGAAAATAAAGATTTCAAAACACCGAATGTGGGCCTCCAAGTTTCGGGTGCTTTACATATGGAAGATATAGCGGCCTGCCTTGGTCTCGGAGAGCCCCGACCGCAGAAGAGCAGATCCAGTTCTGCCACGAATGCAGCACATACGGAGCGGTGTTCTTTTCTACGAGGACAAATATGCAGTTCTTTGGCATCTAACGAACTGACACGGCGCCCATAGGGGTTTATAATACCTTTGAAGAGAGCGGCAGCGGCATCTTACTAAAGGGAGAATGCTATTAAAACCACGATAACCACAATGCACTATGCAGACGCCAAGTAGGCGGGACTATATACTTACATAATCACGTGCTAGCTGCAACCCGCATTAGCCATTACCCTGGAAGAAGGGTGGAATGACGCCCCAAACGCGTAGGATGCGGATGGCGAGACAATTTTGCTGTGCAGAAGTTGTTTGTCCAAGAGCTACCTGGCAGAAAATAAAGATTTCGAAAAACCTCATTTGGGCCTCCAAGTTTCGGGTGCTTTACATATGGAATATATATATATATATATATATATATATATATATATATATATTCTAGGGGTTTTTTCAAATGCTCCAGCTGTCGCGCTTGTAGATTTGGTGAGAATACTGTACAATATATGACTCCCTTTTCTGCAGAACCTAAAAAGATCCTGGGCAATTTCAATTGCAAAACGGATTTTGCTGTGTACGTCCTGACATGCACCTGCGGCTTAAAATAATTCGGTAGTACAAGGCTGCAGGTGCATGTCAGGATTTTGCAGCATCTTGCGCAATCTTGCATAGTGACCCTGCCTACCCGGTGGCACGCCATTTTAAAAGAGTGCACAATAAAGACCTTTCGTGCTTAAAATATTTTGAGATAGGGTCTGTGACACCTTTGAAAAGAGGAGGAGACAGAGAGTCACTATTGAGACAGCTAGAAACTAGGATGATATTGGAGCTCGATACACGTTGGCCAAATGGGTTGAACAATATAGATGAGATGCACCATTTTCTGTAGAAAATATGATCTTCTTTCCATTTGTATTTCTTGTCGACCGCTTCGGACCCATGTTCACTAATAATTCTGATCTCCCTCTTAGTTAGGTTCCCTATTTTCAGGTTGAGAATGGGTCTGTACACATTGTATGCTAAGGTTGTAAATAATCATGTATAATATTTTCCATTGCTGTAATATTGAATGTATAGATTCTTTGAGGTATATATGTGTGTATATAGATCTAATGTATATACATATATATATTTATACATATATTTTTTGTACTTTTCTATGTTTCTACTTTTCTAGTACTCCATTTTTCGACTATTTTTCTATTTTTCTACTTTTTTACATTGATGAGTGGTTGGTAAGATGAAATATAGTATACATGAATTATTGTGGGTTGTAAATATGTAATATAGATATATGTATATATGCCAGGGAAACTGACATGTGGTTGTATATACATCATCAATTGATTATCACAAATCCGCGTGTATTTTGATGTTCATGGATCTTTTTTAACTAATTATACTATTTATTATTATTAAGTACGAAAAATATACACATGAAATGTCGAGGTAATCAGAACCCGCATATAATTCAAATGTGATCAGATATATTTTTATCGTACTAGATATAATGATTGGTATTGTACTTTATTAGAGACAGCTTTCTCCTCTTATGCACTTTTTGACAATTTTGCACTTTACCGTATTCACTTAGCACTTTATTGTACTACCATAGGTACGCAGATAGAAACACCAATAGACCTGAACTTTAGATATGAGAACTTTCCTGTCATTCATTGCTATTGAATGGGTACTCAATGACATTGAGATATGAGATATGATTACTAGCAAATAATTGACAGGTCTCTGAAAGTACATCTGTATCTATGGATTTAACCGGTGATGTATTATGGCCTGTTGGTATTAGTATCTGGATTTAACCAGTGAGGTTTGTCGTCTTTTTGGTATTTACCATTTGATGCACTAGCACTGACTGTGGTAGTATGTTTTCTATATCTATTAAGTCACTTGACTCACCATGTCACTGTGAAGGGGTGGTCACTGTTTGTAACTTGCATTTAAAAAGCATTCAGTTTGATGTACTTGTTGCAGCGTGAACAAGGGCACATTGTGCCAGAAACGCGTAGCTGCTTTCTGTTGTACAATAAATAACAACTTTGCTGATGTGACGTGGTCCGTCTCCTTCCTGTTTGCTGGTGTGCTGCGAGAAACACCGAGAGATCCAGAGGAGTCACGTGGTGTATATATATATATATGTGAATCTGGAAACATCCCAACTGCCTGTGGTAAGCAAAGACGAAGAGCAGACCCAGTTTCTTGTGCCAATCGTGAAATTTCTTTATTTATCGGCCAGCCAGTCCGCCATGACGCGTTTCGACCCTCAGTCGGGTCTTGATCACATGACGCGTTGACATAGCAGGGGGAGGAATTTAAAGTGCATTTTACAGGAAATTACATCAGCATGACTCTTCATAGATATCAATGAGTTACTTATAGTTTAGCAACATTGTACAAAAAAACTCAATTGGAAAGTGCATATTATTGTTTGTTACACTAAGCAATATAATACTTGTACAATCTTGTGCAAAAAAGCTAATTTTTTGCAAAATATTTGAATATAAAATTTGAATAGTTTTGTAACAACATTTTCCATATTTTATGTGCGATGTTAATAGTAGCCTGTAATAAACAAAATTTAATTAAGAACAGAGTATTTCACATCATATAAATATATAAATATCTTAATATAAATATTAAAACCTCAACTCTTTTTAAACCTTTGACAGTTTTCCCAATTGTATTTTAACATCAATGGGATTAGCATGTGCAATTCAAATTTCTCTTTATATCTTAAAGAATTAATTGTGCCACATGCCCTATCCTAATTTGCACATAACTTGTTCAATTCATGCGTTTTGTTGCAAGTGTTTTGAATTAAGCCCAAGTGGGCAAAGTTCCCTTTGAGTGCTATAAAGTATATTTTATAAGTCCTTTCTGTAATTAAAAAGCCCCTTAAAAAAGAGTATATTTTTTCTCTCAATACATGTGCAGTTTGTGCAAAATTGTGCAAAATAAAAAATCATAACCCCTAACCAATAAGCATCAAAGCACCTACATTGAGGGCTATTGTGTACTGACGCTATCTCTCCCTGAGAAAGTGCTACCAAAAAATAAAAAATAATCTTTTTTAGATTTTCTTAAAAAACAATGTTACCTAGACAACATAGTTCCATCTGCCATTATTTACATGGAACCAATATTGATAGAAATGAGTAGTCTAAAAAGGAACAGCAAACTACTCTAATGTATATCAGGATATTAATAGTCTTAATGGAAACAGCAAGAATGATACATTTCAAAATTATATAAATATAATATAATCTATAATCTATATCTTCGACACCGCCACCTTCCCTGAGAGCTGGAAGCACGCCGAACTCAGCGCTCTACTCAAGAAACCAACAGCGGACCCCACCGAACTCAAGAACTACCGCCCCATCTCGCTCCTCCCGTTTCCAGCCAAAGTCATCGAGAAGACCGTCAACAAGCAGATGGCCGCCTTCCTCGAGACGAACGGATCCCTCGACCCCTCACAGTCCGGCTTCCGAGCCAATCACAGCACCGAGACCGCCCTCATCGCCGCCACCGATGACATCCGAGCCCTGATGGACAATGGAGAAACAGCGGCCCTCATCCTCCTAGACCTCTCCGCGGCATTCAACACGGTCTGCCACCGCACCCTAGTACAGCGCCTCAGCAACATCGGAATCCAGGACAAGGCGCTGGAATGGATCATCTCCTTCCTCGACGGAAGAACACAGAGAGTCCGCCTACCACTGTACAAGTCAGAGGCCTCCGAAGTCATCTGCGGCGTCCCTCAAGGATCATCTCTGAGCCCCACCCTCTTCAACGTCTACATGAGCCCCCTCGCGGCCATCGTACGCAAACACAACCTCAGCATAATCTCCTACGCCGACGACACCCAGCTGATCCTCTCCCTGACCAACGACCCCGCCTCCGCCAGAGCCAACCTGCACGAAGGGATGAAAGAGGTAGCCGAGTGGATGACGACCAGCCGCCTGAAACTGAACTCTGACAAGACGGAGGTCCTCATCCTGGGCTCTTCACCCTCCGCCTGGGACGACTCCTGGTGGCCTCACGCCCTGGGCACCGCACCCAAACCGACAGACCATGCACGCAACCTGGGCTTCATCCTGGACTCCTCCCTCTCCATGACCAGGCAAGTCAACAACGTCTCCTCAGCGTGCTTCAACATCCTACGCATGCTACGGAAGATCTTCTGGTGGATCCCCACCGAGACCAGGAAGACCGTCACCCAGGCCCTCGTCACCAGCCGACTGGACTACGGCAACGCCCTCTACGCCGGTACCACCGCCAAGCTCCAGAAGAGACTCCAGTGGATCCAGAACGCCTCAGCCAGACTCATCCTCGACATCCCACGAACCAGCCACATCACCGGACATCTGAGAGACCTTCACTGGCTCCCCGTCAACAAAAGAATCACCTTCCGCCTCCTCACCCACGCACACAAAGCCCTACACGACCAAGGCCCGAGCTACCTCAACAGCCGGATCAACTTCTACGCTCCCAAACGCCACCTCCGATCAGCCAACCACGCCCTCGCCGCCGTCCCCCGCATCCGAAGAGCGACTACAGGAGGAAGGTCCTTCTCCTACCTGGCTTCAAGACCTGGAACTCCCTCCCGACCGACCTGCGCCTGACCCAAGACCACCTCTCCTTCAGGAAGAAGCTGAAGACCTGGCTGTTCGAGCAGTAGCGCCCCCCCCCCCCCCCCCCCAGCGCCTTGAGACCCTACGGGTATGTAGCGCGCTCTATAAGTGTCACTGATTGATTGATTGATAAAAAATACATCATTATGAACTATAGACAAGTATAAAAATCTTCGCTGGAATTGAGCCCCCCTGGATGTTTAGTATTGAGTTCTATTATGTATCTGGTTTCCAGGAGACGCAATCGGGCCTCCCGATTTCCGCCTCGCTTTATAGGGAAAACCGTATCAACAAGATAGAACTGTAAATGGTAAGGGTTGCTGTTATGAGCCTGCTCGAAGTGCCTCGCTACTGGGTAGGCTTGATCTTTGCCTGTGATTGCCCTCATGTGCTGGAGTATTCCTTTGTGGGCTGGCAGTTTGGTACTGCCGATGTATCTTAGCCCACACGGACACTCCAGCACATAGTTAGCAAAGTCGGTCCTGCATGTCAATCTTTTATTAATCATGATGGGTTCTGATTTAAAGGGACTGACATAGTGTGTCCTGTTGCTGCCGATCTTACAGGCCTTGCAACTAGGACATCTCCTAAAGCCTTTAATTTGTGCCAGCCAATTTCCCCGAGTCACCAGCTCAGGGCTGCTACTCATCAGGCAGTTGCCCATTGATTGTGATTTCCTGAATGTGAGTGCTGGTTGGCTGGATACAAGACCTCCAATCACAGGGCCACCCTGTACTAGATTCCAGTTGCGGGTGCAGATTTTGCCTAATTCTCAATGTTGTCGATTGTATGTGAGAATAATTCTGGTTTGAGAGCCTGCTCTATTCTGAGCTTGTCCTTCCTTTTGAGACCTGGGTAATAATGCTTCATCTCTGACAATGGAATTGGTTTTAAAAATAGCTTCATCAATGATGTTGACAGAATATCCCCTAGCAACAAAGCGTTTTTTACTTGCCAGCTGAGCAATCTGATACTACACGTCCGAGCTGCAAATGCGTCTGATACGCAACATCTCCCCAAAGGGGATGCTGCGTATCAGATGCTGCAGATGGTGACTCAAAGCGTGCAGCACAGTATTGCCCGCTGTGGGTTTTCTGTATAGTTTAGTAGCTAATGCATTATTTTCAACATACATCTCTACATCTAAAAAACATACAGTAAACTTGTCAATACTGGCAGTAAAATTCGAATTAAAACAATTGGCATTCAAAGTTTCTACAAACTGGATAGCACTTAATTCTGTACCTTTCCAAATAAAAAATAGATCATCAATATATCTAAGATATATTACCACATGTTCTTCCATGATCTTCTCATGAATGCCTGCCAGGACCTGCTATATATATATATATATATATATATATATATATATATATATATATATATATATATATATATATATATATATATTACCTACTGGCGGTCGCCAGTAGGTATATATAGTTAGGATTTTTTCCCTATGGGACTTTTGAAAATTCTATGTCTAATAACTTTGGCGTTTGTGGACGGAATTGGCTGAAATTTTCAGGAAAATGGCACATTTTGTTTCTGAGCAGCCTCTGAAAATTGGGGGGGGGGGTTCGTCAAGGGGGGGCCGAGAAAAAAGGGGGGTCCCAAAACGCGTTTTTCCCATTCATTTTTCCATAGGGCGGTTGGCCTCACTTTTAGCTCGAACGGCTGAATGGATTTGCACGAAACTTGGCAAAATTGTAGGGACTGTTAGCCCGATGTGCCTTTGCTAGGTCTCAATATATGTGCTCCAGTGGATTTTGAGAAATTAACGTTCAAAAAAAGATATATATCTGTAACAGCGCTCCGGGTAGCGCTCCGGTTCGCGTACTTTTCGCGTAACGGAACTTTGCGATGCGAAGCTGATTGGCTCTCCGGTGTCTGTCAACATTCTAAACAGTCCGGAGCGGCCGCCATCTTGTCTCTCGGTAGGATCGAAAACAAAGGGGGAAATTACCATAAGGGGGCATAGTAGATCCTCGTTGACCCCCTAGGTTTTATGTGGAGGTTTTAAAAGGGCCCAGTAGGGGCAAAAAAAAAATTTTTTTTTTTTTTGCGTGGGGAGCGGCCGGTTCGCGAACCGGAAAGCGTTCTGGGCAGCGTACTATAAGGAAAAAAGAATGATAGACTTTTGAAATACTGTATGTTAATTGTTTGTTGTTTTTGTTGATTATTTTTTTATTTCTTTATTTTTTCAAACATTTTTTTTATTGTGATTGTGTTTCATAATTTATTAAACTTTCTAACATTTCACTGTCAGAAATTTCATAATTCTCATTGAATATACTTTGTAGTCTTTGAGGGTGTAAAATGTCCTCATTTTTAAGGAGGTTATTTACTGCTTGCACACATTGCAGTAGTTCCTGGTCCCTAGTTTCATCCATAAATTCATTTTCATTTTGATCAATGATTTCTTGGCTGCTCTCTTGCAGTACAATTTTAAATTCAACTTTCTGTTCGCCTTCCATTTTGCCTGAAATTTGGATAAAAAAATATATATTAGTAGAGATAGGGCACTGTTGGGATTAATTTTAGATAGGCAGTTTTTATCAGTGAATTTATCTTTTGGCAGTGTATAGTATCAGAGTGGAAGTAGGACTATAAAACAGTGTATGTGATTTAACCAAGAGAAGCCTAACTCCATCCATAACTATAACAGAGAAGTCTATCTAAATCTATAACTACTACAGAGGGATAGTATATAACTATCAGAAAAAGTTTACCATATTAACTTATAGTGCACAATATACTTCAGTTTTAAAAATAACAACTTACCTTTACGAACAAGTTGAAGTGTTTAGTGATAATTCAAATGTAATGTACAACAAGAAGTAGCAGTCAAAATGGCTGTGTTTCCTTCTCTTCCTTTATATATATTCAGGTATATAACCAATCAAATGTCAGGTAATAAAAGTAGAAAATGAAAGTAACATTTTCAATGGTTGTCAATTCCAACACTTCAGATGTGTTTTGTGAAGTAATTTACCTCACGGTATTTAGAGAGGTCTACAGGCTAAATGGCTAAATGGAATTTCAATCAAATTTGTGAAAATGAAAGGGATTGTTATGTAGTATGAGCTAATCTATATTTGGTAAGAGTGTCTCCAGTCGTTTTTCTGTGAATTACTTTCCCACCTTTTTTATTGGACCGCTTCCCGGTATGCGTCCCGGTCCGCGAACCAGCAGCGTTACGGGAGTCCACCATTTTGTGTTTCGGTCGAATTAAGATACAAGATGGAGGGCAAATAATGTTCAGAATGGGTAGAAGGGGGCACGGTAGATTTATCTTGACCCCCTAGGTTTTCTGAGGGTGGCTGAGGAGGACCATATGTGCGGGAAAAAAACATTTTTTTTTTAAATTTTGCGCGGTTAGCTTCCAGTTCGCGTACCGGGTAGCGCTCCGGGGAGCATAGTTTTTTTTAAATTAGAGAAAAAAGTTAGAGAAAAATAATAAATGTGAGTGATCAGATGTAGGGTAGCTCTGAGAAGAGCTTTTGGGTTTATGGTACATTTAGGTACTTATAAGTAGGTACCAATGCACAGTCTTAAATTCAAAATGAAAATTCTGTTGCCCTCATCTGAGAAGTGAACTCCATCTCCTCTGTAGATATCTTGCATGTAGTAACGCAAGTTATTGTTGTACATGGAGCCCATTCCATGGTCTCTCATGTAAGCTGAAACAGATTTGTTTACATGCTTCCTCGACTTCTCAATTTGTGGACAAAATTGGTTGGACCACCTCCATTTCTGTCTTTGGCATATATTGGAATATACCAAGGCAGTTTGAGGAAAAAGTGCCATTAATTGCTCAAAGGTGTCCTTTAAAAGCATTTCCAGACCTACCCCAGTCAAAGTGCCCAAATCATTACCTCCACAGTGCACAATTAACAGGTCAGGTTTTGGCAAATGCATAAAGGTTTTCACCAATGGTATCAATTGGTGACATTTTAATCCTCTTTGGCCCAACCACTTAATTTCCACATCTTGTAAATTGAGGTTAGGTAAATTTCTGTTCTCAGCATACCTTTGAGCCCAGTAGATGTAACTATGTCCAACAATCCAGACATTAAACATGGTGGGAGAAGGTTGTGCTGCAGTCAGATGAAGTGTGGTAATGAAAGGGCAGTTGAAACAGTAGGAGTTTGTAAAGAAAAAAAACTGTGGATTTCCAGTGCTAATGATTCATTAGCAGTGATTGGTGCATTTCTGTAGTAGGGGATCTCAGTGTATAGTCATAATCTAGTGAATAGTCCCGCCCATGTGCGCGGACCCCGGAGCAATCAAAAATAATCTCTTAAGCTGTCAAAACATGCAGACCTGCATAGACACTTAAGAGAGAATTTAAAGACAGATAATGCAGCCTATATCCACAGGCTACACTGTCCAATACTTCAACTGGAAATTCCACCAAAAACCACAACAGCACAGCCTGTCCAAGGTTTTCCACAGAGAAAAACCTTGCTTTGAACAGCAAAACCCTCTGGAATGATAGAGAGGAAGGAGTGGACAGACAAGCCCCATAGGCTGCCATTATGTGGCTCAAAACAGGATACTGTGCCTTTAAGAGAACTTCCCAGAAGCCTCACAGTATCCCAGAATGCAGTGCAGGTCCCTTTCACCTTCAGTTCTTTTTTCCGGCTCCTGCTAGCAGGACCCTGGAGCATTAGCTCTTCTTTTCTGAGCTTTTTCTATACTATTTTTGTGATATTTTTGGATTTTTGTAGCTTCACTCGACGTCTTTGGCCTTTATCTGCATTCTGCTGTGGTTTTTTGGCAGAATTTCTGCAGTCTTTTTGTCTCTAGACTATTTCTAGTCTGACATGTGCTTTGTCTGCAGCTGAACTGAAGGCCAAAGCTGAAGCTCACAGGGTTTGTACTCTGTGCTTGCCTGTGTCTTTGGACACCTGTCTTCTCTGTACCTTCTTTTCTAGGGGGCTTCGGCTTCCAGGTTTCAAACAGAGGAGTTTGAAGGCATCTTCAGCCTCTGGGTGAGGTGAGGGTAGGTCCTCTACCGAGTCCCATGCTGTAATCTCTGGGGTTATCCCCAGTAAGGGCACGTCTGAGCTATGACGCGGTTCCAGTCGGCACGTGGAGTGCCTGGACGTCATGGAGTGCCTGGACGTCGACGCCATGGAGTGCCTCGACGTCGACGTCATGGAGGGCCTCGACGTCGACGTCATGGAGTGCCTCGACGTCGACGTCATGGAGTGCCTCGACGTCGACGTCATGGAGTGCCTCGACGTCGACGTCATGGAGTGCCTCGACGTCGACGTCATGGAGTACCTCGACGTCAATGTCATGGAGTACTTGGACGTCGACGTCATGGATTACCTCGACGTCGACGTCATGGAGTACCTCGACGTCGACGTCATGGAGTACGTCGACGTCATGGAGTACCTCGACGTCGACGCCACGAAGTGCTTCGACGTCGACGCCATGAGGTGCCTCGACGTCATGAGGTGCCTCGAGCATGGAGTGTATCGACGTCGACGTCATGGAGTGTCTCGACGTTGACGTCATGGAGTGTCTCGACGTCGACGTCATGGAGTGTCTCGACGTCGACGTCATGGAGTGTCTCTATGTCATGGGGTTCCCCGACGTCATGGGGTGCCTCGACGTCATGGAGCAGTGTTGCTCGACGTCATGGAGCGGTGATGCTCGACGTCATGGAGCGGTGATGCTCGACGTCATGGGACAGTGAGGCTAGACGTCATGGAGCGGTGAGGCTCAACGTCATGGAGCAGTGATGCTCCTTTTGGGGCATTGGTCACTTGGGCTCTGCCCTCTTCCGTTGGGTCAGGACGTCACCGTTAGGGATGGCTCGGCATCTCCTTGGTTGACACCTAGTGACATTTTGATGCCTGAGTGTTGGTTGTCATAGACAGTCACTGTCTTAGTGATGGTGACGTCGTAGTGGGGTCGGCGTCATGGGTTACAACCGCAGAGTACTGCCGGATCTTGACGCCTGGGTCTGGTTCCAGGCCTCGCTCCTTGGTGAGCCTCCCGTCGTAGGGGGACTTTGTGTTCCCGGCACCTTCCACTCACGACGCAGAGCAGTTGATCAGCGTCGAGGAACCCTTCTGATGGGGAGTTTGTGGTTACTCACCACGTGTACACGAGGGACATTTGTCCTTTTGCTTAGTGTTGAGTGCTTGCATGCCTGCACGGCTGCTAGGTCGCCTCCTGCTCAACCACTACTGGTGAGACCACCGGGGATGTTTCAGAATCCCCTCGGTTCCCTCTTCCGTCCACCACCCCAGGGGCCTTTTGCCCCTCAGTCTGCGAACCTCCGTGCCTTGATGCCAGGGATGCGTCTGCCATGAGTACGGGGAGTCCCTCTCCGACTCTTTACTGCTTGGCGGGACTTACCTTTCGTCCACTACCGCCTGGCAGGAGGTTCTGGCTCCGACCGTGCTCCTGACTTGGTCGCAGGGGTGGCGGCATGTAGGCCTCGCGCTGTGGCCCGCGGTTGTTGGACCGTTGTTGTGAGATCCCTCTGTGGGGGGGGGGGGGGTTTCACCGATTTGTGGTTCCTCTGCCGTGAGACAGGACGGAAGCCTTACAAGAGGTGGTCTAATGGGCCTGATAGTTTCGGATCTAGGCATCGGTGTCGGAGCGAAGTTTTTCTCTCCTGCCGACCCCCAGGTATTGTGGGTTTGTCCTACATTGCCATACTTCTATTTGCCTGACGTCTCTGCAGCCTGCGGCTCAGCAGTGTGCTTCTACTCTCCCGTTCTTTGGGCAACCCTTGGGTTGCCATGAGAGTAGCGAGTGGCCCGCATGAAGTCTGAATCGGAGACTTTTGGACGGCTGTAGGTTTGGGGCATGGAGAACGGCCTGAGGCCTTCTGCCCTTTCTAGCGGCGTTTTTCCTCCCAGGATTTGCCGGTGGTCCCGGGCCGCCATTTAATGCTTTACAAGTATATTGTGCGCATACGCGGGAGAGCTTGTGGCTCCTCGGCGAACAAAGGCCGGCTGGGTCTAAGTCAGTCTTCGGTTCATCGGCCCTCCTCTAGGAGAAGTCTTCGGCGAATGCCGAGACTTCGCCTCCAGGTACTGCCTATGGGGAAGCTGGGGAATGCGTTCTGGATTAACTGGTCGAACAGCTTTCTGTACGCTTTTCCACCCTTTCCCTTGATTCCGGCGGTGTTCATCAAGCTGTCCCAGTCCAGGGCGCGGATGATCCTGATTGCCCCGGAGTGGCCCAGACAGTGGTGGTTCACGGACCTGCTTCACCGGTCTCTCCGTCCTCTCATACGGAGGCCTTGCAGACCGGACCTTATCGCAAAGTTCAGGGGGCAGACGTTGCACCCCAACCTCTCGTCTTTGAGTTTGGCTGCATGGCTCCTGAGATAGTGTGATATGGCCATTTGAATCTGCCAGAAGTTTGTATGGACATACTGAAGGAGGCTAAGCATCCTTCCACTAGGACTTCTTCTGCTTAATAGTGAAAGAAGTTTTTGCATCTGGTGCAAGTCCAAGGACCATGCCCTGTCGACGTGTAAGGAAGATGTCTTCCTTCTGTATCTTCTACGCCTGGCGCAGTCGGGCCTTAATGTCTACTCCATTACGGTTCATATTGCTGCGCTGACTGCCTACAGGAAATGCCCTTCAGACTTCCTTCTTCCAGATCCCTGTGATCAAAGATTTTTTGGAAGGCTGGAAGAAAGCATTCCCTCCTGTCTGGCTTCCTTCGCCTTCATGGGAATTGAATGTGGTGCTGTCCAGATTGATGTAGGAGCCTTTTGAACCTTTTCATAGGGCTTCGTTGCAGCATCTGTCCTGGAAGGCGGCGTTCCTCGTGGCCATCACATCGGCCCGCAGGGGGAGTGGTATTCAGGCGTTGTGTTGCCAAGGACCTTATACTGTATTTCATGCTGCTGAGGTTGTTACGCATACTCACCCTAAATGTCTTCCTACGGTTCTTTCTGGTTTTCATGTCAATCAGACAATAACTTTGCCTGCGTTTGTTCAGAATCCAGCATCTCCAGCGGGAAGGTCCCTACATTCCCTGGATGTTAGGAGGGTGTTGGAATTTTATCTGGCTAAAACCAGAGATATTTGTGGTTCAGATCAATTGTTTGACAATTATGAATCAGTCTGGACCGGTTTTGCTACCTCAAAAGAGTCCATCTCTAGGTGGATTGTGTCCTGTACACTATTGTGTTACCGACAGACTAATACGACCTTAGGAGGTAAACCTAAGGCTCATTCCACCAGGGGCAAAGCTGCCGCGACTGCTTTGCTGCTTAATGTTCCGATTGCAGAAATCTGCATGGCCGCCACTTGGAAGACGGTCCATACCTTGGCTTAGCATTACTGTCTGGACACTGATACCAGGGCAGATGCTCAGGTTGGGCAGGCTTCGCTGCGAAATTTGTTCGCACAATAGTGGTGTTATTTCTCATTTCTCCACCGCCGCTTTGGTGTGGGGATGGGCTTGCCATTCTATTCACTAGATTATGACTATACACAGAGATCCCCTACTACAGAAGGAGTAGTTTCTGTCCTGTAACTCCAGTTCTGTAGTAGGGGTATCTCTGTTATAGTCATAAGCGCCCACCCTCCTCCCCGGTGGAGAGAGATATTCATGTAAGGAATGCTACAGGTCTGGCGTGTTACGCCTTCAAAAAGAACTGAAGGTGAAAGGGACCTGCACTGCATTCTGGGATACTGTGAGGCTTCTGGGAAGTTCTCTTAAAGGCACAGTATCCTGTTTTGAGCCACATAATGGCAGCCTATGGGGCTTGTCTGTCCACTCCTTCCTCTCTATCATTCCAGAGGGTTTTGCTGTTCAAAGCAAGGTTTTTCTCTGTGGAAAACCTTGGACAGGCTGTGCTGTTGTGGTTTTTGGTGGAATTTCCAGTTGAAGTATTGGACAGTGTAGCCTGTGGATATAGGCTGCATTATCTGTCTTTAAATTCTCTCTTAAATGTCTATGCAGGTCTGCATGTTTTGACAGCTTAAGAGATTATTTTTGATTGCTCCGGGGTCCGCGCACATGGGCGGGACTATTCACTAGATTATGACTATAACAGAGATACCCCTACTACAGAACTGGAGTTACAGGACAGAAACTACTCCTTCCATTTCTGAAAACAGAAAGTTAGGGTGCATGGATGTGTTCTTTGAAATATGTAATTTGAATGGTCAAGAAAAAATCATTTAATGAAAGATTGCACTGGATACGCAGGTGCACTGAGAGTTCAGAGTTCAATTGAAACATTGTTGTGTGAACTTGCAAACATGAGAGGTTTTTCAGGAGGTGGTTGCTAAGCAAAAAAGGCAGAGAGGGCAGAGGGGGGAAGGGTTTTGATTTGAAAAAAGTGAGGGAAGAGTTATGATTGGCTAATATGAGAGATATGTGTAATGAATATCAGCATTTCTGTGCTTTCTATAGCTGCAGCCTCTGGAGTGCATCCTCTTTGTTCTGCTGAAGACAATTTGGTGTATTTTTGAGACTGTTTTGAAACTCAAAAAGTATTTGCTAAGGTGAGAAAAGATTTATTTAATTTAGATAGAGAATAGTATGATTTAAGGAGAAAATGATGAAGAAAGCTGTGTTTTTAAAATGTGGCTTTGTCTCAAGTGATATACAAAAAGATTTTGTTTCTTTGAGAAATTGTAATTGCATATTCTGTGTAGAAATCTGGCATGCAGTAACACAAGTTATTGTTGTACATGGAGCCCATTCCATGGTCTCTCATGTAAGCTGAAACAGATATGTTGTGTTTAAAAACGATTTTTGAAAACAATTACATTTCTGGATATGTTCTGCTAGAGCTTCATAGGTTGTTTGGGCCATATTTAAAAGGCATGTGAGTGTCTATGATGTTATTTTTCCCATTTCAATTGAAGAGCTTTCTCCATGGGGCAAGTTTCTTGTAAATATGCTCCCACCTGTGCTTGGCAAATTTAGATTTTGATTATGGGAGTTACATAGCCATGTTAAAAATGTCCCAAAAATGGTGCAAGGGCATTCAAAAAAACGCTTTCATGTGTCTTAAGGACATTTTCAGTCATTTCCAACTGAATGTAGGTATACAATTGATTTGTATGTTGTGTTTAAAAACGATTTTTTGAAATCAATTACATTTCTGGATATGTACTGCTAGAGCTTCATAGGTTGTTTGGGCCATATTTATAAGGCATTTG
Source organism: Lissotriton vulgaris (assembly GCF_964263255.1). Taxonomy (NCBI): domain Eukaryota; kingdom Metazoa; phylum Chordata; class Amphibia; order Caudata; family Salamandridae; genus Lissotriton; species Lissotriton vulgaris. The sequence continues at coordinate 1,286,640,525 of NC_141687.1, read as the reverse complement.
AGTGTCTATGATGTTATTTTTCCCTTTTTAAATGGAAAGCGTTCTTCATGGGGCAAGTTTCTTGTAAATACGCTCCCACCTGTGCTTGGCAAATTTAGATTTTGATTATGGGAGTTACTTAGCCATGTTAAAAATGTCCCAAAAATGGTGCAAGGGCATTAAAAAAACGCTTTCATGTGTCTTAAGGACATTTTCAGTCATTTCCAACTGAATGTAGGTATACAATTGATTTATATGTTGTGTTTAAAAACGATTTTTTGAAATCAATTACATTTCTGGATATGTACTGCTAGAGCTTCATAGGTTGTTTGGGCCATATTTATAAGGCATTTGAGTGTCTATGATGTTATTTTTCCCTTTTTAAATGGAAAGCGTTCTTCATGGGGCAAGTTTCTTGTAAATAAGCTCTCACCTGTGCTTGGCAAATTTAGATTTTGATTATGGGAGTTCCATAGCCATGTTAAAAATGTCCCAAAAATGGTGCAAGGGCATTAAAAAAAACGCTTTCATGTGTCTTAAGGACATTTTCAGTCATTTCCGACTGAATGTAGGTATACAATTGATTTATATGTTGTGTTCAAAAACGTTTTTTTAAATCAATTACATTTCTGGATATGTACTGCTAGAGCTTCATAGGTTGTTTGGAGCATATTTAAAAGGCATTTGAGTGTCTATGATGTTATTTTTCCCATTTAAATTGAAGAGCTTTCTCCATGGGGCAAGTTTCTTGTAAATATGCTCCCACCTGTGCTTGGCAAATTTAGATTTTGATTCTGGGAGTTACATAGCCATGTTAAAAATGACCCAAAAATGGTGCAAGGGCAATTAAAAAAACGCTTTCATGTGTCTTAAGGACATTTTAAGTCAATGAGGAAACACAGGTGATGTAATTCTGAAATGAGGAAAAGAAACTCCACATTTTTCAATTACATCACTAGTGTTTCCTAAGTTTATGAATGACATTGTGCAGATGAAGTTTAGGTCTGACCACAGATTCAAAAGAGGTCTGCCCTTTGTTCAAGAGTGAAGTGGACATGACTTACTTCATTGGTAGGCCTTCACATGTATTATTTCCTTTGTTTTCTTCAACAAGCGAAAATCTCATCTGCAACCGTGTGTTGGCCTCACCTCAAACAAACAAAACAGGTGATGGACCGAATGTGGAAAAATGTCACACATTCACCCCAGTCCAAAGATCTGGGCCCAAACAAACCTCTAGATAGGCCACACCTTATCATCATCCTGAATCAATCATTTAAAATGTTAGGGAGAGATTTATGATAGGTGTATGCCTGTTTTGTACCACTGTGCGTCGCTTTTGTGACGCAGTGGTGGTGCAAAAGATTTGCTATGTTAAATAATAAGTAGGGTGTTAAGTTTTTGATGACTGTTATTCATTTACTGTTTGGTAATAGTGGTTAATAACATTTTTTATTATATTTTTCCACAGATTCAACAGCAGATAATTTCAAAATTTGAAAAATGCCAACTAAGAATCGAATTAGAAAGGCTAGAAAACGTCAAAGACAGCAGGATCATCTATTATTGCAGCAGTCCTCTCCCCAAAAAACTTGTGAAATCACCAAGAAAGCTCCGGGTAAGAGCACGAAATCATTCATAAGAAATATTTGTAGTAAAAAAAGTATTTCAACAAAAAATGTTTCAGTCCAGAAAAAGAGAAGCAATTTAAATGGAAAGGAAAGACCAATCAAAAATGTTACTGCTAGAGCAAGAGATAACTCTGTGCATGATAGTAGAAGGAAACAACAGTTTAGGGACATTCGAAAACGAATGTTCCGCAACAGGATAATAGTTAATTTATTAAAAAATATCAAGAAAGGCCAACAGAAAGTGGCATTTTATAAGAAAAAGAAAAATGTAGAGAAAATTATTGATCATGCTTTCGAAATTAAGCGAAAGTTGTTTATTTTGGTAATCAATAGAATTAGGACACTAAACAAGGTAATTTCTGATTTCAAATCAAATAGTAGATGGAAGAGAGTAGTTAATCGTAGTAACTTTTGTGAAGTTTTTTCCGGAGAATGGATGCATAGTTCAAGTTGTGAGGCATTTTTTAATGAGGAGAGTTATTTTCAGGATAATGATTTGGTGTTTGCAGTTGACACCAGTGGTCGAGCTTATGAAGTGAAGGATGGTTGTCCAGTTGAAAAAGAAAAACTTGTGACAACAGAGATAGAAGAGGTGTTAGGTAATGAGGTTTTAGAAAGACGTCCTAAAGGTCCTGTGTACATTTGGAAGTGTAGTTCTATTTGCAGTGTGCGACAGGATTCCATCAATTTGCTTTGTGATTTTGTACGGACATTTAATAAGAAAAGTTTGAAGCAGAAAATGAAGTTGTTGCAAGAACTAGATCCTTGCAGAGTGAGACAAATGACAGGTTTGCGTGGTCATTCACTGGCTTGTCTTTCCAGGAGAGTATGCCAGAGTGTTTTTCATCATTTCAGGATGCTAGCAGTGCATCATAATAAAGTGAGGAAATTAGTGAGAATGTTGTATCATGCTAAGAGTCCAGCAATTATGCTTAAACAATTATGTGCTGCTCTTTTGCATGGTTCTGAAATAGATGTCAAGAATATTTGTGAAGAAATTGAGTTTTGTTACTTTGGAAGTAAAGATGAGAATGTTCAAATTGACCCAGAAGTAGAGGGTAATGTTGAAGATAATGTACAGGTTTCCAGTACAGATAATTTTCAGAAGGAAATTGCCACGTTTCAGATGAAATCAAGTGAGAGGCCTAATTTCACTTGTGTGTGTTGTCGACGCACTTATTACAAGAATCAGATTAAGTTAGTGGATTTATATGCAAAAAGTGAAAGGGAAAATAATAGTGTCAGTCAGTCAATTTTCTTTATTCGATTATTTAAAATCATAAAAGAGCAAGCATTATTACATAACATGGTTACAATACATTTCATTGAAGCACAAAACAATTTAACAAATCTAAAACATTCAATCAATATTATAGAAACAGATAGGCTGCAATGCAACGTACATAAATATCTAAAAAAGCTAAAAAGAAGGGTTTATTGAGCACAATTCATTTAGAAAAATGGAGAAGAGAGGAAATTCATTTGTCAAGGATAAAGTGCCTGTGCCTTGTGCGGTGCTTATTTAGACGTGCACCTGCAACCAAAAAACTAGCCACTGAGAAAGCTACTTGTACATTGGGGAGGAGCTGCAAGAACAACAGGGCTGGTTTAACCTGGATGAAGCCCTGGTGACGTAAAATAGGGAGCAGATAACTTTTCCTAAACTCGGTGTAATGTCCGCAGAACATAATAAAGTGCATCGTGTCCTGTGTCGAGAAGTGATCACAGTCGCATGGATCGGCATCCTCAGGTCGCGACCAAGATTTGAAGTTACCCAGTACAAAATGAATTAAGTCAAAGCGGAATCTCGTTAAGAGAAAGCGATGATAGGAATTTGTAGTAAAAAGGAGATAAGGTTCCATTCCTGGAGCTAAGGAGAGCATACAATGTTTCCTCACCGTAATCTTTTTTAGCTCTACTTCTTCCCTTTCCATGGCATATAAGTTTGTCAAGGTGTTTTTGACTGATTTTATATCGCCATAAGTTATCCCCTCTGGGGAAGAGAAGAGCTCCGGACGACCTGCCAAGGTAAGCTGCATTTTAACGTATCTTAACCAAGGAATGTAGAGGGCTCTGTCCAGGGCTAAACAATCTTTTAAGATGGTATGATTTAAAGTAAGCTCCTGATTGAGCCATATTTTTATCCAGCCAATCACTGGGGCTAGTTTTAATAAGTCTGAGATATAGCCCACACCTAACTCTGTATGTATTGCAAAGGTCGAAGTTGATTGGGGGACAGAGAGCAAGGATCTCAAAAATTTATTCTCTACAGTCTGTATTTTGGCTGGGCTGGTATATCCCCAGATTACCGAGCCATACTGGGCAACTGACAAACACTTGGAGTTATAAACTTTAATGATGCTTTCCATGGGGCGGGCACCCAGCTTTTTGGCAAAACCCAGCAGCCCTGCGGCCGCTCTAGCGACAGCGCTGCTTTTGACCAAAAGCTGAGGGCCCCAAGTGCCCCTATCGTCGAAAGTGACTCCTAGGTATGGGAAGGAGGAAACTCTCTTAACCTCCTTTCCTGCGCAGGAAAAAGTTAGTAACTTTCTTTTCCTTCCTGCGGGTCCAGCGATCATTACATGTGATTTGTTTGTGTTAATTTTCATGTCCAAAGATGACATAAAAGCCCAGAAGGATGCAAGAAGTTTATTTAGCGCAACTCCGGAGCGTGCCAAAAGGACAGCGTCATCCGCGTACAGGAGTACAGGAATCTTTGTCTCCCCTGCACGCGGAATATCGCTGTGGGCTGTTATCATTACTGCCTCTAGGTCATTGATGTATAAAGTGAAGAGGAGGGGAGCAAGTATGCACCCTTGCCTGACCCCCCTCTCCGACTTAAAGTGACAAGTGCATCTACCTTCCCGAGTAACTCTGACTGAAGTCATTAGGTCCTTGTGTAGCTCGGCCAGGTATTTGACCAAAGGGGGGTCGAGACCCATGGCCAAAAGGATCCTCCACAGCTTTGCCCTGTTGACCAGGTCAAAAGCTGATGACAGGTCCATAAAGGCCATGTATAAAGACCCCTCCCTGCCGATTACATACTTATTTAAAATTAATTCTAAATTTAGGCACTGATCTAACGTTCCTCTTTTGGATCTAAAACCATATTGTGCATTAGATAAAATACCCTTACTTTCTAAAATAAGGGTCAGTCTTGATAATAGGACTCTGCCCATAATTTTTACGCTCGAGTCAATAAGAGAAATTGGCCTATAACAAGCCGGATCTGTCCTCTGACCCTTCTTAAAAATTGGCACTATAGTTGAGTTTGCCCAGCTAGAGGGGAAAATAAATTCCCGTGTTGCATTAAAAACATTAGTTAAAATTTTCGAGCTAAAATCAGGAGCACTCTTGAAAAAGTCTGCCGGGACCCCATCTGGGCCTGGTGCCTTTTTACAGAGTGTATCGTTGATAGCTTTTTTCACCTCTTCCTGAGTAAAAGGAGAGATGGGATTTGGCGTTAGAGAAGGAGGAAGTACCCGTTCTATGCTCGTGTCATTGTGACGATAAATATTACTAAAATGTGTCACCCATTGCTCATCTGGAATGGTACAATCCGCTCTTTGATGGTCTAACCCTACAAAGTACGGGTGATTTATTACTGCCCAAAATTTAGCGCTATCTTTCTGTGTCTCAGGCAGTAATAGGTTATTCCAAGCTTCGTCTTTTATCTCGGATTTCCTCTTTCTAATAGCCAAATTATATTTTTTCCTTAGAGATGCTACCAATACTCTGTTTCTGGGTTTGTTTTTTAAGGCTTTAAGTAGAGTTGAATGAGCCTTAGAACAGTTTGTATCGAACCATTTGGGGCCCATTGTCTTATTGCATTTAACCTTCACAGTCAGATCTAGATTGACTTGTTGACAAATAGTGCTAAAGGCCTCAACCAGAGTAGTGCTAGAATTTTTGTTGTCTAAACATATGGCAACTTCACCTTCTACCTTGGCCAGTGTATCTTGTAAGAAGGTTATAGGGGTAACTTTGTCCCATTTAAGCCTTCGATTTTGATCTCTTAGCACAAGGTCTGTTGCACAAAAATTATCAGACGTTCTATTACCCAAAGCTCCCTGTGCTAAAACCTCTAAAATCACAGGATTGTGATCGCTAAAAACAGAAATTAAGACTTTACAAACAAATACATCGGATAAAAGTCTAAGAGATACAAAAATGTAATCAATGATTGTGCCTCGGTCCTTGCCCTCAAAAGTCGGTAACCGTGAGTCATTTGAACAAGTATAAAATTCATGGAGGTTGAAGGTAGCCAAAAACAGTTCCAGAGCCTCGCCACTAGGTGTGTGTTCAAAATGCGGCGTGGAAGAATATAGAAAAGATTCCTCTGTTTCTCTTTGGCAACCCGCCTGGCAAGGGTGAATATTAAAATCTCCCATGAGGATCACCTCATACCCATAAGAACTATTTGTATCGTAAGTCGATAAGAGGTCCTCTAGGGATGCTAAGTGCTCGGTAGGAAATTGACTGGCTGGCGAATTATAAAAATTAATGAGTAAAATAGGATGGGAGTTTGATGAGCTCAATTCCACCATTAAACAATTTTTAGTATTAGACTTAATATGCCTCGCTTTTCCTTTTACATCAAGTGAAATATATAAAGCCAACCCACCCCTTGCTCTTCCTGCTTTACTGGGGTCTGCAGGTACATAAAAATGGGAGTAACCATCTATAGGCAGACACACTGATGTTTCCCAAGTTTCCTGGAATGCAAGGATGTCATAATTTCTGATTAGGTCCAGCCAGTTCTTATCTTTAAATTTAGCTCTAAGCCCAGCGATGTTCCAGCTCATAATTCTTCGAACCTCAACACTTACTGAAGAATGAGCCAAAGGGCCAGGAGCTGGCTGTAAACCTTCTGAGTTATTTTCTCCGGCTGGCAAAAGTCAATCATTTTGGTCCATAAATGAAAGTGGCGCAAAACGATTAAAAAGTTCAAGTGGCTGTGTGACAGGGTTAAACGTTGGAGGTTGATGATGGTGAACTGAGGCGTTGTTCCTTGGGTCTTGTCCCCATCTAAAGTGAGAATCCCAGTTAGTGTCCCACCCTGGGGCGGGAGTCCTTGGAAAAGAGACGTTCTGCTGCTCTCCATAAAAAAATTTCAAAGTAAGGGGAACCACAGTGCCTCTTCTTCGTTGGGGAGGAAAAATATTTGTAAGAATATTGGGAAGAACGTCTGAGTTAGAAAAGCTCACTGCCACACAATCCCCTTTAAATTTTTTTGGCCGGTTTCCCAGCCAAGGGACCCTGGTTGCAGATTTAATCACACTTGCAAGATGGTGTTTCCCACCTGGTGCTAGTCGCATATTGGTAGTTAACCAGTGTAGGGCTTTACTGCAGAGTGAAGTTGAAGTTTCAGCTATGCCCCCTTCTAATGGGGGTACGTTTGCGAGAACCAAAACCACGGGTGTGGCCTCAACAATAAATTGCAAGGGATCCGTGGAATGAGTTTGAGCTTGCACTTGTATTTGTGCGGGAGGAATGTTAAGCGAAGGAGTTGGGTCTGATGTGGAGCATGCTGGTGTGGAGCCCTCAAATGCTACTGATGGTGTTTGTTGCGTTGGATTTGGCCCAAGCAGTTCCATTACATCTCCAACATCCGTATTACTTCCAGCTTCAACTCTTCTAGGGTTATTATCCAAATGAGTAATTAGCGTAGTACATTTCTCAATACCACTTGCAACTGTATTTTGGAGTGCGCCCAACTTCTTGACCTCTGCTTGCAGTTTATCGATCTTGGATATAAGAGGTTTGACAATGATATTGATTTTCATCTCAATGAGATCAGCGATTTTATCAAGTAGGGCTTCCTCGGAGGAACAGAAAGGGTGTTCCTCAGCAGGAGTCATTTGTTTATGCTTTGGAGTGGTAGCCCTCTTCCGCTTAGTCCCTGAGCGTAAACCCCCCCGCTTGGGAGGATTCTTTGTGCATTGACGTTTAGGTCTGCCAGCGTGTCCAATAAGGGATTGATCTAGGACGGAGACCTGTGATTGTGTATCTTGCTCTGGGTCTTGATCAATGTCAGTATCTATAATAACATCAATAGGCAAGCCTTCAAGAGCCGGAATTGCATTTTCCGGGGATCCCGGTATAACTTGGGGTGTAATATCAGCTGTAGAGTCTACAGTATGAATGTCCTGTGTTAATGTACCATCAAGTAGGATTGAAGCGGATGTAGGTGGTGATGGGCATAGCAAGTCAGGTGATAGGCTCAGCCCCAAAGACTCCCTCCTTTGCATATTTATTTTCTGAACAGTCTGGACCATGTAGTTGTTTATCTTATTTTGTTGCACTGCTACAAGTTTTTTAGACATTGCTCAGACTGTATAGTATATGTGGATGATATGCACGTGACTTACTTGAGGGACGAACGATGTCTTCACACTAGCAGAGTTTCTGGGCCTGCGCCTGCCTCCTCCTGCCGATGAGGGCCGTAGAGGGCCCGCCCTTTGCCCGGGCTTCGCCCCGGGCGTCCCGCTCGCGTCCCGCGACGCGGGGTTGTCCTGGCTTTAAGCTGTGTTTTCGCGCTCTCAATGCGCGTCCCGCGTCACTCTGCACGCGCCGCCGCAAAGCCTGCCGGGATTTGTGGTCTCCCGGAGCGGCGGCGCGGAGTCCGGTACCCTTGGACTCTTGGCGGTGGCGGCGGTGGTTCCTGGCGTTGTTTCTGCGGCCGTGTGACTCCTGGCAGTGTCGGCAATCTGGTGAGCGTCTCCCCCGCTCTGCCGGGGTTGTCCTGGCTTTAAGCTGTGTTTTCGCGCTCTCAATGCGCGTCCCGCGTCACTCTGCACGCGCCGCCGCAAAGCCTGCCGGGATTTGTGGTCTCCCGGAGCGGCGGCGCGGAGTCCGGTACCCTTGGACTCTTGGCGGTGGCGGCGGTGGTTCCTGGCGTTGTTTCTGCGGCCGTGTGACTCCTGGCAGTGTCGGCAATCTGGTGAGCGTCTCCCCCGCTCTGCCGGGGTTGTCCTGGCTTTAAGCTGTGTTTTCGCGCTCTCAATGCGCGTCCCGCGTCACTCTGCACGCGCCGCCGCAAAGCCTGCCGGGATTTGTGGTCTCCCGGAGCGGCGGCGCGGAGTCCAGGACCCTTGGACTCTTGGCGGTGGCGGCGGTGGTTCCTGGCGTTGTTTCTGCGGCCGTGTGACTCCTGGCAGTGTCGGCAATCTGGTGAGGTTTCTAGTACAGATAATTTTCAGAAGGAAATTGCTACGTTTCAGGTGAAATCAAGTGAGAGGCCTAATTTCACTTGTGTGTGTTGTCGACGCACTTATTATAAGAATCAGATTAAGTTAGTGGATTTATATGCAAAAAGTGAAAGGGAAAATAATAGTGAATGGAAGGATTTTGCCACATACTTGATGGTAGAAAATTATTTTGATTTGGGATCGGATCAACGTGTGTGTACTTATTGTTGTAACAAATTAAACCAAAACCAGATGCCTGCTAGGGCGGTTCATAATAATCTGGAATTGGTTGAGATTCCTTCTGAATTGAAGGATTTAAATACTTATGAATCTATTTTGATTCAAAGTATCCATCCCTTTCAGGCTATTGTAAGAATGGAGCCAAAGACAGGGAAGTTGCCTCCATCAGATTTACAGAGAGGATTAAAGGGAAGAGTTGTTTATTTGCCTCTAGATTTGAACAAAAACATAAACACAATTGGAGTAGAAAAAGTGGAAGAGGTACCTCTGGTTATCTTGGTTAATGGGGTTCCGACAAAGAATAAGAAAATATGGCAAGATTTAGTGTATGTTAGGAAAGTCAAAAAGGCAACATTGTATTTGAAGAAAAATAATAAGTACTATAAGAATGTATATGTTGCAGAAGAGGAAGTAAGTGATGAAGAGGATAGCGATTTGTGTGCTGGCCAAATTGAGAAAGTATAGGCTTCTAAAAGTGAAGAAATATATGAACATTATAGTGTTCATCCTTTGCATTCCAAGGAAGTCATGGGGAATGCTATTGAGTTGTTTCAAATGAAACAAGCCAAAGGGAGTCCCATTAGTGTTTGGGAGGAAAGTTTGGAAGCTCGGTGTTTCCCACAGCTTTTTCCAACAGGTCAAGGAGGAAGATATGATGAACGACCTCATCAAATTCCTGCGTCTGAATACCGGACTTTACGATTGTATGCAGAAGGTCCTAGGTTTCGTCAATGCATTCCCTATTTGTTTCATCTCCTGTTTGAAAGCGATCTGTCTGGACTGTCATATGCAGTGAACCACATCTTAAAAAGTGGTATACAGATGCGAAACATCTCGGCATTTGACTTTATGCATAAAGTCAATGTCCAAGACAGTATTTTGGATTCTCACCTAATTAATCTCATGGCGTGTCAGCGTGGTACTAATGAGTACTGGTACCGTCGTCATGGTAATTTAAAATGTATGCTGAGGAACTTAGGAACTCTAACATGGTTCCTCACTCTGAGCTGTGCCGAGTATGGCTGGGAAGACTTACTTGAATTTCTACGAGAGGCAAATGGAAACATTGAAAATATTGAATTCAAGACACCTGGAGAACTGTGTTCTTTGGATCCAGTGAATGTATGCAGGTACTTCAATCATAGATTTGAAGCTATGATGTTTTTCATCACAAATAAGAAGAACCCACCTCTTGGAGAGGTGTTGGATTTCTTCTGGAGAAAGGAGTACCAAGCAAGAGGTGCTCCTCATATACATATGTTGCTGTGGATCAAGGATGCACCTAAATTTGGAACAGATCCGGATGACTTAGTGATGAATTTCATAGAACAGTATTCTGCGTGTGCTGTTCCAAACGCAACGGAGAAGAAAAGCCTAAGAGAACAAGTTCTACGTTTCCAAAGCCATCGTTGTGGAAAGTACTGTCGTCGTAAATTCAGAAACAAGGACAAGTTCTACACCAAATGTTGTTTCAACTTTCCACGACCGGTGATTTCTAAAGGAAGAGTGAACAGTTTGATGTCTTCTCTGCGACATAATGTGACGAGGAAATCACCCAAAAATACATACAATTTGAAAAGGAACGAAGAGTCCAAGTACATCAACGACTACAACCCAGTGATTTTGTCCATGTGGAATGCTAACATGGATATACAGTTTGTGGCTGACAACTGTATGGCTGTGGCTCGGTATGTGACATCTTACATCACCAAAAAAGAAAAGACAGAATTGAAGGATATGTGGGAGGATATTTCCCATGAAAAAAGCCTCAGCAAGAAGTTGTACAGTTTCAGTTTGAAGATGTTGTCGCATCAAGAAATCGGAGCTTACGAATGTTCTGACCGGTTGTCTTCAGCAAGTCTCTATGCCAAATCCAGGAGTATCGTTTGGGCGAGTCTTGGTCTTGCTGCAACGCGAAATCGAGTTCTAAAACCTGTCCGAGAAATTGAGTATTTGGCGGAAAAGGAGCCAAACAGTACCGACATTTTGAAGACCAACATGTTGGATACATATTATCCAAATCGAAGCAGTCACCTTGAGAATGTTTGTCTATATGAGGTTCTACAAAATTACATATTCAAGAGGAACATCAAAGAAGATATTGAGAAAGGAGTGTATGCTGTAATTGGAAGTGAGGGATGTCTGGTCACGCAAGGAAAATGCCAATTAGTAAACCATCGAAAATTGAGTGGCCAATCTCCAGAAAAAAATGAGTTTTTCTATTTAGCACTTTTGCAACTTTTCAAGCCTTGGCGTGCAGAAGAGGAACTGCTTGGAGATTTCCTCTGTTATGAAGACTCTTTCACTGCCGCTAAGGAGACCATAGAATGTCCTGCTTTTCCCAAATATCAAGAAATGTTGACTTTGGAAATTGAGCAGGAAGCAACGATTGCAGCCGAGATTGCCAGAGACAGTTCTCAGGACAGTCAGAGTTCTGTTTCATTGAGTCAGGATCCACTAGGAGGACCTATTATCGAAAATGAAGTTGCCACTGCTATGAATGAAGTTGAAAGAGCCATGGCACATGCTCAGGAGGATGCGGTTAACTTAGAAGACTTGGAAAAACAACTCAACGTTGAGCAGAGGAAAATATATGACGAAGTTACCAGCAAATTGATCATGGATTAAGTCATGAGAAGAAAGAGTGCTCATGTACGTCGTTGAAGCCTGTCCGACTGTACGTGAGTGGAGAAGCGGGAAATGGAAAAAGTTTCCTTATTAAAGCAATTTCTTGTTATTTGCAGGAAAGGACTGAGTCATCGCTGTCTTGTGTTGTTACCGCTCCTACTGGACTGGCAGCACATAACATTAAAGGTATTACTTTGCATCGTCTACTGATGCTGCCAGTGGAGCATGACAACAAATTACAATACCACAAGTTATCTGGGGATGCTTGTTGTGAAGTTTCAAGAGTCTTGAGGAAAATGAAACTTCTTATCATTGATGAAGTAAGCATGGTTTCCAATGTCATGCTTGCCTTTGTGCATTTGAGAATGCAAGAAGTTCTTAAAACTGAGTATGATGTGTTATTTGGTGGCAAACACATCATTGTTTTCGGAGATCTTCTGCAGCTGACACCAGTAAAAGGACAACCTGTGTTCAAAATACTCACGCATGAAGATACCAGGAAGTGCCTAGGGAGCATTGGCAACGTCAATATATGGTTAAACTTCAATTATGCTGAACTGCATGAAAATATGCGTCAGGCAAAGGATGAAGATTACAAGAATATTCTACAAGATATTAGAATTGGAAAAGTGACCGAGCATGGGAAAGAAGCTTTAAATGCACGATTACTGTCAAATTTATATCCAGAACAAGACGTTGTGCCTGAGAATATTTTTCAGAAAATTACTGAGAAGAAATCCGGAATATGTTTGATGCCAACTCTTGCAGAATGTGCCATCTTCAACAACAAAATGTTGAATTTAGAAAAGGAAGAAATTGTGAAACTTGAAGCTATTGACAGAATAGAGCATATGGGATCAACAATTATTTTGTCTGAGAATTTGAAATCAAAATTGGATTCATTAGAGAAGACTATATCTAAAACAGCGGGTTTTGAAAAGACTTTGAATGTGTGTTTAAATTGCCGAATCATTTTGAGAAGGAATTTACATGTTGAAAGAGGTCTGGTAAATGGATCAATGGGTAATGTTGTTGATTTTGAGAAATACAGAAGTAGAGATGGTATTGAATTTTTAAAAATTAAATTTGATGGCATTGAGGAAGTACAGCTAATTGGTCGTTGTTCTGCTAGGTTTTTGCTTGTTAAAGACTTATATGTTCGCCGTAAACAGTTTCCTGTTTGCTTGGCATATGCGGTGACAATCCATAAATCGCAAGGTTTAAGTGTAGATAGTGCATTGATGAATATTGGAAGTTCTGTGTTCAAGGAAGGTATGGCATATGTGGCTTTGTCACGAGTTAGATCTTTATCGGGATTGTACTTGATTGACTGTGATGTCACAAACATTTGTGCGGATCTAGATTGTGTTAAGGAATACAATAGGTTAAGAAAAGAGTATGCGCCACATTTGCCTCAATATCCTTTGTTTGAGAAACGTGTGGTAGGCCGGAAACGAAGAAATATCAGTAATAGTAGGGAGGTTGGCGCAAAAAGCCCAAAAGTCGATGAACCGAAAATTGTAAGCAGAAAGAAAATGGATTCTGTTGAAGATGTTGTCGGTTTTCAATTTGAAAACAGTTCTGGTGTCAAATGCTATGCTAATGTAGTGGTTAATGTTCTCTTTTCACTAGAGACTTTAAAAGAACAGATTGTGAACAATTCGGAACAAAGTTTATGCTGTTTGTTGAATTCTGTGTTAGAGAAATGTAGTGCTGATAGAACGAGAGTAGAAAGTGTGTCTGAAGTTCGTTATGTATTAGACGAATGTTCAGGTCAAACAGACTTCTCTGAAAATATTCAGCAGGATTGTCAGGAGTTTTTAATGTATATGCTTGATGTATTGCAAGATGAGGGTGTAGATGTAGATCACCTGTTTGGGCTTTCTTATCAATGGCAGCATGACTGCGAGAACTGTATGGTATCAAGTACTACTAGTGTAGACTCAGAAAGATTTATATATTTAACTTTGCCAGACAGTAAATCAGTCTCCTTTAATAAGCTAGTAAAAGCAGCTGATCACAACATGGAGTGTAGCCAATGTAAATCTGAAATGATGTCAACATTATTTATACGAAGATATGGCCAGTATGTCATTTTAATGATCCAACGATGTAGGCCTGATGGATCAAAATTGACAACTTTAATAAAAAAAGTGTTGCTTCGCAGTTGTCAATATCAGGAAGGACTTTTGTAACTTCAGCAATTATCTATCACGATGGTCCTTCAACAACATCAGGACATTACACAGCTTATTTAAAGTCTAGAAATGGCTGGTCATTCTGCAACGATTCTGTTGTAACTTTCAAAAAAAAATTGCCGTTTGACCTTAAAAATTCTTACCTGGTGTTTTTAAAACCAAAATTTTAAGGAAAGAATCTCGGGTTTTGCTCTGAGGAATTGCAAAAGGTTCATGAAGTAGAGGGAATGTAAGTCTGCAATGCTGTCTAGATTATTGGTCCAAAATTTTGATTATAATGTCATTTTAAAAATCCAACTATATAAACCTGATGCAAGTAAGTCTGCTTCATAGTAAGCAGTATCAGTGTCATAGGAAAAGTAGAACATGAGTGAGCAAGAAGGGTAAGATATTAGTAGTCCAGGATTGTGAAAGTAATCTTAAATGTTTTCTTTCTGAAAGTTGCGAAAATAGAAAATGACGGGATTTGATTACAAGAATTACAAGAGTTGTAAATCGCTCCAACATGATTTGGCCATGTGGAAACATGTGGTAGAATGTGAGAAGTCTTTTATTGTATGTAACATATTTTTCAAAACGATGGAGGTTTTCTTTCAGAAAGTGGCGGGCTGAAAATATTAATAGCACAACAGAGTGTACATAGGACATCCTTCGACGTTATGGAAAGTAAGTTAATTTTAAGGAGTTTTGAATTCAGATTTCTTATGTTGTATGGGTTTTTTAAACACAATCATTTTGATTGTGTTTTTTTTCCCCGCTGTTACATGATGAATACCTTCAAGTCACTGATTTAAGTGAAATTTGATACATTCTGAGAACAGCAAAAATAAACCATTTAACATGTATAATTAATGTTCTACTTTTTGTACTTATGATATACATTTAGAAATGTGAGGTAGATATCGAGAAACTGAGGCTTCTGTAAGTGTCAAAGTTAATGCTTACAGTGCTGCACTTCTGGGTACTGTTTTTTTTTAAAACTGAATAGGCCTCACCTCAAACAAACCTCTTGAAAGGACACATCTTATTTGCATCCTGAAACAATCATTTAAAATGTTAGACACAATTTTATGATGGCTTTACATCTCTTTTGCACTGCTATTGCATCACTATTGTGAGACATCAGCAGTGCAAAAGATGCACCATGTTCCAAAATAGGCCTCACTTCATCAGCATCAAGATACTGTTTTTTTAATATATATATCTTTAGGATTGTGTAGGGGACGTAGAGAAGCAGAGGCTTCTGTAAATGTCAAAGTTGTTGAAAAACTGTTTGTTCTTGAACCTTTTCCGTTGTCTTTTCTAATTTTTAAATACATGTTTTAATATTTTTGAAATGTTTGTTCTCTCTTTCACAGATTGAAAGTATGAAAAAAGAATTGAAAAAGTTAACAAGAATTATAAGGTAAATGTTTTCTACTCTTTTCGTTACATTTCAATCACATTCACCTACTTTAGGGCTTCAGACTATAGAGCTTTAAACAAAGATTATTTAAATGTGCAAATTTGGAGCTGTGCCCGTGGGTTTTGGTTCAATACACAAGTGCATTGACCTAAAATGCGTGTGCACATTACCAAATCGCCGTCTGTTTCCTCAGGCGTACTCCTCCCACACCTTTGAAGTGAAGTTTAGCTTCACTATAAACGCCCCGGCTGCTTTACCTTCTCACTCTACTGTCCTCGCTTCGTCCCCTCTCCTGTCTCCCGTGTGCATTTCTCCTCTCCCCCCCCTCACAGTAACGTCACTCACACACGCAACGCCATTCACACACGCAACGCCATTCACACACGCAACGCCACTCACACACACAACGCCACTCACACACACAACGTCACTCACACACACTACGCCATTCACACACGCAATTCATCCACGCAATGCCACTAATCCACGCAATACCACTCATCCACGCAACACTAATAATCCACACAACCCCAATTATCCACGCAATGCCTCTCATCCACACAACGCCACTCATCCATTTGCAAAACCAAACGAACAAACTCTTCTATTGTGAAACCTATTGCATTTTCAATGCTTGATTCTTTCACTTCCTTATGTATTTTGTTTTCCACAATTATATCCTCTTCCTTCTTTTCTTAGGTAAATAAATCTATTAAACACCATTTCTGGTTTAGTCCCTATAGCTGTCTTTCTTTTTACATCACTCTCTGTTTTCTTCTCTTGTACTTACTCCTTTTTTTTTTTTTTTTTAAATTGGGGTTAGCTCCCGGTTCGCGAACCGGAAAGCGAACTAAAAAAAACAGGTTGCCAGAGTGTTACACTTTCTAGCAATTTTTGTAAAAAGGGGAGGTAGTTCTGAAAAGAACTTTTTTTTTTTGTTTTATATATTTTTTTTCTTTTTAGAACATTATTTGTTTTTTTGTATTTTTTGAACACTTTTTTGTTTTTTTTGTTTTTTTTCAAAGGGAAAGAACAGAAAGAGGCATTGAAAAGGGCTCAACAGGAGCAACAAAAAAAAATTAAAACTTCTTGCGTTTGGAGCATTGGTGCTTCTCGAAAGCCAGATTAATTAATTTCACACTCATGTTTGCGCATGAAATTAATGTCCCACAATATAAGCATGTCAGCTTCAGATGGACAAATTTTTTTTGTATATTTGGTACTGTTTCGTTTGCCTCTGCCACTGAGAGAGAGATATCATTAGATGTTCTGGCCACCGAAGTTGGGGGGTTCTGTTGTAGTTCACGCATCTCAGCACGACTATAGTTGATTGGATGCCACCTCTGCATATGTCGGTGCATCGTGTAATTTCCAAAGCTGTATTTTTTATTAGTTCCCCTGGATAACTTATCTTGGCAGATAAGGCACGTAGCATGGCGTGCATGGACTTTTTTCTCTCCTGGTGGAATGGAGAAAAATTGCCAGATAAAGCTTTCTTTGCGATGAGATACCCGGGGTAACTCTTGGACAAATCGTGGTCCCTCTTCTTCCTCTCCGTCTTCTTGTTCCTCTTCCTCCTCTGTGTTTCCAATAAACTGTGCAGGTGGTCCTCTCTTCCTATGAGGAGATGGT
Organism: Lissotriton vulgaris; assembly: GCF_964263255.1. Lineage (NCBI taxonomy): Eukaryota > Metazoa > Chordata > Amphibia > Caudata > Salamandridae > Lissotriton > Lissotriton vulgaris. Next base: position 1,286,623,622 of record NC_141687.1, on the reverse strand, counting down.
GGTGGTGGTGGTGGGGGTGCAGAAGCTGAAGCTACCATTGAAGCCATTTTTTAATTAGAGCAAATGATCAGGTCTTCCTTTCTCAAAGTTGAAAGTCAGAGTGAGAAAAAAGGTGGGGGCTTTCATCATTTGGGAAAAAAAATAGTTCTAAACCAATGAAAAGTGTTATTTTTAGGTCACATGACCTAGTCTTACATCATTAGGAAACCAAAAGTGAAATGAACCAATGAAAACTTTAATAAACAAGTCACATGACCTGTTCCGCTCACGTTACGCGGAGCGCGCCGCGCCTCGATTCGCTTCCGGTTCGCGTTCCGGAGCACTTCCGGGAGCGCTAACGCGGCGCGTCATAAGACGCATTACGCGACAACGTGATATGTCGCGTTTAAGCGACGCGTCACGATGTTGATTTCTGATGCGGTAGTTGCGTGAACGGAACGTTTACCGGTTAGCGGACCGGGTCGCGGCATCAATTTGAGCTAACGGAAAGCTTCCCGGTTCGCGAACCAGGAGCGAACCCTAAAAATATATTTTTTTTAAATAATCATAAACATGTAAAACATAATTTGGGATATAAAGAAAAAGACATTTTACAGCTACAGATATTAGCTTTCAAAAAACCATTGAAATTCAATGAAAAAACCATAGGTTATAGACCATATATAGTTAGGAATTAGCATTTACAAAACCATATTTTACTCACACAAAACCATTGAAATTTCATATATAGTTAGTTGCCCTAACTATATATCGCGCACCCGCAATCCACTGCTGATGATGTCACATATTACATCATTCATGACATGCTCAGTGACATCACTGATGACATCTCAAATGACATCACTGATGACATCACTGACGACAACATCCAGTGACTGTGTATTTCTGTAAAGTTAAAATATGTCTTACATATTGAAGAATGAGTGGATGTATAAGTGTCTGGATGAAGGATTTAGTAGGTGCATGACTGACTGTATGAGTGAGTGATTAAATGTGTCTCACTGAGGGCATGAGTTAGTGACTAAACTGTCTTAATTTGTACATCATTATGTCTGTTGTTCTGTAAACTGCTGCATGTGTTGATCAGGAGCTATTTGAGTAACTATATGGGTTATTGATTGGTTGCCCAAGTATTTGTATGGGAGACTGGATGTGTGTGTGGGTGGCTGGGAGGTGTATGACTCTGTGCATAGATGTGTGAGCAGTTGATTCACTAGATGTATGGGTTCAAAAGTGCATGTGGAAACAGCTGTATGGGCGGTTGACTGTGTGCATGAGTGTATTGGTGAGTGAATGGATATCTCAGTGCTACATGTCAAAGTAAGTACATATGTAAAACACAGTACATGTGAGAGTTGACATATATAAATAACTGTGCATAATGTATATATCATTGTGAGCTTGTATCAGGGATTGTATAAGAGAGTAAATATGTGTTAGTATATGGTTGAATAAGTAAGGTGTGTATAACTGTATAGTTGAGGAAATGGAGGTGTGATTGATTCTTTGCATGATTGACTAGGTGTGTGAGTAACTCCATGGATGAGTGACAGTCTGTGAGTGTCTGTTTACACTGAGTGTATCTAAGGTTATATTAGAGTCTGAAGAGGTTCATCGTATTATCACATGAATGATGTCATCAGTGATGTGATCAGTAATGTCAAATGAGATGTCATCAGTGATGTCATCAGTGATGTCATTTGAGATGTCATCAGTGATGTCATCAGTGATGTCACTGAGCATGTCATGAATGATGTAATATGTGACATCATCAGCAGTGGATTGCGGGTGCGCGATATATAGTTAGGGCAACTAACTATATATGAAATTTCAATGGTTTTGTGTGAGTAAAATATGGTTTTGTAAATGCTAATTCCTAACTATATATGGTCTATAACCTATGGTTATTTCATTGAATATATATATATATATATATATATATATATAGATATATATATATATATCTATATATATATATATATATATATATATATATATATCTATATATATCTATATATATATATATATATATATATATATATATGCAGCAACAGCAGTCTTTCAAAGGCTCCGCATTTAGTCGACCCAGGAAAACCACACGAATCCAAAAAAGTAGATAAAGGCACAAGATTTATTTAAAGCTTCAGTCCAACAAAATCTGACGCGCTTCGAGCATCCGCCCTTGCTCACAGACAGTCAGTTAATGCGGCATACACATTTAAATACCCAGTGCTTCACAGTTTTTTTGTGTTTCAATTAGCATTTTTTTCTTTTTTTCAAACACTGCACCATGTGATAATGGAAAGAAAAGACATACTCCATTTCAAGCATTAAAGAGTCTGTTTTCCAAACAATAGTATCAATACTTGTTGTATACTACTCACAAATAAAGGGTTCAAATCCACAAATGAATTTTTTTTTTCAAAAGTCATTGATATTATAAGATACATACAAATATATATCTAAAAAATGGCCACAATTGCGACAATATGACGCCTATAATAAAATTGGCTAAAGTGCAAGAAGAAATCCAGCAAAGAACACGTTGTGTTACAATTCATTTAAAAAAGACATTACAATTTTCTTTAGATAAAACCCAAGCATTGTGCAAACTACGCAATTATGTGCAAACTTGTTTGGAAAAATAAAGTGCAAATGCAAAGTGCAATTTTCGTTGTTTATATACACTCTTAAAGTGACAAAGTGCAATGTTGTGCAAATTGATGCAAAAAAGTAAACAATTGGATAAAATCCAATATGAATGGGTTCTATATGTCTTATTCAAGTAACACAGCAATAGAGAAGTTAAATGCCAGAAATGCAAATGGCCAACAATAAATTTTGAGCCAAAAAAGGTAGAACAGAAGTAAAAACCACTTACGATATTAATGTAGTTTTGAGTAGGGAAACAGAAATACACAACTAATAACCCATGGCTATGTCCAAATGAAATAAAAAAAGTGTATCCCAAAAGAAAATCAGAAAATGGGAAAAAAAAGCTTATATGGTAACAACCATGAAGCAATTTATGATACGGAAGAAATAAAAAAGTGATGGAGTGTATGAGTGAAATTCTGTGTCCAAAGATAATGCCAAAAATAAAATAATACTGGTAGATGTTATTTATAGTAATCAGGAAAATTTGAGCAACAAAAGTTTTACAAAAATTTACAAACATTTTACAGGAAAACGTACAAATCTTCTGTATTGTTGAGCCCATTTGGAAATCTGCTATCTAATTCCAAGATAAACTGGGACTCAAGTCTCCATAAGCATCCTGTCTCGATCCCCACCCCTCATAGGTTTATCTACAGAGGCGATGACAAAATAGGATAGGCACTGTAAATCGTTTTTATGATTACTCTTAAAATGCCTGGCCACCGGATAAGATGGATCATTGTTCACGATGGCCCGCAGATGCTGGAGATTCCAAAAACTGAATGGTGTATAATACTGGTGGTTGATTTGCCAAATTTGCACGCCCTGCATGAAGTGCAGCGTTTGAAACCATGACGTGATTTCATCCACTCTTCCTTTTTCCTAAGTTCAGGAAAGTCATGACAAATATGTGATCTCAAGGAAGGGCCCTTCCGAAAGGTCACAGTGGGACCATCAGGCAGTCTAGGTTTTAGAACCTGATCAGTTAATAAGACCGGCCACCTTTGTGACATGATAGATCTTATTTGCCTTGCTTGTCTACTGTAGGCCGTTATGAGTCTAGGTGCTTCATTGTTGTCATCAAGGACACTCTCTGACCTGGTATTAGGCGTCTGATCTAACAAGGATTCACGAGTTCTGTTATTAGCCTTCTGCAATGCCACCTTAAGAGTAGATTCACGATAGCCCCTTTGTCTGAATCTCTCCAAGGCTTCATTCATGCAGAGTTCAAGATCACTATCTGAACTGCATATTCGTTTGATCCTGAGTAGCTCGCCTAGTGGGATATTGTCCACTACATGTCTAGGATGGGCACTGCTGGCATGCAAAATACTGTTGCCAGCAGTGCTTTTTCTATGTAATTTTGTAGCTAGGTGTCCATTGCGTACCAAGATTTTAACATCCAAAAACTCAGCCTCACAGTCACTGATAGATTTAGTAAATCTTAGATTTTCTAAGTTGGAGTTTAGACTGGCTATAAAGTTATCAGCACTGGCGAGATCTCCCCGCCACAAAACAAAAACATCGTCTATATAACGAATCCACAATAAAACATGTTTGTCAAAAATAATCGCATGTTGTCGCCTGAGGACCTGTTCCTCCCACCAGCCTACATGTAAACACGCATAGCTGGGGGGAAAACAGGCCCCCATAGCAACCCCACGCTTCTGCACATAAACATCATTCCCAAATAGAAAGAAATTATTGTTGAGACACCAAGTGGTTAGTTTCATCAATACTTTGTTATGACAATAGCAATTAATTGGTCTTTTGCCAAGGAAGAAATCGAGCGCTCTTAGACCAGATGTATGCTCTATGCTCGTATAGAGCGACTCGATGTCCAAAGTAATCATTAGCATGTCATTGCTCCATGGAATGTTGTTAATTTTAGCAATGAAATCCTTGGTGTCCTTAACATAAGTAGGTAAATCCATGACCAAGTTCTGCAAGAAGTAGTCAATATATTGTGTGACATGTTCTGCCACCCCCCCAATGGCCGAGATGATGGGCCGACCAGGGACGGGTTCAACCTGCTTATGAACTTTTGGGAGTAAATATAATTTGGGCAGAATTGGAAACTCTACATGCAGAAAGTCAAACTCCTGAGCAGAAATCATACCGTCTCTTTTACATTGGTATAGCAACTTTTTCAAAACATCTTTGGCATCATTGAAATGTTTTATGTTGGTTCTAGCATAACATGTTATGTCATTGAGTTGCCTTTTTGCTTCGGAGATGTAGGCTTCCTGGGGCCAAATAACTACATTCCCCCCTTTGTCTGCAGTAGTTACAATAATATTGTGGTTGTTACCCAGTTTCTTGACGAGTGAAAAATATGCAACTTCCTTTTTGCTTTTGTAACGTTTTTTGTGCTTTATTTTATAGTGTAACTTCTTGAGGTCCTCAACTACCACGTCCTGAAATACATCGATCGAATCCCTAGGCATGGTAGGATTAAATTTAGACTTAGGTTTAAAAGGGCTGATGTTGGCCCCTATTTGTGGAATGGAAGCTGCTCTTAGTTCTTCCTGAGTAGAGTTACAAACGGAAGATGTTACATTTTCAGAGGCCAAATGATGCAGAGTCAACAGAGATTTGGCGTACCTCGACGGTAGAGCCAGAGATACATTTTCAGTGTCATCAGAACGAGACCGCTCCATACCTTGATCATTAAGCCCCTCCTTTATTTTGAAAAAATTCTTGATTTTAAGTTTTCTAATGTACAGATAGACATCAATGCAAGTCTTTGCGTAATTAAAATCAGTTGGAGGACAATACGTTGACCCTAAACTTAAAAGTTGTTTTTCTGCTTCAGTTAGGGTAACAGTGGATAAATTAATAATGGTATATATATATATATATATATATTCACTGAAAAAACCATAGGTTTCACACCAGTTATAGTTAGGAATTAGCATTTAAAAAACCTATGAAATTCACTGAAAAAACCATAGGTTTCACACCAGTTATAGTTAGGAATTAGCATTTAAAAAACCTATTAAATTCACTGAAAAAACCATAGGTTTCACACCAGTTATAGTTAGCTGGAAATTTTACTGATATAAAACCATTGAAATTCCCACGTTATAGTTAGTCGGACTCACTATAACTTGCGCGTGCAATGCACTGCTGATGACATCACATATTACATCACTCATGACATGGTCAGTGACATCACTCATGACACCATCCTTGTGACATAGTGACAGACCTCCTTTCACTATAATGTAACCCTTGAGACACATATTCAAAAATAGAAACTGAAATTTTTTAAAAAATGGAGATACCTATATCAGTTACAACAAGCAATTCAGTAATTCCACTATCTATATACACATCCACTCATTCACCAATAGTTCTATATAGTCACTCATACATATACTCACTCATCATATGAAGTGATACACCTATACATCCTGTTACACACCGACATTCATCCAAAAGTTACTCACACACATATTCACACGTGCAAATAAACTATTGGACATCCATTTATTTGAATATAGAGTTATACACACACTTCCACCTTACTTCTATTTAAAATTACACATATTTATTCTCTTAAACAATCACTTATAGAAACACATACTTATTTAAACAGGAACTCTTACAATCTCTTACTCTCACATATACTCACTTATATACATCAATATTCATATATACTAGATTAAAACATATGTAGTTACTGATAAAGACACTAGTGAGACAGTCATTCACTCACTAACAAACACATATAGACACTCATCCACCCATACAGTCCTGTACATATGTTGTCTTCAAAACACATACAAACAAAGAGTCAGTCACTCATGCATCTATGTGCTAAGTAATACCCCCACCAAACCATATAGACACTCATACTGATACTAATAAAAATATCTAATAACCCATATACATACACATGAGTGGATGTGTATTAGATGGTGATATTACTGAATTGGTTGTTGTAACTGGTATGGGTATATCCACTTTTTTGAAAATATTAGTTTCTATTTTTGAATATGTGTTTCATGGGTTACATTACACTGAAAGGAGGTCTGTCACTGTGTCACAAGGATGGTGTCATCAGTGATGTCATGAGTGATGTCACTGACCATGTCATGAGTGATGTAATATGTGATGTCATCAGCAGTGCATTGCACGCGCAAGTTATAGTGAGTCCGACTAACTATAACGTGGGAATTTCAATGGTTTTATATCAGTAAAATTTCCAGCTAACTATAACTGGTGTGAAACCTATGGTTTTTTCAGTGAATTTAATAGGTTTTTTAAATGCTAATTCCTAACTATAACTGGTGTGAAACCTATGGTTTTTTCAGTGAATTTCATAGGTTTTTTAAATGCTAATTCCTAACTATAACTGGTGTGAAACCTATGGTTTTTTCAGTGAATTTCATAGGTTTTTTAAATGCTAATTCCTTTGTATATCGAGTTTCTAACCTTTTTTTTTTTTACAATTTGCTGTTTTTTTTTAAGTATTCATTTTTTCTTATAATTTTTTTCTTTTGCGCTCTGGGTGCGCGCTCCGGGAAGCTTTCAGCTAAGCTCTCCTGTAAGCTTCTCCGAGAGCTCATCTGAAAGCGCACCCAGAGCGCAACTGTCGTTCGTGAAAAAAAAATATGAATGAAAAGTTAATAATAATGCAAAACATTTCGTACCATACAAATAAAATTAGTTTTTTTTAATATGGAAAATGATTATGCATTTCTATAAAAGATTGATGACGTCACTTCGGCGCGCAACGTAAGTGCCCTCGGAAGCGCATACGTGCGCGGCGCATAAACGCACGGAAAAGCGCCTACGATCGCGCCACGTTTGCGCCCCGGAAGCGCCTACGATCGCGCTGCGTAAACGCACCCGGAAGTGCTCCGGAGCGCGCAGCGTAAACGCGTCGGGTCATGTGACCCTCAAATAACACTTTTCATTGGTTGCTAACAGTTTTTTTTTACAATGAATGAAATCCCCACCCATTTCCTTCACTTCTTCTTTCACTTTTGTGACTGAAAGACCTGCCTTTTTTGCTGCTCCATATTCCTGGATTCATCATGGCTGCCAGACCATCCAGCAGTGAAGATGACTTCATTGATGAAGAGCCTCCTACCCCAAAGGTGAAGGAACATTTCATTTGGAAATTTTTTAAGTTTCCAGAAGGCCAGAAGAAGGTGAATGCACCAAAAGTAGAGTGCAGGATCTGCAAACAGGTCCTGTCACGGGGTAACCCCCAAAAAAAATACTCTTTTGGGAACTTTACGATGATCCGACATGTGGAGAGGAGGCACCCCCAGAATTTTGCCCGGGAAAGTGTCAGGGCTCTGGCACAGGAGGTTCCCAGAGATGGGGCCTCTACATCAACAGGAGGAGCAACTTCTTCTGGAAGAGAACAATCTCAGGGGCAGGTAGCAAACATTCAACCTGCATTCAACCATGGGGTCGTCAAATGCAGATACTGCAATCAACTCCTCACCTATGGGGAGCAAAGTGTCCTGCTCATGGTTCGGGCATTGGAGAACCATCACTGCCCTTCCCACCCCTAATTTTTTTCTTTTCTTTTTGCTCCTGTTGAGCAGTTTCTATTCCCTGTTTTTGTTCCTCTTCAGTTAAAAGAAGAAAACCAAAAGTTCTTTTCAGAACTACCTCCAATTCTCATCAAAGAGCTATAATCTTAAAAAATGAAGAGTAAGTGAAATATAGTGCATTGATAATTGAAAGGAGAATGAGTAAGAAAGAACAGAAAGGTATGAGAGGTGAAAGGAAGTGAAGTAGGAGGAATGAAAGAAGGTGAGTGTTAGAAAAGAAAGTTATGACACAGTGAATAAACTGGAGTATTTCTGACATATCTGTAAACACAAAAGTAACGCATTGCAGGAGTGCGTCACAAAAGTGACGCAACTCCAGTAATGTGTCCTTTCACATGGAAAAAGCACCATGTGAAAGGTTTGCTGTGAAGCAGGCGCAAGATTTTGGCGCAACTGCATCCTAAAAGTGACGCACTGCGTCATTATTACCAAGCTTTTTGCAAGGAACACCCCCTCTGCATGCATTATACCTGACACTATTTTTTAAAAAGTGACGCATCTAGGTACATGGGTCACTTTTTAAAACTCTGCGCCATATTGTATCTGCATCAGGTATATTGTATGCAGAGGGGCAATCCCGCGCAAAAAGCTTGGTAATAACAACGTACTGAAATCTATGAGATTTCCCTGCGTCACTTTTAGGATGCTATTGCGTCAAAATTTTGCGCCGGCCTCGCATCACTTTTATGTTTACACATATGTCAGAAATACTGACGTATCTGTAGCTCCTTGCAACATGATTCGTCATACATTAAATATGACACATCTGGAATGTCATAAGGACTGTGGACAGAAAAGTGACGCATCACACCAGCAGTGTAATAAAATGTGCCTCGTTGCACTATATTTAAAGGATGCAACAGCATCCTAAAAGTGACGCAGTGAAATCTCAAACATTTCACTGCGTCGCTATTACAAAGCTTTTAGTGGGAGAACACCCCCTCTGCATGCATTATACCTCACGCAGATATAATGTGGCGCTTGATTTTAAAAAGTGACCCATCTACCTAGATACCTCACTTTTTAAATATAACGCAACGCGGCACATTTTTTTACACTACTGGTGCAATGCGTCACTTTTCTGTGCGCACTCCTTATGACATTCCAAGTAACGCATTGCTGGAGTGCGTCACAAAAGTGACGCAACTCCAGTAATGTGTCCTTTCAAATGGGGAAAGCAGCATATGAAAGGTCTTGCCTCAGTCTAACACCTGCTGTAAAGCAGGCACAAGATTTTGACGCAACAGCATCCTAAAACTGACGCAGTGAAATCTGAAAGATTTCACTGCGTCGCTATTACAAAGCTTTTTGCGGGAGAACACCCCCTCTGCATGCATTATACCTGACGCTATTTTTAAAAAGTGACGCATCTAGGTACATGGGTCACTTTTTAAAACTCTGCGCCATATTGTATCTGCAACATGATTCGTCATACATTAAATATGACACATCTGGAATGTCATAAGGAGTGCGCACAGAAAAGTGACGCATAACACCAGCAGTGTAATAAAATGTACCTCGTTGCACTATATTTAAAAAGTGACGCATCTAGATAGATGCGTCACTTTTTAAATATTGCATAACAATGCGCATTTTTTTACACCGCTGGTGCGTCACAAAAATTGACGCACAGGAAGCGCAAAACTAACAGCGCAAGGCCTTCATAAATATAATCCTGGATTTTCCCCGTGCTTCGCCGGTGCGCGTACCATGCGCTTCCCCCGCGCAAAACGAAAAAAAAATTTTAATGCCCTGCAGGACCCTATTTTAGTCCCTACATCAAACCTAGGGGGTCAGAGGGGGTCTACTCTTCCCCCTTATGGTCATTTGCCCCTTTTTTTTTCAAACCCCTTGTGTCTCGATTTTACCGAGACACAAGATGGCGGCCGCTCCGGACTGTTTAGAATGTTTACAGACAACTGAGAGCCAATCAGCTTCCTGCGCGCAAGTCGCGTGCCGCGCCTGGAGCGCACTCGGGTGCGCGCACGGGAGAGCGCCTATAGATATATATATTTTTTTGAACCTAAATTACTCAAAATCCACTGGAGCACATATCTTGAGACATAGCAAAGGCACATCGGGCTACCAGTCCCTACAATTTTGCCAAGTTTGGTGGAAATCCATTCAGCCGTTCGGGCTAAAAGTGAAATCGACCGCCCTATGGAAATTAACATGGGGAAAACGCGTTTTGGGACCCCCCTTTTATCTCGGCCCCCGCTTGACGAATCCCCCCCAAACTTTCAGGGAAGGACCGGACCGCCATGAGACCATTTTCCTGAAAATTTCAGGCAGATTCGTCAACCGGCGCCAAAGTTATTCAAAATAGAATGTTGAGATTTAACATTGAAAATTATCCTAACTATAACTACCTACTGGCGACCGCCAGTAGGTAATATATATATATATATATATATATATATATATATTTTTTTTTTTACATATATTTGTGTAATTTGGTTCCCTTCTCCCGGCTCACGCAGCGCTCTCAGTGGGTGCGCTCTCCTGCGGCTGAACCACGCCGCTACGTATTTGCACAATATTCTTTCAAAGAAAGAAAAACGGAAAACAATAACGTTTTTTGCTGGCAAAAAAAAAAGGGGGGAAAAGGAAAGGAAAAAGCAAGAAAATTTAATCAATTACAAAATAAATAAATATAAAAAAGCAGAAAAAAACACAATGGGAGTAAATGGGTGATAAAAGATTGACCCATTACTCAACCCAAAGAGACTCAACATATTCTTTGATAAACAACAAAGGAAAAATGTGTTGGTAACTCCAATTACCAAAATGCAAAGGGCCACCTGGAATGAACAGGATATGGATTCTGGAAGCTTTTAGATCAGTTTACGCTCCGGGTGCACTGCCCGTTTATACGCACACCATACAGAAATGCTATTATTTAAGGTGCAAATCGGCGAGTGGAGAAACCCTGAACCACTCAATTAGAGTAGAGAAGACTACCCCTTATTCAACAAACTTGGTTGCCGATGCACTCAATACGGTACACATATTGTTAAGTAACAATACAAAAGCAATATAGTAACAAATGACAGAAGTGTTTAAACAAAAACTCTCGTGAAGGGTAATTCTTGGAGTCTTTAATGCAGTATACAGCCAGCCGACACGTGTTTCATCGCACTCGCGATTCCTCAGGGCTGAAATGAACAGAAAGTTGACAATGGAGCATGTATCTCGAATGGGTAGAGTTACATTAAGACCTGGGTATCTGGTCTTTACATACTAGGTTTTAGCTTCTATTCCAGTGAGTGTACAAATATACATCTATAGTTCCTGAGTGCCACCACAACACATCCGTGTCGCAAGTGTGTAAATTATCATTATTATCACTACACGTGCTGGTGAATAGTGAATTTTGTGCTGACATGTAGATAGAACTAGAATATTTCTCTTGAGAGACAGAGTCTCTGGCTACAAAGTGGTTTATCTGTGTGCGACTCAATCACACTCCATGCTCAGTGAAAATTGTGAATGGTGTTAAGACTCTGACTCTAAGCGTAGATACGGCACATACCTAGATTGCTGTGTCCAGGTCAAAAGGTCTATGTATTTCACATGGAGAAAAGACAAAACGAAAATAGGAAAAATCTCATCACTCATTATCATATTTCAAGTGATAAGGCAAGAAAAATCGCAGTAGTAAGGCTGTGAGATAAAGAAAATTGAAGCTCACCGCTCAGCTGGTGATAATTCCGACCCAGCCGGGCTCTTGACGGAAGATACTCGGTATGAGTATATGCGATGAGAAGTGAGATTCTGTAACTAGATTAAGTAACCTGAGTCACTAAGAGCAAGTTGGCATCTCATTCTTTCACATGTACAGCCAATTTATAGATCTGGTATTTCTATCTATCATCGATTCACACGGTTAAGAAATAAACAGCGCATTTAACCGATAACATGACATATTCAGTTACTCTGAGGATAATACCTGCTCCTCTCCCTGATTCACCGGTATGGTGATTCACACATTAATCTCAAGTTAGGTTATACGTGTAGCCTAAAAGTTCGATATAAACTTACATGCACTGGTTTTGAATTTGTATTCTCAGGCTCGGAGGTCACAAAATATCGCAAATTCAGAGATGTTGCCCACGTCGAACAGGGTGTTGCTCTGTGGAAATTAGGGGCCATAATGATCATTTGTGCCCTTATATTATATTTCTATCAAGGATTTTAACTTTGGTGCAACAATGCGTTGGCTTACCTATTTAGCAGTGACAATTTCGTTTTATGCCGGGTATGGCTCTGACCTCATTGGACGCCCCAAGCTGCAAAGAAACCAGAATTACAATCGGAGTCAAACTCCTCGTGTATTAACACGACTGGCTTCCATTAGTAGACATTGCTGGGAATACGATATCCGTTCTTTCTGATTGCTTACCTGGATCAAGCTGAAGAGCGGCGTGTAGCGTGTCCGGAACCCCGAGCTTTGTTCCTGTTAGGACACGTGACCGGGTCTCTGGGGACGTTAAATGCGTGTTTACGCTACGCAATTGGTTGACTAGACCGATTGCTTCCTTTAGGTTCGGCCATATTGGATTCCCAGTAGAGCCCTGAAACTCACTGATCATAATGCGATCTCGCTGTTAGGTGATTAGTGAGTTAAGATATGATGGTCACAGGAACGAGTTACAATATGAAATTGTAATAAAAATGGGAGAGGGCAGAATTCTGGATATAGTCCAAGTATTATAGCATTATACGTGAAATATGTCGAAATGTAGTCGGCAAAGCGCGGTTCATGATAGTGAGGGAATTGAAGCATTAGATTACGACGTTGCCGGTCGATGAACGTTTGGATAAAAACTTTTGTTGCAATATCGGCTAAGCAAAGAAAGGAAGACATAGATAATCCTCCCGGTGAGCTTAATCGTGAGCACCGTGAATGAACATAATCACATTACCGGTGCCTGCCCCAGTCACACGTGGATGTCTAAGTGCCAATACACATATACAGCACAATCTTAATTTTCTCTTAAGTACATACATGTATAATTCTCAGACTACCCATTGCGAGACTTTACAAATGCAAAAATTAGTTAAAACAGAGTACAGGGGAGTTCTCCTAGCATGAGGGAATAGTAATCAGGGCTCGAGAAATGTACTCGCCCCCTCGCAAATGCGAGTCAATTTCTTCAAGGGCGAGCCAGTTTTCAGGCCTACTTGACCGGCCTGGCGAGTGACATCTGCTGCTGTCCCAACCTGAGTTTCCATGCACCTGCTGCAGTGCCAGGAGAAGGCTTTAGGGGGCAGCATGTTGAAATGATTAGCTGAAAATGCGGGCAAAGCACAAGTGTTGATTTGCTGATTGCAGCGCGGGCTCGGCCTGCTGAGGCCTAGTTGCAATCAGCCAATCAGATGATAGAAGATAATTTGTGCTCTTCGGACAAGTATATGCTATGCATGCTTACACGCTTCTCATTGGCTGATTACAGTTAGCAGCGGCAGGATATACTGCCAGAGAAGCGTGTAAGCTGCCTTTCCAAGCCCCGGCCTGCATGGGCGTTTTCAACCACAGAGCACAGAAGGACTGCCATATTCCGTAAGTGGCAACTCCACTGGCAGTAAGCTATGAGCATCACTGGTGCCCGAGCAGTGGTGAAATTCTCCTGCACCCCGGGTGTTGAGCCATCCAGGGAGCCCCTGTGAGTGGAGCTCTGCCCTGGCTGTGATGTAAGCCACCGTCTGTCAAGGACAGCTCAATCTCTCAGCGAAGGGGCCCGGGACGGTAGGTGCGCCTGGATGGAGACAGTTCCCCCAGCCACGGGTTCAGGGGCTCTTGCTCTGATTGAGGTGTGGGGGAGGGCAGTCGTGGCCGGTGCAGGAAAGCACTTTGGGGTGGGGCAGTGCGGGACGGTGGGGCCTACCGCACCTACACCGGCCGCGACTTGCATTGCATTTACAGTGGATTTTCTCGGAGCCTGTATGTTAAAAAATGCGCTGAATAATGTTACACGTCTTTTCAAATGACATTCAATGTTTTTTTTGGTTGTAAAGCTTGAAAAGCTCTGTTTCAGTGTGTAATTTCCCATTCGCCACTCTAGCACTTGCCGGACTCTTCCCACATCTTGCCCCGAGTGTACTATTGGTGATTCTCCTACACAAACATTTTTTAAATGGAACAGATTTTTACTTTCACAGATGTTGATACAGCGACCTGCGCATTATAAACATGTTTACACAGCTAGTGCAAAATGTTCTCCTCGGCGCAGCTACTGCTTAATTGTTATGCATGTGAGGCTGAGAGAGAGCATTTATGTGCGCCATTCTGAGCGCCAGTGCAGCTCTACACCTCTGCACTTTAATACCATCTCTCTCCTCGCAGATGGCTCCGCCGATCTTGCTATTTATTAATTGGTACCAAAAATGTCAAGCAACTTGAATTTCCTGCAGCCAGTAAAGAAACGCACCTGCCCAGGAAAAAGAAATGCACATCTATTTATTGACTCAACAGTGTGTGTGCGCGTCTTGCACTTCTTACTAACAGGCCCAACTAACATGTGCGTCACACAGGCTGTAGAGCCTGTAGAGATGGAGCACCAAGCTTGACTCCGCACCGTCTGCTTAGCCACTTTAGTAGGCTGAGTAACTTACCATCAGGATCCTGTGTCATGGGGTGGCATTCTAGAACGGGTGCCGCAGCTGGCACATTTCCGGCAGTCATCAGTACTTTCCAGTTCCTCAATCTCTTGTACCACAATTACCTTCTCGGTAAATCACAGTAAATGGCGCTTTTTACTCAATTGTACAGCAGCTGACCAAGCCAAGGTGCTGATGGCCGCTCGTGTAACTTGCAGAGAAAGAGAGGGAGGGGGATGTGTGGGTGAGCAAGGTGGACCAATTTCTGGCTAGGGGCCCAGGCCACTGCAACATCTGTTCTCCCATTGTTCATTATCCATTGATCATTTAAATATTGTATGTAGGTTATGGAGCCTGGGTCTGTATTACAGTCCTGCAGTAGTTTATTCTGCTGCGCCTAAAGCACACACAATTATTAGAGTGCAGTGTAAGCAGAACTCAAGTTGTCGTCAGAACAGCCTGTTATCCTGCCAGTATTACAAAGCTGTTTATGCTTTTTGTGAATCTAGACACATCTTAGGGAGGTACTTGGGTATTAAATAAAAATTTGCTGTTTACAATTTGGTTGGCCAACGTTTTCTTGGGTTGTTGGCGCTGCAAATGTTTTGAAGAAAATTTGTATGCAA
This sequence comes from Lissotriton vulgaris, assembly GCF_964263255.1. NCBI lineage: Eukaryota > Metazoa > Chordata > Amphibia > Caudata > Salamandridae > Lissotriton > Lissotriton vulgaris. Next base: position 1,286,608,162 of record NC_141687.1, on the reverse strand, counting down.
CCAATTTGTGGGTCAAGTGCATTGATATTAGGTCGAGTAGAAAATTCTACTCACTCGACCTGCAGGTCCAGTAAGATTTTTTAGATTTGTCGACCCCTGGTAATAGTACATTCATAATGTCACATATTCTAAAATACTGATCTGTTTACATTGTGATGTGTCATAGTAACATATCCATGATTGACATTCTATAATTCAGTTCCCCAGGAAATATTGCATCTCCTGGTCATAATTAAGTCCCCGTTCTACAGATTTGAGACGCATGATCCAGGTTGCCTCTATGCGCCTGAGTCTCAATTCTCGGTTGCCACCTCTGATGTCTTGAGGGACTATTTCTATGCCAAAGAATTTGGCCACTTTGTTGGTCCTGTCTCTTTGGCAGGAAGCTATATGCAAGGCCACCGGATATTTAGGATCACAATTCAATATCGCCCTTATATGTTCCATCATTCTCTCTTTAAGTGGTCTGATGGTGCTCCCTACGTAAAACTTTCCACATTCACATTCTATGATATAAATCACAAATTTAGTGGTACAATTAATGTTACTCTTAATGACGAAGGAAACACCATCTGGACCCATGAATTGAGTTGTGCCGTGTTTAGCCCATTTACACATGCTGCAAAATCCACATTTGTAAAAACCTAGGCTATGTTGTGTCATCCAAGTTGTTTGTTTGGTATCTCTAGGTACCGTGGGACTCAATTTACTTCTTAGTGTATTGCCTCTTCTGAATGAAATTTGAGGTCTGTCCGTAATATGATTGGTGAGAGCTATTTCTGATCTCAATAAACCCCAATGTTTTGTCAGGCTTTTCCGTAAAGCATCATGGAGTGAATTGAAGTCAGTTACCATTCTAATTTGTTCCCTTCCACAGGTGGTAGGTTTGTGTGTGGTGGTGAGAGAATGTATTCTCTTGACTTTTTTTACTCTTTTTTCGGCTTTCTCAATAGTCCTATTTGAGTAACCTCTGTTATAAAATCTTTCCTTCATGCTCGTCAAACACCTCCCGAACTCACAGTCCTCACTACAGTTCCATTTTGCCCTTAGAAACTCGCCATAGGGTATGGCGTTTATTTGATGTGGGGGATGTGAGCTCGAGGCATGCAAGACTGCATTGCATGCAGTGGATTTCCTGAAAAGTCTACTGTGAAGACAGTTGGACGATACATAGAACTCAATGTCCAGGAATTCAATATTCGTCCTACTCCAATTCATCGTGAATCGGATTTCCCAGGTGTTGTCATTTAGATGTCTGAAGAAGTCTTTTAGAAGCTCCTCAGATCCAGACCAGATTAGGATGCAATCATCAATATATCGACCCCAAAATATAATGGAGTCGATATATTGAGCACCCTTTTTGCTCCAGATAAGGTCGGATTCCAATGCGCCCATGAATAGGTTAGCAAACGAGGGTGATATTTTTGAGCCCATGGCCACTCCCTTCTTCTGACAGTACCAGTTTCTGTCAAACATAAAAAAGTTGTTTTTGAGTATCAGTTCAATCATTGTAGACAACATTACAGTGTGTTGCCAAAGTGTGGCCGGTCTGTTATAAAGAAATTTGTTCACCGCCTGTATGCCTAGATCTAAGTTGATACTGGTATACAGTGAAACTACATCTAATGTGGCAAGTATAGATCCCTCTTGCCACTGGATGTCTGCTAGGGTGCTCAGAATATGTTTGCTATCCTGTATGTAGGAAGGCAGGTTTCTGACAAGGGGACCTAAAAAAAGATCCACATATTCAGCTATCCTTTCGGTAGGGCCCCCAATGCCAGAAACAATTGGTCTCCCTGGTGGAAAAGGGAGTTTTTTGTGGACTTTTGGAAGAGTGTATAGCCATGGATAAGTTGGTCTGAACACTTTGAGATATAGAAACTCTTCCTCGTTTAGTAACCCAGATTGTTTCCATTTTAACAATTGTGAATTAATCTCCAGTGTTAAAGGACCCATGGGGTTATACGTCAGGCGTTCGTAGCAGGACTCGTCTAGTAATTGTTGTGAGATTTCATGGTGATAGTCTATACGATCCATTATCACTACGTTGCCCCCTTTGTCTGCTTCCCTGATTGTGATGGTGTTGTCGTTCATGAGTGTAGTGAGTGCACGTCTTTCCCCATAGGTGAGGTTATCTTAGTATTTGAACATCCTGTCCTTTCGATGACGATTCAGGTTATCCAGATCCTCTACCACACGTTTGTGAAAATTATCTATGGCATTGCCACCAGGTAGTGTGGGAATCCATTTGGATTTGGATTTTAACCCACTGACAATGCTATAATCAGATTCTATGGCCAGTTCTTCCAATAATCGATCCATATCAAGAGGAGAGTCCTCCATATCAGTCAATGACAACAGAAGGTGGGTTGTATGCACATCTTTTATTGACAGGGAATCAGACGTACTTGGTACAGGTGTAATTCTCATTTCTCTCTCCCTTTTCTCCAACCCAAAGAAATGTTTTTTTAGTTTTAGGTTCCGAATGAATTTAAAGAGATCAATCTTTAGCTTACAGATGTCTCCAGTGGCATATGGGTTGAAGTTTAATCCCTTGCTTAAGAGAGAAATCATATCTGGAGTAAGATATAGTTTTGAGAGATTGATAACCTGTACACCCTGATTCTCTACACTTACTGATTCTTGTTGGCTCCTGATCTCAGTTTCCTTCGATAGTCTTCTGAGCTTGCTGCCCCTCCCTCTCCTTGTTTTGGCTCTGATTGGTTTCTTGGGGGCACGTATCTGTTGCCCTTTCTTATGCGTAAAACCTCTTGAAAAAAAGCTGGCATGTTCTGTCTGTCTTGATTATCTGAGTCCCCCCCAGTAGTATTGACAGAATTTAGAGAGGTATTACTAGATGACAAGGAGGCAGGTTCTGAGTTCGTTTTATTTCTACTGTCAGTTTTGGAGCTACTCGGGATCAGAGAGTCATATTTTTTATCAAAAGTAAAAATTCTGCCACGTGTGTAGTCCAACTCGTCCCTTCTCAATTGCCTGGCTTTCCTGTTTTTAATATCCGATTGGTGTTTCAATAGGATTTCATCCAAAATGGTATAGTTCTTAACTGTTGGTTCGGGCAGGTTCAGATCTTTAATTTCTTGTTCCAAAGTTGCAATATCTGCTTGCAATTTGGTGACTTTCCGTTCTGAGCTAACAATCAATATCTCCATGAGAGTAATGGAGTTGTTAGTAAGAGATTCTTCCCATTTTACCATAAGGTCGGCATCTAGGTCGTCATAGGTGGGGAATATCTGGCCTCTTAAGCCTCTAGGAATACGTTTCAATCTTAAGTATTGTTTTAGAGTCACCCCATCCCACCATTTGGAATTTTCTAACTTCTTTAGTCTCTCCAGTTTGAGGAATTTATCTTTAAGACCCTCTACGTGAGGTATTATCCTCAGAGTAACTGAATATGTCATGTTATGTCATGTTATCGGTTAAATGCGCTGTTTATTTCTTAACCGTGTGAATCGATGATAGATAGAAATACCAGATCTATAAATTGGCTGTACATGTGAAAGAATGAGATGCCAACTTGCTCTTAGTGACTCAGGTTACTTAATCTAGTTACAGAATCTCACTTCTCATCGCATATACTCATACCGAGTATCTTCCGTCAAGAGCCCGGCTGGGTCGGAATTATCACCAGCTGAGCGGTGAGCTTCAATTTTCTTTATCTCACAGCCTTACTACTGCGATTTTTCTTGCCTTATCACTTGAAATATGATGAGTGATGAGATTTTTCCTATTTTCGTTTTGTCTTTTCTCCATGTGAAATACATAGACCTTTTGACCTGGACACAGCCATCTAGGTATGTGCCGTATCTACGCTTAGAGTCAGAGTCTTAACACCATTCACAATTTTCACTGAGCATGGAGTGTGATTGAGTCGCACACAGATAGACCACTTTGTAGCCAGAGACTCTGTCTCTCAAGAGAAATATTCTAGTTCTATCAACATGTCAGCACAAAATTCACTATTCACCAGCACGTGTAGTGATAATAATGATAATTTACACACTTGCGACACGGATGTGTTGTGGTGGCACTCAGGAACTATAGATGTATCTTTGTACACTCACTGGAATAGAAGCTAAAACCTAGTATGTAAAGACCAGATACCCAGGTCTTAATGTAACTGTACCCATTCGAGATACATGCTCCATTGTCAACTTTCTGTTCATTTCAGCCCTGAGGAATCGCGAGTGCGATGAAACACGTGTCGGCTGGCTGTATACTGCATTAAAGACTCCAAGAATTACCCTTCACGAGAGTTTTTGTTTAAACACTTCTGTCATTTGTTACTATATTGCTTTTGTATTTTTACTTAACAATATGTGTACCATATTGAGTGCATCGGCAACCAAGTTACCTGGAATGAACAGGAAATGACATCATCAAAATGTGAACATTTCAAGGGTGACTTGCTAAGGGGTCAGTTGATCGTGAACAAGGTGTTTGGCAACATCGAAACGTGTCGATCTGACACGCTTTAAGCCCTTTTCTAAATGATAAGAAAATACATTGAAAACGTGTAAAACATCACTTCAGGAGTGCGGCCGGTTTTTCTTTCTTTGAAAGAATATTGTGCAAATATATATATATATATATATATATATATATATATATATATATATATATATATATATATATATATATATATGTATATATATTGTCTCCACTCCTGAATCTCTTTCCAGAAATCTGACACCAACACTCAGGTAAGTTTCTCCATTTAGCTTTTTATTTTCGCATGACGCGTTTCGGCACACCTGCCTTTCTCACAATGCGGAATCATATATATATATATATATATATATATATATATATATATATATATATATATATATATATATATATATATATATATAAAGCATCTAGATATATAGACTATTTTCTGAACCCTATTGTCAGAACACTTCCATCATATATAAAAGATTCCACTGATTTTTTTAAATGTATTTTTGATATTTGTTGGGACCCCACTACTATGGTCCTATTGACATTGGACATTTCTACTCTATATACGAGTATAAGGCACATTGACGGCTTAAAAGCTTGTGAGCACTACCTGAATAGAAGACCAATACGCCTAGCATCACAAAATAGGATGATACTAGAGATCATGGAATGGTGTTTATCTAAGAACATTTTTCTCTTTGGAAATGATCTTTATATTCAGGAACGTGGGACCGCGATGGGCACCTGTTTTGCTCCTAGTTATGCCAACCTTCATCTCGGCTACTGGGAGGAACAGGTGCTCAGAGGGGGCCCGCTTGATCATTGGTCGGAACATATCCTTCTGTGGGTACGATATATCGATGATGTCTTCGTGCTGTGGCAGGGCACGGAGGCATCAATCGGTGTATTCATTGAGGAGATCAACCAGAATTCTTTAAATTTGGAATTTGTGGGAAACTTCAGTAAGGTTTCGATTGACTTCCTCGATATTAGAATAATCCCTATGAATAACAAGTTAGAAACCACTGTGTTCCGTAAACAGACCGCGGGGAACTCAATACTTCACGCGGAAAGTGCTCATCCAACTGCATTAATAAGGAGCATTCCGTTTGGGGAATACTATAGGGCCAGACGTACATGCAGCAGTAATGAACAGTATAACACCATCGAAGAGGAGATGACCCAGAGATTCCTAGAAAGGGGTTATACCAGAACAATCCTTAAAGGTGCTGCTAGTAAAGCAAAAAAATTGACCAGGCAGTCCTTACTTTTTGAGCCGTCAAGAACTCGTAAATCAAAGTCAAAACAATCAAATGGTGGCAGCTCTAGGTTTATCACTACTTACAATACTAAACACAAGGAGGTGAGATCAATACTAAAGAGACACTGGTATTTGATTAGAAACGATCCGGTGTTGGGTTCCAAGGTAAAGAACAACCCTGAGATAACCTATAGAAAATCTAAGTCATTAAAAGACTTAATTGTTCGTAGTGATTTTGTAGATAAACGCAAGAGCAACGCCGACTGGCTTAGATCAAAACCTGGTTTTAAAAAGTGTTTTAAGTGCAAAGCTTGCCTACATGGTTTGAATCGCGCAGAGTTTAAAACAGCTTTTAACAAAACTGTTAAAGTAAAAAGTGCCATAACATGCAAAAGTGAATTTGTTGTGTACCTTTTACAATGTCCTTGTCCTAAAATCTATATCGGAAGTACGATTTTACCTGTACACCAACGAATTTTGCAGCATAGAAGAGCAATAGTCAACCAGGATAGGTCCTACCCGGTGGCCCGACATTTTGAGCTTCACCATCAAAGCAACCCCGAAGGTCTGCAATACTCTTGTATTGCAGAAGTCCCAAAAAAGAAAAGAGGGGGGGATAGAAAAAGTGAGTTGAGGAGATTGGAGACTTACTTTATACTAGAATTTAATTGTAAGGAGCCCCAGGGCCTGAACGTGGATGAAGACCTTTATACCTGCCTGAGTTGACCTGTAAATATAATGAATTGTTTTCTAAACCTTGATAATTCCTGAACCGTATTTTTAGATTTTTTCATTGATGAATTCTCTTTTAGATGAAAATTTCTTTGTGATTTTAATGGTCTAAATCTGAGCTTTTACCTTTTATAACTTCATGGGAAGAGGTGGTTTTTTGTCTTCTTAGACTTTGGCTCAGGGAAATTTCTGTTGCAATGAAGTAATGCTGTTCTTAGTCCTGGGATATGCACTGACACTTTGAAGGATATTTGGGAGTGTGCAATTCGAGTGAAATGTTTACATCAATGAAGTACTGTATTTGAAGTTAAAGCACTTGCACTTTTGTACTAAATTGTTTAAGCACTAGCACTTTTTATCTTCTTAGTGCAATATCCAGTCTAATTGTTTACATTATATAATGGTCTACTGACTAAAGCACTTGCACTTTATGATTGTAATAAGGTTGATATTGATTGACAGCATTATGACAAGCTATATTCCCTGGAATACAAGAAATGTATTATGATTGTCAGAGCCAGGACACATTTACTTGGAACTGACCTGTGCTAAATGGGATACATCGTTGCGTTTTGACAATATGAGAGGTATAGATGACCTTTTCCTCACTTAACAGATAGGGTTTGGCTTTGATGAAAAAGGCACTTGCCTCAGTCAACTTAGGTACTGTCGTACATTTAAGCCAATATATTTTTCTGAAATATAAACATGCACTTGCACTTTAAAAAAAATCTGAAACTGTTTTTTAGGGGAATGTCTCATTTATTGAGAACAGTTTCAAATACCCCTATAAACACTATGTTAAATAAGGATAATCAATCTTTTGTACATCAAAATACCTCTCTCAAATGTATTGGGAGAATGTCAAAATGGCCGCTGTATTCTCACTAACAGTGTGTTCCTTTGTGAGTCCCTTTTTGATTCCTATCACCCTTCCCATGTTTTGAAAAGTGATTGCTTTGACACGCGAAAAACATCCTGATCAAGGGAGCCTGACTCCCGAAACGCGTAGATGGATGCAGAATAAAAAAGCTTTGTTATAACTTTGCCCGTGAGTGCCTGGACGCTTTCAGTGTGACACTTGAACAGCTGGGATCTTATTCCGAATATATATATATATATATATATATATATATATATATATATATATATATATATATATATATACATATATATATATATATATATATATATATATATATATATATATATATATATATATATATATATATATATATATATATATATATATATATATATATATATTACCTACTGGCGGTCGCCAGTAGGTATATATAGTTAGGATTTTTTCCCTATGGGATTTCTGAAAATTCTATGTCTAATAACTTTGGCGTTTGTGGACGGAATCGGCTGAAATGTTCAGGAAAATGGCACATTTTGTTTCTGAGGAGCCCCTGAAAATTTGGGGGGTGTTCGGCAAGGGGGGGCCGAGAAAAAAGGGGGGTCCCAAAACGCGTTTTTCCCATGTTAATTTCCATAGGGCGGTTGGCCTCACTTTTAGCCCGAACGGCTGAATGGATTTGCACGAAACTTGGCAAAATTGTAGGGACTGTTAGCCCGATGTGCCTTTGCTAGGTCTCAATATATGTGCTCCAGTGGATTTTGAGAAATTAACGTTTAAAATAAGATATATATCTGTAACAGCGCTCCGGGTAGCGTTCCGGTTCGCGTACTTTTCGCGTAACGGAACTTTGCGCACGGAAAGCTGATTGGCTCTTCGGTGTCCGTCAACATTCTAAACAGTCCGGTGCGGCCGCCATCTTGTCTCTCGGTAGGATCGAGAGACAAGAGGAGGCCAAAACAAAGGGGGAAATTTCCATAAGGGGGCATAGTAGATCCTCCCTGACCCTCTAGGTTTTATGTGGAGGTTGTAAAAGGTCCCAGCAGGGCGCGTGGTGAGCGCCTAGTACGCGAACCGGAAAGCGTTCTGGGCAGCGTACTATAAGGATAATAGAATGATAGACTTTTTTAATACTGAATGACTGAATGTTAATTGTTTGTTGTTTTTTTTTTTTTTTTTTTCTTTATTTTTAAATTTTTTTTATTTTGATTGTGTTTCATACTTCATTAAACTTTCTAACATTTCAGTGTCAGAAATGTCAAAATTGAATATAGGGTGTAACATTTTCTCATTTTGAAGCAGGTTATCCACTGCTTCAACACATTGTAGAAGTTCGTGGTCTCTACTTTGATCCATAAAATCATCAATTTTGTCTTGGCTGCTCTCCTTCAGTTCAATTGAAAATGTAACTTGTTGCTCGCCTTCCATTTTGCCTGAAATTTTGAATAAAAAATATATATTAGTAGAGATAGGGCACTGTTGGGATTAATGTTAGATAGGCAGTTTGAGGCACCATTTGAGTGTCTATTATGTTATTTTTCCCTTTTTAAATGGAAAGCGTACCTCATGGGGCACGTTTCTTGTAAATACGCTCCCACTTGCGGTTGGCAAATTTAGATTTTGATTATGGGAGTTACATAGGCATGTTAATAATGTCCCAAAAATGGTGTAAGGGCATAATCACCATTTAAAAAGGGTAAAATAACATAATAGACACTCAAATGCCTTATAAATATGACCCAAAACAACCTATGAAGCTCTAGCAGTACATATCCAGAAATGTAATTGATTTCAAAAAATCGTTTTTAAACACAGCATATAAATCAATTGTATACCTGCATTCAAGAGGAAATGACTAAAAATGTCCTTGAGACATATGAAAGCGTTTTCTGGAATGCCCTAGCACCATTTTTGGGACATTATTAACATGGCTATGTAACTCCCATAATCAAAATCTAAATTTGCCAAGCGCAAGTGGGAGCGTATTTACAAGAAACTTGCCCCATGAGGTACGCTTTCCATTTAAAAAGGGAAAAATAACATAATAGACACTCATATGCCTTATAAATATGACCCAAAGCAACCTATGAAGCTCTAGCATTACATATCCAGAAATGTAATTGATTTCAAATAATGACTTACTTCATTGGTAGGCCTTCACATGTATTATCTCCTTTGTTTTCTTCAGTGAAAATCTTATCTGCAACCATGTGTTGGCCTCACCTCAAACAAACAAAACAGGGGATGGACCGAATGTGGATCAATGACACACATTCACCCCAGTCCAAAGATCTGGGCCTAAACAAACCTTTAGATAGGCCACACCTTATCGTCATCCTGAATTAATCATTTAAAATATTAGGGAGAGATTTATGATTGTTGTATGCCTGTTTTGTACCATTGTGTGTCATTTTTGTGATTCAGTGCTGGTGCAAAAGATTTGCTATGTTAAATAATAAGTAGGGCATTAAGTTTTTGATGACTGTTATTCATTTACTGTTTGGTAATAGTGGTTAATAACATTTTTTATTATATTTTTCCACAGATTCAACTGCAGATCTTTTCTTAATTTGAAAAATGCCAACGAAAAATCGAATTAGAAAGGCTAGAAAACGTCAAAGACAGCAGGATGATCTTTTATTGCAGCAGTCTCTTCCCCAAATACTTTTCAAAACACCAAGAAAGCTCCGGGTAAGAGCACAAAATCATTCTTAAGAAATATTTTTAGTAAAAAAAGTATTTATCTCAAAAATGTTTCAGTCCAGAAAAAGAAAAGCAAATTAAATGGAAAGGAAAGACCCATCAAAAATGTTACTGGTAGAGGAAGAGATAACTCTATGCATGATAGTAGAAGGAAACAACAGTTTAGGGACATTCGAAATCGAATGTTCCGTAACAGGATAATAGTTAATTTATTAAAAAATATTAAGAAAGGCCAACAGAAAGCGGCATTTTATAAGAAGAAGAAAAATGTAGAGAAAATTATTGATCATGCTTTCGAAATTAAGCGAAAGTTGTTTATTTTGGTAATCAATAGAATTAGGAAACTAAGCAAGGTAATTTCTGATTTCAAAACAAAAAGTAGATGGAAGAGAGTAGTAAATCGTAGTAACTTTTGTGAAGTTTTTTCCGGAGAATGGATGCATAGTTCAAGTTGTGAGGCATTTTTTAATGAGGAGAGTTATTTTCAGGATAATGATTTGGTGTTTGCAGTTGACACCAGTGGTCGAGCTTATGAAGTGAAGGATGGTTGTCCAGTTGAAAAAGAAAAACTTGTGACAACAGAGACAGAAGAGGCGCTAAGTGATGAGGTTTTCAGAAGACGTCCTAAGGGTCCTGTGTACATTTGGAAGTGTAGTTCTATTTGCAGTGTGCGACAGGTTTCCATCAATTTGCTTTGTGATTTTATACGGACATGTAATAAGAAAAGTTTGAAGCAGAAAATGAAGTTGTTGCAAGATTTAGATCCTTGCAGAGTGAGACAAATGACAGGTTTGCGTGGTCATTCACTGGCTTGTCTTTCCAGGAGAGTATGCCAGAGTGTTTTTCATCATTTCAGGATGCTAGCAGTGCATCATAATAAAGTGAGAAAATTAGTGAGAATGTTGTATTATGCTAAGAGTCCAGCAATTATGCTTAAACAATTATGTGCTGTTCTTTTGCCTGGTTCTGAAATAGATGTGAAGAATATTTGTGAAGAAATTGAGTTTTGTTACTTTGGTAGTAGAGATGAGAATGTTCAAATTGACCCAGAAGTAGAGGGTAATGTTGAAGATAATGTTCAGGTTTCCAGTACAGATAATTTTCAGAAGGAAATTCCCACGTTTCAGATGAAATCAAGTGAGAGGCCTAATTTCACTTGTGTATGTTGTCGACGCACTTATTATAAGAATCAGACTAAGTTAGTGGATTTATATGCAAAAAGTGAAAGGGAAAATAATAGTGAATGGAAGGATTTTGCCACATACTTGATGGTAGAAAATTATTTTGATTTGGGATCGGATCAACGTGTGTGTACTTATTGTTGTAATAAATTAAAGCAAAACCAGATACCTGCTAGGGCAGTTCATAATAATCTGGAATTGGTTGAGATTCCTTCTGAATTGAAGGATTTAAATACTTATGAATCTATTTTGATTCAAAGTATCCATCCCTTTCAGGCTATTGTAAGAATGGAGCCAAAGACAGGGAAGTTGCCTCCAGCAGATTTACAGAGAGGATTAAAGGGAAGAGTTGTTTATTTGCCTCTAGATTTGAACAAAAACATTAACACAATTGGAGTAGAAAAAGTGGAAGAGGAACCTCTGGTTATCTTGGTTAATGGGGTTCCGACAAAGAATAAGAAAATATGGCAAGATTTAGTGGATGTTAGGAAAGTCAAAAAGGCAACTTTGTATTTGAAGAAAAATAATAAGTACTATAAGAATGTATATGTTGCAGAAGAGGAAGTAAGTGATGAAGAGGATAGCGATTTGTGTGCTGGCCAAATTGAGAAAGTAGAGGCCTCTAAAAGTGAAGAAATATATGAACATTATAGTGTTCATCCTTTGCATTCCAAGGAAGTCATGGGGAATGCTATTGAGTTGTTTCAAATGAAACAAGCCAAAGGGAGTCCCATTAGTGTTTGGGAGGAAAGTTTGGAAGCTCGGTGTTTCCCACAGCTATTTCCCACAGGTCGAGGAGGAAGATATGATGAGCGACCTCATCAAATTCCTGCGTCTGAATACCGGACTTTACGATTGTATGCAGAAGATCCTAGGTTTCGTCAATGCATTCCCTATTTGTTTCATCTCCTGTTTGAAAGCGATCTGTCTGGACTGTCATATGCAGTGAACCACATCTTAAAAAGTGGTATACAGATGCGAAACATCTCGGCAAGTGATTTTATGCATAAAGTCAATGTCCAAGACAGTATTTTGGATTCTCACTTAATTAATCTCATGGCGTGTCAGCGTGGTACTAATGAGTACTGGTACCGTCGTCATGGTGATTTAAAATGTATGCTGAGGAACTTAGGAACTCCGACATGGTTCCTCACTCTGAGCTGTGCCGAGTATGGCTGGGAAGACTTACTTGAATTTCTACGAGAGGCAAATGGAAATATTGAAAACATTGAATTCAAGACACCTGGAGAACTGTGTTCTTTGGATCCAGTGAATGTATGCAGGTACTTCAATCATAGATTTGAAGCTATGATGTCTTTCATCACAAATAAGAAGAATCCACCTCTTGGAGAGGTGTTGGATTTCTTCTGGAGAAAGGAGTACCAAGCAAGAGGTGCTCCTCATATACATATGTTGTTGTGGATCAAGGATGCACCTAAATTTGGAACAGATCCGGATGACTTAGTGATGAATTTCATAGAACAGTATTCTACGTGTGCTGTTCCACACGCAACGGAGAAGAAAAGCCTAAGAGAACAAGTTCTATGTTTCCAAAGCCATCGTTGTGGAAAGTACTGTCGTCGTAAATTCAGAAACAAGGACAAGTTCTACACCAAATGTCGTTTCAACTTTCCACGACCGGTGATTTCTAAAGGAAGAGTGAACAGTTTGATGTCTTCGCTGCGACATAATGTGACGAGGAAATCACCCAAAAATACATACAATTTGAAAAGGAACGAAGAGTCCAAGTACATCAACGACTACAACCCAGTGATTTTGTCCATGTGGAATGCTAACATGGATATACAGTTTGTGGCTGCCAACTGTATGGCTGTGGCTCGGTATGTGACATCTTACATCACCAAAAAAGAAAAGACAGAACTGAAGGATATGTGGAAGGACATTTCCCATGAAAAGAGCCTCAGCAAGAAGTTGTACAGTTTCAGTCTGAAGATGTTGTCGCATCGAGAAATCGGAGCTTACGAATGTTCTGATCGATTGTCTTCAGCAAGTCTCTATGCCAAATCCAGGAGTATCGTTTGGGCGAGTCTTGGTCTTGCTGCAACGCGAAATCGAGTTCTAAAACCTGTCCGGGAAATTGAGTATTTGGCAGAAAAGGAACCAAACAGTACCGACATTTTGAAGACCAACATGTTGGATACATATTAGCCAAATCGAAGCAGTCACCTTGAGAATGTTTGTCTATATGAGGTTCTACAAAATTATATATTCAAGAGGAACATCAAAGAAGATATTGAGAAAGGAGTGTATGCTGTAATTGGAAGTGAGGGATGCCTGGTCAAGCAAAGAAAATGCCAATTAGTAAACCATCGAAAATTGAGTGGCGAATCTCCAGAAAAAAAGGAGTTTTTCTATTTAGCACTTTTGCAACTTTTCAAGCCTTGGCGTGCAGAAGAGGAACTGCTTGGAGATTTCCTCTGTTACGAAGACTCTTTCACTGCTGCTAAGGAGACCATAGAATGTCCTGCTTTTCCCAAATATCAAGAAATGCTAACTTTGGAAATTGAGCAGGATGCAATGATTGCAGCCGAGATTGCCAGAGACAGTTCTCAGGACAGTCAGAGTTCTGTTTCATTGTGTCAAGATCCACTTGGAGGACCTATTATCGAAAATGAAGCTGCCACTGCTATGAATGAAGTGGAAAGAGCCATGGCACATGCTCAGGAGGATTCAGTTAACTTAGAAGACTTGGAAAAACAACTCAACGTTGAGCAGAGGAAAATATATGATGAAGTTACCAAGCAAATTGAGCATGGATTAAGTCATGAGAAGAAAGAGTGCTCATGTACATCGTTGAAGCCTGTCCGACTGTACGTGAGTGGAGAAGCGGGAACTGGAAAAAGTTTCCTCATTAAAGCAATTTCTTGTTATTTGCAGGAAAGGACTGAGTCATCGCTGTCTTGTGTTCTCACCGCTCCTACTGGACTGGCAGCACATAACATTAAAGGTATTACTTTGCATCGTCTACTGATGCTGCCAGTGGAGCATGACAACAAATTACAATACCACAAGTTATCTGGGGATGCTTGCTGTGAAGTTTCAAGAGTCTTGAGGAAAATGAAACTACTTATCATTGACGAAGTAAGCATGGTTTCCAATGTCATGCTTGCCTTTGTGCATTTGAGAATGCAAGAAGTACTTAAAACTGAATATGATGTGTTATTTGGTGGCAAACACATCATTGTTTTCGGAGATCTTCTGCAGCTGACACCAGTAAAAGGTCAACCTGTGTTCAAAATACTTACGCATGAAGATACCAGGAAGTGCCTAGGGAGCATTGGCAATGTCAATATATGGTTAAACTTCAATTATGCTGAACTGCATGAAAATATGCGTCAGGCGAAGGATGAAGATTACAAGAATATTCTACAAGATATTAGAATTGGAAAAGTGACCGAGCATGGAAAAGAAGCTTTAAATGCACGATTACTTTCAAATTTATATCCCGAACAAGAGATTGTGCCTGAGAATATTTTTCAGAAAATTACTGAGAAGAAATCCGGAATATGTTTGATGCCAACTCTTGCAGAATGTGCCATCTTCAACAACAAAATGTTGAATTTAGAAAAGCAAGAGATTGTGAAACTTGAAGCTATTGACAAAATAGAGCATATGGGATCAACAATTATTTTGTCAGAGAATTTGAAATCAATATTGGATTCATTAGAGAAGACTATATCTAAAACTGCGGGTTTTGAAAAGACTCTGAATGTGTGCTTAAATTGCCGAATCATTTTGAGAAGGAATTTACATGTTGAAAGAGGTCTGGTAAATGGATCAATGGGTAATGTTGTTGATTTTGAGAAATACAGAAATAGAGATGGAATAGAATTTTTAAAAATTAAATTTGATGGCATTGAGGAAGTACAGCTAATTGGTCGTTGTTCTGCTAGGTTTTTGCTTGTTAAAGACTTATATGTTCGCCGTAAACAGTTTCCTGTTTGCTTGGCATATGCGGTGACAATCCATAAATCGCAAGGTTTAAGTGTAGATAGTGCATTGGTGAATATTGGCAGTTCTGTGTTCAAAGAGGGTATGGCATATGTGGCATTGTCACGAGTTAGAACTTTATCGGGATTGTACTTGATTGACTGTGATGTCACAAACATTTGTGCGGATCTAGATTGTGTTAAGGAATACAATAGGTTAAGAAGAGAGTATGCGCCACATTTGCCTCAATATCCTTTGTTTGAGAAACGTGTGGTAGGCCGGAAACGTAGAAATTTCAGTAATAGTAGGGAGGTTGTAGCAAAAAGACCAAAAGTCAATGAACCGACAATTGTTAGCAGAAAGAAAGTGGATTCTGTTGAAGATGTTGTCGGTTTTCAATTTGAAAACAGTTCTGGTGTCAACTGCTATGCAAATGTAGTGGTTAATGTTCTCTTTTCACTAGAGAGTTTAAAAGAACAGATTCTGTTGAATTCAGAACACATTTTATGCTGTTTGTTGAATTCTGTTTCCGAGAAATGTAGCACTGATCAAACAAAAGTAGAAAGTGTGTCTGAAGTTCGTTATCTGTTAGATGAATGTTCAGGTCAAACAGACTTCTCTGAAAATAATCAGCAAGATTGTCAGGAGTTTTTAATGTATATGCTTGATGTATTGCAAGATGAGGGTGTAGATGTAGATCACCTGTTTGGGCTTTCTTATCAATGGCAGCATGACTGCGAGAACTGTATGGTATCAAGTACTACTAGTGTAGACTCAGAAAGATTTATATATTTAACTTTGCCAGACAGTAAATCAGTCTCCTTTAATAAGCTAGTAAATGCAGCGGATCACAACATGGAGTGTAGCCAATGTAAATCTGAAATGATGTCAACATTATTTATACGTAGATATGGCCAGTATGTCATTTTAATGATCCAACGATGTAGGCCTGATGGATCAAAATTGTCAACTTTAATAAAAAATGTTGTGGCTTCTCAGCTGTCAATATCAGGAAGGACTTTTGTAACTGTAGCAATTATCTATCACGATGGTCCTTCAACAACATCAGGACATTATACAGCTTATTTAAAGTCTCGAAACGGCTGGTCATTCTGCAATGATTCCGTTGTAACTTTCAAAATAAAATTGCCGTTTGACCTTAAAAATTCTTACCTGGTGTTTTTAAAACCAAAATTGTAAAGAAAAAATCTCCGGATTTCCTGTGAGGAATTGCAAAAGGTTCATCAAGTAGAGGGAATGTAAGTCTGCAATGCTGTCTAGATTATTGGTCCAAAACTTTTAATTATAATGTCAATTTAAAAATCCAACTATATAAACCTGATGCAAGTAAGTCTGCTTCATAGTAAGCAGTATCAGTGTCATAGGAAAAGGAGAACATGAGTGACAAAGAAGGGTAAGATATTAGTAGTCCAGGATTGTGAAAATAATCTCAAATGTTTTCTTTTTGAAAGTTGCGAAAATAGAAAATGACGGTATTTGATTGGAAGAATTACAAGACTTGTGAATCGCTGCAACATGATTTGGCCAAGTGGAAACATGTGGTGGAATGTGAGAAGTCTTTTCTTGTATGTAACATATTTTTCAAAACGATGGAGGTTTTCTTTCAGAAAGTGGCGGGCTGAAAATATTTATAGCACAACAGAGTGGACGCTGTTCATAGGACATCCTTCGACGTCATTGAAAGTAAGTTAATTTTAAGGAGTTTTGAATTCAGATTTCTTAGGTTGTATGGGTTTTTTAAACACAATCGTTTTGATTGTGTTTTTTTCCCCGCTGTTACATGATGAATATCTTCAAGTCACTGATTTAAGTGAAATTTGATACATTCTGAGAACAGCAAAAATAAACCATTTAACATGTATAATTAATGTTCTCCTTTTTGTACTTATGATATACATTTAGAAATGTGAGGTAGATATGGAGAAACTGAGTCTTCTGTAAGTGTCAATTTTAATGCTTACAGTGCAGTACTTCTGGAAAGGGGCGACCATTCGGTCCCCCCGAACGTATGGTGGAGTACCACGATCCCCCCGGGAAGCCATCTTGGGCGGGAGGCGAGTCTCGGCTGGTATGCCCGAAGCGGCGTAGCCGGGGCGCGCCTTTTCCCGCCCTGGAGTGGGTTGTCCCAGACACTGACGCGACCGGCCACGCCCTCGGAGGCAGGCGGGGGCGGGTTTACGCCCGCCCTGAAGACGGATAAAAGGAGCAACAAGCCAAGAAAGCATCCTCTTGTTCCTGTGCTCTGAAGCTGCACCTCCCCGCTGCACGTGAGCTCGAGACGGAACGAAGAGCCAATTTTGAGCGTTATAATCTTTCTTTTTGTCTTCCAGATATCCCGTCAGAGAATGCCCAAGAAAGTCGGAAAGCGGGTCGGTACCGATCAGATGGTCCGCATGCTCATGAAGGAGGTAGCCGATTTGAAGAAGCAGATGGCGGCTAAGAACGGGGAGGGAGGACCGAAACGGCCTTTGCCGGGAGTAGTCCCCGGTGGGAGAGGCAAGAGGTCCAGAAGGGGGGCGCTTGGGGGGGAAACCCCGGTTCCCGATACCCCACTTGGGGAGCCAACCCCGGTGCCGAAGGAGGGGAATCCGATCCCCGTGGTGGTCACCCCCGTGACCGGGGAAGATATGCCTCCCGAGTTAGCGGCACAATTGGCAGCGTGGTTGGGAAAAGATAGCGAGGGCACCACGGCTGACGACGCCCGGGCAGTAATGAGACAACTGCGGGAATCTAGGGAGGCTGTGAAGGCACCATCTTCTGTTACCCCGCCGGTTCCGGCGGCGGAAAATGCAACAGGCCCAGGTTCGGCGGCAAATACAGCTTCTGGTGCAGGTAAGCGGCCATTGCCGATCGCGGTGGAGGGGTCTGTACCTTCACGAAGGGAGAAGGTGGCTCAGCATGTTCCACTGGAAATTAAGGAAAAGATTTGGGCGAATAAGTATGTTAATATTTTTTCTTTGCTTACCGACCATTACGAGATGGAGCATGTAAAGAGCCAAAAGGAGCTCATGCATCCGAGTGTTTCGCGCGCAAAAATGGCCGCCTTTAAGGTTGACGAAAACATTGGTACTTGGGGCAGAGCGTGGGGCATTTTTACCTCCATCATGGGCGAGCGCAGGCCCGAGTTGCTGACCGAGTTGCCTATTTATCAATCACGTATCATGGAGTATTCCGTAGCGTATGGGGGCAATCAGTGGTTCTGCTATGATAATATTTTTAGAAAAGCTAAGGAACACGACCCAGTTCTGACTTGGGATTGTTACGACTCCGTGTCATGGCAAAAAATGGAGAGTACAGGAATGTTAAAAGTGCCATTGTCAGGGAGTAACGGGGGTGAATCTTCCCGCCAATACTCTGGGACACCCTTTCGGACGGGTGCAGGTAACGAGTACCACTCGAAGCCGGGTGGCAACGCAGGTAAAAGGGGGATTTGTTGGAATTTTAACAGAGGTAAATGTACGAGGCCCCAGGGGTCATGCAAGTTCAGACATGAATGTGGGGGGTGTGGGCAGCCATCCCATCCTGAGTCCATGTGCAGAGCCAAAACGGGTGATAACGGTGGTAAGGGAAGCGCCAAACAGGTCTGAAATAGTCAGAGGGGCGCCTTTACCTACTCCGATTGATACCATGGCAATGATTCCTTGGCTCAGCGAATACCCGGATCATGCTTCCGCTGGGGTGTTGCGAAACGGGTTTTCATATGGTTTCCGCATCCCAGTGGGGGATTTTCAGGGCGTAACAAACTGTAAGAATCAACTATCGGTCTTGCAGCATACGGCTGTGATACAGGTAAAGATTGGGAAGGAGGTGACTCGAGGTCGTGTCGCCGGCCCATTTGATTTGCCACCGGTTGCTAACTTTGTTTGTTCCCCTCTAGGGGTGGTCCCCAAGAAGGACCCGGGTGAGTTTCGGCTGATACATAACTTGTCAGCCCCACGTGGTCTTTCCGTGAATGATGCGATAGACCCGGAAGTGTGTTCGGTGCGGTACGCATCTTTCGATGAGGCCGTCGCCATGTTGAATCGCCTGGGGCCCGGGGCGCTGTTGGCAAAATCAGACATCGAGTCAGCGTTCCGGTTGCTCCCGGTACACCCAGACGATCAGCGTCTCCTTGGTTTCAGGTTTCAGGGTTGCTATTACATGGACAGATGTATGCCAATGGGATGTTCTATATCTTGTGCCTGTTTTGAAAAGTTCAGTTGTTTTCTGCAATGGGTCTTCACAAAGAAGACGGGTTTTCAACATGTTATGCATTATCTCGATGACTTTCTGTTCCTGGGGGCAGCCGGGGATCCAGAATGTGGACAGGCTTTAAATGAATTTTGTGTCTTAATGAACCAATTTGGTGTGCCATTGGCGCCAGGTAAGACCGTGGGTCCCTCGACTTCCCTCGAGTTTCTGGGGATCGAGCTCGACTCGGTAGAGGGTTGTTTTCGATTACCAAGAGAAAAGGTTTTAAAATTCAGGGCATCCCTTGAAACATGTATTAGTGAGACTAAGGTAAAACTGCATCAATTGCAACAAGTGGTGGGCCAGTTGAATTTTGCCCTGAGAGTAATGCCGATGGCCCGCCCCTTTTCCCGCTCGATTGCACGAGCCATGGTCGGCCTGAAGGAGGGTCATCACCGCACGAGGCTCTCGGCAGAGGTTCGCCAGGACATGCGCATTTGGTTGGCGTTTCTGGCGGATTTCAATGGTCGAATTGTCTGGAACAAACCGGCGGTGTCCTCTGAGGAGCTGGGGCTGTGGACAGATTCGGCGGGGAGTATAGGTTTTGGTGCCATATTCGGCACACAATGGTCGGCTCAAAAATGGCCGTCATGGTGGCACGAGTGCGGATTGACGAGTAACATTGCTTTTCTCGAACTTTTCCCTATTTTGGTGGCCCTGAAAACTTGGCCTGAGGGGTTCCGGGATCACTCTGTGGTGTTTTGGTCTGACAACATGACCGTGGTTGAGAGTATCAATAGTCAGGCTGCAAGTTGCAAATGGATGCTGAGACTGCTTAAAGAAATTGTGTTATTGTGCATGCAGTTGAATGTGCTCTTTAGGGCAAGACATGTCCCGGGGGTACTGAACCAAGCGGCTGATGCGCTTTCTCGTTTCCGTATGCAGGCCTTTTGGGGTTTTCTGCCCACAGCGGACCCGGTGGCGGCACCCTTTCCCGAAGCTCTCTGGTCTCTCGGTGCCCCGAACTACAAAACCTCGTGGGAGAGAGTTTAGCACCCAGGACAAGGAAGGCATACGAAGGGGCGTTCCTTTCCTATTGGTCCTTTTTGGGTTCTGCTAGGGGGGAGCTTTGGGGCCAGGAGGAGCTTGTCGTAAAATTTTTACTGTCTTTACATCAGGCAGGCAAATCAGTAGCTACGGCCCAGAGGCATCGGGCCGCCATTTCCTTTATGGCAAGGGCTCATGGGATCCAGGACCCGACAGCGTCTTTCGTGGTGCAGAAAGCGCTACGTGGGTGGCAACGCCTTGAGGGTCGCAGAGCAGATGAGAGGCACCCGATAGGTCTGGATAGGTTGGCCCTGTTATTATCCGTACTCCCTGCAACGTGTTCATCACAGTATGAGACAGTGTTATTCCGAGCCGCTTTTGCGCTAGCATTCCATGGGGCTATGCGGGTAAGCGAACTAGTGGCGAAGAACAAGCAGGATACGATGGGGGGACTGTGCCGAGAGCACATTCAGGTCAAGGGGGAGACGATGACTGTCTCGTTTGTCAGGTCCAAAACCGATCAGAGTGCGATTGGGGACTGCATAATCATACAAAGGATTCCCGGGTCTTCCATGTGCCCTGTGGTTTGCGTAGAGGAATATTTAGCGCAAAGGGTGGCATCATGGGGGGGGACCTTGTTGAGACACGCTGACGCCACCCCACTGACGAGGTTTCAGTTCCAGCGGGTGCTTGCGATGTCGATTTCGGCCGCGGGCTTGAACCCCGGCGAGTTTGGGACCCATTCCTTTCGGATAGGGGCTGCTACAGAGGCTACAGCCAGGGGTCTGAGTGTAGAAGAAGTAAAACGTGTGGGGCGTTGGTCCTCGAACTGTTATAAGAGGTATGTGCGGTTGCACATGTTGTGAAGCTGTAATGATGTACTCACGCTTCTTGTTTTTGTTTGGTTTTCAGTTGCGCAAGCCTACGAGGCGGGGCGGACTGTGCAGTCGACCCGACACCTGGGGACCAGCGGTCAGACATCACCGGCTGTGAAAAAGGAGGTGTGGGTCGTGGGCCACTCATACGTGAGGCGTGCCGCGGACGTATTCAAAGCAGGTGACATGATTCACGTGGCTGGGGAATACGGGTACAGTGTGTACTTCTACGGAAAGGGCGGGCTCTGTATTGACCAGTTTCAATCCTTTTTCGAGGGTTTGTTAGGGCGGACAAGGTCACCGCCGTCTATAATCATAGTCCATCTTGGGGGCAACGATTTGGTGGCCACTGGTAGACGACTTCTTCTTGAGGCAATGCTTTCCACAGTAAGTTGGTTGGCAAGAAGAGTTCCAGGGTGCACAATTGCATGGTCCCATATGATCCCGCGAAAAGTGTGGCGGGGGGCTATTTCGGTTTCTGCTCTGAATCATTCAGTAAGGAAAATAAATAACAAAGTGAGTAGATTGTTTCGTTCAAGTACACTGCATTCTGTTTCGCATGGTTGTATCAAAGGGGACAGTATGTATTTGGGGGATGGTGTTCATTTGTCCCGGGTGGGGAATGAGTTACTCATAGGAGACCTCATAGCTTGGTTAAAGAGTTTATAACATGACCTTTAGACAGGAGTGGTTGTGGGGGGTCCGGATAGCCGGTCAACTATCCGGCCTGTGGCGGTAAGGTCATGATCGGTGAGCAGTAATTGGAAGATCCCTATGGGGGGGCGTCACCCATTACGGATGGGAGCGCTCGGGGGAGGTGGCCATTGGCCCCTCAACGGGGAGGCGGTCCCGTCTAAGGATAGGCCGCCGGAAGGAAAGGAAAGGTGGTCAAGGCCCCTTCCTGGATAGGAGGGGCTACGGGCCCTCCTGGGGAATTTCCCGGGGCCAGGACATCTGCGACGGCAGATGGGTAAGTTGTGTGGGGTTCGGGAGGGGGTCTACGCTACCTCTTAGACACCTCACACGAGTCCTCGGACGACCGTTTAATGGCGTCGAGTTCATTGGGGCCCCCGTCAAGTCCAAGGGAAATTGGTAGATGCACTTGAGGTACGCCTCTGTGCGGTTGGTCCCCTCACAAGGGAGGGTGGTATTTCTGGTTTAGGGATCTGACACCGGTTACGACCTTGCCATTGGCCCTTAACGTTAGGATGTACAATTTCAAGTCAAATGTTTTGTAGGATGTTAGTTCGGCTAGGAGAACCTTTGTATTAGAGATCTGTTAAGGTTAGCCAAACATCGTAATGTGGAAATGAAATTGTACATAATATGAAACTGTTATTTTAATGTTTTGATTTTGTTTCATATTTTAATAAATACGGCCGGGAGGGTCACTCCCTCCCGCCTTCCAAAAGTTCAGAACCGTTTCCGGTTTCCCATCCTTGGGGATTGTGTTGAGAGGGGGTGGCGGGTATCTCAGCCATATGGGTACTGTTTTTTTTTTTAAACTGAATAGACCTCACATTAAAGAAACCTCTTGAAAGGACACATCTTATTTGCATCCTGAAACAATCATTTACAATGTTACACACAATTTTATGATGGCTTTACATCTCTTTTGCGCTGCTATTGCATCACTATTGTGAGACATCAGCAATGCAAAAGAAGCACCATGTTCCAAAATAGGCCTCACTTCATCAGCATGAAGATACTGTTTGTTTAAAATAAATATCTTTAGGATTGTGTAGGGGACGTAGAGAAGCAGAGGCTTCTGTAAGTGTCAAAGTTGTTTAAAAACTGTTTCTTCTTGAACCTTTTCCCTTCTTTTTTCTAATTTTTAAATACATGTTTTAATATTTTTGGAAATGTTTGTTCTCTCTTTTACAGATTGAAAGTATGAAAAATGTTCTTTAAAAGTTAACAAGAATTATAAGGTAAATGTTTTCTACTCTTTTAACCCGCATTCCACTGCTGATGATGTCACTGACTATGTCATGAATGATGTAATAAGTGGGCATGTTTTACTTCAATGGTAGGTCTTCACATGTATTATCTCCTCTGTATTCTTCAACAAGCATAAATTTGATATGCAACCCTGAGTACGCCTCACCTTAAACAAACTTTTAGAGAGGACACACCTTATCGTCACCCTCAATCAATCATTTATTCTATCACATTTAACATCTATTAGTTCTACTGCTTCATTTCTTTAATCCTTACTTTCCTGCGTTTGCTACTTCTCTCATTCCTTTCTCTATTACTTAATTATTCTACTCCTTCCAGTATTTTTCTCACTCCCTCTCTTCTCATACTTCTTCATTATTATTCACTCATTCTGTCTCTATTAATGTTACTGTTTCTGAATGATCTCAAAAAAAATTTAAAACAAGAACAGTAAGTATAAGGATAGGAAACAGACATTTATGTTACAAGAAAGACAGCTATAGGAAGTAAACAAAAGATACTGTTACTCGCAATCCACTGCTGATGATGTCACTGACCATGTCAAAAATGATGTAATATATGACATGATCAGAAGTGAATTGCGGGTAACAGTATCTTTTCTTTACTCCCTATAGCTGTCTTTCTTGTAACATAACTGTCTGTTTCCTTTCCTTGTACTTACTGTTTTTTAAAAAAAAAAAATTTTG
This sequence comes from Lissotriton vulgaris, assembly GCF_964263255.1. NCBI lineage: Eukaryota > Metazoa > Chordata > Amphibia > Caudata > Salamandridae > Lissotriton > Lissotriton vulgaris. The sequence continues at coordinate 1,286,584,250 of NC_141687.1, read as the reverse complement.
GGTTCGCTCCTGGTTCGCGTACCGGAGTGCGAACTGGGAGCGAACTAAAAGAAATAGAGCTTGGCAGAGTTCCAAAAATTCTACCAATTTTTTTTTATAATGGGGAGGTAGTTCTGAAAAGAACTTTTTTTTTGGTTTTTGTTGTTTTAATTTTTTTTATTATTTTTCTGAACATTTTTTATATTTTTTTGTTTTTTTCTGAACATTTTGTAATTTCTTTTGTTTTTTGGGGGGAGGGGGGAAACAAAAATGATTCATTGAAGAGGGCTCAACAGGAGCAACAAAAAAAAGAAGAATAAATTTTTTGGGGCGTTTCGGGCATACATGATTTTTGATTGCTTTTATTATAAGAGTAATGCTACTTTCTCGGTAGCATAATAATTGGTTGCACCACACGCACACTTGTTTTACTTCCCCCATGTCCATTTGAATGTTCGGGATCAACTCCCTCGCCTCTGGTCCCGATACTTCTGGCACGACAGATCTTCTCGCCATTGCCGGGGGATTTTGCTGTTCGTCGCGAAGCTGAGCAGCACTATAATTATTTGGGTGCCACCTACTCATGTGCCTGTGCATTGTAAAATTTCCAAAACTATATTTTTTGTCCGTCCCCCTTGAAAGGCGTTCATCGCAAATACGGCAGAAGACATATCTTGCATTGACTTTCTTTTGCCCTGCTGGAAATTTAAAAAATTGCCAGATGAAGTTTTCCTTTCTGTTGTACCTCCTGGGCTCCTCTGGCAAAAACTCAGGCTCTTCCTCCTCTTCCTGATCTTCCTCTTCTTCAAAGATTGGTTGAGCAGATGGTCCTTTCTTTCCATGAGGAGGTGGAGGTGGTGGTGGGGGAACACTAGCAGAAGCAACAACTGAAGCCATTTCTCTAGAATGTAAAAGGGTCTTTCTCTCACCAAGATGAAAGTCAGAGTGAGGAAAGAAGGAGGGGTTTTCATCATTTGGGAAAAGCAAAAGTTCTAAACCAATGAAAAGTGTTAATTTTAGATCACATGACCTAGTATTACATCATTAGGAAACCAAAAGTGAAATGAACCAATGAAAAGTGTTATTACCGAGTCACATGACCTGCTGTGTTTACGTTTCGCGCTTTGCGCCGCTTTCCGGTCCGCTTCCGGGTCCGCTAACTTGGCGCGTCCGCTGACGTATTACGCGACAACGCAAAACGTCATTCTAACGTAACAGTTACGCTAAAAGAACGTTTACCGGTTCGTGGACCGAGTCGCGGCTTTAAAATGAGCTAACGGGAAGCTGACCGGTTCGCGGACTGGGAGCGGAACAAAAAAAATTTTTTTTTTAAAATGTATTAAAAACATGTAAAATATATTTTAAGATTTAAAGAAGAATACATTTTACAGCTACAGATATTTTCTTTCAAAAAACCATTGAAATTCAATGAAAAAACCATAGGTTATAGAGAATATATAGTTAGGAATTAGCATTTACAAAACCTTAAAAATTCACTGAAAAAACCATAGGTTATAGACCATATATAGTTAGGGATTAGCATTTACAAAACCTTATTTTACTCGCATAAAACCATTGAAATTCCATATATAGTTAGTTGCACTAACTATATATCGCTCACCCGCAATCCACTGCTGATGATGTCACATATTACATCATTCATGACATGGTCAGTGACATCACTGATGACATCACTGATGACATCTCAAATGACATCACTGATGACATCACTGATGACATCACTGATGATATCACTGATGACATCTCATTTGACATTACTGATCACATCACTGATGATATCATTCATATGATAATACGATGAACCTCTTCAGACTCCAATATAACCTTAGATACAATCAGTGTAAACAGACACTCACAGACTGTCACTCATCTGTGGAGTTACTCACACACCTAGTCAGTCATGCAAAGAATCAATCACATCTCCATTTCCTCAACTATACAGTTATACACACTTTACTTATTCAAACATATACTAACACATATTTACTCTCTTATACAATCCCTGATACAAGTTCTCAATGATCCATACAGCCACTCACACATTCACTGGCTCTTATGCACAGTTATTTATATATGTCAACTCTCACATGTACTGTGTTTTACATATGTATTTACTTTGACATGTAGCACTGAGATATCCATTCACTCACCAATACACTCATGCACACAGTCAACCGCCCATACAGCTGTTTCCACATGCACTTTTGAACCCATACATCTAGTGAATCAACTGCTCACACATCTATGCACAGAGTCATACACCTCCGAGCCACCCACACACACACTCAGTCTCCCATACAAATACTTGGGCAACCAATCAATAACCCATATAGTTACTCATATAGCTACTTATCAACACATGCAACAGTTTACAGAACAACAAACATAATGATGCACAAATTAAGACAGTTTAGTCACTAACCCATGCACTCAGTGAGACACATTTAATCACTCACTCATACAGTCAGTCATGCACCTACTAAATCCTTCATCCAGACACTTATACATCCACTCATTCTTCAATATGTAAGACATATTTTAACTTTACAGAAACATACAGTCACTGGATGTTGTCATCAGTGATGTCATCAGTGATGTCATTTGAGATGTCATCAGTGATGTCATCAGTGATGTCACTGACCATGTCATGAATGATGTAATATGTGACATCATCAGCAGTGGATTGCGGGTGCGCGATATATAGTTAGTGCAACTAACTATATATGGAATTTCAATGGTTTTATGCGAGTAAAATAAGGTTTTGTAAATGCAAATCCCTAACTATATATGGTCTATAACCTATGGTTTTTTCAGTGAATATATATATATATATATATATATATATATATATATATATATATATATATATATATATATATATATATATATATATTGCACAATATTCTTTCAAAGAAAGAAAAACCGGCCGCACTCCCGAAGTGAGTATATATATATATTCACTGAAAAAACATAGGTGACAGGGAGTTTATAGTTAGAATATAGAATTTTAAAAAACTTAGAAATTCACTGAACAAAATGAAGGATCCTGGGACGTTATTTCTAGGCTTAGATGTCACTCATACAAAACTGGAAATTCATCAGTTATAGTTACCTGAGATAGCTATAACGTACGCCCCCGCAATGCATTGCTTATGACCTCACATATTACATCACTCATGACATGGTCAGTGACATCAATGATGACATCTCAAAGGACATCACTGATGACATCAACCACGGAACCACTCAGACATCCACTCACAGACCCACACAGACACTCACGCACCCACTCACAGACCTATTCACACCCACTCACTCACAGTCCCTTACAGGCAGTATTCACACATCCAGTGACACATGCACACCACTCGCACACCTGCTGACAGACCCATACAGCCATTTACATATCAAAATAGCCACTTGGACATTCAGCTTAACACTGATAAAGCCTCTCATACAAACATACACTTACTGATATAGCCACTGACACACCCTAACACACTGACACACACTAACATTAACATTAACACACCCAGGGACACATTATTACAGACACTAACACACCAAGGGACACATTGTTACAGACACTGACACACCCAGTCAAACACCAATAGAGCCCCTAACACTCTCAGGCACACACTGATACAGCCACTGACACACCAAGGCAAACACTCATACACCCAATAATACACCCACTCACACACAGATAGAGCCAATTACACACCCAGTTAAACACAGATACCGACACTGACACACCTTGACACACAAAAATACAGCGACTGACACAACCAGTCTTACACTGATACACACACTTACACACCCAGCCAATCACTGATACAGTCTCTCAAACACCCATACACACACAGACACTGACATACCCATTCACACACTGATACAGAGTCTGACACACCCAGACACACATTGTTAGAGACTGGCACACCCAGGCACACACTTATACAGAGACTGACACTTACATGCACACATCAATGCAGTTACTTACACACCCAGGCACACACTGGTACAACTACTGACACACACACGCTCACCCCAATATAGCCTTTGACACACTCAGGGACACACCAATATAGCCAGTGACATAACTAAACATACACTGGAGAAGTGGAGAAGTGTGGCTCACTGGTTAGAAGCGGAAGACAGAGGTCGGTCCGGGACCAGGGTTCAATTCCCGACGCGGCAGGGTCTTGGGTCAATGTACGCGGGCTCGATAATTCTAGCCTAGGTGCCTACGCTAACCATGGGTCCCACTCTGCAACTCTGGGCAATAGCTTGCTTAATCTCTACAACGGCCCCAGCAGCGCCGGGGATGCCTGGCTTCACCTTGGGGGTGCCCTCTCAGAGGGAAAGCCAGGACGGGTTCCCCAGCGGTATACAGCGCCAGGACGCCACGTAACGAGGTAACAGTGCGCTTTACAAGTATACATACATTACATTACATTACACTGAAACTACTACAGACACGCCCACCCACATTCTGATACACAAACTGACCCTCCCATGCCGATACTCATGCAGTTAATGACACACCCAGCCACATATCAATACAGCCACTTAGACATTTAGCCAAACAGTAATCCAGCCTCTCAAACACATACACATACTGATACAGCCGCACCCAGGTACACACTGATATAGTCACTAACACACCCAGGCACACACCAATACAGAGAGTGACACACCCAGGCACACACTCGTACACTCATTAACACACCCACTCTCATATTGAAAGAACAACTTACACACCGGGGCACACACACTGCTATAGCTATTGACACACTCAGCCACACACCGATACAACCACTGACACACCCAGGCACACGCTGATACTGACACACCCATTCTCGTACCAATAAGAGGCACAGGCACATTAAAAACACAGAGTTAGCTCCTTGTTTGACCAGATGGTGGTTTTAACAAGAACCGTTTTTTTATAGGAGTTATTTTGAACAGTTTAAAAAAAATCTTGGTTTTTTTTCAACAAAAACTCACTTTAGAGATCCTCTAATAAGCATCCCAAATAAAGTGTCAAATAAAGACAAGAGAACAAAAAACCTCATACCTAATGATGAATGAGTGCCATAATATCACTTCCTCGTACCGAAAGTAGGCCCAATGGCCCAATTGTCCTTGAAGGCAAGCAATAATGCCACTAGAGTTACAAAAGCCTGACCCCTTTGGAGGTACGTATAGCTTCCGCGCCCCCAAACACTACCGTTCTCTTCTGAGATAAGAGAATTCAGATTTAGAGTCCAAGAGGCAATAACAGTGCGATGTATGTGACTGCAAACCCAATCAAACACAGGGATTGACCCCTAGCCTCATCGAAAACCAATGGTCCAGAAGTGAAGCAGACCAAGACACACACTGATATAGCTACTGACATGCACAGCCATACGCCGATACAACCACTGACACATCCAAGCATACACCGATACAGCCACTGACACACCCAGAATAACTCTGATACAGTCACTGACATATTAAAAACACAGAGTTAGCTCCTTGTTTGACCAGATGGTGGTTTTAACAATAACCGTTTTTTTTTGTAGAAGGTATTTTTAACAGTTTTTTTCTTTTTTATAAAAGTAAACAGGGTACTAAACGGGAAATATAAAGAAATGCAAGGAAGCAATTGGCTTCAGTGTTAAATAACTGGCAACTGGAAGCAAACAATAAAAATAAAAAATAAACTAACAACGATGCTTCTTCACTGTCTTCAAAAATGCAACCACTGAAGAAATTTTTTACAGCGACAAGCATGTGGAATTTTGCAGAGTGAGAAACCATCCCAGGTGAATTCTTCGGAAGCAGCTGATGATGGGTCTCCTAGGGGTGCTGTAGAGGTGGGCTGTCCTACTGCACCTGCTTTCTTCCTTATCATCCGGTTGTAGATCCAATAATGAATTGTTGTTGAACATTTCCACATTAAACTTGACCCATGTGAATACTTCTTTGCAGTGCCCCTGGATAACTGCTTGCTGCAAATACTACCCTGCACATATTTAGCTGTATCTTTTTTCCCCCCTGAGTGTTTGTAAAATGCTTACAGACATCACTTTGTTTTCTTGCTGGTGGTGTATCTTCCTTCTCATCGTCAACAGGTTTTGGATTTTCATCCTGGACAGAAAATGAAGCCTCAGCCAGTCTATTAAACTATTTGCAAAAGTGAACAAAAGCAGCGCACCACTGCTTCTGAGTCCTCTTTCTAGAGAGTTCCATGGACAAATAACTGTTTTTTGGGTGTGGTTTTACATGTAAATGGGTGGGGTCCTAATATACTCAATCATAAGGCAAGGTTTGGGTGTGTCATTGAGTGAATGCATGATTCCTGTCTGTAAATTCGCGAAGTCGCGAAACCTGTAAAACGAGTAACTTTCTTGAAAATTAGATATAGGGTGCAATATACATACAGCCAGATTCATCAAGCGAAATGCGCTTGCAAAAGGGCCAGATTCTGAGAATCTGGCCCTTTGCGAGTGCAATTTTTGCATTTGGGATTCATCTTCCCAAATGCAAAAATCGCTAATAAAGAAATCGCAAATTTGCGAGGATTAGCCTTTAAGGAATCTCTATTAGAGATTCCTTAAATGCTATTCATGAAACATTTAAAAATTGCAAATTCGCAATTTAGGACCGCTATTTACCACGAAGTCAAACCTCGTGGTAAATAGCGAAAACTTAGAAAAATGCATTTAAATGCATTTTACTAAGTTGCATGTTACACACACACATAAGTGTAAATTCACATGTCAGGGGTGCAACAGGGTGTCCTTTGGACACCCCTGCACCCTTGAAATCGCAATTTCAAAATGCGAATCGCTAATAGCGATTCGCACATTGATATGTCTAATCGCAAATAAGGAACCTGTAGGAATCGCAAAATAAATTGCGATTTGTACATGAATCCCATTTTGCGAGTCTGTAATAGCGATTCCTTAATAATCGCTATTACTGACTCGCAAAACGGGCCTTTGATGAATCTAGCTGTATGACCCATAAATATGTTTACACTGACGTCTTGAATGACAGTAGAAGGATGCCCATATTTAAAATTCTTTCAAAAAATTTGGCAAATCAGTGAATTGCAGTTCACTGATTTATTGTGATTATGTGATTGGAATCAATAACCATAGAGTATTTGTACTCCTGTCAGTGGTTTCAGACAGCGCAAAGTTACAGCGGTACCAAAAATATAATAAGCAAAAATAAAGCTTGCTCAATTACATTTACAAAAACATTACATTTGTTATACTAAGTAGATTTTTACATTTTAAAATGGGTTTAAAGTATTTACAGTTTAAAAAATATATATATAACTAAATCAAAAAGCAAAATAAATTGTAGTATATTTAGTATTAAAAATAAATCTTAGAAATTAACTAAAAAAAACATTACAGGGACATAATACTTTGAAAATAGAACTTGAAAAACCTTTGCAATTCACTGAAAAAAACAAAGGTTACAGGGATGTTATAGTTAGGAAATAGAATTTAAAAAACATTGAAATTCTCTGAGAAAACCAAAGGTTATATGGACATTACAGCTACGCTCAGACTATACATGCACAAAAAAATAGAAATTCAGTTATAGTTGTTACCTGAGCTAACTATAACTGAAGCCCCCTCAATGCACTGCTTATGACCTCACATATTACATCACTCATGACATGGTCAGTGACATCACTGATGGCATGCAGGCTTTTATTCACAGTAAGTCAGAATTAATTTTTAACCTTAGCTAACTGTTCTGATATACCCAAGGCATTTCATGCAAAAATGCCGTTCATCAGAGGTAACTATGAAATAGAAAAATACCCATCAATACCCAATGGTAGGCTCAAAACCATAAGCATGAATGTAGAATTGTACAATATAAAACATGTGATTCATCAGAACAATGTACAAAAACCTTCCCCAAAACATGATGTAAGCATTTGCACCACTAAGTTTGTCGTCCTAAATTAACATCAAAAGGTGTGTCTTACAAAAGCAGACTGATGAAAAAATACTGAAAGTTTCCACTACTACTCTGTCATAAAAAATAAACCCCATGCTGAGCAATACCATCTGAAAACAACGTGAGAACCAAATCAGAATAGTCTAAACATGACCCTACAATACACTTACTGTGTGCAAAAAAAGTGATTAGAATCTGCCAACGTTTCCACGCCATAACCGGCAACATGCATGTCCGATGTATCTTTCATGACACTGGCAGAATTGTGCACCAGATGTACTAGTTGTGAGCGAACCCTTCTTGAACACCACAAGTGAAGCCAATCATTTATAACAAGCTATCAGATATAAATTTGACGAAGTGACAGTAGGCCTTGCCAAAGAATACGTATGAAAGAAATACGTAAACCCCAAAGTTGAAAGATACCCTGTGCACCTTGCTATAACATAAAATTAATGTGTTCTGCAAATTGTACTGATCCCAACATGATTAACTGTAAATGCACTGTGAGAATAAAACCCAATTTAATTAAAACTCCTCCAAACCATCTGCAAAATATATCAATAATGAGCAGTATTTGTTAATACATATGCAACAAATATTTTTGTGTGTTTTTTCCTAAGTCTTAGCATATGCATAAAAGAAAAGAAAACAGTTCTCCTTGCGGGATTAATCATTGTTTGACTGCCATAAAGATGACTCTCGCTGATATCCTTTAAACAATTCAGTGTTCCCAAGTGGCCTATTTGCTATTATTTTAATCCTAAATGCAAAGGTGCAGACTATCCAAACAGGACAGTAGTATATGTTGTGTAAATTAGAGGTAAAATTCACTCTATTGTTTTAACCATATTTGACAATGATTTATGATGCTCAAAGGCAAAACATTACGCGCAGGCTCGTACACCATGCCCTAGCCACATTGCCAGCTAACAATGAACCAGAGAGAGTCCAACTTCAGTAGCAGTCGGTGGTGGGAGTAGCTGCCGGGTGGGGACGTGGGGAGGGGAAGGGCCAGGGTGGAGGGTAGTAAACTACGGATTACGGCTGATTACAGGTAAGTAAACATATAAATAAATAAAACGAATTTCGTTGCGCGCACTACATCGCATTTGGGGATGCAGTGCCCAGTAAACAAAGGGTGATTTTTGTAATATTGTTGTGCAGTGCTGCACTGCCCAGATTGGGGCACCACACAATAGGAAAAAAATATACAAATTTGCCATTGATGGGCATTATAGAGAGCACTGGATAGGGCTTCCCCGGTGGCCATACAATAGCTTGAGGAGGGGGCCCAACGCCACCCTCCAAAAAAAAAGAAATTGGTCTAGGGGAATTGGGTCCCGGAGAGGTACTACGGCTTGGTAAGGGAAGCTCCTTCCCTTCTCTCAAAGACAAAGAAATCATCCCTGGTAGATGGGGTCTTTGGGGACTTGAGAAACCTCGAAGCAGGTTGTGTGGGCCACACGCCCAACTCCTCATTAAAATTAGCATTGTCCAAAGGGAATAGATAGCGTGCCTTAAAATTGCTTGGAATGGGGAGGCCGCATGCCCCCTCCCAAAAAGAATTGCTTGCACCGACGTCCCCCTGGACCCAGGCCCACACCGGGTGGCTTAAAAACGAATAAAAAAGTAGCTTCCCATTATTTTATTTCATTCGTTTTATTGTGTACCCTCAACCAAGCAGTAGGGGGCAGGGTGTCCTTACCCTGTACCGCTACATGTTTAAAAAAAATCTTTTTGAAGGTTAGGTTACAGAGTCCTAAAATGGCTGTCACTGCATCTTTGTTGATGTAATGGCAGCCAGTCACATCTTATCTTTAGATTGGGTGGGTCAATAGATGCTTAAAAGTCTATCCATACATTTTGAACCTTAATTTTTCAAAAACTACTCAACGGATTTACTCTAAATCAGAAATCACACTTTTTGGACCAAGATCCAGCTTTCTGGCAAATTTGGTGTATTTTCGTTCTGCTGTTTTGTTTGTAGCTGTGACCAATTTTCCAATGTTTGCTTCACATAGGGAGAGCAAGAGACAACCAACGTAGTTGCGTTATCCCAATACAATATCTACACACAAAGGACATCTGTTTTTTTGGGGGAAAAACAAGGTTACATGAACCATTTAAAAACGTACTGTAAAATCCCAAAATTTTGGAATAGATGCCTCACCCACTAAAAAGTATCATGATTCATCATCAGTGACTATCCACACCATGGTAGGGTATTACCAACAGGGCAGACTCAACAATGAATGGGAGTTCTTTTATCAAATATCTATCTGGATAAAGCAGGGAACGACAGGGCTGCATCCTAGCCCCCCTCCTTTTCACTATCTACATTAATGGTTTGATGTGCCACGTGTAGGAGATGCTGTTATACCAGCTCTCCTATACGCGGACGATGCAGTCTTATTAGCCCGCACTGGGGTGGGACTCCAGAGATTGTTGGACCTATTTGGGATTTTTATGGATTGTCTGGACCTAAAGATAAATGCCCAAAAAACCCACTCAATGGTGGTTGGCCATCGTAGACATAAGTGTAAACTTAAAACCTTTATCTGTAAGGGTGAAGTGGTTTCCAGGGTGGCAGCATTTTCTTACCTTGGCGTTCTCTTCGATGAGAAGGGGTCATGGGCCCCCCAAATCAAGGCTAAAATGATTTCCATGGAAGCTCTACGTCAGCTCTCATAGGCTTTTCAAGAAGGTTGGGGGCTAGGCCCATGGATGCTCTTTTAAAAGTCTATAATTCAAAATGTATGCCTGCCAATTGCCACATATGGAGCTTCTGTTTGGGGCTATGTTCCAACTGATAAGATTCAAAGAATTGAAAACAGGTTCTTAAGACACCTCCTGTCTGTTCCCCAGCCCACCCCCACCTTCTCAATCCATTTTGAGCTGGGTTTGGATTATGTATCAGATAAACTGAAACTAGCCCCATTAATCCTGTGGCTAAAAACATGGCTTAACCCAGAAATAACTTTGAATCATGCTATCTTGAAAAATGTCATGGTAGTGGATCAAGCAAAAAAAATACCCTGGCTTGAATACTTGAGACATTCATTTGGTCAGTTAGGACGCCCGGAGCTCTTCTCAACCCCCTCTTGTATCAGAAGGGAGGACGTCAACTGGATTAAGTTACACTTTTTAGATAGGCTCAGATTGGACCGTGAGGAGCTGGAATTGCTGAAACCTTCAGTTAGACGGCATTATATGCTAACAATCTCTCCGGGACTCAAGCCATATCTTAAAGACTGTAACCAAACCCTTCCATAGAGTCCTACTGACTAAACTCAGACTCAACCTGATAAATTATTCCCTGGGTAGTTATCAATCGTGGTGCAAACCAGAAGATGGCCCGCCCTGCAATTGCGACAATTCCTCGCAACAAGACACCATGCATTTCATCATGTTTTGTGGGCACTATGCGGAGATAAGGAAAAAATATTTGCTTCCAATTCTGAAAGAGGCTGGCTTTATTCAAGTCAGACCTGCTCTCATCCACCTTCAGATGTTATGTATTTTCATGTGGCTAGTTTTTTAGTGGCGGCAATTAGAATTCAAATGAAAAGTATACCATTGAATATATTATTCTGATTGTTCTTATCAACCATCTTTTTAATTCATCCGGCAGTGTATATGTTTCAATAGAGCTTCTGCATTGAGTTTGTAAATACATAAATTACTCTATTTTTACGAATGTATGTAAATTTGTATGCCTTTTATGATTTTAACAAATCAAATAAAGTGTATTTGACTGACTGACTCTGTAATAATATTGGGCGAGGGGGCCCCCAGGCTTCTGGTGGCCCCCCGGCACTCTGTGAACTCTTTCCACCACAAATTGATTGGATAGGCCCTGTGGTTGCAGTTGCGCTGTGATTAAGTTTTCTACAAAGAGATCTGTAGCTGGCCCCTCCGATTTTTCTGGCACCCCTAGGATGCGAACATTATTGCGTCTCGCACGCCCTTCATAATTGCCAAGCTTGTTTTCTGTGAATTTCCGAAATGCCTTTATTCCTGGATTTCGGTTTGCAGTTGCGAGGTGTCTTCCACCAGTCTCGTTGTGGTAAGTTCCAGATGTTTGACCTTTTCTCTATTCTTGGTGAGGTCGGCTCTAATAAACATCATCTCAGAGGAAAGAGTGTCCATCCGTTGTTCCAAGGAGGTGTGCACCCTGTTAATGGCTTCCATTACGTCTTTCAATGTTAGATCAGGAGTATCACTTTCTGCTCGCCCATGCTGTTTGTCTTTAATCTGCCTCTGGTCTGGTAGGTCTGCTTTTGAGCAGGTGTAGCGGTCCAGTCTACTTTGTTGGACCATCTTGGTGCCCTTCGTATTAGACATGATGAGAACTGTGGGGTCGCAGGGTCAAGGACCTACAGCTGACGACAATACTTATGGGCTAAGGCAAGCTCTTACTGGAACACTCTAGGGGAGGGGAGGCCGTAGAGCGCAAAGCCAGGATCTCTGTGTCCACTGGGAGGTTCAGGACGCAGCCCATCGCCCTTAGCAACAATTTGGGCCCCCAAAGCCAGTTGGGCCTCTCCAGGCAAACCAGGATGTCAGCTGCCCCACTGGATGCTAATGCTTTAATTTAAGGACTCTTCACCGCCCCCAAGGGTCTAGGTCCAGTGATGGCAGGCACTCTTAATCCAACCACAGAAGGGGGAGGGAGGAGGGGCAACATCTCCAGCACAGTTCGGTAGGCCACCACAAGTTACCGGACTCTGGACAACAAATAGATCCAGCTTAGAGGGCAAAGCGAGGGGCACCATTACCTCAAATGCTCCCACCACAAGTCACCAAAACTGTCCCAGACAATCCAATTTTCACGGGGCTCGGTCCTCCGTGCCCGCACCACCCGATGTTCAGACCCCCGACCGGGGCTCCATGTGATGTATGGAGCTCACTGCCCCTCCGAAGATGTCTTCTCTGCTTTCTTCTCAGCGATGGTTCCGCCGCCTCCCTCCGGAGCTTGTTATCTATGGGGCACAAGCAGGTTGGAGCTGCGGGACCTCACAACGTGTTGTCAACTATGGGGCCTCGTTGTGAAGGAAGCCGATCTGCGAGCCCGCTCTCGTGCAGAAATCTTGCCGTTCACCAGTTGCACTCCCCCGGCTCGACTGCTGCGCCAGGTACCAGCTTCTACTTCCGGGAAGGCTGCTGCCGATCGCGCCGCCAACTTCAGATCCCGAGGTCTGCCGTCCTCGACACCGGGCTCGACACACACAGCAGCACTTCCGATTCCCTATTCTGGCCCTTGGGGAACGGATTAGTGTGGCGGATAGGTGTTAGCAGGGAAGGTGTTACGGAGACACCTCAGCTAGAGGCCTCCTTCCTTCGCAGCCTAGCCACGCACCTCTGGTCACTATTTAGTGTGGCTATTCATATCCAGGTATAGAATGCAAATATGATTATGTGCCTCTGTTATGGGTACAACCACCTGCAGACAACACTATTGTAAGAAGCATGATTCTATTCGAAGTATAAGTCTAAAAGATAGCCTTGAAAGGACACATGAAAGGAGAACTGAGCCAAACTGTTTCAGAAAGTAAAGTCAGGGAATGCAAATTCCCATCTGCTTTAGCAGTATATAAATTGGAGCTTCTGAAATCCATGTTGTTCCAGTTCCAAGTTCTTTTTAGCCCAAAAAAAAGGGTGCTCTGCAGAGTACCAAGAGGACTGCTGTGCAATCAGAGGTGGTGTTGCCTCACTTTCCAGAAAGTAAGGGGACATCACCCTGAAGGAAGAGCCATCAATTTGTTCTAAAGCACCTGAAAGTTGACCTGCCTGAGATCAAGAGGGAAGAATTGAGCCAACCCTGCAAGACCAGGTTGGGCAAAAAGCTAGACCTGAGCAGTAAATTTCGTTCTGCTCGCGACATTTGGGTAATTTCGCGTTCTGTGGAGAACGCGCAATTGCCAAAAATTGCACGGCTTCACTGAATTTTTTGCTTGTTCGCGCTTTCAAAATGCGTGTTCGCGAGATATTTCCCCCCGAGCACGAAACAGCGTTCGTGAACAGGAAAAAAGCATCGCGAACGCGCAGAGCAAGCAATTCCGCGTGCTCGCTGAACATTTGCATGCTGATTGGGTTGTACTTTGCCCAGTTTTCAGAGACATAGTGGGGTGGACCCCAGGACAAACAACTCCAGCCCTCACAGCTGTGTCCCAGTATCCCCTGCTTGTACTGTGCCCCCCGAATAGGATCTGGCACACTCCATGAAAGTGCATGTGTTTGCCTGTTCTCTCTCATGTGTGCTACTTACCCCAGGGCTCTGTGTTGCTCCTTCTCCCTCCACTTGCTCTCTCCCTTGCATGTTATTTTTCCTTTTGGATACGCATGCTATTTTTAGAATCCCTTTCCTTCCCCCCTCATTTTTTATTTTTTTATTTAATCGCCTCTAGGTCCATTGCTCCACCTGCTCCTTCGTTTATCCCTGACCTCATGTGGTCATTAAAATACTTATTTATAAAAAAGAAATCTGAGAGTCACAGTTTCCATTTATTGCCAAACTGCTTTGTTATCACAAATGTGCTTTTGAGCATGTGAAAATTCATTGTTTCATTTACCACTTTAACATTAACCTACTTCATTTGGCATGGTAAATACAAAATAACAAAATTAAGCCTGCATCACTCAGTGGTGACGCTTTTACTCATATGTAAAATTAAGAAAAACCACAAGCACCAACCCAGTTCCAACCATGCCCGTCAAAAGTAGGCTATCCCAGCCTCTGCTTTACTTCAAACAACTATGTGCAATGTGACATGTATGGATCCGGTCAAAGCAAGCAGGCCAGCATGCTGCCCTTCTGACCCTTGTACACCTGAAATCTACAAGAACATTCTAGAAGAATGTTCTTGAAGATTTGCTGCCACACTAGTATTCATCACTAAGTCATTAACCAAAGAAATCTTTCCTGAAGACATAAATAAGGCATACATTCTTAAAGAAAACAAGCATGAGCAGCCTTCGTCCAGATGTCATAATTTATTACACATAACTCTATACTTTACGATTTCCAAGCCAGATTCCATCTAAGAAGAGGCACAGAATCTGAACTCATCGTCATCTGGGATGACCTTAAAAACACAGTAGTCTGGTAAGTGGTTGCTGCACTACTTCTCTTCGACCTTTCAGCTGCCTTCGACACAGTTGACCATGACACTGTAATCCAAAAACTCTACGAACTCAGCTTAGAGGGAACTTCTCTTGAATGGATCACATCTTACCTTCAAAACAGGACAAATGTCATCCAGACTCCCCCTTTCTCACTAAAACTGTACTTCACAAAAGATGGGGTCCCTCAAGGTACTGTCACCTCACCCATGCTTTTCAACATCTACATGAAGTAATTACTGGCAATGATCAATGAATTTCACCTCACATGCTATAACTATGCAGATGATATACAAATACTCCTTAAACAGGAAAGCCAGAAAGGCATTAGTAGCTCAAAAACATTCAGTTACATTAGAGCTGTTGATCAATGGATGACATGGAGCCTCCTCAAATTGAATGCTTCCAAAATGGAAATACTCACATGCGGCAATTGATAAAATGATAACCCACTCTGTGCCTGGCCTGGCGATGTGGGACCACCTCTTAAAGTATCTAAGGAAGTAAAACCTTGGAATTACATGGACTCCGAATTATCAATGAATGCCCAACTGGAAAAGCTAGTAAGATCAAGCTTCATTACCATGAAAGCTCTGCAATGCATCTTCCACATCTAGGATTTCCAAACAAAGTCCAGGCTAGAATCTCTTTTGTATTGTCTAAGCTTGATTACACAAATGGCCTTCATCACGGTTCATATTTATCAACTATGAAAAGACTACAACAAATTCAGAACCCCGCAGCCAGACTACTTCTGCATATGAAAGCCACAAGCCCATAACTCCCCTGTCTTCATGGCTCTACATTAGTTACCGGTTGTCAAAAGATCCCCTTTCAAGCTGCTTTGTATCACCCACAAAGCAATGCATGAAACAGAACCAATTTTTCTCAGGAATAAAATCACCAAATACGTAAAACAAAGTCCACTCAAAGTCAAAGTCAAAAGAAACTTTATTTCGATTGCATTTTCAATCATAAAAGTACATTATAGAAAAGTATTTACAGCAATTTATAAAACGTTTACATTTGGGCATTTTTGACTAGAAGATACATAAAACAATGGAGTAATCAATGAAATCGTCTACACAATGTCACACTGTACAGCAATGAAATAACAGGTTGTTCACGTGATCAGAATGAAGGGCCCGATTCACAGAATGAACTTAAGACACAATCCTAAATTTACTACTATTTTGGTATTCACAGAATGCACTTACTACTTTTGGCATTCACAGAATTCACTTACTACTTTTGGCATTCACAGAATGAACTTACTACTTTTGGTATTCACAGAAGTTAGGATTTTGTCTTAAGTTTGTCTTAAGACAGACTTAAGACAGACTTAAGACAAACTTAAGACAGACTTAAGACAAAATCCTAACTTCTGTGAATACCAAAAGTAGTAAGTTCATTCTGTGAATACCAAAAGTAGTAAGTGCATTCTGTGAATGTCAAAAGTAGTAAGTGCATTCTGTGAATACCAAAATAGTAGTAAGTTTAGGATTGAGTCTTAAGTTCATTCTGTGAATCGGGCCCAGAGTCTTACGATGCAGTGACGAGTCTTACGTTGCAGTAATCAATAGTTGAGAATGAATTTTCAGACAGGCTTTAAGGAAGCAAGCTACAGATTTGGCAACAAACGGAGTATCTAAGAACTGAAGTGCCAAAAGAGCAGGTCTACATCTTCTCAGACCTGATTGTCGGAGGAGAGGGACCAGCCAGCGTTTACGTGGGGTCTCGTAAAAGCTACAAAATAAAGTTACATGCAAGGTAGACTGGGAAGAACAGCCATCACAGGGACAACTAGCTAGTTCACGTGACCAATCAGAGGGCTCAGGGAACGAAATAAGACGGTAAAATGAATCAAACCGAAATCTAGTTAAAACATATCTATCATAATTTGACAAGTAAAAAGACAGATAAGGTTGCATGCCATAGGAGGATTGTGTCGTCATTAAATGAGTGTTTGATTTTTTTGCCAATTTCAGAACACATACGTAGGTCTCTTAAATGGGCGACACACAGATTCTTCAGGGTTTTTCTCGGTATAGCCGTTAATGAGGCAGGGTCAGTGAAAAATGCCAAACAATTCAGATCTTTCAGAAAATTAAAAACATATAATAGCCAGGGAATCTTTTTCCAATAGGTCAATGTGAGGCAATCAGTTATTAGTGACCTAGTAAGGAGACATTGCTCCTGAGTCCATATACGATGCCAAAGGAGGATCGGTTGGTATCTAATGGTGTCAGATAGATACTCCCAACCGAGCTCAATATGGGTACCGTAGTTAGGAGCACTTCGGGGGAGGGCTAATATATATTTCAAAAAATCGTTTTCGATTATTTGAAGCTCTGTAGCGGGCATGTAGCCCCATACACCCGCTCCATAAGTGGACACACTCAAACATTTTGCTTGGTAGATTTTCAAAATCACGGCAGGGGCGGGCTTGCCCAACTTCCTTGAGTAAGAAGTCAGCGCCGATGTTGTACGCTGAAACTGCAGTTTCTTGCTGGAGGTGGCAGGTCTCCAGGACATATGATTGTCTATAAGGATCCCTAAATAAGGATATGTTTTAGCATTTTCTAGCCTGGTGTTTTCGATATAAAGAGGTTTGCATTTCTGGGCTTTCTTGCCAAAATGCATAACAAAAGTCTTGGATTTATTTACTTTTAGTCCAAGAGAAAGCATGTATTGGCAGTACTTGTCCAGTTGGAGCTGGAGCTGATTAGGTGTTCTTGCTAAAATGACGGCATCGTCAGCGTATAGTAATGCAGGGACTGGCCGGGTGTTTATGCAGGGGAGGTCTTTGTTATCCACCAGCATCGCTTGCTCCAATCCATTTGTATAAATATTAAATAAAAATGGAGCAAGGACGCACCCCTGTCTGACGCCTTTTGCAATGCCAAACTATTCCAAAAGCTCACCATTGATGCCATACCTCACACATGCTGTTGCATCCGAGTAAAGCTCTTGAAGAAATTTCAGGAGTGCAGGATCTACGCCCAGGTTACTCAAAATCTCCCACATCTTAGAATGGATTACGCAGTCAAATGCGGAGCTTAGGTCCACATAGACCAGGTAACGGTTACCGCCTTTGGCCCAAGCATATTTGCCCATAATCAATGTCAGGTTAAGGACCTGTTCTACAGTACCCAATCCCTCCTGGAAACCGAACTGTAGGTCGGTTATGATCTTATTCTCTGTGGCCCAGTCCTGGAGACGTTCCAAGATTAGTCTCCCAGCGACCTTGCCCAGAGAATCCAAGAGGGAAATGGGTCTGTAGCAGGCTGGGTTGTCACGTTCCCCCTTTTTGAAAATGGGTAGGAGCACAGAAGTAGACCAAGAATCGATAAGGCCAATCTGTGAAACTGCGGACATAACTTGCATAACAATTGGAGACCATAGGTCTAGGTTACTCACAAAGATGTCAAGTGGGACACCATCAGGGCCGGGAGCTTTCCCGGTCTTTGAGGAAGTCAACGCAGCAGTCACAAAGTCCACTCAAGATGGGCACCCCACCTCAAAACCCCAGCATAAAGTGAAAAAAAAACATGGGTGGTACATGTTTCTCTGTTGAGGCAGCCAAAGTTTGGAATTCATTATCCCCAAACATAAGATCCTCAGATAACTATCTTAGCTTCAAAAGACTACTCAAGAGCTGGCTGTTTCCTACATGACCACCCCACTCAATCACAAATATACAGAATATGCCTTTGGATGTAAATAAATATGTATAATTTGATTATATGTATTTAGATATGTGCCTTTCTTTGTACAAATGGTATATTACTTGTGATTTCAAAATATATAGATATTCTTTAGGTCTGCCTAACAAATATATATATTTATTAATGTATGCTTAACATGCTTACAGGTAACTGCACAGTATTCATATATATTAATTTATGAGGTGTATGGATCTCTGTTTATTTATCTACCACAATATGCTAATATGCTGTCGGGGCGGGATGCTAGTTACTTGGTTACTTAGTGCTGTGGTTCCGGAGCTTACCCGCCTCAAAGGTTTCAGCTCTCTCTTTATAATAGTGGTATAGACTACATATGTTTTAAACTAGTGTATGTAAGTATTGGTGTATATATGTGAGTATATATGAGAGTGAAAGATTGGAAGAGTTCCTCTACAAATAAGTAGATGTTTCCATAAGTAATTGTTTAAGAGAGTAAGTATGTGTGCGTTACTGTAGATGTAAGTGTGGGGGTGTGTGTATAAATCTATATGCAAGTAAATGCATGTTTGATACTTTGCATGTGTGACTATGTGTGTGTCAAACTCTATGGATGAGTGGCAGTGTGTAACAGGATGTATAGGTGTATGAGTACATATGATAAATGAGTACATGTATGAGTGACTGTATAGGACTGTTGGTGAATGAGAATGAGTGGATGTGTGTGTACATTTTGGAATGACTGAATAGGTGTTTTGTAAGTGGTAGTGGTATGTCCATTGTTTTGAAAATGTTATTTTCTATTTTTGAGCGCGTGTATCAAAGGTTATATTAGGGTGAGAGGAGGTCTGCCACTCTATCACAAGGATGATGTCATCAATGATGTCAACTGTGATGTCATTTGAGATGTCATGATGTCATGAGTGATGTCACTGACCATGTCATGAGTGATGTAATATGTGACGTCATCAGCAGTGCATTGCGGGTGTGCCAGTTATAGTTAGCTGAACTAACAATAACAGGGGAATTTCTTTGCTTTTGTATGAGTGCAATGTCGAGCTAACTATAACGTCCCTGAAACCTATGTTTTTTTGAGTGAATTTCTAAGGTTTTTTTTCAAATGCTAATTCCTAACTATAACGTTCCTGAAGCCTATGGTTTTTTCAGTGAATGTCAAAGGTTTTTTAAATGGTATTTTTTAAGTGTAACAGTTTTATGTATATTTTTTCTACTGAATTGCTGGACTTTTTAAACTGTTTAAAAAAAAATGTTATGTTCTAAAATGATATGTACGTGTCTTTTATATAGATATTAGGGCTAGACATTATCTAAGATATTTATAAAATTAATATATTTCTATTTGTAATAAAGTTATATTACTTTTACATCTATTTTCGCGAAGTCGCATAGGGTGCGTGGTCCGTAAGTGCACGGTGCGCGATTCCCATGTGACCTCAAAAATAAAGATTTGATTGGTTCATAACATTTCCCACTGCAAGTATTGAAGGACCCCAACCATTTCCATCATTCTATTTGGAGTAGTTCAAGAGAGACATCTCTTCTCCTTCCAGAGCTGCTTTAGCATTTTTTTTGGTGTTTTCCAAGAATTGCATTTGAGAAATGGCATCTGCTTCTCAAGCTTCTCAACATTCTTCAGATGAAGATATCTTGGAGGAAGATCCACGCAAGGAGAAGCCTACATCATGGTGTGGACATTTTTCACCTTTCCGGATGAACAAAAAAAGGTGACCTCTACCAAAGTTACATGCACGCTGTGTGACTGGGTGCTGTCTTGAGGCACTCAAAAGAAAAACTCTTGTGGAACAGCGAGTATGCTAAAACATCTAAGGACCATTCATCCAAAGAACCTGGCAAGAGAAGAGATGAGGCGTGCAGCAAAGAATCCACCACCAGCAATTGCTAGCACGTCTGGAGCATCTACATCTACACCTCCAGTGGACATTCGTCCGGAATTTGCTTTCCTGCAACAACACTGCACAAAGTGCAAATCCATCATTTGCTATGGAGAACAATCGGTGGATGCTGTGTATGCAGCACAGCCTAATCACAAATGTTAATTTTGGGGGGGGGGGGGGGGTTGTGTTTGGAATGACGTTTAATTCCAAATTGTAGCTGTTTACTTTGTTCCTTTTTTCTTCATTTTTGAGAAAACACCAAAAAAAATACAAAATTGTTTAAAAAGTACAAAAAAAGAACTACCTAATCTGGATAAAAAAAGAACTATTATTGCATGGTAATGTCTGAAAGTTTGATTGAATAAATGTGTAGAGCATGATTGACTGAAAGAATGCATTAGTAGTGTATGGTGAATGTATAAGTGTAGATCTATAAGGAAGTGCTGCAACGTGACACTGCAAGTTCTTTAGCTGCATTATGCTGCTGCACTTCCGAAGCACAGGGATGTGACATATTTACATGAATATGTTGCATCTTTGTGCTTCCCTCTGCATTAGATTTAACAACAAGGGGTGGTGATGGACAGAGTTTCTGAATTAGGCAGAATACTCTCACCCAGTCAAGAGATCAGGGCTAGATCCAACACCGTTTTTTAGCTCACTGCACCATCCCAGCTCAGAACCTGGCTATATGCAAATTAGTCTGATCCTGTCCCAGTGCATGATGGGAACAGGGTAAACCAAACTACCAAGCCAATTCTTACACTGGGAAGGAAACAAGCTTCCGGGGACCGGTTTCTGGCATTTCAGCCGTCGTCGGCCCGGCTTGCTTGAATCCTGATGGTGCAATGAGCAAGGGACTCACATCTGAGTATACCCTTCCACGCTTAGGGTGGACAAAATATTTAACAACAAGGGGTGGTGATGGACAGAGTTTCTGAATTAAGCAGAATACTCTCACCCAGTCAAGAGATCAGGGCTAGATCCAACGCCGTTTTTCAGCTCACTGCACCATCCCAGCTCAGAACCTGGCTATATGCAAATTAGTCTGTTCCTGTCCCAGTGCATGATGGGAACAGGGCAAACCAAACTACCAAGCCAATTCTTACACTGGGAAGGAAACAAGCTTCCGGGGACCGGTTTCTGGCATTTCAGCCGTCGTCGGCCCGGCTTGCTTGAATCCTGATGGTGCAATGAGCAAGGGACTCACATCTGAGTATACCCTTCCACGCTTAGGGTGGACAAAATATTTAACAACAAGGGGTGGTGATGGACAGAGTTTCTGAATTAAGCAGAATACTCTCACTCAGTCAAGAGATCAGGGCTAGATCCAGCACCGTTTTTTAGCTAGCTGCACCATCCCAGCTCAGAATCTGGCTATATGCAAATTAGTCTGTTCCTGTCCCAGTGCATGATGGGAACAGGGCAAACCAAACTACCAAGCCAATTTTTACACTGGGAAGGAAACAAGCTTCCGGGGACCGGTTTCTGGCATTTCAGCCGTCGTCGGCCCGGCTTGCTTGAATCCTGATGGTGCAATGAGCAAGGGACTCACATCTGAGTATACCCTTCCACGCTTAGGGTGGACAAAATATTTAACAACAAGGGGTGGTGATGGACAGAGTTTCTGAATTAAGCAGAATACTCTCACCCAGTCAAGAGATCAGGGCTATATCCAACACCGTTTTTTAGCTCACTGCACCATCCCAGCTCAGAACCTGGCTATATGCAAATTAGTCTGTTCCTGTCCCAGTGCATGATGGGAACAGGGCAAGCCAAACTACCAAGCCAATTCTTACACTGGGAAGGAAACAAGCTTCCGGGGACCGGTTTCTGGCATTTCAGCCGTCGTCGGCCCGGCTTGCTTGAATCCTGATGGTGCAATGAGCAAGGGACTCACATCTGAGTATACCCTTCCACGCTTAGGGTGGACAAAATATTTAACAACAAGGGGTGGTGATGGACAGAGTTTCTGAATTAAGCAGAATACTCTCACCCAGTCAAGAGATCAGGGCTAGATCCAACACTGTGTTTTAGCTCACTGCACCATCCCAGCTCAGAACCTGGCTATATGCAAATTAGTCTGTTCCTGTCCCAGTGCATGATGGGAACAGGGCAAACCAAACTACCAAGCCAATTCTTACACTGGGAAGGAAACAAGCTTCCGGGGACCGGTTTCTGGCATTTCAGCCGTCGTCGGCCCGGCTTGCTTGAATCCTGATGGTGCAATGAGCAAGGGACTCACATCTGAGTATACCCTTCCACGCTTAGGGTGGACAAAATATTTAACAACAAGGGGTGGTGATGGACAGAGTTTCTGAATTAAGCAGAATACTCTCACCCAGTCAAGAGATCAGGGCTAGATCCAACACCGTTTTTTAGCTCACTGCACCATCCCAGCTCAGAACCTGGCTATATGCAAATTAGTCTGTTCCTGTCCCAGTGCATGATGGGAACAGGGCAAACCAATCTACCAAGCCAATTCTTACACTGGGAAGGAAACAAGCTTCCGGGGACTGGTTTCTGGCATTTCAGCCGTCGTCGGCCTGGCTTGCTTGAATCCTGATGGTGCAATGAGCAAGGGACTCACATCTGAGTATACCCTTCCACGCTTAGGGTGGACAAAATATTTAACAACAAGGGGTGGTGATGGACAGAGTTTCTGAATTAAGCAGAATACTCTCACCCAGTCAAGAGATCAGGGCTAGATCCAACACCGTTTTTTAGCTCACTGCACCATCCCAGCTCAGAACCTGGCTATATGCAAATTAGTCTGTTCCTGTCCGAGTGCATGATGGGAACAGGGCAAACCAAACTACCAAGCCAATTCTTACACTGGGAAGGAAACAAGCTTCCGGGGACCGGTTTCTGGCATTTCAGCCGTCGTCGGCCCGGCTTGCTTGAATCCTGATGGTGCAATGAGCAAGGGACTCACATCTGAGTATACCCTTCCACGCTTAGGGTGGACAAAATATTTAACAACAAGGGGTGGTGATGGACAGAGTTTCTGAATTAAGCAGAATACTCTCACCCAGTCAAGAGATCAGGGCTAGATCCAACACCGTTTTTTAGCTCACTGCACCATCCCAGCTCAGAACCTGGCTATATGCAAATTAGTCTGTTCCTGTCCCAGTGCATGATGGGAACAGGGCAAACCAAACTACCAAGCCAATTCTTACACTGGGAAGGAAACAAGCTTCCGGGGACCGGTTTCTGGCATTTCAGCCGTCGTCGGCCCGGCTTGCTTGAATCCTGATGGTGCAATGAGCAAGGGACTCACATCTGAGTATACCCTTCCACGCTTAGGGTGGACAAAATATTCAACAACAAGGGGTGGTGATGGACAGAGTTTCTGAATTAAGCAGAATACTCTCACCCAGTCAAGAGTCAGGGCTGGAACCAACACCGTTTTTTAGCTCACTGCACCATCCCAGCTCAGAACCTGGCTATATGCAAATTAGTCTGTTCCTGTCCCAGTGCATGATGGGAACAGGGCAAATCAAACTACCACGCCAATTCTTACACTGGGAAGGAAACAAGCTTCCGGGGACCGGTTTCTTGCATTTCAGCCGTCGTCGGCCTGGCTTGCTTGAATCCTGATGGTGCAATGAGCAAGGGACTCACATCTGAGTATACCTTTCCACGCTTAGGGTGGACAAAATATTTAACAACAAGGGGTGGTGATGGACAGAGTTTCTGAATTAAGCAGAATACTCTCACCCAGTCAAGAGATCAGGACTAGATCCAACACCGTTTTTTAGCTCACTGCACCATCCCAGCTCAGAACCTGCCTATATGCAAATTAGTCTGTTCCTGTCCCAGTGCATGATGGGAACAGGGCAAACCAAACTACCAAGCCAATTCTTACACTGGGAAGGAAACAAGCTTCCGGGGACCGGTTTCTGGCATTTCAGCCGTCATCGGCCCGGCTTGCTTAAATCCTGATGGTGCAATGAGCAAGGGACTCACATCTGAGTATACCCTTCCACGCTTAGGGTGGACAAAATATTTAACAACAAGGGGTGGTGATGGACAGAGTTTCTGAATTAAGCAGAATACTCTCACCCAGTCAAGAGATCAGGGCTAGATCCAACACCGTTTTTTAGCTCACTGCACCATCCCAGCTCAGAACCTGGCTATATGCAAATTAGTCTGTTCCTGTCCCAGTGCATGATGGGAACAGGGCAAACCAAACTACCAAGCCAATTCTTACACTGGGAAGGAAACAAGCTTCCGGGGACCGGTTTCTGGCATTTCAGCCGTCGTCGGCCCGGCTTGCTTGAATCCTGATGGTGCAATGAGCAAGGGACTCACATCTGAGTATACCCTTTCACGCTTAGGGTGGACAAAATATTTAACAACAAGGGGTGGTGATGGACCGAGTTTCTGAATTAAGCAGAATACTCTCACCCAGTCAAGAGATCAGGGCTAGATCCAACACAGTTTTTTAGCTCACTGCACCATCCCAGCTCAGAACCTGGCTATATGCAAATTAGTCTGTTCCTGTCCCAGTGCATGATGGGAACAGGGCAAACCAAACTACCAAGCCAATTCTTACACTGGGAAGGAAACAAGCTTCCGGGGACCGGTTTCTGGCATTTCAGCTGTCGTCGGCCCGGCTTGCTTGAATCCTGATGGTGCAATGAGCAAGGGACTCACATCTGAGTATACCCTTCCACGCTTAGGGTGGACAAAATATTTAACAACAAGGGGTGGTGATGGACAGAGTTTCTGAATTAAGCAGAATACTCTCACCCAGTCAAGAGATCAGGGCTGGATCCAACACCGTTTTTTAGCTCACTGCACCATCCCAGCTCAGAACCTGGCTATATGCAAATTAGTCTGTTTCTGTCCCAGTGCATGATGGGAACAGGGCAAACCAAACTACCAAGCCAATTCTTACACTGGGAAGGAAACAAGCTTCCTGGGACCGGTTTCTGGCATTTCAGCCGTCGTCGGCCCGGCTTGCTTGAATCCTGATGGTGCAATGAGCAAGGGACTCACATATGAGTATACCCTTCCACGCTTAGGGTGGACAAAATATTTAACAACAAGGGGTGGTGATGGACAGAGTTTCTGAATTAAGCAGAATACTCTCACCCAGTCAAGAGATCAGGGCTAGATCCAACACCATTTTTTAGCTCACTGCACCATCCCAGCTCAGAACCTGGCTATATGCAAATTAGTCTGTTCCTGTCCCAGTGCATGATGGGAACAGGGCAAACCAAACTACCAAGCCAATTCTTACACTGGGAAGGAAACAAGCTTCCGAGGACCGGTTTCTGGCATTTCAGCCGTCGTCGGCCCGGCTTGCTTGAATCCTGATGGTGCAATGAGCAAGGGACTCACATCTGAGTATACCCTTCCACGCTTAGGGTGGACAAAATATTTAACAACAAGGGGTGGTGATGGACAGAGTTTCTGAATTAAGCAGAATACTCTCACCCAGTCAAGAGATCAGGGCTAGATCCAACACCGTTTTTTAGCTCACTGCACCATCCCAGCTCAGAACCTGGCTATATGCAAATTAGTCTGTTCCTGTCCCAGTGCATGATGGAAACAGGGCAAACCAAACTACCAAGCCAATTCTTACACTGGGAAGGAAACAAGCTTCCGGGGACCGGTTTCTGGCATTTCAGCCGTCGTCGGCCCGGCTTGCTTGAATCCTGATGGTGCAATGAGCAAGGGACTCATATCTGAGTATCCCCTTCCACGCTTAGGGTGGACAAACTATTTAACAACAAGGGGTGGTGATGGACAGAGTTTCTGAATTAAGCAGAATACTCTCACCCAGTCAAGAGATCAGGGCTAGATCCAACACCGTTTTGTAGCTCACTGCACCATCCCAGCTCAGAACCTGGCTATATGCAAATTAGTCTGTTCCTGTCCCAGTGCATGATGGGAACAGGGCAAACCAAACTACCAAGCCAATTCTTACACTGGGAAGGAAACAAGCTTCCGGGGACCGGTTTCTGGCATTTCAGCCGTCGTCGGCCCGGCTTGCTTGAATCCTGATGGTGCAATGAGCAAGGGACTCACATCTGAGTATACCCTTCCCCGCTTAGGGTGGACAAAATATTTAACAACAAGGGGTGGTGATGGACAGAGTTTCTGAATTAAGCAGAATACTCTCACCCAGTCAAGAGATCAGGGCTAGATCCAACACCGTTTTTTAGCTCACTGCACCATCCCAGCTCAGAACCTGGCTATATGCAAATTAGTCTGTTCCTGTCCCAGTGCATGATGGGAACAGGGCAAACCAAACTACCAAGCCAATTCTTACACTGGGAAGGAAACAAGCTTCCGGGGACCGGTTTCTGGCATTTCAGCCGACGTCGGCCCG
The DNA here is from genome assembly GCF_964263255.1 of Lissotriton vulgaris. Lineage (NCBI taxonomy): Eukaryota > Metazoa > Chordata > Amphibia > Caudata > Salamandridae > Lissotriton > Lissotriton vulgaris. The sequence goes on along the minus strand of NC_141687.1, from coordinate 1,286,557,206 downwards.
GCTTGCTTGAATCCTGATGGTGCAATGAGCAAGGGACTCACATCTGAGTATACCCTTCCACGCTTAGGGTGGAAAAAATATTTAACAACAAGGGGTTGTGCAGAAACTGTAGGCGTGTGCTGGCACAGGCACCCATGCACCATGGTGAAGAATGCCTGCGTTGTGGTCAGTTTGTTTTGTGCAGGTAGATGGCTGACTGGAGGAGTGCATGGGAAGTAACAGGGTGATTGCTTGAAGTGTATGGATACTGACTGGGGAATTGAGGGTGTGAACGACAAATGTGGAGGTGGTTAGAGGACTGCATGCATAGTGGACAGGTGTTTGAAGCAGTCCATGGGCTAAGGCCTGGCCACTGCATGAGGGCCCGATTCACAGAACTAACTTAAGACAAAATCCTAAACTTACTACTTTTGTTATTAACAGAAGGCATTTAGTAGTAGTAAAGTTAGGAATTTGTCTTCAGTTTGACTTAAGACAAACTTAATACAGACTCAAGACAGAATTAAGAACAAACTTAAGACAGACTTAAGACAGACTTAAGGCAGACTTAAGGCAGACTTCAGTAAGGATTGGGTCTTAAGCCTGTCTTAAGTCTGTTTTAAGTTTGTCTTAAGTCTGTTTTAAGTTTTTCTTAAGTTTATCTTAGTCTGTCTTAAGTCTGTCTTAAGTTTGTCTTAAGTCAAACTTAAGACAAAATCCTATGTTTACTACTACTAAATGTCTTCTGTGAATACCAAAAGTAGTAAGTTTAGGATTTTGTCTTAAGTTAGTTCTGTTAATCGGCCCCTGAGTACTTGGGTACTGTTTGAATGATTAGAGTACTGCAAGGAGAGGGCCTGAGTAAATTTATAAGTGTTTGGGTTTTGGCGCAGTGAATGGATTAGTACATGGTGCTGAACGGGTCACTAGAGGAGTGCAAGGGGAGTGACAGGGTGTTTGCTGGAAGTGTATGGATACTGACTGGGGAATTGAAGGTGTGAAAGACAAGTGTGTAGGTGGTTAGAAGACTGCATGCATAGTGGATAGGTGTTTGAAGCAGTCCACGTGCTAAGGCCTGGCTCACTGCATGAGTATTGGGTACTGACTGACTGACTATAGTACTGCAAGTAGAGTGCCTGGGTGAATTTATAAGTGGTTGGATTTTGGCGCAGTAAATGGATTAGTACATGATGCTGAATGGGTCACTACAAGGAGTGCAAGGGGAGTGACAGGGTGCTTGCTTTAGTGTATGGATACTGACTGGGGAATTGAAGGTGTGAAAGACAAGTGTGTAGGTGGTTAGAGGTCTGCATGCATAGTGGCTAGGTGTTTGAAGCAGTCCATGTGCTAAGGCCTGGCTCACTTCATGAGTACTTGGGTACTGACTGAATGATTAGAGTATTGCAAGGAGAGTGCCTGTGTGAATTTATAAGGGGTTGGGTTTTGGCGCAGTGAATGGATTAGTACATGGTGCTGAATGGGTCACTAGAGGAGTGGAAGGGGAATAGGTTTTTAAGCAGTTATGTGTCAGGAAAGAGATGACGTAACCACATGACTCCGTCACAATGGTTGCACAAGTAGACACAGACTCACAGTGTGATTCTAGACAAGCAAGACTATTCCCTGGACTTTACCAGAAGACACTCACTAGTCTGGAAGGGGTTAGGTGACTGCCTACATTCTACACATTTCACAACAGCACTGCTAGTGTGAATGCCTGAATCATTCTGCGAATGCATAAGCAACGACTGGCTTCTAATACTACTGAAACTTGACAACAGGATAGGATTTTAAGCAGTTATGTATGGGCAAAGACATAAAGTACCATATGCTTCTGTCACGATAGTTGCACAAGTGGGCACAGGCTCAAAGTGTGATTCTAGACAAGCAAGACTATTCCGTGGACTTTAGCAGGAGAAACTCACTAGTCTGGAAGTGGTAAGGTGACTGCATACATTCTACACATTTCACTACAGCACTCTAGTGTGAAGGCCTGACTCATTCTGCAAATGCATAAGCAATGGCTGGGCTCTAATACTACTGAAACTTGACAACAGGATAGGTTTTTAAGCAGTTATGTGTCAGCAAAGACATGAAGTACCACATGCTTCTGTCACAATAGTTGCACGAGTGGAAACAGACTCACAGTGTGATTCTAAACAAGCAAGACTATTCCCTGGACTTTAGCAGGAGAAACTCACTAATCTGGAAGGGGTTAGGTGACTGCATACATTCTACATATTCAACTACAGCACTGCTAGTGTGAATGACTGACTTATTCTGTGAATGCATAAGCAATGACCGGGTTATAATACTACTGAAACATGACAACAGGATAGGTTTTTAAGCAGTTATATGTCAGCAAAGACATGAAGTAACCACATGGTTCTGTCACAATGGGTGCACAAGTAGACACAGACTCACAGTGTGATTCTAGACAAGCAAGACTATTCCCTGGACTTTAGCAGGAGAAACTCACTAGTCTGGAATGGGTAAGGTGACTGAATACATTCTACACATTTCACTACTGTACTCTAGTGTGAATGCCTGACTCGTTCTGCGAATGCATAAGCAATGACTAGGTTTGAATACTACTAAAACTTGACAACAGGATAGGTTTTTAAGCAGTTATGTGTCAGCAAAGACATGAAGTACCACATGCTTCTGTCACAATCGTTGCGCAAGTGAACACAGACTCACAGTGTGATTCTAGACAAGCAAGACTATTCCCTTGACTTTCGCAAAAGAGACTCACTAATCTAAAAGGGGTTAGGTGACTGCATACATTCTAAATATTCAACTACAGCACTGCTAGTGTGAATGACTGACTTATTCTGCGAATGCATAAGCAATGACTGGTTTCTAATACTACTGAAACATGACAACAGGATAGGTTTTTAAGCAGTTATATGTCAGCAAAGACATGAAGTACCACATGCTTCTGTCACAATAGTTGCACAAGTGGATACAGACTCACAGTGTGATTCTAGACAAGCAAGACTATTCTCTGGACTTCAGCAGAAGAAACTCGCTACTCTGGAAGGGGTAAGGTGACTGCATACATTCTACACATTTCACTACTGCACTCTAGTGTGAATGCCTGACTCATTCTGCGAATGCATAAGCAATGCCTGGGTTCTAATACTACTGAAACTTGACAACAGTGTAGGTTTTTAAGCAGTTATGTGTCAGCAAAAACATGAAGTAACCACATGCTTCTGTCACAATGGTTGCACAAGTGCACACAGACTCACAGTGTGATTCTAGACAAGCAAGGCTATTCCCTGGACTTTAGCAGGTGAGAGTCACTAATCTGGAAGGGGTTAGGTGACTGCATACATTCTACATATTCAACCACAGCACTGCTAGTGTGAATGACTTACTTATTCTGCGAATGCATAAGTAATACCTGGGTTCTAATACTACTGAAACTTGACAACAGGATAGGTTTTTAAGCAGTTTAAGCAGTTATGTGTCAGCAAAGACATGAAGTAACCACATGCTTCTGTCACAATGGTTGCACAAGTGCACACAGACTCACAGTGTGATTCTAGACAAGCAAGACTATTCCCTGGACTTTAGCAGAAGAGAGTCACTATTCTGGAAGGGGTTAGGTGACTCCATACATTCTACATATTCGACCACAGCACTGCTAGTGTGAATGACTTACTTATTCTGCGAATGCATAAGTAATGCCTGGGTTCTAATACTACTGAAACACAACAGGATAGGTTTTTAAGCAGTTATGTGTCAGCAAAGACATGAAGTAACCACATGCTTCTGTCACAATGGTTGCAGAAGTGTACATAGACACATTGTGTGATTCTAGACAAGCAAGACTATTCCCTGGTATTTAGCAGGAGAAACTCACTAGTCTGAAAGGGGTAAGGTGACTGCATACATTCTACACATTTCACTACTGCACTCTAGTGTGAATGCCTGATTCATTCTCCGAATGCATAAGCAATGACTGGGTTCTAATACTACTGAAACTTGACAAGAGGATAGGTTTTTAGGCAGTTTTAAGTCAGCAAAGACATGAAGTAACCACATGCTTCTACCACAATGGTTGCACAAGTGCACACAGACTCACAGTGTGATTCTAGACAAGCAAGACTATTCTCTGGACTTTATCAGGAGAAACACAGTAGCCTAATTAAAAACAAAGGCACCACATACAACCCCTCACAAATTAGTAACTCACCTTTAAAATCGATTTGTAGATTAAGAAGTATCTGAATCACACAGCACATTTTCTATACAGAATGTCTGTAATGCACTGCTCTTACCAAAACCAAAAAATGGCAAACTTTCCCTCTCATTCTGCACAAATTTACATGTAAATATCAAATCATATCGCTTATCACATTAATTCAAAAGCTAACACCCATTTCTATTGGTTACACATTTCAATCCTTTCCAATTGACATAACTTTGAACCCTACCCCCATTTTGCTTAATGCCTGTTACCATAGTAACAGTTCATGGAACACTCAACTGAACACACAGGTCACAAGTTCAGTACACAATGTTGCAAATTCAAACAGCAAGTGTGCTTGACTTTTCAAAATATCCTCTTATCCTATGCAATGTTCTTTTCAAACAGTTTTTATTTACCAATAAGAAACATGCTTTTAAAACACAGAACCATGCACCCTATTTTTCAGTCTATATTGTTCTCAAACAGCCAATCATTTCTCTTCTTTTTTTTAAACTGCATCTTATCCACCATTTTAGAACAATATTAGTTTTCAAACTGCCCATTTCACATACAGACACCTTCTGAGTGCATCCAGACCTCCCTTCAAGATGCTTAGAGTGTGGATTGTGGGACACAGCTATATTTTCTGGAGCAAAAGGTATGCTGAAAACAGAGGTATTGACAAAGATTTAGTTTTGCCAAATATAGACATTAAATGGATCGGACAGAGAGGATTAAAGTGGCACCAATTGATGCCGTTGGTTAAATCCTTTTTTGCATCTCCAACACCCTGACCTCATAATTGTGCACTGTGGTGGCAATGACCTAGGCACTTTGACTGGGGTAGGTCTGGAAAAGCTTATGAAGGACACCTTTGGAGAATTGATGTCACTTTTTCCCCAACAGTCTTTGTCTATTCGAACATATGCCAAAGACAGAAATGGAACTGGTCTAATCAATTTTGTTCACAGATTGAGAAAGCAAGGAAACATGTCAATAAATATGCTTATCTCAGATATTATAGGGTGGGGTCCATTTACAACAACAATCTGCTTTTTAATATGGCATCTATAGGAGAGATGGTGTACATTTTAACGATGAGGGAAACAGTCTTTCTCAACATTTTTAGACTATGCGTAGATACTTACTTGTAGGTACCAAAATCTCCCAATAAACACAAGTGCTCTTTTTAGGGCCACCCAAAAACTAAACACATAAGCTTGATGTATATTTAGAAAATATTACTTTTTTTTTGTTTGGAGTCGTGCACCCAACGCGTTCCATCAGGGGGCCGTGCTGGGAGTCATGCACTCAGCGAGTTCACACCAGGGGGCCATGCTGGGAGTCGCGCACCCTGTGTGTTCACACCAGGGGGCCGCGCTGGTAGTCACGCACCCAGCGCATTCACACCAGGGGCTCCGTTGAGCGCTGCGCTGGGTGCACGACTCCAAATTTTACCGTCAATTTTTTTTTAGCTCCTAACACTAATTCTCCCCGGGGACCCCATCCCCCGGGGCCTATATACAATGTTGGGGACCGTGGGGGGACCCCGCCGACTCCCCGCATCCTTCGGGAGCCGGCATTGCATTTCCACATGGGGAGCTGCTAACATGCAGCTCCCCATGTGGAAAAGAAATCAGGTTTGCATTTTGAAAGAGAGAGCAGGTTTCCCTGCTCTCTCTTTCAAAATCCAAACCAAGTATGCTATGGCAGAGCGGGAGCCATGAGGCTCCCACCCTGCCATAGCAAACAGCAGTGTCCCAGGAGTGGGTACCCCGAGACACTGCGGGAGCCGGTTCTAGTGGGGTGGCATTCCCCAGGGCCATCATTGGCTCCAGGTGGGGGTCCACGCTGCCCCCCTCCCACTAATTGCAAAGCCCCGAGGGTGGTTGTCCCCGGGGCTTGGGGGTCCGTAACGGACACCCTATTATGAATAATTAGACCCCCGGGGAGGTAGTGGTTCCTGGGGCATGTGGGGGGGGCTTGAACCCCCACACAGGTTTTATTTTTTTTAAAGAAACAGAAGCCCCAGGGGGTTGTGGTCCCGGGGATGCGGGGGGCCCTGAGCCCCCCGTAAATTTATTCTTAAAGCCCCAGGGGTAGCTGTCTCCGGGGCTTGGGGGCCTTCGAGCCCCCAACCCTTGTTTTGTTGAAGCCCCGGGGGTGGGGGTCCCCGGGGCTGGGGGGGCTGTGAGCCCCCATCATTAATTTCATAAATCCTCGGGGGTGGCGGGACCAGGGGCTGGGGGGGACCTTTGCGCCCCCCTCCCATTTTTTTTAAGCCCCGGGGGGTGGCATTCCCCAGTGCTACGGGGGTATGTGAGACCCAGCACATATTTTATAAAAGCCCCCGGGGCAGTGTGGGGGGGATTGGGCCCCCCACACTTTTTTCCCACATGAACCCCGAGACACTGCAGGAGCCGGCCCTGGGGGGTGGTGTTACCTAGGGCCATCATTGGCTCCAGGAGGGGGCCACGTGGCCCCCTCCCACTTAATGCAAAGCCCGGGGGTGGTGGTCCCCGGGGCTTGGGGGTCCATAACGGATCCCCTATTTTTAATATTTAGAGCCCCGGGGAGGTGGTGGTCCCTGGGGCAGGTGTGGGAGCTGGAACCCCCCCCCCACACAGGTTTTTTTTGTTTTAAAAGAAACAGAAGCCCCAGGGTGTGGCTGTCCCCGGGGCTGCGAGTGGCCCTGAGCTCCCCCGCAAATTTATTCTTAAAGCCCGGGGTGGCAGTCCCCGGGGCTTCGGGGGTCTTTGAGCCCCGACCCATGTTTTGTTGAAGCCCGGGGTGGGGGTCCCCAGGGATGGGGGTGCTGTGAGTCCCCCTGCCATTAATTTCATAAACCCTGTGGGGTGGTGGGACCCGGGGCTTGGGGGGCCCTTGAGCCCCCCTCCCATTTTTTTAAGCCCCGGAACTGGCAGTCCCCGGGGTGGGGGGGGGCTGTGAGCCCCCCGCACATATTTTATAAAAGCCCTGGGGGTGGCGGTGCCCAGGGCAGTGTGAGGGGGGGTATTGGGGGGCCTGGCCTACCCGGGGGCTTTAATTAAACAAAGCGTGGTAGCCCGCGCTTCATTTTTTTCATTTTCGCGGCTGGATCCGCGCACCCTGCGCGCATCACAGCATTTAAAAATAAAAGATATATGCTTTTATCGGCCCTTTCGGTCCTTGTGGGACCCACTTAGCAGACCTACAGGGTCAGAGTGTTTCACCCCAGCCCCCTTTTCTTGTTTTACGCCTTCATTTTACTGCCATCTTGTGCCTCGCTTCTACTGAGGCACAAGATGGCTGCCAATAGTTCCTGGTGCAGAGTGTTCACAACCAGTTACAATGCAGCTCGTGATCGGCAGGGTGCGCAGATCCTAATCAGTAGGGTGCGCGGATCCTAATCTATAGGGTGCGCTGATCCTCCCCGGCCATAGATATATATGTGTGTTTACTTTTGATTTTCTCAGCAACTACTAAACGGATTTACACCATTTAACAAAAAGGCCTCTTTCTAAACCAAGGGCTACCTCTTTGCCAAATTTGGGGTAGTTCCGTTCAGCAGTTTAGGCTGTAGCATTGTCTATAGTTTCCTATGGAAAATTGCATGGGGAAAACATGTTTTGGGACCCTCTTTTTTTAGGTCGTTGACCGAAAGGCTGCGCTTGCGCAGTCTCCGGTCGGAGATTTAATGTTTTTTAGTACAGGGCTTGAACCCGCCTCTCTCCTCCATCTCTCCTCCATTGGCTGGCTTCCTAAACGGAGGCCAGCCAATGGAGGAGAGGGGCATCACTCCAATCAAGCCCCGTCTCTCTCGGATTTGAGGCATGTTTTTTGCGTTCTTTCCACCTGTGACATCATCCGGCACTCAGAACGCCAAAACACGCCCCGAATCCGAAAATGTTTGGAGCTTTGCGGCCCCCATTTTGCTGCTAGTTAAAATGAGGTCGGCCGCTCTCGCTGTCCTCGTTCCCGCTGTTCATGTCTTTTTCCCGCCACCTCCCGCTGTCCGTGTCTTTGTTCCCGCCCCCTCCCGCTGATGAGGTCAGCCGCTCTCGCTGTCCTCGTTCCCGCCGTTCATAGAGTGGCACTTTCCTGGGGCAGGAGCGTCTCCCTGCCTCTGCTTTTAGGCTCCTTTAGCTCAGCTGCACAGCGCTCCAGCTGGCCGCTGGCTCTGTCACAGGGGGCGTGCGTGGGCAATGATGGTGGCAGGGAGCACGCTGCAAGCACAGCCAGCAGACCCCAAAGGCTGTCGTATAGCGCGGCGTATGAAGTGACCTTGGCCTCTGCGGTCACCTACAGCTGTGGTCCGTCGCGGGCAATACGGGGGAGAATTATAATGGCCAGCGGGCTGCAGTTGAAACTGACAAAAAGAGTCCCAGCAACCGCGTGTCAATTGTGAACAGGTGCGCATATACCGGTTATGTTGCAATCAGTACTGTACATGCAGGTAGCAGAGTTCACCTAGACCGCAAATCTCCACGCACCTCGCAGGCAGTGTCGCGCGCAGAAATGAATCGGACAGGGCCGCAGGCCCCCACAAATGCGGGCCGCTGCAGGAACGACAGTCCGGGATCGGAACACTCACCGCATTGGATAGTTCTTTCAAATACTGCTCTAGATCTTGCGAAGGGAAATGTTCAAGATCTCAGATTTATCTATATTTATATTGAAACCGGATACTATTTAGAAGGCCCTCATGCTTTCCCAGAGTACTTACCAGTAGAGAGGTCTCCGGGTCTGTCAGTGTCAGTAAGACCTCTGCAAATATGCAGATTTTATGCCCCCGCATAAATCACCGCCACAGCGACTTCCCTCATGGAGGGGGACACTGTCCCAGTTTCCAGAAAAGTTATTGAGTGTTAGGGTTTGCACTAGTAACTGCAAATTCTCTGTAAATGTCTCGTGAAGCCATCTGGCCTTGGAGCCTAATTTGGTTTAAGTGATTTAATCGCGTTCAGAACTTCTTGCTGGGAGATCGGTACCTTCAGCATGTTTTTCCTATCCGTTGGGTCTGTAGGGTGTGCCTGGTCAATAAGGTAAGAGGCTTATGGCGTCCAGGTTTTTATTGCCTGAGGAATAGAGCCTTCTAAAATTGCAGAAAAGCGTCCTGCTTTCCCTTCTAGTGTTTAGCTGCTCTACCATTGGGTGCATGGAACTGAAAGACCAGGAAATGTTAATGTGTCCTCCCCTTCGGCAGTATATATGGTAATTATCTGGCATAAATTAATCCTGAATGCGCCGTGTTGCTAGGTCTAATTTCCGTTAAAGGAAGCATGTCCATATTTATTCGAAAGCCACTTCGTTTTTTACACTCTGGGCCAGTGACACCTGTAGGGACTTAAGCGCGAGCCATCTGTGAGTGGGAAGCCTAGTTGCTATGCCAACCAGAGGGCCTTCGAGGTACTCCCACCACGAAACGGAGGGGCCACGAGCAGCACCCCGAAAAGCCCCAGGCGATCTTTGGTAGAGTGAACGGCGGCTGTCGCAGCTCTATGGTGAAACAAGATACTGTGTCAGGTAGGATAAATAGTTTATTATTGCTCTTACTACTGTGTGGTGCAATAACCCTGAGATACTAAGGAGGATGAGTGGCTGAATGCTGCAGGGACTGCTCTTAGGTATAATGATCATCTTAGGGAGTACGCATGCTTGAATGTGAGTTGCCTCTCACTGATCCAAGGTCTAATTACCCTGAGATATTACCCTGATTGCACTCGTTTTTTTCTTGCCTTCTGCCCCCTGATTGCACTCGTTTTTCTTGCCTCTGCCACCCTGTTTGTGCCGTTTTTCTTGCCTCTGCCACCCTGTTTGTGCCGTTTTTTTGCCTCTGCCACCATTGTTCTTGCCTCTGCCACCCTGTTTGTGCCGTTTTTCTTGCCTCTGCCACCCTGTTTGTGCCGTTTTTCTTGCCGCCACCCTGTTTGTGCCGTTTTTTTGCCTCTGCCACCGTTTTTCTTGCCTCTGCCAACCTGTTTGTGCCGTTTTTCTTGCCTTCTACCCCCTGATTGCACTCGTTTTTCTTGCCTTCTGCCCCCTGATTGCACTCGTTTTTCTTGCCTTTTGCCCCCTGATTGCACTTGATTTTCTTGCCTTCTGCCCCCTGATTGTACTCGTTTTTCTTGCCTTCTGCCCCCTGATTGCACTAGTTTTTCTTGCCTCTGCTCCCCCGAGTGTACCATTTTTCTTGCCTCTGCTCCCCTAATTGTGCCATTTTTCTTGCCTCTGCCCCCCTGATTGTGCTCGTTTTCTTGCCTTCTGCCCCCTGGTTGCACTTGATTTTCTTGCCTTCTGCCCCCTGATTGCACTAGTTTTTCTTGCCTCTGCTCCCCTGATTGTGCCATTTTTTCTTGCCTCTGCCCCCCTGATTGTGCTATTGACAATGTAAATGACTATGCCATTTATTTATAATAAAAAAAAAGTCATGAGCAATGCCAATTGCTCTACCTTTAATAATGCCGAGACCATTGCATTGTAAATGCTTGTTCTCGGCCCAGCTTGCCGAATCAAGCTACGCCAAAGTTATTGGAAATAGAATGTTGTGAATTTCCTATGGAAAATAGGTCCTAACTATAACTACCCACTGGCGACCGCCTGTAGGTAATATATATATATATATATATATATATTACCTACTGGCGGTCGCCAGTAGGTATATATAGTTAGGATTTTTTCCCTATGGGATTTCTGAAAATTCTATGTCTAATAACTTTGGCGTTTGTGGACGGAATCGGCTGAAATTTTCAGGAAAATGGCACATTTTGTTTCTGAGCAGCTCCTGGAAATTTGGGGGGGGGGGGTTCGTCAAGGGGGGGCCGAGAAAAAAGGGGGGTCCCAAAACGCGTTTTTCCCATGTTAATTTCCATAGGGCGGTTGGACTCACTTTTAGCCCGAACGGCTGAATGGATTTCCACGAAACTTGGCAAAATTGTAGGGACTGTTAGCCCGATGTGCCTTTGCTAGGTCTCAATATATGTGCTTCAGTGGATTTTGAGAAATTAACGTTTAAATCAAGATATATATCTGTAACAGCGCTCCGGGCAGCGATCCGGTTAGCGAACTTTTCGCGTATCGGAACTTTGCGATGCGAAGCTGATTGGCCCTCCGGTGTCTGTCAACATTCTAAACAGTCCGGAGCGGCCGCCATCTTGTCTCTCGGTAGGATCGAGAGACAAGAGGAGGCCAAAACAAAGGGGGAAATGAAGGAAAGGGGGCAAGGTAGACCCCTTCTGACCCCCTAGGATTGATGAGGGGGATATTATAGAGCCACGCGGGGCCCCAAAAAAAAAAAATCCGATTTTTTCGCCGTAGAGACGCGTCTTGGTACGCGAACCGGGCAGCTAACCGGGCAGCTAACCGGGAAGCTAACCGGCAGTGTAACGGGAGTCTGAGGAGTAGCTGATTGGCTGTCAACATTGTAAGCAGTCCGGAGCGGCCGCCATCTTGTCTCTCGGTAGGATCGAGAGACAAGAGGAGACCAAAACAAAGGGGGAAATGAAGGAAAGAGGGCAAGGTAGACCCCTTCTGACCCCATAGGATTGATGAGGGGGATATTATAAAGCCACGCGGGGCCAAAAAAAAAAATTTAAAAAATCCGATTTTTTCGCCGTAGAGACGCGTCTTGGTACGCGAACCGGGCAGCTAACCGGGAAGCTAACCGGCAGTGTAACGGGAGTCTGAGGAGTAGCTGATTGGCTGTCAACATTGTAAACAGTCCGGAGCGGCCGCCATCTTGTCTCTCGGTAGGATCGAGAGACAAGAGGTGGAAAAAAAAAAGGTGTAAATGAATGAAAGGGGTAAGGCAGACCCCTCCTGAACCCCTAGGATTGATGAGGGGGCTATTAAAGTTCCCTGCGGGGCAAAAGAAAAAAAAATTGCGATGTTTCGCGGTAAAGGTGCTTCCTGGTTCGTTAACCGGGCAGCTAACCGGCAGCGTAACGGGAGTCCGACATATTGTGTTTTTTGAACGTTTGTGATATGTGCACGTGTGGATTTTGTCTAATTAAGGTTAAAAAAATATATATATATCTTTAAGCGTGTTCTGGCGCGCTTACGTTTTGGGTTTGGTTTGCGCTGCAGAGACGATACGTCACGGTTATGCGATGCATCATGAGGTGTCTCACGGGCTACGTGATACGTCACTTAATAAAGAATATATTTTACAGCTATAGATATTAGCTTTTAAAAAACCAATGAAATTCACAGAAAAAACCATAGGTTATAGACCATATATAGTTAGGAATTTGCATTTACAAAACCTTGAAAATTCACTGAAAAAAACATAGGTTATAGACCATATATAGTTAGGGATTAGCATTTAAAAAACCTTATTTTATTTGCACAAAACCATTGAAATTCCATATATAGTTAGTTGCACTAACTATATATCGCGGACCCGCAATCCACTGCTAATGATGTCACATATTACATCATTCATGACATGGTCAGTGACATCCCTGATGACATCACTGATGACATCTCAAATGACATCACTGATGACATCACTGATGACATCTCAAATGACATCACTGATGACATCACTGACATCTCATTTGACATTACTGATTACATCACTGATGATATCATTTATATGATAATACATCTTCAGACTCTAATATAACCTTAGATACACTCAGTGTAAACAGGCACTCACAGACTGTCACACATCCATGGAGTTACTCACACACCTAGTCAGTCATGCAAAGAATCAATCACATCTCCATTTCCTCAACTATACAGTTATACACACCTTACTTATTCAAACATATAGTAACACATATTTACTCTCTTATACAATCCTTGATACAAGTTCACAATGATTCATACAGCCACTCACACATTCACTGGCTCTTATGTTCAGTTATTTATATATGTCAACTCTCACATGGAGTGTGTTTTACATATGTACTTACTTTGACATGTAGCACTGAGATATCCATTCACTCACCAATATACTCATGCACACAGTCAACTGTCCATACAGCTGTTTCTACATGCACTTTTGAACCCATACACCTAGGGAATCAACTGCTCACACATCTATGCACAGAGTTATACACCTCCCAGCCACCCACACACATACTGAGTCTCCCATACAAATACTTGGGCAACCATTCAATAACCCATATAGTTACTGATATAGCTACTGATTTAAACATGCAGCAGTTTACAGAACAACATAAATAATGATTGCCAAATTAAGACACTTTAATCACTAACCCATACACTCAGTGAGACACATTTAATCATTCTCTCATACAGTCAGTCATGCACCTACTAAATCCTTCATCCAGACACTTATACATCCACTCATTCTTCAATATGTAAGACATATTTTAACTTTACAGAAACATACAGTCACTGGGTGTTGTCATCAGTGATGTCATCAGTGATGTCATTTGAGATGTCATCAGTGATGTCATCAGTGATGTCACTGACCATGTCATGAATGATGTAATATGTGACATCATTAGCAGTGGATTGCGGGTCCGCGATATATAGTTAGTGCAACTAACTATATATGGAATTTCAATGGTTTTGTGCAAATAAAATAAGGTTTTTTAAATGCTAATCCCTAACTATATATGGTCTATAACCTATGGTTTTTTCAGTGAATATATATATATATATATATATATAGATAGATAGATAGATAGATAGATAGATAGATAGATAGATAGATAGATAGATAGATAGATAGATAGATAGATAGATAGATAGATAGATAGATAGATAGATAGATAGATAGATAGATAGATAGATAGAAATTAGCTTGTTTACGTACAGCAATACCTGAAAGTCTGAAATTATATTTGGCCACACTTGCACATATGGGACTTTATGCAAAACATGTAAACCCTTTCTATGTAATTATGTATCTGTATATTTTATTACTTTATTTCTTCTGGGGAAAAAAGGAAGAAGACACAAATAACCTACAACTCTCTCCAATGCAGTACTCTGTTTCATCCTATGCCTCTCAATATATGTTATGTTATGTTATGTTAATTCTGCTTATATAGCGCATGGCTACCCCAGCAATGGGGCGTCCCAGCGCTGCGGACATACCTGGAAGCAGAGCAACACAACAGAGAAAGTGAAGCTGGATAGAAGAGGATGGAGCTAGATGGAAGAGAACAGCCACGTTTTAATCTGTTTGCGGAACAGCAAGTGGTTGGAAGTGGCCCGAGCCCCAAGGGGGATCGAATTCCAAAGCTTCGGCGCCAGATGCCTAAAAGAGCGACCACCCGCTCGGCACCTACGGATCTTAGTCGTGCGTGCCAGTGACAGGTCGGCTGAACGAAGGGCGCGCGAGGGGACATAGAAGGAGCAGACTCCCAGCAAGGTTTGAGGGGCGGTATTATACAGGATTTTATGCATTAGGCAGAGGCTTTTGAACTGGATACGTTGTTTAACGGGAAGCCAATGTAACCGATGGAGAATAGGGGAGGTGTGGCATCTTTTTGGCAGAGCGAAGAGGGTGCGCGCCGCGGCATTCTGAGCTCTCTGAAGTCTGTTTATCACCGTCAGGTTAGAGCCTAGCATCAGGACATTGCAGTAGTCTAGATGGGATAAGACTAAGGCCTGAATTATAGTCTGACGGATGCAAGGCTCAAAGAATCCAAGGATAGGTTTAAGAGAACGCAGGCGACCATAACAGGTGCCTGCCACTCTCTTAGCATGAGTTTCCATGGAGAGTGAGTTGTCCAACATCACACCCAGGTTTTTTACAGCCTCTTTGGGGACAGGAGATGGTCCCAGAGTGGAAGGCCACCAATGTACATCCCATTTCTCGGTATCTTTACCTACAATGAGTATCTCCGTCTTGGAGGAATTTAGCTGGAGATAGTTCTGTGCCAGCCAGTTCGATATAGCCAGGATATCTTCCTGGAACTTAGTTTGGTCAGCCCCACTGTTCTTGGAAAAGGAAAAGATGAGTTGTGTATCGTCCGCGTATGATGTTAGTTTGATGTTACGATCCCTGGCCAGCATGGCCAGGGGGCGGACGTACACATTGAACAATGTGGGGCTGAGCGCAGAGCCCTGCGGGACTCCACAGTCCAGGGGATGTATACTGGATGAGTACGGCGGGGCGTGCACTTGGAATGAGCGGTCAGATAAAAACGACGTGAACCATCCCAAGGCACTCTCCCTGACTCCGATCTCCCACAGTCTCGCAAGCAGGATCCTGTGGGAGACCGTGTCGAAGGCCGCGCTCAAATCCAGCAGAACCAGGACAGATGTCTCACCCTGGTCCAACCCCTCCCTCAGATGTTCCGTGACAGCTAGCAGAGCAGATTCCGTGCTATGTTTAGCACGGAAGCCGTGCTGAGATTCGTCCAATATTCCATTCAACTCCAAGTAGGTGGTTAGAATGGAGTTAACATGGGCCTCCATCACCTTGGCAAGATAGGGGAGCAAGGAGATGGGTCTAAAGCTGTCAGGTCTAGTGGGATCCAATGATGGCTTTTTTAGAAGGGGGACAACTTTAGCATGTTTCCAGGATGGGGGAATGGTCGCAGACTGAAGTGAGTTGTTAATTAACATCCGCCCTTCTCGTAAGATGGAATCCTGAAATAGTCTGAAAAGTTCTGGCTTAATATATCCTCTACCTCCCCTCTCTGACTCATCCCAAACCTCATTCTACTACCATGATCTTCCTAAGATAATTTCTTTTTTTTAAATCTTTTTATTATAAACAATATAACAATACAATAAAAAACAACAACATAAAAGAAGCAATTGTCAGGCAGGACACATCATTTCAAATAAATGCCTTGCATATATCATCAATAAAATCAAAATTAACAGTAGCAATGGCATATAGGTATATTATAGTATTAACTCTCTAAGGGGACTCCCTATCCACATTATATGGAGTATCATCTGCGAAGTGGGTACATAAAAGTCCTTTATATTCATTCCATGGGCCCCATATTCTAGTCCATTTGCCCGAACAGCCTCTACATTCATATATTACCCTCTCGGCTTGAATGCGCCAATCCATATCTGCAGCCCAGTCCGTACGGCGGGGCACGACCCTTCCCTTCCATTTTCTGACAATATTCCTCTTTGCTACAATACAGCCCAGAGAGACCTACATTTGTTCGGTGCAATTAAGATCTGTGGCGTCCCAGATGTTTAAGAGACAGAGCCTAGGGGAAAGCCCTATCGGTTTCTGACATATGTGGGACATAGTGGATATGATCTCGTTCCAGTAGTGTTGGAGAACCGGGCAGTCCCACCATTGATGTAGAAAAGTGCCCACAGCACCACAATCACTGGGGCAAAATGGGGAGGTTGTGAATTCCATCTTAACCAGAGCTGTGGAAGTATAATGGGCTCTATGTAAAAGTTGTATTTGGATAAATTCAAATCGGGACCTGATGGCCACCTCCCTGGGAGATGCCAGGGCCTCCCTCCAATCCTCATCTGGTATGTCCCCTAAGTCGGCCACCCATTTCATACAAATGTTATCAAGTGGTTCTGGTAGGTTATTAAGTATCTTCTGGTAAGTTATGGAAATAGCCTTATCCGGCAGGTAGTTGTCTAGGAGTCTATCTTCTAAAGGTGATGAAATGGGGTGATCAGATCCTTTGGTGATGGCTTTGGTGAGCGCGCTACGTGCTTGTGGGCAACAGAAGGTTTCCCCCTCATGCAACTGGTACTTGGCCTATTGTTCAGTAAATGAAACCACCATACCCTTCCCCCACATGTCCCCCACTGCAGAAAGACCAATCAGGTTCCATTTATCAAAATCGGGTTGATTTAACAACATCCCTAGGTGACAAGATTCCAATAATGGAGTAACTTGCGTGATTTTACCCTTCTAACCCACTGCGGTGGTAGCTGCATCTCAGATAAGCATGAGCGAATTTTGCGGATCTCGCGTTCGCGAATTTTGCAGATTTGCGGATTCGCAATCCGCAAAATCCGCGAATTCCCGCGAATTTGCGGATTTTTTTTTTTTGTGTGTTCGCCCGTGTTTCTGCCAGTTCGCGAGGGTTTTGTACACTTTCGCAAATTGCGAACTTACCTGTCGGGTCGCAAGTTTCGCGAACTTGTTGTTTCTACGTGTCCAGCCTGTTTGGGACACTCTTCTTCATCACTGCCACTCTCTGTCACCACTGCCACTCTCTGACTACTCATGCCACCCTCTGGCCCACCCATGCCACCCTCTGTTTCATCACCACACCCTCTGGTTGTCCAGTGTACATTATTTTCGGCAAAGCAAAGCACACCTTCCCTGCCTCAAGTGACCTGAATTAATTTGGGGCTGATTAATGTGTCACAGAATATTTTTTTAGCTGGCACCTGCTTCCTTAGTGCGCCCTGATTAGTGATCTTTTGCACTTGCTAAGTGCTTTCATTGTTGCAAAATTAGTTACAACACCTGCCCTGCCCCAACTGACAATAATGAATTAGGGGCTGATTAATGGATTTTAACTTCCAGCCTGGCTCCTGCTTGTCTCCCTTAGCTGTAATTCAGGACCTTTGTGGCATATGTGTAACTATTCTGAGGTTCAGAGCAGGGTCACATAATAGTTTCAACTGGCAACTGAACTCTGGAGGGGCCCCTCAGGAAGCACTACAGGAAATGGCTACTAATGATGAGCCTGAACTTTTGAACCTGGTAAGTAGTTACTTTCAGTTTTGCTAAAATCGTATTTCTGCAATTTAGCACTTATTCGCGGGGCGCGAACTCACGCGAACTCACGCGAACAGTGCGAGCAGTGCGAGCAAAATCCGCTGCTCGCGGATTTGCGGATTTTGCGGGAGATTCGCAAATCTCGCGGATTGCGGATTTCCCGAAAATCCGCAAAATCCGCGAGCGGAACGGATTTTCCGCCCATGCCTAATCCCAGATTGAAACTGTGGTGGAGGTGGATGGGAATATAGGTACATGCTTGGGCCCTCCGTATAGTGCCCTCATATAATTACCTGCCATCATATTAAGACGGTCCATTCTATACGCTGGATCCGCCATAGGACGATGGGCCCAGTGATTGAGGACCACCAATTGAGAGGCCCAATAATATGTTTTAATTGCGGGGAGAGCAATACCGCCATCATACCAACTACGTAGGAGTTTGTCGAACGCAATACGGGGAGTGCCGCCATTCCATAACAGAGAGCGGACCTCAGAATCAATTGGTAAATAATATTGTGGTGAGACTGGGTAGGGTGTATTTTGCAGAGCCTACAGAAAGGGGGGGAGTGCCATCATTTTAAAAAGGGTGGCCCTTCCAAGCAGGGTAAGGGGTAACTCCTTCCAATGTTGCACATCCGCTCGGATGCGATGTAGGGGAGGAAGGAGATTCCTTCTGTGAAAGGCATCTTGGTCGTTCGTAGCATAGATACCCAAATAACTGAATCCCTCTGTGACAGAATTGGCCGTACAACCCCAGGAGAGACGTGGAGGATTCCCACTGAGGACATATATCAAGGATTTGTCCCAATTAATAGTGTAGCCCGAGTAGTTCCAGAAAAGGGCAACGATATGGAGCACTGAGTGTATCGAAGACCAGGTCCTGGCTAAATACAGAAGAATATCATCTGCATAGAGGGATATTCTATCCGACCAATCCGGAGCCCAATTTAGTCCACGGATAGACAGCTCCCCTCTAATCGACACCGCTAAGGGCTCCAGTGCTAACGCAAAGAGCAGCGGCGACAGGGGACAGCCCTGCCTCGTGCCCTTCTCCAGTTCGAAAGTTGCCGACCTGCCACCATTAACTGTAACGCGGGCCAACGGCTTGGAATATAGTAAACGTATCCAGGCCATGAAGCATGGACCAAAACCATATCTCTCGAAGGAGGCAAATAAAAAAGGCCATTCCATCATATCAAACGCCATTTTAGTGTCTAGAGACACAATTATCGCGTCTTCTTGTATGGTGGAGGCCCTGCCCAACACTCTGAAGAGGCAGCCTGATTGGTCCGGGTGGATCAACTTATGTAGATGGGGTGACAGGCGAAGAGCCAAAAGTTTAGCTAGAATTTTGACCTCCGGGTCGAGAAGGGAAATCGGTCGGTAGGAACCGCATTGATCTCGGGCTTTCCCTTCCTTGCATATAACTGCTATGTTAGCCAAGCACTGTGTCTCTGGGAGGGTCCCATGCTCCACACTTTCATCATACATTTGCAAGAGATACGGATCTATAACCGGTGAGACCGCTTTGTATAGCTCGATTGGGAGGTCACTAGGCCCCATGGCCTTCCCAGAAAGCAATGCCCCAATAGCTTTCGATACCTCTTCCGGATTGAGAGGAGCGTCAAGTTCCGCCATATCCTTGGGGTCTAAGCTCGGTAGGGGGAGGGTGGAAAGTAAGTTGTCGGCCTCCTCCTGGGTAGAAGTAGACATAGGGATGTAGAGACGTTCAAAATGATTGGCAAAAATCTCTGCAATTCCGTCACGGTCGCTACGCCTCTTTCCGTCCGGAGCTGCAATTTCAGCCACCAACCTATTGGCTGCTTCTCACTTGTCTAACCATGCCAATAATTTACTGGCTTTATCTTCTATTTAATAAACCCTATATTGAGTAGAACGGTAATGCCCCTAGGCTGCCTCACTAGCAATATTGTAGTATTCCTTCTGCTTCACTGCAAGCCTATGCGAAGTGTCTGGAGAGGCAGATGTAATAAGATCACGTTCAAGATTAGCCATCTCTAATTCAATATCTTCTAGCTGCTTACATTTTTCCTTTCGGTGGCCTGCCACCACTGCCATCCCACACCCACGAATCACTGTCTTATATGACTCCCACAGCGTTACATCTAGATCGACGGAGCCCTCATTTTCTGCAAAATAGTCAGACATGGCCTTTACCAACTTATCTCGTATGTCCAGAACTCTGAGATACCATGGGTTAAGGGCTATCTCTCGATGTGAGCGGGGAGAAGCACCACCACAATGCCCCAGGATCGGGGAGTGGTTGGATATGCCCCTGGGTAGAAAGGAAATGTCGCTAAACATGGAAAGCTGGGAGGCTTGGCAGAAAAGATAATCAATACGGGACAGACTCCCATGGACCCCGAAAAGGAAGGTATATTCCCGATCTAAGGGGTGGAGAGTACGCCATGTGTCAATTAGTCCAAGGGCCAATAAAAATTCAGATAGCAGTTTCCCCTGTGGCTCAGGTCGGCGGGATGGCAAATGGTCTAGTTCTCCGACCATGGCGGCGTTACAATCCCCCCCAATAAGGTGTTTCCCTCAGGTAAATTTAACAGGTGTGAGCCCAAAGCTGTCACAGTGGAAGAGTGAAGTTTAGGGGGAATATACAGGGAGGTCACATTGAGTGGTCGACTCTCCCAATCCCCGGAGATGGTGACAAATCGTCCATCCGGGTCATGTGTGACTTTCTTAACCTGAAAGGTAAGCGAGGCCCTTGCAAGGATACCTACACCCCTGGATCCCCTGGTGTACCCTGCATGAGCGAGTTGGTTGTAGCCCCAACGGTTCAGTGCCTTATATGTAGTGCCCGGTATGAGTGCGTCCTAAACCGTATAAGGTGTGGGGAGTGCTGCTTCAAATATTGTAAGACTGACCCCCTTTTGATCTGATCTATTAATCAGTTAACATTCCAGGTAATCAATGTGATTCGACTTCGGGGAGTGGAGAATGCAGGAGTGTCACCCATTAGGATGTTGAAACATGAGCCCCACCTCCTACCTTGCCTGGCAAATCATATTATACAATAGGGCACCATACAAGGACATATAGATAAAATCGCCATATGCATCAGCTACCATCATATAAGTGTGCATGAGCATCACAGACAGATTGCTTAAGACATAAAACATAAACCAAACAACCCCCATTGTAGAACGCCCTGGATCCCCCCACCCTGCCTCCCTGCAACGTGGACGCCGAACTGCCCACCACCCCAATTTGCAGAGCGCTTGGATACCCATAAAGAACCCGATTTGAGGGAAACGCTATCCAACCAACGTATCCCAAGATTCGTCCCTCTTCCCCCAAATGTACCATATATCTGCCCAGAATCTAACTCTAAAGAACGGGCAACTCTAAGTGGGAGTCTATGATCTCAAGCACCTCAATAACCCACATCCCACCATTTCTATTCACCCCAAGAGTCTCTTTAAAGTGGACTAAATATGTACCAAAAATAATTACCTAAAAAAAATATACATAGCCTAATATGCACTTAACAAACAAATATTGTCCACAGCGCCCCAGGAGTGCGACCCAGGAGCTCAAACTATGTCACAGTCACAAGATACAAGAAATAAGTCCCAATATGCATTGGTTACTTTGCTACTTGCACAGAATGAGTTCAACTAAGTCTCCCTGGAGGACGTTCGGAGTCTTGTGTGTGTTCCCGGAAACAGCGTCCTGGTCCGAAGTTGATCTCCACCTCTCTAGCCAGTCCCAGGTCTCCTCTGGGGACTGAGAGAACAGCGACTTGCCGTCCACCTGCACCCTTAGCTTCGCTGGGAAGAGCATGGCATATTTTAAATTGTGTACCCAATGAGCGCGTTTGACCTCCAGGAAGGAGCGGCGTTTCAACTGCACCTTGTGAGTGAAGTCTGGAAAAAAGCTTATACTGGTATTCTCAAATTTTAAGGATGGTCCATTCCTAGTGGCCTGGAGGATGACATAGCGGTCCCGAAAATTAAAGATTAGCGCCAGGATGGGACGGGGGGAGTGCCTGGCTATGGAGGGCCACCCGGTATTCTATGGGCGCGCTCGACGGAGAAGTAGTTAGAAAGGAACCGTGGTTGCAGATGATTTTGGAATAAGTCTCCACGAAAAGATCAGTAGCCGGCCCCCCGCCCGTTCGGGGAACTCCTAAAATACAGACGTTGTTCCTTCTTGCGCGCCCTTCATAATCTCATAGCCGGGCTTCGAGGTCAGTAGTCTAGGCTTGCAAATTCTTGACCACCGACTCCAGGCGTGTGGTGGAGGTCGTAAGCGTAGCGAAGGACCCTTCATTTGTCTTGCCTCTGTCCCCCATTTTTTTCAGATCAGTACGGATCAAGTTGACATCGATGGAGACAGTATTGATTTTGAGCTCCAGCCCCTGCACCGCCTCCATTATGTCTGCTAGTGTCGGGCCTTCATCAGTTGACTCCCGTTTTGCTTCTTCCTCCAGTTGCTTCACCTCAGAGTCGCCTGATTTGGAGTTGGCACATTTGGACAACTTTTGGAGAGTGGATGGCTTGGGTCCCCTTGGTGTGGCCATTGTGTCCTGCTCCTCCACCTCAAGCAAGAAACGGCAGAAGTCAGGATAATCACCGGGCGCGTGAACACGACCACAAACCGTCTTTCAGCTGCTGGGCACCTGTCCCTAATGTGTTGGGTCGCACGTGTCCCAAAATGGCGGCAGGTGAAGTTTATGGTTGCGCAGCCTGGGCCTCGCGGATCTTCTACTCGGGTCTAATGCTGCCCCGGTATCAGTGCACAGGAAAATTCGAGGGGCGTCACTACCTGCTGCTGGTGAGTTGTGCCCCAACTCCGCGTGGTGGCAGATCTTCAGATGGAGAAAAGAAAGGGGGGGGGGAATCCGGACCAAGAGAACCATCCCCAGTGGCTTCTAGGCATCTATGGGTCTCCACGCTATCTTGCAGACCAGGGGGGGTCGTAGAGCTGTAGAGGTCGTCCCCGACCATCACCCAGCGATCTGATGGTTCAGGCAGCAATGTCCCATGTAAGGTGCCCGGCCCAGGCGAATTGAGCAGGGCGCCCCGGGCTTACGCAACTCACCGGCAATCCAGAGATCAGCTCATTGGTTCCCTGTGTAGCCAGATGTGTCCAGTCCGTGCCTTCCTCCAGCAATGAAGTTAGGCAGCCTCAGGTATCTTCCCGGGCCGACGGGAATAGTAACTTGTACACATAAAGTTTTATGGCTCATTTTGGGTGAAGAAAATCAGTTTGAACTACTAATACCATAATACATCATAATGATTGTTTGTCCCGTGTTCAAGCCCAGCAGGGTGAAACGCGTAGGTGAAGGAGGAGTAATGGCTTGCTAATGTTAAAGAAATTAACCGTTTATATTCACCAATCTGGGAGAGTGCTGCGTGTTTCTACATTTGGTGAAGAATTGGAAGTCGAGGCCTGTCCAGCCTTGCCGCGCACTAGCTGTGAAAAGTACGCCCTTCATATTGGACATTCTTGTTTTTATATATATATATATATATATATATATATATATATATATATATATATATATATATATATATATATATATATATATATATATATATATATATATATATATATATATATATATATATATATATATATATATATATATATATATATATATATATATTACCTACTGGTGGTCGCCAGTAGGTAGTTATAGTTAGGATTTTTTTCAATGTTAAATCTCAAAATTCTATTTGGAATAACTTTGGCGCCGGTTGACAAATCTGCCTGAAAATTTCCTCAAAATGGTCTCGCGGCGCCCCGGTTCTTCCCTGAAAGTTTGGGGGGGATTTGTCAAGCGGGGGCCGAGATAAAAGGGGGGTCCCAAAACGTGTTTTCTCCATGTTAATTTCCATAGGGCGGTCGACCTCACTTTTAGCCCGAACGGCGGAATGGATTTCCACCAAACTTGGCAAAATTGTAGGGTCTGGTAGCCCGATGTGCCTTTGCTATGTCTCAAGATATGTGCTCCAGTGGATTTTGAGAAATTTAGGTTCAAAAAATATATATATCTGTAAGCGCGCTCCGGTACGCGCACCGGGTAGCGCTCCGGGCGCGACACGCGACTTGCGCACGGAAAGCTGATTGGCTCTCGGGTGTCTGTAAACATTCGAAACAGTCCGAAGCGCCCGCCATCTTGTGTCTCGGTAAAATCGAGACACAAGAGGTGGCAAAAACAAAGGGAGAAATGACCATAAGGGGGGAGGGATAGACACCCCCCTGACCTCCTAGGTTTGTTGTGGGGCTATAAAAGGGCCCCGCGGGGCATAACTTTTTTTTTTTTTCGATTTTCGCGGGGGGAGCGCCCGGTACGCGCACCGGGGAGCGCACCGGGAAGCGCACACAAGAGAAAAAAGAATGCCAGAGTTTAAAAATTTTTAGCAATATTTTATAAATGGGAGGTAGTTCTGAAAAGAACTTTTTTTTATTCTTTTTGTTGTTTTATATTTTTTTATTATTTTTCTGAACATTTTTTTATTTTTTTGTGTTTTTGAACAATTTTATATTTTTGGGGGTTTTTTTGAGGGAACAAACAAAAAACAGGGATTCGGAAATGGCTCAACAGGAGCAAAAAAAAAGAAAAGAATTACTGTTTTCTTTCCTTGCTGCATTTGTGGTTGTCTATAGCAGTATTGATTAAGGTGACGCTAAGCTCTCCATAGCATAAAGTTTTGCCACAGAAAATGCATAGAAATTTGACCTTGCCAAATTTTGGCTGAATATTTGGCACCTTTTGCCGTTCTTCTGGTCCAGAAAGAGAGGGTACTGAAGAGGAAGTGCTGGCCACAGGGGTTGGGTTGTTCCGAAGTTCCCGGACTTCAGCCTGTGCCAAATTATTAGGATGCCACCTCTCCATGTGGCGGATCATGGTATAGTTACCAAAAAAATATTTCTTGGAGGGATTGCCCCTGGAGAGAACTTTTTCACAAATCAGACAGGTGACTTTGATGGCGTTAACCTTTTTTTGGTCATTTGGAAAAGAAAAAAATTACCAAATGAAGTGCACTTTGACGTGCCTTTGTCTGGGTTCTTCTGGGAGGAAGCGCCTTCGTTGTTCATCCTCCTCCTCCTCTTCTTCCTCCTCTTCTTCTTGTCCTCCAAGAAACTGTGGTGGTGGACCTTCTTTTCTTGGTGGTGGGGGTGGTGGTGGGGGTGCACCAGCTGCAGCAACAAGTGAAGCCATTGTCTCCTCCAAAATAGCTCTTGCTCTCTCAATGAAGAAAGTAAGAATGAGAAAAAAATTAGGGGGCTTTCATTATTTGGAGAAAAAAAATGATGAGAACCAATGAAAAGTGTTATTTTCAAGTCACATGACCCGATGCGCTTACGTTACGCGCTCCGGCGTGCTTACGTTACGCGTTCTGGGCCGCGTCGCGGAGCGCTTCCGGGTACGTTTATGCAGCGCGTCATAAGACGCATCACGGGGCTACGCGATACGTCACGCTTACGCGACGCGTCACGATGTTGTTTTCGATCGCGACATTGGTGCTAACGGGACGCTTCCAGGTTCGCGCACCGGGGCGCTTCAAAATAGTACGCTTTCCGGGACGCTCACCGGGGCGCGCACCGGGAGCATTCCAAGACAAAAAAAATAAAAATAAAAAAATATATATTTTTTTTTTAAAAATGAAAAATTGTAAGGACTGATAGCCCGAGGTGCATTTGCTATGTCTCAAGATATATGCGCCAGTTGTTTTTAAGAAAATTAACTTTAAAAAAAATATATATTGGCCTACTTTGGGCTTTATATATGTTAGAGCCCAAATGTAGCCCAATGTAGCCCAATGTAGCCAAAAGATGGCCACCAGAGACAAAAAAATACAAATGTAGCCCAAATGTCATGCAGATGTAGCGCTACTATAGCCCAATGATAGTATGTACCAGAGTGTTCTAAAGAACAACTAGAGCGCTAACAGTCTTACTTATAAAGTGAGACTTTTAGTTAGGAATTAGCATTAAAAAAACCTTTGAAATTCACTGAAAAAACCTAACTATAACTACCTACTGGCGACCGCCAGTAGGTAATATATATATATATTCACTGAAAAAAACCATAGGTTTCACACCAGTTATAGTTAGGAATTAGCATTTAAAAAACCTATTAAATTCATTGAAAAATACATAGGTTTCACACCAGTTATAGTTAGGTGCAAATTTTACTGACAAAACCAATGAAATTCCCACGTTATAGTTAGTTGGACTCACTATAACTTGCGCGTGTAATGCACTGCTGATGACATCACATATTACATCACTCATGACATGGTCAGTGACATCACTCATGACATCACTGATGACACCATCCTTGTGACAGAGTTACTGACCTCCTTTCACTGTAAAGTAACCCTTGAAACACATATTCAAAAATAGAAACTAACATTTACAAAAAAGTGGAGATACCTATACCAGTTACAACAACCAATTCAGTAATTCCACCATTTATATACACATCCACTCATTCACCAACAGTTCTATATAGTCATTCATACATATACTCACTTATCATATGTAGTGAGACACCTTTACATCCGTTAACACACCGACAGTCTTCCAAAAGCTGCTCACACACATACTCACACATGCAAATAAACTATTGAACATCCATTTTTTTGCAAATACAGCTATACACACACTACCACCTTACTTCTAAGGAAACTTACACCTACTTACTCTCTTAAACAATCACTTTTAGAAACACATACTTATTAAAACAAGAACTCTTTCAATCTCTCACTCTCACATATACTCACTTATATACATCAATACTCACATATACTAGATTAAAACATATGTAGTTACTGATAAAGACACTAGTGAGACAGTCATTCACTTACTAACACATACATATACACACTCATTCACCCATACAGTCCAGCACATATGCTGTCTTCAAAACACATACAAACAGTGAGTCAGTCATTGATGCATCTATGTGCTAAGTAACACCCCCCCCAAATCAAACAGACAATTATAAAGATACTAAAAAAACATCTAATAACCCATATACACACACATGTAGCTACTCACCAACCCATGCAGCCACTTATACACAAAGTGAAACACTGATACAAACATTTAAATATTTAAACATTACTCGCTAATATATGTATTCACTAAGATACACTTAATAAGGCAGTTATCCAATCATTTAAAAAAAAAAAAAAACATCCATTAAGACAATAATTTAAACAAATATTCTTCCATCGACCTTAACATATACATATATAAAACATATTTATTTATCTGAAAGACACACATTTACTGGATGGTGTCATCAGTGATGTCATGAGTGATGTCACTGACCATGTCATGAGTGATGTAATATGTGATGTCATCAGCAGTGCATTACACGCGCAAGTTATAGTGAGTCCAACTAACTATAACGTGGGAATTTCAATGGTTTTATGTCAGTAAAATTTCCAGGTAACTATAACTGCTGTGAAACCTATGGTTTTTTCAGTGAATATATATATATATATATATATATATATATATATACACATACATATATATATATATATATATATATATATATATATATATATATATATATATATATATATATATATGTATAAATGTATGTGGCCAAAAATCCCCTAGGGAAGAACCAACCCCCTCACCTGATGGTAGAGAATGAAGGACCCCATCTCTGTCCCAAGGAGGACTGCTGCGTGTCGAAGATTCAGCATGCAGAATCCTGTGTCAGCGCGGAAGGAATGCTCCTCTAATTTGCAGGGGGGGATAAGGGTCTTATATATTAGAGTGGTCACTCAAGGGTTTCTTCTAGAATCAATATGTTTAGAAATCAATCATAAATGTTTTGGAAACAATCCTAAATGTTTTCTAAAACAATCCAATGATGCACAGATGGCTGTTGGCCAAGGATGAAAGAAGTGGTGACCCTTATATAGAATAATTATGCATTGCCGGAGGGCATGTTTATGTACCTCAGGTACAGGTATTATGATAGAATAGTAAGAGACAGGACAGGGCAGTTTCTGCCATTAGGCAGGACTAGGCGGACGCCTAGGGCAGCAAGATGGTGAGGGCGGCATTGTGTTGTGGGCTGTGGCTAAAAAAATCTTGCAGTGGAGTGCACTGACTGTGCAAGCGCACCTGTTGCTTGCGCAGTTTAAACTTTAGAGCCGAGCGGACATCCTAGATTAGTGGTGGGGCGGCGCGCACCCTAGAGTAGTGGCGAGTGTGGAGCGGGACAGACACACTACTACTAGTGCTGTGCTGCTAAGCGTGGGTCCCCAGGGCCGTCAATCTTGTAGCGCTGGATAGCGCTACCAATGACGGCCCTGGGCAAACTTTGTGGCCAATCGGTGAGCAGTGCTTCAGCCAGGGAGGGCAGCCCAGTGACGGTGATGCCACGTGAGCGTGACGCGCACAGCGCACCAGTGCCACCATCGATCTCTCTTGGCGCGCGCGGGGGATGGACTGTGTGTGACGGCACAGTCGACTGGCGCACTGCTCTGATGCCCCCTGGCTGGGCTGGCCCCTGTGTGATGGCCGTGAATTAACCACCTGAATTAAATAATTAATACTGCAGCTGCTGGCTGCCACCAGTGCTGTGCCACACAGTCTTGTTGTCCCGTCCGGTCCCGACTCCCGGCCCTCTTCTAATCCCTGACTGTCTCGACCAACTCCAGGCCAGCACCACGAGCCTGCCTGCAAACAGCACAGCCGTGGTGGTCGTGGGGACGTACATGACTGACTTGAGCAGTGCTGTGCACCGGTGAGTCCGCACAGTCAGCGAAGGCCGCTGGCTGCGCAAATAAATATAAATATATATTTCGGATGGATCGGATGCATGCAATCTATCTAAAAATGTTATAATGTTGTTCACTCAGGCCTGCTAATGTTAAATGAAAATGAGGCGGCGGCCTGCTGTGAGTGAATCATTATCTCCGAGACTCCGGAGCTCGTCCTCACTCACGGTCACAGCCGGACTGGCGAGAAAAACACTGAGTGAGAGCTGGGTAGGGGTAGCAGCACTGTGAGGGGTGAGGACGAGGTGAAGGCAGGGTTCCTGAGTGAGGTTTGGTTGGTGGCGCGGGCGGGGCGGGTTTGTTTGTTTCAGCAGGCCAGGCAGGCTGGCTAAAGATCATAAGATGGCGGTGGGAGGGCGGTGGCGGCCCAATGTTGTCCAGGCCTCCCTCCGGCCTGTGACTGAAGTGTGGTGAGGTTATGGAATCTCCCTGCATGTGAGCGAGGCTGGAGGAATAGCTGCCAAGGTTTCAGATTGCTATGTGTGACATTTTCTTGAATTCATTGTAATTATGAATGACATTTCAACGAATATGAGTGACACTTTTTAACGAGCAAAGTCTAGCAATAAAAACAAGAAAAATATATAAATTACAGAAATGACACCCATTTGAGCAACAAGGACCTCTAAAACGAGTCACATCATAATCCACAAGCGTTATTACTGAGCAGTGCGCCCTGGTCTGGTCCTGCATGCCACCCAGTACCTGCGCTAAACCCTGCTGGTGGCACCATCACCCCACTCACAGTTTGTCACACAGAGCTACATTACAAGCTCTGCTGACTCTGATACTTACAGCACTGAGAAGTTACGTTGGCAAGCACCACAGTGGCTCTCACAATCAATCACCTGACCCAGGTGCGAGTGGCTACTAACACAGCTTTACAGTCAGTGAGAAGAAGACAGACTGCTATGTGATGTACAGTCAGGTCTCAGCGGTAACAGGGCAGACAGGTGGCAGCTCAGAAGAAAATCATGCCAAGAGTATTGCCAGCAGGGTAGGCAGATTATATCATACAAGTTATTTTATATCTAATGCATTTATTCTTCTAGCCTGGATGACAGGGGAGAGAGTGATGGTAGAAAAAGGGAGGGGGCGACATTTTTCAATTCTCGCCTAGGGCGGCAAAACACCTAGAAATGGCTGCCGCTGCCCATCCAGGATGGCCTCACAAGCGTGCAGACTGAAATGTTATCAGGCCAGCTTTAATTTTTTATCGCGTAGAATACTCGCGGCTGACATTGACGGCAGAGGGTTAATAAACAGCTTGTTATTGTATTGTATTGTATTGTAATTGCATTTATATAGCGCTTACTACCCCTGACGAGGCGTCAAAGGGCTTTTTTGGCGGGTAGCACGCTACTCCGGGACCCATAGAGGATTAGTGTTGAATTAGTATAGTGAAACATGCAAGTACATTTTAAGTGGTGGATAGGTTAGTCAGTTATTTGGATTTGGAAAGATAGCAGAAGGATAGAGGAGGAAATGTTGCGGCATGATTTAAAGTGAGCTCACATTTTGAGTAATAGTGAAAAATTCTCTAAGTTAAGGGTAGGCAAAAATTGCATATATTTTTACCACTGCAAAATTTCGTGCAATTTCATTTAAAATTCGTAAAATTCTGATTTGAAAGTATTTTATATTTGTTTATTAACTGATCAATTAATTAAAATTGTTACAGTAAAAAACGGTCGACATGTAAAAGCTAAAAAACGTGATACAAAAAGATACTGTTTATCTTACTTAAAATTGAGCACAGCACCCCTGTGCCAGCTTAGTCTTTATTTTATTTATTTTATGCGTTTTTATATAATGCAGACTTTACCCGAAGGTGTCAGAGCGCTTCACAATAGGAACAGTAGCGTTACATGAGGAAAAAATTACAAGTGGGCATGTTACAAAATCAAATGATACATTACACAAGGCAAAGGTGACAGTTGTGAATGTTACAAAAGCAAACAAAATAAAAGAAGAGGTAGCAAACGATACGTTACACAAGGAAAAAGTGACATGTGTGCAAATTACATAAGTGTACAAAATACAAGTAGAGGTATAATACTGCAATATATGGCAGACTTTCAAAACACAGTAACACACTGGGAAGGCACTTCTATAGGCATGGAGTACAGAATTTCCTATAGTGGAAGAACTTCCTTTAGGGAATAGAGAGGGAGTGAATTAGATTTGGAAGTGTCTTTGAAGGAGGAGAACTTTGAGGTCAGTTTTGAACGACCGGGAAGAGGTGGTGGTCCGGAGTTGAGGCGGAAGTGAGTTCCGGATTCTCACCGCGTTGCCTGAAAAGGATTGGACCATCGATCTTTCCTTTTTGAAAGTGGGAGGTTCAAGCAATACATTTTCCGCATTACGTGATGGTCTAGAGCCTCCAGAGGGTTTCAGTTTATTCGCCAGGGAGCGAGGAGAGGAGGAGTGCAAGGCTTTGCAGGTGATAAAGGCAGTCTGGTAGATCGATCTTGCCTCAATGGGAAGTCAACGGAGGGAAGATAAAATGGGTGTGATGTGGTCGCTTCTTTTGTCCCCATATATGAAACGAGCTGCTGAATGGAGAACAGATTTAAGGGGAGACAGGTGGGATTTGGGGAGGCCAGTAAGAAGAGAATTGCAGTAGTCCAATCTAGAGAGAACCAGCGATTGGACCAGGGTTTTAAGGTCTTGCTCCCCCAAAGAAGGCGCAGTTGGTATTGAGCAGACTTTGCAATGGAATTGATGTGGGAGAGTAGATTGAGTTTTTTGTTGAGTATGACACCAAGGGATTTTGCGCTGTCGACAATGATGGGTTTCTTGTTGAGTGGATTAATCTGATCCATCCATGATTGAAATGGAGGAGTAGAAAGTGAGGAGGAGAGGAGGAGGAATTCAGTTTTGGAGGGATTCAGAATCAGTTGATGAGTTAACAGCCAGTTTTGAATCGAGTCGAGACTAGAGTTTAGGATGGAGAGATCGCGAGTGGAGGCCACCTTAAGGTAGATTTGAGTGTCGTCGGCATAGAGATGATAGAGGATCCCGGATTTACTTAGGAGATTTCCCAATGGTTCCAAATAGAGGTTGAACAGAGTGGGTGCAAGTATAGAGCCTTGAGGAACACCTTGACCTACCGCCGAAGGAGATGAAAGACTGTTTTGATCATTTGGGATCTATCAGAGAGGAAGGAAGCAAACCATTTAAGCCCAGTTCCCTCCATGCCCATTCTCTGTTGAAAAGTGTTAAAGAGAGTGTTGTGATTGACAGTGTCAAAGGCTGCAGAAAGGTCAAGAAGAATTAGAAGACACGACTCCCCTGAATGGAGTGTCCGCAGTGCGTCATCAATCACTTGCAGCAGGGCTGTTTCAGTGCTGAAGTTTTGAATGAAGCCAGACTGGAAATTGTCAAGAAGATCATTGTGAGAAGGTGGCCTGATATGCAGTGCTCACTATTCTAGTGATCACTATGTATCAGTCCAACAACCCTTATTGATGATTGGTTGTAAGTCAACCTTATAGACCAGCTATCCTAGTAGCGTGGATACGAGCAGTCTAAGGCTAAAGACTCTAGAGGGCGTGTTAAGCCAGCTGTTATACCATCACATATACCCCTTGAACACCAAGTGAAAGGACACCAAACAAGTGTTATGAAAATAAACAGTGTATTTATTAGAATTACAACAGCCCTGTACTCTTTATGAGGACAGGGTACTAAGCACAAAACAAAACTCTTACGAAAATACTTAAGTTAGCACAATATACACACATGCCCGAGGGGCACGATAAACCATATACTCTGAAAGTGGAATGCGAAATTACTAGCAGGTAAGTACAGTACTAATAGGCTTTGGAATCGCTAGGACTTGGCTATAGAATCTTTAGATTATGTCTAGGAAGCCTAGGGGACTCGGGTGCAGAGTGTGCACTCTCACGCGGGATGCGGGACAAAGTCTATGGTAGCTAGTTTTCACAAAGTTAGTGTTCTCGGGCGAACCCGACTTGGTAGGAGGAAAACGAAAGTGGATTCTGACCCTTGGATAGTGAGGCTATGCTGGGACACCGAAATGCCGAAGTTACCTAGCCCAGGGGCTGCAGCTGCATAGGTCTAAAAAGACGTCGGGAATCCTCGTAGACGGGCCAGGAGCCTGGAAGGAAGATGCTGGCAGGCGACCAGTGAAGAGAGTTCGAAGTGATCCAAGCCTGGATCTCGAAGATGGATGACACCTGAAAGCAGAGGGGACCAAGTTCGTGACTACTAGCCAGTAGTCAGGTGGCACCAGGAGGGCACCGGATGGTAGTCACCTCGACTAGGTGAGTGGGCGACGCTGTGCTCTGCAGATCTCACGGACCAGGAGGCGTTGTCGGCGACCAGGATGGAGGAGCGAGCTGTCCCACGATGGATGAAGCTGTCGACGTCGCTGGACCCAGGATTGGGGCAACAAGTCTTGGCTAATTCAAGCCCACGCGGTGGACCTAAAATGGCGTCTTGAGTGGACCAGGAGGGTCCGGGGTGCTCCTCTTTTGGAAGGGATCAAGGGCCAGTCTGTAGCAACCAGACCAGCAGCAGTGATGTCGTCGGGCGTCGTTAAGAAGGCCACAAGCCAGCGGGCTAGTAGCCAAACAACGCGGTGAGCAGCAAAAAGCAGAAGGGCCCCACGCAGATCGTGGAGATGCTGGGAGGCTGAACTTCGGTGCTGGAGCTGCTCAGGGTCGGGGCTTCTCGGACACCAAAGCACTCACCAGAGGATCCCTCGGCGGTCGTGCTGTAAAGAAGTCGTGCAGTCTTGAAGATGGCCGGTCCCTCAAGGTCTCGTCGCACCCACGGTTCTCAGCTTTGCTGTAGAGGTGGGTAGAGGTCAGAGGTGCCAGGGAAGCCGGTTCTCGTCAAGCTGGGCAGTCGGATTCCGGAGGAAGGACTTGCAGCAGACCACAGTGTTCTTAAGATGGTGCCTGCGGATGCAGGGTGACTACTCCTTAGTCACAAGGGAGAATCTTGAAGAAGAAATCTTGAAGTCCTTTCGTAGAAAGTCGTGTCTTGATTCCAAAGATGATCTAATTTGGAAGGGTCCCCGCTCCTGCCTTTATCCTAAAGAAAGGGGTGGGTACGCGACTAGGTCCTGCCCTAGGGGTGGGACCAGGAAGGGGGGTGGTTACACCCCTCTCCCATGCCGGACTTTCCCCAGGCCAGGGGCTGGTGTGCCCCTGGAACTGGTTCTAGCCGGCAGATGCGTAGTGAACACCGGGGTGCCACTCAGCAGTCACCTTCCTGTAAAGCCCTGCCTACCCAGGATACACAAAACCCTGTCTGGGATGGTGCTAGCACCGCCCCTGACAGGAAACCCTTTGTCCAAGCTCTCCTGGCTGGAAGTACTCCCAGCAGCAGGAGGTCAGACTCGTGTCTGTGGTGGCAGCATCCATTTTGTGGAGCTGAGGCTTCAGTTAACTTTAACCGGGGTTCACAGTTACATGCATGTCGTGTCCCTCTAGAAGGGTGGAATGCTAACCCCGTCGCCAGAATTGGCGAGGGGTTAGTATTCCAATTCGTATGACACCTTACTCGACCTGTTTTGATAAAGCAATACCAAAGATAGCATTTAACCGCGAGGATTATAATGCACTTAAGAGTATATGGTATGCGTTATCATGGAACAGCTATTAGGACTTGGTTCCGCAAGCTGCAAACGGGCTCAGCTCATGCCAGAGCACCATCTCACACGATTCCAAGCACTCTGCCTTCAGGATTGTCAAGGCCTGCCATAGGAGTGACTGATAGGAATCTGTGTGTCCATTTTTAGGGTTAGATATAGGCATACTATATCTAAAGCAAAGGGTGATTACACCACCTTGCCCCAGCTGTCGTGCAGCCAGTTGTGTCAGATTTAGATGGCCATCCAGGGGTGGCATAATACATGCTTCAGCCCCTGGTAGGCCCTGGGTACACCTATGCCCTGAGTTACAGGGTCTGATAAGGTGGCCCAGTACCAATTGGAAATGTACCAAAGGTACATGGAATCCATTTTAGAGAGAGAGCAGTAGGCCTGGGGTCCTGATTGGCTGGGTCCCAGGCCAACTAAGTCGGAAAACCAGCAAAACACCAGGCAAAAAGTTGGGGGTAACCATAGTCAGGTACCTACCTTCCTACACAACCCCCCCCCAAACTAAAGGAGATAAGGCTATCCTTGACCAGGTAAGCCTATATTGCCTGAGTGGCCATATGAGGTGGTACATGCACTGGCATGGTTACCCCCTGTATCATGGTCCACTAAGCAACCCCTCACCCTAAGGGTATCTGAGGGTCTCCACCATAGGGAATCACTACCTGTGGTGTGCTTTGGCAAAGTAAAAGGCTGGTGTGGGAATGGAGTACTGAAGTGAGACTCCACTACTGTTGGGCTCAACTTTCCCCAATCACTATCCACCATATGTGCCTTTCTTTCCAGTACTGAGTTGCTATGAGCTCTCAGGGTCAACCTCTGGCTACCTAAAGCTGGAGGCTGAGTCCCTCTTTTTGGCTTACTGGAGGGACAGGTCAGGTTTGGGGTTTTTAGGCCCCATGTTTGGCTGTGCCCAGCAGTGTCCAGCTGTGGGAGTTCCCTAACTAATTTTAAGGGGGATCCCTCAGGAGTGTGTTTTATTTTCACTTGGCTAGGACTACTAGCCTCAGTGATCCTAATCTGCTGATTGGGAAGTTCTGTTGGACAGGGGGCCCTTTGGGGTCCACCACTGGCCTCCCTGGCCTCTACAGCCCTGGGCTGACTGAGGCAGGGTAGAGAGGGGCAGGTTACCTGCTCCAGACTGGGTCCCACCTGGGAAGGTTCCACTGTCATCAGGGGCTCTGCCAGGCTAGGCCTTACTACCTCTGGGGCAGTTCCTTCACCAGGGGTAGAGTCAGTTCCCTGAGGAGACTGGCTCTCACCTAGTGTCTGGGAGGGGGAAGACTTTTCTTCCTCCTCAATGCTCTCAGTTTGAGTGGAGTGATCCATTGTTTCAGGCTTCACAACACTATTATCTGTCTGAGTTTGAGCTGTGGCCATCACAACTCCACCAACCTTTTCAGGAAGGGAATCAGTTTGGGTTTGGGCTGTGACCATCACAGCCTTGCCAACCTGTTCAGGAAAGGCATCTTTCTGGGATAGGGCTGTGACTGGCACAGCCCTCCTGACCTGTTCAGGGAGGACATCTTGGACTGGGGCTGTGGCTATCACTGCCCCACTAACCTTACCATGGAGGTTTACCATTTTAAAATGGGTTTCTTGCTCTACCTCAGCCCAGGCTGAGGTCTCTAAATCATTCCCCAGTAGGCAATCTACAGGTAAGTTTGGTGACACTGCCACTCTCTTGTGACCAGTGACACCTCCCCAGCTGAGATTTACCACTGCTATGGGATGATCTCTCTGCACTCCATCAATGTTCACTACCTGGTATGTGGCACCAGGCATAAGTTGCCTTGAGGGGACTAGGCTCTCAGCCACCATGGTGATGCTAGCCCCTGTGTCTCTGTAGGCCTCAACTTCTGAACCATTGATGAGGGGCTCCTGTCTGTACCTGCCCAAAGTGTTGGGACAGGTGGTGAAGTTGGCAAACCCCATGCCAGTCTCACAGACAAGAGTATCTAAGTCAGGGGACCTGGTTAGGCCAGAGTCCACAGGCACTCCCAAAGAAAATGCACCCAGGTTCTTGGGGGCACTCCCGCCACCTGGGGGATTACTACTAGTAGTAACAGGAGGCTGGGAAGCTTTATTTGGGGGTATGTTCTCCTTATTGTTGTTGACCTTGGGACAACTGCTGTCAGTTTTGTAATGGCCCACCTGTTTGCAGGTGTGACAATAAGGTTTCTTCTGGGTTTTGGGAGAAGTTTGGGACCCACCCTTTTCAGAGGAATTTTGGGGCCCTGTGGTTTGATCAGAAGATGTATTCCCACCCTTCTCTTGAGGCTTGGTTGATTCCTTCTTTTGGTCACCACCCTGGTTCTTAGGCTTGACCCTGGTTCTGACCCATTTGTCTGCCCTCTTACCCAATTCTTGTGGAGAGGTCAGATCAGAGTCTACCAGGTGTTGGTGTAATAACTGGTTCTGACAATTACTTAAGATTTGCTCTCTCATAATTAGATTGTACAATCCTTTAAAATCAGTAACCTTACTTCCCAGTAGCCAGCCTTCAAAAGCCTTAGTGGCACAATCAACAAAGTCAGTCCAATCCTGAGACTGAGTTTTCTGGGTATCTCTGAACATCATCCTGTACTGTTCAGTGGTTAAACCAAACCCTTCAACCAGTGTATTCTTCAGGACTTGGTAATCATTAGCATCCTCAGCTCTAGTAGTGAGGAGCTTGTCTCTACCTTTACCTTCAAAGGAGAGCCACAATATAGCTGCCCACTGACTCTGGGGGACACACTGTACAGTGCAAGCCCTCTCCAAAGCAGTTATCCATTTGTGGATGTCATCCCCTTGCTTAAAGGGGGGCACTATCTTACTCAGGTGTCTTGTATCAAAACTCCTGTCCCTATTGCTAGGTATAATGCTGCCACCAGTGGGGTTTGCCCCACTCAACTGTTGCTCTCTAGCAAAGGCAAGTCTCTCTTCGGCCAGGGCAAGTTCTTCCCTTTCAATCCTCAGATTGACCTCCCTCTCTTTAGCTTCATACACTCTCCTCTGAGGGGATGTCATCCCTCTGTGAGAAGAGTTTTGAGAGCCATTGGTTCGAATGGATCTGTTAGAGCCTCTTGATAGAGACCTAACTCGTCCACTCCCAATGTTAAGCTGGCCTGAGAGGGGCCCCAGGAGTCTCCTAGTACCATTCTCATGCCTGCTTAAGTTGGACCTGGTTAGTCTACTGACTTCTACCTGTCCCTTATCTGCCTCCTCCCCTGATAACTCATCCTCATCCTCAGCATCATCTGCCTCCTGGAGGGGATGGTCATGGTTATCAAAGGGACCCTGTAAGGGGGGCATACTCCCATCTGGATGAGAAGAATCTGTGTTGGCAGATCTCCTGGCATCATGGCCTCTAAGAGACCAATGAGAAAAGGAATTGTGGGGTTAGACCCCTGTCTTAGTTTCCTGGAGGTGCACACTTGTCTCATCTCCTGGAAGCTAAGAGCAGCATATCTGGAAGTGACCTGTGGAGGGTCCACTGACACAAGGGGAGACTCAGAGTTTCCTCCTTTGTCTGGCATGCTGATTCTAGTGTGGTGTAAGTGATGCACCCACCTACACTATATGTTTGCCTAATGATCCCTTGCTAAGAGTTGCAGCCAAGGTGTGCTAAGCCTTGAGGAGCTACAACAGCTGGTTCAGTAGAACTCAGAGTATTCTAAGCCAAGTTATATGTACCTGAAGTACTTATGTGATCTTTCACAAGATATTCTTAGGATACGTGTGGTAAAACAACAGCAAGCTCAAATCCCAACCGCTGCTCACCAATGTGAGAAGGTGGCCTGATATGCAGTGCTCACTATTCTAGTGATCACTATATATCAGTCCAACAACCCTTATTGATGATTGGTTGTAAGTCAACCTTATAGACCAGCTATCCTAGTAGCGTGGATATGAGCAGTCTAAGGCTAAAGACTCGAGAGGGCGTGTTAAGCCAGCTGTTATACCATCACATATACCCCTTGAACACCAAGTGAAAGGACACCACACAAGTGTTATGAAAATAAACAGTGTATTTATTAGAATCAGAACAGCCCTGTACTCTTTATGAGGACAGGGTACTAAGCACAAAACAAAACTCTTACGAAAATACTTAAGTTAGCACAATATACACACATGCCCGAGGGGCACGATAAACCATATACTCTGAAAGTGGAATGCAAAATTACTAGCAGGTAAGTACAGTACTAATAGGCTTTGGAATCGTTAGGACTTGGCTATAGAATCTTTAGATTACGTCTAGGAAGCCTAGGGGACTCGGGTGCAGAGTGTGCACTCTCACGCGGGATGCGGGACAAAGTCTATGGTAGCTAGATTTCACAAAGTTAGTGTTCTCGGGCGAACCCGACCTGGTAGGAGAAAAACGAAAGTGGATTCTGACCCTTGGATAGTGAGGCTATGCTGGGGCACCGAAATGCCCAAGTTACCTAGCCCAGGGGCTGCAGCTGCATAGGTCTCAAAAGACGTCGGGAATCCTCGTAGACGGACCAGGAGCCTGGAAGGAAGATGCTGGCAGGCGACCAGTGAAGAGAGTTCGAAGTGATCCAAGCCTGGATCTCGAAGATGGATGACACCTGAAAGCAGAGGGGACCAAGTTCGTGACTACTAGCCAGTAGTCAGGTGGCACCAGGAGGGCACCGGAATGTAGTCACCTCGACTAGGTGAGTGGGCGACGCTGTGCTCTGCAGATCTCACGGACCAGGAGGCGTTGTCGGCGACCAGGATGGAGGAGCGAGCTGTCCCACGATGGATGAAGCTGTCGACGTCGCTGGACCCAGGATTGGGGCAACAAGTCTTGGCTAATTCAAGCCCACGCGGTGGACCTAAAATGGCGTCTTGAGTGGACCAGGATGGTCCGGGGTGCTCCTCTTTTGGAAGGGAGCAAGGGCCAGTCTGGAGCAACCAGACCAGCAGCAGTGATGTCGTTGGGCGTCGTTAAGAAGGCCACAAGCCAGCGGGCTAGTAGCCAAACAACGCGGTGAGCAGCAAAAAGCAGAAGGGCCCCACGCAGATCGTGGAGATGCTGGGAGGCTGAACTTCGGTGCTGGAGCTGCTCAGGGTCGGGGCTTCTCGGACCCCAAAGCACTCACCAGAGGATCCCTCGGCAGTCGTGCTGTAAAGAAGTCGTGCAGTCTTGAAGATGGCCGGTCCATCGAGGTCTTGTCGCACCCACGGTTCTCAGCTTTGCTGTAGAGGTGGGTAGAGGTCAGAGGTGCCAGGGAAGCCGGTTCTCGTCGAGCTGGGCAGTCGGATTCCGGAGGAAGGACTTGCAGCAGACCGCAGTGTTCTTAAGATGGTGCCTGCGGATGCAGGGTGACTACTCCTTAGTCACAAGGGAGAATCTTGAAGAAGAAATCTTGAAGTCCTTTCGTAGAAAGTCGTGTCTTGATTCCAAAGATGATCTAATTTGGAAGGGTCCCCGCTCCTGCCTTTATCCTAAAGAAAGGGGTGGGTACGCGACTAGGTCCTGCCCTAGGGGTGGGACCAGGAAGGGGGGTGGTTACACCCCTCTCCCATGCCGGACTTTCCCCAGGCCAGGGGCTGGTGTGCCCCTGGAACTGGTTCTAGCCGGCAGATGCGTAGTGAACACCGGGGTGCCACTCAGCAGTCACCTTCCTGTAAAGCCCTGCCTACCCAGGATACACAAAACCCTGTCTGGGATGGTGCTAGCACCGCCCCTGACAGGAAACCCTTTGTCCAAGCTCTCCTGGCTGGAAGGACTCCCAGCAGCAGGAGGTCAGACTCGTGTCTGTGGTGGCAGCATCCATTTTGTGGAGCTGAGGCTTCAGTTAACTTTAACCAGGGTTCACAGTTACATACATGTCGTGTCCCTCTAGAAGGGTGGAATGCTAACCCCGTCGCCAGAATTGGCGAGGGGTTAGTATTCCAATTCGTATGACACCTTACTCGACCTGTTTTGATAAAGCAATACCAAAGATAGCATTTAACCGCGAGGATTATAATGCACTTAAGAGTATATGGTATGCGTTATCATGGAACAGCTATTAGGACTTGGTTCCGCAAGCTGCAAACGGGCTCAGCTCATGCCAGTGCACCATCTCACACGATTCCAAGCACTCTGCCTTCAGGATTGTCAAGGCCTGCCATAGGAGTGACTGATAGGAATCTGTGTGTCCATTTTTAGGGTTAGATATAGGCATACTATATCTAAAGCAAAGGGTGATTACACCACCTTGCCCCAGCTGTCGTGCAGCCAGTTGTGTCAGATTTAGATGGCCATCCAGGGGTGGCATAATACATGCTTCAGCCCCTGGTAGGCCCTGGGTACACCTATGCCCTGAGTTACAGGGTCTGATAAGGTGGCCCAGTACCAATTGGAAATGTACCAAAGGTACATGGAATCCATTTTAGAGAGAGAGCAGTAGGCCTGGGGTCCTGATTGGCTGGGTCCCAGGCCAACTAAGTCGGAAAACCAGCAAAACACCAGGCAAAAAGTTGGGGGTAACCATAGTCAGGTACCTACCTTCCTACAATCATTGTCCTGGATATGACGGGAGAGTTGTTTCGCTACACATCTTTCTGTGATTTTCGCAAGAAAAGGTAGGCTAGTGTTGGGGCGGAAGCTGTTGAGGTCGTTCGCATAAGCGGTGAGTTTTTTAAGCAGAGGGGTTACCTGCCCAGTTAATCAGAGTGGTCCAATGGGAAAGAGAATGGGTATAGAAGTCGATGGCAATGGCACTCGGGATGGGGTCAAGAGAATGGTTGGAGGACTTTGTTTCGAGGATGCATTTGAGGAAGGCATCTTCAGAGATGGGGTCAAAGTTCTGCCAAATGGCTAAGGATTCGCGCTTCTCTAGAGGGGTAGGATGAACGACCTGATCCACAAGTGATTTCACTTTTTTGTCAAAGAATATAGCGAATTCCGCTGCTTTCTTTGTAGAATCCTCCAACTTGGAGGTTAGGGGAGAGCAGTTTGGATTCTTGATGAGATCGAATAGTTTTTTGGGTCTAATTTAGACTGAGTCAAGGCGGGTTCTGAAGTGCAATGCTTTTCCGAGGAAGATGTGCTTGTGGTACTTGGATCTAGCTGAACGAAGCGTGGCCAAATTATCGGTGGAGGGCACTTGTCTCCATTGTTTCTCCAAGATTCTTAGGTACTTCCTTTCATCATAAAGGGATTTGTTGAACCAAGGTGCTGAGGGAGTAGGCCTTTTCTTTTTGCTTTGAAGAGGAGCGACATTATTAATTTCAACTGCAAGGACTGTGAAGCATTGGGAGGTGAATTCGTTAACATCCAGGTTCGGGTCTAGCTTTGGAAGTGAAAGTAAAGCTGAATCACAGAGGGTACTGACGTCAATATTTTTAGCATCACGGAAAAGGAAGTATCCCTCTTAGGTTGGCCGAGAGTTATAGAGTGTGATAGGTGAAGAGAAAATGGAATGAGAAGGTGGTCAGACCCGTCTACATGAATAGGGATAGCGATAGTAATCATGCCTGCTTTAAAAATAACAAGGTTCAGGATTGAGCCCTTAGAGTGTGTTGTTTCTGTGCAGTGTTGCATAAGATTGTTTGCAGAGAGGAAGGTGGCCTGCGTATTCACAGAAGAGTCTTGAAGCGAGCCCCAGTGGAGATTGAAGTCACCCACGAAGATCTGATTGTCACTTTGCGAGTGTTTGTCGCTGATGAAGTCAGTGAGTTCCTCCATAAACGAAGGGCCGCTACCAGGCGGGCGGTAAATGGCATGGAATCTGAGGGGTGAGCGGTGGTGCAATTGAAGCTCAAGAGATAGGCATTCAAAAGTGCGGGAGGAGCTGTTAGGAAAAGCCTCAAGTTGGAGGGAGTTTCTAAAGATGAATGAAACACCTCCCCCAACTTTGTCTATTCTGTCATTTCTAAATATAGAATAGCCTGTGGGTAAAAGGAGATCAAACATAGAGTGAGAGGTATCGTTGAACCAGGTCTCTGTAAGGAAGAGCATGTCAATATTGTGAAGGATGATGGTATCGGAGATTTCAAGTTTGTTTTTTATTGCGGATCTGCAGTTGTGGAGCAGACAGGGCAGCTCTGTCGAGACTGTTTTGGTAGCGGGGGCACTTGGGCTATGAGGGGTGATAGGGATAATGTACTTATACAAGGGTGCTCTGGAGGGTTTGGGTGGATGAGTAGTTCTGACAGAGGAGATGGTCGGAATAGTGTAGATAGTAGGGTTACTTGGATAGGAAAGTGGAAGAAGGGTGGCGTTGGAGGACTTGTGTGAGTTTGCGATGTTTGTAGGCAACAGTTTATGATTGGCTTTTTTGGGGTTTGGGGGCGAGGTGCATCTTGTGGGAAGGGGAGAGTTTTCCAAAGGAGTTGAGGTGTATGGAAAGGTAGAAATCTTGGAATTAAAAGTGTAACGGTAGCTTCAAGTTGGGAGATAAAAGTGATGAGAGAACCTAGCTTTTTTCCCAGAGAGAGTAGGGCAGAGCACGGCATGCTAAGTGGCTTTATGGAAGCAGGAGGGGGTGCAATTGGCGGTGGA
The DNA here is from genome assembly GCF_964263255.1 of Lissotriton vulgaris. Taxonomy (NCBI): domain Eukaryota; kingdom Metazoa; phylum Chordata; class Amphibia; order Caudata; family Salamandridae; genus Lissotriton; species Lissotriton vulgaris. The sequence continues at coordinate 1,286,514,477 of NC_141687.1, read as the reverse complement.
AGGCAGGGAGAGGTGGGGGTAGGGGATGGGAGTTGGGGTGCAGGGTTCAGAGGTGGGGAAAGGTGGTGGTTGAGAGCGGGTGTTGGTGCATCAGAGGTGAAAGAGAGTTGTCTTTGTTGACGTTGCAAGAGGGATAGGAATTAAGGACATAGTTAGGGGGAGATAGGTGAGGAGCGAGGTGGTGGGGCGGAAAGGGAGGGGGAATGTGTGGAGTCATGGGAAAGAAGGAGGTTTGGGAAGAAGAGAGGGAAGGGGGTTGAAGAGGTCCTGTCAGCTAGGTGAGGTGGATGTGAGGGAACGGGCACCTGACAGAGTGAGGGGGGTTGGGAAATAGAGAAGTTGAAGAAAGAAAGTGGTTCTGTTAGGCTAGATGGAGTGAAAGGGTTACCAGGGGGGAAAGGGGGTAGCACAGCATTACTAGAGGAGTTGGGGGAAGAAGAGAGATGCAATGGGTTTGTGAAGAAATCGGGGTATATAGCGAGGGGAGGAGGGGGTAGAAAAGAGGAGAAGAGGAGGGAATAGGGGGAACGTAAGGGAAGTTAACTAGGGGACAGGGTAGGAGGAGAGGTGGTCTAAATAGGGGGGTGGCAGATAGGGATGGGGGAGGAGATAAGATTGGAGTACCAAGACAATGCAGATTGGACGAGAAGCGTATTAGCTAGAGGTAATGGTGAAGTGATGAAGGGTGGGGCACACTGTGAGGGGGGAAGAATGGGAGAGGAGGGCACAGGGGAGGGGTTAGAGAGGGTCGACCTGTGCCTCCCGAGGGTGCAGCCTATTGGAGTGTAGGGGGGTCAGGGGAGGAGATAGAGAGTAATGGGTGGAGCTGGATGAAGAGTCAAGGGAGAACCCGGTCGCAGGGGAGGGTAGTAGGGAAGGGAAGAGGTGGTCAAAGAGAGAGAGAGACAGGTGTCTTTGGTTTGGATCATGACAGTACTTTTGTTATAGAGTGAGATAGAGAAGGAGCCGTTAAAACACGCAGAGGGGGACATTTTTAGCTGTTTCCCATGAGGGATAGATGAGGAGGAGGTGACGTTAAGGGAAATATATAAGCTGGTGGACCAGGAGGGGATGTCGAGAGTCAAAAAAATGAAATAGTTTTTGAGCCTCCCATAACGACCATTGTAGAATTGATCAACAAAAAGGGAATCAGGGAAACATTCAATGGTGTTATGCTTGAATCGTTTTGCTGAAGCTTTAGTCATGTTAGGAGGACAGATGATTTTGTAGCAATTAATTCCAGATTTAACTCGAGTGGTGGCCATGTTGGAAAAATGAGGAGGATGGTGGGGATATGAAACGAGTGTTACTAGGGTAGCTGTGGTGAGGAGAAGTATGAGGACAGGAAGGGGGCACATATTCCAGAAATCTGGTGAAGACACCCAAATTAATGTGCAGTCAGGGAAGTGAGGCGATTAAGAACAGGTTGTTACTTCAGAACAGGACTGATTCAACAAGATAGGACTGAAGATAGAGCTGTGTAGAAGGAAGAAGGGGGCACAGATTCCAGTAGTCGAGAGAGGATAATCGCCATAATGCACGGTATGGCTCCTTTGTAAAGTCAGGCATTGTAGACTCAGATCTCCTCGGTCGTCAAGAGGCCACATAGAATCGCTGATCGTCAAAGTAAGTCAAGGTACCATGGTCACTACCTTGGTCTTGGGATTGGCGCTCACTCCAGGGGGGGGGGAAACAGTGCTCACTCCAAGGGCTACTCGTGATCTCACAAGGTGTCCCGGTCCTCATCAGCCATTCAGGTAAGGCACTACAGTTCTATGGACTGTTCCGGTCAGGGGGTAACAGCAGCAGGGTCGCGCATCTTTGCCTTGCCTGTGTTCCAAAGCCCCAATCCACTGTACTCCAGTCCCGCCTCAAAGCTTTACTGATTGGGAGTCTCTATAACTCGATTTTGATGGGCCCTTCACCTAGGTAGCTTGAGAGTATCCTCAAACTAAATGATCTTAATGGCAGCCATCTTAGGGTTAGGCAATGTTTGATGCTCCTGCTGTCAGTGATATGGCCCGATCGCTGCCATTTTAGAGTCAGACGTGGCTGGAGGGAATCTCCCCCCCGCCTTGCAGATATCACATGTGCCCCCGCCCTTTTCTCCTTTTCAATGAGGGAGCCCGTCACGCATGTATCCCTGCAGGGGCCAGCTGTTATTTAATTACCTTTGCTGCAAGTCCAAAGGCAAATGCAGGGAGGCTTTGGCAGCAGGCGATCACTCAAGTTCATCCACCGCATCACTTTCACCAACATGCAGCCTGCAGAGTTCAGGAAGACGGTGTCTCCCCTGATCTTGCGTCGATCTCCTGTGTATGTGATTGTGCTGTCTACGCCTCAGGTCTCCGTGCCCTGTCCTGTATACATTCAACTTTCAAAGTTGCATCTTTCCAATGTGTCACCAGCAGCCTAACTGCCCTCACCTCACCTGGACTTGTTCTCCAGCTGTTATCAGAGTTCTGAGTATTTGTAGCTCTGTAGTATTTCCGGGCTCAGGAGGACCACCCGGGCGGTGCTGTGACCCATTCTCAGAGCGGCATCAGCAGGCTTTAAAGTGAGCCGCTCATGACTTTACACGTGGGGAGGGGACCGGGGCGCCACCCATACCTGGCCTGAGATTGCGGCCGCCAATCCCCTTTGCAGTGTTCTCCGAGATCAAGGCGGACGCTCCGGTGGTTGTACAGGTCAGCCACCAGGGAGTCTCATCAGCCGTGGAGCGTGCCGACCGCCTCAGGCACGGAGCCGGCACCCCCGGGAAGTCTCCTCACCTGGGCGCAGCTGCTGACACGTCCTTTTCGGGTCAGTGCACAGCGATCTCTGGCTTTTCCCGGGACGTTATTCCTTTTCTGCTCGCTGCAGCGCTCGCGTCTAAGGGGGCCGCCATTTTGTGGTGAGCCCGCACTCTCCGTTCTCCTGTGCAGTCCTCACCTCGTATTCTCTGTTTTCGCCCCTTATCGCCCTTTGCCAGTTGTCACCGTCACTTCGGCAACATCTGTGCACGCCATGTCCCTCCTGTCCCAATGCTGTGGTCCATTGCACATTTTCATAAAGTCCCCTTTTTAAGCCTCACTGGGTAAACAGCTGCACAGAATAAAGGACAACACCTCTTACAGTCCTTTTGGCCCTCACTGATGTTGATGCGATCATAGACTGGTGGGCTAGGGGTGTTTTAGGACCACTGAACCAACTTCTTCTGGGTGTGCAGTACCCGTTACCAGATTTTTGTATCTTTTGTTAGCTGTTTTTAGAGCGATCCTGACTTGATGAATGAATTTTGCCAATCTTGCTGGTGTTGTTGTGTCCGTAATGGAAAGGCACAGGGCTGATGCTCCTCTGCAAGTCTTTATTCCATTTGTGAGACAGATTGGACGCAGGAGTCGTCAACAATAATTTTTAAAGTTCGGGCAGCAACATAGGAGATGCAGCCAGGATTGCCTTATATAGGGGCATAGTCTGCAGTTTGTAGATTCCCCCCTACGGGCCCATGCAGGGTTGAAGTCGGCAATTCCTAGTATTATTAGCCTTATGTAGAGTATTTTACTTCGGGCCAGTGGAGTGAGAGCCACACTTTGGTAAGGTGGTGCTTTGCCTACTTTGTAGGAGTTATTCAGATGGTCTAGGTGGGCGCTCGATCGGAGAGATTTAATATCCAGATCAAAGGAAGTTTCGCGGACTTGCTGGTTTATAGATCTTTTCCAAGCATTCAGGGGGATGTCCAGCCATGGAATACTGTATTCATGGATCTTCAGTGATGTGTCAGGCCGTGCCTGACCCTTCGAAGATTGTTCTCAAATGGTATTTCAAAGAGTGGATCGGGGCCCTTAGTATCCTTAAGTATACCTTTATAATCTCCCCCTGGCATGTCATATCTGGCCTAGCTAAACCTCCAGTCTTAGCCTCACATTCCGGGCTGACCTTGGGATGTGGAGCACGGCTTTGTATGCCTATACTTGGGCTGAGTTCAGGGCAGCATCCAGTAGCCTCGGGAATGCCAGGTGGCCATAGCTAATAGGTGGTAGTAGTTTGGCTTTCAGGACAGTTAATATTGGGCCAGCAGACGGGCTAATCAAGTGGTGGCTTAATTGTTTTAATAGGTGTGTGACCTTGCTGGCCTTTGAGCTCAATTGTTTCAGATGGGCCTTTTCCTTGGCCCTCTCTGTCAGCCAGACTCCTAAGTAATTGTATGAATCCACTGTGTTGATTTTTAGATTGCCCATTAGCCATTGTGTGTGCATCTTCCGATGATATGTCCCGAAAATGACCACCTTGGTCTTTCCTTGGTTGACAGTCAGGTTGTTGATGTTGTTGAAGATTTTTAGAGGGTTTAGGGCTCTTTGTAGGCCCACACTTGTATGATCCAGTATAGTCTATCATCGGCGTATTGTAGCACCGGCAACCTCATGCTTCCAAGTTTTGGAGCTACTAGGCTAGCCCCTTTTAGGGCCTCCCCCAGATCTGCTGAGTAGAGGTTGAAGAGGATGGGGGCCAGCACGCATCCTTGCTTCAACCCATTCTCTGCGTATATTTTGGGGGACACTGTACTGCCACTGGTTTTGACCCAAACCCAGGTATCTTCGTAGAGAGATTGGATTGCCTTCAATAAGTTTGGTGGAATGCCCCAGTGTTCTAACTTCCACCATAGTCGTTTCCTGACCACTTTATTGAAGGCTGTACTGTAGTCCACAAAACAGCAAAAAAGCGGTGGGTGATTCTTCAGGGTTGCCTGAGATGATAAGTAAGACGATGCCAATACGTTGTCTGAAGTTGATGACTGTGACCTAAAGCCGGTCTAGTATAAGGGTATTATGCTTTTCTCGTTTATCTGATTCTATGCAGTGGGGCCCTCACCTTCAGAAAATGCTGCTCGGTCACAAAAGGGTCGTGGGGGCACTGATCAAAGAGCAACGCTCATCCTCATTTAGGCCTATTGCCCCAGTCTTAGATATTTATAGAGCAAGGGGAGTTAGTGCAGCGCTTTACGGGGCTGAACTTTGGGGACTAGGTACTATTGACCATCTCCTAAAATCCGAAAATAAATTCTTAAGGGATTTGATGTCACTTCCCCATAGCATCTCCACGCTTCCCTTACTGTTGGATATGGGTTGCCGCTCGATCAGAGACCAGGCCCAACTGCGCCCACTTTTATTGTGGGCACTTTTATGGAGAACTTCCGAACTTGCTAGCTATGCGGAGGGGTTAATGGAAATATTGTTAATGCCCGGCTGGTCAAAAATCGTGTGGCTTACCAATGTTAAAACACTGTGTGACAATCTGGGTGTTGGAGATGCTTGGGTATCCAGGAGTGCTTCCCCTAAACATGTTCTTAAAACCTTGTATTGGCAGTGGATAGCTAACAAACTAAACTCAAACCCCAAGCTTAGTAGGACATCCACCGAGTTTCTTAAGATTAAGGATGTCGCCATTTACGAACCCTATATGGATTTGATTTCTAAATCCTTTGATCGAGCGCTGTACTTCAAGTTCAGGGTAGGTTTGCTCCCACTGAGAGAATTGTCTGCCCGTTGGAATATTCCAGCACAAACTTCTCCATTTTGCATATTTTGTACTTCTAGAGTGGAGTCTGTCGCCCACTTTTTATTTGAATGCTTGGCCTACAAATCTCCAAGGTCTTTGTGGCTAAAGCCCTTATGCAGGGAGCTGGGTACCAGACACCATATAGTCGCTTTGCGAATCTTGAGGTCAGACACCCGGCCCCTGTATGTTTGTGGTATGGCCAAATACCTTGGCTGGGCTTGGTCAATCAGACGTAAAAGGCTAAAACTCATTGTTTAATTGTGGTCATGTACTGGACCTTCTTACTTAATTTATTGGAAAGTGTATCATTTTTATTTGATTAGCCACTGGATTTTAACTAACATGGTTTTACTTGTTGTTTTATGTAATGCTTTTATGATATTTTTACTATCGAAATAAAGCTGATTGACTGACTGGCTTTTCTCTTCGGCCCACTTCTCCAGGTCCTTTAGTAGTAGGCGATCATATGCCTTTGCTTCCTGGTCAAGCAAGGCTATTAGCCTGTAGTTTGATGGCTTGAGTTGATCCACTTTTTTAGAAATTCAGAGCTAAAATTGAACCCTTCCAAGAATCAGGAGTTGTGGCTGTCAGGAAGGTTTTTATTGTAGAGCGGAGTTAGGATGTCTGCCCAGAAGTCGGGGGCCAATTTAAAGAAAAACCAAAGGAAATGATGGACGGAGCGTTGACAATACAAGCACTCACCCCCAGTCAACTGATCTGGGTTTAATCCATCACCGTTCTTTAGCCCACTCTGCCACCCCAGTTCAGACATGGCCATATGCAAATCAGTCTGACCCTGTGCCTCATGGGAACAGTCCAGCCCGAACCGCCAAGCCATGCCTTCCCTGGACCGGAAACAAGCTACTGAGGACCGGTTTCTGGCATTTCAGCCGTCTTCAGCCCGGCTTGCTTGAATCCAGTGGAAAAGTGAGCAAGGGACTCACGTCTGAGCATACCCTGCCAACTTATGGCGAACAAAGAAAAACCAAAGGAAATGATGGACGGAGCGTTGATAATACAAGCACTCACCCCCAGTCAACTAATCTGGGTTTAATCCATCACCGTTCTTTAGCCCACTCTGCCACCCCAGTTCAGACATGGCCATATGCAAATCAGTCTGACCCTGTGCCTCATGGGAACAGTCCAGCCCGAACCGCCAAGCCATGCCTTCCCTGGACCGGAAACAAGCTACTGAGGACCGGTTTCTGGCATTTCACCCGGTCCTCAGATTACCATTAGGCGATTTACCTGGGCTGTGAGATGTGTCACCTGGGTTAGTGGTTGCTGGCCCGGGTCGTCCTTCTCCGCTGCTGGTCCCCTCTGTGCTGGCCTTGTTAGTGGATGTTAGTATGTACAGCTGCTTCACGTATGTCATTCAATCTTTTTCGGCTATGCTGTTTTCTCTCTGGGCCCCTTGATTGCTCAGCTGGTTTATGTGTCTCCATAATCCTGCAAGGTTCTTTTGCTTGAGCAGGGAGAAGACTCTGAACCATTCCATTTCTTTGTTGGCATTTTTTAATTCCCATATCTTTTTCCTTAAGGCTGCCCTCAATGGCACCATGGATGGACCCTCTGATTGATCGCCCCCTCTTTTCTTTATTGCGAGTGCCTTACAGAGTAGCCGTTTACTATCTCGTATGCCGTTATTTGACCAGCTGCAACCTGATCTTGTTTGCCCATTAGCCCTGGTGCAGTGGGGCTGGGGTTCCCAAACTTTGATAATAGTTCCTTGGCGATGTTCTTCCAGTTTTTTTACGGGAGAACATGTAGCGGACTTCGTGTTTTTGTTCCATCCATGTTTCGAGAGTATGCTCTGTCCTATCCGACCATTTTATCCTCCTCAGGATAGTGTATTATTCATCCCCAAGTGATTCGCCGATGACTTGGAGGCTGATGGCTGACGGGACTTCCAACTGAAACACTGCTCTCAGTGGCCTGTGATCACTATCCATTCGATCTTTAACTACAAAGTCTTTCAATCTGGCCGCTAGCCCTTCACTGGCCATGATGTAGTTGATCCTTGAAAAACTCTGAAAAGTGGGGAAGGGCTCCCAGGTGTTTAAACAATCTTTTTTCCATGTGTAAGTTGAAATCAGTTTGTGATTGTTGAGAAGGTCTTGGAGGGGTGCTGCCCTACCTTGGCCCTGAGAAAGGGAGTCAGCTTTGTCGAGGTCCCTCAGAGTGAAGTCACCAGCTAGGATAACCTTTTGTAATGGATGCTTAAATAGTAGGTCATCTATTTTCGTGTTAATATTCCCAGCTGATGCTTTGTGGTGGTCTGTATAGGATTGATGTAACAGTTTATTATCAACAGGCGTGTTTGGTGAGAATTCTGGATCAGGCCTTCAATCTGTAGAGCTTGCAGCCCTGGTGAGTTCAGGTAGATATCTGTAGCTTCAAGGGCGCATTTGTGTTTAATAAAGACTGAAAGTCCGCCCGTCTGTCTGCCAAAGAGGTTCCTTTTTATAGCTGGTATAAAGTGCTCATGGTACCCAGCCAGTGGTGTACTGGACAATGCTCATGTCTCTTGTAGACAGAGTATGTCCCAGGTTTCCAGGAACTGCTTCAGGTTCTCGTTTCCGTTGATTTTGCCAATCCCTGCTAGATTCCAGGACATTATGGTTAGTTGCTGCATGCTGGAAACTCCTCCCACGACCTCTCCCCTGCGGGGCTGGCGTTCTCGGCTGTTGAGAGTGTTGCAGCGTCTTTCTTATCCATCCAGTGCGGCCGGAGGTGGGGGGGTGACACAAATATCACACTGGTTGTTTCTACATAAAATCCTGATGCCCGTTGGGTCCCTAGGGCACATCTGACTTCTGTCCCGGGGGCCTACGCTGTTTGTCCCTTGCAAGACCGACCAGGGTGACTTTCCTTGATTGGTTGTTGCTAAGACATGAGGGTATTTTTGACACGCCACCCGCTGGACATCTATACCCCACTTGGTGAGTAAAGTTGTTTAGTTTCTTTGTGCTTTAAGCCTACCACTGTTGAGTCCCCATGTGAGTCCCACCGCATTCTCTGAAATTCCACCCATTCTACCTCCCCGTATGAGTCTTTTCTAAGTTGGCCAAATGTTTGAAGAGGCGTAAGATGTTATTCCTATTTAGGATGTCATGCTGGCCCATACTGAGAAAATTCGGAGTGAGGACTACCTCGTGGGCCACTGTTGTTGCACCCGATAATTGGGCCGCTTTTCTCTGTCCCGTGGCAGGCTCAGCCACAGTTGTCCCTGTGCTTGTGTTTGTTTGGCTGATTATGACTGGTACTGCTTGGGGCCGATTGCTATGTCCTTGCTTGTCCCTGGAGCCAGAGTGATGCCTAAGTTCTCTTTGTTGTGTAATTGTAGCATCAGGCCATAATGTAGCTATTACCGGCTCAATTTGAAGGGATGAGTCAGGCAATGCCGAGCTTGTTCCTGCTATGGAATGGTTGTTTGTGGGCGGATTTGGCCTTGCAGGTGGCTTTTGGGCCGACACACTGAGGCTGGTTGCTAGTATCGTGTGTGTGGATTGGTTTCCTGAAATCCAAAGCCCCTGAGTTTCTTTCATCCCCCAGTTTTTAGATGAAAAAATTGGGTATGGTGGAATAGCTTTGGAGACACCTTGTTGGAATCGATGGTCGGTGTTCAATAGCAGTAGATGTTTCCCTTTTGCCTTTGTTTCTTTCAACTTCTTTTTTAGCTTCTTTTTTGCTCTCCTTGATATGTTAGCTCCGGCTGTGTCCGCTGTGCTTAGGGAGTGTTCCTGCAATTTTATTGTGTAGGTATTGATGTCCACTCTACCCCCTTTGTTGGAACTTTGTTTGTCTTTGGCTGAATTGAAGGTGCTGGCAGGATTCTTAGTCGTGTGTGCCGCGTCATCGCCATGTTCAATATTTTCAATTTGTTCAATTTTTTCCAACTACCCAGATGGGGCCCCTGCCATCCGTCTTGTATCTGAAAGATGGCTGTTGAGCACCGCCCTGACAGCTGCGTTGCTTGAAGTTGATACCTCCCCGCGGCCTTTGTGGATCTCCATTATTTCTACTTGCACCTCGGGTAGGGAGGCCCACTTCTCCATTATGGTAGAACAGCAGCACAAGCAGCCCCCTAGGTTGGAGGTCTGATACTGGGAGAGCCTGGTGTCTAGGACCTCTACCCTGGATCCTAGGTTGGCCAGGCGGCCCGCAATAGCCTCTAGAAAATCAGTTTGTACTTCAATCTTGGTTGACTGCCATAACAGGGCTTTATTGGTGTCGCTGTTTGCCTCAAGTGGAGGGTTTGTCTCTGGATCGACGTTGTCGCTGATATCAATGTCGTAATGATCTACTTTTAAATTAGAGGAGCATGGGGCTACTGACACCGGGCTTGGAGTCCACAGGGGTTTTGGTGTTAGTTCGAGGGTTCTTTTGATCTTTAGGCCAAAGTTGTAGAGGAACGAGGCTGTGAGCTCCCCAGCCAGGGGGGGGGGGGGTTAGGCCCAGGGTTGCTGAGTAGGATCGTGGCCTCGTGGACATTGGGTCCGTTCTCTCTTGTGAAGGTGCGATGATCTCCTCTATCTGAATGTCTAGGCCATGGGTAACTGGTTGATGGAGTTGCGCCACTGTCACTATTGTGGAGGCGTTTTTAATAGCGGATGTGTCGCTAATCTTGCTAGCCAGGGAGATCTGCCCCTCACTTGTAGATGGCTGACTGCACAGATTTATTCTGATGCTCAATATGATTAAATAATATTGAACGCTTTACTTTATTATGTTGTGTAATTTGGGTTAATGCCGGCTTGCATTTAATTACGTGTTTTTGTTGTTGTTTTTTTTTGTTATATGACTGGGACCACTCCCTTTCTGTACAGCCAGTCACAATGGGTCGCAAGTTGTGACCTGCATCATGAATGTTAATGAGGCAGGTCCCTTGCAACTCATTTGGGAATCACAGTGACTGAGACGCCGTTGTACATCAGGTGTTCCCACTCGCAAACTGCATGTTGCTAAAAATCTCAATTTACGAGTCACAAAACATGACAGTCGTACATGTCGCCTAAGGTGCTTTTTATTAATACTATTGTATTATTTGTTATATTATGGCACTTTGATCCCATGATGCTTCTAGGTCAAAGTAAACCCTGATGTATTCTACTTCATTTCTCATACCATACCCCACCAAGCAAATGTTTCTTTCTGTCTGTACTATGTCTATAATTCTTGTCTTATGAAACTTTCAATAAAACCGATTTTGAAATTTAAAAAAGTCATAGGGCTATATGTATCATTCAAAATTGCGATCGAAATCGCCGAAATTCGCAGAATTTTAGCGTTTGCGATCACAATTAGGCTTAATGGTATGTATAAAAGAAAAACTGCCTCTCAAAATAAGGAATCGCAAAATTTGCGATTCCTTATTTCGCGAATGCATTTAAGGAACCGCATTTTGCTATTCTTTAAATGAGGCACCGAAGTTGTGCGAATATTGCATAAGGAATCACAAATTACCACCAACTACAGGTTGGTGGTAATTTGCGATTTCTTTCAAAAATACACATGTATAGGGCATGTATGTGCGCCACATTAGCACCCATACTTATTTCAGGGGTGCAACAAGGTGTCCTTTTGACACCCTGGCACACTTGAAATTTCAATCTCAATTTGCGATTCTCTAATTGAGAATCGCAAATTGAGAATGTCTTCCCATTTATTCTTATGGGCCTTCCATAGGAATGAATGGGGAGGTATTCCTCAATTGAGAATTGCAATTTGCGATTCGCAATTAAGGAATATGTAGGATTCGCAAAATTTATTGCAAATCCTACATACATAGCATTTTGCGATTCTCAAATAGCGATTCTCAAAAATTCGCTACTTGGGAATCGCAAAACCTAACATTGATATATACGGACCTTCGTTTTTAAACTTAGACTTGACCCATATCCTGAAAATATGACATGAGTGAAACAGTTTGTTATGTGCACCTTATAAATGGCCAATATTGTTGTTGGTGAAAAAAAAATATTTAATAGGCCATACATAAGTGTGGTTGTGATAGAGCACACATCCTGAACACAAATTCTTCAGATGGTCTAAGATTTGACTCTTACTTAAAATGAGGGAAAAGTGTTTTGCGTAGGATCACTCAGTTTGGTCAAGTGGGGAGGCTAGGATCTGATCCAAGTTTCCGAAGTTGCTCATTTTGCAGTTCATACACTGGATGCCCATCTTTTTCTCCATCCATTACCACCAAAGGACAATGTTATATATTTAAGTATTTAATTGTTTCAATTAGTAGACTATTCTCAATAAATACAAGTATTTCATGTCATATATTCTGAACTAACAGAAGTATAAAATGTTTCTTTAATGCATAAGGGAAGGCAAGAAACTATTTTAAGTTCATATTGAGCCTTGCTTGGCTTGCCCACCTCTATGAAGCTACCCAGGATTTTGAACATTATGATATATACTTAGGGTTGTGTAGTGTCTCTTTTTCAAGTTACTATTCATTTTATCATGTGTAAGATTCTGGACTGGTACGTAATTATTAGAAATATATGTAAACTCCTGTATTCTTTTTGCATGTGATAACTGCCTCCATTTGCTAATTAAAAACAAAAACTGTTTAAAATTGTTTATAAGGTTCTTTATATTTTTTAAGTACTTTATTCTTGTGTGTATAAGCGTACTTATATTTATGTGCGTGCATGCATGCATGTATATCTGTGTGTGTGTGTATATATATTTGCAAATATAGTTACGCACACACACAGATATACATATGAAATGTGCATTTTCAATGATAAAAACATACTTAAAAGTCATTAATAGTTCAACTAACACAAACCTGAAAACTCCTCTGAAATGATAGTAATGTTATGTAATGTGCAACACACACCATAACTCATGTCCTCTGCTCTAGGTAGACATCCTAATTTATATGTGCCAATGGCAAAAGGGTGCACTCAGGATGGCAGGGGGCGAGAGCTTTGGTGCGCATTGCGCTTTACATATCATAACTAGTGAATTTCAGGGTTTTTGCTGATTTGTGTTGTTGCTGAACTATAACTAGCCTTTAGCTGTGTTTTTTATTGAATTTCTAGAGTTTTAACAATATACTGCACTCCTATTATATGTGTTCTCATTGCACTGCACATGGCCTTTGGCTGTACACTACAGGGTCAAGTCGACTGGCTTAGCAGGAGGCCAGCCCCTGCAGACACTCACGCGTCCATCTAGCCGTTACCTTCACTCAACTTTAGCTATCGTTTGTTTACTTTTTTATTGCCTTTTTTGAAAATCATGACTTTCAGACTTCACAAATGCACTTGTGGCAAAATAGTGCCTGTTTTTGAATTCCAAAATGGCTGCCAGATCATCATCATCATCAAATATATTTATTCGGCACTTCAAAAGATACCATAAAAGTATTAAAAACCACATTAAACAAATAAAAACCATTACATTCGTATCAGAGATTTCCTGTTATCCAGTCTCTATTTACAAAGTATTACAATCACTTGTCTCTCTTGTGTTCCTTAGTCTCATTGCCACCCTGATAAAACTCGTTGTACAAGACAGTGTGTAAGGATCTGTGGCCTTCTGCAAAAACAATAGGGCTGTCTTGGCATGTTTGAATTTGGCTCGTTTCAGGATTCCCACGAGGAACTTACGCCTGGGAAATGAGTAAAATGAGCATAACAGTACAAAGTGAAGGGTATCCTGCGGAGACCTATTGTCGCAGCCGCAGGTACCCTTCTGCTCTACCGATAAATTAAAACAGAGGGAACAGACAACAGATGGTGCAACATGTTCAACCTAAAACGGGTCATGTAAAATCTGTCTTGTGCAGTATGGATCACTGTTAAATAGGGTTCCATTCCACTTTTAGTTTTCAGTAATATATAAGACGCGACCGTGGGTTTACGCTCTTCTGTGGCCGCCCTGCACATGAGTGTCCATTCACCAAAAATTCTCTTGACCGTTGTCTTTTTCTGGGCGATAAGGGCTTCAGGCGCGGTGTAAAAATTCTTGCAGCCAATTCTAGAGTGTCTTTAACATACTTTAACCAGGGGATGGAACTCCCTTTATCGCGGTTCAGACAGTCTTTAATAATTTGCTTGCTCAAACCGGCCTCTGGATTAGACCAGATTTTGACCCAGGCCAGGAGCGGCCTGACCTTGATTCGATCTGTAATATAGGGTTCTCCCAGTTCCTCATGTATGATGTACGATGAGGTGCTTTTCAGTACTTTCAGGATCCTTCTAAAAAACTTATTTTCTTCTGCCTGGACTTGGTATGTGTTTACGAAACCCCAGACTTCCGAGCCGTAGGCTGCTTTGGCACAGCATATCGATCTGTACAGGTTCATAACTTGCTCCGGGGACCATCTACCCAGTCTCCTCCCATAGCCCATTATAGCCCCTGACAAAGCCATCAATTTTACGGCGTGTTTGTCCACCAGGGATTTGAACTTTAAAAGCCCGTCAAATAGTACGCCTAGGTAGGAAAAGGACTGGACCAGGCCCATTTTATGGGAGCCTATCTTGTAAGTGAATTTCTTGTTCGGTCTTTCCCCCGCTAACATGACATATGACTTGTCTAGATTTGCTGACAGATCCAGTGTGGCCATAAAGCTTACGAATCCGTCAATCAACCTCTGCAGCCCCAGCGGTGTTCGGGCTAACAACACTGCGTCGTCCGCGTAGAGCAGGACGGGGATTGGGTGAGAACCTATTTGGGGGGAATCCACTCCAAGTTTACATAGTTCCCTGTCAAAGTTGTTAATGTACAGTGAGAACAAAAATGGAGCTAAGATTCAGCCCTGCCTTACTCCGCTCGTACATGGGAATGGTGAGGTCTTACTTCCATCTTGGTTACAGCGGACAGACGCAGATGTATTCCAATGTAGGGCCTTTAAAGTATCAACTAGATCTTGTTCCACCCCTAGGCCTATCATCAGGGACCATAGTTTCTCCCTATTCACATGGTCAAACACCGCGGAGAGGTCCATGAACCCTAGATAGACCGCCCCCTTGTTCGCTATGGTGTACTTAGCGATCAGGAGGTAGAGGTTCAGACACTGGTCCGTAGTTGACCTTCCCTCCCTGAACCCTTATTTGCTGGTTACTATCAGCCCAGTCTGACAGGCGTTTTAGAATGACACGACCCAACACCTTCGCCGTGACATCGATCAGGGATATTGGACGATAGCTTTGGGGGTCATCCCGATTCCCTTTTTAAAAGATTGGAACGATGGTTGCCGAGGACCAAGAGCGCGACAGTCACGCCTCTACTGCCGCGTTCAAGACCCTCATAAGAATAGGAGCCCACAGTTCCACTTTACTAAGGTAGAGGTCGGGGTATGCCATCTGGGCCAGGCGCTTTGTTTTTAGTGAGCCCCAGGATTGCCCCTTCTACTTCAGCCAGGGTAATCTCTAGCCGTGCAATTGATTTTGGCCTCTGTCCTTCATCATTGTTTGTTTCGCCTGTATGATTATACAGGTTCTGAAAATGGGCATGCCACTGCTCTGGTAGGATGATGTTCAGGAGTTGTGGTGCGTTTGAGTCCTGGAAACACGGTTTATTTATAATTTTCCAAAACTCGGACAGGTCTCTTCTTTCTGCCGCCTCCCTTAAATCCTCCCAGGCTTGTCTTTGAAGACTGACTTTTCGAGTTTTTTTGCGTCTTTTTGTACGTCAATCTGCATTGGGCTATTTGAGTGTTATCTCTGGGGCGCTGTTTTAGGCTAGATTTCAGATCTTTATGTGCCTTAGAGCATTCTTTGTCAAACCACCTGGGTGTTGTAGTTGGTGCCCTAGTTGTGGTGGTCTTCAGGAGTTCGTCGATGAGATGAGCCATCTCTTCGAATGCCGTCACTACCGCCACTCCCTCATTATTTAGGTCAAGGCATACATTTATTGCATCTGACCCTGTGGTTATTAGACTTTTATAAAACTTTTCCCCATCTATTTTGGACCATCTAAGCCTCCTCCCTTGGTCTACTATCCTTTCTATCCTATCTACTCCCGGTGGTGTGTTCTTAACTTTTAAGCATTTTATCTCCACCACTAAAGGGTTATTGTCACTAAATATACTGTTTTCGATTGCCACCCTACTAACTCACGTTTTAAATGTAGTGGAAACCATTATAAAGTCTATATAAGAGTGACATCCTCTACCCTTGAAGGTTGGGCTTGGTTCCCCTTCGCTGCCAATCTTGACCATGTCCATTGTATGGACCAGATTATGCCTTTTCATCACCTTATCTATTTCCCACCCATCTGGGGAGTGTACAAAGTGTGGCCCTTTCTCCACTGTGCACCGGTCCCAGTCCTTATTTAGTGGTCTCAACTTCCCACAAAGGTGGCAATTAAAGTCCCCCAAAAGGACGACACGCGGGGCAACTGCTACCTCTGCCACCAATAACTGGGCATTTAGGCGGGGAGTCTAGTTCTTTTATTACACTTCCCCTGCCATTTGCACCAACAGCGTTATACCAGTTTACCAGTATGATGTTTATCCCTTTGGAGCGAAGGCCTATCGCCTGCATATTGTGCGAATTCCAATTGTAGTTGGACCATACCCCATCTATACGGAGATCTACATATATTAGTAGCCCCCCACTGCTCTCCCTGAGGAAGACCTTAGGGCAGGGACTGGAAAACACTTAAACCCCTCCATGGTGAAGTGATTTGCATCGATCGACCAGGTCTCCTGTAAACATATGACATGAAACCTGGTGATATATTGTCTCCATTCCTGGACCTCATATTTGGAAGCAAATCCTGCTATATTCCAGGATATGATTTTAAGTTTGTCCTGCCCATCTAACATATTTGTCCCCACCCCGGGTGAATAAACTATCCTGTCTCCCTCAATTATCGTTATACCATTTGGGACAGTTACATTATCTGAGTTTGTTCCTTCCATTCCCTCTGAGCTGGGTGCGTCCCACATATCTTTCCTCAGTGCCTCATAATCTACAAACTGGGTCCCACACTGCTGCTCTAAGTCACTTCCCTCTCTCGTGCTTTCTCCGGGGGTAGTGAGTAGAATGTTTCTTTTCGGTGTGGGCTCTTTTATGGGTTTTCCCTTTACAAGCTGAGGTGGAAAATTCTCAGCTTGTCGTAGTCAATCCACCTCTTCCAGTACACTGAACCTGTTCCAGTGGGCTTGAAGTGGGTTTATGATATCGTGTGGGAAAATGCCCTCCCCAGGTGCTCGCCACTGTTGTATTCTATATGATGGGCCATGATGGCCCCTCCCATGAGAAACCCTATTTGGGTAGACTGGTCTCTGGGGTGGGGTAGGATAAAAATAAGACAGATGAAGTGGATATATTTGGGTATGTGAACGGTCCGAAGGGGCATCGCAAATATGATCCACCGCAGAGGTATCTCTAAAATGTATTACTATAATATGTCCTGCCACGGTTTTTGGACCCTTCCCAATCCACTCCCCTCTTCTGACAGCAAGTATTTCCCCTGATGTGTGTGGGGGTAATGGTCTATTTGAGTTTAGCCATTGTATGCACTTATTTTTTAAATCAAGGGGATTTTATCTTCTTCCTTCACCTAGGGGCGGGACTCCTGTGAGTACTACCACGAAAGGCAGGGCTTCCGGGGGAAGGTTAATGGTCGGCAGAAGGGCGGGACCGGCTTTGAATGGTGCATTTCTGATATTGGGCAAACTACTTTTAGTCTCATTTTTTCCCTCTTTGGGTTTGGGGCCCGTTTTGTCTTTGTTGGAGTTAGGGTTTCCACCTCCCTAATGGGTCTGTCCATTGATGGTGATTGTAGACCGAGGGAGCGTGGGAACTCTGATAGACTTAGTGATAGATAAGGGTGTTCCTACATTTATATTTGGTGTTTGGGGGTTTGTTATTGGTGCTACCTTATCCCTCTGTGGATTTTTTGTTGTTGATATCCTTCCCTGCTCAGACAGAGCTGGGTTGCCTATAGGGTTAGCAGACTTTACCGTCGCTGCCCCCCTATTATTTAGGATAGAGACTAATTTGTCTTTTTGGAGACCAGTGGTTTGATGAGGGTAACGATGGTCTGTTCCAGACATGCCTGTAGGTCAGCCACCATATTAGTGACCCAGCAAGGTATGCCTGGTGTCAATTGCAAACACAACAGGTGATGGACAGAATGTGGATCAATGTCACACACTCACCCCAGTCCAAAGATCTGGGCCCAAATCCATCGTTTTTTTGCACTCCACACCACCCTGGGTTAGACAATGGTGATATGCAAATCAGCCCTGACCCTGTGCCCCATGGGAAAAGTCCAGTCCGAACTACAAAAGCCATGTCCTTCCCAGAACGGAATCAAGCATCCGAGGACCGGACCGGTTTCGAGGTAACACCTCTCATCAGCCCGGCTAGCTTGACTCCAGTGGTGTGGAGTGCCTGGGACCCACGTCTGGGCATCCCCAGCGCACTTAGGGCGGAATATGCAAACACAACAGGTGATGGACAGAATGTGGATCAATGTCACACACTCACCCCAGTCCAAAGATCTGGGCCCAAATCCATCGTTTTTTGCACTCCACCCCACCCTGGGTTAGACAATGGCGATATGCAAATCAGCCCTGACCCTGTGCCCCATGGGAACAGTCCAGTCCGAACTACAAAAGCCATGTCCTTCCCAGAACGGAATCAAGCATCCGAGGACCGGACCGGTTTCGAGGTAACACCTCTCATCAGCCCGGCTAGCTTGACTCCAGTGGTGTGGAGTGCCTGGGACCCACGTATGGGCATCCCCAGCGCACTTAGGGTGGAATATGCAAACACAACAGGTGATGGACAGAATGTGGATCAATGTCACACACTCACCCCAGTCCAAAGATCTGGGCCCAAATCCATCGTTTTTTTGCACTCCACACCACCCTGGGTTAGACAATGGCGATATGCAAATCAGCCCTGACCCTGTGCCCCATGGGAACAGTCCAGTCCGAACTACAAAAGCCATGTCCTTCCCAGAACGGAATCAAGCATCCGAGGACCGGACCGGTTTTGAGGTAACACCTCTCATCAGCCCGGCTAGCTTGACTCCAGCGGTGTGGAGTGCCTGGGACCCACGTCTGGGCATCCCCAGCGCACTTAGGGCGGAATATGCAAACACAACAGGTGATGGACAGAATGTGGATCAATGTCACACACTCACCCCAGTCCAAAGATCTGGGCCCAAATCCATCGTTTTTTTGCACTCCACACCACCCTGGGTTAGACAATGGCGATATGCAAATCAGCCCTGACCCTGTGCCCCATGGGAAAAGTCCAGTCCGAACTACAAAAGCCATGTCCTTCCCAGAACGGAATCAAGCATCCGAGGACCAGACCGGTTTCGAGGTAACACCTCTCATCAGCCCGGCTAGCTTGACTCCAGTGGTGTGGAGTGCCTGGGACCCACGTCTGGGCATCCCCAGCGCACTTAGGGCAGAATATGCAAACACAACAGGTGATGGACAGAATGTGGATCAATGTCACACACTCACCCCAGTCCAAAGATCTGGGCCCAAATCCATCGTTTTTTTGCGGCATATTATTTGTTGGAGTCACAAGATTATGGTTGGTTATTTTTTTTCCCCCATTTTCTTTTTTGGTAAACTTTCTTTTTTCCTTCTGGGGCATGATTTACTTATTATGGGGATTTCCGAGCCCGGGGGAGGAATCAGATCTGTGGGGGTATCTTCAACCACTATGGGAGTCTCTGTGGGGGCCTGTGCACAAGGAAGCTCAACATAGGATGATGTTAAATAAGAGCTTAAGTTGGAAACATCTGTTACAATATCTGAGCAATCTCCTCCTAGATATTGAATACATAAAGTAGGTGTGAGAGATAGCCTTCTCTCAGTATTGTCAATCGCCGTTGCTACAACACCTATAGTTTTTTGTAGCATCTTGTCCATGGCTGTTAGGGTAGGTAGAGGCTGTGGCATGGCTGCTTGCAGCCTAGTGTTTGGACGTGGTATGGAAATTTTTGACCTTTTATCCAAGTTACTAATTCTTTACAGAGGTTTACCAATTCAGTGGTAGGTATGGGAAAAGTTCTCAAAAGGCCAGTATTCACTACTTTAAATTTCACACTAGGGCGCTATTTCCAAAGCATGTGGGGCCAAGGGGTTTAGTATCAATGTTCACAGTACCTTTAGTTGGTAGCATGGGCTGTGTCAGTATCCACCGTAGATGTTAGGGGGGTGGCGCAGCCCAGCCTCCGAGGGCCTCCGAGGGCCACAGAGGGCCCGCCATTTGCACAGGCTTAGCCCGGTGCCGTCTGCGCGCGTCCCGACGCGCAGGAAGCTCCTCGCCTTTATGCGCCTCCGTGCGCGCTGTTTGTCGGAAGTGGGCGTGTCTGCCGATGAGTCTGGGAGCTGTAGTCTTCCCCCGCTGCGGCCCCGCGATGGAACTTGCGGTGGCGGCAGGGAAGACCAACAGCGTCAGGACCCCAGGCCTGTGTGGCAGAGCAGGTAGCTGGCAACCCTCCAGCGGGTGAGTCTGTACAGCGTTTGTCCCCTGCTCCTCTGTGGGAGCTCCTCGCCTTTATGCACCTCCGTGCGCGCTGTTCGTCGGAAGTGGGTGTGTCTGCCGAGGAGTCTGGGAGCTGTAGTCTTCCCCCGCTGCGGCCCCGCGATGGAACTTGCGGTGGCGGCAGGGAAGACCAACAGCGTCAGGGCCCCAGGCGTGGGTGGCAGAGCAGGTAGCTGGCAACCCTCCAGCGGGTGAATCTGTACGGCGTTTGTCCCCCGCTCCTCATAGGGAGCTCCTCGCCTTTATGCGCCTCCGTGTGCGCTGTTCGTCGGAAGTGGGCGTGTCTGCCGAGGAGTCTGGGAGCTGTAGTCTTCCCCCGCTGCGGCCCCACGATGGAACTTGCGGTGGCTGCAGGGAAGATCAACAGCGTCAGGGCCCCAGGCGTGTGTGGCAGAGCAGGTAGCTGGCAACCCTCCAGCGGGTGAGTCTGTACGGCTGCCAGGTCACAAACTTTTTAGAAATCAAGACATTAATGTGGATAATTCAAATATTTTCTGCTTTTTACTCCTGTTTTTCATGATCTGAGTTCCCAATAATACAACAGTGTGGTTGAAAACCCATAAAAGCACATCACCTTCACAGAGAATTTTTCTCCACATACTTTAAATCACATTTCAATATTTCATCCCCAACTCCCCCAATGAACAATTTCAATTACTTAGAAGAGGGAGAAATAGAATGTTGGTCGTTAAAAAGTGTTTGAGGCATGTGGGCTGCTGAATTCATATCTGTGCATAGATCTTCGCCTAGTGTTGGGTCTGGATGATTGCACATTGTTGTCCTGGAAGAGTCTTCGAAGTATCACGAGATAGGGGGCTCCTCCCCCGGACTACAGTGCGCATGTGCATCCTCTCCATCCTCAGATTGTTTTTTTTCGCCATTGGGTTCGGATGTACTTTTCTTTACTCAAGTTCGGAAACTTTCTAAAGGGCAAAAGGCCTTCGGGGTCATCGATATTGTTTAGATCGGTGCCGAGTTCTTGTTCCAGTTTTCTTGAGCAGGACGTCGAAGAGAGCCGCGTGGCCTTTTCGACACCGGAGGCCTGATCGTCGATGGAACGGAGCCTGTTCAAACGATGCCCCCTTTGTAACTCTAAGTACCCGCACATCGATGTACACCCGGTGTGCAACAAGTGCTTATCACCGGAGCACGACGAGAACAACTGTCTAGCTTGTGCTCGATTCAGGTCAAAGAAGACGCTTAGACTCCGACGCGCAGCGAGGCAAACGATGTCGAAGCCAGCGCCCGACCCGGTGAACATCTTCGATGAAGACGACGATGAGGTCATCGACACAGAGGATCCAGAACAGCTGTCGGATCCCGGTTCGGAGCATGGCTGCGACTATTATGAGGAAGACTAAGACAACGTCGAATATGAAAACGTCATCGAGGTAAGGGACGACGTAACCCCCATCGGAGCCATTGATGACGACTCTAGCGATGAAACAGGCCCAATTATGGGTACAGGGCTTGAAACGGACACTCAAACACTTTTGAAGGCTCCGGTCGAGGCATCGATCCAAGGCCTTAACCGAGATCATGAACAACATTCTATAGCCCCGCGTCAAGGCCCGGCTAAGAAAACATCAAATGAGCCATTGGTTCCACTACTCAAACCGAAACCGAAAGCCATCGAGTCAATAACGAAACCAAGAGTGTTGAAAACAGTCTTTGGGTCGAAGACCTCGAACCCATCGGAGTCGAAGAAAACATCAGGTGTCGACGCCCCTGCGGGGTCGAAACTAAAGAGTGTTGAACAGAAGATCGGGCCGCTAAAGTCCGCCCTTAAAGCCAAGCACGTCGAACCGAAAATGTCGACGTCGATGGACAGCGACACAAACAAGGGACTCGAGTCTCGCAAAGGTCTCGATCCGAAGCGTCAGGTCGACAGACCACAGCTTGTCAAAGGCCTCGAGTCAAAAGCCAAGAGCGCCTCGAAGGCCGTCGAGTCGAGGCAGAAGAGTGCGCCTCCGACGCCACAAGCACCGAAGTCAGCGCACGCCCAAGAAGTTATGGGCGAAAAACAAAGTCGGTCGGGCCTACATCGACGCCGGCGCCGAAAAAGGTTGGTCTGTCTAAAGACACTATACCACCGATAAAATTCGGTCTACCACCTACTGCACGCCCCAAGGCGCTCGATCCGAGACGTGGGGTCGAAACCCCCAAACAAGTGTCATTTGGAAAAAGGAGTCATCCTCTTGAAGAGGACGTTATGTACCAGGAGCCCTCATATGATGACCAGTCCAAGTTGCATATTGACTCAGAATCTGGTAAACTTACTATTTATCAAAGAAAAATCAGATCAGAAAATACTTTGGAATCATACAAAATTCCACTCAAAAAGAAAAAGGATTCTGCAACATCACCTGTCCTTTTTGAGACTGTGAGGTACTATGGCCAGGACACTTCGGCATATTCACCCACACCCACTGCTGAGGATATGGGGTATGATGATGAGGAACAATATAGTTACCCTGTGGACAATGATCAGGATGACCAAACTCAAGTCTGGACAGACCCTGCTGACCAGGGGGAATCACAGACTATTCCTGATACTCCCTCTTATCCTGTGAAAACTTCACCAACGGAAGATACAGCTGCGTTCAACGCTTTAGTTGAAAGGGCAGCACTATATCATGATGTGGACATGCATGCTGACCCAGTTGAAGAGGACTTCCTGTTTGACACTTTCTCCACTTCAGAGAAATCTGTTAAAACTTTGCCTATGCTAAAGGGTGTCCTTAAACACGCAGGGGACATTTTTAAGGAAACCACTAGGGCAAGGGTTATTAACCCCAGGATTGAGAGGAAATACAGACCGGCGCCTGTGGACCCTACATATATTAAGGGACAGCTGCCGTTAGACTCTTTGGTGGTGTCAAATGTTCGTAAGCGCGCCGACTCACAAACTACGGGTGATGCTCCTCCTCCAGACAAAGAATCTAAAGTACTAGACGCTTCTGGGAAAAGGGTAGCTGCTCAAGCAGCTAATATCTGGAGGATTTCTAATACACAGGCCCTATTAGCCAGATACGATAGGGCACATTATGACACTCTAGAGCAACTGCTACAACATTTGCCTGAGGCCTACAAGGAGGGGGCAGAGATGCTAATCCAGGAGGGTAAACTCATATCCAACGCATCCATTAAGTGTGCGCTAGACACAGCAGACACTGCAGCCAGGGCCATCAACACAAGCGTCATGCTCAGGAGGCATGCTTGGTTGCGCATCTCTGGATTCAAACCTGTGATTCAGACCACATTACTAAATCAGCTTGTGAACCTAGATTATCTTTTTGGTCCAGATGTGGACACAATCTTAGAAAAGATTAAAAAAGACACTGAGACAGCCAAGTCCATGGGTGCCTTGCAGTCCCAACAATTTAGAGGAGGTTCCTTTCGTCGTTCCAGTAACAGAGGAGCAACACGAGGCCAGGCATCACAACAAATTCCATACAATAAAGGGAGCACGCAAACCACCTACAATAAAAATAACAGAAGTGGATACCGTGGCAACAGCAGCAAAGGCAGAGGACAGGGGAATAACAACACCAGATCCTCCGCCAATACTAAACAGTGACGCCTTGTCACTGCCCCCGGACCATGTAACACCGGTCGGGGGCGATTACAACAGTTCCTGCCAGTCTGGGAGAGCATTAACACAGACAGATGGGTGAGACAACTTATTCAGTATGGCTATTGTCTAGAGCTAACATCCACTCCACCCAACATACCCCCAAGACACCGTCCTATGTCAGCAGAGCACATAGACTTATTGCAGCAAGAAGTCATCAGTATGCTGCAAAAAGGGGCCATAGAACTCGTCCCTCTACAGGAACAAGGTACAGGGGTATACTCGCTGTACTTCTTAATTCCCAAAAAGGACGGGTCTCTCAGGCCAATACTGGACCTCAGGCCCCTAAACCAATACATCTTGTCAGAACACTTTCACATGCTCACTTTACAGCAGGTTCTACCATTGCTCAGTCAGGGGGATTTCCTAGCAACACTAGATCTAAAGGACGCGTACTTCCACATACCAATACATCCTGCACACAGGAAGTATCTCAGGTTCACCATACAAAATCGGCACTACCAGTTCAAAGTACTGCCTTTCGGGGTGACAACAGCCCCCAGGGTGTTTACCAAGTGCCTAGCGACAGTAGCGGCGCTCCTAAGGAGAAACCATGTCCACGTCTACCCCTATCTGGATGACTGGCTCATCCAGGCAAAGTCGGTCCAGCAATGTGCCAGCCACATGTCGCGCACTTTTCACCTCCTGCACAGCCTCGGATTCTCATTAAACTACGCAAAGTCTCATCTCCAACCCGCTCACGTACAACAGTACCTAGGAGCGACAATAGACACTCTGGTAGCAAAAGCACAGCCAAACTCAACAAGAATCAGCAGTATTCAGTTGCTGATTCAGAAATTCAGACCCCAATACTCGCTCCCAGCACGGGTGTTTATGCAGTTGATAGGCATGATGGCCTCCTGCATCTTCATAGTCCCTCACGCGAGGCTACACAAGCGTCCGCTTCAAGAATGCTTAGCACGGCAGTGGAACCAGGCTCAGGGACAGTTAATAGACCTAGTGTTGGTGACCGGTCGTGCATACCACTCTCTGCATTGGTGGAACCCACAAAACCTTTGCAAGGGACGACCGTTCCAAGAGCCTGTACCACAAATCGTGCGGACAACGGACGTATCTCTCCTGGGATGGGGAGCGCATGTCTTCCATTACACAGTGCAGGGACTATGGACAACACAGCAAAGGAAGATGCACATCAACCTGCTGGAACTGATGGCAATCTTTATGGCGATGAAGGCGTTCAAGGTACATTTGTGCAATAAAGTCGTGTTGATCCGGACGGACAACATGACTGCCATGTACTACATACAGAAGTAGGGAGGGACACACTCTCCACAGTTGTCACATCTAGCGCAAAGAATGTGGAAGTGGGCCATTCAGAGGAACATCTTCCTCATGGCGGAGCACCTTCCAGGCAGGGACAACCAGATGGCGGATCTGCTCAGCAGACACAGCCACCAAATGCACAAGTGGGAGATACATCCCTCAGTGCTACAACCGTACTTCCAGCAGTGGGGTCACCCAGAGATAGACCTGTTCGCCACAAGGGAAAACGCAAAATGCCAAAGCTTCGCCGCCTGGTTTCCACATCCACAGTCTCAGGGCAATGCGATATGGATGAACTGGTCAGGCAGGTTTGCGTACGCTTTTCCTCCAGCCCCGCTCATACCACTAGTGGCACGCAAACTGCGACAACACTCCATGACACTCATCCTAGTTGCTCCAACGTGGGCGAGCCAACCGTGGTACACCACGTTCCTAGAACTTTCCGTGGTGCCTCATCAAAGGCTGTGCTTGACACCCAGGCTTTTAAGGCAGAGCCATGGAGACATTCAGCACCCAGATCCGCAACAGTTGAACCTTGCGATCTGGCTCCTGAAGTCATAGAGTTTGGTTACCTGAACTTGCCTCCTGACTGTATGAACATTATCAAGGAGGCAAGAAGACCTACAACCAGAGCTTGCTATGCGGCGAAGTGGAAACGTTTTGTCATCTATTGTACCAATAATGACATAAATCCGTTAGATGCGTCTACTTAAAACATCATATGTTACCTGTTACATTTACATAGATGCAATCTAGCGTATAGCTCCATACTTATACACTTAGCTGCGGTGGCGGCTTATCTTCAGAACAGGCAACACCTTTCACTCTTTCGAGTTCCTGCTATTAAAGCTTTTATGGAGGGACTCAAACAAGTGATTCCTCCAAGACACCCACCTTCACCTGTCTGGAACCTGAACGTGGTTCTAACCAGACTGATGGGACCACCCTTTGAACCTCTACACTCGGGCGAGATACAGTTCCTAACGTGGAAAGTGGCTTTTCTAGTGGCGATTACATCACTTAGAAGGGTTAGTGAGCTACAAGCCCTAACTATTCAGGAGCCATTCATACAAATTCATGCAAATAGAGTAGTACTGCGTACAAACCCTAAATTTATGCCAAAGGTGGTATCCCAGTTTCACAATAATTAAACTATCGAACTGCCAGTGTTCTTCCCAAATCCAGATTCAGTGGCAGAAAGAGCTCTACATACACTGGACGTTAAAAGAGCTCTCCTGTACTATATAGACAGGACAAAACCTTTCAGAAAAACTAAACAACTGTTTGTTGCCTTTTCACCACAGCATAAAGGCAACCCCATTTCAAAATCAGGTATAGCCAGATGGATTGTTAAGTGCATACAAATTTGTTATCAAAAAGCTAAACGCACGTTAACAGTTCTCCCAAGAGCGCATTCCACGCGCAAGTTAGGGGCATCCATGGCTTTCCTGGGAAACATTCCTCTAGAAGACATATGTAGAGCAGCCACATGGACTACCATACATACATTTACCAAACACTACTGCGTAGATGTACACTCCAAACAGCAAGCAGCTGTAGGACAGGCTGTACTCAGGACTCTTTTTCAGGCTGCTGCATCTGGCACGGGCAACCACCGCTAAGGGGGAGACTGCTATACATTCTATGCACAGATATGAATTCAGCAGCCCACATGCCTCGAACGGAATATGCTACTTACCAGTATGCATCTGTTGTTGGCATGTAGGGCTGCTGACATTCATATCGCACTCCCTCCTCCCCGGTGCCTGTCGCAGCTGTAGCACTCAGAATTATTCTTAGCATGGTCATCACTTACTATATCATACTCCATCCCTGCCACAATGGCGAAAAACAATCTGAGGATGGAGAGGATGCCCATGCGCACTGTAGTCCGGGGGAGGAGCCACCTATCTCGTGATACTTCGAAGACTCTTCCAGGACAACAATGTGCAATCATCCGGACCCAACACTAGGCAGCGATCTATGCACAGATATGAATGTCAGCAGCCCTACATGCCAAGAACAGATGCATTCTGTTAAGTAGCATATTCCTAACAGGTCTTTCATCTAGACAGGGTTAGTCTAACTAGATCTGTAGCTTCAGGTGTATTAAACCACCAACTCACAGCATTGCAGAAATTCAATTTTCAATAACTGACCAGTTTCAAAGATCGCAGGTGCTTGAGAGGAGGATAATGGGCCCTTCTTTTTACCCCTCCAACTGATCTTTTTAGGGAGCTTAAGGAATAAAGGAGTTAGGTTCCAGTTCAGGCTCAATATTACAGTGCAACCCATTAAGTCACACAATAAAGCTGAGAGTCGAAAAGTCAGGTTAAGTATATATTTACTACAATTTGAAAGCCAGTTTATTATAAATCAGTCTCAGAAACAATGCGTAACAATACAAAATTATCAAAGGCCTTCCGACTCTGTAGACAAAGTTAATTCTCAATAGCAAATAACCTAAGAGAAACTTAGTAGCAGTGATACAGAGTAAAGGAAATGCAGCACGACGAGGAGATTGAAAAGTTCGATCTTCCTGTTTATGATGCATGAAGATTTCTAATTTCCTAATTACGCTGCACTCAAGTATGCTAAACTAAATCCCAAGTACATCCATAAAACAAAGAAGGGTGTCAGCATAGAGAACTTCAGTAAAAGTGTTTCAAAGTAAAGTATTGCATGGCTTGAAGCCACACAACGGGAAGCATAGAATGCAGTGCACAGGTCTAAACCTCCCCTAACCAAAATAAATCTCAGCATGACTCTGCCTTCTCTCTCAAAGCCACAGAACATTGCCTAGTTATACCCAAGGATACACTCCCGAATTAATGTCAAAGATCCAATTAGTGACCACCTTCAACAATATTCTCTTTGGTAAACACTCTCATAAGGCTTCTTTCTTTTGATGTACATTTCGAAACGTACGTTTGTATCTCTTTTGCTTTAATCCGCATATTTGGAGATGGCCTTCAATTTGTCCCTTCATTCCACACTGACAGTAGGCTTCCCTTACGGCTGCCAATTTCAATGCCATTGACTCCAATCACGCTTACTTATCTGCTTCACACAAAGAGCCTTTCTCAATTCATTATGTCATCGTACCAGGCACCTGGAGAGGAAAGAAAAACACTCCATCCGTGAAAAGCATTCACATTGAAGGTTAAATATTGCAAAACCCAATGCTTAAGTCATTTGGTCAGGTTAGTAAGATCAAGACTACAATACTCGTTTTAACTGAGTAAATGCTAATACATGAACAGTTAAAAAAGTAAATGCATTTCTCATGAATATAACAAAAGCAGAATTTCATTGTATGAATGCATGTAACTGCAACTCGTTGTTACTAAAAGTAAAGCATTAATGAACACATATATACAAGTGTTGTGATTACATAGCCTATGCACTTTGTATATAGCTTCTAGTGCGATTTTCTCTGCTGGATTACATTATATCTCAAGATTACATAAGGCCTTAATATAATCAAGTGTGTTTCTTCATGTAATGTAACTGGTGCTATGTAAAGCGCTCTGATACCCGAATCGGGTCAAGTTTGCGCTATATAAAACTCTGCAAAAAAAAAAGAAAAACATCAATGATAATGAGGGTAGATCTAACTTTATGGTGCTCCACATCCATGTAGGGTAAGATTTGGTAGGGATACTGCTAGATATTGTTGCCAGCAGGAGGCCCATTGTGGCATTAAAAACTTTGTATTAGCTGGGGATTGTTCAATATAGTAAACTGCGATTTTGCACACCCTCAGTCCTACTCTGTTATTTTTACCCTCACTCTCATTGGGATTTTTGCCCTTGACATGTCAATACCATGAATCACTTTAAGGACCTTGATTTCGAGAGACAACATGATTGGCTAGAGGTCACTTGGTTCATGGTGTGAAAAGTTGTAAATGTTTTCTCTAATGAACATTCTATACTTCTAACAAAGTCTAGATTCTAATGACTATTCCATCTTCCTAGACATTCCTCGTGTTAACATTCCAAGAGGACAGGACGCATCTGGAATATTTTTTTAAGCTGCTCCTCCTCAATACTGCCAGACTACTAGGATCGCTACCTATAGCTCTGGATTTTTAGGTCTCGCGTGGGCGTGGCAGCGAAGCTGCTCCGCCTCTGTGAGAGATATTGTTAGAAAAAGTTTTCTTAAAGGGACTCTAAGTCCCGCCCCTCTTTTCCATTGGGTAGCTTCAGAGTTTATGGTAAACGCTGGCTTCCCATTGGAAAAGAGGGTTTTTGTTGACACCCTGTCTGCTTTTCGGACTGCCCTTCCGGACACGATAACCTGCTTTGCGGCTGCCGTGAAGACTTTTCTTAACTGCTTCTTTATTTAACAAGCAGATAAGAAAATTCTTCACCACAGCTGTGAAGCAGGCATGCAGCACAGAGGTGCACGGGTCACGAGGAGAACAGGGGATCCCGGCAGATTCTGTGTTTTCCACGGGCAGCCTCTCCTCGCTTGAGCCCCCCACCCCCTTCGGAGCACACTATACAGAGCCCAAGCCAGGGAGCTGACAGGCTCCTGCCTGGGAAAGGGCTGGCATGCCAGGCGTCAGAGGGGCCCCGCCAGGCCCTGAGGTGATGGTGAAATGGGGTTGTTTCAAGGGTTTTAAGTGGGATGAAAATACCGGGGGGGAGTCCTCCAAAGGGGGTGTTCAATGTAATTAAGGGCGTGGCTTAAAACATGTAAACTAAAAATCTGTGCTTAATATAGTGTGCTGCCTGACTGGTATTTTGCCTCTTCTGTCATTGTATCCAGATATATAACAACAAGTAATGTTACACCTGCAACAAGCCAGAACTATTGGCTTTGTCAATGGTTGTTAGTTGCATAAAATAAAAAAGTAGATATCTGGCTTCCTTGAATATAATATTGAAAATGCATTTGTTCTAAAATGACGAGACTGTGAAAGAACTCTAGCCCCTTCTTTTTAACTTCTTTCACCAGCTTATTTTGTTGAGCTGGATTCTAATGTAGCAACATTGGCATTTTTGCACATTTCTTCTGTCTGACAAAATGCCTTTCCCTTTACAGAGCCTGGGGGGGCCACCACATGCTTTACCAGCCTAGACTGGACCATTGTCATTCTGTATGTGACAATCAGCCAGCATACAGAATGACAATGGGCGGGTGGGGCTGCTCTTGTGCTCCAAGGATAAGTGCAAGGCGGCCCCATCAGGGCGCTGAGGCTTCATGCAGGGAACAGTGCTGTTCTCTGCATTTCCCAAAATTGCGGACAAAAGGCGTCCGTAAAAGGGATCCACACGGACAAGAGACGTGAAGTCCAAATTATGGACGGACCATGAAATTTATGGATGGTTAGTCACTCTACATCATACATAATCACATAACGATGCACCCTCCTATACACACACAGACCATCACGCACACATGCCACATCATATGCACAGAGTAGGAACTCACATAAATCCAATGACATCACAAGTTGCTAAAATAACACAAACACGCATACCTCTGACCGTCGCAAACCATAAATTAAAATCATATATGCTTAAAACATGTGAAAATGGGCGAATATTTGGAAACCTTTGTTATTGACTCCTATATTTGCTGAGTCAGCATTTTACAGTGGCAGAAGAGCAGGCAGCCCACATAGTCTTAAAAAAAAATAAGACACCTTCCCCGCTCTGGGTGTGGTGTACACTTTGGCAAAAGTCCCTAATAAAATGAAGGCAAAATACTTTGGAAAATAGAGCGCTTTTGCAGCATCGGGAAAGGACTATTGTGAATAATGAAAAACAGACCCAAAATTCTAAGTTTCCTAAATTTACTTGAGAACACTCATCCACAGGCTCAACTACCTCAGTGGTATTAGACCAGAGCCAGTTCTATCAAAGCTGTGTTTTGAGTAAATCTATTGCAGGCTGCACAACTTGTTATGAACGGAGAGGAATCCTGTCCCTTGTGCGAGAGATGAGACACCAGCATCATGCAGACACTCAGGAACACTTAAATCAGTTTGGGTGAACTGACCTTCGTTCATGTGCATTTGTTGAATTTGCCACACTGTTCACAAATCTAATGTATGTTATACCAATTTAGATTTTTTCCATTTGTATATTTCTGGACCCTTCCAGGTCTTTTTAATGTACCTACTGGTGTGACATAGTAGAAGTATCTTCTGATAAATATCAGACGTCTTACATTAATACCTTTGGACGCCTTCATTTATCACTAGTTTCTGAACAAAAGCAGAATGCCATGAGCACCTATTATATTACACAAGGTCACATTAGTTTGCAGGCACTGGAGATTAAGGGATTTGCCAAAATAACACGATGTTTAAACCTGAATATATTTTTTATTTCATTGTGTGAGTGTTACTTTTTTGCGTTTGTAACTGCATATGAAATAAAGTCCTTACAGAATAGTTTGTTCTTCTCTGCCACCACTCCAAATGACCCCAGCCCCCATAGCACGATTTGTATATTTTACACTTCATGTCTGTAAATGAAAACTGCCTGGAATTGCGCCAATAAAGGCCACACTTCCAGGTGGTCTTCCTTTACACTTCTTTGCTAAGGCATTCGCACCCCCGTGGGAATGCAGTCACAGACCCCAGGGGGGCGCGCCTCACTGTATGAAGACCTCTGGCAGGAGGAGGCCCAGAAAATGCTGTATCTGTACAGAGGGTCCCATTATCATTCTGTGTTTGATAATCAGGCAGACAACAGAATGATAATGGCCGATAGCAATCTGTGACAAGAGGGGCTGCTGCAGGCCTTTCAGTTCACAGCAATGCGAGCTGGCTCCCTGCAGTGAGAGTTAGAGAACTCTCAGGCTGCTTGCAGGGGGAAAGCTTGCACCAACGCCCGGAATTATGGACAAAAGGCGCCTGTGAATGACTTCCTGACGGACAAGAGGCCCAAATAACGGGCAGTCCGTGAAATTTACGGACGGTTGGTCACCCTATTGAGGAGCTGTGGGAGGAAGATCGCCGCTGGATCACGCATCGTCGCCCCGGAGATCGTCGCGGCCCCTACAGATCATCGCATCGTGCCTTCGCGAGGACAAACTACCTACGATACTTACGCACCGGAATCCATACAAGTCATCGCCTTCTTCCCCATAAGGACCAGATTAGTCGCAACATGCCCACTGCTGCAGCAGGATTGTCGCCAACGCCTCCCCATGGTCTCAGGAGCAACGCATCACTTGTTTTCCATCGAACCAGCTTCTGCTTTGGAACGTGGTCGCATTTAAAGGTACTGTTGGCTAAATGTGATGCAACTGTGAACTATTCACACAACTCTGGATTATTTTATCGCAACTTTAAGAACTCTTTCGCAACCATATTCTTGAACTGTGTATGTTAGATTTTTGTTGTTTTGGTCTTGTGTAGTTTAGATCAAATACCTTTCTTTTTCTAAACTGTTGTAGAGTCAGTTTGTGGTGTTTTCACTGTGTTACTGTGAGTGTTGGTACAAATACTTTACAGATTGCCTTTGATAAGCCTGACTGCTTGTGCCAAGCTACCAAGGGGGTGAGCAGAGGTTATCTAAATTGTGTTTCCTCCTTACCCTGACTAGAAGCAAGGGTCCCTATTTGAACAGTGGTACCTACCTCTGCCAACTAGAGATCCCCAGTTCTAACATTGTTGGTCAGCGGTGGGATTTGAATTTGTATTTGTACTAGACCCACAGTGATTGGTGAGTGCAGACCACTACGCCACCGCATACTACTGTTTTTTTTTGGTTGGTTCTATTTTTGAGTAACTCTTCAAAGCATCATGTCTGTGAGTGGAAAAGTACCCAGTGTGGAGGCAGAATTGGAATTAGAATTTGTCATTGAGGATTTGTATTCCTACAGAGCAAAAGATCTTAGGCAATTCTGCCAACAGTTTGAGTGCCTCATAAAGAGCGGCTACCGGAAGGAGGAGCTGCAGAGAATCTTGAAGGCCCATTGGGAGGCACAAGAGGGAAATGATTAAGGGTGGGCGGGCAGCTGCGCTCCGTGCAAGGAGTGTGCGTAGTGCCGGCTTCTACGCATTTTGCGTAGCAGGCGTAGAATTCGGCACTACGCACGCTCCGCAGACGGAGCGTAGCTGGCCGCCACCCGCCTCCCTCCCGCCCTCCCTAAATACTTTAATTCAAATGTGTAAAAGAATTAAAAGGCACTTACCTTGCCCGCGCTGCCCGCCGCGTCCCCGGGGCTCGTTCTCTTCATTGCTGCCGTCTTGTATACTAATGCGCATGCGCGGGCGGCCGCGCATGCGCATTTCTCGTGAGAAATGCGCATGCGCGGCCGCCCGCGCATGCGCATTAGTACACAAGACGGCAGCAATGAAGAGAGCGAGCCCCGGGGACGCGGCGGGCAGGGTAAGTGCCTTTTAATTCCTTTACACATTTAATTTAAAGTATTTAGGGAGGGCGGGAGGGAGGCCTGTGGTGCGTAGTGGGGCTACGTGGAGTGCGGAGGTGGGCGTAGTTTCTCGCCCATTTCACATAGCTCCGCGAAGCCTCACTACGCCCACTAAGCCCAGGGTTAGAAACCACAGATCTGCCTGTGAGCAGAACTGGCTCAAGGCCTGACAGCAACCATTCCAGTAGGGGCTTCACCCAAGAAGAGTTACAAGAAAATCAAAGAGTGAGAGAATATGACTTGGAAGTCATGAGTATGAAAATGAAGCAATTGGAAGTACAGAGGGCGGCGGAGGAGAGCAAAAATGCCCGTGCCCTGGAGGAAAAGAAATTGCTTCTGGCTCACGAATTGAGCATGAGATAACTGGATCTGAAAGCCAAGGACGTGGATTCCAGTTCAAATGGTGGCAGCGCACAGCCAGTGCAGGGGGGTAAAGTATATATCCCCAAGGACCTGGTACAGAATTATAATAGGAGTGAGGATATCCATGCCTGGTTTACTTCTTATGAAATTGCATTAAGAATGAATGGTGTGCCTGAACAGCATTGGGGGGGGGCGGGCCTGTGGAAACATTTTGATGCTTCTGGGAGGAGTGCTCTAGAGCCTTTAGAGTTAGCAGGTGCCATGACCAACCCAAATATGAAGGAGGCCCTATGTCTCAGGTATGGACTTTCTCCAGCGCAGTACAGACTGCAGTTTAGAAACTCCAAGAAGAGAGAGTCTGAGACTTGGATGGAATGTGTGAATTTGTACTCAAGTGCACTGGAAGGTTGGATGAAGGGCAGCAAGGTAATTGATTTTAAGGGGTATTGCATTTAATCAGTTGGGAGCACTTGAGTAGTCGTTGTGTTCCAGAGCTGTGCCAGCATCTTTTAGACGGTGATGGATCAAGCCCTGATCTTTGGACTGGGTAAGAGTGGTCTGCTTAATTCAGACACTCTGTTCATCACCACCCCCTTTTCTGAATCATTTTTGTCCACCATAAGCGTGGAAGTGTATACTCAGATGTGAGTCCCTAGCTCATTGCACCATCAGGATTCAAGCAAGCCGGGCCGAAGACGGCTGAAATGCCAGAAACCGGTCCCCGGTAGCTTGTTTCCTTCCCAGTATAAGAATTGGCTTGGTAGTTTGGTCTGCCCTGTTCCCATGATGCACTGGGCCAGGGTCAGACTAATTTGCATATAGCCAAGTTCTGAGCTGGGATGGTGCAGTGAGCTAAAAAACGGTGATGGATCAAGCCCTGATCTTTGGACTGGGTAAGAGTGGTCTGCTTAATTCAGACACTCTGTTCATCACCACCCCCTTTTCTGAATCATTTTTGTCCACCATAAGCGTGGAAGGGTATACTCAGATGTGAGTCCCTAGCTCATTGCACCATCAGGATTCAAGCAAGCCGGGCCAAAGACGGCTGAAATGCCAGAAACCGGTCCCCGGTAGCTTGTTTCCTTCCCAGTATAAGAATTGGCTTGGTAGTTTGGTCTGCCCTGTTCCCATGATGCACTGGGCCAGGGTCAAAATAATTTGCATATAGCCAAGTTCTGAGCTGGGATGGTGCAGTGAGCTAAAAACGGTGATGGATCAAGCCCTGATCTTTGGACTGGGTAAGAGTGGTCTGCTTAATTCAGACACTCTGTTCATCACCACCCCCTTTTCTGAATCATTTTTGTCCACCATAAGCGTGGAAGGGTATACTCAGATGTGAGTCCCTAGCTTATTGCACCATCAGGATTCAAGCAAGCCGGGCCGAAGACGGCTGAAATACCAGAAACCGGTCCCCGGTAGCTTGTTTCCTTCCCAGTATAAGAATTGGCTTGGTAGTTTGGTCTGCCCTGTTCCCATGATGCACTGGGCCAGGGTCAGACTAATTTGCATATAGCCAAGTTCTGAGCTGGGATGGTGCAGTGAGCTAAAAAACGGTGATGGATCAAGCCCTGATCTTTGGACTGGGTAAGAGTGGTCTGCTTAATTCAGACACTCTGTTCATCACCACCCCCTTTTCTGAATCATTTTTGTCCACCATAAGCGTGGAAGGGTATACTCAGATGTGAGTCCCTAGCTCATTGCACCATCAGGATTCAAGCAAGCCGGGCCGAAGATGGCTGAAATGCCAGAAACCGGTCCCCGGTAGCTTGTTTCCTTCCCAGTATAAGAATTGGCTTGGTAGTTTGGTCTGCCCTGTTCCCATGATGCACTGGGCCAGGGTCAGACTAATTTGCATATAGCCAAGTTCTGAGCTGGGATGGTGCAGTGAGCTAAAAAACGGTGATGGATCAAGCCCTGATCTTTGGACTGGGTAAGAGTGGTCTGCTTAATTCAGACACTCTGTTCATCACCACCCCCTTTTCTGAATCATTTTTGTCCACCATAAGCGTGGAAGGGTATACTCAGATGTGAGTCCCTAGCTCATTGCACCATCAGGATTCAAGCAAGCCGGGCCGAAGACGGCTGAAATGCCAGAAACCGGTCCCCGGTAGCTTGTTTCCTTCCCAGTATAAGAATTGGCTTGGTAGTTTGGTCTGCCCTGTTCCCATGATGCACTGGGCCAGGGTCAGACTAATTTGCATATAGCCAAGTTCTGAGCTGGGATGGTGCAGTGAGCTAAAAATCGGTGATGGATCAAGCCCTGATCTTTGGACTGGGTAAGAGTGGTCTGCTTAATTCAGACACTCTGTTCATCACCACCCCCTTTTCTGAATC
Source organism: Lissotriton vulgaris (assembly GCF_964263255.1). Classification (NCBI taxonomy): domain Eukaryota; kingdom Metazoa; phylum Chordata; class Amphibia; order Caudata; family Salamandridae; genus Lissotriton; species Lissotriton vulgaris. The sequence goes on along the minus strand of NC_141687.1, from coordinate 1,286,478,429 downwards.
ATTTTTGTCCACCATAAGCGTGGAAGGGTATACTCAGATGTGAGTCCCTAGCTCATTGCACCATCAGGATTCAAGCAAGCCGGGCCGAAGACGGCTGAAAAGCCAGAAACCGGTCCCTGGTAGCTTGTTTCCTTCCCAGTATAAGAATTGGCTTGGTAGTTTGGTCTGCCCTGTTCCCATGATGCACTGGGCCAGGGTCAGACTAATTTGCATATAGCCAAGTTCTGAGCTGGGATGGTGCAGTGAGCTAAAAAACGGAGATGGATCAAGCCCTGATCTTTGGACTGGGTAAGAGTGGTCTGCTTAATTCAGACACTCTGTTCATCACCACCCCCTTTTCTGAATCAGCATCTTTTAGACAGCAAGCTGGAAGACCCCATTGAGCTTGCTAAGGAGGCGGACCGCTGGATCAATACCAGGGTCCACAGAGGAATTGTGGCTACCACAACCAAAGGTGGGCAGGGTCCCCAGCAGAAGAGTGGGGGGACAAGGGTAAGCAAAAGGAGTTCACTAAAGGGCCCCAAAATAGTTTCCAAGGAAAGGAGTCCCAACCCCCCAGACCTAGACAGCCATGGCCCCCTAGGGGAAGACGGGATAACCAAGGACCCTCTGAATGCTATCACTGCAACGAGGTGGGACACTTTTCATCCAGGTGTCCAAAGAAAAACCCAGCACCCACTGCTGCTCCCGCCCCAGGGTTAGCAAGTGTAGCTTTGGGAGGGGATTTGGTTTCCAATGGATAGGGGGAGCTAGCTGTTATGACCCTTGTCTCTTTAGGAGACCAAGAGGTGGTCCAAGACACCTTACTGCCCACTAACAATAAGAAATACTGGCAGAAGGTGACCATCAATGGGAGGGAGATAGAGGCTCTGAGAGACACAGGAGCCAGCGTGACATCCGTGAGGTGTCAGTGGGTGTCTGAAGAGCAGTGTATCCCCAATGTACTCCACCCGGTAGTTGTAGCTGATAGCTCAGTGCGCCTCTGCAAAGTGGCGCGTGTTCCCTTTGAGTGGGGGGGAGTCTCTGGTCTCTTGGAAGCTGTTGTCAGTGATGCCTTGCCTGTAGACTGTCTGCTAGGGAATGACCTGGAGAGTTCTCCATGGAAGGATGTAGAGCACTGAACTCATCTGGAGATGTTAGGTTTACCTGCGTGGATCTGTGTGACCAAGCGTGCTATGGCAGCCAGTAGAGGTGATTCAGCAGAACTGGAGCCTGAAACAGTGGCCCAGAGACCTGCCAAGAACAGGGGAGGCAGGGGGCATGGGAAACCCGCCCCTGTGGTTCCCACGGCCCAGGAGGAAGTAGAACTTGAGGGGGATGCCCAGCCTACCAGGGAACAAGTGGCCGAACTGGAGGAATTGCCTGAGCTGACCCATTGGCAGCAATAGGGTGGCCCCTCCAGGGAGGAGTTCTGCAAGGTGCAGAATGAGTGCCCTTCTCTTGTTGGTATACGGCAACAGGCCGCAGACCAGGCAGCAGGCCTAGGGGCCAAGGATCATTTCACTTTTCATTTACTGGGAAGATTATTTGCTTCATAGTGACCCTAAGTTCGCTGAGCCTGGTGCAGCCCGTGTGCTGGTGGTACCCGAGCCCTTCGGGAACTTCCTAATGGGTCTGGCTCATGACGTGCCTCTCGCAGAACATCTGGGGCAAGACAAGACCCTACACAGGCTTGTCACCCACTTCCACTGGCCCCAGATGAGGAAGCACGTCAGGACATTCTGTAGGTCTTGCCGAACATGTCAGGCCGGTGGCAAGAGTGGAGGGAAGTGCAAGGCACCCGTCCAACCCTTTCCTATGGTGAGCACGCCTTTCGAGCGGGTGCGCATTGACATTGTGGGGCTCTTGGACCCCAAGACAGCCTTAGGCAACAGGTTCATCCTGGTCTTGGTGGACCATGCCACCCGGTACCCGGAAGCCGACCCTCTCAGGACAATCACAGCACCCGTGGTGGGCCGTGCATTGATCGGGATCTTCTCCCGTGTGGGGTTCCCCAGAGAGGTAGTCTCCGACCGGGGTACCAACTTCATCTCTAGGTACATGAAGTCTCTTTGGGAGGAGTGTAGGGTAACTTATAAGTTCATCACTCCTTACCACCCTCAAGGAAATGGGTTGGTTGAAAGGTTCAACCGCACCCTGAAAGGTATGATTATGGGCCTAGCGGAGCCCATGAGACGGAAGTGGGACGTCTTGTTACCATGCCTGTTGTTTGCCTACAGGGAGGTGCCTCAGAAGTCCTTAGGGTTCAGTCCCTTTGAACTCCTGTATGGCCACCCTGTTAGAGGACCTCTCACTCTGGTGAAGGAGGGATTGGAGAAGTCAGTGGGAAAACCCCCCAGGATGTGTTCAGCTATGTGCTGGCCATCCGCAACCAGACACAACGCTTTAGGAAGCTTGCTCAGGCGTACCTAGAAGCTAGCCAGGAAGAAATGAAAAGACGGTACGACCAGAATACCACTCTGGTCGAATTTCAACCTGGGCAGAAAGTGTGGGTGATGGCGCCAGTGGAGCCTTGTGTGGTCCAAGACAAGTGGACTGGGCCATATAAGGTGGTGGAGCGCAAGAGCAAAGTAACCTACCTGGTTAACTTGAGGACTCACAGGCAGCCCCTGAGAGTCTTGCATGTGAACCACCTCAAACCCCACTTTGACAGGTCTGAAGTGACAATGTTCATGGCTACAGATGCTGGAATGGAAGAGGAAAGTGACCCTCTTCCTGATCTCCTGGCAACCAAGGAGCAAGATGGGTCAGTGGATGGTGTGGTCCTCTCGCCCACCCTGACCCCAGAACAGCAGAGGGACTGTCGCCAAGTGTTGGGTCAGTTTGCCCCCCCGTTCTCCCTGACCCCAGGTATCCAACTGGTGCGTCCATGATGCGGACACTGGAGATAGTTTACCTGTGAAACAAAAATTTTACAGAGTAGCTGACAAGGTCAGGGCCAGCATCAAGGAAGAAGTTTCCAAGATGTTGGCGCTAGGGGTGATTGAGACCTCCAGCAGCCCCTGGGCTAGCCCAGTGGTCTTAGTACCAAAAGCTGCTGCTCCCGGTGCCACTCCAGAACTCCAGTTTTGTGTGGACTACCGTGGGCTCAATGCGGTCACGAAGACTGACGCACACCCCATCCCCAGAGATGATGAGCTTATGGATCGGTTGGGAGCTGCCCAGTACCTCAGTACGTTTGATTTAACTTCTGGGTACTGGCAGATTGCCTTACCTGAAGGGGCCAAAGAGAGGTCTGCATTCTCAATGCCAGAGGGGCACTTCCAGTTCTGAGTCATGCCCTTTGGGTTGAAGAATGCCCCTGCCACGTTCCAGAGACTGATTAACCAGGTATTGACCGGGCTGGAGGAATTCAGCGCCACATACCTGGATGACATTGCTGTGTTCAGCTCCACATGGGAAGAACACTTGCAACACCTCTGTGAAGTGTTGAAGGCTCTGCAAAGGGCAGGCCTCACTATCAAGGCCAGCAAGTGTCAGATAGGGCAGGGATCTGTGGTGTACTTGGGACACCAGGTAGGGAGCGGCCAGGTGGCACCCCTACAGGCGAAGATTGATACCATTCTGGCTTGGGAGCCCCCCAGGTCCCAGGCAGAGGTGAGAGCCTTTGTAGGTCTCACCGGGTATTACCAACGGTTTGTCAAGGGATATGGCACCATCGTTGCCCCCTTGACAGAGCTGACTATCAAGAAGGAGCCCAAGAAAGTGAATTGGACCGAAGCCTGCCAAACTGCTTTTGATGCCCTGAAGACTGCCATGTGCACAGCACCGGTGCTCAAGGCGCCTGACTTCTCCAGTGAGTTCATAGTGCAGACAGATGCTTCAGAGCATGGTGTGGGAGCAGTACTCTCACAGATCACTGACGAGGGCTGGGACCAACCTGTAGCTTTCATTAGACAGAGGCTACTCCCCAGGGAACAGAGATGGAGTGCAATTGAAAGGGAAGCTTTTGCTGTGGTCTGGGCTCTGAAGAAGCTGAGGCCCTACCTGTTTGGGACTCACAACTGTGTTCAGACAGACCACGGGCCCCTCAGATGGTTAATGCAGATGAGGGGTGAGAACCCAAAACTGTTGAGGTGGTCCATTTCCCTACAGGGAATGGACTTCACGGCGGAACACCGCCCTGGCACAGAACACGCCAATGCTGATGGTCTGTCCAGGTTTTTCTGCCTTAGTGAAGCGAACTCCCAAGAGGGTGGGTAGTTCTCCCCACTTTCAGCTGGAGGGGACATGTGTTCGACCTGGCATCTTTGGCGTGGTTTCCCCCTATCTTTTTACCTCTACCTCCTGTATTTTTGATGCTGTGCTGGATTTCGTTTTTGCTGGTTTAGATGCTTTGGGCACTTTGCCACTGCTGTTCAGTGTCAAAGTGCAAGTGCTCCCTGTGTAAATTGATATTGTGATTGGTTATCCATGATTGGCATATTTGTGTCACCAAGAAGTCCCTAGTAAAGTGCACTGAGTGTGCCAGGGCTGGTGATAACAAATGCTACTAGTGCGCCTGTAGCACTGATTGTGCCACCCACATGAGTAGCCCTAAAATGGTGTCTCAGGCCTGCCACCGCAGTGTCTGTGTGCAGTCTGTGAACTGCCATGTCCTTCTGGTAAGTGTACCCACTGGCCAAGCCTAACCCTTCCCTTTCTGTACACATTGGTCACCCCTATGGAAGGCCCAAGGTACCCCCTTGGGCAGGGTGCAGTGTATGTGAAAGGTAGAGCATGTTCTTGTGCAGGTGACATGCTCTGGTAGCCATTTTCGTTTTTCACTATTGTAAGGCTATCTTGCCCTATAGGCTATCATGGGGGATGCTGGCTACAGTGGCTACCAGCATATCTTCCCATAGGAGCAAGATAGGACATAAAAGTTTGGTATCCCTGAACTCAGAATTTAATACCACATATTTTAGGAAAGGCTGTTTTTAAACCCTGTTTTGGAGAACAGCACTTTTAGAAAGTTGCTGTTCTCTTGTCTGACCCTTCTGTGTGCCTTGGCCTGTTTGTGAATTGGCTGTCTGGTTTGAGAGTGACAGGGGCTGGGAGCCCCCAAGAGGCTGGCTGGGTCAGCCCTAGGCTGAATGACAGCATCTGCATCTTGAGTGGTGGGAGGGGATAGCACCTAGGCCTGAATAGGGCTGTGCCTGCCTTCGACAATGCTGGCTCCACCCCCTGCTGGGTGGCTGACGACCCTGCCCCTCTCCCTGAAAGGAAAGGAGAGGCCGGGAAAGCAAAGTGCTCAAGGAACACCCAGAACTGGTTCAGACCGGGCTCAGAGCCCTCCTGCACAAAGGGATCAAATACTTTTAGGGGTATAAGTACAGGACCCCTGACTACAAAAAATTAGATCATCCAGGAAAAAAGAAGGAACCTCTGCCAAGGAGAAAGCTGGAAGACTAAAGAAGAAGGACTGCCCTGCTGTGTGATGCTGGACTGACCTGCAGTTGTTTTGCTGCCTAGGAGAGGGGAAGGACTTTGTTGTTGCTTTTTCCCCTTACTTGAAGGAATCTCCAAGGGCCTTTTGTGAGCTGGCTCCCTGTTTTGAAGTCCCAGGAACAAAATGACTTCACCCCCAGCTTCTCTGAGCTCTGCTGAGAGAGATCTGTCCTTCCTAGAGTGCTTGGGCCAGTTGTGGTGCCTCTGGAAGTTGCACTTGTGCTGGTAAGGTGGAAACCAAGATTTGAGAGACTTTTCTACAGAAAAGTTACCGCATCGCTCACTTGCGGAGCGCATCCCCGACAGCACGAGGAAATTTCCGCTGCTACGAAGGTCAAGATCATCGCAGCGCCTGTTGCCGCTGCCTGAGACGCTGCATCCTTCACCATCGCTGCGAGCATTGTCGCAGAGACTGTCATCGCTGGGTGAGATCGCCGCACCGCCTGCTTGCGGACCGCCTCACGTTGCTGCGAACATCGTCACAGAGCCATTGCATCTAAGAGCTGCGGGAGAAGATTGCCATCGGATCACGCATCGTCGCCCCGGAGATCGTCACAGTCCCTACAGATCATCACATCGTGCCTTTGCGAGGACAAACTTCCTACGTCACCTACGCACCGGAATCCATACAAGTCATCGCCTTCCTCCCCATAAAGCCGGATTCGTCGCAACACGTCCGCTGCTGCAGTAGGACTGTCGCCAATGCCTCCCCATGGTCTCAGGAGCAACGCATCGCTTGTTTTCCACCGCACCAGCTTCTGCTTTGGAACTTTGTCGCATTTAAAGGTACTGTTGGCTAAACGTGACGCAACTGTGAACTTTTCAGGCAACTGTGGATTCTTTTATCGCAACTTTAAGAACTGTTTCGCAACCATATTTTTGAACTGTGTATGTTGGATTTTTGTCGTTTTGGTCTTGTGTAGTTTAGATTAAATACCTTTATTTTTCTAAACTGTTGTGGAGTCAGTTTGTTTTGTTTTCACTGTGTTACTGGGAGTGTTGGTACAAATACTTTACACATTGCCTTTGATAAGCCTGACTGCTTGTGCCAAGCTACCAAGGGGGAGAGCAGAGGTTATCTAAAGAGTATTTCCTCCTTACCCTGACTAGAAGCAAGGGTCCCTATTTGGACAGTGGTACTTACCTCTGCCAACTAGAGATCCCCAGTTCTAACACAGTCCAAGCTTCAGAAATACAAAATGTGTGTCAAACTTTAATGTGGGAAAGAGAAGACATCTTTAGGAAAAAGGATCTCATGCTCATACGAGAATGGTACTAACTCCTACAGGGCCTAACTAGGGCACATGACACTTGCTCCCAGCCATCCTTCCCTAAACTGAGAGGTCTTCTCACAGGGTGCCCATACAGAAGTTCAAAAGGGCCAAAGACACTCCCTACTGTGGTAACTCCATGTAGGCAAAAAGCAGGCATGGTAAAAGGACGTACCATTTAGGCCTCATGGGTTCCAACTGGCCCACAATCATGCCTTTCAGGGGTCGGTTGAACCTTTCAACCAACTCATTACTCTGGGGGTCGTAAGGGGTGGTGAATTTGTAGTTCACTCCACATTCCTTCCACATGGCCTTCATGTACAGCGACATGAGCTTGGTATCCGAGTCAGATACCACCTTTCTTGGAGAAACCTAAAGAAGGCATCGGATTGCTTTCTTATTTGGGGCCAGTAAAAGTGGATGACAAGCCTGTCAAAGGTCTTGCCCTGCCCCAAATGTCCTGCCAGAGGCACGTCATGGGCCAAACCCAGTAGGAAGGCTCCAAAGCGCTTGGGTACCACCAGCACATGGGCTACCCCAGGCTCAGTAACCTTAGGCTTCCTATAAAGGAGATCTTTCTCCAAATAGGGTGAACCCCAGACTCTTTGCCAGCTACCTGGTGCTCGGCCTGCTCCAGAAGACCCTGAGTAGGGCACTCTTTCTGCTCAGCGCAGAACTCATCCCCGGTAAGACACCCTTTCTGCTGCCAACGGGTCAGCTCAGTAAGATAGAAAACAATTGGTTCTGTTGGACGATACAACTGCTGTGATAACTGTATTACATACAAGAGAAAAGATGTTTCACTCTTCCTTTTACACAGTAAATGATAAAACATTTGCTGTTCGCTGTTTAAGAACACACCAAGAAAACAGGTAGAGTTGATTTACTCCTATATTTTTCAAGAAGTATTGAATATTAAATGGCTCTCACAAATACAAGTACATTTCAAAAATACAAAGGTGACTATTGTGAGACGGTGACATGTGTTGACTGGTGAAGTGAATAGTACACTATATACATACATATGTGACATAAATGTAAAGAATTTTGATTTATTATCCTGTCTCCTTTAATACATGTAATGCAAGACCCTATACGGATTGATTATTGGTCAGGAAAACTGTGTAGACATGTGTGATGGGAACGTGTCGACGTTTCGACCCTGGACACGGCGCGGAGTGGTAAGCTTCACTGCGGGTCTTCCTCAGGACTATGAAAGCAGGGGTGGACAGCCACAAAGGCGGAGACTTCAATCGATGAAATTGCGCAAAACGGCGATCTATTGAAAGATCAAAAGGTCAGGACGTGTTGGTGATCCAATAGTGGTCTCCAAAATGTGAAAACAAAAATGTCTTCCTAATTGGAAAAGCTGAAATTCACACGAATAAATCATTGGAAGCAGAACAGACGGAGCAGGTTGTTCTGAAGCACTCAACTTTAATTCTTGGCTGCATTTACGAAGAGAAGGCTGTAACACAGGACTCCAACCGGCTGGTGGATGTCTTGTGTTGCTGTGGCATTGCCCACGATTAAGACTCCAACCTTATCGTGGAGAATTGCAGCTTTTCCAATTAGGAAGAAATGGTCAACTGATGTACTGCGATTGAACCTAATTAATTGAATTCACATTTTGGAGACCACTATTGGATCCCCAACACGTCCTGACCTTTTGATCTTTCAATAGATCACGCAATTTCATTGATTGAAGTCTCTGCCTTTGTGGCTGTCCACCCCTGCTTTCACAGTCCTGAGGAAGACCACCAGTGACACTTACCACTCTGGGCCGTGTCCAGGGTCGAAACGTCGACACTTTCCCATCACACATGTCTACACCATTTTCTTGACCAATAATCAATCAGTATTGGGTTTTACATTACATGTATTAAATAAGGAGACAGGACAATAATTCAACATTCTTTTAATTTATGTCACATATGTATGTTTTGTATATAGTGTACTGTTCACTTCACTAGTCACCACGTCACCTTCTCACAATAGTCACCTTTGTATTTTTGCAATTTACTTGTATTTGTGACAGCCATTTAATATTAAATACTTCCTGAAAAATATAAGAGTAAATCAACTCTACCTGTTTTCTTGGTGTGTACCTAAACTGCAGTTGTTTTTTCATTTACTGTGTAAAAGGAAGTGTGAAACACTTTTTCTCTTGTATTGAATAAAGTTATCACAGCAATTGTATCACCTGACAGAACCAACTGTTTTTTATATTACCAATACCCAGGTTCTGAGGGACATCGGGTTGCCACATTATCCTTAATAATGAGTATGCTCAGTCAGGTTTCCCAGTTCGGCCACTTCTTCCCTGGGCACCCCTTCAGGTTCAGCCTCCTTCTGGACCGTGGGAGTGTCAGGAGCAGCTTTACCGCACCCCTTGCCCCTCCTCTTGTTGGCAGACACCTGGGCCACTGTGTCAACATCCAGGCCCTTTTGATTACCATGGGCTGCCATGTACTGTGTGGTCAGGCACGCCCACTCAGGCAATCCCAACATATGCAAGTGTGACCTGTGATCCACCTCCCTCCAGGTGGTGTGTTCCAGGCTGTTTATCAGCAGACAATCCAAAGGCATAGATGGGCTCACAGCTATCCATAAAGGACTTCAGACCCCTCCCCCAACTCAATGGGAACCTGAGCTATTTTAAAAATGTGCTTGCTGTTGTCTCCTGCAACTACTTGGTGAAGCCTCCAGGGACACCAAGTGACACCTGACAGTAGTCACATTGCTCCTGTGTCTCTCAGAGCCTCTACTCTTTGTCCTTTGATGGTCGCCTACTGCCTGTATTTCCTAGTTTTATCAGGCATTAACGTTCTCTGGACCATCTCACTGTCCCCTGGTGAGACAAGGGTCATCTCAGCTGATTCCCCACACCTACCTGGAACCAACTCCCCCCCAAGCGCTACACTGGCCATTCCCAATGTCTTCCCACTGGTGGGGGCCTGTGCCCGCTTGGGACACTTGTGACTCCCTCTGAAGTGCTCTGCCTAGCTACAGTCATGGCACACCGGGGGGTACTTCCCTCCAGTCTCCCTGGCAAGAAATAATCCTTCTTCTCAGTGGAGGGGCTGGGGATCCTAACCCTGGGCATTGTTTTGGGGCCCTTTAGAGATCTCACCATTTTTACACTTGCCCCCCCCTTCTGCTGCTCGGGAGCCTGCTCACCTGTGGCCAAGTCTCCCCCTTAAAACCACTTGTAGACCCTGTTATTCACCCAGCAGTGCTCCTCTTGAGCAAGCCTCCTGGAGACAGTAAGCATGATGTACATCAAGTGCTGGCGCAGCTCTGGAAAACTCTGACTAGACAAGTAGTCCCACAGAAGCAAATTCTACAGCCCCATTTAATCTGTGACCTGACTGCCCTTCCCCAACCATCCAGTGCTCTGCAAAAAGTATCCACACACTCAAGCCATATCTGGGAATTCAGGTTCTCACTCTGCCTAAATTGATCCCTGTACTTATCTGGGGTAAGACCATACTGGGTAAGGAGGGCATCCTTCATGGTAGGGTAGGTGAGGACAGGGGCGTCCCCTAAGGCCATCAATGTGTCTGTCTCTCCCTTCCACTGTGAAGTCATTCCACAGTCCTGCCCCCCAATTCTTCTCACAGACCTCATGCATGTAAAGAGCTGCCTCATAGCCCTGAAACCATCTCTGGATAACATCCCCCTTAGTATACTCTTTCCCTATATTTTTGGGAATGTGCACTATTTTCTCTGACTGCACTGATGAAACGCTGCCACCATCTGTGCTTGACTTTGCCTTCAAGTCCAACTCATTTGAACTCATCTCCTGAGCTAGCACAATTTTTCTATCCTTTCTATCCTCTACTCCCAACTTATCCTTTTGGAGCTCTCGCTCATGCTTCATCTTGAGCCTTTCCAGCTCCAACTGATGCCTCCTGGGCTCCTGCCTGTATTCCAGCTCCTCTGGTGACAGATCTCAGTAAGAAATACTGCTGCTTGCCCTAGAAGGCGCTTTCTACCCTGGCAGATCCTAATTCACCAAATCCTTATGCATGCACAGTTCCTCCACATCACCATTCTCATCCTCAGTAGGCCTACCAGCCTTTCTTTCTGCTAACCGGACCCTCAGCGCCATTTGCAGCTCCTCCTTTTTTGTGAGGCCTTTAAAAGAACACTCGGAATCCCTGCAGATATTTTTAAGTTAAAGCACCACATAGGTTTCCAGCTTTTCCTCCTCAAACGCAAAATCTGTAGATAAACTGATTGCGCCTGACTGAGACATGATTGTGGATTACAAAAACTCTGGAGTTGCCAAGAAGAGAAGAATCAAAAGTATGTGGTTGAGTAACAGTCTCCAATATGGTAGTGATGTACACCAATCAATGTATGCAAAGTACAAACACAAGACCTATCCTCACCACTGGCCACCAATGTTAAAAATGGGATCTCTAGTTGGTAGTGGTTTGCACCCTGTCTAAATAGGGATCCTCTCTCTAGTGAGGGTAAGGGGATTACACCGGTAAGATAAACCCTTCTCGCCGCCTTGGTAGCTTGGCACAAGCAGTCAGGCTTATCTCAGAGGCAATTTGTAAAGAATTTGAATCTACACATACTGTAACACAGGGAAAACATACAAAAGGACACCACACCAGTTTAGATAAATAGCCAATATTTATCTGAATAAAACAAGACCAAAATCACAAAAATCCAACATAGACAAATCAAGATTTCACTTTTAAAAAGATTACAGTTAAAAAATAGCTCTTAGAAAACAATAGCTCTAAACAGGGCTATCTCGACGTTGTGACAGGTACTAATTCAACAGTTAAGCACAGACTTCAAGGACCGCAGGCGGGTCACGGAGTCACCCAGACCCCAAAGTAATAATACCTTTAAAGTGATTAAAACAAAAGCAATGCTCAGCATCGACGAGGTGATGCAGTGGTGGTGCCTCGTTGGTTCCTTACTGCTATGCAGGAGCAGTGAGGTGTTGGTTCCTTACGGTGCAGGGAAGGTGAGGCAGCAGTACATCAGTTCCATATGACAGTGCGGTGTTGATGAGTTTGGGAGGTCACCCACGTTGGTTATCGACTCCACGATGATGCAGTTGAGGTGCTGGTGTTGGTAGGCATTGTATTGCAAGTCAGAGCGGTGCGTCATGCTCTTCACGAGCGGCACCCTCGGCTCCGGTGCAGGCAGCGGCGGTGTGCAGCACTGTCGGAGAGGTCAGGGCTGCTGTGCAAGCTCAGCTCCAGTGCAGGCAGCAGCCTCAATGCCTAAGTCAGCGTCGCTAAGTTTCTGTCGTCAGCGACACCAGGGCTGTGGTGTAAGTCAGGGTGGTGCATTGTGCTCTTCACAAGCAGTGCCCTCGCCTCCAATGCTGGCAGCTTCATCACTGACGGAGTCGATGTTGCTGTTCTCGGGTTGCAGCACCACCCACACGATTCCAAGGGCCCAGAAACTGGAATTGGCACCTCTTGGCAATCAGGACACTCAGCCGAGAAGTCCAGTTGCTGTGAGCAAGATGCAAGTGAAATCTTTGATGGCCCTGAGACTTCTTGACAAAAGGCAGGCATGCACAAGCCCTTGGAGAACCTTGGAAACATGATTCAGAAAGCAAAGTCCAGTCCTTTGTCTCTCAGGACAGAAGCAGCAGGCCAGCCCAACAAAGCAACAGGGAGAGTGGCAGTCCCTCCTACAGCATTCAGATACCTAGCAGAATGTCCTTAGGACAGAAGTGTTCTGATTTTGGGGTTTCAGAGGTCCAATACTTATTCCCCTTTCTCTGCCTTTAAAGTAGGCAAACTTAAAAGGAAAGTCTTTGTAGTGCACAATACCCTGCGCTTCCCTGACCTGGCTAAAGACACACTCCAGGAGAATAGAGACAGCTTTGTGTGAGGACATGCACAGCCTTATTCAGGCGTCAGTGATAACTCCTCCCACCACTGTAGCTCAGGAAGGCCCATCAGTCTGGTGATGGGGCATCAGGATATGCAAGGCAAACATCAGCTCCCTTTGGGTGGCTGTCTAGAGTGAATGCACAAACATCCCAACTATCATACTCCCTCAGACGTGAATTCTGCAGACAGGCAGAGGCACAGAATGGTAAAGCAAGAAAATGCCCACTTTCTAAAAGGGGCATTTTCAAACACACAATTTAAAACTAACTTCACCAAAACATATATTTTCAAATTGTGAGTTCAAAGACTCCAAACTCCAAATCTCTAACTCTTCCCAATTGGAAGAAACACTTGTAAGATGTTACAAGGCAGCTCCAGTGATAACATATGAGAGAGATAGTCTGTGTAGTAGCGAAAAACAAAATTAGAAATATTTCACTATTAGGACCTGTAAAATACACCAGTACATGTCCTACCTTTTAAGTACACTGATCCTGCCCATGGGGCTACAATGGGCCTACCTTAGGGGTACCTTACATGTAGTAAAAGGAAAGGTTTGGACCTTGCAAATGGTTGCACTTTGCAGTTCGACATGGCAGTTTAAAACTGCACACGCAGACACTGCAGTGGCAGGTCTGAGACATGTTTACGGGGCTACTCATGTGGCTACCACATCAGTGCTGCAGGCCCCTAGTAGCATTTGAGTTACAGGCCCTGGGTACACACAGTGCACTTCACTAGGAACGTACTAGTAAATCAAATAAGCCAATCAGAGATAAAGCAATCACCAATACAATTTGCACAGGGAGCTAGATCATGCAGTTTAGCACTGGTCAGCAGTGGTAAAGTGCCCAGAGTCCTAAAACCAGGAAAAACAAAATGCAGCACACAGTCAAAAACAGGAAATCAAAAGCAAGAAGACAGTAGAAAAATACGCCAAAGATGACAGGTCTAACACCTTCCAATGGATCCTGACTGCTATAGTTTACACCTGCAGCCTACCTGGCAAAATAAGGCTTTTGACAGGGGGATACCCCCTCTTTAAGAAATGATGGGTCACCCCTAAATAGGCCTCGTAGCCTACAAGGTAGGGTGCCTAGTATTTAAAAGTGTGAAATGTAGGAATTTAATGTTGGCATTCCCTACAGTAACAAGTCCCCAAAAGCTATTTTTCTGTTTCATGAAAAATAGAGGACATATTCAACTAATCATTCTGCTATCTCGAGTTTGGAACATGGTGGAGAAATGGATTGATCACTAGTTTTGCAACTTCAATGTGTGTTGCATTAAGGAGTACACATAAAAGTTACAAAACAGCATTTAAAGATTGTTTATGTGCAGGAAGGGCTGCCTTCCTGCACATAATCAATCTTCCCCTCAACACAGGCACCCTTGCACTATGGTGCAATGGAGCCTGCATTGTCGCTAAGCAGCAAAAGTTAGCACCCGAGCAGAAGGAAACGCAGGCTGCAGTATATTCTAGTAAATATGGTGCAGCCCTGTGTTTCTAAAGTAACAAAGCCTGTTGTTAGCCTTCTTGGCTTAATGACCCGCTTCCCCACTTAATTGTAAATATTCCCCTTAGTTTTTTACTCTGTAGCATGAGTCTCAGAAGATATCTTTGCAGTGGTTGCACCAATAAATAATAGTGTTTTGTCAAAAAAGCATGACATGGTTTGCCTTATTGCCTGGAAGGCAGCCTCTAATTATAAACTTTTAAATAATTGTTTCTTCTTTCTTTTGTTTAGGTACAACCACTGGTTCGACGGCATGGCTCTGATGCATCAGTTTCGAATTGCAGATGGCGCTGTCACTTACATGAGCAAGTTTCTGCAGAGTGATTCTTATACGACAAACCAAGCCTACAACCGCATCGTGTTGTCAGAATTTGGAACCATAGCGTTGCCGGACCCATGCAAGAGCATGTTTGAGCGTTTCATGTCGACATTTCAGTTTAGTATGTTTGTAGCATCTGGAAATTATTTAGTGAATTTTGACATACGTTCATCTATGCAGTGCAAACACACTTGGAGGAATTACAGAATGTGCAATGGTTGTTAGAGTTAGTTATCAGTGCTGAGCCAGTGAAAATGTTCCTTTTCCATTTGTTGTCATTTGAAAATCTTTGCATATGGTACAAGGCCAATGAAATACGGTAGCTGACTGAATGTTTGAGGGATATTTTGCTGCTCAAAATGCTATGTTGGAAGCTGCATGTAACTGAAGCAAACCCATCAGTTTACCTAAGTGATGAATAGAGTTAGTAACATTAATTTAAATCTCACTTGAAGGACTGACTTCAGATCACATATACCCAGTCAGTCTGATCATGCTGCATGATTACCTCCTTCAGTTTCCTGGACACTAGGGGTGGATTGTTGGTTTTATATTTCCTTTTGATTGTCATGCTACCTGCTGTTTTCTTTTATTCTTTGAAATCTTTTATTCTTTATTCATATCATTGAACATAATCAGCCTTATGATTGTTTCTCTCAAATTATGTGTAATATGTACGTCCACTCTCTGGGCTCCTAGTAGAAGTGCACTGTGCACAGAGAGGTGGAACTCTACTTCACAGAGTTTTGTGAGAACCTTTCAAACTTCAAATTGCCATGGTGTCATTTTTTAAAGTAAAATAAATAAAACTGTGTTTTCACTTCTTAGGCTAACGGCTAAACATCCCAAAAGAATTTTCTCAGAGGAGAAATGTTGCCTTGTGCTTGTAAGGAAAAAATAACATGAATTTTGCTATTGCCTTTTGGATTTACTTTATCAGAAAGATGCACTTTCCTCACCTACAACATCTGATACTGACATTTCAAGCTACCACTAGAAATCGACCAAGTTAAACCAGTAACCTAGGACAGGTCTGCATAGCAAAATGTCTGTGGGTTTGAATTGGCCATAGTTCTGACCCTTTATACCCCGTCAAATGTTTCACATCACAAGATTTCATTCCTCCCATAATATAAAATGTTCAAAATCAACAAATTGACCTAAGTAAGGAAACATTTAAAAAAAATATATTTTATTGAATTTTAAGGCACATAATCACAGTCATCAAATAACCCCCCCCCCGAAAGAGCATACACCATGCAAAATGACATTTCATTGTACGAACCCCTCTTTGTAGTATACACAGCCGGTTAGCCAACAACCCGACAGTGGGCAGGTAGCGGTCTTTGCAAGCTTATAGGTCTTAGCAACCCAAAGTAACAGATTGCCCTGTCAACGCCCCCCCTCTTGCCCCCAGGATAGAGTACAACTCGCCCACACCTAGGCGTGGGGTCTGGCTCTACTAGGGCACACCCCAATCCCCGCGGACATCTATCTTAAAACCTCAAAGGTCTATAAAGCTCCCCCCACCGATACCTCAGCATGGCAGCCAATGACGGCCTACACTCCCCTGCGCCAGCTCAGCGTAACCCCTCCAGTGTTAGTTCACAAACATACTCTGCAGAACATGGTGTTCATCTTGTGTCATCGCAGTGTTCCGCCTCCACCCTGCCATTACGCATGTTCTCAGAGTCATCTTCAGTGCCCCTGCCGCTTAAATATGCCTGGTACAACCCCCAAAAATTCTTCGGGCTGCTAGTGGATGGCAGCAGCTCACTATAGTGCTCAAACTGCGTGCAACTGTATAACATGTCGTTTGGCCAGCGTTTAACCGTGGGTATTGGACCTCTCACCCAGCATAGGGCCACCACCCGCTTGGCAATTAGCAACCCAATATCTACCAGCCGGCGGACAGCGCCAGGCAGCCTCCTAGAGTGACCAAACAGCGACAGTGCGGGATCCGGGGCCAACTCAATCTCCACTATTTTGCTCAGCTCCATGAATATGGAATCCCAATATGCTCGGACTCCTGGGCACTGCCATGCCATATGCATGAAATCCGCCTCCGGTGCAACGCACCTCTCACAGGCAGCCGACTGGCGGAGGCTGTACCTGTGCAGCCGCTCAGGGGTGTAATATACCCTATTAATAAATTTGAAATACACCAATCTGTGTCTACCTTTTAAAGACATTTGTTTGGTGCTTATACAGCAGTAGCGCCACATATCGTCATCGATTGTCATCTGCAGATCTCTCTGTCATGCCAACCTTGCAGCCGTGTACTGATGCTCTCTATGTGTCATTGACATTTTGTAAAGGTTGGTCAGCAGCTTACGAGGAGTCTCGGTCTTCACTATATATGTGAGTTCAGGGACCTCTGAAAGGCTCCGCAAGGTCATCCCCTAACTGCTCAAGAAGGGCTCTACGCACTCTATGATATTGAAAGCGCAACAGCAATGAGTCTCCTCCTCCACTCTCCGCCACCTGATCCCAGGTATTGGCCTTTTCTCCCTGAAAGAGGTCGCCTGCTAGCTTGAGTTTCAGCTGCTGCAATGCATCGATCACTCCCCTGTCTCTGCAAAGGGAAAGCCACTGAGCCCATTCTATCGGCATTGCGGGGGAGTAAAGCAGTGCCCCACCCTGTTGTTGCAGGAGGGAATGCCACGCATGATTGGTGTCTGTAATCAAGTCTATGATCCCAGTCTTGTGGTCCGCTGGTCTGAAAACGGTAGCAGGAAGAGATAACGGGTCTGCAAATAACTTCTCCATTCGAACATGGGGGATAAGCGCATCACCATGCACCCAAGTATGCAAGTGCAACGCCTGAGCGACTCTGTAGTAGAGCTTCAGGTCCGGAGCGCAGAGACCACCCATGCTGTAAGGCAGGGTGAGGATTCTCCATCGTACCCTAGGCTGCTTGCCCGCCCAGGTTAGTTTGGTCATGAGTTGTGTCAATCTCTGAAAGAAAACCCGGGACAATTCCATCGGGAGGCTGGCAAACAAGAACAGCATTCTGGGGAGCACTACCATCTTCATAATAGAGATGCGACCCAGGAGCGAAAGCGGGAGCCTGCACGAGGCCTCAACATCATCTTCTAGCTTGCTGAAAGCCACCCCATAGTTCTCCCTGAACACTATCTCGTGGTCGGTGTGCAGCCGTATCCCCAAGTATCTGATCAGATCTGTGGTCCACAAGAGCGGGAACTCCATGTCAAATTTCTGTGTTACGGGAGTGAGGGGGAAAGCCAGTGACTTAGCCTAGTTAACCCGTAGTCCAGACAGGGCACCATAGTGCACCTCTTCTCTGAGCATCGACAATAGATTAGTTTCCGGGTCACGAACATAGAGCAAGGTGTCGTCCGCATACATAGAGACAACTATCCTGTACGCAGGGAAGCCTATACCCTCGTTAGCATGGTATTCCCGGAGTGCACACGCCAGCGGCTCTGCCACCAGGGCATAAAGCAGAGGGGACAGTGGGCATCCCTTCTGGTCCCCCTATTGATGGGGAAGGAGTCGGTGACCAAATCTCCAAGACATACCCTGGGCTTCGGTTTGTTATACAGAGATCCTATCATTTGCAGGAAGGGCAATCCCAGCCCCATCCGTAGCAGCACTTGCCGCATAAATGGCCACTCCACAGAATCAAAGGCCTTCTCCATGTCAGGTCACAGCAATCGCCTTCGTGTCCTGTTTTACGTGCTGCATAGTGCCGAGTACCGTGCGAATATTGTGAGTGAGGTTCCTGCTAGGGATAAATCCCGCTTGTTCAGGAGCGAGAAGCAGTGGGGCCAAGAGCGCCAGTCGGTTTGCCAACACCTTGGCAAATATTTTGGTGTCCACATTCAGGAGGGAAAGGGGCCTATATGAGCTGCACTCAGGCGGCTTACCAGGCTTAAGTATAGTGACCATTAGCGCCTCCCTCATTGAGTGTGGCATGCAGCCTTCTACACAGATGTCGTCAAATAACGCCGACAAATGTGGGAGCAATTGGTCTTGGAACGCCTTAAAAAAGCCAACTGTAAGTCCATCGGTGCCCGGCGCACTGACCGACCGCATACCCTCAAGGGCTTCGACAATTTCATCCTTCTCAATGGGTAGCATCAGGAATTCCCTATGTGTGTTGGTAAGTGTGAGTAGCTCTATGTGTTCCAGGTAGACTAGGATTTCGTCGTCAAGGTCCCCGCTCTTTGATACATATAGATCAGTGTAGTAGCTTCTAAACCTCTGTGCTATGTCCACCTCTTCAGTGAGGGTCTCGCCCCCTCCGACCTCACCTCCGTGACCTGTGGCCTGCTCCTTCTCCCCCTCAACGCTCTCGCCAAAACAGAACTCGGCCTATCACCCTCCCCATACGTGCGAGCTGTTGCATACTTTCCCATATGTTTGACCTCTCTGTCAGCCTCCCCTTGATATTCTGTCAGTAAGGTTTGAATATCCTCGTCAACTGCTGTGTCGTGGGCAGTCCACTGTCGCTCCTCCAAACTCGACAATTGCCGTTCCAGCTCTGTCAGTCTTTGTCTAATCGACTTGAGGACCCCCGAGTGCTTAGACATGGCAATGCCCCGAATATAGACCTTAAATGCCTCCCAAACCGACTGGAAGCTGTCAACAGACCCTACGTTAGCCTAAAAAGAAACCTCTATAGCTTCTGCGAGTTCCCCTCTAAATACGGGGTCAAGGAGCGAGTAGGGTGGGAATCGCCACGTAAACGGTGGGATCGTTTTCTTAGGGGTCGCCACTACCAAGAGTATTGGTGAATGATCAGATAGGGTACGCGGTAAGACCCTACAGTCACGTATCTGTCCCAGCAGTGAGGAAGACGCTAGCCAATATTCTATTCGGTGTGGATGTTATGATAGGCCGAATAGTGCGTATAACCCCCCTGCGCTGCATGTCACGCTCGCCACACATCATCCAGATCGGAGCTGGTGATTACGCTGTGAAGCATTTTCCCGGCAGCTGAGGGCCTACGGGCAGGGCCTGCAGATCTATCCAGGGCCGGGTCAAGCACCAGGTTAAAATCCCCACCCCATAGGAACAGGGCCGGGGAGAAATCGCCGGTCTTCGCTGCAAGTGATTTGTAAAAGTCAGGGGAATCAAAGTTTGGGCCATACACATTAACCAATATTAGCCATACACATTAACCAATATTAGGTCCAACCCCATACCCTTGCATCTCGAGATTACAAAACGGCCTTCCGGGTCTGCACTCAAGAGGTCCAATGTTAACTTCGATCTAGGGTTAACCCAAGTTAGTAGGCCCCTAGCATGTGTCGTAAAGTCAGCTGAGGCAATATTCCCCTCCAATCCTCTGCTATGTAACATCCTGCTTGATTGTGGCAGGTGAGTCTCCTGTAGGAGCGCCACATCAACCTGATGCCTCTGTAAATAACCCAATACCTTTCGCAGCTTTCGGTAATTACTAAATGTATAGGCATTTTATATAGCGCACTACTTACCTGGAGGGTCCCAAGGCGCTTCGACCACTGCGAAACCCTTCCTGGCTTCCCTGAGAGATGGTCCCTTAATGGGTATCTCCAGGGTGAGACCAGGCATCCCCGGCGGTCTGGTGGGGCCGTTAGTGAAGATGAGGCAAGCTAATGCCCAGAGTTGCCGAGTGTGATCGCTGATCAGAGTGGGCACCGAGGCGAGAGAATTATCGAGTCCGCTGACCCTGGTCCAGAAACCTGCCACGCCGGGAATCGAACCCTGGTCCCGGGCCCGTCCTCTGCTCTCGGGTCTGCCGCCTCTAACCAGTGAGCCACACTCTCTAACGTTCCATGTGAGCGCCCTAATCGAGTCTACCGGTCTAGGCCTCTCTGGTTAAGCTTTACTCGCCATTGTCAGCTAATCTGAGCTTCTTGCGTGTGTATACATTGAGTGTAACTGTGCTCTGGTGCATGCTCAAAAACCAAAACTGTACCCCCCAACCACCCAACATCCGACCCGAACACTCATACACCCCCACCCCCCTCCCACAGCAGACCGCTCCCAACCTGGCCTTGCAGAAACCCCCTCCACCCCCCCTCCCCAATACTGACTCCCCAAACAATAAGACCCCCTGAAAGTCAATGAAGTGCATAGCACACTGGGGCCAAGGTTGCCTCACACCCAACCAGTGCTGTAACCGCACAAAAACACTGAACGCTCTCCTCCATCCCGCAGTTGCGCCGGATCTCGTACATCGGTTTTAAATTAAAAATTATGCTTTCCCAACTGTAAATTCAAATTCACTGAACATAACCACTTGTTCCTGAGCTCCCCCCCACACAAGCCCGGACTTCCAGACAACAGGCGCCGATAGGCAGCGCACATCACCATACGTGAGAACTTTGCTTAGGGCCTTATGCACGTGTTCAAGTAGAATACTCCCTTTGCAGGTCGCTCGGGGCGGCCTACGATGCCACCAAATCCTTCAAACCAGCTTCTCCATCCCCAAACCCGCCAGCACCCAGTTTAACAATTATAATGTCTCGGAGTCCCAAGCCTCACCGCACTCCTCGCAACAGCTCCACTGCCGTCATCAGGCAGTAGAGCAAGAGGGCACAGCTACTCCTGTTCATCCAGCTAGCTGCTCAGCTCCTCGCCGTCTGTCGGCCCATTCAGGTTCTTGCGATGTTCTCTTATCCATCCCTTCAGCGCTTGCTGCAGGGCCTTCAGATCAGTGAACAGGTGGGACTGCCCTTGCCGATTGACTCGCAGTTTTGCGGGGTACAACATTGCGTAGTCCAGGCCCATATCTCTCAGCTGCTGTTTAAACAGAGCAAAATGTTTGCAGGCTTCCTGTACTCTGGCCGCGAAGTCCGGGTATAGCGAGATCTCTGAGCCCCCGAACCGCAGTGTCTTCTTGTCCCGAGCTAGGCGCAGCGCCGCATCCCTGTCCCTATAGTTGAGCAGCTTGGTGATTATGGGGCGCGGCGGGGCTCCAGGCCGTGGATGAGGGCCCAGCAAACGATGCGCCCGCTCCACAACGAACATCGGAGAGAATACTCCCTCCCCAAGCAGAGTCACCAGAAGCTTTTCAACGAACAACTCCATGTTGCCCGTTTGAGTCGTTTACGGAAGGCCTGTAATACGCAAATTACAGCGTCGCGACCGGGCCTCCAAATCCTCCGTTTTATCTTGTAAAACCTGCATGAGTCTCCCGAGTGCCTTGTGGCCAGTGTCCAGCTCCGTATGTGTCTTCTCCACCTCGATGAGCCGTCTCTCAGACATGTCGAGTCTTTCCGCATGCTTATCATTCATCTCCACCATTCTGTCCATTCTATAGGTGAGGGATCCATTTTTGAGCCTAAGGACGTCATGCTGTTCTGGAGGCCTTTTTCCATCGCAAGAAGTAGGGTACGTAAGTCCGTGCTCGCCTCGGCTCCCTCACCAGGCTGCTCGCCAGCTCTGTCCTCACCCGTTGCGTCCTGCGACTTTGAGCGCCTTTGAGCAAAGGATACCTTGCTCGGCATCTTGTCACCTCGTCCCATGGTGCCCGGGGTCCCCGTTGTGGCAGATGCCCGCGGATCGAGCGCACCGCAAGCCAAGGATCCAAAGTCCACCGTCAGCGGCCCCAGGCTAGGTGGGCACCGGCGTCCTCAAGGAAAACTGCGGGGTCCTGCGCTGGTTCAGCAAGGTGCCCACACTACCCAACACCTCCACCTCCTGCCTGCTACGGGCAAAGCTGGTGCACCACCCGCCTCAAGGTCCACGTCGTATGGCAATCCACCACCCGGGGCAGACCGCCGCACACTGTTGCTCCGGGTTAGGGCTACCCCCCTCAACACTGTCCGCCTCCAGCTGTTAAGGTACTCCCAGGAACCACACCCCACTTCGATCTGGCCTTGACTACCAACACCGAGGAGCAGAGGGGGACCAGCAGTTGTCCTCACACTTGCATGTGTCGCAGTTTCTCAACTCAAAGCCCCCTCAGCTCAATGTCCTCTTGCCGCCCCACTCCGTCTCTCAGCAGGCCTAACAGTCTCTCCTCGGGCTAAGACAGAGCTTGCCTCATTTGCTGACTGACCAGATCCAGCTCCGCCGATGTCTGCCTCTGGGCGCTCCTCACTGCACATGAGGCAGTGCTGCTACAACCTATATGAGGCTCGAAGATCGCCTCGCTTCCCGGGTCGCGGCTCTCACCCCCGCGGGCTCCTCCGCATCAGCCACGCCGCAGACACCGCCTCACTCGTTGGTACCTCGCCTCTGTCACGGGGGTGGCGTCTTCTTGCTCCCTGCAGCGCCACCACTGCAGGGGAGGGGGGGGTCTCCCGGTTTTCGCTCTCCCTCCGTCCGGCCTCTGTGTTACTCCGCCCGCTCCTTCCGAGTCAGCCGCTGGCACCGCACCACAGCAACGCAGGGGCGAGCTTGCAGCTGCAAGGCCCGCCAAACCTCCGCTCCACTGCAAACAATATCTCCAGGCTCCGGGACGCCAGCTCAAAGCGCCAGCCTTCCACCGGCAGCTACGGACTTCCGCTTGCTCGGGGGGAGCTGCTGTGATGGTGTTCAGCGATCCGATGCAGGATAATGACAAATTTTATGCGCAACTGGACGGAGCTCAAGGCTTAGGCAGCCATCTCGGTTGCTGGCAAGCTCCGCCCCCCAAGTAAAGAAACATTTCTTTACTCATGCACCCACATATCTAGTTTAAGGTACCAGTAACAAGTAGAAGGTGAATGACCAAGGGTGATCTCCTTGGGAACCCCTCACAGAAACCTTTGCATTAACCTCAGGAGTCATAGCAGTCCTTGGTATATCAGATCGGGCCCATTCCTAATGAAATCCTGCAGACATCTAGAGAAGATTTGGCGAAACAGCAAAACACTGGAAGACCGCACCAATTACAAGAACGCCATGACAGAACACCACCGCATCAGATCCATCAAACGAACCTTCATCCAGAACAAGTTCACCACCAACGCCTGCAACTCGAAATAACTCTTCAGCATCATCCAATAGTTCACTAAACACCCAAGAGAGGCCATGGATATCACCCCTTCCCAGAACCTCTGAAACAAGCTCAGCTCCTACTTCCATCTGAAAATCAAGTCTCTCTATGACAATTTCAACAAATGAACCCCGTACTCTGAAACCACCCCCCGCCAACAACACCAACCAACCCACCATCTCTGCCTGGACCTAAACCACCACCGAAGACACTGAATCACCCATTTATTTTAAAAGTTTTCTATAGCGCGAACCAGTTCCTGGCTGTTCGAGCAATAGCGGCACCCCCCCCCCCCCTCCCCCCCAGCGCCTTGAGACCCTACGGGTATGTAGCGCGCTTTATAAGTGTCACTGATTGATTGATTGACCCAAGCTAGGGTAACAGAGCGCTTTACAAGGTGAGCAAGGTATGAATAGCACATTTGGTACCAACAAAGCATACAAAACAATGCATACAAGTAACAAGAAAATCAAATAGAGTTCGGGGGATAAAGGCCGAATAGAGAACTGGTCTGAGCAAAAGGAGTCAATTCGAGATTGTGCAAGTCTCAGCTTCGAAATATCAAAGGACGAAGAGTATAGATGAGTTTGAAGTTGAAGCTGGCGTGGTGTTTGTGCTTATCAAGAATGATTTTGCTTCCTTTTTGAAGAGGGGCGTCGAGGCGATTTTTCTGATGAATGGCAGACGCGAGTTCCAAATTCTTGGCGCTGCTCCAGAAAATGCTCTTTTGGAGGTTTTAGTCTTGTTGAACCGTGAGGGTTTTAGGAGTAGATTATCTCTGCTTCTAGAATGTCTATTTCCTCCAGATAGTGTACGTTTTTGGGCTAGGAACTGAGGGGTGTTGTGGTGTAGCGCCTTGTTAGTAATGCAAGCAATCTTTAGGTGAATACGAGCTTCATAGGGTAGCCAGTTGAGCGCCTTCAGGTGTGGCGATATGTGGTCAAATTTCCTCGATCCTGTTATGAGTCTTGCTGCGGTTTTTAGGACAGGCTTTTAGAGGTGCTGTAGAGATTCTGGGAAGCCCTGAAAGGGTGGAGCATCCGTACTCCAGCCTTGAAATGACTAAAGACTGAACTGCAGTTTTGAGGTCAGGGATCTTGATGAATGACTTCATTTTTCTGAGATAGCTGAGGTGAAAGCAGGCATTTTTAGCCATCAAATTAATGTGAGCTTGCATGTTAAGGTTCTTATCTAGTGTGATTCCAAGTGATATTGTGGAGTCCACACATGTTGGCGTGCAATTCAGAGCAGTGATCATTTTGGTCCATTCCTTTATTTCCTCTGAGTTGTTGGGGGGGAGGTTAAAAGAAATTAAATTTTTTGTGAGTTTAGCTAGAGGAAGTTGGTCGTTAGCCATTGGACGTTTTTTTTCGAGAGCTAGATTCATAAACTTTAGCTCTTCAATGGAGGTGATTTTAATGTAAAGTTGGTCGTTGTCTGCGTACATGTGGTAGGAGGAGATGTTTGCCTGCTGTAGTAGATCAGTGAGTGGTTCGACATATAAGTTGAATAGTGTGGGTGATAGGGTGGAGCCTTGTGGTACTCCTAGTAAGTTAGGTGAGGATAGAGAAAGGATCTTGTCAGTCATGAATGATTGCGTTCTATTTACCAGAAAGGATTTGAACCATAGAAGGACTCTGCCAGAAAAGCCCATCCTGTCTTCTAGTCTTCTTAGAAGTTTGTCGTGGTTGATCGTATCGAAGGCTGATGAGAGGTCGAGCAGGACTAGCAGGCATGTTTCATTGCGGTTAAGAGCTAAAATAGCGTTGTCCACTATATGTAGGATGGCTGTTTCTGTGCTATGGCCAGTTCTGAACCCCGATTGGTGGATGTTCAATAAATTGAAGTTTGTGATGTGTAGATTCAGTTGTTGCTGCACACATTTTTCCAAGATTTTTAGTCAAGTAAATATTCCCTTTGGGACACCTTATTATTATAACAGATCTTCACAGAGACAAATAGACAAAAATATGCACTAACAGAATACTGTACTAGTGAGGCAAAATGTAAACGCAAACAAAAATATGAAAAAATACTGAACAGTTTATTCATTACACAGTACAATGTTAAAAATAGTTCAAAAATAATTTAAGGGGGGCGTGGCCAAGGCGGCGATCATGGCAGACGCAGCTTAGGTGAACTCCGTCCCGCCGATCAAATATCCTACATCTATCCCTCGTCTCCTTCACCCCGAGACGCCCAAAACCGACACATCTGGCCGTCGGACCTAGCAGCGGTGCCTCGGCGGTCTTTTGGGAGCTGTGACGGACTGCCGGGCGGCGGCTCTGGCCCCGGAGTTGTGCGGCCTGCTGCCACGAGTGAAGCCGGGACCTCTGGTCTGCAGCGGCGGGCCGGAAGTGAGGCGTGGCCGGCGAGGAGGTGGAGCGGTGGCCGGTCCCTGACTACCGGGACTCCGGGGGACGTGGGAGCGGAGGTGCCCCAAGGGAGACTGGTGCAGAGGCCGGCGGCTTGGCTACGGGGGACCCCGCTCCGCAGCGCCGGCCGAGTGAGGGGCTAAGACGGCGGCCGGGCGGGCCGCTTGAAAGTCACGGCGGACTGGCGGGAGCGGCCGGCTTGTGGAGTTTGTGGAGCGGCAGAGACCCCCCCCTCCTGGTGATATTATTCTTATTTCCCCCCCGCCTTCTGCTACACCCTGACAGCGGCTCCTAGTGCTGCCTGAGGGGGGGCGAGATATTTGGACTGGGGCAATCATCCGGCGCCTCTCACGCAGTGTACTGGGACCTCTCCCCTTCTGGTTTGGAGACACTGGGGGGCCGCTGGGCAGGCCCTCATGAGGAGAGGTGGCCGCAGGTAGCGGTGGCCTGCTACACAATGCTCGAAGTGAGTTAACCCCGCAGGGGTCTGTATCCTGTGGACTAGCCCAGCGGTGACGGCCCGTCGGGCGGTGGTGGTTGGCCCCTTGGAGTGCGCCCTGCGGTGCGGAGTGATTCACGTGGCCCCGGCCCTGGCAGTGGCCCATCTACTGGTCTCCGGAGTGAGGAGCGACCCCATTGAGGTACGGCTGGAGCGCAGGGGTGCGACGACATAGGCAGAGGCGCGACTTGACCTGGGGAAGGTCACCTGCACCCCGATCATTATTCTGGTAGCGCCCTGGACCTAGTACCTGTATATACTGGCAGCCATGACGAGGGGCGGCAACAGCGGACACACCTCAAAGCAGGGCACAATTGATAAATTTACGGGGCCGCCTGGGGGTGCCGGTGCGGCCGGGGGGCCACCTGCATCCGTCCCTGATAATGCCGCCCTCATGGCGGCAATAGCACAGTCCCGGGACATGTTGGACGTGAAAATTGGGGCGGTCGGAGCAGATGTTACATTACTGCGCCAAGACCTACGCAACGCTGTGGCTCGCATAACTGAAGCCGAAACGAGGATTACTGGAGTGGAGGATGACGTCGCGACTCTTAAAAAGAAGGTGGCCAATATGGAGGGGATCCAGAGAGGCCTTGCCCTGAGGGCAGAGGATGCAGAAGGGCGGGCCCGGAGGAACAATCTACGATTTGTGGGATTTCCGGAGGATTGTGAGAAAGGGTGACATGGAGGCCTTCCTGACCAGCTGGCTGGAAAGTTGGATTCCTCCGGAGTCCCTGTTGCGATGTTTTATAATCGAACGGGCACACCGAGCACTGACCCAGAAGCCGCCGGTTGGGGAACGCCCTAGACCTGTGATAGCCAAACTGCTTAACTATCACGACCGCGACACGATCCTGCGGCAGGCCCTTATGAAGGAACCTCTGCTGTTTGACAATCATAAAATCCTGATTTTTTCGGACTACACTAAGTTGGTGCAGAGGCAACGCCAATCCTTCACTGAGGCCAAGGCGAGACTGCGGGGCTTATAAATTCAGTATGCACTGCTCTACCCGGCCCGCCTGCGGGTGGTGTTCCAGTCCAAGACCCTATTCTTTAACACCCCAGAGAAAGTCTTTGCCTGGACGGACTAGACGGTCCGTATTAGGGTGCACACTCCCCCGGGTCGAGATTCGGACTCCTCCACTGCCGGGCCCCCTCGGACCCCGCGGCGATCGCGCAGCAGAAGCAATTGGAGATCCCGTCCTAAGAAGAACTCTACTACGGAGAATGGGGCAGCGGGAGCTACCGGGGCTCCAGATTCTCAAGATCCGGCATCTTAGGTATCGCAGCGAAAGTTGATTGATCACTCAGGATCAAGGGAGGAAGATACGCTCCTCCCAGATATGGACCGCCTTGGCGGACTGCAGCTTAAGACTTCATCTATACAAGTAACTTTGTGGTTTTGGGATCCGGGTGGGGGAGCGGCATAGGGAGGGCGGACTCGACCCCTCTGTTAGGACAAGTTTGTTAGTTGGTTAAGTGTAGCTATGGGGATCTATTGGTGGGGTGGGCGGTCTGTCTCATGTTGGGGGCAGAAGTCACGCTACACCGCGACAGATACTTCATCGTTCATTGAGGTATAGGGTGGGGGTGGGGGGGGGGGGGAGTTTTGGGAAGTTGATTGATGTTGGTTTGAGGGGGGACCGCGAGGAGGGGTGGTTGGGGCCTGAGAGAGGGGGGAGGGGAGGAGGGGGGGTTGTTCTGCACACGATTGTCTCGAAAGATGCTGTTGTGGTTTCCACGCCTGTTGTGCCCGCTACTTGCTGTACGACTCCACCTACGCTTAGATGGGGGCTGAAAACCGTGGGTGGGCGCATGTTGGCGCCCTAATGAAGGTGATGAGTTGGAATGTGCGGGGTATGCTCGACAAGATCAAAAGAGGTGCAGTGCTGAGACAGGGGAAGAGGGAGAAAGTGGATGTCTTGATGCTACAAGAAACACACCTAATGGGTAACAAGGCTCTGGGCCTACAGAGGTATGGCTACGATCAGGTCTAGCACGCAGGCTTTGGGAGGGGATCTCGGGGGTTCGCAATACTGTTACACCGCAGACTGGCTTAGACACACACAAAACATTGGATAGACCCCCAAGGCCGATATGTCTTTGTGCAAGGGACGGTGGGCTCAGAGTCGATAATTCTTGGGAGCGTGTATGCTCCGCCCCCATTGCAATGGGCTCTGATTGAAAAACTCTTCACGGTGTGGGCTGAAATCCCAGAGGGCCTGGCAGTAATAGGGGGGGACTGGAATGACGTCATGCAGTGTCGGATTGACCGCCTCAGATTCAGGGGTGACCCCATAGTAGATACCCCCACTAAATTGAATGGTATGGTGAGAGGCCTGAATTGGGTGGGCACATGGCGATACTTACACACACATGAGCAGGAGTACACATATGTCTCAGCGGTTCACCACTCGTTCTCGAGATTAGACTATGTTTTTGTTCCAAGTGCAGTCGTTACCAGCGTAATCTCGGCGACTATCCTGCCGCGAGGACTTTCGGACCACTCCCCCGTGGTGGTTGAGGTTCCCCTAGATAGAGAGAGACGGTTATTTCGGTGGCGCCTATCCACCTGGCATCTGCAGCAGGATGCGTATCAGCAACACTTGGAGGTGGCCATCGCCCAGTACTGGGATGAAAATCTAGGCACGGTGTCCGACATACGGATAGCTTGGGAGGCTCTGAAACCCACGCTTCGCGGGGTAGATATAGCATGGTGCGCGGCAGCGCGTCGCAGGTGACAGGAGGAACTGGTGCGGGCCGCCGCAGAGGTGGAGCAGCTGGAGACTCAATGTGGGGTGGCGAGTCGCCTAGAGGATGTAGGGCAGCTTTTACTGGCGCAGCAGACGTATGCCTCCCTCCAGTTGGACGAAGCCCGGCAGATCTGGCTGGCGACAAGAAGTTGAATTTATCAATGGGGCGACAAATCCAGTACGATGCTCCATAGACTCTGCCAAAAGGTGTTCCAGACACAGGAACTGCCGGGCCTCAGAGATAATGCCAGGGCCTCCGTTTCAGCTCCAAGGGAGCTGGCGAACAGCTTCGCCGACTACTTTGCGATACAGTGCGCCCCGCGGGACTCCCTCTCTGCACTTGACATTGACAAATTTATAACTGATCTTCCGCCCCGCACGCTTCCAGATGATGTGC
This sequence comes from Lissotriton vulgaris, assembly GCF_964263255.1. Classification (NCBI taxonomy): domain Eukaryota; kingdom Metazoa; phylum Chordata; class Amphibia; order Caudata; family Salamandridae; genus Lissotriton; species Lissotriton vulgaris. The sequence continues at coordinate 1,286,449,054 of NC_141687.1, read as the reverse complement.
GTGAGCGCCTTGAGGCCCCACTATCGGCCGAGGAACTGGGCACAGCGCTGGGGGAGCTCAATACTGGTAAGGCCCCCGGGCCCAACGGCTTCCCTAGTGAGTTTTTCAAGTGCTACCACCTCCAACTGGGGCCGCATTACAAGGCCGCCCTGGAGGCAGCGAGAGAGGAGGGCCTTCTGCCGGCGGACTGGAGACATGCAGAAATAGTAGTGTTTTGCAAACCCGGTCGACCACCGGACCGCCACGAGTCCTATAGGCCAATCTCTCTTCTAAACACCGAGGCCAAAATACTAGCCAAGGCACTTGCGAATCGCCTTCTCCCATACATATCAGACTTGGTTCATCCGGACCAAGCCGGATTCATGCCCCGCCGGGCGACGCGGCATAATATTCGACGCGCCCACGTGGCGATAGAGGCGATGAGTAAAACCGGAGATCGAGCGGCACTATTTCTAGCAGATATTGACAGGGCCTTTGATTCCTTGAGTTGGACCTACTTATTTGCCCTCCCTCCGCGCCTCAATCTAGGGCCCCACTTTATGTCCTATATCCAACTTTTATATACTGGTCTGACGGCCTCGGTGAGGGTGGCGGGGGAGGTATCGGCAGCCTTCCCAATAGGACGAGGCACTCAGCAGGGGTGCCCCCTCTTGCCTTACCTATTCGCTCTAGCTATGGAGCCGCTGGCTGCATGGGTCCGGATAGATGCACAGCTGAGGGGCTTTGAGTGGCAGGCGGGACCGTCGGACAGAATCGCACTATATGCGGATGACGTCCTATTCTTCCTTACGAGCGTGAATCGGTCCGGGCCGCGGGTCCTAGACATAATGAAAATCTTCAGAGAAGTCTCGGGACTTTGCCTGAAACCGCAGAAATCCACCCTCTGGACTTTGGGTGACCACTTTGAGGTCGGGCCGTGGGCCTCATCACTACAGAGAGCGGCGGGGGGTCTTAAGTATCTGGGAGTGTTTCTGACGACCACGCCGACAATTGCCTGGGAGCGCAATGTAGTTCCGGTATGGGACAAGGTGCAGCAGGAGATGAAGTGCTGGTCCCGCATGCCCCTCTATATATATGGTAGATCTGCCATTTTTAAGATGGTTGCCCCTTCCCCGTTTGCTGTACCAACTGCAAAACCACCCATTCCCAATACCGCCGCAATGGTTCCGACTGGTCAACTCGGCACTCGGTCGATTTTTGTGGGCCGGTGGGGCATCGCGGGTAGCTCTGCGGACCTGCTTTCTGTCCATGTACTGTGGGGGACTGGCGACCTCGGATATTTTGTCATATTACCAAGCATCACACCTGGTAGTTCTGAATGATTGGTGGTACAGTGGCAGAGAGGATCCGGCATATGCCCTAGAAAGGTACCTAATGGAGCCGGACTCCCTACACACGGTCCTATACTCGGCGCAGCTGCGAAAGAGATTGCCTAGGGCGACACAAGTAGTATTTCAGATATGGCGACAATCACTGCGTCGTATGGGATGGTGGGGAAAGCTGACGGGGGAGACCCCGCTCTGGCATAACGGGCAGCTACCGGCCCTGATGTCCCTTCCGGGATTTGGGGGCTGGGATTTGATAGGAATCTCAACATTGGGCCAGGTCCTAAAGGGCACCACGCTTAAATCCTTTCAAGACCTTAGCAGAGAATTTGACATGCCCAGCACGCAGTTCTTTCGATATTTACAGTTTAGGTACGCTCTGGCACCTGCACTTGTGGGTTTAGATATGCTACCTGAATTCAGCCCGATAGAGGCGAAGGTATTTATGGGGGATCTAGAAGACAAAAAGATATCCAAAATATACCAAATGTTAGTGACAGACTGTTCCTCGGATCTACAGCCCCTGAGAGACCGCTGGGTGCGGGATGTGGGTGAGTTGGAGGAGGAGGACTGGCGGGAGGCTCTCGAGTCCCCCAGGGGGGCATTAATAGCTGTCCGCTTACGCCTAATACAATTCAAATACCTGCACTGTGCTTATTATACCAGAGAGAGATTGTGGAGGGCTGATCTGATTGAGTCCCTGGCGTGCTTGCGGTGTGGCCATGAAATAGGCACCCTCTTACATACAGTGTGGGAATGTAGCGGCCTGGCGAGATTTTGGACTGGTGTGTGGGACTGTCTGTCGGAGGTGCTGGGATGGGATCTCCCCCGTACGGCAAAATCGGGCCTGCTCCATGTACTAGAAGGGGTGGGCGGTAACGTCTACAAGCGGCACTTGCTGCTGCTGGGTCTAACACTAGCCAAACGAGATATGGCGCAGGCCTGGAAGGATCCCAGGGCTCCCAAGGTGATCGGGTGGAAGAAAGGCCAGGACTTTTGCATGGGACTGGAGCGGCCGGTGTTTGAGGCCAGAGGCTGCCCCACAAAACACTATAAAATATGGAAAAGATGGGCAGACTACAGGGGATTGTGGCTGGAGCCTCCACCACCGCCAAGGGGCGAGGATGGGCAGTTGTAATGGGCATGTTGAGACAAGGTTACTTATACGGACATTTGTATGCTTACCCTAAACAGTATTGAAGAGACATTGTGTTGCAGGAGGGGGGGGAGGGGAGGGTTGGGTAGTTGGGGTGTGGGGTGGAGGGTGGAGGGTATGACAGTTAAATGAATCGCACAGTATGAAGCATAATTGTTGTCACAGCTCCTCCGGGGATCGGAGCACTGTGTATGTTTATCTCAGCGATCTAAATAAAAATAGTTTTGAAAAAATATATATATATTTAAAAAGAAGGGAATAGACATTAAAAGTAAGGAAACAATAAATTCCTATTCGTAAAAAGGAGGTATAGACAGAAAAATTAATTCAGCAAAACGTCAGAATTATTTTCCAATTAATTTAGGACACAATCCTCCTTTCTTTTATGCAACATTTTTCCAAGACCTTTGCTAGCATGGGAATGTTGGTTATTGGTCAGAAGTTGTTGGGGTCGGAGGTGCTAGCTGTCGTTTTTTTAGGATAGGGGTGACTTGACCAGTTTTTAGGCAGTCCAGGATGTGACCTTGTGATAGCGAGGCATTAATGATTTTGGTCCAGAGAGGGGAGATGATATGATAGATGTGCGGTAGGCAGTTTGCTGGGACGGGGTAATTGAAGTGGTTGTTGAGTTTGGTAGTTGCTAGAATTTTGGGGATGTCATTGATATTGTAACATTTGAAGGTAGACCAGTGAGAGTTATTTTTGGGCAGAGATAGCTTATGTTGTACCAGGTTAGTGGCTTGACTGATCTTTGGGGTGGCTAAGTTGATTGTTGCCATATTGAGTTCAAGTTGGAGGGAATTTGTTTTTGCTGTGAAGAATGTGGAAAATTTGTCACTACTTAGCTGTGAGGTTGATGTTAAGAGTGAAGATTTGGCTAATTCGTACGATTGATGATTCAGAATTTCGAAGAGTTTTTTTTGGTCTATTTTTGGCATTCTCTAGTTCTGATTTGAAGAAGCCTTTTTTTATTTTAGAATACTTTTATTGTATGATTTTCTGGCTTTCCGGAGTAGTTTCAGCTGGAGGGGGGAGGGATGTTACCTCCATTTCCATTCAGCTGATCTGAGTTTGCATCTCTCATCATTCAGGGCTTTGTTGAACCATGGGTTTTTATCCTTGTCCGGAATTCTTTCAAGTTTTGGCGGAGCGGCTCTGTCGAATATTTTGGTCATCGTAGAGTCATAGTGAGCAGTGAGGGCAGTGACGTCTGTTATGTTATTGGGGGTGGGGGGGCGGTAAAAACCTTCTCACATTGGGAGGCAAGATTGTTCCAGTTGATGTTCTTTGTGTCTCTTATCCATTGTTTAGCTTTAATTTGTTGTGGGAAGATTTTCTTGTTACAGGATGGGATTTGCAAGGTGATAATGTGATGGTCTGACCAGTCACAGGGTGTAATCAAGATCAATTCAATAGTATTTTGTTTAGAAATTAGCCAGTCGAGAGTAGTACCCTTTGTGTGAGTAGGCTTTGAGACAGCTTGGATCAGGGAGTGGTCTGCAAGGAAGGTTTTAAGGGTGTTGACCTGCTTGTCCAGTGTGTTTTCCCAATGGAGATTGAAATCGCCAAGGAATATGTCATTAGAGTGAGGGGAAGAGTTTGCAGTGATGCTTTCCATAAGTTGTTCTGTGAAAATTGTGTTTTGACCTGGAGGATGGTAGAATATATGTAATTTGAGGGAGTGGTTGCTTGATGAATTCACAGAGATCCCAAGGTATTCACAGGAGTCCAGGGGTTCGGAGTGAAATGTTGAGATGGTGATGTCAGATCGATATATGCAGGCTAAGCCTCCGCCTATTTAGTGAGGTCTGTCTAATCTAATGATGTTGAAGTCTGGAGAGACCAAAAGGTCTAGGCATGGTGAAGATGAGATCGGCAATGTCAGAGGCGTGTTTAGGGGCTGAACGGCAGTTTAGTAGAAGGCAAGAGATCTGGTTTGAGGAATTCTTTAGAATATGCTCCTGGTTATCTTGGTTTGGGGTTATAAAGTGAAGATTATTCTGGTTTCTTCCTCTATGGATTGGATGTGATGTTCTGCATGGGCTGATGGAGACTAGGCGGATAGCGTATTCCTTTTTCTCTATGGCATGGTCGGATGGAGTTTTGTACAGCAGTAGCAGTGTTTGTATTTCCTGGTCCGTAATGTAATTGTAGAGTTTGCGTGTGCACAAGTGTTGATTGTTTAGAGGCAGGGGGATAGTTTTTGTCACGTTGTCGACTGTCTTTAGAGAGTTTTGAAGATTAAGTTGAGTAAGAGATTTTTCAGCAAGTTGTAAAATGGTTCTGATTTCTAGGATAACGTTTTGTAGGTTCCTAGAGGTGAGGTATGAGGTCTTGAGTGAGTCTTGTTCAATCTGCTGATGTGGCAGGGCGACAGGATATTGGGTGTTGAGGGAGTTATATTGATGTTGGTTCTCATGTTAATTCTAGTTGCATGTGATAGTGCAATGCGTGCTCAGGAGGGCGAGTTGTGTATATTTCTTTCATTGGTTCTGGGTGCGCGACGGGGTCGATTTTCTTCAGGAGAAGGAAGGGTGGTGGGGGTAGTAGAAGGGTCCCGAGAAGTGCTGCGAGAGGTGGATGAGGATGTCGGTGCAGCGCGTGCTAAGGAGAGAGAGTTGTTGCTTCTTTCATCGGTTCTAGGCGAGGGATGGGGTCGATTTTCTTCTGGGGAAGTAGGGGTGGTGGGGGTAGTAGTATGGTCCCTAGAAGTGCTGCGTGAAGTTGATGAGGGTGTCAGTGCAGTACATGATAAGGAGATAAAGTTGTTGCTTCTATCATCTGCTCTGGGTGATGGAAGGGGTCGATGTTCTTCCAGAGTGGAAGGGGTAGAGGGGGTAATGTTAATGTCCCAAGAAGTGCTGATGAGGTAGATGGAGGTGTCAGTGCAGTGCGTGGAAAGGAGGGAGGGTTGGTGTTGCTTCTTTCCTTGAATCTGTGTGAAGGAAGGGGTCGATGAGAGGTGATGGGTGAAGTAGAAGAGGGTGTCCGTGCAATGTGTGCTGCGGACAGAGAGTTGGTAATGCTTCTTTCATCAGGTCTGGGTGAGGAGGGGGGTCGCTGATCTTCAGTAGAGGAAGGGGTGGAGGGGGTAGTAAGGACCTGAGAGGCACTGTGTGAGGTGAAGGTGTGGGTTTTTGTTTCAAATCTGTTTTTATTTTCCAACAAGAAAAAAGGGTCGCACTCCACAAGGGAAGCAAGTACACAGCGATAAGCCTACAACCCTATTGAGGGCCGGCCGCATGATAGAGAGGCATAGCAGTTGGCATTAAAGTCTAGTGGGGAGGAGATTTATACACAGCGTTGCACTTACAACCCCGTAGGGGCCGGCCGCGATCAAATGGTAAAGTACAACAGCAGGTAGACCAGTGGAATGGTAAGACCCAGGGGGGCCTTTCTATGCTCTAGACGGGCAACAGGCCCGTATGAAACAACCATTTCAACGGGGCACCAAGGACCAAAAAGAAGACAGTAAGAGGAAGAGGGAGAGCAGTCAGAGTAAGAGAAGCAGGAGAAAGGCAGAGGGTTAGGAGAGCAAGAGTAGAGATATCGCACGGGGAAGGGGGGGCAGTGGGGGCAGGGGGCTCAACATTCCAGTCTATTAACGGGGCAGTGAGGCGCAGCGCAGGGGGGCATTCATAGAAGCAATCTGCTCGGATCAGGGGGGGCCAGAGCGTCCTTAAACAATCTCAGTGCCCTGAGCTTAGTAGGCACATAACGCGCCTGTTCAACTTCGCAAAGGTATTTGACTAGGGGTTGCCACACAGCTTTGAAGCAGGTATCGCACGCCTGCAGCCGGGCTGTGAATAGCTCCATCGTAAGGAGATGCCAGAGGCGCAAGAACCAAGCCGCGATTGGAGGTGCTTCGGGCTTCTTCCAATATAAGGCTATGAGCTGTTTGGCAGCACCCAGCATGTGAAGTGCCAGGATCCAATCACTCCTGGTAAGGGCCTTTAGAGCAGCAGGCTTAACACCCAGCAGGATAGTGGTAGCGAGTTCAGGCAGAGGAAATCCCAGCACTCCCCTGATGTGGCTAAGGACCTCCTTCCAGTAGAGGGTCAGCGCCGGGCACGCCCACCAGATATGAACACGGTCCCCCGTGGCAGATCGGCACCGCCAGCACAGGGGCGAGGAGGCAGGGAACATCCGGTGCAGGCGCTGAGGGGTATAATACCATTGAGTCATTAATTTATAGGCATTCTCCCGCTGTGGGATGCTACGGTATATTTTGGGTATGTCCCGCCAGAGACTTTGCCATTGTGCAGGGGTAATGTCCGTGTCCGACAATGTCTGCCATCTGTCCTGATAGGGGTGGGAAGGCGGTGCTTGCGGGTGCTGTAGGATCTGGTAATTACGCGAGACTAAGCCTTTGGATTCAATGGGGTGGCGGGCCAGCCGCTCAAAGGGGGTGAAGGCGCGTGTGGCAGCCTGGTTCATTGCATCTGAAGTCACCCAATGTCGCAACTGGTTATACTGCAGTTGTGCCGTCACTGTGATACGGAACTCTTCTCTACATTGGGCGAAAGATTTTAGTTTGCCCTCCTCGAATAGGTCCGTAACCACCCTGCAGTCTCCTTGCGTCCACTTGGCAAAAGCCCGCGTTTAATGCGTCGGCGGAAAAGAAGGGTTCCCTTCAATCGGGGTATGCGGCGAGGGAAAGGTCGTAAGGCCTCTGCGGACAGCCACTGCATCCCAGATGTCAAGCACTGTCTTCGTGGGGACCGCCAAATAGGCACTCTTAGAGCGTGCCGCCGCTGATGCCAGACTGGGTCCTAGATGGTACGTTCCGTCACGGTCCGATCCATATGGAGCCATCTCTTTTCACTCTCCGTCACCACCCACTCCACCACAAAGCGGAGGTGCCAGGAGTAATCCAGTAGATCGGCGCAAGCCAATCCCCCCCTATCCCGCGGTGCCATTAACAATTTCTGAGAGAATCGAGGCCTCTTACCGCCCCAGATAAAGGCTGTGAGAGCATGCTGGAGATCGCGAATGTCACGGAGCGGAATGGGCGTGGGGAGACACTGAAACAGATACAGGATTTTAGGGAGAATGGACATTTTGACGGCGTTGAGCCTGCCCAGCCACGTCAACACTAAGGGCTTCCACTGCCGTTGATCTTCCAGGACCGATCGTAGACACTCCCGCCAGTTTACTTGCGACCATGTGTCCAGGGAAGGAGTTATCTGTAACCTGAGGTAACGGATGCTCAGGGCAGCCCACTGGTATGGTGCCAGCTGCTTGAGGCGACGGATGTCGGCCTCTGGAACAGTAATGTTGAGGGCCCATGACTTACCGTGATTAATCTTAAGGCCAGAGGCCCGCTCGAAGAGGGTCAGCAAGGAGTGGAGAGCCGGCAGAGACTCATCGGGGCGGGTGAGGGTGAGAAGAAGATCATCAGCGAACAGCGCCACCTTATTCTCGCAGCCCTCCATGCGGATGCCGTGGATGTCGGGTGCCCGGCGGATCATGGCCACCAGTGGCTCTACCACTAAGGTGAAAAGCAAGGGCGATAGGGGGCACCCCTGTCGGGTACCCCTGTGAAAGGGAAATGGAGCAGAGAGCTGCCCATTGACCCGAATTCGAGCCTGCGGAGCGAGGTATGGCGCCATGATCCTGTTGATCATGTCCGGTTCCAGTCCGAGATTACCAAGGACCGCCCTCAAGAAGGTCCAATCCACCTGGTCGAAGGCCTTCTCCACGTCAAGCGAGAGGAGGCAGGCCGGACTTTTCCAATGCCACGCCTTCCCCACAAGGTGAGCTATCTTGCGGACGTTGTCCGCCCCCTGCCGGTTGCGGATGAAGCCAACTTGATCCGGGTCTACAAGACCCGGCATGTGGGGGTCCAAACGCCTTGCCAGGAGTTTGGTGTAGATCTTAAAATCAGTGTTAAACAAGGCTATGGGGCGGTACGAGGCGCACTGCGTCGGGTCCTTGCCGGGTTTCAGGATCAACGCTATCTCCGCCATTCCCATATCTCGGGACGGGCCCTCCGCGTCCGTAAATGAGTTGAACAGTCTCAAGAGGTGAGGTCCGAGCTGCCCCTGAAACATACGGTAAAAGGAGAGAGGCAGGCCTTCCGGCCCCGGAGTTTTCCCAAGGGGAAGATCCATATGGCGGCCGCAATCTCTTCCTGGACGATCGGGCTTTCCAAGGTCATCGCGTGGTACGGGTGAAGCGGCGTCCCCGTATAGTCGTGTAAGACATCCGCCACAGCCCCTGGGTCCGGTGGTTCCTCCTGATAGAGCGCGGTGTAGTAAGCTCGGAACGCTTTGCATTTATCCTGTTCTGAGACCGCGTTCGTCCCATCAGGGAGCCGAACACTGGCGATATGGGCCCTGGCCGCCCGCGCCCTCAATCGCCTTGCCAACAGGCTGCCTACCTTTTCCCCACCCTCAAAGTACTTCTGCTTCATGGCCAACAGGGAAGCCTCTGCCTTGTTGGTGCGTAAGAGTCGGAGCTGTCCTCTGAGATTGGCCAACCGCCATCTAGACACCACAGTGGTGTTAGTATGATCACGCTGCTCCTCTCGTTTTATATCCCTCTCCAGAGTGTCCTCGAGGGCCCTGGCCGCTCGAGTCCGTGCAATCGAGAGGGTGGTGATGTGTCCCTGAATGGTCGCCTTAAGGCGTTCCATATGACAGGGAAGGGTGTCTCCGTCAGGTCATTGCTATCGAAGTAAGAGTCTATGGCCTCCCTGATACAGTCTACATCAGCTGCGTCCCTCAGGACACCCGGTGTAAAACGCCATCGCACCTCTCGAGCGGGGTGGGCGGCCGGGTCCTGTAGCAGCAGGTCAACATGCGCATGGTCCGATAACAAGATGGCCGAAATGGAAGAGCCCAGGGCGTCCCTCAGCAGAGCGTGGGAGATGAATAAATATCGATACGGGAGTATGAGCGGTGAGCATGGGAGTAGAATGAGTAATCTTTCAGTCCTGGGGAGCGGTAACGCCATATATCAAAGAGGCCCAGGTCCGTGATCTGGGTACGCAACGCTGAAGACATGGCCCCAGAGCCGTAGACCGAGGTATCGCTGCGATCAGCATCTGGGTCCCAGACTAAGTTAAAGTCTCCTCCCAGGATGAGGGAGGGGTCCCCCCGCTGGACGTGTGCTTTAAAGAGCGTGCGTAGATACCGATCCTGCATGTTGGTTGGGAGCGTACACGTTACATAGAGTGAAGGCGCGCCGCCCAACGCCCACACTCACCCTGAGAAATCGCCCGTCATCACTCCTGAAGGGCTTGGAATCCCCCCGCCTGATGCCCTGTATACAAAGAATCGCCACGCCCACTGTCTTAGTGTCCGCTGCAGCCCAAAACTGGAGGGGATACCTGGGGTGTGACATGCGCCCAACGTCTGCCTGCAGAAGAGGGGTCTCCTGGAGGAATATGATGTCAGGGCTCTGCTGCAGGAGATATCGCAAGGTCTGACGCCTCTTAATGGGGGAGTTCAGGCCCTTGACGTTAAGCGTCAGAATCTTTAGGGGGCTAGGCAAGGGAGCAGTCATATTGGAGGTCTAAGGGAAGTCGCTTACGCCCCTTCATCTCCCCGTCTAAGGGAAGTCGCTTGCACCCCTCCATCTCCCCCCCGCAGCCTTCCACCAGCACAAGCCCACCAGCACAAACACCCCACGCCAGCGCAGCTCAGGCCCAGCGCCATTGTAATACCGCCCCCCACACCGTATAGAGGAGATAAAAAGGAAAGAGAAAGAAGGAAAGAATGAAAAGCCAGAAAGAAGAGGAGGACAAGAAGAAAGTGTACAGTCCAACAGCGGCCAACGGGGCCAAGTTCAGTTGATCCCGCCAACGGGCATCCTACACCCGAGGGTTCGGACATGCCCAGGGATGTCACTCCCTCAGGGATCACTAGGGATAGGGGCGTAGCCAGTCTCGGGATCATCATAGATAGGAGCCCCAGCGGCGCCCACCGTAAAGATAGGAGCCGGGGTGCAAAACCAGGTAGGGCAGACGACCCCAGGGGTGTCCTGGGGCAAGGGGGGGAGAACGCTCACCCCCCGAACAAGTGAATCATGAGTCGCTTCGGACAGTCTCCTGTAAGATCACGGGGTCGGCGGACGAGATGTAACCTCCTCTCGGTCTCCCTCCAGGGATTTGATGTGGTCGATAATGTCCTGCTTGGTCTGGGAGGCAGACTGCTCGTCTACACGGGGCGAGCGGCGATGGCAGTGCACCGTGGTCCAGGATGGCTTAGCCGGGATACGCTCCTGTTGTTGTGGTCGCACAGGGCTCGCCGGCGACGATGTCGGGATCTGCAAAAGCTGTGCCGCCTCAGTAAATTTCCTCACAACTCTCGGTTTGGACTCCCACTGGAATATAAGGGCAAAGGGATGACCCCATTGGTAGGCGATGCCCATTTCCCGCAGCTTTTCGGTCACCGGACGGAAGGCTCGCCGCCGCTGAAGGGTGTTCGGCGCCAGATCCTGGAAGATTTGGATTTTGTGGCCCCGAAAAGTAAGGTCCGGCTTGCTTCGAGCGGCCCCCAGGATGGCCTCCTTCTCTGTGAAAAAGTGGACCCTCGTCAGGATATCCGGGAGGAGTCCTGGGCGTCCCGACGGTCTGGAGACCCGATGGGCACGATCTAGGGTCGGCGGTGAGGCGTCGCTGTCACCCCAGACCTCGTGGAGGAGCTGCGCAACATAGGTTAGGGCATCCTTCCCCTCTTCTCCAAGCGGTATACCGCGGATGCAGAGGTTGTTGCGGCGGCTCCTATTCTCCAGGTCTTCCTGCTTGACCTGGAGCTCTACATGCTGCTCCTCCAGCTTTACCAGACGTTGCCACAGGAGCTCCTGATCCTCGGTGCGGGCATCGACCGTCTTCTCCAGGCTGTCCACACGGTCTCCGAAGTCCGTGACTTCCCGGCGCAGCTCCCGCACACAAGTGTGGACTTCAGAACAAAGGGAGCCAATCTCAATTTTGAGCTCCGACATGAAGGACGTCATGAACGCCTGCGTCACCGGGGCTGCATCGCCAGAGGCCCGCGACGCCTCCGCCACCGGTGCCGCCGTCCCCGCCTTGCCCCACATCGCCACCACCGAGTTGTCTCTGGGAGGCACCATCACCTCCATCTTGCCTCCCTTAGAGCGCGTCATGGCCAGGGTTGATGCGCCGCGTTAAGCCCACCAGGCCCCCAAGGGTCGGAGCTGGGGGCCGCCGAAAGCAGTATCCAAGCCCCAGCAAAGAGTCCACTCGACCCTCTCACTGGCGCACCGCCGTCTAGGATCCCAGTCAGCACAAACACGGGCCAGCGGGGCCACAGTAGTAGATTCTCCCCGAAGCAGTTCACTGGATGAGGGGCCCACCGCAAGAATATCACACTCAGTGTCGTGCAGATGGGCGGTTAGCTCCGCAGTCCCAGGGGGATCGAGGCACAGGTCACCCAGAACCACCACAGGTAGGAGGGGGGGACGCGGAACACCTAAGGGCCAAAGGCGATATATATCCCAGCGGGAGGGTGGTTGTCGAGCCGCAGTCGTGGGCTGCCAGAACTCACACAGATGTAGGGATCTTCAATAAGGGTGGGGGGGCGCTGCCTATGCCACTCTCCTGTGACCCCCGCTCCCGCTGCACCCAATATGGCCCCGCAGCATAGGGGGTTCAGGCCACCTGCGTAGAGGGAGCCACTGGCCCCCGCAGAGTTAGGACAGCGTCCCAGTATCAGGCCACCTGAGGAGTGCAGACCAAGCCCACCCACCTAGGTGAGCACTGGTCACAGGGGCACCGGGGTCCCTGCCGGAGCGCCAACGCGCTAGGTCCCCCACCCAGGCAGCCACAGACGGGGAGGCGCTCCACTCCTTTGCAGTCCCCAGACAATTGCCTATGCTGGCACTATTGGCGGTGTTCACTTTAGAGCAGGCTAGCAGGGATATACATATTTTCTAGCAAAGCCTGTGCAGAGGGTCAGGTCTGCGCCTCACAGACCCCACCTAACGGGTCTCGCCGGGCCTCCGCCCCCTCGTGCAGTCTTCAGCAGGGCCAGGGCTGGTGGGGGAAGGCCACAATTCCCAGGGCTGAAGGGGGCCGCTCGCTCACTGCCGCACCACCGAGCCGCCAGTCCAAGCCCTCAAGGCCAGTGCCCCCAAGATTGTCCCAGACAAAAGCCTCGCAAAGGCGGGTGATTGCTGCCGGCCGCCGCCCCTCCCCCTGCCGTGATGTACCTGCTAACAGTCCTGCAATGTAGGCCCCGATGCCACCAGAGCCGTCAGATTCCGGCCTTCACAGTCGACCCCGATGCAGGGTCCGCCGCTGCTCCCGCCTCGACACACCGGGCGAGGATCAGGCCCCTGTCGTTCTCCTGCAAAATGGCGGGTCCTGCACAAGATCACAGCAGACCGCTGCAGCTCCTCGCACCGCCACTCTAGGGGTCGCCGCCACGTGACCCGCAGCCCTTTGCCTACCGGCACCAGGAAGGGGCAGCGTCGGCGCCTCAGATCCACCCCGCCTCCGGCCCGACGGCACCTCACTCCACAAAGGCCTCGGGGATCGCCCGGTGAAGGACTCCGCCAGGGGTGACTAAAATGGCCGCCTGTCCGCCCGGTCCTCCAGGTCCTCCAGGTCTCCCGCCTCTCCTCCGCTCAGGATCACGCCAGGTCGCCTACAGCCGTCCTGCAGGCGATCCCGGGCACCACCACCGATGACCCCTTTTAAGGAAATACGTCTCACTCCATGGCCAGTTAAGCCACGCCCCCAAGGTGTGGGTTTTTAGGGTGATGAAGTAATTGTCGAAAAGTTCTATGTCTTTGTTAGCTGCTTGAATAAGAACAGTGGCGTTTTTGTAGGACGTTATATTCAATGTGGCTCTGAGGTTCTTCATGGGAATCGTTGTAATCCTAGTTCCGTAGGGAATGTTTTTATGGTCTTGAATGGATAGTAGCTTGTGAAAGGCCGATCGCAATTTAGCAATTTTTCTTGTGAAAAATATAAGGTTATTGATTATAATGCCTTTTTTGGCATTGAAAGGGTGATCCAGGAACAGAGTATCCAGGTTTTTTCTGAGAAGGTTGTGTTTGAAGGTTTTAGAGGCACTTTTTGAGAGATTATGGGGGTATTGAATAGAGTAGGCGCTGTTTCCTTCAGGTATCATGTTTGGTGCAGTCATGATGTGAGATTCCTTTGGTCAAGTAAGGAGCGACAGTAAAATAAAAGATTGAGAGCTGTTACCATTTGGGTATTATTACATCTTAGTGGTTGTTAGCAATTGACATCCAACGTAGGTGGATCTTATGTCAGATTGAAAATATATATAGATTAGCCATTACAAGATGGCTGCCAAGTTAGTTAGGGGCAGTTACAAGATGGCCGCTGTTTGGTGCATCTTAGTGGGTGTTAGCAATTGACATTCAACTTGGTAGGGTAGATCTACTGTCAGATTGAAAATATATATAGATTTGCCTTTACAGGGTGGCTGCCAAATTAGTTAGGGGCTGTTAAAAGATGGCCGCTGTTTTAGTTAGGGGCTGATTACAAGAGGCTGCTGCGTATGGCGGTAGCCGTTATTAGATGGCTGCCAAAGTTGTGGGAGTCCTCACCTATGAATCAGTAGGTAGCTGTGCAGTCTCTTTTTTATTTTTTTATTATTACTTGAGAGGTATTCAGGAATTTAGCCATTTTAAGAGCTGGAGAGTAAAGAGGGGTAGTGGTTTGAAAAAAAATGCTTCCCTCTGTAATTAAAGGCCACTTTCCTTAGCTTCACATTTCCCTCTGAGGGACTCTAAAGCATCTAAATCATCGACTTTTGTACCCTCAATCAGCACAACTTGTGTGCGTCTACTCACAGTTAGCCACGGGAAACTTCCCCATATCGAGGGTCAAGCGCCAAGTTGGGTGGCGCGGTGGACTCAGCAGGGGTCGCAGGAGAGCCGACAGTACTCCGGTACTCAGAGCCCACTCCGGGACAAAAACCTTCCTCCAGGGAAAGGCATCCACTCAGGAGCACCTACGGACCCCTGCCCTCCACACAGCTTCCACAGAGCCGCAGCACCATCAACACCATATTTGAAACAGTCACCTTCCCAGATGACTGGAAACGCGCAGCAGTCAAGTCCCTGATCAAGAAGCCCACGACAGACCCTTCGAACCTCAAGAACAACCGACCCATCTCAGTCCTTCCGTTCGCTGCCAAAGTCACAGAGAGGACCGTCAACGCCCAACTCATGAAATTCATTGAAGAGAACTCCATCATCGAGCCCTCCCAATCCTGATTCCGCAGCAACCTTAGCACAGAGACTGCCCTACTCGCTGCCACAGATGACATGCGCACTCTCCTCAACCGCGCCCATGATCCTACTCGACCTCTCCACAGCCTTCGACACCGCCTCCCACCGCACACGTGCCGCCAGACTCCATGAGGCAGGCATACGAAGAACCGCCCTCGAAAGGCTCCGCTTCTTCCTCACCGGCAGGACCTAAAGCATCAGACTGCCACCCTTCCTCTCAGAACCCACAGAGATCAACTGCGGAGTGCCACAAGGATCGTCACTCAGCCCAATGCTCGTCAAATTCTACATGGCCCCCCTCGCCACCATCGTCAGACAGCACAGACTCAAGATAGTCTCTTATGCCAACAACACCCGGCTCATCCTCGCCCTCACCAAAGAACCCGTCACCACCAGACTCCGCTTTCAGGAAGGTATGAAGGACGTAACATCCTGGATGCACAGCAGCTGCCAGAAGCTCAACTCGGAGAAGACATAGGTCCTCGTCCTCGAACCCTCCCCCACTGCCTAGGACAGCACCTGGTAGCCCACAGCCCTCGGTAGCCCGCCTACCCCCACCGACACGCATGGAACCTCTGCATCGTACTCAACTCCTCCCTTTCCATGACCGCCAGATCAACGCTGTCACCTCCACCTGCTTCTACACCCTCAGTATCCTTGGCAAGACCTTCAAATGGACCCCCCAATCAAGAAAAACCGTCACCCACGCACTCACAACCAGCAGACGAGACTACAGAAATGCCCTCTATGCCGGAATCAACAAGTCTCCGCAAACTGCAGACCATACAGAACACCAGAGCCAGACTCGTCCACGGCATCCCTTGGTAGCAGCTCATCACCCAACACCTGCAAGACCTCCACTGGTTCCCCGCCGAGAAGAGAATAACCTTCAAGATACGTACCCACGCCTAGAAATGACTCCACAACACTGCACCCCAACATCTTCAGAAATACACTCAAAACCTGGCTCTTCGACTGAACGGAGCTGCTTACCCCAGCCTCCCCATCCCTCCGCCCCCCCCCCCCCCCCCCCCCAGCACCTTGAGACCCTCACAGGTGAGTAGCGTTCTTACAACTCCCTAATTGATTGATTATTTCACAGCAACACCTAAATCCTCTCTTGTTTTTGGTATAGAGAGCATTTATTGGCACAGTATACCTCAAATATTAGATTCACCATGAAGTATGCTATATATAGAAAAATATCACAATATCCAATTAGAAAGCTTTAGAATAAGATGCAGTTGGATAAATCAGAGGAGGGGCTGCTGCATGACTCTCCTCTAGCTGAATATGACATTTAAGTCATTTTCATTTCCATTATTATGTACAAGTTTGGGAAAATCATGTGACATGCAAAACTGCGATTTGGCGAAATGTTTTAGCATGGAATGCATCCTTGTTTCAATTTTGAATCCATTTGGATGCATTGTTCCATTACCCCTCGATACCTTTTTTTAACACGAATGGAGTGTAAACACAGCAATTTAGCGTAATTTCAATATTGTCCATATTCATGACAGGCAAAGTGATGGACCAAGTAATAACAGATTAATAACCCTTTTAGTGTTGACTCAAAGTCTTATGCCAAACTCCTTTTGGTTAATCTTGAGGAATGGGTGAATAATAAAAGGGACTGCGGCCACTTTATAAAACTGTCTATCTATCAGAATGCAGCACCCTAGATGATGTATTTACTCTGTCCGCACTAGGCTTTCGTTGCACCCAGATCTTTGGGACCCAGATCTTTGGGACCAAGCTCTATGTTTATGGACTATAGCAAGGTTTTGGATGCTGTACACAGCCGACTGTTTTTTCTTTAAAACAAACTTTATTAGGTTTATAAATTCAGTCATTTATATTGTACACATCTTAGTCATAGCCCCCTCCCTCCAATATAATTCCAAATCAATTACTTAAAGGATCTTTGGCACGTTTCCATGGTTCCTCTCTCTCCTGGTCCTGAAAGACAATAATCATGGGACCAGGGGTGCAATGTCTAATACTCAATATAGCCCATGACATGCTACATCATTAGCCCTAACAAGTCTTAACCTAAACTAACTCCCCCCCCCCTTCCCTCCCTCCAGGCATGTCACATCCAATGCTTCTCTATAACTACCAAGATCTATGAAAAATGTGCAGTCAGTGGACTCCAATTCTCACATTATACACGTTTGTGCAGGTTACCCCTCCAGTCTTGCACATCGTATAATTGAGGAATATGATCTAACAATTGTATCTATGCGCTGTAAAGGGCCTATTCCATATCTGGGGATCCCAGTTCGGCATCATCATCACTCATAGCATCCGGGTCTTTCAATAATCCCACCATGTGTTCCCACGCTCTAGCCGCCTCTAGCGCTCTCTCACTCCCCGCTCTCCTTGCTAGTCATTGTCGAACTATTCCATCACATTCTGCCCATTTGATAAAGTCCATTTTCTATTGATCTATGCTCGGGGCTCACTCGCCTTCCAATGCATCGTAATTTCCCTCTTGGCCAACACCAACCTCATGTCTATAAACTTGATGGTGATCTTAGTTTTAGCTGTGTGGGGGAATCAATGCAATATACAACTCCCCACCGACAGCTCCAGCTCTCATTCTCTCACCTCCTTCATTATTGCAAGCACTTCATTCCAATAACCAGCTAGTAGCGGACAACCCCAGATCATGTGGGTGAAGTCCGCCCCATCTCCTCGACACCTTGGGCATTCATCTGAATCAGTGTTAAAATATGTTTTGATTTTCGCCGGCGTGAGGTAGGCGCGGTGCAATATATAAAAACGAAGCAATTGAAAGCGAGCGTTCCTGGTTCTTTTCCACGCTCACTCTACCTCCTCAGCCCAGGCTCTTTCCTTAATCTCTTTTCCCACATCTACTTCCCACTTTCGCTTGAGTACGTTCAAAGATGGCAACTTCTCAAGAGTCATACGCTTGTACAGGCACGTGATCGCTTTAAACTTCCCCTCTGTATTTACTATATATTGACATCCCAACAAAACCCTAGGTTCCGCTTGGACCTATTTCCAGTGCGCACGAATGGCTGCGGTAAGCGCTGCATGGAGCAAAGAAATCCCCTCCTCTCAAGTCAAACCGTCCTGTAAAGCACAAAAAGGCAGCATGGTCCCATCCTGATACAAATCCCAAATGGTAGTCAGCCCCCTCTCATCCCAATCTCTTAGTTCCCGCCAATAACGCCCGTGAGGTAATGCCTCGCACATAGAAAGTGGTATATCCGGGGCATACAGCACTTTCACACCTGCCCTCTTAAGACTCCGCCTCCATCATTGCTGTGCTGTCTTAAGTTCCTCCGAGAGAGCACCCCTCCGTACAGGAAGGTCCAACACTATTTGAGATAGCTGCTGCAGTTCCCGGGGCTTCCCCTCTTTCCTCTTCTGTACCTCACAGCCTCATTGCCACTCTCTATGTCAACCATTGTCATTGTACAGACAAATATTAGGTTTCCAAGTCAGGTACTGTCCAACCTCCCTCAGAACGTGGATGCATCATCACTTTCAGGGCAACCCTTTGTCTCCCAGTACCCCATACAAACCCTGTTATCATAGATGTAAGTTGTTTAAATATCCTCGCTGGTATTCAAATCGGTAGGGTTCCGAAGTAGTTCAACAGTCGGGGAGGGGCCACCCTTTTAAGTAAAGACACCCAGCCAGCACGTGCAGCGTTCCCCAAAAATCAAAACTGCCCACTAGGCCTAGCACCTCTCTGACGATGTTGCCCTCCAATATATCTGATCTGGAATGATATATCAGGACCTCAAGATAGGGGAGGCATTCCCATCGCACTCCCGCTATATCCTGTAGGTCGTGCCTATTTACGTCTATGGGGAAAAAGCAGGATTAAGCCCAATTAACTCTAAGCCTAGACATCTCCCCTAACTCATGCAATACTGCCTTTGCTCCCAGTAATTCCCTCACTGTGGATCCTAGGAACATAAGCAGGTCATCCGCATATAGGGCTATATGAAGAGTTTGACCTGCAGACCTCGAAAGTACCTCCCCGTCCTAGCTTTCACCGCCAAAGGTTCCATTGCTAATGCGAATAGAAGAGGGGACAACGGACATCCATGTTGTGTGCCCCGGGTCACCTCGCAAGCTTCTGATATCACCCCTCCCATCCAAACTCGCCCTGTAGAGGACTTATAAAGTAAAGCCGTCCACACTATGAAGTCTTCTCCCAGTCCAAACCGGGCCATGAAGTAAAAGAGGTAAGGCCATTCCAAACTGTGAAAGGCCTTTTCTATATCGACTGCAAATACAGAGGCAGTGGCCTTGGGGTAAGTGTCTGCCTCAAGTACACAAAGAAATTGCTGTACGTTTAAGGCCGTATTCCTAGTAGGAATAAAACCATATTGATCACGTTGTATTAAGGTAGGCATATGGGGCAACAGGTGGGTGGCCAAAACACGGCTTAATATCTTATAGTCCGTGTTAAGCATTGATAGCGGACGATACGCCGTTCTGTCCCATGCTGACTTACCAGATTTCAGGAGCGGAATAATAACCGCCTCTCTTGTGGACATAGGGAGGTGGCTCAGGTGCCTCGCCCTATTGTACAAATTCAATAATCGCGGCGCCAACTGCTCAGAATAAGTGACATACAACTCAATCGGGAGACCGTCTGTTCCTGGTGTTTTGTTCCGCGGCATGTGTTTAATGGCTGCCCGCACTTCCAGTAAATCGATATCCCCTCCGAGGGCCTCAGCTTGATCAGCCTCTAGTTGCGGGAGCTGGATCCCGCGCGTGAATCCCTCAAACTCGTCCCCGGTCTTGACTGTCCTGCTCCTGTATATTTCCTTATAATAATCACAAAACAACCTGTTTATACCTTCCTGAGTGAAGCCAGCGTCTCCCCGGGCGTCACAAATCTCCAATATTGGCGAGCCCTATGCGACGGATTAGCTAGGCATGCTAGCAAGCCCCGACTTATCCCCTTCGACGTGAGTGCGTGCTATATATGCCTTGTGATCAAGGCATTGTCGCCACTCCACCAGCCTTGCCACTGCCTCTTTTGCCTCTTCCAGGTCCCGCTGTTTATCCGGCCTGCCAGGGCGAGCCTTCTCAACAGCACATGAGCGTTGCTCAGCCTCGTATACCTCCTCCAATAGTAATTTGCACACTCCCACCATCTCAGCTATGCAGCGACCATCTTAAAGTCCCATTTCACAACCGGGATGGAGGCAGTCCCCTCTTTATCCCCTAAATATTGGGTGATGGCCGTGGCCACTACTTCCCTAAACACTTGGTCCTCCAAAGCCTCTGGGCAGAGCTGTCAGGTAGGTATCCGGGTCCACGACCAGCACATCTGGAGCAATACCTGATTATGATCCGAGATCGTTCTAGCAAGATATTCACTACAGTGCACTCTGGCATGTACGTCCAGAGTACATAGCAACACTTCTAGGCGCACATGAAGATCGTGCAATGCCGAGAAATAGGAATAATCCTGGTCAGCTGGATGTTGGGCCCTCCAGGTATCCACCAGGCCCCATTGAGCTTGCCAATTTTTCCCGGCTTCCGCAATCTTATGAGTGGGAGCATTAGGGAGCGGTCCAAAGTCACATTAGATATGCAATTAAAATCCCCTCCCATAAACACTGACCTGGTAAGATAAGGTGCTAACTTCGCGGACAGCTGTGTGAAAAAAGCTGGCTGCTCTGTGTTGGGTGCATAGGTACTGCCCAGGGTAATGTCCCACCCATCCAGCTTCCCAATGACCACTACAAACCTGCCCTCTGGTTCAATAAACTTTTCTCTGCACTGGAAATGCACCCCGCTCGCACCCAGACCAACACTCCTCGGGCAAAGGCAGAATGAGTTGTATAATACAATTGACCACGCCAGCACTGCTTTAACGCTGCCCCCTCCTGCTCCTACAAGTGTGTTACCTGTAGCAACGCGATGAAGCTTTTGCCTACGCCATATAGAGTGTATGCCCCGCACATTCCAGGATAAACATTTCAAATCATTGGTTGAACCCATCCTGACTGCATCTGGAAAGCACACCTGCTATCTAAGGTAGTGACATGCCTGGCCCCATTAACCCCTAAGACTAATAAACAATCCCACCTCCCCCACCCCAGGACATCTGCTATAGAACTAGTACCCATCCAAACCATGAAATCAACACACTTAAAAAGCCTCTGACTAATTCAGAGGCACTGGGGACTGCAGCTAGCTCAAGAAAGTCCTAAATATACTAAATATACTCATCAGCTCCAAACTTCTAAACCAGTCCATGTTTTTCAGCCAGTCCCTCGCCAGCAGAGATAGTTCGTGATTTTCAAAATCGCCCCCATTGTGCATCCATCTACTTCAAGCTATGTTATCCGCCGTCTGCGGTGTCACCACAGGCATCTGCTCCTCGCCAGTTAAAGATGAGTCCGAGTCGTGCCCAGCCGAGCCATCAGTGGTAGTGCCCTTCACATCTTCAGTTGCAGGAGCGCTGACCTGTGCCAGCTCCACCACCGCCTGCAGCGCCACTGCTCGCTCACGAGCCATCTGAGTAAGCATGGGCTCTTCTAAGTTCTATTGCGGTTACGCCGTCTCGGTTTCACAGATCTATTGGGCATTTAAGCTCGCACCTCATTCAGCGCCCCATCTCTCGGGGTTTCCTTATTGTAGTTCTCCAGCCAGTCCCATGCTTCTTGGGGAGAATCCACATAGTGCGTGTTTGTATCCAGGATAATGCACAATCGGGCTGGGAACACCAGGGAGTATTAGAGTCCCTCTTCCCGCAGAGCCGTCTTGACCGCTGTGTAAAAGGCGTGCCTCCTTTGAACCTCCATCATATAGTCCGGGAATAGCATGACCATGGCATTGTCCACTGTGAAGGGGCTACCTGCTCTTGCCTTTTGTAGCAACAATTCCCTGTCGCGAAAATGGAGCAAGCGGGCCACCACCGGTCTCGGGGGCCTCCCTGGGGCTAGTGGACGGCCAGCACTCTATGGGCCCCCTCAAGCGTATAAAAGGCTGTAAGTCCTTCCGGAGCCACTACGTTCCAGAACCATGATTCCAGGAAAGACACCATGTCTCCCCCTTCTGTTCCACGACCCTTACGTTATTCCTTTGGTTGCGGCCCTCTGCATCTTCGGCCCTACGTTCCAGTGTCTACACCCTATCCGTTAAGGCCTGCACTTGCTGCGCCACGTCCTTATGCCCTGGTGCTATTTCCGTGATGTCGAGTTCTGCTTTCTTGACCCTCTTAGAAAGTTTCTTGTGCTCGTTCCACAATAGGCCAAGTCCCACTGCAACCATGCTAATGTCCTGATGCGCCTTTGTGTCGGCTATGGCAGCCAGGATCTGTTGTAGTTGCCGCTGCACTGGGTCATCCGGGATACTTCTCGCTGGTTCCTGCATTCCTTCTTCCAGAGGAACCCCTGCCAGATGGCCTCTAGGCTTGCTCATGACTGCAAGGATTCCTCCCGCCCCCGCCGCTACACTCCTCGCGCTCTGCTGAGGGCCCTGCAGGGTCGGCACTAATTCACCCCCTCGCGCAGTAAGGGCCGTGGTTCTGTCTCGTGCAGCAGGGACTTGGGCCCGGTCCACACAGCACTGCAATAGGGGCTATAGAGCAGGGGGCAGGTCGTACCCCTCTCCGAACACTCCACAATCACAGTCCGCTAGCCAGAGGACTCAATCACTTCCGCACCATCACCGGCTCTGGGGCACCAGCAGGACCCTAATCATGCCATCCAGTAGAGGGCCCTGCGCCTCCCAGGCGCTCAATCTTACTCCCAAATAGCTAGTTGGCGTTCTCGCAGTCCAATGTAAGCAGGCGCACCAGGGGTCCACTCCGGATTGTGGTGCAGTGCAACAGCCGATTTTCAGGCCCTTCAGTGACCGCTGGTCTCTACCAAATTGTCAAGCGTCCACTCCAATGCCTCTTCCAGTTGTCAACGCGGTCCCTCCCTCACTGGTGGCCCACCAATACTCAGTCTCTGCCCTAGCTCGGGCTCCCAGTAGGGATTTTGCTCAACGCGGGAGGGCTCCCCAGGGAATCCAGCCCACAGGTCACGACCGCTGTCCAGGGCCAGGGGCAGGGGGTCCCCAGCACAGTTCCTTTGAGTCCCCTGCCCTGTGTACCTTCAGCGACCCATCAGCTCGCTCTCCTCCACCGGGGCGCCCGTGTAGGCACCGAGACCAAGCAATATCCCCGGCCCCTCTATCAGGGACCCAGGAAGCTCCCGAACTCGTTTGGGCCTCCGGCCGTCATGCAGTTTGCGTCCGTCTGGCTGCCATCGGCAACCCACATACAGTGCTCTCCAGTCAGCAGGCAGTCCTCCACGTTGTGTCGGGGGGGAGAATCGGGACTCGGTTGCCCTTCACACTTCTGTGTCTCCTTTCCCTGTGAAGCCGACAGCCACCACCCGTGCTATGCCGCGCTGGCACGATAGCACCCGCATCTCCCACAATTCCGGCCCTCAAAGCTCCACAGCCACCTCATCACTCGGCATTTTTCACTCGGCAGCCATTTTGTGGAATCTCGGCATCACAGAGCCGCCTCTCAGCCCTCACTGGATCTCTGCCGGGCAGTTTCTCTCGCTCCTTCCGAACCTCGCCGCTGGTGCTCAGCCCCTTCAGGGGGCTCGATGACGCAAAATTCTGCCCCGGCCGTGCATGGAGTAGGATAATAGCGAGGCTGATGAGGAGCTCTATGCTCACGCATTCGCCATCACTGCCATGCCCCTGTACACAACAGACTGTTATGCAGCAAGCTGCTGGCAGGGGTCATTAACCAGGACTTGCAGAAAGCTATACAGATTCTTTACAGCAAATCATAGATAACAATAAAATGTTTTATTAGCTCTTTCCTCTTTGATCACATTTGTACAAATATGGGACTGTAATAGGCATCTTTTAGCACCCTCATTTTAGCCTTAACACACCAGACCTGGACCCTTGGCTCATAAAATCTAAATCTTTCCCCCTAAAATTGCTGGCAAATACAATATGCCAATGATAATGCAGCACTTGACTTGACTGCATGTGAATTGGTTTACATAGGACCTAAAATATGCTTGATAGAATAATGCTAATAAGTTGGCATTGAACACAAGTACATCTAAGATTTTAATATTTTCGAGAAATGTGAATTTGTGGTACCTGGACGATCAGCAGTAAAACACAAAATTCCACTTTTACTTGTAATTAATTGGGAATATGGCTAACAGATCTGAGGACTTAAGATATTATCCAGCAAAACTTAATTTGAGGTGTTCATCCCTTACTTGTGCTCTCTATAAAATATATGGTAGACTGGAAATTGCTTCCGCTCAAACTAAATTGACAGTAGGTAAGATAAAAGGTCTTCCTTTGCTTCGTGCAACCTTTATAGAAAGATTTTAACCTTCTATATTTCACCTAACATGCCACCTCAGATTGGAGTTTGTTCTACAGAGACATGATTTAGCCAGTATGGCTTCATATATTTAGCTGTGCATCTGTCTCTGGTCAGCTGACCAAAGTTACCTAAAGAGCTTAGGGCCAGATGTAGGTAATCTCAATTTACCTATTCTTAAATAACGAATTTTACCGATTCGGTATTTAAGAATGGGTAAATGGGATGTGGGTAATTTTTCGTTAAAAATTACCGAATCAGTAAGTTTCGGTAATTACCGAATCGGTATTTACCGATTCGGTAATTGCCATTCATTCCTATGGGCCTAGAGGCCTCTAGGCCCATAGGAATAAATGGCAATTACCGAATCGGTAAATACCGATTCGGTAATTACCGAAACTTACTGATTCGGTCATTTTTAACGAAAAATTACCCACATCCCATTTACCCATTCTGAAATAACGAATCGGTAAAAGGTTGAAGGGTGGCAGGGTGTCACTTTGACACCCTGTTGCATCCCTCAATTGTGTATGGATGCACATGTGGCACACATACATGCCCTAAGGGCATGTATGTCTGCCACATTGCACTGTTGGAAAAGCAAAAAAAATGCTTTTTCAAAGGTTTTCATTATTTACCACCAACTTGTAGTTGGTGGTAAATAACGAATCCTTAACTGAGGAATGCACTAACTTGAGTGCTCCCTACATCCTGGATTCGGTAATTTACCGAATCGGTATGTTAAGAATTTGGTATTTTACCGAATCCTTAAATTACAGATTCAGTAAAATACTGAATCCTAAAAAAATGCCACCTACATCTAAAAAGCCCAATACCGGTCGGTAACGGCCGAAATTCGGTCATTTCGGCCGTTACCGACCGGTATTGGGCGACCTACATCTGGCCCTCAGTGTGGAATTATATGCAGAACTGCAGATCTCAATTCCTGGGCATAACATCTAGATCTCTTGCTTGTTAGCTGGAACTATTGCATCTTTGCCTAAACAATAAACTCTGACACAATTTGAAACATTTATTTCTTATCAACTAATAATAAAGGACCAGATGTAGGAAGGCTATTACCGGTCGGTAACAGCCGAAATTAACACATTTTGGCCAATACCGACTGGTATTAGGCTTTTCTGATGTAGGGGCCGAAATTAAGGATTAGGTAATTTACTGAATCGGTAATTTAAGGAATCAGTAAATTACCGATTTCTTAAATACCGATTCGGTAAATTACCGAATTCATAATCTAGGGAGCACTTAAATGAGTGCTTATCCCATGTTAGTATTCGTTATTTACCACCAACTACAAGTTGGGGCATGTATGTCTGCAACATGTGCACCCATACACAATTGAGGGGTGCAACAGGGTGTCATAGTGACTCCCTGCCACCCTCAATGTTTTCCCCTTTTTACCGAATCAGTATTTACCGATTCGGTAATTGCCATTCATTCCTATGGGCCTCCAGACCCATAGGAATGAATGGCAATTACCGAATCGGTAAATACCGATTTTTACAGATTCGGTAAAATTTACCGAAAAATGACCTACATACTATTTACCTATTCTTAAATACCGAATCGGTAAAATTCGGATTTTAAGAATAGGTAAATAGTATTTACCTACATCTGGCCCAAAGTCAGGAATCTTAGATTATGATGACTTTGCAATAAAGAAATTATCTCTTTATATTATTGTCTCTCTTTACATTATACCGCTGCAAGGTTATATGGAGAAGCAAACACCATGAGCCATAAAATAACATGCCTAAGATTTCTTCAGTTTACAATCCTAGTATGTAAGAGAATTAACTTTATTTATAAACTAGAACAATATAAATGCAGATTACCCAACACTGAAACTGCCCCTTCTTTGTAAAGAAATTGAAAGTGAATGCCAGTTTTGGCCTGGGCCCTTGTTTTTAAAAGCTTTTGTATTCAAAACTGCCAAGAAGAAGAAATTGGGCAGTGTTTAAACTGTGATATCCCAAATGTTTTCCCAGAGTGTAAACTACTTTTTAACAGTCAGTAGAAGGCCCTAATGTATATTAATATACAGCTGTAGACAAGTGACCATGTATATGTTTTTGTTTAGAGATTTCTTTTTCAGCTATGACTTCTTATTAATGATGTTGCTTTGTGATCAATTCGTGTATCAAAAGCTTGACTGCAAATGAGTTTTACACTAAATCGGCTTACCTGATTTACTATGCCCTTTAAATTTTGTACAACTGCTAAATTCGGTAAACCAACTGTTACATTGTTTTAATTTGTATAATGCTTTGAATTATTTGTGCTATAAATCTAATCTCTCTAATTTGAATTTTGCTACTCTGCATGGCTAAATATATACTTTGCCAATCCCTACCATCTTACATGCTGAAATGTACACAGGTTCCTTAAACATTCTTGAAGTCAGTTCATTTCCTTGGGGACTGTGTTTTTTTCAAGTGCAAGTAAAAGTTACTTTTATTAACTTTTAATGACAACATCAATATGGTGCTTTGGTCTATCAATGAATTTAAAGCATTCCAAAACAGTGATTCCTTAGGAACATTTTACTGCAAATGCCTACTTCACAAAACATAGAACTTGTTATCTGATAAAATGTTCTAACAATGAAAGGTTTCAGAAAACTGAAATCGATGTATACAGTAGATTTAGCTAGTTTTTTGATTATCTAGGCTTTTAGCAATTCCGGTCTTTTGGTACTCGTTGACTAGTCTCCTCCAGAAGGCTGAACTGTAACTAGATTTTCATTTATTTCAGGATCCACAGACAATGCAATTGTAAATTACACCTCTTACAAAGGCGACTATTATGTTAGCACTGAGACCAACTTTATGTTTAGAGTGGATCCTAAGACACTGGAAACCAAGGATAAGGTATTAAATATTTACTGCTTTTAATTACTAAATTAAACAATTACTGTGATGTTAATTTGGTTATACTGTTGCCTCAAAATAGAATTTGTATTGTATCTCTGCTGACAGTGCTAAAAAGAGAGGTATTGAGAAATTCCCACACATTGGAAATAATTTGCTTTGCTTCCAGTATCAATGGCAGTAATAGGTAATTTCATTTAGCTATACTTACACCTATTAAAGGAAAACTCTGATAATTCTTAATTTGAACCTTAATAATTCAATAAGCCCTTTTGGTCATTTTTACACCCATAAAAGTCCCCAAAAAAGAATGATACGAGCCAGAAAGTTAATAACCACCATAGACTGCAATGTACCTAAATTATAGTGTACTTATTTAGAGGCTTGTGTCCAATTATTTTCCTTTCAAAGTCTCCCTTGAGTCCCTCGTCCAACTTGCTGTGTCCAGATTGTGACTCCTCCATATGAATGCATCTCAACTTCCAGAAATAAGAAATAATATTCAAAATGATATGCATTGAATTGTATCACTATCTCTGGAAATAGATAAATTGAAGCTCTGGCACATGTAGGAAATGCTTCAAATAAGTCATAATTTTCTTTAATTTAATTCACCCCATTGTCATATCCGGTTAAATAATCCTTTTACAAAAATGTATTTACTTGCAGGTGGACTGGAGCAAATTTATCGCTGTGAACGGGGCTACAGCACATCCACATTATGATCCAGATGGGACTGTGTTCAACATGGGCAACTCGTATGGCAAGCACGGTAGGCCTTTGTGTTGTACACAGTGCTGGAAAGTAGAGGGATTGCACCAGATGCTGGTTCTGGTTCAGCTATTTCTGGTTCGGATCTGGGGTCTGTCCAACAAAGGGAAACATATTGCGTTTTTTCTGGTATCATTTTTGCAACACCTTGACACATTCAACAGTGCCTGCACGTTGTCTGCATTCCGCTCTGAGGAGCAAAGTACATACGTCAAGGGGGCTTTCTGAATTTAGATTTAATCTGGGCCCAAAACAAAGGCCTGATTTTAAAGGCCATGAGCCATCCTTTGCTCGTATCAATCTGACTTGCAGCCATCTGGAGCCTAACACCTAGATGCCAATGCAAAGGAAGGAAACAAAAACAAACAGCTTGTTACCATGTCACAAGTACTTGAGAGAAACTAATGGAGGCAGGTTTTTAACTTTGTTCATCTGCCTGTGTGAGATCTGCTTGCACTGTAAGCATGCAAAATGTATCTGCCTGTATGAGCAACCACACAAATATTGATCTAAATGGCACCTACACATTTTTTATTCACTTCTTTTATAGCACTACTCATCCCAGTGTAGGGTGTCACAGTGCTTTACATCACACACAGAGGCACAATACATCATACAAGTGTGTTAATCAATGTACAGGAAATGTTACATAAGAGAATGAGAGTTATAAAGTGTAGTATTCTCATATCATTCATACTTGTAGATATTATGTGCTAAAAGTGAATGGTGGGAGGAACAATAAGTCAGCAATTGTATTGCCTCTACTAACTAGAATTTATACTTCCCAAATGAACCCTTCTTTTCAATGTTTACAATAACAACAGATTGAGACAAACACAGTAAGGATCTAGCCCCATGACTTACGATTTGCATGCAGGTCCTCGATGCCGGTAAATAGGTCACTTTGCTATATTAGAAGGTTTGCTGCTTATGAACTGAAAGTGACAAAATTATCTCAGCATCAAAAGCAGTTGCCCACTTGCCCATCTAAGTAAAATACCAATCTGCAAATCTGCATGTTACACGATGTGCAGGCACATTCACCTTATTTGTTACTTTATGAGTCAAAGCTGTGCCTGGACAAAACACAGAACTCTGTGAAAACTGTATTAACCACTAGAGTTAGCTTGCCACTAATATAATCCCTTCAGATTGACTGAGTGCACAATGATCCCTTCAGCAGATGCTTTAAACCTGTAAAATAGTTTTAAATGCAGCCAGTTTGTTACCAATTAAGTAATCTAGAACAAAATTACTGTAGCATATGTCCTTATTGCCCATTCCTCCTTTTCCTTTCCTTTGACACATCTTGACCCCAATGAATGGGTTCCCAGAGTATATTTTTCCAGTTCCAGCACTGGCTCTACAGCATAAACTCCTGAATATTTCTAGAAGAGCAATCCTGTGCACATGCAAATGTAGTGCGTAGTCCTAGTGTAAGGACTTGTAAGCACGCTGAGAGAAATGTTTTGCGTCAAAGTTCAAAAAATGCCAAAATACAAAGGTTCATGTGGGTGAAAGTTGTTTATAAGTCAATTGTTGGTCAGTACAGAAAAATAGTAGCCAGCCGACACGTGTTGTCACACTGTGAAGGAGATGTGACTCATCAGGGCTGAAAGGGTACGGTAATATCGAGATCGTGGTGGCAGAACTGGTGGTGCCAGCCACGTTTGTATAGATTATGAGTAGAGTATCGCCAGAGCCCTGCTCATCTAGCAGGAGCTAAAGTCTAGGACGTGTGTGTCCGGAGCTTCATGGAGGTGTCTGAGGCAGGGAGAGTGCACCCGATCCGTGCGTCCGTAGGTCGTGCGAGGTCCGGGTCGTATGTTGGCATGTATGCGAATCGGGCTACAGCAGCCAGGGGTGGGTGTCTGGGAGAGTCAGAGGGAGCTGGCAGTGCTTACATGGTGGATATGTGAGTCAAGTAAGGAACATCCAGGCAGTTAATAAACTATTTCCTACAGGGTATTTCTCCCTTCTTTGTAGTAGTGCAGGTAATATTTTGATAGGAGTGTGAAATAGTAATAGGGAGGCAGGGAGCAGAGGTGTATGCTCTCACTGGTACAGCTGCACAGGGGCTCAGAAGCCAGAGGGTCCCACTCACCCTTGACTAGTGCTGTATTTCATTCCTGGAGCAGCAAACAGGGGGTGGGTATTTTCCTTACTTGGACTATGGCATTAGCCCTTGGCACCCTTGCTACGGTGAGTCATCCACATACAGGGAAAGAAAGTGAATTTTTAAAAGCTGTAGAGGAGGGTCTGTGCAAATTCAGTCATCTGCATTGATCCACTGATGTAAAGTCCCTAAGGACTCCATTCTGGTCAGGACCCGAACTTCACCTTCAACAACAAATAATGCTCTCAAATTCTGTTATCTGTTCTAAACAATAATAGCATAAATGTCATCTACCCTTATCAACTACCCTTACACTCAGCAAGTGGTGACTCTAAGCCAGGCCAACTCCCCTTCTTCCCACCTTAGGGACGGCCTGGAGGCAGTTGCCTCCTGGATGACCACGTCCTGTCTCAAATTAAATGGAGACAAAACGGAGCTAATGTTGGTGGGCCACCGCCCCCACACCAACATCGAACATCTCTGGCCCCCATGCCTCGGTCCACCTATGGCCCCCAAAGACTCCATCAAAAGCTTGGGCGTCTGGCTAGACAGTTCCCTTAACTTTAAGCAACAAGCAGCAAAACTCTCCGCCACCTGCTTCGGTCTACTTAGACTGATACGAAAAATCACCCCCCTACTTCCATTAATTGCAAGGAAAATTATGATCCAGGGCTTAATTCTATCTCGCCTGGATTTTGGTAACCCCCTCTATTTGGGAGCCCCACAGTCCACCCTAAACAAACTACAGGTGGTCCAAAACTGCGCTGCCCGCACCCTTCTTCTAATCCCCGTCACACTTCAGTTAAGGAAGAACTCAGGAACCTACAGTGGCTCCCTGTCAGAGACCGAGTTGCATTTAAGTCCCTCTGCATTGCGCACAGAGCTTTTTGGAAAACCGGTGCCCCCATTAATCACTCACTAGTCACCCCCTACCTACCCATCAGACAACTCAGATCCACTCTCTCACACCTACTTACAGTGCCCCGAATCAAGAGGGCAAGGTGTGACGGACGTTCCTTTGGATACAATGCGGCAAAACTTTGGAACGCCCTGCCTTTACAACTACGCAGGGAACCCAATCTACTGTCCTTCAGGAAAGGCCTAAAAACCGAGCTTTTCAAAATCTAGCACCTGCTCCCTGCACCTTCCACGCGTCTGTTCACAGCGCTAGGACGCCTCCGGGTAACTACCGCGCTCTATAAATACTCATTCCATTCCATTCCTTATCGTTCAGAGAACTGAGAGAGTGCCAGGTCATTCGGATAATGACTCAGCTATAACACCTGATGCAACACCCAGTCTTGAACACATGTTCCCTTATCAGTATGTCAGGGCCATCAAAAAACATCCCTGGATAATTCATCAAAGAGGTGTAGTTTAAATTGATGCCCCCTCATCTCCCATCTCCCAGTGGCGGCTTGTGAAGTTTGAGAGTGGTGAGGCTGGGCTACATGCACTGAGACAGCGTTGGAGTTCACTTTAAGGGGACACAGCATTTTTTGGGGGGCCAGTGGCCATTTTCAGTACAAATCTTTCTTAACAAACAAGCGTCTCTACCTTGGGCACCACAGAGTGTAGACTATTTCCAAACAAGCTTTCAATGAGGACCATCCTAAGGCACCATTAGCTGGAGACCACCAAGTGAGGGATTGGGAATGGGCACCTCACACCGACTCCACATAGTACATTGCTACTAAAGTTAGCTCCTATAGTAGGCCCATCCTGAGAGGTCACATAAGCTTCTGTTTACTGAACCCACATCAAGGTGAGGCCTTTTTAGGTCTCGGAGCGAAGGCTGGCTTGCCAGCCGGAAGTCGGAGATTTTATGTGTTTGAGTAAGGGGGATTGAACCCGCCTCTCTCCTCCATTCTCTTCCATTGGCTGGCTTCTTAAACGGAGGCCAGCCATTGAAGGAGAAGGGAGTCACTCCAAACAAGCCCCGTCTCTTTCGGATTCGGGGGCGTAAGTTTTGCTGTTCTTTCGATTGTGACGTCATCCGTCACTCAGAAGCCAAAACACGCCCCTGATTCCGAAAATTTCGGAAGCTTGCGGCCGCCATTTTTTTTTCGCAGTAGAGATCGGGGAGGGATAGCTGGCCTTCCGGAGTTTCTTTGCGTGTCTTTAATGTTTTTGCATCTTAGGCTGGTGTAAAATTCCTCCCAGGACACGTGTGATCACAGCGGCCTCTTTGTGATGTGCTCGGCTGGTCGGGGCGTGGCCGGTGTCTTCGGGCCGCAGTGGAGTTTAGGGGTCCCCTAACATACGCACGTCTCTCTCCTGTGCCGGTGCAGCGCTCCCCCGGCTGGCAGCAGAGGCGGCGCTCTCACCTCTCCAGCCCGTCATGGGTTAATCGTGGCTGGGAGGGGGAGGGGTGTGCTCGGCTCTGCCCCCCTGCTCCTCTCCCAGTGTGGCACAGCGCGCTCGGGGCTGCTGAGTGAGAAGACCCAGCAGTGCCCGTCGAGCAGCCCCACACGGGCATGGCAGAGGAGAGATGAAGGTGTCCGCGTGCAACGTTACCCTCTGCCCCCTCCCCAAGACCCCCCCCCCTCCCCCGGGAGCACCCGACCTAGGAAGCCACTGGCTTGGAGACGGCACAAGGTAGGCATCAGCCACCTAGAGAACGACGTGTTTGACTTTGTGTGTGGCTAGCGCTCCGTGCGTGGAAGATGCTTCAAGGTGCTTATTTGTGGAAGTAGCTAACAGATCGCACGGTTTTTGTCACTTGTAGCAGTACTCATTTGCAAAGCAAAAGAACTGGCGATAGATGGCTGCCCCACACTGTTTCCGATGCCGGTGAGGTGGCGTTGCATTTCAGAGATGGAAGTCACCCCTTGCCAAGTGCTAATAGCGCCGCGCGTTGGTTCCCATGTGTACCTTTTGCATTCTGCTGTGGTTTTACATGCCCTATCAAAAAAAGCAGGACTACAAGTACCAGAATGCACTTTAAACACCGGGACTGCTAGTGCGAATATCATGACTGGCTTATCTCCTCCGTCTAGGTATCCGATAACTTGTGTTTTTTGACTCTGCCCTTTTGTTCCTTCCACATACCTCAGTGGCAGGCTGTAGGCTAACTACCCAGCGTGTTCGTCCATTCCCCAGCGCTATTTTTGTGTTAACGAGGAGCTTAACGAGAACAGCATGGCCTGCGTGTTTGTTTTGGTGACAAAAGTCACATTTTTACTGCCTCCTGTCTTGGTTTGCAGCAGCCCCCTTGCTTTCTTCTGCTTTCCTGCCCGGTGGAGCTGTTAGCCCCGTGCGCTCCTTTTACTGCGCGGGTTTATTTACCATATAAAGCCATGCGCCCTGGTAACTCTTGCTTCTACAGGGAGCAGAGCGCCCGGGACTCAAGCATGGTGCACACGGGCTGTACACACCCACCCCCGCCCCCTGCCCGGGACCGGTGACCTTCAGAGTGCAGTTGACGTGGATTAGGGGATTTGGCCGATAAGACATTTACTTGGCTTGTGTTCTTTAGGAAACCTGCATTCCGCCTCTTCCCCTTGGCTTGCGTTTTTTTGTGTCCATTTCAGCCTCCTTGGAAGCCTCGAGACAAAACAAACACCCCTCGCTCGCAGCACTGCCAGTCTGCTCTGCCCCCGGGGGCTTAATCCGGTTCAAAGATGACCTGGTTCACCCAAGCACTAATGGCTGAAAGTTTACTTTGTTCATTTAGAAGTTCCAAATGTGTAAAATACGACAAAAATGGTTATTTAGACCAGAAAAATAGGTTGGCAGTAAAGGAACGGGTATAGAAAATGTTCTGCTTCTCTGGTAAAGCGCTTTAACATAACATTTTATATGTGGTTATTTTAACCCACGTAAAGTTTGTACTCTTTTTAACAACATTTAACAGATTAAAAGGCCGACTTCGTAGAGATTTGAATCTGTAACCTGCGGGTCTCGTCAGCGAGTGCTTAGCTCGCTGAGCTACCTAATTCGGTAGTCCAGGCTGTTTCCTTTATAGAGCCCCTGGGGGTGCCCAGGAGTAGGAGTCACTTGAATTCATTAAGGGGGAGGTGGGTTCTACTGCTTGCTGCCTGTTTCCTGGTACAGCCTGCAGATCTTGTCTGTGATTTGTGTTTAAATGTGAGCTCTTGCGACAAAGTTGTAAACCTGATTGATTTGTTTTCGCTGTCTGAAGTTTTTTACACGTCATTGTTTGTCTTTGATGTGATTTGCGACCTTTGAGACACGCCTGGGCCCCCAGGCCTGTATCTCCTGGCCCCGGGCCTCTGTAGACAGTTCACAGGGGCGCTTTTGTCTCTCAACAATAACCCCAGAAGGAGCCCCCGTAGGGGTCAAACAACCCAAAACGTAATATAGTTGTCTGGGGGCCGCGCTTCCGACCACAAGATGGAAATGTGAGCACATACCGGGTGATGTCACTTGGTGAGGAGCCCCCCCATCCGTGTCATGAGTGGTGAGGCGTGGGGGTCTGGACCTGTGGGCTACTGTGGGGTCTGCGCAGGGTTCAGCTGCTAATGCCAGGTGTTGTGCCAAGGTAGATCCTATTTGATCCTGGCTGCTGCCGACGCTTAGTGTCTCGCCTTTGTTCTGGTGCACATCTCTGAATGGACACTCCCGGCCCTGTGGGTGTAAGGTACTCTAAGGAAGGCTTCAGCTTTTATAACGGAGTCCGCCGTGTTTTATTATCCTGATAAAGTGATGCAGGGAGACAGCCTGGTACTCATTTTAGGTTTCACCTGTATAACACTTGCACTGTGCTTGAGAAAACGATTGTGTTTAATATAAACCTACAAGGGACTTATATCCTGCCTCACTCTCTCACTATAGAATACTTCCTCTTTCACTTTTTACTACTCGCTCTCTAATACTCTTTACTAATAACTCTCTCCTACTCACTATCAACTACTCACTCTACTACTTGTTTTGATTGTGTTTTTCAAACATTTGCAGACACATTTTCCCATGTATGACATTAAATACAGGCATGCAAACAGGTGTTTGAGAAAGGGAAGCCGGCTATCTCCGGACAGTTAGTGTTTTACATTTTTCATGAATACACTGAGTCAATTTACATTAAAATCACCTACTCTCTGCGTTGGTAAAAGTAAAACACTGTTTTTTCATGGCAGTACACGAAGAGTTTCAAGGAAGGCTTTTAGTCCTTGCTGGAGTACACTGAAGTCACATTCATGCCTGACAACCCTGGTTGGTTAAACTCATCTTTTGCATTTGACACGCTCCGCTGGCTGCTGGTGAAATGCACTTTGAATAATTCACCAGTGGAGAGAAAAACATATTATGTCTCCTCTCTTTGTTGTTTTATATTTAATGCGTTTGGCTGAGGATTGAATCTGTTCCTAGCTGGTATATTTACAAAAGTGTGTCAGTGGATGTAAAACCGTGCCCTGCATGGCTACTCTTTTTAAAGACCCTTCCACACTCACCTGGTGCCAGCTAACACAAGACGGCCTTTGGTACTTATTTTACACTACACTTATTTTAATGGGCATTCCTGGAAAATAGGGCCTGCGGTTGTGGTTGACTTTCGCTGTTTTTGGAGTACACACACACGCCTTATAACTCAGACATACATATATAAACACAGACTTCAACTGTCCGCCAGCCACACAGGCACACTATAAGTGGATGCACACATACACAAACATACATGCATAAATACACATATGCAGATTCCTATACACAGACCAAAGCACACTGCAGAAACAAAACACACATGCACACACAAACACACATAATACTCGAAATTGCAAAACTGGGCTTTGAAATTACCAGTACTGTTTGATTTCTCTGCAGCGTTTTAACGCAAACTGTTGACAAAAAGGCTAACTTTTTAATTATGTTTGACCTCCCCCCCCCCATTGTTGCCAGTTCCACAATGAACACCATCAATAGTTACTCTTTCTGTATTTTTGTTACGGGACAGCTAGTCTTTGTGAAACCATTTTAAAGTGGCTACAAGTAGTGAGAGTACACATGAATTGAACTTTCCTAGCTGGAAGCACAGGCGGTTGTCGTCACCACAGCTTTGCGTTTTAAAACGCAGTGGAAATCTTGTTTCAGCTAGGCTCTGTGTGTATGTGTGTGGGGCTCTGTGTGTGTGGGGGGCTCTGTGTGTGTCTGTGTGGGGCTCTGTGTGTGTGTGTATGGGGCTGTGTGTTTGTGTGTGTGTGTGGGGCTATCTGTGTGTGTGTGTGGGGCTCGGTGTGTTTGTGTGGGGCTCTGTGTGTGGGGCTCTGTGTGTGTGTGTGGGGCTCTCTGTGTGTGTGGGGCTCTGTGTGTGTGTGTGGGGGGGCTCTGTGTGTGGGGGGGCTCTGTGTGTGTGTGGCTCTGTGTGTGTGTGTGTGGCTGTGTGTGTGTGTCTTTGTGGCTCTGTGTGTGTGTGTGTGGCTCTGTGTGGATAGTTTTTTTGTAGGTGGCTCTATGTGTGGGTGTCTCTGTCTGTGTGAGGCTGGCTCTATGTAGGGGTGTAGCTATTGGCATTGTAAATGACAATGCCATTTCTTTAACGATTAAGCTATTGGCAATGTAAATGACAATGCCATTTATTTATGATTTTAAAAAAAGAAAAGAAATGTCATGAGCAATGCCAATAGCTTTACCTTTAATGATGCCGAGACCATTGCATTGTAAATGCTTGTTTTTAATGCAATGTTATGGTGGTAACTCTTGGACTACAACAAGACGCCCGGTTCTTGCAAGCCAGTACTGGGATGACTCACTCTGAGATCCAATCTTGGATGTTAACACCTGATTGGCATCTGACTCATTCTGAAAGAGTAGCAGGACCGCTCCTGCCATGAATACCCTTAGTGTAATGGAAAGAGGAAGGATTGTTGCTGAGAGTGACAAACAGTGAACCCTTGGGATGATGATACGGGAAGAAGAAGGAGAAAAAATCTGAGGAAAGCATAAACATTTGGGGGTTCCTTTGAAATCCCTTTTGAACCTGTGCAAAATAAAAGGTTGTTTGGAGGAGTAACAACAGTCAAAGAATATTGTGTGGTAGGACATAGAACACCTTTCGCATTATACATGGATTTTATCATTAACCATGTTCAGATGGTTATTGCACGGACTCAATAGGTCTACAAAAACAAATTAAATTATTTGAGCAAAAACGGTGTTCATACGTCGACGTTTCGGTCCCTGGTGGTCACACGGATCCTTGGGACCATCTTCAGGACAGATAGTTGCACAATACCATCTAATACATAAAAACTACAATACTCAATGTCAGTGCTAAAAATCAAGAACCTGTGACACAAAGAAAGACTGTACAGTGTGCTCACACTAGAAGGACAATAATGACCTACACAAGACTAAACAGACCATCAATGTGTAAACAGTGACCTAAATCTAATCAATAAAAAGTACCAATAAACCTATACCAGTATACTTACATATTTTAGTTGTTAATTGAATCACAATCTGAAATACAGAATCAGAAAATGCCACTGAATCAAGAGTGCCAATTTAAACAAAACCCAAATAGGCTTTCCCACTGGGTGGTACTCACATGTAAGATGGACTAACCAATCAGCCATCTATGAGACAAAGTGCAGAAAACCACCATAAATACCTAGTCGGAACCTATACAACTAATCTCTACCGTCACCAACACCACATGTGAGGTATAACAGCCTAGTAATCACTTATGTGTATTGGTTTGAGATGTGACCTGCAAAATGAAACGAATGCCAGATTAACATTTGCGCCACATAAAATGCGACCAATTATTGCCAGAAAACTGTTCACGTCATGAACATACGAAACAATTGCCAGATGTAAAAGTACATTGCAGCCACAGACAATGTGACCAATTACTATCAGTGGGAGGTTCAAAGCAAATCATTATCATATCGCTTCCGTAAATACGATTTAAACTACCTAAGTCGGGCCGACACAAAATTACAGAAGAGCTCGACTCTGCACTTAAGATACGACTCAGCAAACCCAATCAGTGGCTTCTCGCTTACCTGACAGACAGGAGCGGCAAAACTCGTCCCGGGACGCCTGACTGAAGAGTTCTGGCTACACTCAGTGCGCGCGTCTACTCCGTAAAAAGGTCGAGGGGCACTGACGTCACAAGCCGATCAGCGCCGCCATCTTGGAGTGGGAAAAGTTATCAAAAAGTAAACCCACGAATGGCCAGATCGAGTAAACTCAAGAGCGATATGGGCATTAAAAGGACTATACTGAAATGGCCGCCATCTTATAGTAGGCTATAGCCCTCTTTAAGCAGAATATATTTGTACCACCACACAAACAATCAATCAAAAGTAATGGAAATAAATTACTAAATCAGATTTAGTAATTTATTTCCATTACTTTTGATTGATTTATTGATTTTTGATAACTTTTCCCACTCCAAGATGGCGGCGCTGATCGGCTTATGACGTCAGTGCCCCTCGACCTTTTTACAGAGTAGACGCGCGCGAGTTTTGCCACTCCCGTGTGTCAGGTAAGCGAGAACCCACTGGTTGGGTTTGCTGAGTCGTATCTTAAGTGCAGAGTCGAGCTCTTCTGTAATTTTGTGTCGGCCCGATTTAGCTAGTTTAAATCGTATTTACGGAACGTATATGATAATGATTTGCTTTGAACCTCCCACTGACAGTAATTGGTCACATTGTCTGTGGCTGCAATGTACTTTTACATTGGCAATTGTTTCGTATGTTCATGACGTGAACAGTTTGCTGGCGATAATTGGTCGCATTTTATGTGGCGCAAATGTTAATCTGGCATTCGTTTCATTTTGCAGGTCACATATCAAACCAAGACACGTGAGTGATTACTAGGCAGTTATACCTCCCACGTGGTGTTGGTGACAGTAGAGATTAGTTGTATAGGTTCCGACTAGGTATTTATGGTGGTTTTCTGCACTTTGTCTCATAGATGGCTGATTGGTTAGTCCATCTTACATGTGAGTACCACCCAGTAAGAAAGCCTATTTGGGTTTTGTTTAAATTGGCACTCTTGATTCAGTGGCATTTTCTGATTCTGTGTTTCAGATTGTGATTCAATTGACAACTAAAATATGTAAGTATACTGGTATAGGTTTATTGTTACTTTTTATTGATTAGATGTAGGTCACTGTTTACACATTGATGGTCTGTTTAGTCTTGTGTAGGTCATTATTGTCCTTCTAGTGTGAGCACACTGTACAGTCTTTCTTTGTGTCACAGGTTCTTAATTTTTAGCACTGACATTGAGTATTGTTGTTTTTATGTATTAGATAGTATTGTGCAACTATCTGTCCTGAAGATGGTCCCAAGGATCCGTGCGACCACCAGGGACCGAAACGTCGACGTATGAACACCGTTTTTGCTCAAATAATTCAATTTGTTTTTGTAGACCTATTGAGTCTGTGCAATAACCATCTGAACATGGTTAATTATAAAATCCATGTATAATGCGAAAGGTGTTCTATGTCCTACCACACAACATTCTTTGATATGACTGGTAGTCTTTTTTGCCAAAAAATAATTGACAAAAAATGTATGTATTAAAAAAATCGATCTTTTTGATAAACTGTTGTTGTCATTAAGCTCCTGTGATTGTTATAAATTAAGTGTTCATGGATATGACACTAACAAACATCAAAACTCTTATATGAATGATTCCTTTAGGGACATTTTTTGCTATTGTTATTGACGATACATAGTCTCTGGGGGATTATTGGGTGGCTCTATTGTGTTTTTGATGTTTGGAGGAGTGACATTGAAAAGAAGATGTTCTTCACTAGTACTGCACCACCAGGCCGACCTTGTAATGCTAATGCAGAGTGTAAAACGAATAAGTAATACCATATTTAAAAGCCATACATTATTCTCTGGGTATAAATGTAAAAGATAGACAATTTAAAGCAATAAAACCCAAAAGAAAAGATCCATGAGATGCAAATTGTGTAGGAATCACTGCCTCTAGAGGCTTAGCTGCTCCTCTCAGTACATATATCACTTTAAAAGAATGGTTTGGGTGTAGGAGCAATGAAGTAAGAAACTGCTTCAAGAACATTTAAAATGCAAAAACAGAATTAAATGGGACAGCAACAATTCTGCAGACTGCTGTAGACGCAAGTTTGGAGT
Organism: Lissotriton vulgaris; assembly: GCF_964263255.1. NCBI lineage: Eukaryota > Metazoa > Chordata > Amphibia > Caudata > Salamandridae > Lissotriton > Lissotriton vulgaris. Next base: position 1,286,409,124 of record NC_141687.1, on the reverse strand, counting down.
GTACAAAACCACACAGCCCTGGAGCTGGCTTAGCAGCTGTACAGGAGCGTACACAGCTGTTCTCCTGCACACCCACTTGAGCTGTTGCCACAGCCCTTAAAATGGTTCCAATGTCCAACGGAATATGCAGCTCGGGCAACACGTCTGTGGGAGAACAGTGAAAATGGTTGCAAGCGGCTAAGAAATGTGCAGCCTAGCAGCAATCCTGCAAGTGCACAGATCTGGAAGATAAAGCAATGCCCGCATTCCATTCAGGTGGCCAGGTACACACCGTTGTGTGGGATCCTTCATAGTTTTTAATGTATACCAAGTACCAGAAATTCAGAACTTTGATATCTTTAGAAAAGAGAACATGGATACATTTCTTCACAGAAACAGTGATATCAAGCAGAAGCTTACGATCTGAGTCAGACTGTCATCTCAAGTTAGTAGAACAAACGGGTACCATTTCCCTTTTGGCACCAAGACTCTTGCTTTGGAATAATGCTTTTGAAAATGAAAAGGACCGACTCCGAGTGGTAAAGAACAAGAAAGAAAGGAGGACAAAAACAGATAATTTGCACAGCAGCAACCATATCGGATTCCTGAAAAGGTTCACTTGGATGAAACCCACTGTGAATACATGTAAATGTACAGGCATTTATATAGCGCACTACTTACCCGTAGGGTCCCAAGGTGCTTCGACCGCTGCGAAACCCTTCCTGGCTTCCCTGAGAGATGGTCCCTTAATGGGTATCTCCAGGGTGAGACCAGGCATCCCCGGCGGTCTGGTCGGGCCGTTAGTGAAGATGAGGCAAGCTAATGCCCAGAGTTGCCGAGTGTGATCGCTGATCAGAGTGGGCACCGAGGCGACAGAATTATCGAGTCCGCTGACCCTGGTCCAGAAACCTGCCGCGCCGGGAATCGAACCCTGGTCCCGGGCCGTCCTATGCTCTCGGGTCTGCCGCCTCTAACCAGTGAGCCACACTACTTCACTTGAGCCACACTACATCAGTCTCCACTCAAGTAATACCTGCCTATTGTTGACCCAAGAGTGGTTAGTGTAAATAATACTATGCTGCTGGAAGAGTTGGTCTCACTCCATTAAGTGATTGCTCTCCTTTTTTGTGTTTATAAACTTTCACTGCTTTGTTTTCCTTTTTTTAAAGCAAAAATGTATACTATTTTGTTATGTTATGTTAGGTGGTGTTTTATATAGCACTCAGCTACTCCAGGGAGTGTCCTGGCGCTTCTGACCTAAGACAAACACCGGACAGGCAAAAGAGAAGGGGGGCAGGCACTACTGAACAAACAACCAGGATTTCAACTCCTTCCTGAAGGCCAACAGGTTTGTGCTCTTTCTCAGAGACACAGGCACAGTGTTCCATAGTTGAGGCGCCAGACATCTAAACGACCGCCCTCCAATCCGTGCTCTCCTGATAATAGGGACCAAGGCCAAAGCTAGTGATGCTGACCTGAGTGACCTAGGAGGCAGATAGAAGGCCAGCCGCCGTTGGATGTATTTGGCACCCATATCATGGAGAGCTTTGAAGGCCAGAGTAAGCGCCTTAAAAATTATTCGCTTACGAATGGGGAGCCAGTGAAGAGTCTTCAGACATTCAGAGACTCTGGCTCTCCGATGGAGGCCAAAAGCGGCTCTAGCAGCCGAATTTTGGACTATCTGCAGGCGTTGGAGAAGATACTCCGGCAACCCAAGTACAGGACATTGGCGTAATCAAGGCGAGACCCGATTAGAGCCTGCACCGTGAATTTCCTATGTGCCTGCGAGAGTAGAGGGAGAAATTTTCGGAGCATTTTAAGAAGGCCGAAACATTTCCCAACTAGGCCAAGAATCTGGGGCTTCAACAAAAGAGTATTGTCAATTTGTACTCCGAGGTTCTTGGCCACCGCCGAAGAAACCGAAGGCGGAAACATATCCACAGGCCACCAAGAATGCCACACAGGATCGGACCGACACCCAAAAAAGAGCACTTTGGATTTATCCGAGTTGCACGTAAGGCTGCTTTGCAGAAACCACTGAAATACAGCCCCTAGGCAACCTCTGATGCTCTCTGTAGGAAGGTGGCTACCTGACTATGGTTACCCCAGATTTTTTGCCTTGTGTTCAGCTGGTTTTCGACTTAGTTGGCCTGGTTCCCTGCTAACCAGGGCCCCAGGCTATCTGCTCTCTCTGTAAAATGGACTCCATATACCCTAGGTGCATAACTAGATTGGCTTGGGTCACCTTATCAGCCCCTGTACAGAGCACTATAGGTGCCCAGGGCAAAGGTGCATCCAAGGCCTACCAGGGCCTGCAGCATAACTTTTGCCACCCCTGGCTGGCTATCTAAAATTGACACAACTGGCTGATCACTCAGCTGGGGCAAGGTGGTGTAATCACCCCTTGCTTAGATATAGTATGCCTATATCTAAACCTATCTGGACACATATATACCTATCAGTCACTCCTATGGCAGGCCTTAACAATCCTGGAGGCAGAGTGCTTGGTTTTATGTGAGATGGTGCTCTAGCATGAGCTGAGCCTGTCTGCAGCTGTCGGGACCAATTCCCTAAGCTGTTCCGGGATAATGCCATACCATATACTATTAAGTGCATTATAATCCTCGCGGTTATGTGTTAACTTTGGTTTGGCTTTATCAAAACATGTCGTGTAAGGTGTCATACGATTTGGAATACTACCCCCTCGCCAGTCCTGGCGAAGGGGGTAGCATTCCACCCCTCTAGAGGGAGACGACATGTTACTTTGCTAAAACGCGGTTGATTTTAAAAGAGCCTCAGATCCACAAAATGGATGCTTCTGCCACAGACACAAGTCTGACCTTCTGCTGCTGACCAAAACTCAGCAGAGGAGGACTGGACAAAGGCTTTCCTGTCGCAGGGAGGTGTTACACCACCCCAGACAGGAGATAGTGGATTGTAGCAGGGAGGTTTGAAAGAAACCAGACACTGCCTGGGGAGCACAAGGCTGCCCCTTGCATAATCCGGCCAAACCGGTTCTGGGGCACACCAGCCCCAGTCCTAGCGCGGCCAGGATCAAAGGGAAAGGGGTGTATCCACCCCCTTCCTGGGTCCCACCCATAGGAGGGGACCTAGCAGGTAATCCAGCCCCCTAGATTGGTATAAGAATGGGAGCAGTGCCAACGCACTCAGATTATCCTGATGAAACATTTGAAACAAAACTCTGTACCCTTCGACATCCTACTCGACGTAGAAGACTGAAGAATCTCCCTTGTGGTCAAGGAGTGACCACCCTGTGCAAACAGGCACCATCCAGCACCTCGACGTCTGGTTTGTTTCAGTTCCCGCCAGAACTCGAGCGACAGAGATCAACGAGATCAAGCTTGCCTGCCTTCTTACAGCCCGATCCACAGTCCCTGCAGAGCTGAGACCCGTGGAGGCGACCGGAAGCGTGGGGCACGCCATCTTGAAAAGACCACGAGACGCTGACCCTGCAGCCCCCGAGTGACCATCGAAGCTGTACACCGGGGTTTGAGAAGCCCCAGCCCTGAGCCACTTTTGCACTGAAGCTCACCCCTCTACACTCGACGAGTGCTGCATGGGGCCCTTCTGTTTTCTTTGGCTCAACTGGTTGGCCCGGTCACTTGCCAGCTGGCTTGTGGCCCCTGTGCCGACGAAACTTGAAATACGACTTGTGATTCTGGTTGCTCCAGACTTGCATCCGCTCCTCTGAAAAGGAGCACCCTCTCTGACCCTCCTGGTCCGAGTGAGAAGCAATCTTCCAGTCCTGCGTGGATTGCTCTTGCCAAGTGTTGTTTGCTCCGATCTTGAAGCCGACAGCGCCGACGGTGAGAGCCTGCGTGGGACAGCTCGTGACCCGCTCCTGGACACCGCAGATGCCCCAGAGCCCACGTGGCAGCGGAGAGAAGCTCCTCGACAACCACCTGATTGCGCCCGACATTGCCTGGTTCCGTCCTGGTTCCACCCTGGTCACTGCTGAGTGACCCAGACTCTGTCCCCTCTGCTTTCAGGTACTTTACGACTCTGATCCACCCTTGGATCACACCAGACACTTCTCCTTCACATCGCCTGCAGCATCTTCAGCTTCAAGCACCAACAACCTGCGTGACGAAACCCGACGCCACTTCGACTCTATGCACCCGCTTCCTGTGGGTGAGGTAACTCAGCAACGCCGGTGTTCCCACACTGGTACACACCTCTAGGGTCTGTGTCTAAAGTTTTGTCCTTCTAGGTTCAGCGGAAGTATCCCTAAACTCTATTTGTGTAACTTTTACGCACCATTGACTTTGCATTGGTGCATGCGTGTGCTTTAAGCGCTGCACCCGAATCCCGCGGGCTTTTCCCGACTTCAGCATTGCTTGTCCCGACTGCTCCCAGCGATTCCCTAGGCCCTAGGCCTAACCACTGTTTGATTGGTATCTCTTATACCACTTTCTTAATATATGGTTTGAGTGGCCACCCACCCTCATCCATAATTGTGCAACTTTCATATGTTATACTGTGCTTTTGTTTAAACGCTTGTGCCCCTTTGCTCATAAAGAGTACTGGGGATTATTTTAGTAATAAACACATATATTCTTATAATATATACTTGTGTGGTGTCCTTTCATTTGATATTACAGGATTGTGATTGGTAAAACAGCTCGCTTAACACGACCTCTTGAGTTTAGCCTTTAAGGCTGCTTAGTCCATGCTACCACTAGGATAGCTTGTCTATAAGGTTGACTTACAACCAGACACCATAAGGGATTGTGTGGACTGATACAAGGTGGTTCCAGAATTGGAAACATCATATATCAGGCCAACTTCTCACATTGGTGTGCAGCGGTGCGGATTTGAGCTTGCAGTTGTTTTACCATTGCAATCTTTTTATCAAATTGAAAGATCACATAAAGTACCTTAGGTACATATAAACAAAAGCTTAGCATATTTAAGTTCTACTGAATTTAGTAGTTGTAGATTAAAGGGATTAGCACACCCTGACTTCAACTCACTAGCAAGGTACAGTAGGAAAGCACTTAGTGTAGGTAAGAGCACCACTTGCACCTCACTAGCAGTCATGTCTGACAAAGGTGTAGCCTCTGGCTCTCAGCCTGTGACAGTTTACCTTACCAAGGCAACTTCCAGATATGACACCCTCAGCCACAGAGACCTGAGTACCTTGTGTACTGTAAGGGGGCTGAAAAAGGGTCACAACCCTACCATTCCTATCCTGATAGCCATCCTGGAGAAGGATGACCTTGAGCAAGCTAGCATAGCTCCCTTAAGATCAGGAGATAGAGTCAAACCCCAAGAGAATGAGGTGGACCCTGAACCACATAATGATGAAGATTCAGATCAAGGGGATATCCAGGTACATGTGGGGAGGCTTAGCCAAACCAACTTGGATCTACTTGGAAATGGAGAGGGCCAGCACCTCCCCAGAGTACAAAATAGAACTGTTCCAGGCAATAGAAGGGTGAGATCTCCCTCAGTGGATTCTCACATTTCTAGTGTCTCAAGAAACTCTCAAAGGGGAATGACTTCCCCCCAGAGAAGAGAGCATAAGGCTAGGATGAGAGCTGTAGAACTCCAGATAGAGAGGGAAGAGTTAGCCCTGGCCCAAGCTAAACTTGCTTTAGCAAGGGAACAGAAAATGTGTGCTTAAATGCCACTGGTGGCAGCAACAATATACCTAGAGAGAAAGACAGGTCCTATAATACTAGAAACCTAACAAAGATTGTGCCCCCCTACACAGAAGGGGATGACATCCACAAGTGGATAACTGCTCTTGAGAGAGCCTGCATGGTACAGCAGGTTCCTGAGGAACAGTGGGCAGCAATCTTATGGTACTCCTTTTCTGAGAAAGGGAGGGATAAGCTCCTCACTGTCAGACATGAGGATGCTAAAAACTACAAAGTCCTGAAGAGTGCTCTAATAGATGGGTTTGGCTTAACCACTGAACAATACAGGTTAAGGTTCAGAGATACCCAGAAGACACAGACACAGGACTGGACTGATTTTGTAGATTGTGCTACTAAGGCTCTGGAGGGTTGGCTACATGGCAGCAAAGTACATGACTTCACAGGATTGTATAATTTGATTATGAGGGAGCAGATCCTAAGTAATTGTCAGAACCAGCTCTTACACCAGCACCTGGTGGACTCAGATTTGACCTCTCCCCAAGAATTGGGAAAGAGGGCAGATAAATGGGTCAGAACCAGGATTAGGCCTAAGAATCAGGACAATAACCAGAAGAAGGAGTCTACCAAGCCTCAAGATAAGGGTGGGGATAAAAGTAAAGAAAAGACTTCCCCAGGGCCCCAAAACTCCAAGGATGGGGGTGGGTCCCAAGACACTTCATCTACCCAGAAAAAGCCATACTGTCATGTCTGTAAACAGACTGGCCATTGGAAATCAGACAGCTGTTGTCCAAAGAATGGCAATAAAGAAAATATACCTCCAAAGCCAGCTCCAACACCTCCTGTTACTGTCAGCAGTAATCCCCCAAGAAGTGGGAGCACACCCAGAAATCTGGGTGGGTTTACTTTTGGAGCACATGTGGACCCTGGCCTATCCAGGTCCCCATCACCAAATGATCTTGTTTATGAGACTGGCATGGGGTTTGTCAACTTCTCTGATTGCCCAAATACCTTGAGCAAATATAGACAAGAACCCATCATCAATGGTTTGAAAGTTGAAGCCTTTAGAGACACAGGGGCTAGCATCACCATGGTGGCTGACTGTATAGTCCCCTCTAAGCAACTTTTACCTGGTGCCACATACCAGGTAACAAACATTGATGGAATACAAACCAATCATTCCATGGCAGTAGTAAGTCTCAGCTGGGGAGGTGTCACTGGCCCAAAGAGAGTGGCAGTGTCACCAAACTTGCCTGTAGACTGTCTACTAGGTAATGATTTGGAAATCTCAGCCTGGGCTGAGGTTGAACAGAAAATCCATTCTAGAATGGTAAATGCCAATGGAAAGGTTAGTGGAGCTGTACTGGCTATAGCCCCAATCCAAGATGTCCTTCCTGAAAAGGATGGTAGGGCTGTGCAAGACTCAGCCCCATCTTTAGCAGAAGCTCTTCCTAAACAGAATAACAAAGCTGTTATGAAAACAGCAGATACCCAAACTGAGTCTCCTCCTGAAAAGGTTGGGGGGGCTGTGATGGCCACAGCCCAAACTCAAACAGATATGTGTGTTGTGAAGCCTGAAATGATGGATCACTCCACCCAAACTGAGAGCATGGAGGAGGAAGAGAAATCTCCCCCTCACCAGACATTAGGACAGGATCAGCCTCCTCAGGGAACTGATCTTACCCCTGATGAAGGAAATGCCCCAGAGGTTGTTAGGCCTGGCCTGACAGAGCCTCTGATGACAGTGAACCCTTCTCAGGTGGGACCCAGTCTGGAGCAGGTAACCTGCTCCTCTCTACCTTGCCTTAGTCAGACCAGGGCTGCAGAGGACAAGAAGGACAGTGAGACCCAGAGGGCCCCCTGTCAAATAAAGCACCCCCATCAACAGATTAGGGGCACCAAAACTAGTAGCCCTAGTAAGGTGAAAACTTTAAAAACTCCTGAGGGAGCCCCCTTAAAAGTAGTTAGGGACCTCCCACAGATGGATTCTGGTGGGCACAGCCAAACCTGGGACCCAAAGGGCTCAAACCTGAACTGTCCCTCCAGTAAGCCGAAACAAGGGACCCAGCCTCCAGCTTTAGGTAGCCAGAGGTTGACCCTGAGAGCACAGTGCAACTCAGTTGAAGAAGGAAAGGCACACATGGTGGAAGATAATTGGAGGAAGCTGAGCCCTAAATTAGTGGAGCCTCACTTCAATACTCCATATCCAAACCAGCCTTTAACTTTGCATAAACACACCCAAGGTAGTGATTCCCTATGGTGGAGACCCTCTAATACCCCAAGGGTGAGGGACTGCTTAGTGGACCATTGGACCATGAGACAGGGGGTACCCATGCTAGTGCAGGTACTTCCTTATATGGCCACTCAGGCAATATAGGCTTACCTGGACAAGGATAGCCTTATCTCCTTTTGTTTGGGGGGGGGGGTGTAGGAAGGTGGCTACCTGACTATGGTTACCCCAGATTTTTTGCCTTGTGTTTAGCTGGTTTTCGACTTAGTTGGCCTGGTTCCCTGCTAACCAGGGCCCCAGGCTATCTGCTCTCTCTGTAAAATGGACTCCATGTACCTTAGGTGCATAACTAGATTGGCTTGGGTCAGGTCATAGGTGCATCCAAGGCCTACCAGGGGGTGCAGCATAACTGTTGCCACCCCTGGCTGGCTATCTAAAATTGACACAACTGGCTGATCACTCAGCTGGGGCAAGGTGGTGTAATCACCCCTTGCTTAGATATAGTATGCCTATATCTAAACCTATCTGGACACATATGTACCTATCAGTCACTCCTATGGCAGGCCTTAACAATCCTGGAGGCAGAGTGCTTGGTTTTATGTGAGATGGTGCTCTAGCATGAGCTGAGCCTGTCTGCAGCTGTCGGGACCAATTCCCTAAGCTGTTCCGGGATAATGCCATACCATATACTATTAAGTGCATTATAATCCTCGCGGTTATGTGTTAACTTTGGTTTGGCTTTATCAAAACATGTCGTGTAAGGTGTCATACGATTTGGAATACTACCCCCTCGCCAGTCCTGGCGACGGGGGTAGCATTCCACCCCTCTAGAGGGAGACAACAAGTTACTTTGCTAAAACGCAGTTGATTTTAAAAGAGCCTCAGATCCACAAAATTGATGCTTCTGCCACAGACACAAGTCTGACCTCCTGCTGCTGACCGACATTCAGCAGAGGAGGCCTGGACAAAGGCTTTCCTGTCATAGGGAGGTGTTACACCACCCCAGACAGGAGAGAGTGGATTGTAGCAGGGAGGTTTGAAAGAAACCAGACACTGCCTGGGGAGCACAAGGCTGCCCCTTGCATAATCCGGCCAAACCGGTTCTGGGGCACACCAGTCCCAGTCCCAGCGCGGCCTGGATCAAAGGGAAAGGGGTGTATCCACCCCCTTCCTGGGTCCCACCCATAGGAGGGGACCTAGCAGGTAATCCAGCCCCCTAGATTGGTATAAGAATGGGAGCAGTGCCAACGCACTCAGATTATCCTGATGAAACATTTGAAACAAAACTCTGGACCCTTCGACATCCTACTCGACGTAGAAGACTGAAGAATCTCCCTTGTGGTCAAGGAGTGACCACCCTGTGCAAACAGGCACCATCCAGCACCTCAACATCTGCTTTGTTGCAGTTTCCGCCGGAACTCGAGCAACAGAGATCAACGAGATCAAGCTTGCCTGCCTTCTTACAGCCTGATCCACAGTCCCTGCAGAGCTGAGACCCGTGGAGGCGACCGGAAGCGTGGGGCATGCCATCTTGAAAAGACCACGAGACACTGACCGTGCAGCCCACGATTGACCCTCGAAGCTGTACACCGGGGTTTGAGAAGCCCTAGCCCTGATCCACTTTTGCACTGAAGCTCACCCCTCTACACTCGACGAGTGCTGCGTGGGCTCCTTCTGCTTTCTTTGGCTCAACGCGTTGGCCTGGTCACTTGCCAGCTGACTTGTGGCCCCTGTGCCGACGAAACTTGAAATACAACTTGTGATTCTGGTTGCTCCAGACTTGCACCCGCTCCTCTGAAAAGGAGCACCCACTCTGACTCTCCTGGTCCGAGTGAGAAGCAATCTTCCAGTCCTGCGTGGATTGCTCTTGCCAAGTGTTGTTTGCTCCGATCTTGAAGCCGATAGTGCCAACGGTGAGAGCCTGCGTGGGACAGCTTGTGACCCGCTCCTGGACGTTGCAGATGCCCCAGAGCCCACGTGGCAGTGGAGAGAAGCTCCTCAACAACCACCTGATTGCGCCCAACATTGCCTGGTTCCGTCCTGGTTCCACCCTGGTCACTGCTGAGTGACCCAGACTCTGTCCCCTCTGCTTTCAGGTACTTTACGACTCTGATCCACCCTTGGATCACACCGGACACTTCTCCTTCACATCGCCTGCAGCATCTTCAGCTTCAAGCACCAACAACCTGAGTGACGAAACCCGACGCCACTTCGACCCTATGCACCCGCTTCCTTTGGGTGAGGTAACTCAGCAACGCCGGTGTTCCCACACTGGTACACACCTCTAGAGTCTGTGTCTAAAGTTTTGTCCTTCTAGGTTCAGCGGTAGTATCCTTAAACTCTATTTGTGTAACTTTTACGCACCATTGACTTTGCATTGGTGCATGCGTGCGCTTTAAGTGCTGCACCCGAATCCCATGGGCTTTTCCAGACTTCAGCATTGCTTGTCCCGACTGCTCCCAGCGATTCCCTAGGCCCTAGGCCTAATCACTGTTCGATTGGTATCTCTTATACCACTTTCTTAATATATGGTTTGAGTGGCCACCCGCCCTCATCCATAATTGTGCAACTTTCATATGTTATACTGTGCTTTTGTTTAAACGCTTGTTCCCCTTTGCTCATAAAGAGTACTGGGGATTATTTTAGTAATAAACACATATATTTTTATAATATATACTTTTGTGGTGTCCTTTTATTTGATATTACAGGATTGTGATTGGTAAAACAGCTCGCTTAACACGACCTCTTGAGTTTAGCCTTTAAGGCTGCTTAGTCCATGCTACCACTAGGATAGCTTGTCTATAAGGTTGACTTACAACCAGACACCATAAGGGATTGTTTGGACTGATACAAGGTGGTTCCAGAATTGGAAACATCATATATCAGGCCAACTTCTCACACTCTCCCCGTCGAAATCTGCCTCCTTCTCACACGTGAAAAGGAGCTGGGTGTCGTCGGCGTACGATACGATCTGGGCACCAAACGACTCTGCTAGTGCCGCCAGGGGGGCCAAAAAGATGTTAAAAAGAGTCGGGCTCAGGATAGAGCCCCGAGGAACTCCCACCTCCAATGGCGGCACCACTGCAGAGAACGGAGGGGCCCAGACCATTTGACGCCGGCCCGCTAGAAAGGACTTGAACCAGCTGAACACAGTCCCCCGCAAACCAATCTCACTGAGTGTCGAAAGGAGACCGGCATGAGGGACGGTATCAAAATCCGCCGACAGGTCAAGCATCACCAGCATAGCCTTGCCCCCCGCATCCAAAGCCTTCTTTATTGCCTCCGTTACTTCAAGCAACGCTGTCTCCGTGCTTATGTTGGTGCGAAAGCCGGATTGAGTGCAATGCAGAATGCTGTTGGTTTCAAGGAAATTGGAGAGGGTAGAATGTACATATTTCTCCACAACTTCGGCAAGGGCTGGCAGAAGGGAGATTGGCCTATAGTTGGCGTGTTCAGCCGGATCCAGATTGGGCTTCTTGAGAAGCGGGATGACCAGAGCTTGCTTCCAGGCAGGAGGGACCACTCCTGTGCTGAGAGAAAGATTAAGCACCGGGTGTATCAGGGGATTTAACACTTCCGCCATTCTACCTAAGAATTTGGCTGGACAAGGGTCTAGAGCGGAACCATATTTAAGTTTAGTGATCAGATTCAATGAAGTTACACAGGAAAGCGGCGGGAATTCTGAGAGAGTGGAGGCCCCATCACTCAGGGAAGACGAAAATGGAGGGGTCATATCAGAAACTGCCTCTACCCCAGACCGCGCAAAGGAATCCTGGATAATCTTAATTTTATTGGTAAAAAATTCCACCAATGACATAACCCAGGATGCCGAATGAGCACACAGCGCTGAGCTCATCTTAGGAGAGGTAAATTCCTTCACTATTGAGAAAATTTCCTTACAGGTACTTGAGGCAGCCTCAATTCTTTTTGAGAAATATGCTTTTTTCTCTAACAAAATGTCGCGGTAATAGGCATTGATGGATACCCAATACGCCATTTTGGCAGCAATGTCATAATGGCGGCGCCATGCCCTTTCTTCCATCTTACATTGCCGACGCCTCACGGACAAAGCTTCAGTGAACCAAGGAGCCGAGACCCGACAGGCGGGTCTGCGGGACGTTGTAACAGGGGCAAATTCCTCCAGTCTTTCCTCCAGCCACATCTGCAGGAGGGCTAGGTCCTTCTCCAGGGAGCCTGACAAAGGTCACGGATGGGATAAAAGAGCCTGAGCTAGCATCTCAGGGGTGATACGATGATAAGCACGTGAAGCCTGAAGAGGACGATTGGACATGTTGTGCAAAGGTTTGACCAAATGAAGGATTTGAAAATTAACCATAAAATGGTTCGACCAAAGGACCGGTATAGGGGTGGCAATATCAATCGGCAGTGTGGAAAAAACTTGGTACAGCGTGTGGCCTTTGATGTGAGTGGGGGTGGACAAGTAAGGGGAAAGTCCCAAAGGGTGAGTAGTGTCAGAAATCTTAATGGCATCAACATCAGTCCCAATGTCCATGTGGATATTAAAATCCCCCAATACCACACAATGCTCAGATTTTAGGCAGAGAGCTGAAACCACACTATACAGTTCTTCGTGAAAGGCGCCGGTGGAACCCGGTGGCCTATAGACCAATAGTCCTGTGCAAGATTGATACGGGATAGGGACAGAGAAAACCCTAGGGACTCGCATCCCTGAATCTCATCGGTTTGGATGGTAAAGCAGGTAAAACGCTTGTCCACCACTTTCAAAAGTAAAAAGCCTATTTCTGCTGTGTCAATCAAGTAGAATGAGCAGGCAAAAGATGACCAAAAATAGATATACATCCCAAATTTGGTAATTGGCCCAGCTAACCACCCACGAAGCCCATTTACACAAACATGGCCTGTGAAGTACTGTGAGTGCGTAGATGGCAGCCCATCAAACAATGGAGTAATCTTGCCTTCAGTTTCTTAGTCCTACAGATTTGTCAAAGCTCACAGCACACATACTCTGACTGTCAATGCCAGGCCTTCACCATGATATGAACTCTCACGTCTTCAAACAATAGCACAAGCTTGGGGTTCAGGTTGATTGGCGTTTGTGCAGATATTCCAGCGCATGACTGGAATATCTTTTTCAAGCCATCACACACACTGCAACTGACCTTCAACAAGTTCAGAAAAGTGCCACAAGTAAAAGTTAGCAATTAGAGTTCATCTAATCGACTTCTGCAGACTGGAACATGCGATCACAGCTGATGATTTATAGCCAGTGATAGCTTCACGCCTGACCCCCTACCTTCAGAGGGGTTTGCACTTCACCGCCGTGCTTATTTCCTTTCATGGAGCTGAAAAGAAATACTTTGTGCAGCACTCCAAGTTACTTGCTGCTGAGGCCGGACTCTGGTTTAACAGTACAGTACACCAGTGACAGTGATTCTGTGTGGCTTTGCAGATGCATCCAGTAGTGAATACAGTGTGCTGGTGCCTAGAGTCACTCTTTGCCAATACTTAAGTTTTTCTGAGCCCGCTTTTTTTTCACTTAACTACCTTCACTTTTTTGGTGCCTGGTCCACTCACAGGGTTGGGGATGCACTGCCTGCAGGGAACCGTCGGGAGTGTCAAGGGATCAGGGAAGCACATAGTTGATGCTGAAATGTACATGCTATGCGCACCAGCTTGAATGCTGCTACTCAGCTACTGGCTGTCACTACCAGTCAAACACAGAGACTGGAGCTGCAAATGGTGTCCATTCGGTCCTGCAAGTAACAGGAGCGCGGGAAGCAGACAGTTAGATTCTGCGCAGTGTGTCTTCAAAAATCATGATGACAAACTGCGCAGACTCGTTTTCTCAGCTTCCTGGTTGCCTGCAGCCTCTACCCCACCCTTTCCCAACACGTCACAGGGTGAGACCCACCTCCTTGTGACGAGTTGGGAAATGGCGGGGTGCCATCCTCTCCAGTCCCAGACTGACGTGAAGCCCCTGGCGCTACAGGGCTTCAGTCTGAAGAGCCCAGGGCTAACTTTACCTGCACGTCATCAGGGGGCTCGTCCGCTCGGCAAATACTGTAGAATCAGGACCTGCCCAAAGGCAGCATTCAGGACTGCAAGAGTTTGGCTCGAAGTGTGTCACATGACATGAGACTTGTCAGTCATCACTGCAACAACAGCCACTGCTCCAATCTAGACTTGTATGTGTGTGCGTGCGTGCATGTTTTTCATTTTTTAAACAGATAAAAACAGTTTCTTTTCAATTCTTCAATTGCCGATCCTTGGCGTGAATGTACAGGGGGCAGAGCCCCGACGCCCCCACTCAGAAACGGCCACTGCCATCTCCTTAAAGATATATCTAGGGCCAATATATCTATATACCACATTACAGAAATTAGGACAGAGGTTTTAGCAGAGGCCACCCCCGAAGGGGGCCTCAAGGGCCAGCGCCATAACGGCCGCCCGAGCCCCCAAGGAATGAATCCGTTTGGCGCAGGTTAGCGCCACCAGGAATTGCTACACAGTAAAAAGTGCCCGAGGCCCTCCCCCTCCCCAAGAACAAAGGGGAGAAGGAAGGGGGAGGGGGATTTAAGTCAACGCTCCCCCTGGGCAACTCACCTTTTTAGGTCTCGCCTGTCGATGCGCATGCGCATCGAGCAAGGCGAGAGTATTGCGAGTTATCCACTCTTTTCTACACTGCAAGGAATCGTGGCGATTCCTTGCAGTGCCCGTGACTTTTAAGGTCAATGCGCATGCGCATTAAGCTTATGCGCATGCGCATTGACCTTAAAAGTCACGGGCGCGTACATGTCCGTCTTTGTTTACCCGCTCCGCCCCCTCCCGCCGTGTCGCCTTGTTTTTTCTGTATATTTAAGCCCTCGTGTCGTAGTGCTTTTTTTTACCCACTCTCAGCATAGTGTGTTTTTCCCCTCCACATGCCCCCCATTCCAGTCTGCCATTAAAAAAAACTGCTATGATCCGGCCAGTCATGGCATTTCGCAAAATCACGTAATTGTAGAACTTTGTCAGTATCATGGCTCACCTTGTATCTTTTTACTCACACTACAGTCCTCGGGCATTTAAATTGGTTTAAAATGTAACCCAATGTCACAGAGTCAGGCCAAACGCTACAAATCACCCAAAATTATCCGTTAATGTGTCATACCTGCAGGGAAGTAGTTAACAGGTAAAGGACATAAGGGATCCATGTGACTTCCAAAAATGGCGTTTTATTTCTTTAAAAACAGGGGAAGGGGACATGGTATCCCTGCTGCGCCATCGAATAAAGTATACTGAAAGCCTGCAAAATAAACGCCTCTCCGTGGAAACTTCTGTCTGGAACAGTGTGTTAAAGCATCCTGGTCACTCATCTGGCTTTAAGGAACAAGAACAGACAGCAGCAGCTGGGGCTTTCATTCCCGTCCAGAACACGTGCTTTGAATTCGACTGTGAACTGCTGCAAATCCAATTAGCCCATTTTACGTACTCTTGCTTTCATGAGGCCAGTATCCAATTCGACCTTAAAGGTGGGAATGCGCCACCAGCCGGGGAGGTGAACGGCGGCTTGTCCGTCTCAGACCGGACTCTCCAGGGGCCGTACTTGGATGTCGTTTTCTGAGCTGCGCCTGCGCAGTTGCCTCTGCAGCGTTTTGAGTGCATACATCAACTGAAATCATCTCCAAGCAGAGCTCGGAAACAGTCAATACATACCCTGTTTTTCCGAGCTCTGATGTAAGCAAAACATGCATTACCTCAGACATTTCGAGTTAATGTATGTGTCCAAGACGCACAGACGTCTCTTGCGCTGACGCAGAAAGCGGCATCATAATATGGCTCCGAGTGTGCTGATTTAGTTGCTGCCAGTTTAGAATGAGGCGGTCAGCTCGCAGAGGCATGGACGGCCTTGCACGCGCAGTGACCCAATCAATGCATGGCCGCCGTTCTCCTTGCTTCTATGGCATTCTCGTGCGTGCGAGTGGAATTCGCTCTAGGGCATGAGGTAAACTTGAAAGCTTCCTGCTATTGTGAACTAATTCCTAGCTATTCCCCATGAAAATATTCAGGCCCCTATTACACACAGCTTTTTCAAACATAAAGGAAAAACACTAGCATGGACACCGTTGGACTGACCTGTCAGGTGCTCTGGTACAGACAAATAGCTGGAGGGCAGATTCGACCACACACTGTTCACAATCACAAGCAGGCTCTGTTCTGCAAGGTGCCGGGGGACCTTCCTGCAGCCCACGCGTTTCTAAAATGTCAGTTCCGTAGGTGTTTCCGACAGCCCTCCCCGCGGCTCACAGCACGTAACTTTCCTTAAGGGATGTTGTTTATCTCGTGTTTTGTTTTCTTTTTATAGGGATATGTTTTTATGCATTTATGACAAGGTCTCGTGGCGGTGTCACCTCGCATCCCAAAATACCTACCCCCTCACCCTCAACCCCTCACCCTCACTCACCCTCACCCTCACTCACCCTCAACCCCTCACCCACCCTCAACCCCTCACCCTCAATCCCTCACCCTCACTCACCCTCACTCACCCTCAACCCCTCACCCTCACTCACCCTCACCCACACTCACCCTCACCCACACTCACCCTCACCCACACTCACCCTCACTCACCCTCAACCCCTCACTCACCCTCACTCACCCTCAACCCCTCACCTACCCTCACCCTCACTCACCCTCAACCCCTCATCCTCACCCTCCCTCACCCTCACTCACCCTCAACACCTCACCCTCACTCACCCTCAACACCTCACCCTCACTCACCCTCAACCCCTCACCCTCACTCACCCTCAACCCCTCACCCTCAACCCCTCACTCACCCTCACTCTCACTCATCCTCACTCACCCTCAACCCCTCACCCTCACTCACCCTCACTCACCCTCAACCCCTCACCCTCACTCACCCTCACTCACCCTCAACCCCTCACCCTCACTCACCCTCACCCTCACCTTCACTCACCCTCAACCCCTCACCCTCACTCACCCTCAACGCCTCACCCTCAATCACCCTCAACCCCTCACCCTCACCCACCTTCACTCACCCTCACCCTCACTCACCCTCACTCACCCTCACTCACCCTCACCCTCACTCACCCTCACCCACCCTCAACCCCTCATCCTCACTCACCCTCAACCCCTCACCCTCACTCACCCTCAACCCCTCACCCTCACTCACCCCCACTCACCCTCAACCCCTCACCCTCAACCTCAACCCCTCACCCTCAACCCCTCACCCTCACTCACCCTCACCCTCACTCACCCTCAACCCCTCACCCAC
The DNA here is from genome assembly GCF_964263255.1 of Lissotriton vulgaris. Taxonomy (NCBI): domain Eukaryota; kingdom Metazoa; phylum Chordata; class Amphibia; order Caudata; family Salamandridae; genus Lissotriton; species Lissotriton vulgaris. The sequence continues at coordinate 1,286,392,041 of NC_141687.1, read as the reverse complement.
CCTCAACCCCTCACCCTCAACCCCTCACCCTCAATCCCTCACCCTCACTCACCCACACTCACCCACACTCACCCACACTCACCTTCACCCTCACTCACCTTCAACCCCTCACCCTCACTCACCCTCAACCCCTCAACCCCTCACCCTCCCTCACCCTCAACCCCTCACCCTCACTCACCCTCAACCCCTCACCCTCACTCACCCTCAACCCCTCACCCTCAATCCCTCACCCACACTCACACTCACCCACACTCACCCCCACTCACACTCACCCCCACTCACCCTCACCCCCACTCACACTCACCCCCACTCACCCTCACTCACACTCACCCTCACCCACCCTCACTCACACTCACACTCACTCACCCTCACTCACCCTCACTCACCCTCACTCACCCTCACCCTCACTCACCCTCACTCACCCTCAACCTCATGCTAAAGATTTACAAAAAACCCATTAACAATTCTAAAAGCACTAACTCTAATGCTGCGAGACCTATTGCATTTCTAATGCTTGTTCATCAGGGAGCTGGGGGAGCAGCACTAACACTTTTGAGTACGCTGAACAACTTTGGAGTAACTGGAAAAGACGCGCAAGTAATCCAGTTTACTGCCACCCCAGCAGGACCCGACAGAGGAACATCCAGCAGCTGCGCCCATACCCACCAAGCAGCACAGCCAAATGCGACCGCCAAAGGACAGTAGTTCATCGGCAAAGAAGGAATGGTCTCATGCCCGAGTAAACGAGGAGACGCAGTTGCATGCCCGACTTGGAACCCTTCTTAAAGGGCAGGCTGCAGCAGAGCGGGACTGGAAGCTGTAGTGATGTGCAGTCAGCACATCAGTGTTTCTAAGTATGCCCTATACTGTGCATCCACCCACCACTGACGTCACTGGTCGGGTGACGCAGTAATAATAAAAGTGGCCGAGGGCACGTGCTCTGGGTCAGTTGCACCCAGTACCTCACTGTGTCTGCGTAGCAATTATTTTTCCAGCATGCAGGCCTAGCGCCCGACTCTACAGAAGCCATGAGCAGTGGCGGTTTTACCATTAGGGCGTTTGGGCGTTGCCCCACCTATAATTATCAGGCAATTTATTCGAGCGGCGCGTTAGTAAAAGTTTTATAAATTAACGCGCCGCTCGAATAAATTGCCCGATAATTATTGCCCTGCGGCCGTGGTGTGTGTCATGGACTTGGACAGTATGCACTGTCTGACACTGGGTGGCGCTGGACTGACTCTGTGCCGGCACAGTGCGCACTCACTGCGCATGTGGTGTTTGCCCGGCAGGGCTTCTTTAACTAGATAACTATGTGGTTTTAAAAAAAACCACCGATTAGGGGTTTGCCTGCCTAATGCAACGTACCCCATTGCTCAAAAAACGAACGACGTTTTTTTAATGCTCAGCCCAATCCTGATGCTACTTTCTTTAGAGAGCAGCTCTCCTCTAAAGAGAGCAGCATCAGGATTGGCTACTACTGTCCCTCGTCATCGGCAAGTTGGCAGCCATCAGTCTAGGCGCCAACGGGACCCCAGAGCAGAGATGGTGCGGACCCGGTCAAGTGAAGACAAGGTAAGTTTTTTATTTTATTTATCCCCACCCCCCTGTGAGCGAGCCGTGACTGATCTATTGTGGTTGGTGTCTTAGAAGTGATGGGACAGTCTTCAAAAACATGTATATGTCCTCGAGGTACGCACTCAAACTAAAGCAGATGTCGCGATCAAATGAGTGTTATGTAACAGAAAATGGTCGAACTTTGTAAACTATATAGCCTGGGGTTCGCATCTGTAATGGTCCTGGAACTAAATTATATATCTCTGTCCAGCAGAATGCAAACAAGCTGTTATTTGTGCAACGCGGTAATGAGTCGATGCGCCATGCACTTTGGTCCTTTTGAAATATAAGCTTGTGACCCTGCTGTCTCCAATTTATTGCCCATAAATGTATACGAAACCCTGGGGATACTGTCTGCACGCGACTGCGTCTGGCAGAATCATCGCCATGTATTCATTCCCCTGTCCTCTTTGACCTTGAGTTTTCTCACTGAAGAAGCAGGGAGAAATGTACGATTCACAAAAAGAGTATTAGGGCATATCCATTTGTTACGATTAATCAGGCAACGAGTAAAGCAGCATTTCACGTGCAGCTGGGTTTCTCTGGATGTGAGGAGCTTTGGTGACTGGCGCGGAGCCCCCTAAAGGGTATGGTGACCTCATGGGTAGGAGCAGAGCAAAAAAAAACCTCTGGGGCCGAGAGAGAGCCAGTAGAAGTCTCTGGGGGGCAGGCAGTGCACGTCTCATGGGGCACGCACAGTATTATTCTATGGGGCAGGTACACATCTCCGGAAGCAGAGCAGTACTCTCGAGTGATAGGAGCATGTCACCACTTTGAAAATCTACCAGCCGCCACTGAATAGTACAGAACTTTTCGCCCCACCACTTTGAAAATCCACCAGCCGCCACTGGCCATGAGGAGGAAAGGCGAGTGGATGACCCCTACCCCCCTCTACAGCAGAGAATGAGGAGGAAGCTCTCAGCTCTACGTCATATCGGCCTGTACTGAATAGACGCGGTGGCAGCAGCAGCAGCGGAGCACTGAGCATCGGAGTGGGGGCTTGCAAAAGCGGAGGTCACGTCTCGAGGAGGCCCAAGGCAAAACTTTTACTGGCAGGACGCACAAAGAAAGAGGGGTGTGGAGGCGGGAGCACGCCTCCTCACCCCTCACACGGCAATGGTAAGGCGTGGTTTCGGGGGAAAAAGGCTGGGCAAATGGCTTGAATAAGCAAAGGTGTTGGCTGCTCATCATGCACAAAGCCGGCGCGAAAGATTTTTAAAAAGAAAAGAAAAGAAAAAAGAAAAGAAAAAAGGGGCTTCTCGTTATGGGTGGCTAAATGCGAGCGTCAATGAATACCTGAGATCGGTATGCGCTAGGCGCCGCAGCTATAGGTAGCAGTGCACTGAGGTGGGGGTTGGCAAGCAGCTGCTTGCTTTGATGTGGGTAGGGAGACTCAACAGTGAAGTGGGAGCCTCGTCCGCACACGCAGAGGTTAAAGAGCTCAGGAAATCAGACCCCTAGCCTTGCAGCCCCCCCCCCCTCCCCCACCAATTCCAAACGAAAAGGTTTCCAGCTCAGGAGCTAAGCTCGCAGGTAGATTCGCAAAATTGTGCTGATAATTCACCTTCCAAGAAAAAATAAAGCTAATACTAAAAGTGAAAAAGTTAGCAGCTAGGCAATGCTGCCCTCTTGTGTCCTTATTACCAAACACGCTTTTAAAATTAAGATTGTATCAGGAACATGTGCTTCGGTTACATTTCAATGAAAGGCCAGGAGACTGCTTGGGCTAAAAGTCGCAGCGTAGAGGGTTAAATGCCGAGAAGGGGTTGGAGCCCAAGTCTGGCATGTGGCATATGCCATGACATATGCCACAGTATGCCACATTTTGTGTCTATGTTGTTTGAGGTATAATTGTGTTATAAACCCCCTTAAGTGCTAGTTGGATATTTTTAAGATATATCTTCCATCTGGATTAAATAAAAAAAAACTTAATTTAAAAATCGATTTTCCCAAGCTGGGGTTTGAACCCTTGTCAAAAAACACTCATAGACCCTGTGAACTGCCCCTGTACCATCTGTTCTGCAAAGATTTTCTTAGCCCAAAGCCTTTGTGTCTTTCAAAAAGGGTGATGTCCCTTTTTTGTTTCCATGCTGGTTTTCTTACAGCATGCCACAAATCTACACTTGGGGGCAGATTTATGAAGGGCTTGCGCCACGTTTACACCGCCGTTGCGTGACGCAACGGCACGGAAACGTGGCGCATCCCTGCGCGCTATTTACAACGTGAGGCATCTAGGAGATGCGTCACGTTGTACAGCACTGCGCCATGAGGAGGCGTTCCTGCGCAGGGGGGGGCGTTCCTGCGCAGGAACGCCTCCTGAAAGTGGCTGAGTGAAATCTATGAGATTTCACTCAGTCACTTTCAGGGCAATGCTGCGTCAAAACCCTGCGCCTGCTTGAAGCAGGCGTAAGGCTTGAGGCAGCATTGAAAGAATAGGCCCCCCCAGAGCATTGCTGGAGCTGGGTCGCGCTTGCGACGCTACTCCAGCAATACGCCACATTTCCGGCACAGATGCGTCACGCATCTGTGCCGTTTTTGCCCCATGGTGCGCCGCATCATAAATGCGGCGCACCATGGGTGGCGTAGCTGTGGCGCACTGTGGCGCATGTTAACTGGCGCATCCCTCGGGATGCGCCAGTTAACATAAATCTGCCCCTAGATTTTCGTTATTTATAAACAAAGAGCCCTTCCTTGCTCTCATACTGGCACTAGGCCCATGCATTTAGTTTTCTTACACAACCATTCCCAAAGTCTCATTCCACACAAATTAAGGGATTTATTTCATAGCAAACCTGGCCCCCCCTTCCACGTGCCAGTGCATGTCACAAATCTCTAACATGCACTGGCTTGACTAAAAAGGACACAAATCTCACAGACACTGCTAGGAGTGATTTACAAAAGGGAATCTTTCATTTGGGTAAAATAGGAAAGAATTTAAAAATCGATTTTCTCCAGCTGGGGTTTGAACTCTTGTCAAAAAACACTCATAGACCCTGTGAACTGCCCCTGTACCATATGTTCTGCATAGATTTTCTCAGCCCAAAGCCTTTGTGTCTTTCAAAAAGGGTGATGTCCCTTTTTTGTTTCTATGCTGGTTTTCTTACAGCATGCCACAAATCTACACTTGATTTTCGTTATTTATAAACAAAGAGCCCTTCCTTCCTTCCATTCTGCCACTTGGCCCATGCATTTAGTTTTCTTACACAACCATTCCCAAAGTCTCATTCCACAAATTAAGGGATTTATTTCATGGCAAACCTGGCCCCCTCTACCACGTGCCAGTGCATGTCACAAATCTCTGACATGCACTGGCTTGACTAAAAAGGACACCAATCTCACAGACACTGCTAGGGGTGATTTACAAAAGGGAATCTTTCATTTGGGTAAAATAGAAAAAAAAATTGAAAAGAATTTAAAAATCGATTTTGCCCAGCTGGGGTTTGAACCCTTGTCAAAATACACTCATAGACCCTGTGAACTGCCCCTGTACCATCTGTTCTGCATTGATTTGCTCAGCCCAAAGCCTTTGTGTCTTTCAAAAAAAGTGATGTCCCTTTTCTGTTTCCATGCTGCTTTTCTTACAGCATGCCACAAATCTACACTTGATTTTTGTTATTTATAAACAAAGAGCCCTTCCTTCCTCCCATTCTGGCACTTGGCCCATGCATTTAGTTTTCTTACACAACCATTCCCAAAGTCTCATTCCACAAATTAAGGGATTTATTTCATAGCAAACCTGGCCCTCCCTTCCACGTACCAGTGCATGTCACAAATCTCTGACATGCACTGGCTTGACTAACAAGCATTTGCAATGCAATAGGTCTCGCATTCATGCAAGTTTGAGCTATTGGCATTGTAAATGACAATGCCTTTTATTTATGTTTTACAAAGCGAAACATAGATAAAAGGCATTGTCATTTACAATGCCAATAGCTCAAACTCGCATGAATGTGAGACCTATTGCACTGCAAATGCTTGTTTTTAGAGCGCTGTGCTTTTCACGAGCGCTACTGCCTACATGTTAATAGTATTCCACATATAAGGTCCCAAAGGCGAGACCTATTGCCTATGCCAATGCTTGTGCTGCATATGCTTGCAATAAGAAATCAAAAAATATGTAGCCATCGCACAAGCTTGTCATGGCATAGTGTTTGAATGCTGAACTGCAATAACATCGTTCAGCCAGACTCTTCAAAGACAGAAGTAATGATGAATTATTATTGTATGGGGTGCTCGACCAAGCTTATTGGCCATGTGTGATGCTTTGAAACTATCCTTGTGAAAGAATACTACAGGAGCCACTCAAAAGCAAGTGAAACTATATCCACTTACATGATGTGGAAGACTAACCACCTATTCAGTGGAGCCTTCTGATTTAAAGTTCAGCAGAGAGATAGTAAACAGTTCTCTTTCCAGTTATATGTAAAACGCTCTGTTGTCCGTGTGGCTGGGTCTGCGCTATATAAATACTACAAATAAATAAATATTAAAAGACATTGGTTTGTCTCTTTCAGGTCGATGTCAAACAATTAGCAAACCTCTATATAACGTAAACAATGCTAAAATAGAAAAGAATTTAAAAATCGATTTTCTCCAGCTGGGGTTTGAACCCTTGTCAAAAAACACTCATAGACCCTGTGAACTGCCCCTGTACCATCTGTTCTGCATAGATATTCGCAGCCCAAAGCCTTTGTGTCTTTCAAAAAGGGTGATGTCCCTTTTTTGTTTCTATGCTGGTTTTCTTACAGCATGCCACAAATCTACACTTGATTTTCGTTATTTATAAACAAAGAGCCCTTCCTTCCTCCCATTCTGCCACTTGGCCCATGCATTTAGTTTTCTTACACAACCATTCCCAAAGTCTCATTCCACAAATTAAGGGATTTATTTCATGGCAAACCTGGCCCCCCCTTCCACGTGCCAGTGCATGTCACAAATCTCTGACATGCACTGGCTTGACTAAAAAGGACACCAATCTCACAGACACTGCTAGGGGTGATTTACAAAAGGGAATCTTTCATTTGGATAAAATAGAAAAAAAAATTGAAAATAATTTAAAAATCGATTTTGCCCAGCTGGGGTTTGAACCCTTGTCAAAATACACTCATAGACCCTGCGAACTGCCCCTGTACCATCTGTCCTGCATTGATTTGCTCAGCCCAAAGCCTTTGTGTCTTTCAAAAAAAGTGATGTCCCTTTTCTGTTTCCATGCTGCTTTTCTTACAGCATGCCACAAATCTACACTTGATTTTTGTTATTTATAAACAAAGAGCCCTTCCTTCCTCCCATTCTGGCACTTGGCCCATGCATTTAGTTTTCTTACACAACCATTCCCAAAGTCTCATTCCACAAATTAAGGGATTTATTTCATAGCAAACCTGGCCCTCCCTTCCACGTGCCAGTGCATGTCACAAATCTCTGACATGCACTGGCTTGCCTAACAAGCATTTGCAATGCAATAGGTCTCGCATTCATGCAAGTTTGAGCTATTGGCATTGTAAATGACAATGCCTTTTATTTATGTTTTACAAAGCGAAACATAGATAAAAGGCATTGTCATTTACAATGCCAATAGCTCAAACTTGCGTGAATGTGAGACCTATTGCACTGCAAATGCTTGTTTTTAGAGCGCTGTGCTTTTCACGAGCGCTACTGCCTACATGTTAACAGTATTCCACATATAAGGTCCCAAAGGTGAGACCTATTGCCTATGCCAATGCTTGTGCTGCATATGCTTGCAATAAGAAATCCAAAAATATGTAGCCATCGCACAAGCTTGTCATGGCATAGTGTTTGAATGCTGAACTGCAATAACATCGTTCAGCCAGACTCTTCAAAGACAGAAGTAATGATGAATTATTATTGTATGGGGGGCTCGACCGAGCTTATTGGCCATGTGTGATGCTTTGAAACTATCCTTTGAAAGAATACTACAGGAGCCACTCAAAAGCAAGTGAAACTATATCCACTTACATGATGTGGAAGACTAACCGCCTATTCAGTGGAGCCTTCTGATTTAAAGTTCAGCAGAGAGATAGTAAACAGTTCTCTTTCCAGTTATATGTAAAACGCTCTGTTGTCCGTGTGGCTGGGTATGCGCTATATAAATACTACAAATAAATAAATATTAAAAGACATTGGTTTGTCTCTTTCAGGTCGATGTCAAACAATTAGCAAACCTCTATATAACGTAAACAATGCTAATGATCACAACGAAAAAGATTTATCTCAAATAGGCTAATTACATTAAAAACACACACACACACACACAAAGCAGCGCAGGTACAGAATGAGGGACAAATCCATGCGTCTTTCTTATGAAGAACAAAGTATTGGTTTCTTGGTAGCACATGCATCTCAAAGATTTGTGGCCAACTGCAAATGGTTGTTAATGGATGACCTCATCTAGGACTCCTTGTGAGTTCTGCAAATAAAATATTTCATAATTGCCAGCACTTGTGAAAAAAAATTGCATTATCTTGCATTCAACACCTTCAGGATTGATGACTCTTTGCTACTGACGTCCCTCCGCAGCCGTGGCAACAGCACAGTATTTCTGCCCAGTATGTATTATATTTGTATGTTTCCACCTACCAAGCAATGACTGCTCTTGGTATGAAAAAACCTATAACGACTTGAAAGTTGGCTGCACGCGCACACTAGCACTTGAACACTGCTCCACTCTTAGTTAACAGGCACACATTCTGAGGCGCCACAATGAAGATGCAACCCTCCGTCGTTTTTGAATAAGCTGAACATGTTTAAGGGCTTTCACACCGGTTCTTATTCAGGAATGTCATTAGAAAGAGACCTTTCGAGAGAGGAGTCTGCTGAACTCGGCGATTACAGCAGCCGATAGCATTTCAATGACGGAACAGAATGCCATGCACACTGTCTTACAAATCACACAAACCAGACCATTTGCTTACATAGCACATTTACCTCTCTAAGCCACACTCAAACAAGCCTATGTGGAGCTGGCACTGGGGTGCCTCGAGCTGCTGCAGCGGACCCTGGCGTCTTTAATCCACCTCGTGTTCCAGTGAGGGTGCAGCACACGTCACGAAGAGCTGACGCTGCTTTTCTAGCACTTGTCCGACCTGTCCCTTCACCTCATCGTCCACAATAACCACCTGGGTGGCAGAAGACTGACGAAGGGCACCCGGCGCGGGTCAGTCATCTCTGTTTGCAGCCTCCAGACTTTGCTATAATGCTCGCATTGTAATGACAGGGGAAAGTTAAAGCGCAGCATGCGCACGTTGTAGGAACGCCGTGAGCGTGCACATCGCTGTCCGGGCCCATGCTCAAAGACACGCTGTGAGAGTGCACATTGGCTGTCCGGCCACGCTGGGTAATGGTGATGCGACGTGTTTGAGAAGCCTAGCCACGAACTGGAACTTGTCTGGGGATGACTGCTGCACCACCATGCCAAAAAGGTGAGGCAGAGGCGGCTGTGAGTCAACTGTGGAGATTGTGAAGCTGCCGGCTGCCGGCTGCCAACTGAGCAACGACTGAGGTAGGGCCCAACCAGGAGCGTAAGGACAGGGTTTTTAAAAACGGCTATACGGAATAATTCCAGCGAGCTAGAACGTGCAGGGTGGGGTAGGTTTGCGTGCAATTAATGAAAGCTTTTAGAAAAGGACTCGAGGTAAGCGCAGGTGGAGTGCACGTGCGTGTGTCTGTGTGCAGGGGGGCTGGGTGTGCGTGTGTGTGTGCGCGTCGTTACTGCATGCGAGCCAAGCGGAAGCAGGGGCTGTGTGTGCACGTCTGAGAAGCGCGTCCACAGACCCAAATCGCTGGGTGCACCTATCTGTCTCCCTTGGGAGGCAAAACAACAACAATAGGTCTCGCTGGCGAGTCCTAAAAAGGGCACACATCTCACAGACACTGCTAGGGGTGATTTACAAAAGGGCATCTTTCATTTGGGTAAAATAGAAAAAATGGAAAAGAAATAAAAAATCGAATTTCCCCAGAGTGGGGTGGCTTGGCGCTGATGAAGTGAACAGCACAGCGTGCAAGCTCCTGTCAGCCAGCTGCCATCGAATGCCATCCTGACCCCCTGAACGGAACAGCTTCTGCAGCGCGCCCTCATAATCATACAGAGGGTGAGGTGGGTGTTGGAGATGGAGAAACCCGTCCCAAAGACCTAAAACAGGGAAATAACAAAATCTAACCATAGCCAGGAGGTGAGCCTAGATGGCAGCGCCCATGACGATGTTGTGGAAAACCCAGCCGACAGCACTAACCAAGCAGTAGTGTACAGAGACCTAGAGTGTCCCCTCCTGTCCCGCTACAAGCCCTGGAACAGGGCCTGGAGACTCCCCAGGGCCTCACCAGAGGAGCGGAGCGGTGGTGGACGCAGAACTGCTAGGGATCCCATGTGGTAGGCCTGAGCACAGAGCTTGATAATCACTGGGGAAAGCGAGCAGGGCAAATCCTGGGGAACGTGGAGCTGGTCCCCAGGAGGTGAGCGGACTGCAGCGGTATGGATGTGAGCAGCAGGGGCAGCGGCTAACAGCCTGGACAGAGGCAGAGGAGGCCTCCTCTCTCCTTCAGTGCGACAGAGCGAGTGCAGTCCTCAAGACTTTGGTGGGCGCTCGAAGGAAAGGGAGGCCCAGAGAAGCCAGGTGAGAGCGGCAGAGACAAGGGATCAGGACCACGCTTCAGAGGGGCCTGAGCATCCTGGAGACTGGGGGGCCCGAAGATGTTATGGGAGTGAGCCCCTGCAAGGCTCCTAGAAGCGCACCCAGAGCCCCAGCAGAGGCAACTGTAAATGAGAGTCCAGAGAAGCGGCAGACCTCCCCAAGTAAGCGGCAAGCAGCAACTCAGGCATTGAGACACGGGGATAAGGGCAGACGATCAGTCACACCAACAAGGAGGCCTACTATAGCGGAGTGGGCCTAGCGGCGTTGACGGGGTTGGTGAGCGGTCCTAGGGCTCGCCTATGCCAGGGACTAAATATGCAAAACAAGGGAGAGAACCCCCCAAGGCACGTGACCTCAGGGATCACGCCGGTAGAACACAGAGCCCCCCCAGGGTGACACAAGTGAAGCGGGCAAGCTAACTAGAGTGCTTGCCCGCTTGAGGTGGTGCAATCGATAACCTGAACAGTGCGAAATGGTGCTCAAGGCCAGAACATGGCATTATCTGGAGACCCTTGGCAGACATTGAGGAGAGTGGACTCAGGCCCCCACTGAAAACGTAAAGTGCACTGGAAAGGCCTGGTGAAGAGTGGCGGGAACATTAGGCATAAACAGATGCGACTAGCCTAAGTGCGAGTCAGACTACATAACAGAACGTAGAGCGCTCACCAAAAGAAGAGAACCCACGTACAACGCGACTACCTGGAGCGTCCTATGAGCACACGCTGCACCAGAAGCACCGCAGATCAAGAGGACACGATGGGGAAGATTCCCCCAAAAAAGGACAGATAAGAGGCCCCAACCGAAAAATCAATGAAGGAGAGGAGGAAGAGCCAACCACAGGCAGAGAACTCTGGAGATCCTTCGCTGCAGGACATTCAACAGGCCATCACCTCTAGTGAGCGCCTGGCAACCAAAATCGACTTGCTGGGTCTAGATTTGGACCTGCTCAGAGAAGATCACAAAATGTTGGCAGACCGCGTTAAGACAAACGATGGCCAATTATCCGAGACTCTGCCGGACATAGTCATAATGAAGCAACGATTAGCGGCGCTTGCACATTGGAATTCCAAGCCGAATACTTTGCGAGGAAGCAACCTTAGAAACATAGGTCTAACGGAAAAAATAGAAGCCGGAACATGATAGACTACCAGGAAAGATGGCTGCAAGAGGGAGTAGCGCCAGACGGCCTATCGAGCTTCTTCGCCCTGGAGAGGGCGCATGGAGTCCCTGCAAAACCACCTGTACCAGGAGCGCCACCGCGGGTGGTGATAGCGCAGCTCCTCCATTACAGGGACAGGGACCACTTCCCAGATTTTTACCGGGAGGAACAAAGACATAGAGGATCCTACCGGGAGAGAACATCACCCGAGGCCGGCGAGCCTTGAGAAAGACTCTAGCCCCCACGCAAGAAGAGGCACAGCTTGCGTGCCGAACCGCGATCCAGATGGTGGCATTGATCAGTGGTACAGAGAGAAGCCCAACACCCCCTAGGAGCAGAGAGACTGCAGCATATTTTGGCATGGAACAAGGGTCCAGTGACTCAGAGGCACAGAGTGTGGCACTCTCAGACGTAAGAAGGGCGATTAGAGGACCGAGAAATAAGTATAATTAGCATATACACCCCATTGCAGAACAACCAGCCTTCTTCGCAAGACTGAATCACTGCCTGATGCAATATCTGATGGGCAATATCCTAGTAGGAGGCGACTTTATTAGTGTGGACAACACGCTCCTAGATAGATTTCACCCTCCACTGTGAAATTCCCAAGCAGCGCGCATCTTGCATGCGTTCACCACCTGGAGACAGAGTTGGGGACGGATAGATGCCTCGAGGACCTTACACCCCCAAGATAGAGACTACTCCTATTTCTCTGCGGTGCATGAGGCACATGCGTGACACAACACTTTCTTATGTGCAGCAGAAATCCAACGCCATGATGTTGCTACGGAATATCTTGCATTCACGATATCAGACGACAACCCAATGGTCCTGTCCGTGAGATGAAGGCAGCCTGTATCAACGATCCCCACATAGAGGCTCCGCCTGGACACCCTGGAAGACCAGGTCTTCTGAGAAGAGATTAGGGAGGAGATAGCGCACTACTTTGAGGCCAATGCGGGGATGGCCTCTTCGCCGAATGCAGAGTGGGGCGCTTTTAAGGTGGTCCTGGGGGGCCAATGTATAACACGTACAACCGGGGTTAGGCACGTCATCCTGGGAGAAGTAGAGGGAGCAGAGACAACCCTTAGGGGACGGGAATGTACAAGACCAGAACACCCTGGCCTTCAGCATGCAGTTTTAGAGGCCAAGGAGAAGGGGGCAAGACAGAGAGACTTAGATGCTTCGACTATAAGAACTATCTAGAGAGCACCCATGCAGAGCAGGACAAATCGGGATCACGACTGGTGTGGTTGCCAAACTCGGTGAGCAGGAGCCTGCCGCTGGTGGAAATAGAGGATGAGGAAGGGATCAGGCACTATATGCAAGCGAAGATTAATGAGGTCTTCGCCCACTACTATGTAAAGCTATGCAGAAGATTGCAAGAAGGTGAACATGCGTAAGAAAGGGAATACCTCGCAGGGCTGCAGATGATGAGGCTGAACCCTGAGGAGGCAGAAGAGCTAGGAGCGGACATTACACAGCAGGAGGTACGAGACACCATCAAGGGCATGGCAAGGAATAAGACCCTGATCACGGACGGCCTACCGGCGGAATTCAATGCAACCTATGTGGAGGAGCTGGCCCCCCCAACTGGTCACAGTGTACCAAGAGGCTTGGGAAGCAGACATACTGCCAGAGAGCACTAGTGAGGCCCTCATAATTCCAGTACCTCATCCAGGGAAAGAGCCACACAACTATACAGCCTCTAAACCTTTATCCATGCTAAACATGGATTACAAAATCCTAAGCAAGGTCTTGGCAATGCTCCTTCTCCTCCACGTACCCAAATTGGTCCATGCAGACCAAACAGGGTTTATCCCGGGGTGGAATACGGCCATAAATATCAGACTACTCCTAGCTGTCATGGGCTCCAATGAGTACGACAGGCAGGAAGCGGCGGTGCTCACGGGAGACATAGAGAATTTATTTTTGACATTTATAGAGCGCGAACAAATGCCCGTAGGCGTCTCAGCCTTTGATAGCATTGAGTGTCTCCACCTCTGCGAAGTACTGACCAATATGGGGCTGGGAGGAAGATTTCTGGCATGGGAGTCGCTACTGTACACATCCCCCACGGCCCAGGTGCGCACAGGGAGGACCTTCTAACCCAGACAGGGGGTGGAGAGGGGTATGAGGCAGGGATGCCCCTGGAGTGCAGGACAAGGAGTGGCCAGGGCTATAACAGCCTGGGGACAGGAGCGGTACAACATTTCATAGTCCTGTATGCAGACAACCTCTTGCTGTTCCTCAGTGACACAACAGGTGAATTGAGAGGGGCGCTGGGCATGCTAGTCAGGTTCGGTACCATATCTGGCCTCAAAGTTAACTGGTGGAAATCCAGCTTATATCCTATGATGCACAATGCCCTTTTGCCACTTCTCACTGAACTAGAGAAATTGAAATGGGAGCCCAGCTGCCTGAGGTACCTTGGAGTCAAAATATATCACAGCTCAGCAGAGTTCCTAGAGGGTAACGTGGGTAGAGTGATAAGATCAGTGAAGTCTGCAATGGAATTCTGGGGAAAGCTGCCGTTATCTGTAACTGGACGGGTAGCAATATTAAAGATGGTAGCACTCCCGTGACTATTGTATTACTTCGGGGATCTCCCAGTGTGGATCCCAAGAGCAATATTCAAAGACCTTGACTCACTGATCACGTCATTTATCTGGGGAGCGGAACGCAGAAGAGTACCGTTGACCTCCTTACAGCGCTCCATAGTGGAGGAACCAATGTAAAAACAACAATTGATGGACAGAATTTTGCACAATGGCAAAACATTCACCCCCAGTCACAGATCTGTGTTTAATCCATCGTTATTTTGCTCATCACACCACCCCAGTTCAGACATGCCCATATGCAATTCAGTCTTGACCCTGTGCCTCATGGAAACAGTCCAGCTCGAACTGCTAAGCCATGTTTTCCCTGGACAGGAATCAAGCATCCTAGGATGGAGGGAGGCCTAGCCGTCCCTGACTGATATTAAATAGGTGCCCAGTTGTGCTGGCTGATCCAATGGCTGTTGGCGGAACGTACTCCAGAGAGGAAACGGTACCCGGCTGTACCAGATGCTACAGCCCTAGCGATGATCCTGCTACGGGTGCGACAGAACGCATAAGAAAACACAATGGAAACCGGGGTGGTGGTGCGCTGCTGGGCTAGATACCTGAGACGGGTAGGCGCCAAGATTCCCTACTCCCCGGACCTACTTATCACAGGACTAAGCTGTCTGCCACAGGGAGAGCACTGGACGGGGTTGGAGGACTGGAAAGGGGCAGGCCTGAAAGTGAAAGGGGACATATACCAAGATTCTACACTGCTCCCATTCTAAGTATTACAAGCAGCATATGACTTACCGGGAGGCCAGTTCCTGAAGCATGGGGCCCTTACCAGAAGAATTTGAAAACACTGGGGAGTGGGAGGCATGGAGCCCTGAGCAGTAGCCTGATGTAGATATTTTGCGCTATCAGCGGGGAGGATCAAGACAGTCTCCTGCCTCTACAAGGTAATCAGGGAAGACATGCAAAGGTCGTTAGAGTGCTTGCGTTTACAGTGGGAAGAAGACCAGGGGAAGCAGATCCCAGACGTGGTGTGTGACAAGATCCTAGAGCGCACCCTGCACAATTTAAATTAATCAATTTTTACATGCTGCATAGAGTGTACCTCACCCAATCCCGCATTAGGGGATATTTTGGGACGGAGACAGCTTCATGCCCAAGATGTGGAGAGAGGGAGGCACATATAATTCATATGTTATGGTGCTGCCCCACACTACAATCCTTTTGGGAGGAGATAAGGCAAGTGGTGGGTGATCTCATTGTCAAAGAGCTCCCACAAGCTCTGGACCACTTCCTGCTGGGATGGTTCCCACCTACGGCCAAAAACAAGACGAATAGGAAGTTTGAAGACCTGGCCTATGTTCTGGCCAAAAGAGAGATAGCCTGGACTTAGAAGGCATCGGGGGCGGATTGCTTCCTGGGAAAAAGAACACGAAAAGTGGGTGGGAGCAGAAGGTAGACTACTGCTCAGGGAGGCCAGTCAAGGGATTGGTAAAATTGATAGGTCTAGGGCATGGGAAAACCTAGCGAGTGAACTGACGGCAGATAGACAAGATAATAGTGGGAAGGGCTCCTGTCAGCTGGCGACGCCGGAAAGGGAAAGAGAGAGAGGTGAGCTCCTGGAACAGGGACAATAGGCATCACATCACAATGAAACTAAAAGACTAACTCATGAGAACCCAACAATACCTAGGGATTACATTATGACCACTTCAGCGCAACTCAAGGGGAGACTTTTATGTTAATAGGGGTGTTGAACTAAATACACCAGAGAGTAATAATCTTGCGTAAAGTATACTGGATATGATATGAATAATGTTTATGTATGTCAATGATGTCTTAAAAACTCAATAAAATCTGGTTGTAAAAAGAAAAATTGAATTTCCCCAGCTGTGGTTTGGACCCTTGTCAAAAATCACTCATAGCCCTTGTTAGCTACCATTGTACCATCTATATCTATCTACATGCATTTGCTATGCCCAAAGCTTTTGTGTCATGGAAAATGGGTGCTGTCCTTATTCCATTTTCAGGTCATGTTGCTTTTACATGCCACAAATCTACACTTGATTTTTGTTATTTATAAACAAAGACCCCTTCCTTTCTCTCACTCTGGCACTTGGCCCATGCATTTATTTTTCTTACACAACCATTCTCAAAGCCTCATTCCACAAATTAAGAGATTTCTTTCATAGCAAACCTTGCCCTCCTTCTACATGCCACAGCATGTCACAAATGTCTGACATGCACTGGCTTGACTGAAAAGGCCACAGATCTCAGAGACACTGATATGGGTGATTTACATGGGAAATCTTTCATTTGGGTGAAATAGAAAAAAATGGAAAATAATAAAAAAAATATATATTTTCCCAGCTTGTTGAAAAGCACTCATACCCACTAAGAGCTACCACAGTACCATCTATTGTCCTAAAATAATATTTTGGCCCAAAGCCATTTTGTCATGGAAGGAGTGTTTCCATCCCTCTTCTATTCCTATGTAGTTTTGTTTTTACATGCCACAAATTCTATGTCATGACCGGAGGCTCTGATTATGCTTCTCATTTCTTTACTACTAATTTCAGCAGCCATTCACAATAAGGTAAAACACAAACTACATAACCCATGTTTCCCTGTACCTCCCATGTCACATGCTCCAATTATATATGAGCTACCCATATAACTGTAGACGTCACCATTTTGTGTCCTCTTTCTTTGCTGCTTCGCAGCCAGATAAGTGCAGTTTAATTATTTAGGCTTGTACTGCCGTAATTATAGATATCTCATATCTCTATCACATAGAATGTTTCTTTTCTATATGCTTGTTATGCCGTAATTATAGGTATTTCATACCTCTATTTGCTGTGAATGTCATGCTTTCTACATGTTGCAGTTCTATGAGGGCAGGAGTGGTAAGGTTACCAATCACCCACTGCGTGCGCTACATCGCTGGGTCACTGCCTTCATTTTTTGAATACTTACGGCGGTCGGACTCCTATGCTGCTTGCTGCCTCAGTGGAGCAGGTAGTGGACAGCGCACGTCTCGCTGATGTGTGCAGCATCTTTTACTTGTGAACAAGGACCACACAATACGCAGGTGCAGAAATCGAATGCGACACAGGGATATTGATCAGCGCGTTGGCTGGCTTTTTCTACATACAACGTGACCCGTCTCTCTATGTGGTGGCAGGGGTGAATGTTCCCATAAGCCCTTTCTCACTAGTGTGTGCAGGGCTTTATACATTTGCATAGGCTCTGAATAGAGTGGGTTTTTTGGTGCAGGCAGCTCCCTTCACATTTAAATTAAGGCACGATCTTTGGCCTGGCAGGGTGTTTTCTACTCCCCCCTTACTCTCTTAACTCCCAGTAAATTGAGTATGCATGCAGAGAGAATTGTACAATGGATGGGATCCCTATATGGTGGAGGAAGACATCTACTATGAACAAGGTGATGACCAGCTACAGCTGGATTTTGTGGATGCACTGGACTGCGCTGTACAGCAATCTGTGAATAAGGCCCTAGTACGGGCACTAGGTCCCTTCACGGGCAGCTGTGTCAGTTTGCATGCCAACAAGGCTGGCAACCCCAACTTCCTCTGGCCAACAATGAGGTGGGCCCATCAAAAAAGAGCAAAGTCAAGAGTAAATCACAGCCAGAGGTACATGGAGATGCTTTTGAACAGCTAAGGCATAGGAGAGACACTGAACACTATTATAGCGCCATCCCACAGGGAGAGTCCGCTCAGTCTCACATCTCACAGTACGCAGAGGCCCTAGACTTAGACTGCTCTTCAAACACTGAAGACAGTGATGAGGGTGAGAAGACGCGACCCAGTAAGAGGAAATGGGCTCCAGTCCATACCCCTCGGGTGCTCCAATTTGAGCCCAATGAAGTAATTCACCCCAGGGAGTCAATTTATTTATTTTTATTTATTTATGAAGTTTTATATAGCGCAAACAGGATCCTGAAGGATATTTGAGTGCTTTACAAGAAGGATGAGGACGGAAGGAGGGTAATACATACAATAGCGACCTTAAGTAGGAATAAAAGCAAGAATAATCACATAATTACGAGAAGAATAGGTCAAAGTAGTGTAATACAGTAAGCAGGTACATAGCAGACTAAACAGGGGGCACACTATGAGATTAAGAAGAGCATCATCCAAAGATGGTCCAATGTTTGTATGATCAATGATGTAGTGCAGGTGACCGTAACCCAATTAAGGTAGGAATTTGTTTATTAAGAATCTTTTGACTTCCCGTTTGAAAGCAACCGCTGAGGAGATTCTGCGTATTTCCGGTGGCAGAGAGTTCCATATCTTTGGGGCGGCACCGGAGAAGGCTCTCCGGCAAGTTCTCTTTTTCCTAAAGATTTGAGGTTTCAAGAGGAAAGTGTTCATGCTTCTTGAGGCTCTCCCCCGCAGGATAATTCAAGTTTTTGCGTTAGGTACCAGGGAGTTTTGAAGTGTAGGGCTTGGTGCGCCAGAGCGGCAATCTTGAACTGGATTCGAGCTTCATAGGGTAACCACTTAAGAGATTTTAGGACTGGGGATATGTGCACATTTCGTTTAGTACCAGTAACCAGTCTGGCCTCAACTTCAGTGATGCCCTTAGTGGAGCCATGGTGTATTAGGGAAGGCCACAGAGCATAGCGCTGCCATAGTCTGATCTCGGTAAGACGAGCGTTTGAACTACCTGCTTGAAATCCGTTTGTGGAAGGAATGGTTTGATATTTCTAAGTGTCCTCATCAAGTGATTTGTTCCTCTACATGTTACTGATATGATTATTCATGTTCAGGTGCTTGTCCAGGGTGATTCTGAGAGACTTGGCTGAGCCTATAATGAGGGGGGTGCAGTTGAAAGCCGTGAGGTGATTCATTCAATGGTCTAGTTTGGGGATGTGGTTCGTAGGAGAGATGAGAAGGAATTCAGTTTTTGAGATGCTGAGCAGGAGATGGTTCTCAGTTAACCAATTTTGAGTATACGATAGGGTAGAGTTGAGTGAGATGATGTTATCTGAGGGGTAGATTTTCAAGTAGAGTTGTGTATCAACCCCATTCTTATATATAAGAGATTGTTCATGAAATTTAGTGAGTTTGCTAATGGTTCCAGGAAAAGGTTGAAGAGTATAGGAGATAGGGAGGACCCATAGGGTACACCCATGAGAACTGGGGAGGTCTGGGAGAGAGAGTGGTTTGCCTTAACTCTTTGTGATCTTTGGTGGAGGAAGGACGAGAACCATTGTAATACCCTACCAAAGCCCATCTTGTTCTTTAGAATGGATAGGAAGTTGTCGTGATTGACCGTTTCGAATGCGGAGTAAAGGTCGAGGAGGATTAGGAGGCAGAATTCCTTTTGGTCAAGAATTTTTAAAATGTCATCCATAACGTGAGTGAGAGCCGATTCAATGCTGTGCCCCTTCTGAAAGCCAAATTGACGCTGGTTCAGGAGTTTGAAATTCTCAGCGGCCGCTCCTCACGCAGCTCCCTGCCCTGCCCGAGACTGGTATTGTTGCACTTGACTGATAAACTGCTCCTCACCTTTTAACAATAACTGCGCTTCCGATTTCACTGCTCCTGCAACCATCTATGTGCCTGAATGCAATAGGATTGTAGCGCTTTCCCTGATTGCAATTGTAGCGTAGCGCTTTACCATTGAGCTGCGCTTTCATCGTTATATGCGATTGTACTTTGCTGCCTCACCTGCGTGTGTAATTTGGGCCTGTGTTGATTAATTTCTGCCTTTGCTAAGCGTTTTGGGGGTCACGGTATTGCTGCGTTTGGCTGTTGACTCGCTGCCATTTTGTTGTTGTTGATTGTGCCCCCCAGCCCGGCCCTCACCTAGATCCCGCCTCCCAGCTGCCCCTCCCTCCCACAGATCGTTTAGGCTATACTGTACTGAGATAGCGCTGTGACCGCCCTGTGCTCCACAGAAGCGGCCGCTCCTCACGCAGCTCCCTGCCCTGCCCGAGACTGGTATCGTTGCGCTTGACTGATAAACTGCTCCTCACCTTTTAACAATAACTGCGCTTCCGATTTCACTGCTCCTGCAACCATCTATGTGCCTGAATGCAATAGGATTGTAGCGCTTTCCCTGATTGCAATTGTAGCGTAGCGCTTTACCATTGAGCTGCGCTTTCATCGTTATATGCGATTGCACTTTGCTGCCTCACCTGCGTGTGTAATTTGGGCCTGTGTTGATTAATTTCTGCCTTTGCTAAGCGTTTTTGGGGTCACGGTATTGCCGCGCTTGGCTGTTGACTCGCTGCCATTTTGTTGTTGTTGATTGTGCCCCCCAGCCTGGCCCTCCACCTAGATCCCGCCTCCCAGCTGCCCCTCCATCCCACAGATCGTGTAGGCTATACTGTACTGAGATAGCGCTGTGACCGCCCTGTGCTCCACAGAAGCGGCTGCTCCTCACGCAGCTCCCTGCCCTGCCCGAGACTGGTATCGTTGCGCTTGACTGATAAACTGCTCCTCACCTTTTAACAATAACTGCGCTTCCGATTTCACTGCTCCTGCAACCATCTATGTGCCTGAATGCAATAGGATTGTAGCACTTTCCCTGATTGCAATTGTAGCGTAGCGCTTTACCATTGAGCTGCGCTTTCATCGTTATATGCGATTGTACTTTGCTGCCTCACCTGCGTGTGTAATTTGGGCCTGTGTTGATTAATTTCTGCCTTTGCTAAGCGTTTTTGGGGTCACGGTATTGCCGCGTTTGGCTGTTGACTCGCTGCCATTTTGTTGTTGTTGATTGTGCCCCCCAGACCGGCCCTCCACCTAGATCCCGCCTCCCAGCTGCCCCTCCCTCGCCCCACCCCCCCTCCTCTATCCACATATGACAGATGCATACGCGCGCAGCGTTCACACGCAGCGGTCGCGCCCCATGCGCGCCGAAGGTGCGCCAAAGGTAAGCCCGTCTACGCCAGTCCGCGCCTGGACGGCGTCCAGCGCCAAACCCCCTGGCCCCCACAAACCGCACTCCTCCCGCATAACGTATGACGCCGCCACCCTCTTAGCCCTTAACCCCAGACGCTCTCCACAATGCTATGAAGCTGCCCCAGGACGTACCCATGGTCCCTTCGCCTGTCACTCCTGCAAGTTCGCCTGCACCAAGACCCACGCCAAACCCACTTCCTCCAGACACAACTCCGACTCTAAACACCTGAAGTGCATCCTGCTGAACACCCGCTCGGTCCACAAACACGCCACTGAACTCTGGGACCTACTCGACACTGCGTCACCGGACATCGCCTTCCTTACAGAAACCTGGATGAACGCATCATCAGCACCCGACATCACCATAGCCATCCTGGACGCTTACAAGATCATTTGAAAAGACCGCACCAACCAAACAGGAGGAGGCATCGCCATCGTCCATAAGAACACCATCAGAATCACGACCAGCTTCGACAATAACCTTGCAACCGCCGAACACCTCCACTTCCAGATCCACACCGACCCCAGGACCACACTTAGAGGCACCCTCATCTACAGACCACCAGGAACCCGTAAACAATTCAGCGAAGACATCACTGATTTCATCAGCCCACATGCCCTCCCCTCCGAGAACTACATTCTACTGGGAGACTTCAACTTCCACCTAGAAAAGAAAAACAACAGCAACACCACCACCCTCCTGGACAACCTGGCCAATCTCGGACTCAAACAACTCGTTGACACCCCCACCCATGTAGCCGAACATTAGCTCAACTCTATCTTCACCTCCTGCAAACACATCTCCTTCGATCACACCACAGCTCTCCATTGGACGGACCACAGCTGCGTTCACTTCAGCTACAAAACTACCTTGATCCACAATCCCCCACAACCTATTCCTCGGAGAAACTGGAACAAAATCACCACCGACCAACTCTTCACATCTCAACCAAAACCCTCCCACCCTCTCATCGGACCCAAACGAAGCTGCCACCAAACTCAAGCAATGGATCACTCACAGCGTTGACGAATTAGCGCCCTTGAAAAACCACCAAACCAAACAGGGTAGCAAAAAGGCCCCCTGGTTCAACGATGACCTTAAGAAATCCAAGAAACTATGCCGTACTCTCGAGAAAACATGTAGAAAAAACCCAACCACTGACAACCTGACCACCTAGAGAGGTGTGGCTCACTGGTTAGAGGCGGCAGATCCGGAGGCTGAGAACGGCCTGGGACCAGGGTTCGATTCCCGACGCGGCAGGGTCGAGGACCAGGGTCAGCGGACTGATAATTCTCGCCTCGGTGCCCACTTTGGGCAGTGATCACACTCGGTAACTCTGGGCATTAAGCTTGCCTCATCTCTACAACGGCCCCCCACAGACGCCGGGGATGCCTGGCTTCACCTTGGAGATACCCAGCATGGGACCATCTCACAGGGAAAGCCAGGACGGGTTCCCCAGTGGTCATTCGCGCCAGGATACTCCGGTAGTAATTGAGCGCGCTACAAAACACCTTACATTACATTACATTACCTTCAAGGCAGCCACCCGCAAACACCACCAATTGATCCGATCCACCAAGAAATCAGCATTCAAGGATCGACTCGACAACAACGCCCATAACAGCAAGGAACTTTTCAACATCGTAAAAGAATTTACCAACCCCACCGCAGCCTCAAACGACATTACTCCCTCCCAAGTCCTCTGCGATTCGTTATCCTCTTTCTTCTACAACAAAATCGCCGACATACATAACAGCTTTAAGAACATTTCCAAAGAACAGCCCACTCCACCCACCTCAGAACCTAAACCGCTCTCTAGCAACCTCAGCGCCTGGAACCCAATCACCACTGAAGACACCATCTGCCTAATGAACTCCATCCATTCAGGTTCGCCAACCGACCCCTGTCCCCACCACATTTTCAACAAAGCAGACACCATCATCGCACCCCACCTCCGTGATGTCATCAACTGCTCCTTCAACTCTGCTACCTTCCCAGCAAGCTGGAAACACGCCGAACTCAGCGCTCTCCTGAAGAAACCCACAGCAGACCCCGCTGAACTTAAGAACTACCGCCCCATCTCCCTCCTCCCATTCCCTGCCAAAGTCACTGAGAAAGCCGTCAATAGCCAGCTCTCCGCCTTCCTTGAATCCAACAACTCCCTCGACTCCTCACAATCCGGCTTCCAAGCCAAACACAGCACCGAAACCGCCCTCATTGCAGCGACAGACGACATCCGATCGCTACTGGACAACGGAGAAACAGTTGCCCTCATCCTACTCGACCTCTCCGCCGCCTTCGACACAGTCTGTCATAGCACCCTCATACAACGCCTCAGCAACGTCAGAATACAAGGGAAAGCCTTGGACTGGATCATCTCATTCCTCGCCGGGAGAACCCAGAGAGTCCGACTCCCCCCATTCAAATCAGAGGCCACCGAAGTCATCTGTGGAGTACCACAGGGATCATCACTCAGTCCCACCCTCTTCAACGTTTACATGAGTCCACTCCCATCCATCGCGCGACAACACAACTTCAACATCATCTCCTACGCTGACGACACCCAGCTGATCCTCTCCCTCACCAAAGACCCTAACACCGCCAAAACCAATCTCCATGAAGGCATGAAATAAGTAGCCGAATGGATGAAAAACAGCCGCCTGAAACTTAACTCGGACAAAACGGAAGTCCTCATCCTAGGGCCATCCCCCTCTGCCTGGGACGACTCACGGTGGCCATCGGCCCTGGGCACAGCACCCACACCCACAGACCACGCACGTAACCTAGGCTTCATCCTAGACTCCTCCCTCTCGATGACCAGACAAGTCAACGCCGTCTCATCCTCTTGCTTCAACGTACTTGGTATGCTCAAAAAAATCTTCCGTTGGATCCCCACCGAAATAAGAAAGACTGTCACCCACGCACTGGCCACTAGCCGACTGGACTATGGTAACACCCTCTGCGCCGGAACCACAGCCAAATTACAGAAAAAACTCCAACGCATCCAAAATGCATCAGCCAGACTCATATTGGACATCCCTCGCCAAGCCACTTGAAAGACCTCCACTGGCTTCCCATCAACAAGAGAATAACGTTCCATCTCCTCACCCACGCACACAAGGCCCTCTACAAACTAGGACCCGAATGCCTCAACACACGACTGTCCTTCTACACACCCACCCGCCAACTAAGATCCTCCAATCAAGCCCTCGCCGCAGTCCCGCGCATCCACAGATCCACCATGGGAGGAAATCCTTCTCCTACCTGGCGGCCAAGACCTGGAATTCTCTCCCCACTCACCTCCGCCTCACACAGAACCACATCTCCTTCAGAAAGGAACTTAAAACCTGGCTATTCGATAAATAATGCACCCCCTCCCACAAGCGCCTTGAGACCCTCTGGGTGAGTAGTGCGCTATACAAATTCCCGAACTTGAATGTGAGCACAAAGTTGGGTTTATACGCATTTTTCTTGGAGTTTGGCTAGGGTGGGGATGTTGGAGATAGGGCGTTAGTTATTGAGGTCAGCATTATCTGAGTTTGTTTCTTTTAGTATCGGTCATACCTGAGCTACTTTTAGACAATCTGGGATCATACTTTGTGACAGTGAAGCATTTACAATCCTTGTTCGGGTAGGAATGAGAACTTTCTTGATTTCTTTGAAGATGGCCAGGGGCAGGGGGTTGCTGAAATGGTTAGAAGGGTTGATATTCTGAAGAATCTTGTTGATGTCTTTTTCACTGAAAGGGGTAAAGGTGCCCCATGATGCATTGCTCTTGGTGACCAGACTGATAGGTTTGCGGTTTTCTAAAAGGTCAAGGGGTGGAACAGACCCGGAGGATGGCAGAAGCAGATTCTTGGAGGCGAGTTCAATTTTGATAAGCCTTGATTTATCAGTAAAGAAAGCAGCCAGTTTGTCGCATGAGGGTGGACTGCCTCCGGTAGGGTGGGTTCCCCCTTCAGGGGTTGCGGAATACCTTCATACCCATTTATGGCAAAGCTTTGTTAAAGAGGTACATGCATGCCTCCACATGGAGTGCCCCCGCCCAGACCTTGCGGGTAAGGTTGTAGACATGCCAGAGGTACATCCTATCATGGTCACTTTTATGAAAAAATACGCAAGGGATCTAAAAAAGGGCCTGGATCGCTCAAGTCAGATGTGCTTGACCTGACAGGAATCTTGACTAAGATCTTAGACTTAGCATACTAAGTCAAAGAGTTCAACTCCCCAGTAAGTACTGACGATCTGATTGGCTGGGCTCAGTAAGCAGTCTGCATGTTAGGAAACGCTAACAGCACCATGTCTATGGCCCGCCGGAGATCTATCCTGATGAGAATAGATCCTAAACTCAATGATCTATCCAATGCGTAAGCCAGCCCAATTGCCGACAGCCTATTATTCGGGGCTCCTTTGTTAAGGAACAGTCCAGATTTTGTGCCACCTACTCGACTATATACAAGGTCCAAATGGCGCTAAAAAGAGTATTCTGGAGAGACCTTTTTGTCAGGGCCGGGTGCCATGGAGGGTGTGCTAGGCTGTGGAACCCTCCAAAGCTCTCAACAAAGCTACTATGCCTACGGCAAAGGTGGTTGGTGTAGAGACCAACCAGATCCCACATTCTATCCCACTCAACCCAGAGGTCGACCACCCCAGATTCTGCCACAGATCCGGACACAAATGCAATCAAGGACACAAGATTTACTGGTATGAGTTATTCCCTTCCTAGAAGTGATATTTGGAGGAAGAGTGTCGCTATTCACCACAACTGTAAATGCATATCCATGGACCCATGTGTACTGGAGACCAATCAGGGCTTCAAACTGGAATTTTAAGAATCTCCAACTCAGTCTGGCCCCCCAAGACAAATGTATTTTTTCCAAACACAACAAGTTTTTATATTAAAACTCTCCTAGACAAAGGGGCAATATGCCTGACAACTCCACAACCCAAAGGGTTCATGAGACCCATCTTTCTGTTTGAAAAGAAGGGCAGAGGTCAATACTAGTCCTAAACCTCAAAGATTTCAATGTCTGGATATGGTACTGACATTTCTAAATGGAAGAAATTCTCTTGCTAAGAGATATTCTACAGGAATGCTACTGGATGGTCAGTCTGATCCTGGAGGATGCCTACCTCTCCATCCCCATATTCCCACCTCACAGATGGTTTCTACAGTTCATATGACAAGGACAGTGCATGAAATTCAAATCCCTTCCATTCGGTCTCTCGTAGGCCTTTGATGTTTCACTAAATTGATGAGACCAGTCGTAGAAGCACTGAGGGCTTGAGGAGTATGTCTAATTGACTAGACAACCTCCTGTTGATGGCCCAGGACCTTCAGACACTCAGGACTCATCTATCATGGACTATACAACTTCTTCAGAAGCTGGGATTCCTGATCAACTCCCAGAAGTCAGTCCTGTTGCCAGTCCAGCAAATGGCATTTCTGGGTTTCCAGATAAAATCAGCCTGAGCACAATTGCTCCTTCCAACCCAAAAGACTTGCAATATCAAGAGGGAATTGAGGTCTGCGTTGTCCAAACAGACTGTATCATTGAGGTAGATTGCCAGAATCATGAGACTCCTGGCCTCATCGATGCAAGCCATATTTCCAGGCCCCCTCCATTACAGAACCCCTTCAGATATTAAAAATCCTACTGTTGCATATGTCATATTGTTTATGGTTGTACTGTTTCTTTAACATGCTTTTGCATATGGTTTTCCATTGAAATCCCTGTTGCTATGGAGCATGTATGTTCTGTGTTCCAAGCGGAGAAGTTTGGCAGTTGCTGTTGGGAGCAGAAGTGATACTGTGTTCCTCTTCAATAAATCTATTATTTTTTATAATTTTGGGACTTATTTCTTACACCTACTCTTCTGGAAGGGTCTATCTTACACAGAACAAGTCCCACTGATGGGCAAAGCCAGAACAGAGATAACATGGTGGTTGGACCACATGGAATCCTAGAATGGTCGAGCCATTTTCAGCACCTCGCTAGAAATAGGGATCGAATTGAAGGCCAGCCGGTTGATTTGGGGAGTGAGGTGTGGGACGATGTCAACAGGGGATTGGTGGTCGGAGGAGGAGCTCAGGCTCCACATAAATTGCCTGGAACTCCTGGCAGGCTCTTTCGCTATCAGAAGTCTCT
The DNA here is from genome assembly GCF_964263255.1 of Lissotriton vulgaris. NCBI lineage: Eukaryota > Metazoa > Chordata > Amphibia > Caudata > Salamandridae > Lissotriton > Lissotriton vulgaris. Next base: position 1,286,364,980 of record NC_141687.1, on the reverse strand, counting down.
CCCCGACAAAGACAGACTATTAATTCTTACTGAGAATGGACAACATCTCAGCAGTCTGCTACGTCAACAAGACGAGATTGCCAAAGACTTCTGTCCCTTCTGACTTTATCATCTCATCTCCCTCATAGTGGAGCATCTACTACGCAAGAGGAACACCATAGCCGATTGGAACTCCAGACACTTACAAGATTTCAGCGACTGGAAACTGAATCGCTCAGTTTTTCAAGCTCTGGACAGATTGTGGGGCCCGTGTGAAATAGATCTGTTTGCATCATGACTCAATCCGCAACGGGCACATTTTTTGAGCTTGCGCCGAGATCCAGATGCCCAGGCGACAGATTAATTTATCCAGGACTAGGATCAGTTCCGAGGCTATGCCTTCCCCCCATTCCTCATGATTCCCTGTGTTCTGTCACAGATCAGTTGGCAAGGAGCAGAATTCATTTTGGTGACACCTTACTGGAGAGCGCAACCTTGGTTCCCAGTACCTCTAACTCTAGCGAGTGCGCCTTCAGTTCTACTCCCAGTTCAGCCAGATCTCCTCCTAGACCCGGAAGGTATTCCTAACCCATTGAATCTATCAAGTCAACTCAAGCTGATGGCTTGGATGGTTTCAGGCAAAAATAGCATACCCAAGGCATTTCACAGCAAGCTGCATCCTTCATCAGGCAGGCCTGGCCAGGTAACACCCATAAAATATATTCTTTAGCTCAGAGGAGATGGTGTGCTTGGTGCAACATATGGAGTGTTGATCCCGTGGGGGCACAACATTTCTATCAGAACTAGGATCTTCAGGTTTAGTATACCAAACAGTTCATAACTTCAGATCAGCAATCTCCGCAGGACTGCTCACAGTAGAGGGTAAACTATTAGATGACCAACCTCTAGTCTGCAAATGGATAAAAGGTATCCGTATGGCCAACCCTCCGAGACCCAAGTATACACCCATTTGGGGCGTGAATGTTGTTCTCAAATTCTTGGAGCAATGGCCTGCAAACAAATACTTGTCGTGCAAACAGCTTTCGGGCCAAGCTGACAATGTTATTATGTCTGATATTTTGTGGCTAACAGTCTTGAAAAGTAAAAGTGTTTTTGAGGCATGCAAAATACATAAAAAATTGTGGCAGAAGCTATACAGAAAGAGTTTGTGAGAAACATATTTATGGGACTGGTCTAAGAATGAAAGAGAAGGAGGGTTATTTATTTATAAAGCATTAAAAGCAAGTGTGGATGAAATTTTTTATAGCCGACGCATCAAGAATTCTATTAAGGACACGGAGGTGAGGAATATGCTTCTCATTTCTTTACTACTAATTTCAGCAGCCATTCTCAATAAAGTAAACACAAACTACATTATCCACATTTCCCTGTACCTCCCATGTCACATGCTCCAATCATATATGAGCTACCCATGTAACTGTGGAATTCACCATTTTGTGTCCTCTTTCTTTGTTAGATTAGTCCAAAAGAACAGAATATTCCAAAGGGAAACAGGGTAAAAGTCACCAAAGATCCTTACAGACCAACGTGGACTCAAAACTTCCAGTTGATCCAACAGGGATGTATATCCACAACCGCATGCCTAAAAAACAATTTTACTTTTCAAGACTGTTAGCCACAAAATATCTATTCATTTTTCTCTGTATGTTCTCTATAATAGGATTGCTAAATGTTTTCAATTATGTAAGAAAAGTGCATTTGAAACATTCTACTGGTCAGTCTAGAACCCTGGATAACAACCAAGCAGCTTCTTAGTTCCTGTATTTTGCCTAAAGGATTTTGCATCTAATAACATGAGTGAGGTCAGTTGCGCTGTTGCTGTATGCTATCCCAATGTATGACGTTGTCTTTTTAACTTTTTAACTGGTGGCTAATTACCGTTTACTTTTGTATTTTTACTTGATGGGCTCTCACCTCCACACACTGGAGAATTTTTCTTTCTTCATGGTTCCGCCCCGTTTCGCCACGGCTGTGTGTTGATTGGGTGGAGGGCATTCCCGAACCAGCCAGACTTGCGTCTCACGGCATGTCTGGATTTTTCCTATTTAAACCCATGACATGGCGGCTGCGTCTAAGGCTAGCCCGTATGCGCCCTTCCGCGTCCGGACTGGACCAGGGGCCAGAACCCCTGCTTGTTTTTGCTTGCAGCCTCAACTCACTTTCTTCTCTCAAGATCTTAGGAGTTTTAAACTCACCCTAATGATGTTCGTCAGGTTCTTGCCCCTGATGCCAACATCAGGTTCTGCTCTCATTTTTTATTTGATAATATCTTCCCCACTTATTCCCGCCCTGGCCCCCACCCTTCTTTTGAAGGAGAGACTTCCCACCTTTCCAGAGTTGACAATTCTGGCTCACATTCATCTAGGGTTTTCCACTGTTTTAGTCTCAATTGTCGCTCCCTTCACAAACACCAGTTGTACCATTTCACTTCCTAGTTGACATGGATCCAGATGTGGTTTTTTAACACAGACCTAGCTCCACGACAGGTCCATACCAGATGTGATTGCAGCACTACCACAGAATTTTGCTCTATTAGGTATGAATAGACCTCTGAAAACTGGTGGAGGAATTGCAATTATTTAAAAAAGAATCTATAGCTGCCGAATTGAGGCACTCACGATTCCCAACTGTGAAGCCCTACTTTTCTGTATCCCATTCTCTTCAAATCTTACCTTTTCTGGTGCCCTCATTTACCATCCCCCTGGCCCATCTAAAAAGTGGGGTTCCCTGTTGACAGAATAACTTTTCCCTCTTGTTCTTCGTGTGACAAATTTTCTGTGGGGACTTGGATTTTCATTTTGATAATCCTAGTAATAAATCTGCTCTAACTATTTTGGACAATCTGTTGACTCTGAATCTTTCACTCATCAATTCCTCACCTTCCCATGTAGCAGGCCATCCTTTGGACCCTATTTTGTTTAATTTTCCTGTTGTGTCCACAGCTCCTCCCATTCAGCTCGGCTGGTCTGATCACCTTGCCATTTCTTTCTTTATTGATTTCTTCTTGGCTTATTCGCTTCGCCCTCCCGCCTTGCCAAAGAAAACTCGGAACTGGTCTCTACTTGATATGAAGATAGTAAATGAGCTGCTTTGGCAGACTGTTCCTTCCATTTCATCTCAACTGGACTAGGACAAGCTACTTGTTGATCACTGGTTGTCTGAGGCTATCGATTCCATTCTTCCCCTTTCTCCTAAATACCAATCTAGAGTGCTTCCCCTAAAGTTTAGGAGAGGCTGTGGAGGAAGCATTATGCTCCAGAGACCAAAGCCACTTATCTGAGGCACACAAAAAAATATCATGCTCTTTGCAGATCTGCTCGTGCATCCTTTTTTTTTTTAATATTCTTTTTATTGTAATTTTGTTAAAACAACATACAATCGTCTTCTATATGTATCTCCCAATGCAATATCCTATTGGTCCAAATGTCCAGCACAATAGTTCTCAATACAATACGAACATGCTACATGTGCAGTTTAACCATCGTATCACATCAGTGGGGTAACCGCATATGGGTTTCAGACCCCCCTCATCCACCCCTACATCTTCTGAAATATACAATTGCTCAAGAGGGAGAAACAAACAAGGCCGTCAGAGTTGACATCCACCCTTCCCACAGCACCAAACCCGAACACCAACAACCTGTCAGTAGCAACGAACCAGGAGGCCGTAAAGTCTGTAGATTTAAAAAACACACCCCCTACCCCTCAGGCGCACGCAACATCAAATCCTCACTACCCCACGTCTGTGGCGATTGAATCTCCGTTACCCAATTCAGCAGTCTCTCTAGCAATGAGATAGCATGTGAGGGGGCCCCAGATGTCATTCGGCCTGGAAGCCACCGGTAACAATTCCGCATATGTGGTAAGTCGCTCCTGACAGGTAATTAAATCATCAAGCCATGTCTTAAATTTAGGCGCCCGGCCCCTCCTCCTTCTGCAGGCCACCCTTCATTTTGCCATGAGAAGTGCCATAGCTACAAAACGCCTGTGTTCTGCCTTTACCGGAGTAACAAAACCCAACAATGCCATTAAGGGGTCCTGCATCAGTGTCTCATCTATCATGTGCTGCAATGCCTCAAAAACCTCATTCCAATATTCCCAAATGTTCGGGCAGTCCCATGCCAGATGCAAAAAATCCGCGTCATAGCGATCGTCCTCCCTCAGCTTAAATCTGTGCATTTTAGCAGGTGTATAATATAATCTATGGAGGAACTTATATAATGTATGATGCGGAGTCTGCTGCTCGCTGAAACCTTCTCAGTGTGCAGGCAGCAGGTCTCCCATTGTGAGTCTGTCAAGTGTCTCCCTAATTCTGCGTCCCATTTCAGCCGCGCCTGAGCTGCAGATCTCTCTGTTTGCACATGCACTATGTTGTAAATCAGTGAAACTAGGTGCATGGGTTTGGGCCTTTCCAGCACCGCATGCAATGGCGTCAGTCATGCTGGCTCGTCCGGAAACGTTAGGGTGATAGCTTTCACCCCCTGCCTTAATCTAATATATAGAAACACATCTAATGGCGTCTGCATTTCTTCCGGACACATATGTGCTAGAGCACGGAACTCACTGTCATGGTACATATCCCCCCAATTAACCAGTCCATACTTGCCCCTGAAGTTCCTAAATACCTCCTCTTGCAGTAGCGGGATATCCGGGTGATAGGTGAGGGGCATCAGTGGTGAATATGCCAATGGCACTCCCAACATCTCCGTGATCTTGTGCCATGCCTTAAGTGAATTATAAAGTGCATTCGGTTGCCTTTCTCTGGGACTGATTTTGCTGTATATTGCCCCATCTAGCGGGACAGGGTGGGCCAGCCAATGTTCCGCTGCTACTTGTGGCATGTAGGGAGGTTGTTTAATCCAAAACCACACGAAGTGTGCCTTTGCCGCTATAAAGTATAACTCCAAATCAGGTATCCCGAAGCCCCCTTTGGAATAAGGTCTAGTTAACACTTCCCATTGTAGTCGAGGCTGTTTACCTCCCCACACTAGGCGTATTAGTTCAGATTTCAGGGTTTTGAAGAAGTAGGAGCCCGGGTAGTAGGGTATATTCAGAAATAAAAATAGCACTTGCGGGAATATCACCATTTTAATTAATGAAGCGCGTCCTGCCATAGACAGGGGAAGCGCCACTCATCTCGTCACACAGTCTCCGATCTTGGACATTATAGTCCCATAATTTTCCCTCATCAATTCCTCCCTATTCCTTGTAACTTTGACTCCTAAGTATTTAAGCTCATCAGCACACCATTCCAAGGGGTAGTCCATTTCAAAACGTTCCACCGCCGTCGTGAGTGGGAAAAAACTAGATTTGGTCCAGTTAATCTGTATACCGGACATGCTTCCAAAGACTATGAATTCCCAGAGTACCGGGTTCAAATTCTGACGTGGGTCACGGATATATAAGGTAATATCATCCACATATAGTGAGATGAGTATCTGGCGCTGAAAGCACCGCAAAGTCTTATCATTGTGACTCTGCCTCAATTTTGCCGCAAGAGGTTCCACCGCCAGTGCGAATAGCAGCGGCGATAGGGGACACCCCTGTCTGGTCCCCCTTGTTATCTCAAACGTTTGGGAAGTGTGTCCATTGATCAAAACCTTGGCCATTGGTTTGGTATAAAGTAGTTCAGTCCAGGCTATAAACAAGGATGGGAAGCCCATCCGCTTCATCACCCCGAATAGGTATCCCCATTCAAGCGAATCAAACGCCTTAGTAGCGTCCCAAAAAATAGCAGCCATAGGGAGGTCAGGGGAGGTGGTGTGCAGGATCGCAAATAGCATCCTTAAGTTATGAGAGGTTGCCCTGCCAGGCACAAACCCCGACTGGTCTGGGAGGATCAAATGTTCCATCAGCAGACTCAATCTTGTTGCTATCAGCTTAGCTAACATTTTCGCATCACAGTTGAGCATCGGAAGTGACCTATAGGACTCACCAAGACCAAGGGGTTTGCCGGGCTTTGGCAAAGACATTATCAGTGCCTCCCTCATCGACCGCGGCAAGAGCCCCACCTCTAACACGTCCTCATAAACTTCCAAAAGCACCGGAGCCATGATGTCTATATATGTTTTATAGAATTCCACTGGAATTCCATCGGTGCCTGTCTGCATGCTCATGATGGCTTCCCGTACCTCATCCAGCTCGAAGGGCGCACATAAGAAAGTCCTCTGCGTGTCGCTCAGTCATCCCAATGTCACATCCCCTAGGAAGTCATCCAGCTGCTCAACCGAGGCGCCCGTTGTGGTATACAGAGTGCTATAATGTTCCAAGAACGTTTTAAGTATATTCTGCGTGTCTCGATGAGTGAAGCCCCCGAATCCTGTATTTCCGTGACAGCGTTGGCACAACGTGTTTATTTCACCTTTTGCGCCAGAATTTTTCCAGGCCTGTCTCCTTCTCTATAATTTCTGGCCACCCAGTACTTACTTTTGAATTTCGCCTCCCTCTGCGCTTCTTCCATGCACAGGGACATTTTTTCCCGAAAGACTATTTGTGCTTTTACAGTGGAGCCTACCGCGAGTTCCGCTTCTAGCCGTTTAAGCTCCCTATCAAGAGCCCCAATCGTGGCCTGAATATCTTTAAGCACCCCCGCACCTTTCACTATACAGTATCCCCATATTGTTACTTTAAAGGCCTCCCAAATCAATTCTACGCTTTTCACTGAGTCCTTGTTCCGTGCAAAAAAATCAAGTATTTCCTCTCTAAATTCTTCTTGAAAGACTGTGTCTAATAAAAAGGAGGGATTCAATCTCCACGGGCTCCGCGGCACATTAAAGTCCGAGGATGAGAGCGCCAGTAACACCGGCGCATGTTCAGAGTATGTTCTAGCAAGATGCCTTGTGTCTATTATTGATGGTGCAAGTCCTCTAGATACTAAAAAATAGTCCAGTCTGGCCCATGAGTGTGCCTGCGCTGTGAAGTGTGTACCCTCCCGTTCCAGTGGGTGTCTATGCCTCCAAGCATCTATCAAACAATAAACCTCCTTGATGTCCTTGACTGCAGCCTGCGCTCTAGTGTAGTGATGTGGCGCTGAGTGGGATTTATCTGCACTGGGATTGTACGTGACATTAAAATCACCTCCCCAGACTATGTGTGTGACCTCTATTTCAAAAATCTTGGCCCATAGGCCATCAAAAAACCTGGGGTCATCCACATTTGGACCATAGCAACACACTAGTAGGACAGATTGTGTCCCCAGTCTACCCCATGCCATACAATATCTTCCTTATTCATCGCAGAAGGAGCCTGCCATTTGGAATGGTACTTGCCTCTTGAACAGTATGGCAGTCCCACAGGCGTAGCTCGAGTAGGACGAAAAAAGCCTAGTTTCCGCCCACTCACTTACAAAAGTAATTGGCCTATTACCCTGGCAGTGAGTCTCCTGTAGCATAGCAATGTGTATGTGGTGACGATCCAAGTATGATAAAACCTGTCTCTTCTTACGGGGATCCCCCAGGCCTCTCACATTCCAAGGTAGTATATTAAGGTCAGTGTTACCCACCCCAGACATCATTTCTACTAATCCACATCTTAAGCAATGGGGAACAAGGTCGGGCCACCACCCTGCCAGCCTCCCACCTGTCAGTCTCATAATACCATAGTTCTCTTGGTTCCACTTGTACCTCTGGACCTCTATTCGTTGGACCACACAATTCGAAGACGATAAACTCTCAAACTATCCCCTGTGACCCCCCTCCATCCTCCCCCCCCCACTGAAGCAACCCAATCTTGCCAGCACCCTTTGTCCATCCCCCCCTTCTCTACCCAATAGGAACATACAAAATTTAGTTCCACAATACCCGGAACACTACCAAACATTAGTGGGTGATACCCTCCGGGGATCTACTCTAGAGGGCCTCACAAGTTCTCCTCTCCCATGAAGGACCACCACGATGAAACACCAGGGATCCCCCACTGCGGGAGAGGTGGTCCGGAGTCCAATAATGGCCAACAACTGGTGCACATCCGAACTTACGTCCCAGTGTCATTAGGCTTTGTCATTCCCATACTTGCCAGCTGTTCTTTGATTCTCGCGGTGCGGCCTTCATCCACTCAGTGCGGAAGTTCGTCTTCTCGGGCCGGTGATGACCTCTGCGACCCATTGCGGCTCTCTCGATCTCGGTTTTGCCGTTTCATTGATCGTAGGTATTCCTTCACATGGGCAGGATTGGTGAAGAATTTCTGTTTGTCCTGATGCGTCACACGCAGACGAGCTGGATATAGCAGGGCATAGTCTATCTGCGCCTCTAAAAGTTTTTTCTTGACGTCTATGAACTTAATGCATTATTCTTGTACCATGGGGTTGAAATCAGAATAAATTGAAAATGCATTTCCCTCGTAGGTCAATGTTTGTATATTTCTGGCTGCCCGTAGGGCCTCATCCCTATCACGATAGTTAAGTAGCCATGCAATGATGGGTCGGGGTGCTGCTCCCGGGACAGGTCGCGGGACAAACGACCTATGTGCCCGCTCAACATTGAATTGCGGGGAGAAGGCATCTTGCCCCACAGCCAAAAGTAGCATCTTCTCTACATATTCCTCCATTTTGTCCGTGTTTGTGGATTCCGGAATCCCCACCACGCGTGTGTTTGTGCGCCGACTGCGCGCTTCTAAATCCTCATTCTTGGCTGCTATAATCCTCAAGATGTTATCCATGCCAGCCAATTGAGTCGAGTGTCCAGCTGTAATGTCATCATTGTCCGAGATACGCCTTTCTACTTCTACTATTCGTTCCTCGTGTGCATCCAATTTGTGCGCAATTGCATCCATCCTAGACGACATGCGGTCCACCTTGTCTACAACGGTCGCGAACCCCTGTCGCATTTCTTGCAATATGTGCTCCAAGTCCGCACCTTGCGATCCAGTAGCTTGTTCTCCCGCTGTTGCTCCTGTGTCAGGCTGCCTGCTTCTAGAGCTGGATTTAGCGGTCTCGAAGGTGAGTTTCGGCTGCCTGGCGTCTGGCTGGCCATTCGTGTCCTCGGGCGTTTCACTACGTGCGAAACAGGGAGTTCTGCGCAGCTTTCACGTTATGTGTGTACACTCACTCAAGACGTGTCACCGCCTTGCGCGGCGAATTCTACGAACGCCGTCAACCAGCAAGCGAGCTTCTGGGACACCACTGCCACCCACTGTTCCTAAGGGGAGGAGGCCCAACCACCTAGCCACTTCAACTTGGTGATGCTGTGCCCGGCTCGTAGGGGCGCCACGCTGGCGTTTCTTCTAGCGTTCTTACCTGGCAGGCGGCCAGGCTGTGTGTTGCAACGTCGGTCTACAGGGCAATACCAGGGGTGCAGTGGCACCACTGCAGGGTTCCCAAATGAAAAATTAGCGTAACCTTCAGCACCCTGCCTGCACCGCCCGGGAGGCTCTGCTTCCTATGGTGGTCACCGGGGCGGCAGGCACGAGGGGGGAGGGGGAGGACTCCCCCACAATGGCCCAGTCCTCAGTGGCTGTCCCCAGGCAGCATCAGCGTCTCTCACCATCGTGGCAATGGTGGCCCAGTCTTGCCGCCCTCACCACGACCGGAGGGGACCTCTGGTCTCAGCGCCGGGCATCAAGCGCACAGCCCCAGGGCAGATCGTTCCTGGCCACGCTCGTTGCTCTCCGCTGCTTTCCCTCACCCTGCTGGATCCTGGCTGTATTTCCGATCGGGCGGGAGTCCCGGGCCTTCAATGTTAGGCACTCCCACAGCAGTGTTGGGTACTGGGGAGCCGGACCAAATCTGGCAGGGTCAGGAGGCCTCCGCCGCCGCCCAATGCAGCCTCACATTCGCCCTCCTTCGCTAAAGGCTACTCAGCAAGTCTTGCGGCCCCCAACTGCACACAAGGATGAGCCCCCGTTACTTGGCCCCCGCCCCTCACCAATATGTACGTTGCCACGTAGTGGCAGCCGCGTTTTGTGCCGCGACCACCCTCAGCGCCGCCGCCACCTCCCAGTCTGTAGGATCATCCGCCTATGTTCTGGCTCGACACACCATTAAAAAAATTAGCACCCAGGACTCCGTACCGCATCAGCACCGGCCAAACAGGGCACAACTCCACCCAGGATTACGGGCTCCTCCGCTCCTCTCGCACATCCACGGGGCCCAGCTTCCGCTTTTCAAACCACGGGCTATCCCAGCCTCTCCTGCCACCGTGCACTTCTGCCAGCCTGTCCCTCTTCAGCCGGTCAGATTACAGTTGGCTCCTGCCTGCGTATGCCGCAGCCGTTCCACTCCAAAGTTGTACTGAGTGTCCTTCAGGGGACGCTGTATTCTGCACGAGAAGAGGCTCACCTTTCCAAGGAGTTGTTGAGGGAAGTTCTGCTCACACGGCTTGCCGCTCCCGCTTCGCGGGAGCCGCTGCGCACAGGAGTGCGTGTCTAATCACCAGCACCTGGACACTGGGAGCAGAGGCAGGGGTAGAGGTAAGGCGTGGGCTGCGAGTGTGCAGGGACTCCGTTATCCAGGAGTCCCTGCGAAGACCACGGATTAACATCCGGTCCGCTCTCCCCGCCGGCCCTCCCCCCGCCCATCTGTCAGTTTAAAAGGCGCTTTTTCCCTCATCCCAGTGGGACGCTGTATTCTGCACGAGAAGAGGCTCACCTTTCCAAGGAGTTGTTGAGGGAAGTTCTGCTCACACGGCTTGCCGCTCCCGCTTCGCGGGAGCCGCTGCGCACAGGAGTGCGTGTCTAATCACCAGCACCTGGACACTGGGAGCAGAGGCAGGGGTAGAGGTAAGGCGTGGGCTGCGAGTGTGCAGGGACTCCGTTATCCAGGAGTCCCTGCGAAGACCACGGATTAACATCCGGTCCGCTCTCCCCGCCGGCCCTCCCCCCGCCCATCTGTCAGTTTAAAAGGCGCTTTTTCCCTCATCCCAGTGGGACGCTGTATTCTGCACGAGAAGAGGCTCACCTTTCCAAGGAGTTGTTGAGGGAAGTTCTGCTCACACGGCTTGCCGCTCCCGCTTCGCGGGAGCCGCTGCGCACAGGAGTGCGTGTCTAATCACCAGCACCTGGACACTGGGAGCAGAGGCAGGGGTAGAGGTAAGGCGTGGGCTGCGAGTGTGCAGGGACTCCGTTATCCAGGAGTCCCTGCGAAGACCACGGATTAACATCTGGTCCGCTCTCCCCGCCGGCCCTCCCCCCGCCCATCTGTCAGTTTAAAAGGCGCTTTTTCCCTCATCCCAGTGGGACGCTGTATTCTGCACGAGAAGAGGCTCACCTTTCCAAGGAGTTGTTGAGGGAAGTTCTGCTCACACGGCTTGCCGCTCCCGCTTCGCGGGAGCCGCTGCGCACAGGAGTGCGTGTCTAATCACCAGCACCTGGACACTGGGAGCAGAGGCAGGGGTAGAGGTAAGGCGTGGGCTGCGAGTGTGCAGGGACTCCGTTATCCAGGAGTCCCTGCGAAGACCACGGATTAACATCCGGTCCGCTCTCCCCGCCGGCCCTCCCCCCGCCCATCTGTCAGTTTAAAAGGCGCTTTTTCCCTCATCCCAGTGGGACGCTGTATTCTGCACGAGAAGAGGCTCACCTTTCCAAGGAGTTGTTGAGGGAAGTTCTGCTCACACGGCTTGCCGCTCCCGCTTCGCGGGAGCCGCTGCGCACAGGAGTGCGTGTCTAATCACCAGCACCTGGACACTGGGAGCAGAGGCAGGGGTAGAGGTAAGGCGTGGGCTGCGAGTGTGCAGGGACTCCGTTATCCAGGAGTCCCTGCGAAGACCACGGATTAACATCCGGTCCGCTCTCCCCGCCGGCCCTCCCCCCGCCCATCTGTCAGTTTAAAAGGCGCTTTTTCCCTCATCCCAGTGGGACGCTGTATTCTGCACGAGAAGAGGCTCACCTTTCCAAGGAGTTGTTGAGGGAAGTTCTGCTCACACGGCTTGCCGCTCCCGCTTCGCGGGAGCCGCTGCGCACAGGAGTGCGTGTCTAATCACCAGCACCTGGACACTGGGAGCAGAGGCAGGGGTAGAGGTAAGGCGTGGGCTGCGAGTGTGCAGGGACTCCGTTATCCAGGAGTCCCAGCGAAGACCACGGATTAACATCCGGTCCGCTCTCCCCGCCGGCCCTCCCCCCGCCCCTTCCGCCCCATACGGCCACTATATTTTGACTCGACTCTCCCGCAGCGCGGGACGCAGCACGGGCGAAGACAGGGCTAAGACCGGGCCGTTTGAGGCCGTTCGAGGACGGCAGAGGACGGTCCCGGGCCTCCCCCTCGCTACCTTAACCCCCCCTTGTCGATCTTCCATTAGGGTAAGTCAGGCTACCAAAATTGAGGCAACTTATCTAGTAGTGAGTGTGAGGGCCACCACCATAATAATACTAAAGTACGCAATATGAGTACTAGGATGACACGCAGTAAGGCCGCCAAAGGTGGTTCACAAGTTAGTGGTCCTATGGATGACTTCATCACTCGCACTAATATAGCTATTGATGAAGAAATATCCAAACTTCAAACAAGAGTATCCCTTGAATTGGCAGCCGCACGCAGGCTGTCTGAGGTAATGGCCCACTCAAAAAAATCATCCCTAGGCCATATAGCCTCTGCTGTCACCCCTGCTCGCCCTGCCTGCCCAGTTAGTATCACCACCCAGGCCGACCTTCACCATCCCCCGACCACTCCTTCTCTTACTTCCCCTTTAGAACAATTACGTATTGTAGAAGAGTTAAGCTCCCCTGCACCGACTCATACTCAGCCCTTCACCCCTAAACCTCCTGCCCAAGTAATTCCAACTATTTTTAGTGCTACTAGAGCGCATCCCAAAAGGAAACGACATTCACGATCAGCCTACTCTCGCAAAAAGGCTAAAGTGGTAGGTTCCCAACATCTCACATTGGCGAATACCCAGGCCTGTATTGCCTTACCTAAGGGTTCACCAGCACTAACATCAAAGCCAGTATGCCATACAACGGGAGACGACCTAGTCACCACCACTTTAGAGGGTGAGGGGTTGCAGGCGCAGGATCAGGGACAATGTGATAATGAATTTATAGGCCAAGTCTGGGAATCACTAAAAAAACTTCTCTCACCACTCGACTTAAGATTATCCAGGATTGAAAACAATCTACTCGAGATGGAAAAGAGCATTATTGCTCTGGCCACTCTTGGCCTGAGAAGTCTTGAAAATCAGGGCGTGTTTTTACCTGACTCTCAACCGCTAGCTCCTGCCGCACAAATCGAGCAGCGCCCTTCTTTAGTACCTGCTGTTGTAAGGCCAGTCCCCAAGCCAAGGACGGTGGCTACGGTCCAAATTCCCACAACCACTAAACCCCAGGCTCCACAGCCGCAGGCTCCTGTACGGAATCCTAAGCCGCAAAATACAACCCCTAACCTATCATCTACTAAACCTCATCCTCCTGAAACCCGGGGCCCCCGCTCAAAAGAAAATTTTAGAGGAGGTTACATAGATCTCCCCCCAGAGGCCAACGAGTATGTAGCTGTGTTGACAGGTGTCCCTGCCCTTGGCATTGACCAACACGAAAACCATTGGTCCTTGAAAAACAAAACAATGCACTGGCTCAACGTCAATAGACCAGCTTCCAATGGGAGGAGAAGTCGGGTAATGATGGTCCGCAGAATACCTTGGGTGGGCCCAACCAAGAAATCCAAGCAAGGGGACTGTGTAGTCGTTACTTTTGATGACCCACACACCGCCCGCTATATTTGCTCCTGGCCAACTAGCGAAGACTCCCTTGTTATCCCGAGGCCACTATCTTACTTCTACCCTCCACGGCAAGCACACACCCAAGCTGCAAACTGGTCCTTGGCGCAGTACCCTCCAGGGATTACCCATCCTTCGAGGCCAACGGATACCCTCCTACATTGGAATGGCCTCTCAACCTATAATAGATTTGGAGGTCTGGAGGAGGTCGATTGACTTTTTGCGCCACCTACTTCTCCACTAGTTGTAAAAGCTCAGTCTCCCCTGGTCTCAGAACCACCTGGAAATCAAACCAACAGTTCTCAAAACAATGATGGTGCATCCCTGACTCACTTGCCACGTATCTTGGAACTATACAATACGGCTACTCTAGACTGTACAGGGATGGAACAATGGTCAGACATTCACAGTCCAAGCCCACCTCCTCTTGCCCAACTTAATCTGATGGAGATCAAACAGCCAGGCAGTGTTGCCCTCATCGAATTTAATCGGCCCAAGATCCCCCTAATACCAACTATTCCGGATGAAGGGAACTCGTCCCTACCTTCTCATGTTCCTAAAATCCTTCCATCTGGTGATGCTTCACTGAAGATTTTAAACTGGAATGTGGCTGGCCTGGAACGTAACCTGGATAACCCAGAATGGAACACTTTCCTGGCACCTTATGACATCTGTTTGCTTCAGGAAACATGGTGCCAGGAACCCAGACATAGAGTGGGATTTTCGACCTTTTATGTTCCGGCTGTCCACCAACAAGGTTCCAAAGGACGCCCGTCAGGCGGTCTCCTAATTTGGATTAACATAGCTTTAGACCTCAGCGTTGCTCAAAGAGTTACTGAATCTCCTGACCTCCAATGGCTAACACTCCAACATAAAGGGGGAAGGAAATTAGAACTGTTCAATATCTATTTAAGGGACAGCAGGAACGGTGGATCCTCTACTTTAATATGTCTAAATAACAATCTGACCGCCTGTAACACCGATTCTCTAGTTCTGTTGGCAGGCGATTTTAACTGCTGTTTTGAGCCCCTAGCCATGGAAGATATCCTGGACACCAACGATGAGGATAATAGGAGGGGAATCCCGATCCTGAATCTCGACCCGATTCCGAAATGGTCACAACGGGCGATTGATATAAATGCTCTCTGTATGGAGTACAACTTGAGAGCAACGAATGGGCGCTCTAGGTCAGATCCCATGGGTGCCCACACATACAACAGGACGGGCCACACCTCCAGAATTGACTTTGTTATGTTCAATTACAACCTCTGGTCATACCACCAGGACATGGAGGTAATAGTAAATTGTGATAGTGACCACAACCCTCTTGCTGTAACCATTTCTGACCCCTGGCACACGGGCTCCAAGGATACGTCGAATCAGATATGGAAATCATCACGTGAGATTATTCCCTCAAATTGTGGGAGACGTCTCAAATGGGCTAGAATCGCAGCAGATGAGGTACGGATGACGCAAGCCAAAAATATTCTATTACAGGCTGAATCCAAGTTTGGCTCCATAAAGGGTGAAAGCAAGAAATATTTAACTCTATTTTTAGAGACAATATCAGCACTAAGTGGGCTATTTACTATCCTTAAACCCAAAGCTAGAAGTTCAGATAAAGGTGCCTCGAGAACAAATGGAAAGTGGTTTACAGCGACTTGCCGGAATGCAAAGAGTGAACTCGTGGCTGCTGTAAAAGGGAGAGACCAAGCCGCTATCAGGTCTGCAAGGAAACTATACAGGAAATCTGTGTCTGAGGCCAAGCGGTCACACGATTTTAATTTCTGGCGCGATCTAACGGAGGCGAGCACAAAGAAAGACGCAAAGGGGTTTTGGGACTTGCTAAGGTCAAGAGAGAAGCCCGTAGACCATCAATTGACCTGTAATATCCCGGGCACTGTCTGGTTCACCCATTTTTCGAACTTGTACTCAGTACAAACAGGGACCATTCAACCAGACCCCCTATTACGGTCCAGCTCCATTGCTCTCCCACCAAATGAAGATGCATTTTCCTGCGCAGAAGTGGAGAAGGCAATTAGTTGTATTGTTCCAAACAAAGCGGCAGGCCCGGATGGGATTCCGGGTGACCTGATAAAAAACAATCCCCTATTTTGGAGCAGACTAATTGCAGAATTACTCAATGAGGCTACACTGGGGGGACCCCTACCTGATTCCTGGAGGGGCGCTGAAGTCGTCCCTGTCTTCAAGAAAGGTAGTAGGGAGGACCCAGCAAATTACCGTCCCATTAGTTTGTTAGATACAACACAAAAGGTGGCGGGGAAAGTAGTACTGGGCAGGATTCTGGAGTGGGTGGACGATAATCAGATCTTATCCGATCTCCAAGCGGGGTTTAGATCAGGGACAGGTACCGTAGAGCAGACCTTCCGCCTTTTAATGCTCTACTGGAAGGTAGTGGTGCTAGGAGGAGGCAGTTTATATCTAGTCTTTATAGACTTGAAAACTGCATTCGACCTGGTTCCTCGAGCACTATTATGGGAAGTCCTTGACGGTCTAGGCCTACCCCCCTACCTCCTGGCCTTACTGATAAAATTCCATGCTAACAACTTTGCCCAAATCAGATGGGGTGCTCAGGGAGAAAAAACACCGTGTATCCCAGTCGACAGGGGTGTCCGCCAGGGGTGTGTGCTTGCCCCCACTCTGTTTTCGTTGTACGTGAACGGAGTGGTGGAGCATCTGCTACAACATCCTGCAGATGCACCATCCCTGGCTGGAAGGAAAATCCCGACACTCCTGTTTGCTGATGACACCCTCCTGATTTCGAAGACACCTGCAGGCATACAAGCGTTACTCACCAGCTTTAAGGTCTTCTGCGATTCTAAGGGCTTAGCAATAAATATCGGTAAGACCAAATTCCTTGTTCTGAACCCCCCGAAGAAAGCTGTAAAACCCCCCACCCTAGACTCCGTCCCATTAGAGCGGGTCAAAGAATTTGACTACCTAGGGATACGCCTTTGTGACAGTATGAACTGGAAGGCCCACCACCAGAAAGTGTTCCTATCCCATAAAAGGGTTGTTGGCGCTCTCCTCAAAGAACAACGTACCTCCATTACAAAACCGATTGGGGCACTGCTTGACATCTATAGGGCTAGGGTGGTCAGTGCAGCGCTGTACGGTGCAGAACTTTGGGGAACCCAGAGAGTGGACACTCTGGCCCACCTAGAAAATAAATTCCTTAAGGACTTGATGAGGTTACCCCAAAGTACTCCCACCATTCCAATCTTGTTAGACACCGGTACTCGCCCTATCTGTGACCAAGCTAAACTACGCCCTTTGCTACTGTGGTCCAGAATTTGGAATGTCCCTGAACTCCAAAGCTACGCGGATGCCCTAAAAGATGTATTGTCCCTCCCTGGCTGGTATAAGATCCCCTGGCTTAGAGAGGTCAAGAAGGCACTTACCTTGCTTGGTCTAGGATGCAATTGGGAAAATCAAACTGCACTTCCCAAACAAGAATTAAAGAAGGTATATTGGGCCTGGGTCGATAGCGAGAGGATGGGTAAACCAAACCACCCAAAAACTGTTGCCAACTTCCTGACGGTTAAATGTAACCCCTTCAGAGAAGCCTATCTGGACCTGATACATAACTCTTATGATAGGGCTTTATATTTTAGATTTAGGGTTGGGGTCCTACCGTTGTGCCAGTTCACCTCTACTTGGAAACCACCATTGCAAACTGTTTCCAACTGCCCTTTTTGTGAGCTAAAAACAGAATCCGTGGCCCACTTCTTATTTGAGTGTCGAGCTTATCTAGCTCCTAGACGGAGGTGGTTGAAGCCCCTGTTCAGGAGCCTGGGTACCCGCTCACATCTTGAAGCTTTGAGAATACTGCTCTCAGATACAAGACCTTTTTATTCAATCTGTATGGCAAAGTTCTTGGGATGGGCCTGGCGTACAAGAACCTCTAAAAAACTGATGATTCAATGAGGTCTCCCCTGCTTTTAATATGTTGTTATTCCAATGGACAGTTTCCTTTTATTGTATAAATGTATTGTAAGTTGTTTTATTGTTTATTGTTAAACTGTGACGTGTTGCTTTTATGATATGTTTTTATATATATCGAAATAAAGCTTACTTACTTACTTACCTTCAGGCACCAAGGTACAGATCACTCGCTTTTCGGACGCACACCTAAAGTCGTTAGGAGGATAATTGCAGGATAATTATTCCGGACCTCAGGAGCCTCACGCGAGTGCGGCCATACATATGTGCGCCCTCTAACGCCCCTCCTGCTCGTGCATCCTTCTATATGGATAACATTACTTCCGCCCAAAAACCCGATTTATAGTTGTGTCCGAACTTTCTGCATCCAATATGTTCTTGCCATCCCCATCCCTTCCACTACACCATTGCAATGTACTTGCACAGTTTTTTCATAATAAAGTTGTGACTATTCATCGTGAGCTTAAGTTGGATTCCTATTCCCATGACAACTTCATCTTTCATCTTTCCCACTACTACTCAACTTTCTGACCATGCTGTGACTGTTCCCCCTGATTTTGCATCTGATGAATCTTGTCAAGTTAAGGCTTGGCTCCCAATTGATTGAATTCCTTTGATAAATCTAATTGGAAACATCAAGTCTGGCTCCTCACTTGATCCTCTCCCTCCTTCCAAGCTCAGATGCCTGGATGAACCTTCCCTTGAGGTGATTGCTCAGCTCCTCAATTCCTCCCTAAATCTGGGCCAGTTGCCTTGCAACTGGAAGCACTCTTGTGCGTCCACTGTTGAAAAAGACTGGTCTAGATCCCCTCTGCTGGTCTAACTTCAGGCCTATATCTCTTCTCTCCACTTTTTCTAAATATTGGAAAACACATTAACTCTCAACTTTCTGCTCATTTGGCGAAACATAAGCTATTACATCCATCTCAGTCTGGCTTTCGTCCTGGTCGCAGTACTGAATAAGCTCTGTTGGGGGTCATGGAGGACCTTAGGCAGCAGCTTGATTGTGATGGCTAAGCAGCGCTCACCTTTTTGGATTTCAGCGCTGCTTTTGATACGGTATCCCATTCCATTCTGGTATAGCGCCACGTAAGCTCTGGTATTGTAGGTGTAGCCTTGCAGTGACTGATTTCTTTTTTGGAGGATCACTCCTTTTAAGTCTTTTCTCACACCCTGAAATCTAACTCTGTTGCCTTGCCATCTTGAGTACCGCAGGGTTCGATCCTGAGTCCTCCACTTTTTAAACTTTACGTTCGCCCTTTGGCAGACATTGCGGAAACATCTAGGTTGACCATCTTTTTATATGTTGACGATACGCAGATTATCTTTTCTTTATCATCTGCTCAATATCAAGATCCTTCTTCACTTAAACATGGTCTGTGTAACATCTCCTTGTGGATGTCCAGCAAAGCTTTCAGGCTAAATGGTTCTACAACGGGGGTGCTCATCCTGGGGAACAATCCTGAGCTTTGGGGAGACAACCAGTGGCCTGTATCTTTGGGACCTTTACCCACCCCGGTTCCTAAGGTTAAGAACCTGGGATTTTCCATCGATAGCAAGCTCTCTCTCACTGCTCAGGTCTCGGGAGTTACCTCGGCCTGCTTTGTGGTCCTCGAGAGGTTAAAGAAAATTCTCTGGCTAATACCACCTGCTGCTCTGAGGACTGTACTGCAGTCTTTGGTGATCTCCAGGCTCGATTAGGGTAATGTATTGCATCATGGTGGGACAAGACCTCTGTACGCCGTCTCCAGCTCATTCAGAATGCAGCTGCCCGCCTACTTTATAGGTTGCCTTGCCACGCCTCTGTCTCCCCTTTGCTCTATCAACTCCACTGGCTCAGGGTTGGCAAGCGTATAGAATTTAAGGCTCTCTGCTACATGTTTAGAGCTCAGCACGGCCTGGCCCCCGCATACATACCATATCTTGTCAATCCCTATTGACCTTCTCGCAATCTAAGATCTGCTTAATCTTTTCCTTTTCTCAGTCCCTAGAGTAACGCTGGCCTGTATGGGTGGCCATTCGTTTTCTTTCCTATGACCAAAATTGTGGAGCTCTCTTCTGCTAGAACTCAGGAATTGTCAATCCCTCTTTGCCTTCTGTAAAAAGCTCAAGGCTTTTCTTTTTAGCCAGGCCTAATGCCAACTGAGCTTCGATCTCACTTGTTCCGCTGTAGGCGCCGGGAAACCCTGTTGGGTAGCTGCGTGCTTTATAAATCTTTAAATTAAAAAAACTGCATTATCTTTTCTATTTCAAGTATTAGGGTAATTCATTGATAGGCCTTCCTCTATGCCATGTGACACCCCTGTTTAGCTCCAGTTATTTTTTGAGGTTGTTTTCGAATATATTGCCATACAATGGAATAATCTACCACATCAACTACCACTTTTACCTGCTTAAGCAGTGAAAAGTGCCACCTTTCATATGCCGGTTGTGTCACTCATTCTGGAGAATTGCTGACAGAAACAGGATTCTCGCTCAAAACAAAAGAAAGGGGGACCTGGAGCTAAATATGGCCTAGTGTCGATGCACCCACTGATAATCCAAAATCAATGAGAACACTGTTTCTAAAACCGGGGTGCAAATATGTCACCCTCACAGTGTCAAGAGGAAAATGGAAAAGAGAGCAGGAAGATGCAAGAGAGGAGAGAAGAAAGAAAGAGGCAGTGGTTTCTGGATTCTGACATAGCCACTCCACATTGTGCCATTAAGACAAAGTAAGCCTAAAGCATGTGCCTGGATCAAGGTCTGTGGGGCCTTAAGATCACTGTCCAAAACCTTTCAAATCACCATGTAGTTACTGTGTAATATGTCAATGTCCTAAATGTGATCCTATCAAAGACACTTTGTCAAACGAACACTGAAATGTGCTCATTGGTGCTTATTGTAAGTCTGTGGCACGAGGTGGGGCATAAAGCGACTCTCTTTTTGGTGAAAGGGAAAATATTTTTAATTGGGTTTTGGCCCAAAGAGAAAGGTCAAAACCCAAGGAAGGAAGAGAAAGACAGAAGAGAGAAAGCAGATATGAAATGGAACCTGCAAGAGTGAAATAAAGACGCATGAAGTGTATGTTGGTAGATGAAACAGACATGACTTACAGTTGGCAAAACCACTATAGGATGAAGAAAAGCTTTGGTTTGCTAATTGCTTAGCAAGTATAGAGACATAAACGTACACATATGATAAGACATGGGTGCGCAGTTAGAGTAATTAAGCATGACTACCGAACACAATTGGTGTTTACTTCAGCTGCATGATGATGATACATGGTGATGCACAGAAAAGCCTAAGTAGAGCACTAGTAGCAGAGCATAATTCGTAAAATACTAGTGCTGGTACCTGCAACTTTTATGAGAAGCCAGTGGGCCGTGCAATTAAAAGTTGGTGCGTGAAATTCCAAAGCTGGTTGTCTCAAAACTCATGATGCACCTTAACTCCAATGACACACATATACCTGCCCATTTATTTCACTCTTGCCTATCCTGCTTCCTCCCTTTGTGACATTCTAATTTTTAGGGCTCGACCTCTGCCAATGCGCAAGCATTGCAGATGTCGAACATATTATGGCTTATCCAGACCTTAACTAAAGGGGCGATTTGATGCTGTGCCCGTGAAAAAGCGCGTGCACAGCATCAAAGCCACCAGCCTCCCTCCACAAGCTTACCCCAGCGTGCGCTCTGGCATTTCTCCTCCCCTAATTATTCACTGCCCACGGCCGGCCGGCACATCAAAGGCTGCTGCTCCCAGTGCGTCTCGTCACCCTTACTCTCAGCTATTCTTCCCTTCTTGCCTCTCCCCGTCCCCCCGCACCCCCTCCCCACCACAGCAATGCCGAGGGCTTGTATGCCTTCTCCCAGGCTCGTTTACTTAACGTTCCCTGGCCTGCACACTGCACACTTAACTTTCCCTAGCTTTGATGCCTGGGACTTCATTCCGCTTTTTTTTTTTTTAGGTCTCGTAGACCTAGTGTTACCGAGTTGCCTGTGAAGCGACCTACACAGGTGGACGAGCGCCGATATCCCAGCGTGAACGCGCACGCCCAGCCCCCGGAGCCGTGCACATCTCCGATCTCAGTCAGCCATGCCTCTCTCAGTTCCGCGCACACACACACACACTCTGCATACACACACGCAGGCACACACACACACACTGCATACACACATGCAGGCACACACACTGCATACACACACCCTCACCCCCCCCCACCTACTCACGGGCTCACGCGCACACACACACAGTCACACACGCGCATCCACACACTCGAAGTGCCCATCTCCTGTCTCGCTAGCCTGATGCACCAAAAACACAGTATTTACACGTCCCCCACTACTCACCGGGCTGACTCAGGAGTCCCCCGCTGCTCTCGAGGCCGGTCTTTCCTCCTCAGGTGTGCAGGGTTAGCGGCTCAGGCTCGGCAACAGCAGGCGACGCAGAAGGTGATGACGAGCTCCCTAGACGTCCGATGTGCATGCTCACGGCACATGGAAACGCGCACAGCGTGACTTGCTCCCTACAGCTGAGGTGCATGCTCACGTCGTTATCCTTCGCTTTTTTCTGCTTGTATTTATTTCATTTCGCGGCCGCAAATGCTTGTGCGGCCGCCAATGCTTGTTTCCTGTTTCGTTTAGTTTGCCCTTGGTTTCAATGCTTTATGTCCCTTTCCTCGATTGTATAGGAGGCCATGGGTTAATCTCAAAGTATAATAGGATAAGAGATCACACTGTAACCAAACTATATTTTGATTGATAAAATATTTTTTTTAGGACACGGTGCATAAAACATTTTTAAATTTGTAGGAGTTTTAAGCTATCAACCAGAATGTTGGACTTGTATGTCTGAGAACCGCTGTTTGTAGGAAACATGCAAAAAAGCTCAATTGTTTTATCCGATATCCTTGTGCTTGCTTGACCAGCATCTTGGTTCGCAGTCTGTCCGCGGCCGCTCTGGTGTGGATGATTTTATCTTTTCAGTACAAAAAGCGCATTTGTTGCAGGCCCCTTTGTGGCAATGTTGCGGACTCTTAAGAGCAATGTTTGGTCACTACAGCAACATTGCCAGCCCCAGGCACTCCAAAAGGGGTTCTTGGCTCTCTCCTCCCCAGCACTGCATTTCTTCAGCAGCACTGTCTTATGCAAACCAGCTCCATCTGTAACAACTGACCTTATGCCAGCGGCGTCACTTTCAGACAGTCCTGGGAGTTTGTCCAACATCATTTACATTCAGGGTCCCATGGGCATGTACTTACATTGTAGAACGTAAAACGACAAATTCGAACATACTTAAAAATTCACAATGAGTAAAATTGGCGCCACGACATGGGGCCACCTGGTAGATCGAGTCCAACAATCTGCGCTCCATATTAATTCAGCTCTACTAATAGCCACAGGAAGAGCCTTGGCTCTTAACTCTCTCGCTCTCTGTGAAACAGAGGTCCGCTGACGTAACACTGGCAGTGTCCGGCCAGGCCAGCAGGGGTCACTGCAGGAGAACACTTGGCCACAGAAACAAAACCACTTGACTCCATAACGGAATATAACCTCTCCTCCTCCCCCCTGCCCCCCCCCCCCCTCTTGCTTCACCTTTTACCTGCGCCAGGGCGTCGTTCATGGCATCACTGCAGGCCTCATCGTTCTGACCCAAAGCTCTTAGAAGGTGTAAGATCTGGACCCGTGTGAAAAGAGAGAACAATAAGACAAGGTGTGGCCCGCTGAGGGGGGCAAGATGAAAGAGGGGCATACATGAAGAGAAGATGCACACACTGAAGGGGAGGCTGCGAGTGGAAGGGTGACCAGAAACAGAGAAAATAGGGACGGGAGAAAATCATTTATGGGGAAATACATCTTACAGTACAAACTAAGACTATTTTCCCGTCTTCAATCCGTTTTAAAGTACTCATTTTCTTCCAGCTACTCTACAAGCACACACACACATATTAGCAGCAGCTTTGGTACATACGTTGATTCGTAAAATAAAATACTGGCCCCAAAAGGTTGATGTTTAAATCGCAGACACAGATTTTCCTTTGATAAAAATTGATTTCTGTTCTGCAGGGAGTTTAGGACTGAAGGTCAGAGTAGGATAGGAAGAGGTGCCCAATACTCTGTAGTCAAAGGCCCACGCTACAAGTTGGCTGTGAAATTTATATGTGTGTGGTAACTTATGTTACTGCACTTATCAGAAACTTTTCGGAAGTAAGAGTTATGTGATAAAAATCACACATCCTGGATACATTATGGCAGGTTAAACCTGCCAATATTTCTCTGGAGAGAAAATCCCAGTAAATACCAGGACATGTATGTTATTCCCTAATATTTAGGTGGGAGAACTCTTAATTGAGTGGGATTTATCACACAGAAATAAATTCAGACTCCGCAAAGTCAGATTTGATCACGTGCGATAACTATCACGCCAATGACAGGCCAATGACAGGCCCCTCTTACTCGGGGTCAGAGTCTATGAGAATGATAGAAGGGACAACACTTCACAAAGGGGCTCGAAGGGGCTCTGTTCTCCTTTGCAAATTAGTTTCCACCTCACCTTCGAAATCAGTAATTGAGGAACGGTTTGCGACCAGAAGTATGGTTGCAAATCTCTGAAACATGACCATACCGACTCTCAATTTGGAAGCAACACCTGGTACGAATATAGTGGTTTTTTTTTTGCTGTTTTGGGCATTCCCTGCTTTAAGTTACATGTGCTAATACATTAATAAGAATGCTGAAAATGTATGATTCATATGACGCACGTTTGGCTAATATTATCAGGTTCCACAATGTGATAAGCAAGCTTCTGTGAATATACTTGCAGCATTTCAATAAAATGCGGACTGCTTCAGTTTGTCATTAGCTTATTATTCATTTATAAGAGTTTCTAAAATGTTGACAACTATGAGTCTCGTTTTTGTTGTTACTCAAAAGAACACAATTATGTCGAATGAAAACAATTGAAAGGGCATCAGACTGGTTTCGATTTAGTGTTTCTGCTAAATTATTTTAACAATAATGAGATTATGTTATTAAAGTTAAGCACAGAAAGCGAGGGCAGAAAGGAGTCTTCACGCCAGGCAACAGCGGGGCAGGACATACAAATTCAGATTTCTGATTTCTATTAAAGGTTACAGGTACAGCAGGCACTTAGCCTTTGCTCGCTGGCTTATCAGTGCACTAGGGCCTCAAGAGACAAAATTGCAGACCTTGCTATTTTATTGAACATAAAACTTCATTATTCCAATAGGTATGTGGGTGTGTACCATCTCTGAAACTCGAAATAGTTCTATTTTCTGCTTTGCTAGAATTAGGTTAGCATTTAGAAATATAAGAATGAGAGTAGGATTGCTATATATCATTAAAAGCAATCATTTTGGAACGGAATCCATTATTCGCGCAATTGGGAACCGTTGCCGCTGGCTTATTACTTGTCAAGAAAAAACTAATGGAAACAGTGGTAATAGACAATAATAAACAATGATTCCTAGAGGGATGGGGCTTAATAACATACATGTTACTCAATATTTAAAACAAAGAATTGATCAACAACACATTACGATATTAGCCATGACATATATGTATATATTTTATTAGCCATACCAGTTATTATAGAGTGGCGGTAGCCACTCTGTAGTTATAGTAAGGATCACCAGAGATCTCTGAATACCTCAAATTTCTGCCCGTCAATAACTTTACACCTGTTAGACACATCTCTCCAAAACTATCCAGACTTCTTGCCCCCATTACACAGGTGGAGGATTGAAAGTTTTGCAGTGTTTAGTGAAGGGGGTACAAAGAAAAAAACGAGGGGGGGGGGGGGGTCCAAAACAGGTTTTGACCCCATTGTGTTTTACATAGATTTTTTTCATTAGACGTACTGGTAAAACAGCTGAATGGATTGTAATGAAATTTCACAGCAAAATAGAGGATGATCCTTTTTGCTACTGCAAGTGATGTTATAAAGTGGTTATGAAGTTATAAGGGCCCAAAACGCAGCAATATTAGAGTAGCACAATACTACTAAAAGTAGCATGGAATGCCAAAAAATAAACTAGACTGCATATGTAAAGTTTCAGATGTACTACAGGAACAAATGAAAGACCCATTTATGGTCATATGCTAATGGTAACCAAAACACAAAGACATAACAAATACAATACATCTTAAACTACATGCATTTTCTTTGCATGCTCTCAGGCTCACAAAATTAAGCTGTGCCCAGCAAGCCAAACATAAAGCATTTTCCCTATGCACTCCTGTGCAACAAAATGGAAAAGTGACCTAGCAGTGAGCTTCACAAATGGAAAAGTGACCTAGCAGTGAGCTTCACAAACTACTATATGGAGGACATGAGAATTGGCCACTTGAAAAAAAAATCTAAATTTTTGTAACAAAGATTTGTTTTCATTCACCTTGGGCTTCATATGTTTAGCACACTCCTACTGTAACTTGCAAGAAAGCACAAAAAAAGAAAGTAAACTGCATATATAAAGTTTCAGAATTACTTCAATAACAACTAAGAGACACACCCGATTGCCACTCAGTAGTTATTCTAATTAAAATTCCCAGAGATATGAATTCCTCAAATTTTTGCCCCCTAATAACTTTCCACCCATTTGACAAATCACCACAAAACTATCCAGACCTATAGCGTTTTCTACATTTTGTGACAATGTACATTTTTCTGATGAACCATTAAGGAGGTGCACAGATGAAAGGGCGAGGGGGGGGTGGGGAAGAGTCCCAAAACTTGTTTTTCAACCAATGCATTTTCCATAGACTACTATATTTCAGCACAAAAGGATGAACTGATTTACATGAAATTCACAGGATTATACATTATGGTGTGCAGATGATCTTTTTAGGTTGAGCTGACCTTGCATTCAATGCGAAAGCATTGAATGCTGTCAGCAAGACAACTATTGTTACCCGTATTTGGGAATGTGGACAGCAGTCAGACGCGCGCCTGTTCATTGCCAGTTTTCACCACGGGAGCGCGCTGCTTGCTGTGTGTGCAGTGCCAGTTTCGCTTTTCATTAGTTTCGTTTTCCCGAGGCTGGCTTTGAATGAACACGCTTGCTGTGAGCATTATCTGTAAATCATGCTTTTAAATAACATGCTCGCTGTTAGCATTATTTCCAAAGCAGGCTTTAAATTATTATTTGCCAGCTGCCTCGTAATTAACATGCTCATTATTTATAAATGCGCTTTAATGTACAGCAAGCCACATGCAATATAACTTTTTTTAATGCGCACGTGAGCTCCAAGTGCCGCGCGCTTTCCATGTACAGCATGCTTCACCCCACCAACCAGCACTTGTGGGGACTTGTGCTGCTCCTCGGCTGTTCTCCGACGTCAGCTGGTCACTGCAGCAACAAGCGGGGCTCCGTCTTGCTCACAGGAGCCCCGCCTGAAATATTGCTTTGGCCGCACCATGCGGCATTCACCACCTAAGTGTCCCCACTAAATCCGCGAGACCCCAATCCCATCGCCCATCCTATCCCCCGGCTCGGGCAGACCCCAATCACCCTATCTTCCGGCTCGCACGCAGCCCTTCTCCGGCTCGCGCACAGCCCTTCTCCGGCTCGCGCGCAGCCCTTCTCCGGCTGCTGCTGTCTCCCCCCCCCGCGGGCGCGCCCCCAAGTCATGTGATGGTCGTGCGCGGCCCCGCTTCCTTCTGGGAATGGGCACCAGTAGTTCCCGTTAGTGGAGGCAGGAAAGAGGCTGTGCCGGGGTCCGTCGCAGGAGAAGGGGCTCTTCCTCCACCATGGGCAACCACGGACAAACCCGCTCTGCCCCCGAGGCTGCCATGCACCTCCCCCTTCCCAGGTAAGACAGAGTTTACTGCGGGCACGCACTGGCCCTTTAAGGATGCATTGTGGGCCATGGAGTGTTTCAGTCTGAGGCAGGACGTTTTGTTTGCACTTTGCTGTTGATGAAGCTTAACTGTCAGCTGATAATAGACCGTGAGAGTTGCGTTTACACAGCCCCATTTAGTCAGTCAGCTGCACTGTTAAAGCGGCTGCTGGAACGTGCAGTTCCGCTTTCCCCGAACTCGCTTATAGCTCCTGGTAAAGAAGCGAGGGGGGTATGGTCCTGTGCAGGTAGCGACTTGGGCTACGCCTTCCAGCAAACATAGTGGCTAAACTGCTTGTAAGAATCAACGCATCAGCATCTGGAGTTGGGCGGGGGCACTTTCAATGCTGTAGTCTCCAGTGTAGAACGGAAAGTTGGGGCAAAGGTACAGGGGTTACCCTTTGCCAGTGCATACTCTTCTCAGGACCTGTGACTATTGTGCCTGACTAGTGGGCCCCTGGGCAACTCACACAGAGTCAAATCTGTGTGCATGTTGCCTGCTGCACGAACCACACCGGTGCCCTCTAACAACCACTACCTTTTATTTGACTGTGGAATGTGTTACATTATCTTTTACGCGAAGCGCTGTCTCTGCCTCCTATCCTAAGTAAAACATCTTTACGTACCAAGATGCTGCTCTGAAAGAGACAGCAGTGCCAAGAATAGAGACTGCTAACCCTTTGTATATTATATTCTTGGGATCTCCTCGAGTATCAAGTCTGATATAGTCCTTTTTGCTTGGCAGATTGATGACGACGCCCTGTTTCTTAAGGGACGTGCTGAATTAATTAATTCGCTAATCACGTGAACCAGGACTTGTAGAAATCTACTCCTACCATCTTCCTGCCCCTCGGAGATGTAGCATGTTATGAATATAAGGCGGCTTATTTGGGGGCTGTGTGGTTAAAACATCAGTGAGAAGGGCTTGCAAACATGGCGGTGCGCAGGAGCGCTCTCTGCTGCAGGCACGGGTCCACACTTACCACACTGTACACAGCATACCGTTGACTCTCACTGGCAGACTCTCACTGACAGACTCTCCCACTCCCTGACTCACTCTCCCACACCCTGACTCACTCTCCCACATGCTGACTCACTCTCCCACACCCTGACTCACTCTCCCACTCCCTGACTCACTCTCCCACTCCCTGACTCACTCTCCCACTCCCTGACTCACTCTCCCACACCCTGACTCACTCTCCCACACCCTGCACCCACCACACAGCTCCACAGATGCACCCACCACACAGCTCCACTGATGCACTCCCCACACAGCTCCACCGATGCACCCACCACACAGCTCCACTGAGGCACCCACCACACAGCTCCACTGAGTCACCCACCACACAGCTCCACCGATGCACCCACCACACAGCTCCACCGATGCACCCACCACCCAGCTCCACCAATGCACCCACCACACAGCTCCACCGACACAGCTCCACTGATGCACCCACCACACAGCTCCACCGAGGCACCCACCATACAGCTCCACCAAGGCACCCACCACACAGCTCCACCGATGCACTCACCACACAGCTCCACCGAGGCACCCACCACACAGCTCCACAGATGCACCCACCACATAGCTCCACAGATGCACCCACCACACAGCTCCACAGATGCACCCACCACACAGCTCCACAGATGCATCCATCACACAGCTCCACCGAAGCACCCACCACACAGCTCCGCCGATGCACCCACCACACAACTCCGCCGAGGCACCCACCACACAGCTCCACCGATGCAGCCACTACACAGATCCACTGACACAGCTCCACCGATGCACCCACCACCCAGCTCCACCGATGCACCCACCACACAGCTCCACCGAGGCACCCACCATACAGCTCCACCAATGCACCCACCACACAGCTCCACCGATGCACCCACCACACAGCTCCACAGAGGCACCCACCACACAGCTCCACAGGTGCACCCACCACACAGCTCCACAGATGCACCCACCAAACAACTCCACAGATGCACCCACCACACAGCTCCACCGATGCACCCACCACACAGCTCCACCGATGCACCCACCACACAGCTCCGCCGATGCACCCACCACACAACTCCGCCGAGGCACCCACCGCACAGCTCCACCGATGCAGCCACCACACAGCTCCACCGACACAGCTCCACCGATGCACCCACCACCCAGCTCCACCGATGCACCCACCACACAGCTCCACCGACACAGCTCCACCGATGCACCCACCACCCAGCTCCACTGATGCAGCCACCACACAGCTCCACCGACACAGCTCCACCGATGCACCCACCACCCAGCTCCACCGATGCACCCACCACACAGCTCCACCGACACAGCTCCACCGATGCACCCACCACACAGCTCCACCGATGCAGCCACCACACAGCTCCACCGACACAGCTCCACCGATGCACCCACCACCCAGCTCCACCGATGCACCCACCACACAGCTCCACCGAGGCATCCACCACACAGCTCCACTGAGGCACTCACCACACAGCTCCACCGATGCACCCACCACACAGCTCCACAGATGCACCCACCACACAGCTCCACAGATGCACCCACCACACAGCTCCACAGATGCACCCACCACACAGCTCCACCGATGCACCCACCACACAGCTCCGCCGATGCACCCACCGCACAACTCCACGGAGGCACCCACCACACAGCTCCACCGATGCAGCCACCACACAGCTCCACCGATGCAGCCACCACACAGCTCCACCGACACAGCTCCACCGATGCACCCACCACCCAGCTCCACCGATGCACCCACCACACAGCTCCACCGACACAGCTCCACCGATGCACCCACCACACAGCTCCACCGATGAACACACTGTGGTAAATATAATTTACCTATGCGGAATTTCTATGCGGTAGAGTTCAATAAGAATAACTCAATAAAAAATGAGAGGCAGAGTCCGTGGCATCTGAGTTTATAAGGGTTTTATTCCATAAAATGGAATTGGTTCGAACCAGGTATCATGTTCCATCACCACGAAGGTTCAGGAAGGGATAGACAATGCTTTATTAACAGAATACCAAATATATAGTAAATGCATTCAGTGGTGATAGATACAGAAGGCATAACAGCTGAGAGAAAAGAGATAAGAACACATGTACGTAACAGTAGGCGTGTACGAGGGCGTACACGGAGGTGTGTGCTAGAAACGTCACATAAGATTGGCACAAGTGGGTGGATCCATAGAGGAATCCTGCAGTGTCAGCAGAAATATATGGCAGAGATGCGCGCGCAGCAGCATGACGTGTAATTGACGTGGAACTGGAGGGTGAAGGGGGCTTGACATTTAGCACTATACCAGGAGACAGAAGTCTAGCGTGTCAGAACAACCTAAACCCAAATCATATCTAATATCTTGTGTTTGAGGAACTGTATTATCTAGAAGGAAAGGTCTCTCGGGCAGAGGCTATTCTATACTGACTGCTAGTGCGTGCATATGTAACTACGTGTCTATGTGTAAAGCGAGGGGCCATGGGCCTACCATGGTAACGGGAGCAATGAATTACTTGCATGGAAACAGAAAGGCTGGGCCCTTTGCTCTGCAGCTGGGAAGATGTTTTCCTAAATCACTAGACAGGAATGTATTTTCGAGGAGCGTAACAGATAACTTGAAGGCAAAATACAGTCTTGGCAGGCAAGCAGGCCGAGCCGGGCACCGCTAGCCGCACAGGGAGTAGGGTAAGGGTCATGGATGCGGATCCAGGCTGCAGCTTTCAGAGACAGAAGGCAGAAAGGGCTCGATGGCAGGAATCAGGGCCTAACTCGCCAGAGCCAGAAAAACGTGAAAGTGCACCATGTAAAGACGGTGGCACGGCATACTTAGGAACTGAATATTCGACCCATTCATGGTGGGTCTGAAAGAGAACATGTTAACGTTAGACGCAAATGTATTTGCGTCTTCATAACTGGCTGTGGAGGGAACATACATGTACTTGAAGCACGTACATGGAGCCGTTGGGGTTTACGTTAGGGGACACAATTGACCATAAAAATTCATATTACCTCATTCCCTCCTTGTCCCCTACGGACCCTTCATGATATATCGATCTTCATTAGTCTATCAATTTGTTCGTATAACATCATTTGCTCTTCCTTCTTCTGGCGGGATTTAGAACGTGGACTTGAATGGGGAATACATGATGTGGCGCACAAGCCGCAAATCGCTGGCCCACATTGTAAACATAGGCAACAACTGAATACTATGAGAAGGGCTATTCCGAGGAAGGATAGGACTTTCCATCCCCAGGCTGATAACACACTCCAGAACCAACCGGACCAAGTCCAGGTGCCTGGATTCTGATGTATCTGACTTGCAATCTTATGGAGACGAGTTATGGCTCTATATACTGATGGTGCGTTTTCTGGAATGAAAACACAGCAACTCGATCCGATGACTCTACAAGCTCCGCCCCTATCGGCCAGAATGACGTCAAGAACGAGACGATTCTGAAGAACAACAATCCGCATAGCAGACTGCTCCTCTGTTAAGTTGCCTAGGGCAGAAGTAGTCTCATTCACTACTGCTTCGAGGGTTCTGGTTAATTTACGTATCAGTTTACTATTAAAGACAGCACCTAAATAGGGAAAGAAACCTTTATTGAAGTCTGTATACTGCTCCCATGCCGTTTCAGTGTAGTCGACAATCGGGAGATCTCTCTTCGGTCTAATGTGTACTAGATGGGAGTCCCTATGATAATCAGGAGGGGCTAGGAAAACTGGCGGCAGAAGGAATGCAATCTAACAAGTACCATCCCAATCTAGAGGTAAGCGTATATATGCTGTATGACCACAAATGAAATAGGAATGACAGGAAGCTTTGAATGTAGACTTGCCTTTATCACTGAAGTCAATCACAGTAGTACATCTACTATGACCCAAGTGTACTGAACCATTCTTTCTGACACATAATTCACCTTTGACTGGTAATACTTACATTGCGGGCAAGACTGTTTCGGATTCGGACTGGACATTCAGAATCATGAGGTTAAGTGTAAAATTGCCTAATCCATATACTTCATTTTCTAGATCGGTCCCTGTCCTTTGGGGAAGACCCTCCTTGTCAGGGAAACATACTTTATGCAAAACTGTATTCAGATTTCCCCATACCCAATTGCCCTGATAAACTACGGAATCAGAATATAAAGAGTTCATTAAACTAAACCATGCACCACAGGAACCATTGTGTGTGAACGGGTACGGAAAGAGGGGCAGAACTCCCTTGTACTTCTGATAGGGAGGGAGTCGGCCACATATCCAACAATTGGTAGCATTGCTGGTCTGATGGGAATGATGTAACATACTGATGAATGTATTGTTGCGCAGCGCAAGTCGGTAAGATAACTCGTGCGGGGGCAATTCACTGAAAGTATGCTCGACAGTGTCATTTGAAGAAGAATGTGCACGTGTGAAAATAGGAAAGTACATGTGTAGCAATATGCTTGCAGCAATAATCATGAGACTCAGAAAAACCATAATCAATAATGTCACAATGCAGTGACTGCGGAGAGATTTACAATATTCATGTTTCTTGATTTGTTTCTGTCTATCTCTCTCTCTATTGGGGTCTAACGGGAACATGTCAGGAACTTGTCTAACCGATTCACCTAGGGGAGGACTTAAACAATTAAACTGTCTGACTTGCTAGACCTCAATTTCATACGAAAGTTTTGAGAAGGAGTTTTCTCTACCAGGGGGAGTTTAGTATCAGTCTCTGGAAGGGGGCAGGGCTGGGAGTCTAGTTTCGGAGGCAGTCCATAGTGTCTTTTCACATGACTCGAGTGGAGCCAGCCCTTGCGGCCCTCCACCTTGACTGCTGTCCTTGTTGTTAATAACACGAGCTTCGGCGCCTGCCAACGGGGCTCCAGCGGACTCCTCCTGTCGAAGTTCCGGACGTAGACCAGGTCGCCGGGAACAATCTCATGTGGCTTCACCTCGGTGTTGTCGGGAAAGGCTGCTGCCACCTGTGAACGACATGATTGTAGTGCAGACATCAAGGAAGCAAGGTAATCTGTCAGCATATTACAGTCAACATCAGTGATTTTACGAGGCAGAGGCGTCCCCCACATATTCGGTGGCCTACCAAAGACCACCTCATACGGGGATAGCCCTGTTCTTGAATGCGCTATCATTCTCATGTAAAAGAGTGCAACTGGTAAAGCTACTATCCAGTCAACGCCTTTCTCTCTACAGATTTTGGCAAGACGTATTTTCAGGGTCTGATTATGTCGCTCGACGAGACCTGCTGCCTCGGGATGTCGGACACAGTGGAACTTCCACTGATAGCCTAGCAGGAGTGATACCTGCTTCATAAGTTCGGACGAAAATGGCTGACCGTTATCTGAGTATACGATACGGGGCAAACCATACCTGGGGAAAAATTCACGTACCAGCTGCTTGGCAGTGGTCGGAGCAGTGTAATCTGGGACTGGATATGCTTCTGTCCAACGGGAAAGTGCACATATAACTACGAGGACATATTTGAATCCTCGACAACGTTCCATCTGGATATAATCCATCTGGAGGACTTCAAAAGGGTGATCGGGAGGATGAAATCCACCTTGCTCTACGGGAATGCCTTTACCTGGGTTGAACTGACAACAGATCATGCAAGTACGCACTTTCTGTTTTGCTGCTGCTCGTAAATGTTTATTGAACCAGAGATTTTGAATACTGTCTAACATGGCTTTTTCTCCTAAATGTGCAGGACTATGTATTGTGTTAATGATAACCCGAACCATAGAGTCAGGGAGAAACCATGTGGCTTTCCCCTTCGTCATCCATCCCTGTTCTGTCTGGATCCCTCCTAGTTCAGTCCATTTCTTGATTTCGTCTGGTGTAGCATGTGTCTGTATATCAATTACATCTAAGGCGGGATCCCTAACTGTCATGCAATGTATCGGTGTCGAGACTATGGTCTTTGTCAGGTCAGTTGCATAAGTCTGAGTCTGAGCTGTATGCTTGGCTGTTCGGTCTGCCAGGTCGTTACCCTGGGAAATGGTATCTGTGACTTTCGTATGTGCCTTGCACTTCATGATGGATATCGCTGTAGGCAGATGTATTGCGTCTAACAGAGCTTGAATGAGGGGACAGTGCTGGATCTTGGCTCCGTGGGAGGTCAAGAAACCTCTCTCTCGCCAGAGTACACCGAAGTCGTGTACGACTCCAAAGGCATAACGTGAATCTGTGTATATGTTAACTCTCTTGTTCTTTGCTCGAATACAGGCTTGAGTCAGAGCGATGAGCTCTGCTGCTTGGGCTGACAGGGTGTCAATACAATTTGTTTCTATGACTTCAGTTTCTGTCGTGACTGCATATGCGGCCACTAACTTTCCTGTACTTGTTCTCATACATGAACCATCCACATAAAGCGTCAGGTCTGGATCTAGTAATGCAGTGTCTGTCAAGTCTTGTCTAGGTTTCGTCGTAATGGTAATGACTTCAATACAATCATGTGCCAAAGGGTCTGTCTCACTTAGTGGCAGAAGTGTAGCAGGGTTCAATGTATTGCAACGTCTGATTTCTATGTGTGGCTGAAACAATGTCAATTCATAACCTGTCAGTCGTGCTATAGTCAAGTGCTGAGTCTGTGTTCGGTTTAAAAGAACTTCCACGGAATGTGGAACTTGTACTGTCAGTTGGTGTCCTAACACTATGGAATCACTTTGTCTGATTGCTAGAGCAGTTGCTGCAACTGATTTCAAGCACGCAGGCAGAGCCTGGGCTACTGGATCTAATGTACTAGAAAAATAAGCACACGGTTTGTGTGAACCTGCTTGATCCTGGGTAAGTACTGACAATGCAGTACCTTCACGTTCTGTGACAAAAAGTGTAAAAGGTTTACTGTAACATGGTGTCGCTAAAACTGGTGCTTGACATAGGGCTTTCTTCAGATCGTCAAAAGCTTGAGTATGTTCCTGAGTCCAAGGGAGGACAGTCGATGTCGCTGCCTCCTGGGTTGTCAACTGTATAAGTGGCTTTGCTAGAAATGCATACTGAGGGATCCATTGTCTACAGTAAGAAGTAAGGCCTATAAAGGCCCGTACCTCCTTTTGTGTCTTGGGTTGTGACATGTTTACAATTAACTGGATACGGTCAGGTGTTAGCTGTCTCCCCCCTTTGGACAGCAAGTGCCCAAGGTATACCACTTGCTGAACACAGAATTGCAGCTTCGAAGGAGACACCTTGTGTCCCTTGTCAGCCAAGAAATGCAAAACTGTCAATGATGCCTGTTCACATTCTGGTTCACTTCGGGCGGTGATCAATAGATCATCGACATACTGAAGTAAGGCAGTGTTGGCAGGCATGTGAATACTGTCAAGTTGTTTTTTCAGTGCTTGGCTATAGATGCTGGGGCTTTCTGTGAATCCTTGAGGTGCGCGTGCAAATTTGAAGCTTCGGCCATTTAAACAGAATCCGAAAAGATATTGGCTTTCCGGATCGATTGGGACACTAAAGAAGGCGTTCTTCAGATCAATTACAGTAAAGAACGTTGCCTCTGAATCAATAGCTGTCAATAATGAAGAGATGTCTGGAACCACAGGATACTGTGGGACAATGCATTTGTTCAATTCTCGTAAATCGATCACTAATCGATAAACAGGAGGTGCATTTGAATCATTGCGTTTAAGAATCGGAATGATAGGGGAATTACATAGATTCGAGTCGGTTTCTACAACCACTCCTTGTGCAATGAGCTCGTCAATGATTTTCAGTAAAGCCACTACAGCATCTGGGGGTAACTTGTATTGTCGGATTCGTGGTAGTACTACTCCTGGCTTGAGTGTGGCACGATATGGAGTGATGTGCATACAACCTACATCAGTGGGGCCTTGTGCCCATAAATGTGCAGGAACATTCTGTAATCTGGGATCAATATCTCTCAACACATAGTGACCCTTAAAGTCACGCAAAAACAATCTTACTCCTTCCGGAGAACAACAAATTACAGCTCCTAGAGCTTTCAGTGTCTTGATACCTAATAAGTTTTCTGGACATGATTTCGTGAGCAGTAAACCTGTAGTGCGAGACAACGGACCAACTGAAAGGGGTACTGGTTTCGATACTTCATTTACAATAGGCTTTCCTGAAAATCCAAGGGAAACATTCTGTGAGCCTGAGAGGGGTGCACCTGGAACCTCGTCGTGACTGATTGTTGTTCTGCTTGCCCCTGTGTCAATCAAAAACTTTCTATCTTTTCCTAATACTTGACTATGTACATAAGGACCCTCTTGATCTACAGGAACCTCAATAAGAGGCAAGCCAACCTCCCTCTCTAGGCTGTTTCATGTGTATCGCTGATAATCGGGGTAATCAGTTTGTGCATATTGGTACATCTGTTGAGTTGCATGTTGTGTTGCGGCAATCGGTTGTGGCTGTGGTACCGCTACGGTCTGTACTGTCTGTTGTGAAGCATGCATAGGCTGTACATTCTGTGTAACGTGTTGTTGGGCCTGGTCCTGTCTAGGAGGACGCGGTCTCTCTTTAGTTTTACCTGTAGATATAGTGTGTTTCAAAACTGCACAATCGTTTACATAGTGACCTGGCTGTTTACAATAGTTGCATGTCCCTTTAACAGGAGCTGCCGAATTATTGGACTGTGGCATACCCTTTTTCTGACCGTCAGCTGGAACTGACTGAGCAACCAACATTTTCATTTTCGTGTCCTTCATACGTCTTTGTTCGTGATCATGTTCTTCTCTAATTCTGTTCTGGTGGTACTGTAACATTTGTAACATTTGGGAAGGCGTATTTGCTTGCCATGTGCTCTCGACTTTCAGTACACGATTCTTAACTTGGGGCAGAGAATTCTCGACTAATTTGGATACAAAAAGGTGTGGGTATGACACGCTACTTGCTTTCAGGCCACTATTAATAATAAAACATTTCTCAAATCGGGAATAAAAATCACTAGTGTCTTCATCGGGTTTCTGTTTGCAGGCTGAGATTGCATCCCAGTCCTCCTTTTTAGTTGCTAATAATCGTGGCAAGACCTGTACTAACAATCCTGGTAATGCTTTAGTTTTGTCCCCAAGACCCAATCCTGGGGTTCGGGTCGCTTCTTCAGTCTCTAATGCAGCCCAATCTATCTTTGTGTCTCCCACCTCCCATTCTTTTTCTTTGAGTTTCTCGTAAATACCGGCAGGCAATAGTACTTTCAATATCTTCATAATGTCGGGGTAGGTATAATCACCCATGAGTAACATGTCTTTTATTTCACGGTGAAAACCTGCAGGGTCTTTATCATGACTAGGCACTAATTTCTTCATTTCCAATAATTCCATTTTAGTTATGGGTGTGTATACATACACACATGTAAGGGTGTTATCATTATTCCTGACTGGATGTACTTCTCGCAAGGGATTCTGTCTGTCTATGTAGAACATTTTCCTTTCTGGTGGTGGAGCTGAAACAAACTGTGGATTCAGGAAAGCACTATATCTGTGTCGATGTTCTAAAATTACTTTAATTAAATCGGTACCCAGGCCTCTCCATTTATTCATGAGTAACTCTATTAGTACATCAGGTAAGGGACGTGGATCAGAATGTTGGCTCTTATACAATATAAGGAGGTGCTGTATCATGTACATACCAGCTAGTCGCTGTTCGTCTGGGGAAAGATTCAAAAAGGTTTGCGCTAATGCGTCATCATTATATTTATCAGAATTGTCAGCCCATTGTACTGCTGACCTAGCTAATTCTTGTTCATCCATGGAATTGAGTACATGGTACCCCATTCGTTCTTGGAGTATTTTATCGGTAGCCTGAAATAGATGTTCAGGAGTCTTCGGGTTTGACATAGCAGCGTGAAAAAGTCTCTTGCTTTCTGGACGTATCGTTTTATTAAAAGGTCTACCCTTTCCTACATATGCTAACGTACCTTTGTCTACTTCTAGCTCCTCCTCCTCTGAGGAGTCATTCTTGTTATTATCTGCTTCACTTTCAGCTTTCTCCCTTTCATGAAATTCTGTTATTTCTTTACGTATTTTTCTGTACATGGCCTCTATACATTTCTGTTTATCATGTTTTCCGTCTGCAATATTCTGACCCCATGTAGTTAGAACCTCCATCTCATCTTTATCTACACCAGGCCGGTCTCGTTCTCTTATGAAACAGTTTATGAGGAATCTTAAAATCATACTTTGGATGTCTACTTTCTGATGTGCCATGGCCTCCTGAATACTTTCCGGACCCTCTCCAGTCTGAACAAAACGATATATTCTGTCTAGATGATTCTTCATTCCTGGAAATAAAACTAAAAAGTTTGCAGCACGTCTTATACGTAATGAGGCTAATATCATGCAACTGTCCTTGCCTGGTACTGGATCATATCTACAGTCTGTAAGATACTCTTTAAGCTTTTCAATTGGGACTGCTCTCGAGGTACGTTGCATTGCTAGTTCTCTAATAGTTAATCGCTGTACTGGTGGCGGGGTATGGTAACCTCCTGAGGCGCCTCCTGAGGCGGAGGCTTGAGCATCACCTGTCTGTAGGGCCGTGTCAGGCCCAAAAGGATTATGCGGATTAATAGGGGGTGCAGGTAAGGGTGGAGGAAGCCGACCGGGAGGGGTAAGCTGTTGTGGACCTGGGGGCCGACGATCAGGGGGTGGTACAGGTGCAGGTGGGACATTAGTATATTCGGGAGCTACGTCGTCTAAATAGGAAGAAAGGAAAATATCTGCTGCGGTCTTGTGACATAATTTAGTCGGAACCAATGGAGGGGGCAGATCTTTTGGTACTTCCGGGGTCGCCTTGGGCAGGCCCTCGGCCAGGACTGGATACAATCCTGTCATAATGGCATTACTCCGTCTATCGTGTTGTTCCATTCTAACTCGTTCCCCTTCTTCTAGTAGTTCTTTTTCTTTGGCTTTTTCAGAATCCTCTCTACTTTTCTCTGCTTTTCTGAGTGCTTTCTCTGTCCGTCTGTGTGATTCTTTACGCCATAGTTCAATGGCATCTTTCTGTGACTGTCTGGCTTTCTTTTTCCATAATGCTTCCTCTACTCTCATGATGCACTCGGCATCCCATGTCCCTGTAACGGGCCATCTCTGATTCTCTGCTAGATCCTTGGTGTAATCCACCCACAAATCGAGATACAATACAGCGTCTAAGCCGTGTTTGTGGTACATAAAATATCCGGGAGTGTCCCTGGGTGGGATGGGAACAGCTTCCTCGAGTATCCCTTTTCTAGTTCCTATCTGTTTCAGTTTAGAAAACAGCGGCATTATAAGCCGTGATATTTGATACTTGATACTTACTCAGATTTGGACACAACTAATACAATAAACACAGTAATGAAAATCAGACAATCACTCATACCACGACATTAAAACACATTAAACATTTCGGAACGGACAATAACTTGGTAGCTAGATACTTGATATACTGCTAAACAGTACAGATACACTGCTAAACAGTGCAGACCGGGTCTGTGTACCCAAACCCGTCTTGACCGGACACAAATTAATGCACCCGTCTAGATGCGTCCCCAGCAACGGTACTCACCGGGAAGCACGGAACGGAAGGCCTCAGAAACTCGACACTGGACTGGACCGGACAGGACTTGACTCGACTCGTGACGTAGGTACTTCGGAACCTCGGAACTTCGGAACTGGTGGGCCTCTGAACACCTCGGACCTTGCTCTCTCGGCTGGGCTCTGGTCGGGATCCTCCGCACTCCTCACCGCCTCGTCTGGGTGTCGATCGCAGCCTCAGTCACCTCCGTTGGCCTGAGGGAGATACAGGAAATCCTGCGGGTACGCGTAGTTGTCCGTCACGGCTGTGGCAGGGGACCAGGCCTGCAACGCACCGCCGGCGCATAAGGTGGGGGAGGGGTCCCTATTCGGGCGCCAATTATGTGGTAAATATAATTTACCTATGCGGAATTTCTATGCGGTAAAGTTCAATAAGAATAACTCAATAAAAAATGAGAGGCAGAGTCCGTGGCATCTGAGTTTATAAGGGTTTTATTCCATAAAATGGAATTGGTTCGAACCAGGTATCATGTTCCATCACCACGAAGGTTCAGGAAGGGATAGACAATGCTTTATTAACAGAATACCATATATATAGTAAATGCATTCAGTGGTGATAGATACAGAAGGCGTAACAGCTGAGAGAAAAGAGATAAGAACACATGTATGTAACAGTAGGCGTGTACGAGGGCGTACACGGAGGTGTGTGCTAGAAACGTCACATAAGATTGGCACAAGTGGGTGGATCCATAGAGGAATCCTGCAGTGTCAGCAGAAATATATGGCAGAGATGCGCGCGCAGCAGCATGACGTGTAATTGACGTGGAACTGGAGGGTGAAGGGGGCTTGACATTTAGCACTATACCAGGAGACAGAAGTCTGGCGTGTCAGAACAACCTAAACCCAAATCATATCTAATATCTTGTGTTTGAGGAACTGTATTATCTAGAAGGAAAGGTCTCTCGGGCAGAGGCTATTCTATACTGACTGCTAGTGCGTGCATATGTAACTACGTGTCTACGTGTAAAGCGAGGGGCCATGGGCCTACCATGGTAACGGGAGCAATGAATTACTTGCATGGAAACAGAAAGGCCGGGCCCTTTGCTCTGCAGCTGGGAAGATGTTTTCCTAAATCACTAGACAGGAATGTATTTTCGAGGAGCGGAACAGATAACTTGAAGGCAAAATACAGTCTTGGCAGGCAAGCAGGCCGAGCCGGGCACCGCTAGCCGCACAGGGAGTAGGGTAAGGGTCATGGATGCGGATCCAGGCTGCAGCTTTCAGAGACAGAAGGCAGAAAGGGCTCGATGGCAGGAATCAGGGCCTAACTCGCCAGAGCCAGAAAAACGTGAAAGTGCACCATGTAAAGACGGTGGCACGGCATACTTAGGAACTGAATATTCGACCCATTCATGGTGGGTCTGAAAGAGGACATGTTAACATTGGACGCAAATGTATTTGCGTCTTCATAACTGGCTGTGGAGGGAACATACATGTACTTGAAGCACGTACATGGAGCCGTTGGGGTTTACGTTAGGGGACACAATTGACCATAAAAATTCATATTACCTCAACACCACACAGCTCCACCGACACAGCTCCACTGATGCACCCACCACACAGCTCCTCCGATGCACCCCCCACACAGCTCCACCAAGGCACCCACCATACAGCTCCACCAAGGCACCCTCCACACAGCTCCACAGATGCGCCCACCACACAGCTCCACCGAGGCACCCACCACACAGCTCCACAGATGCACCCACCACACAGCTCCACAGATGCACCCACCACACAGCTCCACCGAAGCACCCACCACACAGCTCTGCCGATGCACCCACCACACAGCCCTGCCGATGCACCCACCACACAACTCCGCCGAGGCACCCTCCACACAGCTCCACCGATGCACCCACCACACAGCTCCACCGATGCTCCAACTAAGCTCCACCAATACACCCACCACACTGCTCCACCAATGCACCCAATAAGCTCCACCGATGCACACACCACTCAGCGCAACCACAGCATCACTCAGCGTAACCACAGCATCACTCAGCACCACCACAGCATCACTCAGCGCAACCACAGCATCACTCAGTGCAACCACAGCATCACTGGTTCAAATATGTTCTTTCAATGTTTCAAACTGTTTTCAAGCTTTCACGCTTTATTACAAATCACAAAAAGATGTTAACATTTCACTTCTGTTCTTGGATTTTCGTCACAATAAAAAACACTGAACATAATCTTCACAAAAGTTATTTACAAAAGTTTAAGCTATTGCCATTACAAATTAAATAAATTATTTAAGTATTAATTATTTTAAAAAATAAAAGCCATTGTTATTTGTAATATCAATACATCTAAGTCACGTAAATACAAAACATGTTGCATTACAAATGGTATAGGTGTCACATTTGCGAAAGTTATAACTATTGGCATTGTAAATGACAAAGCTATTAATTTAGCTATTTTAAAAAATAACACATAAATAAAACAAATTTAATTTATAAGACCAATAGCTCAAACTTTCCTAATGCGAGCCCTATTGCATTTCCAATGCTTGTTCTCTTTCTCTCTTTCCACTTTTTTCCCTCTTTTGCCATCTTGAAGCAACAGATGCAAAACAAAATAAGTGCTGGTCCCCAAAAATAAGTGCTACTGCCCCACACCGGCAACCACGGTCTCTATTTAAGCACTGACTGGTGGACGGATAATCTAACTTTGGGTATTATACAACTATCATGGGGCAATAAATGATTGAGCAC
This sequence comes from Lissotriton vulgaris, assembly GCF_964263255.1. Taxonomy (NCBI): domain Eukaryota; kingdom Metazoa; phylum Chordata; class Amphibia; order Caudata; family Salamandridae; genus Lissotriton; species Lissotriton vulgaris. Next base: position 1,286,322,271 of record NC_141687.1, on the reverse strand, counting down.
AATCAGCTCTCAAAAAGCAAGTGTTCTGTAGTATACTGCCCATACATAGAACTTTATGGTATCTTATAGTGTTATGACACACAACAGCAGTTAGGCACGCGTGTTCCCAAAAAGTAGGTCTCCGGTGTAGGAGACATATATCCCTGCTCAATGGCCAGGTGTGGCATAAAGGGGGGCGGATGGAGCCAATATATTGTGTAGTGGGCTTGAGCAGCCTGAAAATATAGCTCCATAACTGGGGCCTCAAAACCCCCATTGAGGCATGGTTGCGTCATGGTCCGCCATCCCACTCTGGGTTGTTTCTCGCCCCATGCTAGTCTGATGAGTAATGATCTGAGGGTATCGAAGAAGGGGTGTCCCGGGTTAAAGGATATATTATTGAATATACAATACAATAATTAGGTAATACTATAATTTAGGTATTAGGCCCATTTTCATCAAGGCCAATCTGCCAGCCAATGAGAATGGCATTGCGATCCATCGAGACACCCAGTTAGTGATGGTTTCAATCGCAGTGCCACAGTTAGCGTGAAGCATTTCTTATTTATTTCTTGTTATTATCACGCCTAGATATGTTATTTCCATTTTACACAATTTGAATAAGAACTGAACAGTACTGGGCGTGAGCTGGAAAATCTGGAATTTACTCTAGTTGATCCCTACCCTGGAGAGGAAACCAAATCGGATAAATGCTCTTAGGATCAGTTTGAGGCTAATCTGTGGGTCCCGTAAATAAAGGGGGACATCGTCTCCGCATATAGTGATATTAGTATCTGGTGTGAGGGGTCTGGTATAGCATGCTCTCCATGATGTTGCCGTACCTTGGCTGTGATGGGTTTGATGGCGATAGCAAAAAGCAAAGGGGACAGAGTGTAGCCCTGGCGTGTGACTCGCATAATGGGGGTTGGATTGGAGTATAGACTGTTAATCTGTGTAATGGCCTTTGGCCAGACATACAGCAGCTTTATTCAGGAATGGCTTGGGAATACCCATTCTACCCAATGTTATGAACATGTAATCCCATTTCTCCTGCACTGATCTCCGGGTCAATGTCGTGTAGTAATGCGAATGTTGTCGTCCCAGGGCCTTGACTGAATGCAGGCCCATTATTGCGGCCCGGATTTCGTCCTCCGCTATAGCGGCAGACAGAAACTCTCTGCGAGAGTTGTTGGTCCACCCAAGAGCAGTGTCCTTTAAGTAGGACGCTATGTCAGGAAGTACTTTTCTATGCGTGCGAGTTTTGCATAGTCGGCAGTCAAAATATTAAGGATCTCCTACGATTCGATATGCCTAGTGCTTTCCTTGTCCATTATTTACAAAATCTGATTAGCGAATCTAGGGGGTCTGGTTTCCTCGGACAGAGTTCTGCCGGGCTGCCTGCCTTCGCCGAATGATCTGGCCACATGATATTTAGATTGGAATTTAGATTCACGTTCCGCCTCTTTGATAATGGTACAGGTCCTCACACATATTCAGACCTCGAGGGCTCTTGGTGTCGAGTTGTAAAATATACCTTGTTTCTAATAGTCTAAGTGCCTTATCCCTGTTGCCTCCTCTTTTGTTTGCTGGGACACTATCAATAACAAAGTATGACAATACATTCAAATTGTTATTGTGTTCCGATTTTACATGTCTTGCAACAGGGTATGTTGGGTCTGAATTGACTGTTGCTCGCAAATGTTGCAGAATTCTTGCCTGTACTGGAAGTTTGGTACTCCCTACATAGCGGAGTCCGCAAATGCATGTCAAGACATATACTGCGTATTCTGTTTTGCAGTTGAAGTTATTTTTTATCTTGATCTGTTCCTCAGAAAATGCATTTTTGTAGAAACTAGTATTTGCACCAAATTTGCAGGCTCTGCAACTGCTGCATTTAAAGAAAACCTCCTGGAGCCATTAATGGTCATGGGGACCCCATCCCCCAGGGCCGGGCTCCTACTATGACCCCTGGAACATAGTGGTTTCAGAAACTTGTGCTTGCTCGAACTTGGCGTAAGCAATTTTAAAGCTCCAGCCAAGCAAGAGCAAACACAGACTGCTCCAATGGGAGCACATAAAAGCTCCCGCCTGCTGGGATTAGACTTTTCATCTGTTTCCCTGCCCACACTAAAGTGGGCAGGGAAACAGATGAAAGAAATTGCCCCTGTCCGCAGGGAGCAGCATTTTTGTCGCTCGAGGCAGGGAACCAGCTGGGGCTACAGGGTCATTGGCGTTCCTCCAACGGCCTCCAACAATGATTTAGTGGGCACCCTCGTTGGGCTCCAGGGCACCCACCCTTTAATGGCCTGGCCCTATGAGATGGGCTCTCCAGGCCCAATTTATGCCCAGGGGGTGCCTGCCCTCCTCCCAGTTCATAATGTGGCTGGACCCTGGGAGATGGAGTCACCGGGGCCAAAATTAGCCCGGGAGGAGGGCTGAGTGCCCCGTCTCCTCATTCTTAATGTGGATGGACCCCAGGAGATGAGGTCCCTGAGACAGAAATCGGCCCGGAGAGGGGGATTGCTTGTCCCACTCCCCATTTACAATTTGGCTGGGTCCTGGAAGATTGGATGCTGGGGCTAAATCTGGCCCAGGGACGGGGGCTTCAGCCTTGTCCTGATCTGCCTCCAGTCTGACGTTATCCAAGACGGCATACAAAGTACTCTCCATCCTATTGTGTGCTCTAAAATCTGTCTGGGAAGGGTCAAGAAAATATTTATAGTCCAAGAATGTTGTCAATCACTGATTGACCAGTTTCTCAAAGTCGTTAGCCATAAACGGCAGCAATGAGATGGGGCGGTAATTTGATAACGTGGATACATTGAGTCCAGCATTTTTAGCTGACAGAAGGATTAAGGCTTCCTTCCACTGGTCCGTGTATACAGCTGTTTTTAGAGATAAGTTAAAGATTTGGGTCAGATGGACACTCAGGGTGTTGACAGGAATCTAGTGGGGTACCTGATTTAATTTACCATGGTTTTCTCCACCTGGTCCTTAGTGGTGCAGGTAAAGTTGCCTAGGCAGGCTTTGGCTCCTGGGTGGGGCCCCGTCCAGGCAGCTGGAAGGTCATCAAAAGTGGGTTGTGGTCCAATAGTAGCGTATATTTTCACAATTTGCCCACACAAAACTATAGAAATTTAGCAGTTATAGTTATCTCAAGAAACTATAACTCGCGCCTTCGCCATGCACTGCTAATTACCCCACATATTACATCACTCATGACATCTTCTATGACATCATTGATAATATCAGTGCAAATTTTCTGTCAAGTTATTGATGAGAAAACTGTGCATGGCGGGGGCGGGAGTTATAGTTATTTTAGGGCACGAGTTACAGTTTCTTGAGATAACTCTAACTATAACTGCTGAATTTCTGTGGTTTTTTTATGTATATATTGTGAACCTAGCTATAACGTCCCTGTAACCTTTGTGTTGTTTAGTGAATAAATATATATATGTATACACACACACACACACATACACTTATATACTTACCGGATTTATAATTCTATTGTAAGGGCATTCATGGTAAAGGCATATGTGTGGTAAATGCTTTGCATGGTAAAGGATGTGTGGTAAAGGAATTGCATGGTAATTGCTGCCTTGTAAAGGCTGTTTCCCAAGTGGCGTAGTTTCACTAACCATCAAAATCCTTTCTATGTGACATAGGCATGATATAATGTAACCTTTGATCCTTGATGATTTGTCCCTGTATAACAAATGTATAATCTTTATTCAGACTGTAGAGTTTATGAAGTAATTTATAACAGCTATAAAAACTAGAAAAAGCGTATTTTTGTTTATGATTCACTTTCAGACTGATTAAAGTCACATTTGTCGGATTGGCTAAATTATATGGTTTGCAAAGCCAGCTATAAGTGTAGACATTGCTACTTCCTATGTACCTTTAAATTGCCCAGAATAGTGCACAAGCCCGGAGTTACGATAACGCTACTGCAGGCAGTCTTCTTCTTAGAGTGTCATCTAAAGAGGCCACAATGTAATGTTATGTAATCACTATTTATCAGTGTTCGAAGTGCATTAAGAAAAGTATGGAAACTGTGATGCTGCATGCAATGGGGCGAGGTCAGTGAGCATGTGGCGGGATGAAAGGTGTGGTTAAAATATTATTCTGTAAGTTTTTGGGGGGGTTTATAAAGCACGACTCGACCCGAAGGTATCTGAGCCCCTTACATGAGCACCAGTTGTGTTACAGACGAACACATTCATTTTTTGTTAGGCATGGGGAGATTAAGTGATTTGCTCAGAATCATAGGATGTTGAGCGTCCCTGCCGAGACTCAAACCCAGTTCCCCAGCTTTGAGGTCAGCTGCTCTAGCCGTTAGGCCACATGCTCTCTCCAAAGTGGTCTTTCACCTTCGGGTAGCTACTCATAAAATAAGGTGTAGCTTAAATGAAAAATAAAGAAAGAGAGTTAAGTTAATCAGTAGAAAATGCAATGTAGGAGGAGCAAGTTGGCGGACTGAAGCCGCCACGGAGAGCAGCAGCTGAGACCCCTCTCTTGCTGGAATGAAGACGGCAAATCTACGTTATCTATAGCTCTGATATACTAAACTCTTATTTTCTACCTGCTGGGCTGCTGGGCTGACGTGCTGATATGCTGGCGGTGTGCTAGCGGTTGTGCGGCTGGGCAAGCTGATCGGTGTGTGGTCGCGGACCGGAGAACGACGCTGGCTGCAATCTTCTACGTGGACTGTTCTGTGGCCATAGCGGGAGTAGTCTGAAGGCGGTGTGGAGGCGGGCCCCTGGTTCTGGCCCCTGGTTCTGGCTGGCGGGATAGACAGGAGAAAATTGTGCAGAACGACGGACGCCGAGAAGTGGATGCTGCGATCATGCGGGCCCGCGTCTGGTGGTTATTGCGAGCTACACAGCCGTCTTTGAGGAAAACTTCTGGCCAACTTGAGATACGTTTACTGGCTTCATTACTCATTTATTCGCCCCAGAGTCTTGCAGAGATTATCTCACAGACGAGGCACAAATTTCTTGATATCGGAAGATGGCGCCCAAGATCTTGGCAAGGACCACTCGTGCCGGTAAGACTGTGGTGAATGATTAAACTAATAACTCAGGGATATGTGGGGTTATGCAGGATAGAGCAAGCCAACCTTTATTACACCTCAAATACTGCAGCCTCCAAAAGCACTTGAACACTCAGTCGGTAAGAGCAGGAAGGAGACAGAACAGCAGGCTCCCAATAGCTACAATGATGCAATTCAATCTGCACAACAGGGCAACTAGGTTACAATGCAACTGCTAACACAAAACAATGTTGCGCCCAAAGGCCTACTCCATAGTGGGGTATCTGTTTTAGCCCCAACTCAAACTCTTACTAAAGAGGCTGCAGGTACAAGCGCAGCAGTGTCCAACACACAGGCGGAGGGCTCCGGAGGAGACGCAGGGGTAGCTATTAATAGCGAGGCACAGATAATTGTAACAGAAACTAAAAGGGTAATAAGAGACAAAGAGCATACAAACACCCCTGGTTCATCAAGTGTGGGTGCTGCAGTTAACCTTCTGGATTCATCAATACTGTCTGGCTCTGCTATTCCCGAGCTGCTCTCCCCAAATAACCCTGGTATATACCCAATATTACTGCTGGGGAAGAAAATGTGCGCTGCCATAGATGATATGACGATAGGGGAAAACCCTCATATTGACTCTGGCTCAAATGACGAATTTGATGAAATTGAAGAAGCCGTATCCAGAAAGGCTCTGTTGCAAAAAAGGCAAGAGAGAAATCTAGAAACAAAACTAAAAAAAAAACAGCTAATGTGCAATCTGCGGCAAAAACTAAAACTATTGCTGATAATAGTCCCCTGCGAAAATGGGTACAAGCTAAGGGAAGGGTGAAGTCGATGGCACTCCGATTATCAGGGAATAGCCCGGTGGATGGGGCTCCCACAGAAACTCAGACAAAAAGCATAAACTTACTTGATAATTCTACGTCATCCCTTTGTGGTCAAAACCTATCTCCAGCTATATTTACCTCCAACGATACAATTCATAGTATTGACAATCAGAACATGGGTCTGAATCAATGGACTGCTCAGCCGCAGATTGAGAACAGATCTTGCAAAGAGGATGTATGACTTAATCTGATAGTTCAACTTCTTAGTGAGCAGAGACTAGAATCTCAACAGCACTACAAGCAAACGCGCGGAGATAATGACAAGATGCAGATGTCTTTAAACACATTGGAAAATAAACTAGGGGGTCTCACATCAGAGATGTCAGAACTACAACAAAGGGTGGCAGATACAGAGGAATAGCAAACAGTAGGCCCAGATTTTAAGTCTGCAAAATAAAGTTGAGGATATGGAGAATCGACAAAGACGACAACATCTTTGAGTCTTTGACATCCCAGAAGGGGTTGAATGTGGAGATCCGAGAGTGTTTATGGTTCAACTCTTCCAAAAGGCATTCCTGTATCTCTGTGACTGGGATTGGAACTCGCAACTGCAAAGGGTCCATAGACTACCATTAGTCCAACGGAATAAGGACAATCAATACCCTCTGCCATTTTTAATCTACATGGGTAATTTTTTGGTAAGACAGGCGGTGTCACTGAAAGCTCGAACTAACAAGCTTGTTACAATAGAATCAACAACTTTTTTTGTTAGGTCGGACTTAAGCAAAATCACTATATAGAAACGCTGTAAGCTACAACAGTACATTGACCCTATCAAGGTTTTGGGGGGACAAGCCTACCTACAAGAACCAGCGCGACTTAAAGTATTTAAGAATGGTCACACATATTATTTTTCTGATGATCAAGAAGTAGAAAAGACGCTGACTAAATGGCGGAGAGAAGCCACTGAGAAGATTGTAGAATAGTAATATAGAGGCTTGACTACGCATAATGATTTAAGGGTTAGATGGTTGAATGGTGCAGGAAGAGGTGCAGTGATGGGCCATACTTTAATTTAAACCCTCAATACTGCAGCCTCCGACTTCAACTTAATTTTTTTCAAGACCGGATTCATTTAGGATTTTGCTTTTATTAGTCAGTGCACCTTTTCTTCATCGTTTTCCTTCATTTGCATTCTTTGTAGAAATGTGATTATAGGATCAATGACACTGTTGTGGTTTTGGGAGAGAAGGGTCACCAGCACTGCTGTTTCTCTTTAGGCTGCCCAATCCAACGGCAGCTGGCTAGAGAGAGGAATCCTCCTCTATGGAGAAGGGAGGGGTGGGTGGGGATGGCAGAGGATGGGTGGAGCAGGGTGTTCAGAGAGAGGGGGTAAATCAGTAAAAATGACATGAGGCGAGTTTACATTGAGACAATAAGCAGCAAAACTTTCTGCATTTTTTTTGTTTTTTCTTTCTTAATGCATATGGGGCGGGGAAAGGGGAGAAATCTTTTGGTATGGATAGAATAAGGTGTTTATTCTGGAATGTGGCAGGGGTGAATAGTAGGAATAAACAGCGCTTAGTTTTTGAGGAGCTACGGATGTATAATTCACATATTATTTTACTCTCAGAGACACATATCTTACAAAGATCGCAACTTACTTCAAGAACTAGGTAACAATGTTATTATAATCTCTGAATTAAATGTGTCAATTCGCGGGGTTGCCATCTTACAGCATAAATTATTCAAAGCAGAGACTGCGAGAACTTCGATAGATAAAAATGGTAGATGAGCTATTGCCCAACTTATTATTGCGGGTAAGAAATATACGTTCTGTGTGGTGTATGGCTCAAATATTGACGACTGCACCGTTATGGATAAAGTTAATATAGAATTGCTTGATTGGGAGAGTGTCTGGTATTGGGTGATTTTAATTGTATTCTAAATTACGACATTGACACCACTAGACGGGGGGGCATTTAGGAGGATGCGCAAAACACGAGCCACAATTAGAGAAATAGGGCGAATACATGACCTAAAAGATGCTTGGCGGGAATTACACTCCGATGTTGCTGGTTACACTTACTATTCGGCTGCACATAAATTGTGTTCTCGTATAGATATGGCCTGGGCGTCAGACTGAATTTTGGAGACAAGCAACATGGAGATCGGCCCGCGGGTCACTTCAGACCACAACCCCATCTTACTTTCTTTTAAAATATTAACAAAGAAACCAAACCCTCGCCCCTTTTTTTCCCCAGACATCTTTTGATTAACGCGGATTTCAAAGTCAAACTTAAGGCACCTATAAAAGACTTTATTGAAATGAATATAGGCTCAGCTTCACATAATGTGGTATAGGACTCCTGTAAAGCTAGCATCAGGGGCTTCACTCAGCAATATATATTTACACAGAACTATGAAAATAAAAAGACTATAGATGATACTATCGCTAAAATATTGATTGCAGAAAGACAGTTGGCGGAAGCACTTTTAGAAGGTTCCAACACAGTAGAAGAACTGGGCTATATTTTAATTGATCTTAATTCTACTTTAAAGCAGACGCTGAGAGAAAAAAGCCTTATCAAATTGCATAAATATCATCTCTCCCATTATGAGGGTGGGGAAACAATAGGTAAAGTATTAGCTTATAATGTGGCAGAAAGCAAGGCCAAAACACTAGTCAGGACTAATAAAGGCCCTGATTTTGTGATTTATAATAGCCCCCCCACAAATACTTGAGCAGTTTGCTAAATAATATGGGGATTTATATACTCCTGAAAATCGACCGGCGCCTGATGACATCTGGACATATCTACAAATTAACCCAGTGAAAAATATTGACGTGGAACAAGTAGGTATGCTGAACAATGAAGTCACACTGGCTGAGATCAGATTGGCAATTGCTGCTCTGCCCTCCGTCAAAGCATCCGGGGAAGATTCACTTCCCTTGGAGCAGTATAAACAATGCACGGAGGAATTAGATCCACTACTCAGTCAGGTAAGTAAGTAAGTAAATCTTTATTTGCATAGTTAATTAAAACTGTTGCAATACAAACAGATATATTTAATAAAACTGTCACATACATGCATAAAACTTATTCCTTAAGAATACTTTAAAAATCTTAAAACCATGTTTGATAAATTTGCTGGTTTTGGGCTTTAGCAGCATCATTTTTTTTTTCCTATTTTTTTTACTTCACAAATAAAAAATTCAAAATGTCATAGCAGGGCCGTCTTAATGATAGCTTGTAGTTTCTGACGGGGTTCCTGATGTTCCTAATTCTGGCATTTTGCTTTTGCTCAGTCTCAAGAATTTTACTGCTCTGCAGTTCAGTTGCGGATCGCTAGGTTCAAAACATCCAATCAGGACTTGCCTAGTTGTTTCAGCAGGTTCTTTCTTTCTTTGAGAAGTTCTTTACAAGAACATAGTAGATGCTGTAGATCTTCCTGAGCTGTTCCGCATAATCGGCACACCAGGCCTGCTTTTTTCCGTAGCCATGTTGGAAGGTGCTGGATACAAGGAAGAAGGCCGAATCTATATTTCACAAATGCAATTTTTAGCTTTTTGTCATATCCCAGATTAAAGTAGGGTTGCATTCATATCTTTGAGTATGTATTCAGAGTCATCCATCCGTGAGCTCTCTGTGAAAGTGCGGCCTTATCCTCCAACCATGACAGTAGTTTCAACGTCTTCCACACTGTTTTTTTTTTTATTACGGTGGTTGTCGATGTTTCCCAAAGTTGGTTTAGCCCTAATGTAAATAGGCTGCTATACAGATATTTCGCAGCTGGTAATGTGGTGTGCATTTGTAGCTCTTTCCACAGCTGATAGTTTAACGTTCCCCGAGGTGTTTTTCCCACTTTGACCCATGCGATGACGAAGGCCCCTTGTCTGGCAATTGTTAGCTTCGAGACGCCAAACTCAAGTCTGATTTGAGCAGGTGAGGTGTATTTCGGAAGCCCAAAGATAACCCTGTATGCATTAGTTACAGTGGCGTCGATTATTTCCGCCTCTTTGCCTTTATGTGCCTCGCTGCCACTTAGTGCCAGGACTAGATCCACCCCACTCGGTATGATATTATTAGATGCTGAGAAAGCATTCGACCGAGTGGGGTGGGAATATCTTTGGGCTGTCCTAAATAGATTCAAGATCAATGGTCCGTATCTGCAATGGATAAAGGCCCTTTATGATAATTTGCGGGCTAAAGTCTGCTATGCAGGGATACAGTCAGCAACATTTCCTATATTGCCCGGTACCAGTCAAGGGTGCCCACTGTCGCCTTTATTATTTGCCTTATCTATTGAACCAATTTCAGTGGCATTGCAAAACAACTCATGTATAACACCGTTCTCATCTGGCCTTGACATTTTAAAAATAACAGTATAGGCAGATGATATTGCTGTCTTTTCAACGGACGTAGCGGAGGCAATGACAGGGATTACTACGGAGGCTAGGAGGTTTGGCGCTGTCTCTGGCTACAGGCTGAACACCAACAAGACTCAAATAGTAATGAATTATAATCCAAAGGATGTAATACAGGGAGTGTGTGAAGCCGCTATCTATTTGGGAATTAAAATCTCTGCTAACCCGGAAGATATAGCTATATTAAATCATGAATCATTGCTAAAAGAGACGTCTATTACACTAGAAAAATGGCATACGATTCCTCTTACTTTAATTGGTAAAATTAATTTAATCAAAATGAAGATTCTTCCAAAATGTATTTACTTATTTCGATCTATGCCCCCACATGTTAATAATCTTTTCTTTAAGCGACTAGATGGTATATTAAGCAGTTTTATTTGGAGTTACAAAAAAGCACGTTGGTCAATTGAAACACTGAAATTATCATTTAGGCAAGGTGGCCTTGATTTCCCAGATTTTAAAGCAAATTTTTGGTTGGCTTTCTTAGGACGCATTTGTAGCTTGCTAAACCCTAGCAATAATACTTTTATTTACTATACATTAATGCTGGGAGCAGAGTCTAAAATGTTGTTATATCGTACTAACGATTGGAATTATTTCAAGCGGGTCAAATTTAAGGTTGAACGTGATATAGTATATATCTGGAGGTCTATTGTTAATAAATTCCAAATACCGTTGTACCATCCTCAGTTTCCTTTATGGGATAACTCAGCTCTTCCAGGAATTTTTCATGATGGGTGTGGGGGACAATGGGTAAATTTGGGCATTAAAAGTTTAGGGGACCTATATAACAATACTGGGTTCTCAACGTTTGAGAGACTGCAACTTTTCTATAGTGTTACAGAGAGCATGCAACTAAAATATTACCAAGTTTGTGTCTATTTGATACGTAGCCTGAAGCTTACTGAACTTGCAGATTCTAGCATATGGGATTGTATTTACTTAGCCAAAGATAGATCATTGATCAGTTCTGCATATAAAGGATTTAACTCTCAAAAAGAAGACGATTGTGGGAAATTAGCCACACGATGGAGTAGGAATTTGGGGTCTACAATTACTGCTAACTCTATATCCCTGGCGCTGGATACTATTCGTAAATCAGTACATTCTTCTAGTTTAAGGCTACAATCATATAGAACCATTTGCTCACTGTATTACACCCCTGCACGGATTGCGAAATGGGCAGCAGTTAATCCAACTAGCGATCGGACTAAATGTACAAAATGTGATCTACTTGCAGCTGACTTGGCGCATATGTTTTGCTTATGCCCTCATTAATAACATTTTGGGGTGGAGTGGAGAAAACGGTGTCTCATAAACTTAACAGATCTATTTCATTTACGGTAACAGATATACTATTGGGTCCACAACCAGGCGACCATACTCAGAGAGAACTTGTAAGCATCTTACTGGCTTGTGCTAGGCTAGCTATTGCTCAAGCATGGATAGCACAGGACCCACTTTCGACGGCAGACTGGTGGGCCATAGTTAAAGACACATATAATATGGAATGTGCATTAGCTAAAATCAGGGGGGTAAGATCGCTATATAAACTAGGAAAAATCTGGGGTGAATTTGTGTAATAGTAAGCAGGAAATTTGCTCTGCCTAAAATGTCTCTACGAAATGCTACTCTTTTCCTCTCTCCTTTTTTATTATGTATTATTTTCCAATGTTAGTTATACTTGCCCCTTTGTATGCTGCTTTATATTTCGTATGTTGAAAAAAAAGAGGAAAAAAAAATTCATTTTTTTGTGCTACTCTGTCCTCATGTTATCAATAAAAAATGTTTTTTTTAAAAAGACAAAAGAAAATGCAATGTAGTACATTATGAAATCTCCATTAGTTAATGCACTGCGGAGGTCTGTCTCTGTAGCCAGAGCGCAGGAGATTTAAATCTTGGTTGGTGCAGTGAAGAATAGTGACTTGTGTATTTTTAGTGCTACAAGTCCCCAGCCTGTGACTGTGAATATGAAAGTCAATATTTTAACCTTGCATTCGACAGTATAAGATAGACTGCTACAAAATGGTTTAAGATAAAATGGTGCTTCCAAAATGTAGACTTAAGTAATACTCAGGCTGTACGTAAACAATTTTGTTTTATGTAACGGTCCCATAAAAGCACACACTTCACAGCTCAGCTGACAAAGACTAGGCCTGGGCGAAGCACTACGCTACGCTCGCGGAGTTTGCCAAGTTTGCGCAACTTCGCACTACGCGAGCTGCACGTAGCACTGTGCGAACACGCGTAGTGCAGCGTAGCGTAGTGCAGCGCTCATTTTTTGCTTGTTCGCGGTCCTGAACGTCATGTTCGTGACCACGAGCAAGCAAAATGACATCCCGGCGAGATTCTCAACGCGGGGAAGTAAGGTTTCTCATTGTAAGTGGTTGCGCATGCTCGCGACCGCTCTCAATGAGAAACTACCAGTTCGCGTTGAGAAAGCTGCCGCTCGAGTAATAATCTACTCGAGCAGCAGAAAACTACAGCTCGCACTGTGCAAGATGCCGTTTTCAATGATTGCACAGTGCCGGATGCTTGTCCGCACTGTGCAATCATTGAAAACGCATCTTGCACAGTGCGAACATGCTACTACGCAGCTCGGGTAGTGCTACGTGAAGTTTGCGTAGTGCGAAGTGCACTTCGCGTAGCTTCGCCTAGTGCTACTTCGCGAACTACGCCCACCCTTAACAAAGACCATTCAAAAAGAATAAATATTTGTCATCTCAAAGCTTCAAGTGATTGATTGCATGAATTAAAGACAGTACCGCTCCCAACCACCGTTTACATTTCCAGATCAACCAGTTGTACACATTTGTATTTCTTTCAGTCAAGCAGGCACCGCTGTAAGAAGGCTTGTTTCTGTTAACCTGCCTGCCAGCTTCCGGTTATACAGCATAGGAGACTCCCTGAATGACACTTCAACTGGAGCATTTAAACTATCGAATTTCACAAAAAGTATGGGAAAGGTTTTTCATGAATTAAAAAAGTATGGGAGCCATATGCCCCTCCTAACTTGCCCACTTCAACCTCTGCTATTAATAGAGCTCACTGATACCTAACAAGCTTCCTGTCGCTAAAAGCTGTAGGGAGAAAACCGAGCATTTGAGTTTAACTAACTATTTTCAAGCAGCTAGAGTGCATAATGCTGTGTTTTAAAGCTTACGGAAGGTCAATATTTTAATAACGAATTTTAAAAGGAAAAAAGGATGTTCAATGTTTTAGCTCCCATCCCACCTACCGTTGGGGTATATGGCAGTGGGGTAAGGGTCAGAGCTGCCGACTTTGGAACTGGGTAACCAGGTTTGGGTCTCAGCATTTGGTCAACATCCTGTAATTTTGGGTAAATCACTTAGGGGTATATTAACAAGGGCTTTATCTCCGCTTTTTTGGCTTAAAAAGTCAAAAAAGCGGAGATAATACTATTGCCCTATTTACAAGAGGGTGCTAACATGCATAATCGCATGTTAGCACCCTTTTTCCCGACACCTACCTTTGCATCCCTAATGATTCAATTTTAATTCAATTCAATTCAATTTTATTTATTATGTTTTGGCTCTCAGAAGAGGGCCACATAAAATGTACAAGGTAAAAAGAAACAAGACAGATACATATCAAAATTATGACGTTTTGAGAGACACGTTTAAGTACAAAACTAACATACAAAGACAAATCTACGGCAGGTCGCAAAGTCAAACATCTCCAAAGACATATTAATAAATAGCTAAAAAACCTTTAAAAAAGTTAAAAATATGGAAACAGAACATTTCATTAGGAGGGCAATAAAGTGCATGAAGAAAGCCGTTCAAAGTGGAAATGCCCAGGCGGATACAAATACATTTTAACCATCTGGAACGCAATTTACGGAGCGCGGGGCAGATCAGTAAAACATGCATACAGTCCTGGGAACTCATTTTACAAAAATTGCACATAGAAGATGAGCCATACCATTTGGATAAGAGTAGATTTAAAGGTACTAAGTTGTAACGTAAAATAAACCAAAATCTACGAACACCATGCGGCAGGTTCCAAATAACATAGGGTTGAGGCAACTTCATCACATAGGAGTTAAGGAGAAGGTCTACATTCCTTTTTTCACAGATAAACTTTTTATCAGACTGAAAACATAGATCCCACGAGGCTTCTTTTAAAACGAGTTTTAACTGTAAAGGAGAATGCAAAAACAGAGTGTTTTCATCTAATTTTAGAATGGTTACAGCTTTTCTAAAATTACTTACAAGTTGAGAAAACTCTTTAAAATTACCCAATAATTCACTTCTGAGGAGAGCTCTCATCGTCCCAGCTTCCGCTCTAGCCAGGCAGGCCACCCATCTTACTAGGGCACATAATCCCTGTACCCAGCTGCTCCTAAGACCGAAGTCGAGCCTGCAGGCGGCCAAAGAGCACGCAGTATTTAGGGAAGATAGGGATCTTAGAAGTTTCCCCTCAATCTTATGGCAAAAGTCCCAATATCCCTAATGAGATGCAAAGTGGGCGTCACTGGGCGTACCCCAATGGACTACCTTGTAAAATATCGCTGATATTCACATCTCGATATTTACAAGGCAGCCCACAGGATAGTAGCAGACGTTAGATTTTGGCGAAAACGTCTGCTAAAATCCTAACTTAGCTATCCCTAACATAGGGAGTGGATTATGCTGATACAACCACAGGGTCGTATAAGCAAGGTTATTGCCGTTTTGCAGGGAACATGGCTGGAAAACCAGCGATGTTCCCTGCAAAACAGCGATTTCCCCGCTATCGCAGGCATTTTTATCGCCTTGGAGATACGCGTTGCTAATAACGCGTTATCTCCACAATAAAAACCTGCGATAGCCGGCGTTAAGAAAATTAGCGCTAAGCGCGCTTTGCAATAGTAATCGCAAAGCGTTGCAAATATGCCCCCAATCTCTCCGTGCCTACCAAAAAAAAAAGCAAATGTATCCTTGTGTAATTTAACTGGTGCTCGTTTAAAGTGCTCCAATACCTTCGATGCGCAAGTTCACGCTACATAAAACTGCAAAAATGTGAGACAATATCGTTGAAGTTCATGTTGGATCCAGTCCCATGTGGGGTAAAGCTCGAGAAACCTTGCCAAGGCCTTGTAGCTGCGGTGACTCAGTATAGTCCTGTGAACCACCAAGGGACATGACTTCACTGGTAAATATGGTGAAATCTTGCATAACAGTCTCAAGAAAAAGCAGCAGGTAGCTCAGAGCTGGCTTAATTCAGTTCTCTCTGACTACGTTTCCAGACCAGGAAGGACTTTTCTCAGTCCCACCGCACCAATCGAAGTGCTTCAAACATGGCGACCATGCCTTCTATATAATGATGCCTGGATTACATGAAACTTTACTTACAAAACCCACAATTGGGTGGAATTTAACTTCACGTCTTTGAACTTTAGTTACTTGCTTTTTGGACGAATTATTGTGGAACATTTCCAGCCTGTATACAATACAGTCGAATTGTTTATATTCTTATAAACATAATTGGAGGATGTTTGTGGTTGTTTAACCAAGGCAATGCCATGAAGAAGTCTAAATCTTTTGGACGAAACCTGTTGGCTGGCTCTTACAGTAATAAAAAGAAGCACAAATAAAGGAGAAATACCTTTTGGATTTATGGAAATCATCATGGCTAATGGCTATTCTTTGTAAATGATTATGAATGTGTTGATTGTGGTGCACACTTCGTTGTGATAGTTTAAATCATTTCCCTTTGTGATGGTAGCATTCTTTGGACAGGGTGGAAATACAGGGTAGTGCACGTTACGTGATATATATTTTTCTAATATACTTCTCCCTGGGGAGATAAGGATGTGGTCCACTGCCCCTTCGTTGTTTTGGTTTTTACATATTTTGGGGCCCTTGTATTCAACAAATTTAAATCTTATTACCCATTTCTTACTAATTCAAGTTCCATGATACCAAACAATACTACATTATATGGTAAACTTAAACAGAGTCACACATAAACAGTTAAAATATGCCCCTGGGACCCAAACAATCCATAAGATAATACAGGGTAGAGAGAAAGAGTCCATGGCAGCAGTAGGCAGAGAGGGAAAGTAATTCAAATAGGGAAATGGAATAGACAGAGAACAAATAGAGAGAAAGTTCACTTCCTCTGGGGGGCCCCGTGGAAGGTGGAGGCCCTGGGCAGTTGCCCACTTTGCTCATATCCTGCAATGTCTCTGAATCCAATATTACGAACCGAGGCAGCAGGTACTGTGGTTTGTCTCAATTTAAGTGGCCTTAGGTCAGGTGATAATCTAGGCATATATGTACTACCACGATACTACCAAAACCCTGTCTTGTATGAGTTGAATTTTAAATTATTGTTGGCAAACCAGCTCACCACCAAAATCATGCCCTCTTGGAAATTATTGGCGGTTTCCATGGGATTGTCAAATTGTATTACAAACTGATTGATTTGTTACTATATTGTGTGAATCTAATAATCTGAAAGGTTTTTTAAATAAACCACAGAGTTTGAAAGTCATCAAGGACTGCCTATGAACCTTTTTTTGCACAAAACCATTACTTGAATAATAGATTTGTGAACATTGTGAACCGTGGTGCTCCTTTCAGGATAGGTTATGAATTCTTGCTGGCAAACCAGCTCACCACCAAAATCATGCACTCTTGGAAATTATTGGCGGTTTCCATGGGATTGTTGAATTGTAGTACATTGAGATCAGTATTTGGGTATTGTCTGCTTAGGTTATGAATCTCAGTCCAAAGTACTATATCAATTGGTCTAGAGGTATAATATTGAGATTAAAATGTGTCAGACTGAGACATGAATGCTGTGAGATCCCTTGTCTTAGCCACTCGAACTCAGATTTGAAAAAAGCCAATGACACTTCTTGCTGTCTATCTAATAAATATGATAACCAGTTTAGCCATTGCAACAAGGGCTTTAAAATATTCTTGTTGCTAGGGGAGATATTGCCCTTGAATGACAAAAAAATGTTGGATACTCGCCTACCTGTGCAGCTGGCATACCTGACCTTTTTTTCTTTTGCCCCTGAAGTTCCTCCATGGTTTATGATTATAAGCAACAGCTTCAGGGGCCCCTACTCACAAGGACTTTCCAAGACTGCAAATGATTGCTCCTTAGGAACACCCATTCAAGAGTCCCTCCTAGTACTCTAAAACCGCTCAGATCAAGCCTTCGCTGATGGCAGCCATTTATTGTTTTTGAGGAGCGTTTGTACACCCAGTGGAGATGACTACTGCCCTTCCCATGTAAACTGAAGTCCAAAAACTCAACTTAGCCAATACAGTATTTACTAATGCTATGCACAGCCATCTCTGGAATATCTATTTGTGAACACTATTGTGTATGAATTATTCTGGATCCCTAAGTTAGGACTACCCACATATTATCGCAATGTAAGAATGCTATTTGCTGGATGGAGTGTAAGTCCTTACCTCAGTGGACAACTTAGATTGAGCCTGCCTGGAGAGAATACAAATGCTCACTTATTAGAGAAGCTATTATAGCATTTACCTAAGCTACTGCCTTTGGTCAGAGACTCTTACTATCCAAGAATCCACTCTGAGGAGGGAACTGTGATTCAGTCTGATTGGCTGGACCTTTCAATTAGTAAGGAAACGTGGACTCTAATTCGCTGTGGCTTCTACCACGCTCCTGCTTTGAGAATATAGGCTAGTGCTGTCCATCTGCTCACTGAAAATTGTTTGGACTGAGGACCTTTATGGACCAATTGCTGAAGGTAAATTCCAAATTGTGGCACCAGAGTGCTGCCTTGTTCTTCTGGGCTAGCACTAAGCTTTTAGCCCAGAGACATCTTTGCTTGTCTATCCTCCTGCTGCTACTGCTCTGTGTGGAGGCCCACAGCCAAACCGAGAAGACCTGTATTGGCCAAAAGAGCCTGAGCCTGTTCTACCCTTCACAAACAGAAGTAGGTAGGAAGCTATGGATTCAACCCAATGGCGCTAGATGTTTAAGAGCATGGGCTGACCCTGCACACTCTGCATCAGTGACAATGATCGCCTGCCTTCCAGATCCAGCTGCAAGCACAGTTGAGACAATAGTGACAAAGTCTTGAGAGTACGCCGCTCTCTATACAAATTTTGTTTTTTTTATCGTTTTTTATCTTGCTCCCTTTTTTTCCCTATTATGTGCAGTGGGTCAGCACCCAGTTGGCTAGCCATCATCTTTATCAATTTACCTTTGTTCGTGGGGGCATTTCGGAAAGACACGAGGTGTGTTGAAGACCCTACCTGACAGGAGGACCATCGTTGGGCGCTGGGGGGGTCACGCCGTGAGTTTTCTCCCGCCGCCGGTGCCACCATCAAGCCCGGCCGCTGTGGGGAGGAACTATGGTTCCCAGCGACCCCTGCGCTGGATCACCGACGCCCCCTTCCTGCATTGTGCACCCGGAGGCGCATAAACACTCGTGGCTCCCACTGAGGAGCGGGGGCATTTCAGAAAGACACGAGGGGTGTTGAAGACCCTACCTGACAGGAGGACCATCATTGGGCGCTGGGGGGGGTCACGCTGTGAGTTTTCTCCCGCCGCCGGTGCCACCATCAAGCCCGGCCGCTCTGGGGAGGAACTACGGTTCCCAGCAACCCCTGCGCCGGATCACCGACGCCCACTTCCTGCATTGCGCGCCCGGAGGCGCATAAACACTCGTGGCTCCCACCGAGGAGCGGGGGCATTTCGGAAAGACACGAGGGGTGTTGAAGACCCTACCTGACAGGAGGACCATCGTTGGGCGCTGGGGGGGTCACGGCGTGAGTTTTCTCCCGCCGCCGGTGCCACCATCAAGCCCGGCCGCTGTGGGGAGGAACTACGGTTCCCAGCGACCCCTGCGCCGGATCACCGACGCCCACTTCCTGCATTGCGCGCCCGGAGGCGCATAAACACTCGTGGCTTCCTCCGTGTCGCGGACGGCACCGGGCGGAGCCCGGGCAGAGGGCGGGCCGTCCGAGGCCGATCGTAGCTGGGCTGGGCCACCCCTCTGAGACTACGTTCTCCTGACAAGGTACTGTTCAGGTCTCTCTGGCCTTCTGACCCTGTGATTTTAACACTCCCCCTGGAGCCTGGGTTTGTTTGTCTGACTTTGTACGTGCCCTTTTGAACAGCTGCTTGCATTGTCGGGATGGGGAAAAGGAAAACAATGGAAGGGGGGGTGCTGGTGACAAACAAGAAAAGGAAAAAGGGAAAAAAAGGTACCCACGGGGCAAGCAACTGTGTAATGGACAGGATTGACGGGTTGGTCTCAGAATGTGAGGAGATTCTAAGTTCTGGTGTACCAGGCTTGGAAGTGGGTGGAACACAATGTAAAGATGATGTCCCAAGCAATCACCAACCAAATATCCCCTCAATGTTCGCGAAAAAATCGAAGCCATCAACCAATCCCATCACACACTCTGCCACTGCCGACGTTATAGTGCACAATGATTCCCCTACCCCGCCAGATCAGGACATTGCCAATGTCAATGTCGAGGTTGTTAACCAAGCTGCGGACGCTCCTTACAATATTTCCTGTTCCAATAGATTTGCGATCCTTGAGCACATGACCGAAGGACAAACTACTCAGGGGCCGGTGAGCTGCCACGATTTGAGAGTTAACCCTATGGCAGAAAGTTGTGGCTGTAATGAAACTAATTTAGGGCTACAGCGGAAAATAGAAACCCTGGAAAATGAGGTGGAACAATTAAAGAAAATGGTAGCAACCCTCTACTCCAGGCTCACACCATCGAAACTCACCCTCAGCCCACCAATTACTTCCACACCTCTTGCACCCTCTATGCATACGGATGCTTCTGCAAACAATCCACCGCGTAAACCACAATGCACTGGCAAAACCATTGCACAGAGGGTACAAGAGTTAAGAAGAACTGCACCCCTAGTAGCAGCTCCCCCTGGGGATAGCAAAACACAGGCACCCAGAAGCTACCGACCTACCGCATCCTGCGCACCGGGGGGAGGTAATACCCTCCGCATCCAGCCGCCTGCTGGTGAACCAAACCGCCATCCCCCTCGGGACCCAACTATGGACTCTAGGGCTATAGTCTATATGGTAAAGGTACCAAAACTCAGAGATGGGCAGAGTTATGAATCCACAGAGTCTCTACGTAACAAAGCGATTCACTGGCTACGCCACACCAGAGGTTGTAGATCTATCATACGCGAAGATATACAGGGTACCAGGAGAATCAGCCAGTGGAATTCAGCCCTAGACTGTATCGAGCTAAGGCTCGACGACCCCGTCCTTGCTGAAAATCTCTTAGCGTTGGAGTTCCGCACCACAGCCCCGACCATTCAATAATCCAATTGAGACACAAACCTATCTGGCTGGAAACCGACCTTGAGGGCAGAGCTGAACTCGGGGCAAGGGGAGACGGCTCTGTGTTGAATAAGGTCGATTGACTAGCCCGCAACGATTCTGACCCCAATCCTATTATCCCATCTCCAACATACTCGATGGATTTAGAAACTTCTGGGGATATCACATACCCGGGATTACCATCGACACACTATCCGATCTTGGACAATGCCCTCCATAGATCTGACATAATATACTCCACTCCTAGTGAAACAATAATTAATAACAACCCTATCCCGGTTTCCCTGAATGTATTATCATGGAACGTAGCAGGGCTAGAAAAGAAGCTTAAACTCCCAGAATGGCAAAACTTTGTGGGCAACCACGAGGTATGCCTTTTTCAAGAAACCTGGAGCTTATTCCCCTTACACAAAGTGGGCTACACAACATTCTGTATTTCTGCAACCAGTTCAGGTAGAGGGCGACCATCTGGGGGGTTAATAATTTGGATCAGTATCGACCTCAATTGGGGAATCACTGTACACCCTGGCCAGTCTAACGAAATTTTGCATTTGACAATTAAAAACACACCCAATGGCCCGCAACTCTAGCTTTTTAACATCTATGCCAGAGGTTCCCAGGGGGCTCGGATGTGCCCAGTCATTTCGACATTGGAGAGTATGTTGGAAAGAGCACTGTCTCACTCCAATGTGGTGGTAGCTGGGGATTTCAATGTGACCTTTGAGCCCCTTGGCTTGGATGTTCAAGAGGAAATCGCTGAAGAGGATGCTAAATGGGATATTCCGCCCCTCACTATAGATCCATTTAAAAAATGGTCTCAGCGGGCCATTCAAATAAACGCCCTGGGGTTGGAATATGACCTAAGGGCCGTGAATGGGAGGACCCGTTCCGACCAACATGGTGCATACACTTTTAACCGGATATCCTCCCCCTCTAGAATAGAATACATACTCATGGACGTCCGCCTATGGTGTAACCTTATTGACATGGAAGTTGTAGCCTCCTTGGACAGTGACCACAACCCACTCTGCATGCAGTTAAACAACATTTGGCAGCAGGGTGGGTCTAAGGTACATAATCGCCCACTAATGGCAAGCAGAGAGGTAATCCCTTCCAATTGCAAGCGACGCCTGAAATGGCATAAAATCTCCCAACAAGAGGAGAAATTATCACGCATCAGGGAGGAAGTAGTTGCTAAGAACACTGAATTGACAACATTCTATGGTACTGGGGAGGAGCAGGCTCTATCTAATTTTAAGAACTTTTATCAAGTTGCGATAGATAGGCTTAGTTCTTTTTATATTTTGGAAGGGAATCCAGCAAAGAAACAAGACCTTAAAAAACCGAGTAATCCTTGGTATTCCAAAAAATGTAGGGAAAAACGCCCAGTATAAGGACAAAGGACCCAATTGCACTTAGGATTGCAAGGAAAGAATACACCAGGGCTTTGACCAAGGCTAAACGAACCTGGGAGGAGGCTCACTGGCAGGAATTGAAGGAAGCTTCACTGTTGAAGGATTCCATTTTATTCTGGAGTTTGATTAACCGTAGGGATAGGAAATTAGAGGACCCAATGCCAAATCATATCACCTGCCTTCAGTGGTATGAGCATTTTTCGAACCTCTACCGAGGCGAAGTTTGCTCATAACTTCCAACAATAGAACCTGCCACTGAAGCTGGCGAAGCACAGGAACTCCCTGATAAATTTGACATTCATGAGGTCGAGCTAGCAATAAACAACATTGCCCCTGGAAAGGCAGCAGGCCCTGATGGCCTTCCAGGAGATTTGCTTCTACACGACCCCACACCATGGGCTCAGTTCATTCTTCTTGTCATGAATATGATAGCCAGAGGAGCTGATGTTCCAGACTCCTGGAAAGGAGCCGAGGTAGTTCCAATTTTTAAAAAGGGGAGCAGAGAGGACCCTGCAAACTACCGGCCAATCAGTCTGATTGACGTGATACAGAAGGTGGTTGGCAGGGTCCTTCTTTCAAGAATAAGAACCTGGATAGACGAGGGCAACATCCTTTCACACTTCCAGGCAGGATTCAGGCAGAAGGTCGGCACGATGGACCAGGTCGTTAGGTTCTTCATGATCTATTGGAAGTCAGTTACCCTGGGGAAAGGGAGTTTATACCTGGCTTTCATAGATCTGAGGACGGCTTTCGACCTGGTCCCTCGTGACAAACTCTGGAAGGTGCTTGAGCACCTGGGCATGCCACCCTATATCCTTGACTTCTTAAAAAGATTACACTGTGACAACTATGCAAGGATTAGATGGGGAACCCAAGGGGAACTGACCGAGAGGATCGCGGTAAACAGAGGGGTACGTCAAGGGTGCGTGTTGGCCCCCACCCTATTTTCTTTATTCATCAATGGGGTGGTGGGCCACCTTAATAAGGAACCAGCAGGTGCCCCAACACTAGCAGGGGAGAAGACAACTACCCTTCTGTTTGCCGACGATACCCTTTTAATTTCAAAGTCACCCACCGGCCTCCAGAAACTGCTCAACAGATTTGACTCATTTTGCAAGGAGCAGGGTTTAACCATCAACACTGATAAAACCAAACTGATGACCATAAATCCGTCCAAACGTTTCAGGAATAACATCTCCCTAAACAAGGTCCCTTTCGATGTGGTTGACTCGTTTGATTATCTAGGGATCAGGATTTCGAAAGGTATGAAGTGGGAAGCCCACCTAGATAAGATGCTCCTAAATCACAAACGGGTGTCCGGGGCATCATCAGGGAACAGAATATCTCTGTGAGTAGGCCGGTTGCCCCTGCGCTTGCTATCTATGAGGGGAAAGCATTGCCCTCGGCCCTTTATGGAGCAGAACTGTGGGGAATGGAGACACTCGGAGAGCTAACCAAGTCTGAGAATACATTTTTAAGATCCATTACCTCGCTTCCTGTCTCAACTCCCCTGAAACCTTTGTTCTATGACACAGGCAGAAGGAACATACAGGACATTGCCAGACTCCGTCCCTTACTCTACTGGGTTCGCCTAAAGAGGTCCGCAGAGCTGTCCAACTATGCCAGGGCCTTCGACGAACTGCTGTCCCTTGACTCAGGGCGCAGGATAAAATGGCTGGCGGACCTCAGACACCTCACTGGCCTTATCGGGATGAGCGAGGCCTGGGCTTCCCAGTCACCCCCCTCCAAGCTGGAGCTTAAACGTGCCTACTGGGAATGGGTGTCGAAACGGTATCAATCCACCCAAAAATCAGGGAAATTGACAGAGGGTTTTTATTTGAGCATAAAAGCACTTGCAGCCTGGAACCCTACCTCGATTTTATCCAGGCACCTAGGGATAGATCCCTATATATCCAGATGAGATTTGGAACCCTGCAAGTTAACAGCTTTACTTCACAATGGAAAGGTCCGAATCATGCCCCGGAACCCTGTCCTAGTTGTGGCCACCCTGAGGAGTCAATTGCCCATCTGTTTCTGGTATGCCCGGCATACAAAAACGCCAGAGAAAAGTGGCTCAAACCAGCATGCAGGGTACTGGGTTTTATGAGCCATGTTGCAGCCCTGCGCATCTTGAAAACTGATACCTCCTCTTTGACAATCGTTTGTGGTGTGGCCAAATTCCTGGGGCGGGCCTGGCTAACCAGATAAAAATACTGTGACAACTGCAAGGCAACTACAACTGCCTAAACAAGGAACTCTGATTTTGGTCCAGTGTGTCCACTGCAAGTCGAGGAACAGTATGGGTCGTAACCTTCTTCTCTGCCGTAATGGAAATCTCTGACCTATGAACTAAACACTATTTTAAAGACATGATGCTATATTTTTTCCTTCTGTTTTTCCTTATGACATTTTATTATCTGTGTTGAATTTTTAACTGTCTTTTTAAGGAAAAATTTCTATACATAATTTTTTACTCTGTAAAATGCTTTTATGATAAATCTTTTATCGAATAAAGCCTACCAGCCAACCTTCGTCCTCAATTATGCATCCTTTGTGCTTTAGAGCTTGTAAGGCACTTAGTTCATGGATACCCTGGAATTTGTGTACCTTCTTGGTGCCTTTCTCAGAACACACAAGCTTTTACCAAGATACCTCAGGCACTGCATTATGCATAGCCTATGTGGTTTCTTTCTTTTGAGTTATACAAATTGTAGTGATGGGTGCACACGCACGGGGCACTAGGACCTGCCCAAGGGAGAACGAGGGCGGGTGGATAGGGAGGAGCCGGGGACTAGGGACGGCAGTTAACCGATGTACCAGGACGACGAAGGAAGTACAATAAAGAAGCTCCCCACTGTGTCCTTGTATATATAACAGAAGGACACTACATCTGGCGATGAAGGCGGGACTAGGAACCTGTGGTGTGAGGAGAGCGGCTAACTCTGCCCCGGGAAGCTCAGCTGTTGTGCAAGTATCCAGGGTCGTGGGGCCGGTGACCGCGTGATAATGGAGACACAGCGCAAGCGTCCTCGCGCGCTGGGATCCCACCCCAGCTGTCCGGAGGTGTGTGAGGAGCGTCCACTTGCCCGGAACTCACCCCGCTACACCGTGTGTGTGTGGCGCTGGGGGTTAGAGCGAGAAATTTTGCTGCTCGCCGGGAGCCCACCCCGGCGATATATGAAAAAAAAATGAAGGCTACCTCACCTGATGCTCCTGTGACGACGACCGTCTGAGAGGGTGAGTGCTGGCTGGCACCGACGATCAAAGAAAGTGAAAGCATTGTGTCTCAGGTTGTAGAAGGCCAAATCTCGCTGTACACGAGATTCTCGCGGCAGCCATCTTGGAGTCAGGTGTGTCGTCCAATCCCCTGTCAGGAATCTTCGGCGGCCATCTTGGGGTCAGGCAGAGACCCCGAAAGTCATCAAGCACTGGTAAATGCACGGTGCACAAAAGAAACAAGCATTGGCGAATGCAAGAAACAAGTAAACAAGCACTGACAAGTGCAAGAAGAAAAGTAAACAAGCATTGGCGAGTGCAAGAAGAAAAGTAAACAAGCATTGGTGAGTGCAAGGAACAAGTAAACAAGCATTGGCAAGTGCAAGAAGAAAAGTAAACAAGCATTGGTGAGTGCAAGAAACAAGTAAACAATCATTGGTGAGTGCAATCAAGAACCGACAGAAAGGACTTGTGTCAATACGTGTCGGATTAACGGGATCGCGCGATGCCTGACCCCGGTCCCATGGGTTTTTTGGGAATATCATTCCTGCACCCTCTGGAGCCCCTCACTCTTGTATCTGGTGGGGGTATGGGCCTGCTGTGGCAAGAATGGCTAGAAGATTTCACGGACTTCATGAAAGGGTCCCATGTAACTGATGCTGGACAGCAATTGATTGCTCTCAGGAATCTGGTAGGCAAAGAAGTTGGACAGATCATAAAAGAGTTGCCTGCTGAGTCCGCTGCTTCATAGGCTACTGTCTGTGAAGCACTCAACCGCAAGTTCTTGCACAAAAGGAATGTTGATTATGAGCGATATACATTCAACCTGGCATCACAAGAGAAAGGCGAGCAAATGAGTGTATTCATCACACGTCTGAGACGCTCAGCAAGACATTGTGACTTTGATAAGTTCTCCACGGAAGATGCCCTCCGACTGAGAATTATAGAAGGTTGTCTGTCAGAACCTTTGAGACGGAAACTGCTCAAGAAAAGTATCCCGCTAGATGAGATTGAGGAAATGACAAGAATTGATGATCAAGCTGACGAGCATGCGAAGAAGATGGAGGCTGGGAGTGGCGAGACATGTGAGCAGGCGTTCAGGATGCAGTCTCGACAAGTGCAGAGACGATCCCCACCACAAACACGCTCCTCCAGATCCAAAAAGCAGTACCACCCTTCAAGTCATCGGCGCAGAAGCACGAGTCATACCAAGAAAAGATCAGAACGACAACTAAAGTGCTACCGATGCGGCTACGATTTCCCACATGCAGACGCATGCCCAGCACTAGGTCAATGATGCTGGAAGTGTGATAGAGACAACCATTTCAAAAGCATGTGTGGGACCTCCCACAAGGATGATCAACGAGAACCCACCAGGCAATATCATCCCTCAAACAGTCGTCCCCATGTCAGAGCAGTACAGGATAGACGAGACTCATCTACTGGGTCATCACAATCCAGCTGTCACTCCTGCTGAACACATCGATCTCGACGGTCATCATCAAGAGGGTCAAGATCCCTATCACCCATTTCGCAAGACCCAGACGAGTACATATGTTTTGTAGTGGATCCTGATTGTCTAAAAGAATATCCACGGCTAGACATTAGAATTGGTTCCCACCATGCCAAGTTTGTGCTGGACAGTGGGGCGCCGCTAAACTATCTACCTGTAGCGGAATATCAAAGAATGAGAACACCTCCCAAATTGGTTGACGCCCACGTGCGAGTATATACGTGGATGTCAAATAAACCACTTCCCTGTCTTGGGAAGTTCGCGACCGATCTATCGTATCAAGATCGCACCATCCAAGCCTACATCCACGTCATTGATGGGCCGGAGGTGGACTGCTTACTAAGCCTGCCCACCACAGAGCGACTAAAGTTGGTGGACATACTATACAAAGTGGAAGACAAACCAGACATTACTCAGAAGTTCCCTAAGCTTTTCCAAGGCCTCGGGAAGATGAGAAGCTGCCAAATTAGACTTCACATCAACGAGCAAATCACACCAGTGGCGCAACATCACCGGAAAAGCCAGTTTCATCTACAGGAAGCAGTGGAGAAGGAGCTCCAAGACTTACTCGAGGCTGACATCATAGAGAGAACTGATGGACCAACACCCTGGGTCTCCCCGGTTGTAGTGGTTCCAAAGAAAGGAGAGACAGACCGAGTGCGTCTATGTGTGGACATGAGAGCGCCTAACACTGCGATAGAGAGGGAGAGGCACCCAGGCCCCCACATCAGAGACATGATCACGTCACTCAATGGAGCCAAAATATTTTCAAAATTGGACCTTAACAAAGGATAATATCAGCTGGAGTTGCATGAGCGGTCCCAATACATCACGACATTCTCAACACATCTAGGGCTGTTCAGGTACAAAAGACTCCGTTTTGGGGTGTCCTCAGCTGCGGAAATTTTTCAGGAAGCAATCAAGAGAACAATCCATCATGTTCCCCATGTACTGAACAATAGTGATGACATCCTGGTATATGGAGCCACCGCTCAAGAACATGACACCGCGCTAGATAGGGTCTGCCATGCCCTGACAGAAGCCAACCTCACGCTCAATCAGGACAAGTGTGAATTTCATAAGCCAACGCTGAAATTCTTCGGCCACATCTTCTCTGGAAATGGCATGGAAACGGACCCCGAAAAGGTAGCAGCACTAAATGACACACCGAGTCCAGGTGACGTTGGAGATGTACGCTCGTTCCTGGGCATGGCCAGCTACTGCTCCAGGTACATACAAGACTACACCACAATAAGACACCCCCTGAGAACCCTCACCAAACAGGGGCACCCATTTCAGTGGTCCCCTCAATGTAAACGGGCGTTCAGAGAGATCAAGGAAGCTGTGGAGTCTGCTGAAAACATGGCCTACTTCAATTCAAAACAGAAGACAGAAATAACAGTGGATGCCAGCCCTGTGGGGCTAGGGGCCATTTTAGCACAGTATGACAGAGATGAAGATCAACGTCACATCGTAGCGTATGCCAGTAGGAGTCTAACAGATACGGAGAGGGCCTACTCCCAGCCAGAAAAGGAAAGTTTAGCTGTCGTCCTGGCCTGTGAACATTTCCACATCTTTATATTCGGAAAGCATTTCACCATGGTCACTGATCATCAAGCTCTGATCACAATTTTTGGAAACCCTCGAGCCAAAATGCCGCCACGAATCGATAGATGGGGCCTCAGGTTACAAGAATACACGTACACCATTGTACACAAGTCAGGGAAAGCTGCAAACCCTGCCGACTACATGTCCAGACACCCCATCAGGACCAGCAAATCCAAACGGTTGATTGCGGATGAATACATTCACTTCGTGGTAGATCAGGCCAGACCCCCTGCTGTTCCACTCGAAGCAATCTGTGAGGCTACACAGGCAGACGGCACCTTGCAGGAAGTAAAACGCCGCATCCAGACCAATAGCTGGCGACATTCAGAAACCAAGGGACAAGATGACCAAGAGATATCAGCGTTCAAACACGTCCATGATGAACTGTCAATAGCGACAAATGGTCTCATCCTAAGAGACACTCGAATTGTGATTCCACGACAGCTAAAAAAAGGGGTCATAAATTTAGCACATGAAGGACACCGGGGCATAGTAGCCACGAAAAGAGCACTCCGCGAGAGGGTCTGGTTTCCAACAGTGGATCTAATGGTGGAAACAACACTGAAGGACTGCCCACAATGTCAGCTAGTGAGCCGTCTAGATACCCCTGCACCGCTACAAATGTCTCCACTGCCGGATGGTGTCTGGCAACACATTGCCATTGATTTATTTGGGCCGTTCAAATCGGGCGATTATGTCCTGGTCATAATGGACGAATATTCCAGATTCCCCATTGCACAACTGTGCACATCCACCAAAGGCTCCAGCGCCATACCAATTCTAGATGAAGTCTTTGCTGCGTGGGGCATTCCTCAAGTCGTAAAATCTGATAATGGGCCCCCATTCAATAGCCACGACTTCGCCGAGTTTGCTCAACACCTAAACTTTAAAAACCGGAAAATAACACCACTCTGGCCGCAGGCGAATGGAATGGTTGAACGCTTTATGGCCACGGTCAAGAGAGCCATTCAGCAGGCGGAGCTCACCCAAAAGAGCATCCAGACGGCGCTAAATGAAGTACTACGAGCCTACCGAAACACACCCCACTCCACCACGGGCAAATGTCCAGCCACTCTCATGCTAGGCCGGTCAGTGCGCACCAGACTGCCCATGATGAATGTCTCGGTGAGTGAACAGTATCCAGATTCTGACCATGAGGAAATTACGGCTGTGGACTAGCTGAAGAAAGAAAAAATGAAGGGCTATGCGGATAAACGTCAACACCGAAAGACTGACTGCAAATATCATGAGACTCCGCTGAAAGTGGTGCAACAGAAAGGAACTATGATCACCGCGGAAACAGACGGAAGACGAGTCACCAGGAATGTGACACACTTTAAGAAGTGCAGCCCTAACGTCAAATAACTATTGACTGAATCGCTAGGTGAGAAAAAGGAACCTGAGACACCTCTCAGCAGCAGTCAGGCATTGATGGGGACTACCGATGAACATGAGCAGGACATCCCTGATCCTCAGTCGCGCCCCAGACGGACCATTAGAAAACCTTCTCGCCTCATTAAAGAACTTTAAGTGGCGATCTTCAGCGACGTGAAAGCAAAGGGTGTTGATAGATTGCTGTGTTCTTTCTAGTTTATTTACAGAGGGGGGAGATGTAGTGATGGGTGCACACGCACGGGGCACTAGGACCTGCCCGAGGGAGAACCAGGGCGGGCGGATGGGGAGGAGCCAGGGACTAGGGACGGCAGTTAGCCGATGTACCAGGACGACGAAGGAAGTACAATAAAGAAGCTCCCCACATAATACCCTGTGTCCTTGTATATATAACAGGACACTACACAAATGTTTGTAAACCTCTAGGATTGAGAACCTTAACAATTAAATATTACTAAAAAGTTCTCCTTTCTTTGACTTATGATCCTCCTTTATTGATAGGCCTTTGAGAATATTACGTGATGTGATTACTTGTGCCATACGGCATTGAGCTGGTTACATGTTGAACCATTCTGCATGGCTTCCGAGTTTCGCAAACTCTATGGCCACAATTTACTAAGTGTTCCAGATGCGCTCCTGTGGCGCTGCACATTTTGTGCTTTGGTGTCGGGATTTCTTCATGGTAAATTAATATATGCAAAATGTTGTTTCCCTTTGTACAACGCAAGCACGTGTGCATAATGTTCATATATAATCCATTTGATGTTCCCAAACATCAGGTGGTGCTAGTCAGAGGCCCGGGTTTGACTACTGTATGGTGTTTAAGGATCTCATCAACTGAAGCCCCAATAACGAAAGAAGATTATCATTCTTATTGTGAGATTAACAAATCATTGTACTGCTTTCGTGTTAAAATGATGTATTATGTTTTATATAGTGCTTTCCATAGATTTGATGTATATATGATATATCATTAAAGGTGTTGTGCAGCACACACTTTCACACAAGGAAAGAATGAGAGAAACCTATTGACCTTCATACGCTCTCCGGACAAAATCAAACGCACACCCCCAAAACGTTTGAAGGCCTGAAAATTGGTGGTTCCTCTATTTAAACCTAACACAATATCCTACAGCAATATCTGTTAAATATTAGAGGAGACACCTCACCTGCCAGAATACTTCATCTTAGGTGCCTCCACTTACTCGGGTAGGTGAATACCACCCTAGTGGGCTCAACCAAACTGGAGATTCTGGGAGCTTGAGATCAAATATTTCTCTGGACAAGTGCCGGGTTCCATTTAAAAATTACTATGGGTAATCTCCTGATATCTCTCTATTCAACTGGTGCATATTTCATAATTAAAAGTAATAATAATGGTTTCTGCATCAAAAAAGTTCTATCGCCTACATGTTTCGGCCGAAGACTGACTGCCCATATGGGTCACTTGGCTTGCTTCAGGTACTAATGACTCCCTGCCTACCTACCCCTTACACTAAAAAAGTGTCACGAACAAGGAGGCCTACGGCTCACCTACCTGTCATTGCAGTTTAACCAGTGCTTTAAATGGGCCGGTACTCACCGGTACTGAGTACCGGCACTTCTCAGATTTATCACTCTGAGTACCGGCACTTCTCTGCTGCCGTGGAGAGTACCGGTACTCACGAAAAGTAAGGCTCATTGAAAGTGCTAGTGAGCTGGAGTGGATCGTGTGTCTGGCAGCCAAGGCGCCGATCTGAGCCCCAGCTGAGCTATTCAGCAGGGCTCATTTGAATAATGTCCGGGTGCTCACAATCACGCTCTGCTTGACAGAGCAGGGTCTGTTCAGGCTCTGTGCTGTGAATCACAGCCACACTATCCTGCCATTTGTGCAAACAAGTGTCAGATGACAGAGTTTTCCGAGGGAGTAGTCAAAAAGAGCATGATACAACGAGTCACAACTTTCATGGAGAACCTGATGAGGCAATTAAAGTTGTATTAATAGTGTAAATGTTATGGATGGATGAGTGAACAAGGGTGGCTGTATGGATGGATAGATGAATGAATAGATGGATGGATGAGTGA
This sequence comes from Lissotriton vulgaris, assembly GCF_964263255.1. NCBI lineage: Eukaryota > Metazoa > Chordata > Amphibia > Caudata > Salamandridae > Lissotriton > Lissotriton vulgaris. The sequence goes on along the minus strand of NC_141687.1, from coordinate 1,286,290,457 downwards.
GTGAAAGCATGGATGGCTGGGTGAAAGGGGGTGGATGATTGGATAAAAGGGCGGATGATGGATGGATACATGAAAGATTGGATAGATGAATGAAAGGGAGGGAGGATGGATGAAAGGGTGGATGATGGATGAGTAAAAAGAGGGATTGAGTGAAAGGGTGGATGGAATGAAAGGGTGGATGGAATAAAGGAGTGAAAGGGTTGATGGATAGATGAGTGAAAGGATTAATAAATGAGCGAAAGGGTGATTAAAGAGATGGATGAGTAAAAGGAGGAATGGATAGGTTTGGAGATGGATGGATAGTTTTTGATATGAGGGGTTGACAGACCGAATGGTGAAAACTGAATGATGGATGAAAGACTGAGCAGACGACACAATGTAAAGGTTAAATGGTATGATGAAAGAATGAATGGATAGATCTATGGACGAGGCAAGAGCTATCTTCTGGGGAGGGTCATGATGATTTGCTTCATTTACATTGTGCCATAAGAGCTTTGGGTCGAAGTGGGGGTATTTTCAGTGGGTGAGTGTGTGGATGGATGAGTGAGCAAGGGTGGATGTATAGATGGATGGATGAGTGAAAGCATGGATTGCTGGGTGAAAGAGGGTGGATGATTGGATAAAAGGGGGGTGTTGGGTGGATAAGTGAAAGATTGGATGGATGAATAAAAGGGAGGGAGGATGAATCAAAGAGATGGAGGATGGATGAGTGAAAGAAGGGATTGAGTGATAGGGCGATGGAATGAAAGGGCGGATGAAATAAAGGAGTGAAAGGGTTGATGAACAGATGAGCGAAAGGATTGATGAATGAGCGAAAGGGTGGATAAAGAGATGGACGAGTGAAAGAATGAATGGATAGGTTTTGAGTTGGATGGATGGATAGGTTTGTATTTGAAGGGTGGACAGACGGAATGGTGAAAAACGAATTGATGGATGAAAGACAGAATAGACGGCATAATGTAAAGGTTAAATGGTGGACATCAGCAGGTAAATGGTAGGATGAAAGGATGAATGGATAGATCTATGGAAGAGACAAGAGATATCTTCTGGGGAGGGTAATGATGATTTGCTTCATTTGCTTGGTGCCATAAAAGCTTTGGTGCGACGTGGCGGTATTTTCAGTTTCTTCCTACTCATGTACTGAAAAATATATGGTTTTGTGCCAAACAGCAGCAATTAACAGTATGGCATTAAGAAGGTGCATCTATAGCAAAAAAAGGAAAGTAAACATATTATAACACTTCTCTTTCACTTTGTGTAATGAGTTAACTTGCTTTGTTTATATAAACACATTTCTCATGTGTGTTGGTGTGTGCTCCAACTAATATAGAAGTCATGAAGTATCATCATGTCTTGCCTTTAGCCCCGCCCCTAGCCCCGCCCCCTCACTTCACCTCTAGCTCATTTTAATTCATGAGTACCTGCACTTATTGTTTCCCATTTAAAGCACTGAGTTTAACAGAACGTGTAGGTAAATAAAACATATATGCAATAAGTTAATCGATTTTTTTTTTAGCTCATTGTAGTATTTTTTTAAACTATGGATCTCCTATGTGATCAACACAACACACAACCATGTACACGAATACTTACACTTTCTTGACAATGCGGTAATAGTGGTGCGCCACCTAGACCTGCCAAATCTCTGTCTTTTGCATCACGTCTTGGACTGCTCACTCACTTCTACCAGAGAGTCTAGGACAACTAAATACTTTTGTGGAGGGAGTGACTTGCTTGTTAGAGGTCCTATTTAAAACAACCCAGTAGTCTGTCTAATTACTAACCCAGTGAACCACGCCTGACAGCCATTTTGTCTGGAGCTCTGACCAGCCTTGCATCGGAGATGAGTACTTGCAGTTGTAGATATCATACTTGCTATGCCATCCTGCAACCTATCTGTGCTCTTTGTGCTAAACTAAAACAATTTATTTCCTTAGGTTCAAGTTACAACATTATCCGAGTTCCCCCACGGAAGTTGGACTCCAGCGATACCCTTGACGGGGCACAAATTGTTTGCTCCATTGCGCCAAAAGAAAAGATGAGACCTTCCTACTACCACAGCTTTGGTAAATAAACAACTATTCTTACATGATTTTTGCTAGAGTGTCTGCTCCCTTACTGGACTTAAGCAGCACGGTTGTTTTGCAGAAATATTGATAACTCTTAAATAACATAATGTGCTTTTTTTTTTTTTACTTTATTGTCATTTTGAGCACAAAAGATTTAATATGATCTTGAACTCAGTTGCCATGTATCATTATTAACACAGTGTTTAAGCAGAAAAATAATAAATTGAACTCTTAGGGGTTTATTTATGAGAGCCCTGTGTCACTTTTGCACCACATAAAGTGGCACATGCGTGACGCAGTGCTCTCATAAAGATTGGTGAAGCCACGCAAAGCCACCTTGCGTGGCTTCATCAATCATGAGTAAGGCGGTGCAGCGCATATCGCTGCATCGCCTTACTCTGCGCCCGGGAAGTGTTTCATGGGTGGTGCGGTGGGTTGCCAGCATTTCCTCCGTTTACTTTGTGAATCACACACTTATGCGGTGTTCACTTCTTGTTTGCTGCATTGACAAAGTTTAACTTTTTAGAGGTTGGTGCAAAACCTTTAGTGAGCCTATGTTTAAAGTGTGTGAAGATAGTGTTGTTAGTGAACATGAATTACAGATTCTGATCCATAATCTGCAGAACTCTATAAATTACAGCTGTGGACAGTATGCAGGTTCTGAGGTTATGCCTTTAGAGTTATGCTTCCCAAGATTCGTGTTTGTGGAGAAGGACGGGTTGGCATTCGGGAAGTTGGTAAACATCCACAAATGTATAGCTTTATGAGTAGTAGCAAACCTTTTAAATGGATTTTCTCACCCAATTTTCAGTGCCAAATAAAGATGTAGCAAGAATGACCTATAGGTGCAAAAAACATAAACACCCTCACATATTTTGAGGGAGTAAAGATTTCTCCACTTGAAACCATTTTAATACATTTTTGACAAAGAGATGAAAAATAAGGCTCATCTCTTTAGCATAAAACTGTATAGGATATAAAGGATCCATACATAAAAGTGATAGGGGTTAATTAGAAACCATAGCGGTCAACTGAAAGGCATGGGGAATATTTGAACCAAACTCAGTTTGGGGGTGTTACAGAAATTGGGATATTCAGATAATACATTTGAGTCAATTAGTAGTCGTAGGCAGCTAAAGGATTTGGATTAACAAATCTGTAGTGAACATCATTCCTGTGGGTCTCCATGATGTACCCCATTTTATAGACCATTTACTTATAAAACAATATCAGTTTCTAATTCAAATTACATTGAGATAAAACACATAGTGCAAACAACTTAACTTCTTGTTCGAGTGCTCTTCGTTGACAGAGGTGAAGAATATATGGCCAAGTTCTTCTGCTAGTTGGATTTATTTACAGACTTGTTAATCACAGACTTGTTATTCGCAGACTAAGACATCGAATGCATTAACCACTGTGCAAGATGTGTGTAATTATGCTGGGTGTTACATAACTAAATGTGTTAAGGTCTCTTTACGAATTGTATGGAATTTAGAAGGGAAGACACCAACAAAGGAGAATGAAACATATAATAAATCACACTATCTTACATATGCAGTGGCGTAGCTAGGCTTTATGCTGCCCATGGCGGTCCCTGCATTTGACATCCATGGCGGCCGCAGGTAGAAGGGGGTTGGGGGGTGGACGGGATATCCACGCCCCCAAAACTCGTGCTGCCCGGGGAGGACCTCCCACCCCCTTTTACCTCTTTTTGCATTATCAACCCACATTTTGGACTGATGCTGCTAGTTTTTTGACCGCGAAGGTGAACTGAGACCTGCTAAACAGACCTCAGTGCCACTGGTCTGACCCTTAATAAATATATGTCTGGATGGTTCACCCACAATTGGCATAAGTTAACTAGTCTCAAGTATATGGTACCAGGGGTACCCTTGGACCTGTAAATTAAAGTGTCCCTCTTGAATTGCAGCACTTATTTGTCCCAAGTGTGGCAAAGCAACGCGCGACTCCCAGCCCTCCATTGCTTGCCGGTAGAGCACTTTTTGACTGCTAACTTGACTTTGCTATTTATAGTAGTGGTAGACCTATTAAGCCTAAAAGGCAGGTTTGATTATATTTAAAAAGTTGAACATGTGGTTCTTAACTTTACCTGTCAGAACAGTAAAACCCTTTACTGTCCTTTTTACTGTGGAAAGGTCAGAAACCCTATTGGCGTGTACAGCGGTACATGCTGACAACTCAGCAGGTCTAACTTATGAATGGGACCACTAAATACGATATTTCATGGTTTCAAAAGAATTGTTGCATAATCTCGACTTAATGCTCAAATCGAATTCATGTAAATTTTGCATAAAAGCAACTTTAGTAAGTAGCAGCTTTGTTACCCAACATCTTCCAGTGACCTTTTACGATTACTGGCCACGAGACAGCCTTCTACCCTCCTGGGGAACAATGTGAATGACTCACCCCAAAACTCGTGCTGACCGGGGAGGACCACCCACCCCCTTGCTACGCCACTGTACATAAGCACCGCCTGGTGACAAATATGTTACAAAAAACATTAAACATTCTCTAAGTGTCTCCCCGTAGATGCTGACTTACTAGTGAAGGGGAATGGAAGGAAACAAAGTGAAAAGTATCAGATAAAGTAAGGCTGTAAAGAAAGGCCTCTTTTTGCATGATCAACCCACGTTTTGGACTGATGCTGCTAGTTTTTCGACCGCGATGGCGGAACTGAGACATACTAAACAGACCTCAGTGCCATTGGTCTGACCCTTACTAAATATATGTCTGGATGGTTCACCCACAATTGGCATAAGTTAACTAGTCTCAAGTATATGGTACCAGGGGTACCCTTGGGCCGGTAAGTTAAAGTGTCCCTCTTGGATTGCAGCACTTATTTGTCCCAAGTGTGACAAAGCAACGCGCGACTCCCAGCCCGCCATTGCTTGCCGGTAGAGCACTTTTTCACTGCTAACTTGACTTTGCTATTTAAAGTAGTAGTAGGCCTATTAAGCCTAAAAGGCAGGTTTGATTATATTTAAAAAGTTGAACATGTGGTTCTTAACTTTACATGTCCGAACAGTAAAACACTTTATTGTCATTTTTACTGTGGAAAGGTCAGACACCCTATTGGCGTGTACAGGGGTACATGCTGACAACTTAGCAGGTCTAACTTATGAATGGGACCACTAAATACGATATTTCATGGTTTCAAAAGAATTGTTGCATAATCTCGACTTAATGCTCAAATCGAATCCATGTAAATTTTGCACAAAAGCAACTTTAGTAAATAGCAGCTTTGTTACCCAACATCTTCCAGTGACCTTTTACGATTACTGGCCACGAGACAGCCTTCTACCCTCCTGGGGAACAGTGTGAATGACTCGCAGTAAGGAAGACAAAAGGGTCGTTGCTGGAAGAGGTGTGACCTCTGCTTGGCAGGAAGACTATTGTATAAAGCACAGGAGCAAAAACCCATCAACCACGTTGGGATTGGGGTAGATAATCTCAATAAACATATAGTATCCCAACTGGTATTATTTGAAGACAATTAGAAAGGATATGTCATAAACATTATCAGAAAGGAAATAAGGGAACTCTTTAGTTGTTTCAAATGTGCTCTTGGCATCATATTTATCTAGAGAAAGGGATGGGCAAGTTACAGTTGTAGCAGCACTGTAAATAAACAAATAATACAACCCTTATTGTACTTGGTGCTCAAGATGTGCAAGTGACGTACAAAGTGGCGACGCAAGTGACAATGTGATCAGCATAAACGGCGCATGGTGACTAGTGCAAAAATATATACAGTGAGTAAATGAAACAATACAGATCAGCGGAATTGTAGAGTTTGGTTCTAATTTAGATTGGCTATAGTTTGGAAGAACCACATTGTATGCTGCGCCTATGATTGCGCTGAGTGGTCGACGGCGATTCGATCCTCATAAATCGGGATCTTCATCAGGACTGGGTTGATGTGCCAACAATGTTGTACCTGGGGGGGGTAAAAGAAAGGGATAATGAGGGGTTGGACGGGTGGGGCAGATAGAGGCGCAAGTGTAGCGGGAATGGGGAGTGTTAGATAGGATCTATACGGGGAAGTGTCAGGCAATGGGGCATGTATAAGATGGCTTCTAGGAGGCAGCGTGGGGTGTATTCTAAAAAACGCTAAAGAAACGCGATGCTCAGTGGGCTCTAGAGCATGCGAGATCAAGAATGATTGCAGTGGCGCACTGAAGTGCAGGCGAGCACACGAGCTGCTAGTAGAATGGGTGAGACTATATGCGAGTGTAGTAGAATGGGTGAGACTATATGCGATTTAAAAATGTGCCGTGAACAAGGGGCACACGTACAGACAACGGAATTGGTGACGGATGTCAGACTTTGTAAACCGCGTGTGAGTGGTGACGGCTTGGGACGATATGTTACATCGCCAAAGAAATGTTCCAGGCATTTTTGCGTCACTCGTATGATTGGGGGCCCATTCAACTGTATGAGCTGTGTGTGAGGCTCTTAATACGATTAAGAGAAATGTAGCGAAGAAATCATGACACTTTACACTATGCCTCGTGTTGAAGATGGAATAGCCCCGTGTGGTGCAAGAAAATGCTAACTGCACTGCATTATTGTTGTCAGCTAGCATGACCCAGTGCTTTTATATCCCCAGCTTGATACATATAAGCTATGTGAAGGTGGAGACTCACTTTAGGAGTACTTCTGTATCCCATTGGATCCCCAGGCAGCTGGTATGAGCATTCAAGCTGCTTCTGGGTAAATAACGTTCACACATTGTTTTTAACACATACAGCAGAGTCGGGTGAGAGTGCACGTTTTTAACTACCTATATTTGCCTATTTCTTTGACAGTTAACACAGAGCAAGTGTCCAATAGTGGAGTGGCAGCATATAGTGCAGCCCTGATGAATCTGCCAAAATTGCTGTGGCAGTGAAACATGTCGGCAATAGGTAATGGTATGCATGGATAGCTACCAGCCTTTTTATTCTCAATAGCAGACATCCATATCTCTATCAATAAAGTTATTGAAGAGAATTGGATGCTGTGTTTTATGCACTTGCTTATGCAATTTCTTTGTCACTAGCAGATTTTTTCTGCTTCCACTGTTGTTGCACTGTTTGGTTTGTTGCTTTGGACACTCTTTTCGTCCTTTTCTTTGAGAATCGGATGACAAACGATGATGAGACAGGGGCCTGTCTGAAGATTACATACCAGTTACCCCGTTGGTGGTGTTTCCGTGAGGTGTCATTCGTTTCTCGCACATTTTTTCTAAATAGAATTTGGTCCAACACTGATGCTGTGGATATCCGGTATTGATTAGAGGTGTCAGACACTTTTCTATATCGTTCTGTGTGGCTGTCAAAGAGGTTAGCTTTAGGTTTTTATTTCTAATTGCACAAAACTCTGGACGAGATGCAGTGAAACGTCCCCTTATCAGAATTAAAGTGTGCTTGGGAGGATAATAGTTAACAGTACGTTTAGACTGTCCTATTATATAAGCAACTGACACAAGTAGCGTCCTTTGGGCAGGGTCTTTTGTTGTTGGTCCATGTTTGAGTGGAGGGCGACCCGGTCCATAATTTCCCTCTAAACTCCTATTTAGGTCAGGATATGATTAAGTGTCTTGAGCAACCACGGAATAAAGAGAAACGTTTCCCCTTCCAAGGAATGGTGGATTACTAAGCAGATTTACATTTTGTAAAGATTTTTTATCCAAATCTTTGGCCACTTAGGGCTTTCCATAGAAAAATGTGAAGTGTGCTCGTGGGTTTTATAGCATGTTATGTTATGTTATGTTAAATGGGACTTTTATAGCGCAACGGCTACTCCAAAGGAGTGTCCCGGCGCTTTTGTGCTCCAGACCAAAGAAAGAGATGGAAAACATAACAGTAAAAAGAGCAGGGGCCTAAAGAGGGGGAAGATTATCCAGTGAACAGCCAGGTTTTTAAGTCTTTTCTGAAGGCAAGCAGGTTAGCGGTGTTTCGCAAGGACACCGGTAAGGAATTCCATAGCTGCGGAGCAAGAAAGCTAAAGGACCGGCCGCCTAGCCGAGCCCTTTTGATGCGTGGCACCCGAGCCAAAGCCAAAGCTTCTGACCTGAGGGATCGTACAGGTCGATAGAAGTCCAGCCTCCTCTGAAGATATTTGGCACCATTGCCATGCAAGGCCTTATGGGCGAGAGTCATGGCCTTGAAAAGTATCCTCTTCCGCACCGGAAGCCAGTGAAGGGATACGAGGAGATTGGAGGCACTGGTGCGGCGGTGCAGGCCAAAAATTGCACGAGCAGCAGCGTTCTGAGTAACCTGCAAACGCTGGAGGAGGTATTCAGGCAGACCCAGATATAGGACATTTGCATAGTCCAATCTGGACCCTATGAGTGCCTGAACAGTGATCCTCCGATGTTCCTCCGAGAGAAGGGGAAAGAACTTGCGCAACATTCTGAGTATCCCAAAGCATGTTCCCGTAAGAGTGGAAACCTGGGATTTGAGCGAGAGCTCGTTGTCAATTTTAACCCCCAGGTTCTTAGCCCACTTAGAGGACTGAGTGGGAGGGAACATGTCAGCAGGCCACCATCCCTGCCAATCTGGTTCTGATGGGCATCCGAAGAATAGTATTTCGGATTTGTCCGGGTTGCATTTGAGGCTGTTGTGTGAAAACCAGCTAAAGACAGCCCCAAGGCACTCGCAGATCCTTTCTCCATCGAACTCTTCGCTCTTACGACAGGTGAATAGAAGCTGGGTGTCGTCAGCATAAGAGACGATCCGGGCCCCGTAGGACTCCGCCAGTGTCGCCAGAGGGGTCATAAGGATGTTAAATAGAGTGGGGCTCAGTACAGAGCCCTGAGGCACTCCGACTCCCAATGGCGGCATCTCGGCGGACCCGGGTGGGACCCAGACCGTCTGCCGGCGGTTGGCCAGAAAGGAACGAAACCAGTTGAGCACCGTCCCCCCTAGACCGATGTTATGAAGTCTAGTGAGGAGATCCTCGTGGGGGACGGTGTCAAACGCCGCCGACAGGTCTAGCATGACTAACATCACCCTGCCTCCTGTGTCCAGCACCTCCTTCACGATCTCCGAGACTTCCAGGAGCGCCGTCTCGGTGCTTAAGTTGGAACGAAAGCCCGATTGGGATTCATGAAGTAACTCATTAGACTCCAGGAAGTTAGAAAGCACGCTGTGCACGTGTTTCTCCAGGATCTTGGTCAGTGCTGGAAGGAGCGAGATTGGCCTATAATTAGAAGGCGCCTCTGGATCAAGATTGGGCTTCTTGATCAGGGGGATGACCATGGCTTGCTTCCAGGCCTGGGGCAGAAAACCCTGACTCAGGGATAAATTGAGGATAGGATTAGCTATGGGATTAATGACATCTGCCATTTTCGCTAAGAATTTTGCTGGACACGGATCTAATGGTGAGCCTGATTTAAGGTTCCTCATCAAGGCTAAGGATGCGGCAACCGGAAGGGGAGGAAAGTGTAGCAAAGCTGGGCCAGGAGGAGACAGGAAGACTGTCATGAAGGATATTGTGGACAGGGCACCCTGTTTGAAAGCTTTCACCCTAGAAGGAGAATGTGTATTGGTCATTTTTGGCAGCTGCATGGGACTTAGTGTCATTATGTTTCAAATGGTAGACGGAGAGGAAAGAGCTATTGCTTTTGCCTTGCATAGCTTAAGAGGGGCAGAAATAAATTAGTCAGCTATTGACAAGGAGGCGAATGAAAGATTTAAGCTGTTCATGTGGTGTGAACCTTTTAAAGATTTAACAGATCACAACCCTCTGTGTGGAATTTTCAGAACAATGGGTCTCTAGATAGTTTCGGCTAGCAGTGGAAAATGGGTGATAAGTTTATAGGAATTCACTTTTGATATAGAATATTTGATGGATGTGTCCAACTCTGTGGCTATTGTTTATTCAGATTGGTGCAGGTAGGAACTGTTTTATCCTAGTCAGAGGAGTTGGAAGATGATATATGGGTATGTGTCTGTGCAATTACCTATGACACCATTTTAGAAAGGGAATGGAGCTGATGAAGCTTGATGACCCAGTACTCTCTGAATTTAGCAGAAAGTTAACCTGGGTTAAGAACAGAAGAGACATTTTAAAGGTGATTTAGGACTACATGGTTTGTTATTAGATGATCTTTCGTTGCAAGAGTATTTGTTGTTCAGAGCAACAGATTAGTTGTATTTTATTCAGGAGTGTTTTTGAGTTGACACATGAAGGTGAGCTTGGTGTGTTCAAGATAAAGGAAAGAATCAGTACAGAAATTTGGTGGTCTACTCTTGATTTGGCAGTGGGAAGTTCTGTCAGAGGGTGTTTTAAGTGTTGTACTAGTGGTAAGGTGCTTCGGAGAAGAGTGCCTCCAATGTGTTTACAAACGGCAGAGGAACAACCCTAGCAAGAAGTGACTTTAAACATAGTAGATCGTTTAAAACGTGAACAGCTCAGTCTATATTTGCTGGTTATGGTTGATTTGTATTCACAGTGGCTTATATTTCAAAGGGTGAGTGACATTACATCTAGTAGCATCATGAAGGTTTCGAAGGTAACTTTTAACAGTTAAGGTTTTCTGTGAAAATTGCTGACCGACAATGGTACATAGCTGTGTTCTCCAGAAATGGAAGAGGTTTTAAAAATATGTTAGGGAGTGTTTTAAGTGTTGTACTAGTGGTAAGGTGCTTAGAAGAAGAGTGCCTCCCATGTATTTACAAAAGGAAACATAAGAAATAGGCCTCAAACCCATGTACATAATTTGGGGGTAGTCAGAGGTCACAGCTGTGTCTTCTAGCTTGCTCCATGCTACTCCTGTCACTTCCTTTGCAACCACTGGCCTCAGAGGGGGGCAAAACATTTGCCTCGTTGGAGGCTAGGGGTTGCAAAGGAAGTGCGCGGAGTAGCAGGGAGCAACCTAGCTGCTACCACTGACCACTTCCAAAGGACGTTCATGCTTAAATCATCTGTAAACGAAAGGTATAGTAGAGAAGTTCAATAGAATCATTAAGAATGGTATTCAACTAGCCAAAGTTTCCAGTTGTGACGGGAAGGAAGCTTTGTGGAATGGAATTGTATCGCGTCGCCTCTCTCCTCATCAGACCACGGTTAAAATCCTTTTTGAACTATTTAGGGGATGAAAAAGCCTGATAGCAAATTGGTTCCTGGGTGAATGAGATGCAAAAGATGGTGTGCTGATTACTGGAAAGTTCTTTTTTTTTATAACTCTTATTTATTGAGTTTCAAAAACAGTGTCATTACAGTACATCTTAAGATGATGAACGTAACATATAGAGCTTACACATTAGTCCTTTCTAGTTTCATAACCTAGGAATCGGCCATCCCACAAATTGCCGGTGTCCATCACACCTCCTGCTCCCTTCCCACCCAGTTGGATCTGAATGTATTGTCCCTCATGCATTATTCACACCAGTCCGCATGCCCTCCCCCTCCCGAACAGATCAGCAAGACAAGAAGGTGCCCCAAAATCTCTTCAAAGTTTTGTAAATTATAATTAAGTCGATAAATTACTCTTTCAAAGCCTGCAGATTTGTACATATCTTCTAACCATTGTTTATGGGATGTTAAAGATTGTTTTTTCCAATTTGCGGTGAGTTTGATAAAAGGAGGTGTGTGGGAGATGTAAAGGTGAAGGTGGGAGATCCAGTGAAGATCAGGATGGCCACTGGAACTGCAGCACGGTCTAAATACTCACAACATATGAAATCCATTTAGTTTTTTCCTCTTTTTACAATGCAGTTAAGAATTGCAATAGAAACATTTGCAATCTTGATTGATTAGTGGTCTGAAGGAGGAATAATGGTGAGAAAGACGCAGATGGCGAGAAAAACTGTGGCGAAGGATCATCGTCTAAAAAGATTGTCAGTGTAGGTTATAGGACATTAAGCTTCGATGCTCCCTCCAGAGTAACTCCGAAATGAGTACTCAGGAAAATTCCAGATTATTTGTTGCTTATCTTTAATCCACTATGCTTTTTATTGGGTTGCTTAGAAGACAAACATTTTTAAGAGGTGTTCCCTCATTGTTCCTTTCATTTTTAAGCGATTTTAGTTTGGGTACATAATAGTTCAACTTTTGTCACTGTTTTGTGTATTGATGTTTGCCGTTTGTTGAGGAGGAAGGTGTGGGGTGTATTGGAATGATCATTGACTATGTAAGAGTGTTGTTGTATGATGATTCTCTTTTAGATATTTCAGTGAGGGCTTAAACTATGGGGATTCTGTTTGCCAGTTCGAGCACTGGCTGTGGCTGGGGAGTCACAGGATAAACCAGCTTGCCAAACCTCAATAAGAAAACATCTCTAAAGTCTTTCGGCCCTGTGAAGTCACACCTTAACACTTCTCTATTGCCATATTCTTAAAGTACACTAGTTCTTTGTGAAGTTGGTAATTCTTGAATAAGATTTCTGCCCCTGCAGTTTCTTCTCGAATTGGCCCTGTTCCTTCTCTACCTGCCTCACTTAAAAGAGAGTGAAGCCTTTATCTCCTCCTTATAATGTACTTCGCTGATCAGGACCACAATAGGCGTGTATACATTTGAGACTGCATAGAATTTCTTACAACATAAATACATATTTGACTATAATTTGATTAAGACAGACATACTCGCCACCTTGAGAAAGCCCCAGGCTTGTGTCTCGAGAAGGGGCGAAACACGTGTTGGCAGTTACCTCTTTACACCACTTGGTTCAATGTTTGGAACCACTACCTTTTGTTTCAATCAAAATAAATGCAATATTGCACCTCTAAAACTTGTAGTTTCAAATGCTAGAATAAAAGAGGACAAACACACAAACTCTAACTCAGTAAAACTTGATTTCAGAGTTTGCTATTTCAGACAGGTTTGAGAGAAAAGTGGCAAGTAAATGGAGGAATGCCTTTAACACTTGTGTTAAATCTGATCTATCCATGAAATAATTACAGAGGTCTTTCGTCGTGGTGCTTCTACTTTGCTAAAAAAAATCTCTTAACATTTCCTGCACTTCTGCATGGCTGCTCATTGGGTCAAGGTTCAAAGAGAAAGACATAAAGCACAGTCCGAAGGTCATTAGGTTACCCAATATACAGGCTTGTTGTTCATACAGCTGACCTGACAACCGTTGCAGCCTCTCGTTGGGCGCCAGATTGCGCACCACCTTTCTGACTTGCACTTGTCAGGGGCAATGGTCACACTTCCGCCGGGTACTGGGTATGGGTAAGGGAAGGGGTAACTGACTGTATACTGGGTAGGCGGCCCCCCAACTTTGACCCTGGGTGGACACCACATAACGGCTGCCTTTTGCCATGCTCCAACTGGTTCCTAGTAGTCCTGGAACAGCCTAGTGGGCAAAGGTAGGAAGAGGATTTCAAGAGCTCCATAGAGATGAAGCCAATGTTGGCAACTTTCAAACTCCTCCCCTTCAATTTGCTTACGTTTAGACATTCAGGGCCTAATTTACAATGCCATTTACGTGTGCCATTTTTTTGTTCACTGCTAAAAATGGCTCAATTTATGCTCGTCTGGAATCCAAAAAATGTGTACTGCACTTCACTCAACCCCACACAAGGAGTGGGCGGCAGTTTGTGAATGTACACAAACTCGCTCACCCTTCCCATCTTGCACATGGTTTAGGTTTACTCCATCAAAAGGACAGGAGCAACTATCTTTCCGGCTTGTAAGGAGAATAGAACACCCCCATATTTTCTTGTATTGTAGGTGAAGAGGTTTATCCACATAGTGTTTTTCAAGTAGGGATAACAAATAGAATAAAAAAGGGACTTTTGCACATTGGGTTTAATTTCCTCAATACGAGTTTGGGAAAATACTGGAGGTCATATAGAATTACCAGTGGTAAGTGTAGAAAGTTGAGTCTGGTGAAGCTTTTAGGTTATTGGGAATGTTTCTGAATTCCTAAACATTGTACTTTTACATCTATTATAGGAATACATCAACAGGTGTAAATGTATGACTTTCCTTTGTGATTTGTGTATTATTTGGAAAATAATTTGCGTTGAACATGAATTTGAACTAGTTAACAACTCTTGCACTAATGCACTAATGAAGCCACCAATTGTCTTTTTTCAAATCAGATTGCTCTCAATGGACGAAACCAAGTTAGGCATCGATAAAATGCGCTCTTTCAAAATAAACATTATTCAATTTTAAATTCTGAGCATTAAAGACATTGTAAGCGACTTAAATTATATTTTGAGTAAAGGGATAATTTCTCCATATGGGTATTTGGATCTGCCACTTTTTTTAATAGTTCATTAGCGTTAAGTAAACAGTGCAGTGCAGCAGCTCGGTTGTACTGTTTATTTAACCTTAAATGACTATCTATTATTGGTGCCAGCCACTGCCTGGAGCGAGCAGAGGCCTTCTACGCAGCGAAGAAAATAAAATACCTCCCACTTTGAACGACATGGAACAAAATATCCTACCAAAGTGAGAGACGCCGACCCTTTCTATTAAAGAGCCCGTGGGATTTGTTTCCCTTAGTAAGTTTTCCCATCCCATGCACACCACTTCATTTTATTATTGCTTACTATGACCGAGTTTAAAATTATTTCAGGTAGTATTTTATCACTTTTGACACCTTGATCTCAGCGGCCTTTGCCCCATGGGAGTGGAGGAGGCCCCCCACACTGCTGGGCAGAAAGCGTCAAAAATAAAATGGTAATAAAATAATTTTATTACCATTTTATTTTTGACGCTTTCTGCTAGCAAATGGGGTATGAGGAGAGGGCGGAGACGTGAGTCACTGCTGCCAATGATTGGCAGCTGTGAGGAGTGGCCACTTAAGTTTGACGTGTGCATGTTGGTTTGGCTGCCTACCTTGCTACAGCCAAACCGACATGCGCAGTTCAAACCGCTCCAACCCGGCAGTCTTGGACAGTTGGGTTGAAGAGACAGTGCCTTTTGGAGCCAGACTGCCTTAGCCGATCTAGACTCTTTATTCATGCTGCTTAAAGTATCCCTCAGAACCTGGGTAATTGTGGTTAAATACAAAAGTGGTTCTGTTGGGTGTGTCAAATCGCTCTGGAGTTGCTAATTAACCCCTCCCCTGCTGGTGACTGAACCGCTCCATCATCAGCCGTGGTCGCACTGTGCTGATGACGGAGCGTTCGGTCACGGCCCGCTCGGCGCGCCTGTGCGGCGCAGATTCCGCTCCTGCGCTGGGCGCTCCATTGAGCGGGCGGTTCCGTCACCAGCATGGGCGCGCCGCGCGGCCCCCCCGCCCCCTTAGCTCTCCGGGGGAATAGCCGCCACAGCGAAGGGGTTAATGCAAAACAAAACAAAAGTTTGAAAAACTCCCTGAAACACATATGAAATGAGGCAAAAAATACTCAAGCAATCTAATAATCAACTCCATATAACCACTGAATGATTTGGAACGAATTTATATTAAACTTCAATCATGTTACATTTGAATTAATTCATTCAATAATGACTGTCAAAAAAGGGTGAACATAGTGTGACAATTAGTGACAAGTGCTTGGTGTATGAAACATTGTACAGTGGAGTCAAAAATACATATATACAATTATGTACAGTTGTTGGCCAGAATCTATTTTACATCCTAGCATTCATTTCAAGGATCCTGTAGTTTCTGGACCATAGGTGAGCGTCGACGTTTCGACCCTGTTGCGCCCCAATTGGTGGTCGCGTCGGGTCTTTATAAAGACATGAGGGGTGTGGGTGGACAGTATTGTCAGGAGGAAGGATCTCTGCCTGAAAAGCAGCCACACGGTCAAATCCGATCATGGAATGTAGAGTCAATCGCTGGAGAGTCGCTGTGTCATCTCCCTCTGGTAGCGGGGGGAAAGGAAGTATGAGAACGGCTTCTTGATTGGATGAGAGAGTCGGCTTTGGGCTTCGAGCTCATGTGCTGCCGAACATCGAGCGGGAAGGTAAGCTAATTGATTTATTTGCCTGAGCTAGCAGCAGAACAGTCACGGAACAGCTGCAGGAGCGAGTGTGCAAGTCCCGGCCCCCGACGCTCCCCCGACGCTACCCCCGGCGCTCCAGAGAGAGAGTACGGGCTGCAGTGGTTTGCAGCGGCAGCCAGAGACCAGGGATCTGAGAGCCCCTCCGAGCACCTCTGTCCGAACGCTGGGAGCAGAGACGAAGAGTTGGGCCGCTAAGGGGAAGTCTCTTCTGCGCCCCGTCCTCCAGCATCCGTCAGGAAGCACCAGTGCAATCCCCGTGACACTCGTGAGGCTGGCTGCAGTAGGTCTGGAATGCTCTTCACCATAAATGCGCCTGCTGGCCTGCAAAACTGGCCCAGAGCCCCCATTTTTTTGCCAAAAGAAGTGTACAGAGCCTCCAAGGTGCTTCTGTGGAGTACACCGCCCCCTCCCCCCTCGAGGCAAATGAGACAGAGAAGGTGGATTGATTGATCTGTCAATCAGGGCCAACAAAGTGGAGGGATTAGTACATCCTAGTGTACAAGTGGGCAGGAACTATTAGTGGTGCCGCTCGTAGGAGTAGGAGAAGGATTAAGGACTTGGTGAATGCTGGGGACCACAGAGCCCAGGAGCCCCTGCAGCTTGCACATCTGTGCTGATACGCCCATGCCGCTGCTGCTATTTCACTCCTCGTGGCCCCCGCTTCACGGGACGCGTGCGGGCGCGCGCCGGGTAAAAACCCGGGCCAAGGGTGGGCCCGTTTAAGCCCGGCGGAGACCGGACCGGGCACCCCTCTAACATCGCCCACCCGGCCCGCTCCACTATCAACAGCTGTGAGTACCAGTAGCCTTTGCAATATTCCTGGGGAAATGGCTGGGCGGGAAGGACGGAGTAAGAAATCACTAACAGGGGGTTACATGGCCGGGACTCTAGAGATTCATTACTAGGGCCACAAATGTTTTGAAGCATGAAATAACCCTAACAGAGCGACGCCTCTCTCAGGATCTAGCTTTTGCTAAAAGATCTTCTTTGGGTGAATTGGCGAGTGCCCTTACACCTGAGCGCATACCGCTCACACCCCAAATTATTGTCAGTGAGGGGAGCGTGATTGGAAGTCCTAAACAAATAGCCCAGCGAGCAGAAAAGCTCGCAACAAAAGTTGAGCTTCAATCACTGGATGTCTCGAGTGAAGAGTCGGTGACTGTAGCTGAAAACAACCAAGCGGTTTCTAGGAGCTAAGGGACAAGTCGCAGACAGCTACGTGGGCGTCTTGAAGGAGCCGTCCCTAAAAGAAAGCGAGGTGGTGCTGCCTCACATGGGAGGAAGCCTAAGCTTCCGAAGCTCAACAATGATATTGACCCTGCCACTCTGGCCCCAACTATGACAGAAAGTGGTCAGTCTGACCCACCGATTGTGATCCTCCCCACAGTTGATACCAATTGCCCTGATGAACCATCAGAGGAGGATGTATTCCTGTCGAAATTGGGGGTACTCTTGAAGCAAATATTACATCCTCTAGAAGGGAGACTATCACTAATTGAGCAGAGGCTGTTTAAAATCGAAGCGAGCATGGATACAATAAAGGGTACCACGGTAAACACTACCCAGGATAGATCAAAAATTGTTGGAGAAAGTTTACCGTCAAAATCTAAAATGTTAACGCCCACGAACTCTCTTGCTCCTGTGAGTAACCCAACATCCATACCTTCTGCCAACCTGTCAGAGGACACTACGATGGCAGCAAGTAATAAGAACCCTATTGACTCACCACTAATGGGAGGTGATCGGAGGAGAGATCCTAGGGGAACGACAAAAGAGAACTTGACATCTGATGGTTTAAACTGTACTTTACCACGTATTGATTTACCTCCGGAAAGTGCACCATACGTGGTTGTTTTAACCAAGGTTCCTAAACTGACTGCGAATGGGTTAGAATCATATAACGAGTTAAAAAATAAATCCATCCACTGGTTGAACACTAACCGACCCCTACCCAGTAATGTGCATTGTAAAATTTTATTTGTAAGAAGAGTGGGATGGGTGGGTAACAGAGCTAAAAATGTGGAGGGGGATTGTATCGTTATCCATTTGGAGGACAGAAGGGTGATCGATCATGTCTGCATGGGCCCATCGGGCTCTGCCCAAACGAAGATATATCCCAGGGGCCTTGGCTATTTTTATCCCTCTCCACTCGATCCCTAAACCTTCATCATTGTGGTCCCAATGAGGGATGGGTCGCTCAATATAACTCCAGGCCCCAAGGTGATGATATGGGTGGGAATCAGTCTCTGTGGGATTTTCCAGTTAGCAATAGGTTTACCAACCTCGACCAGGTCGATTGACTCACTTTTACTTCCCCATCCTCAAGCCACTCAGAATTAAGAGAGAGGGCAACGATGATAAAGAGGAGCTTAGAGGTAAGAAAACAAGATCCCCCAATAATCGAGCCAATGGTGTTTAAGGAAAGCAGAAGTATAACCTTGGATGCTCCAGCAGTGGAGGTTGGGATCCAGGTTTTCAGTGGCGAAAGCCCTAGTTCACCATCTATGGTATCAGCTTCTTTAGTAACAGTAGTGTTGCCTTCTTCTCACCTCAGCATTATTGATTATGGGTTGGTGGATAATGGTCCACTGGAGGGCCCTGGACTTGTTACTAGACCTGGAATGGAGCCAGTGAGCTGTAGTGGAGGCCTTACCCTAGTCGTGGAATATTGCAGGCCTCACGGCTAAAATGGACTTGCCAGACTGGGGAGAGTTTATAGATTCCTTTGGAATCTGTCTCTTTCAAGAAACGTGGGCCCTAAACTCAATTCATCGGGTGGGTTATGCGACCTACTCCGAACTTGCAGTTAAGGGACTCAGAGGCAGACCCTCAGGAGGGATGTGCATTTGGATAGAAACTCACATTGAATGTGTGGTTAAAAGAATCAATACCATGTCGCCAGACATAATCTGTATTCTTTTGTCCTTTAAAAACCAACAAAAACTGGCACTAATCAATATTTATTCCCGACCCGTTCACTATAGTGGTACTTCTCCATCGCTGGCCCTATTGGATATCCTATTGAAATCTCTACCGGGAGGTGCGGCTCTCTTGATTGGGGGGGATTTTAATTGTCACTATGAACCCCTCAAGGGAGCGCTTAAATCGATTACTGTAGAAGAAGATGCGATTTGGTCTATTCCACCCCCTAACACCTATGAGGTAAAGACCAGTACACCTCTAGTGCTCCAAATGACCACCCTTACACTATCCTCCTCATTAAGGACCTGCAATGGGCGCTTCCCGAATGATAATCCTAGTCTCCCAACCTTTAAAAGACTAGGTCAGGCATCTGTGATAGATTACTTTTTAATTAGCTTGGAACTCTGGCACAAAGTGGTGGATTTTAAGGTTGTGGTGCGCATGGAAAGTGATAACAACCCATTGACCATCAAGCTATATTTCCAGGTAGGTGATACAGATCAAGGTTTTATTTTCCAGCCACGAAGTGACCTTAGAATACTTAATGGAGGGAGGCGTATTCGCTGGGCAAAAATTATTCAAACCCAAAATATTGTTGCAAAAATGTACAATACGATCATTCCACTTATTGAACAGGCAGCCACAGTCCAAGTGAACACCCTGGATAGTACCACTGGGAATGATCTGGGAAAAATCCACCAGGAGATGGTGGCAACCCTGGGGGATTTCTTTTACAGTATACAGCCAAACAAAGATAAACCCCGTAGTACAATCAACCAGTGGTTTACCAGGGGCTGTCGGGTTGCTAAGCGAACCCTCTTAGCATCCCTAAAGGCTGGAGATTCTGTCACTATAAAGGCATCAAGGGCTGATTTTAAAAGAATTACCAACATTGCAAAATCCGAATGGGAAGAAAATAGATGGTTAGATATTAAGTCCGCCCTAGAAGAAAAAACCCCTAGGGCTTTTTGGAATTTGGTTCACACAGGGAGTAGTGAGGGAAAGTCCTGTGTTGATCCAAACATTCCAGAAGAGACATGGCGTCTATATTTTAAAGATCTTAGGGCCCGATTCACAGAATGAACTTAAGACTCAATCCTAAACTTACTACTGTTTTGGTATTCAGAGATTGCACTTACTACTTTTGGTATTCACAGAATGAACTTACTACTTTTGGCATTCACAGAATGCACTTACTACTTTTGGTATTCACAGAATGAACTTACTCATTTCTGTATTCAGAGAAGTTAGGACTCCTAACTTTAGGACTCCTAAATGCCTTCTGTGATTACCGAAAGTCTTAAAATTAGGATTTTTCTCAATTTAGTAGTAATAAAGTTAGGACTCCTAACTTTAGGACTCCTAAATGCCTACTGTGAATACCGAAAGTCCTAAAATTAGGATTTTTCTCAATTTAGTAGTAGTAAAGTTAGGACTACTAACTTTAGGTCTCCTAAATGCCTTCTGTGAATACCGAAAGTCTTAAAATTAGGATTTTTCTCAATTTAGTAGTAGTAAAGTTAGGACTCCTAAAACTTACCCAGGCAGTTGGGGGTATTCTAAAAGCCCATAGGAGTTGCGTTGCTCCTGCCGACGTTACGCGAAGCGCTGCTGATAGCGCTTCCAAAACCTGGCAAAGACCCCAACCAGTGTGCGTCATATCGCCCATTATCACTTATTAATATAGATGTAAAAATAGTGGCAAAAATACTAGCAAACACAATACAACCACTGCTGAAGCTTCTCGTGCTCCCAGATCAGGTGGGCTTTATACCCACGAGATCCACAACCCAAAATATTAGAACTATATTCACGATGTATCATAGCCTGCACCCAGAGCTGCCGGCAGCGGCCGCGTTATTGGATGCGGCGAAAGCTTTCGACTCCGTGAAATGGGACTTTATGATGACTGTCCTAAAAAGGATGGGGTTCCCACCCGCTTTTCTGAAGTGGATTGCGTTGCTATATGACGAACCTAGGGCGTCAGTACGAATCAACGGCCACACCTCACACCCATTCAGGATAAGCCACGGCACGAGGCAGGGATGCCTCTGTCACCTTTCTTGTTTGCGCTCACGCTGGAGCCGTTGGCCTGTAAAATTAGACAAAACCACCCAGAAATGGCGCTTCAATTCAACCTCCGCTCGGTGAGCATATCTCTCTACGCTAACGACATGGTCCTGTACACTAGGTATCCGGATAAGAATCAATTCAATTCAATTCAAGGATTCTTTATTCGATGATTAAAAATCACCATAAAAGCACATACATATATACATGAGTAAAAAATTCATGAAATCATTTTCAGGATCCCGATTATAATAATTATTTTTACACATTGCAAAAAAAGGGAAAGGGGATTTTGACACTTTAAAAAAGTTTAATAAGAATTATTAGGCATTATTCCTCTCCTCTGGTTACCCTTAAACGGACCGCCACTTTAATAAAATTCATTATGCAGCACAATGTTAAAGGGTCGGATGCTTTCTGTAGATAGATTAGGGCCTCTTTAGCATGTTCCAGGTTGGCTTGTTTTAAAATTTTCACTAGAAATCTACGCCTAGGCATGGAGTAAAAAGGGCACAGGAGTACAAAGTGAAGGGAATCCTGCGGAGACCTATTGTCGCAGCCGCAGGTTCCCTTCTGCTCAGTTGTAGTTAAAAACCCTGCTGGTGATGCCAATAAGTATGGAAGTAGGTTTAATCTAAAGCGACACATCAGAAATCTGTCCTGAGCATTGTGCATGAGGTACAAATATGGCTCCATTCCCACAACGCTCTTAACCAGGTTGTGAGCCCTTCAGCCTCAACTCTCAGTTGTGCTTTTTGCTCTAAAAAAGCTTTTTTTACTAACATCTTGTGCTGGGATACAATTGCTACAGGGTTGGTGAAGAGGTTCCTGTAGCCAAGGGCCTCTAAGGTACTCTTTACATAGTTGAGCCATGGTATTCTCATACATTTATCCCTTTCTAAGCAATCATTTAGAATTTCTCTGCTTAGAGACGCGTCAGGGTTGACCCAAATTTTTAACCAGGCCACTATTGGCCTAAGTTTTACCAGATCTTCTAGGTAAGGCCTCCCTAGTTCCCTGTGTGCTATGAAACCAGCGGTACTTGGGGGTACCCTCAGGATGGTTCTTAGGTATTTATTTTCTTCCCGCTGTATTTTTGCAGTATTAACAAAGCCCCATACCTCTGCCCCATAAATCACTTTGGAGCAGCATATGGAGCTATACAGGTTCATCATCTGTTCAGGGCTCCATCTGCCTACCCTCCTACCATAACTTGCTATTGCGCCATTGGTAGCGATCATTTTGCAACAGCGCTCCTCAACCAGGGAGTTAAATTGTAAAGCCCCGTCAAAAATTACACCTAGATAGGGAAATGTTTTATCCTCTTCTATTTTATGGTTTCCTATCGTGTGCATACATTTGGTGCAAGGTTTGTTACCAGCCAACAGCACATATGATTTGCCCAAATTGACAAAAAGGTCTAGGGAGCCCATAAATTTAACAAATCCATCAATCAAAATCTGTAAGCTCCTAGGCGTACGTGCGAGCAAGACCGCGTCGTCTGCGTAAAGCAGAACGGGGATATGACGCGTCCCCACCCTTGGACAATCTGTCTTTAGATTTAACAAAAACTGCTCCAAATTGTTTATATAAAGGGAAAATAAAAATGGGGCAAGAATACAGCCTTGCCGTACCCCACTCTTGCAAGGAAATGAATCGGTCAGCCCCCCCCTATTGAAACGGACTTTAGCAGAGGTATCACTGTGAAGTTCCCTTAAGATGTTAATTAGGCCAACCTCTATCCCCATGAGAGACATCATGACCCAAAGTTTCTCCCTATTAACATGATCGAATGCCGCTGCTAGATCCATGAACCCCATATAGATGGCTTCATTACTGGCCATGGTGTATTTGGCAGTCAGCATATAGAGGTTCAAGCATTGATCACTGGTGGACCTCCCCGTCCTAAATCCATATTGAGTGTCCGAGAAGATGTTATTTTCTTCTGTCCACTCGGACAGTCTATTAAGGATCGCCCTTCCCAGAAGTTTGGCAGAAACATCAATCAGGGAAATCGGGCGATAACACTTGGGGTCATCCCTATTGCCCTTCTTAAAGATAGGGACGATTATGGTCTTTGACCAGGACGGCGGCAGGCCACAAGTAATGGCGGTATTTATGACCCTAGTCATTATGGGAGCCCAGAGTTCTACACAGCTCAGAAACAAATCAGGGGGGATTCCGTCAGGGCCAGGGGCTTTGTTTTTTGTCAATCCCTCTATTCCAGCAGTGATCTCCTTAATGGTGAACACTACTGTAGTGCCCTGATATGAGATCTCTGCATGCTCTTCCGTTGTTCCTGGCTCGTAGTTGTACAGCCCCTTATAATGAGAGACCCACTGTTCTGGTAGGATATTTGATCCTATCTCCGGGGTGTTATTTTCCTGGAAAGTTGGTTGGTTGATGATTCTCCAGAACCCGGACATGTCCCTTTTTTCCCCCACTTCTCTTAGGTCTGCCCACGCTTCTCCCTGTAGAGCTAATTTCCTCCTCTTGGTCTCCCTCTTATATTTATTCCTACACACCGTGATTTGTAGGGTGTCCCTTGGTTTGTTTTTAAGGCTGCTTTTGAGATCCCTCAAAGCCTTTGAGCAGTCTCTATCGAACCAACGTAGGTTACAGTGGTTCCTTGTGGGCGCACTAGTTTTTAGTAGACCATCTATAAGGTCAGCAATCTGGCCAAATGCTTCGAGCAACCTCGGACCTTGAACATCCATATCTAAACAGTCATCCATGGCGGGTTTACCAGAGTCCATCAAGGTTTTATAAAAGGTTTCCCCATCTATTTTGGACCACCTTAGTCTCCTTCCCTGGTCTGTTACCTTCTCAGTAATTGTACCTTGGTATCTACTTTTTGGGCCCGCCAGATACAACAACCCCAATACAAGGGGGTTGTGGTCACTAAAACTACTCCATTCTATCCCTACACTGATGACTCTATTTATTAAAAGTCTAGAAACTAAGATATAGTCAATAATAGAGGAACATCCTCTGCCCTTGATAAGAATCTAAACGCACTAATCCGAGAATATATAAAATTTGAGCAATATTCAGGCCTCAGTATAAATTGGGACAAATCAGTCGTGATCCCTCTGACTGCTGGGGCCCCGGAGCTGCACTTAGAATATCCACTGAAGTGGAGTACTGAACCGGTAAAATACCTGGGAGTATGTGTACACCGGGACCCAGAGACGGTGATAAGAGCAAATTACAGAGTAGCAGTGAGTAGACTGGAAGACCACATTGAAAAATGGATTAAACTGCCGTTATCAATGGCGGATCGCATTGCTCTACAAAAGATGATAATATTGCTACGATTTCTGTACCTCTTCTGGAATGTTCCCATTTGGCTTCCACAGGCTTTCTTCGCGAAACTACGAACATTGCTACAAAAGCTTACATGGGCCGGGAAACAGCCCAGGGTGAGTTGGAAAGTTCTGACCAAGCCATATCATCAAGGAGGCTTTGCGGCACCTGACCTGCAAATATATTACTATTACACAGGCACACCATGCGCATTACTGGACACAACATCACTCGCACATCCCCCATATAGAGGTGGAAACCGATAGCATCCACCCGAACAAACTGATGCAATATGTATCAGACCCGGCAGAGACTTATCCCAATCATATAATACATCCCGTAAAGTGCACGTCACGAGCTTGGCACACGCTAGCACGATGAGCACGCAAACTACCAATTTACGCACCGGCGCTACCACTGGCGCACCACCCAAAACGGTCGGTCACACAAGAACAGAATATGATGCGGATTCTTGAGGAGATGGGAATCAAAACGTTAGGAGCACTTTTTCCGAACAACACATTAATCACTTAACAGAACCCGTCCTTAAGCGCACATCAAGCACCGCTAAAACAGTTTGCCTACTACAGACTAAGGGCGGCAATAAGAGATCTATATGACGTTTTCCCGACTGAGCCAATCCCACTGCAAGCGCTACAGATACTACTTACTGCGCCGACTAGGGCGGCATTGGTAACAAAATTATACACTTCGTCGCAAAACGAGCAACATACAGACACAGACAGGGCAATGACACGATGGGAGCTAGCACTCGGGTCCTCTATTTCTGAAGATGAATGGAATTACAGCTGCACACAATTACATCTGGTCACGCCAAATTGTAATCTACGCATAATACATTTTAAATTCATACATCAGACATATTACACACCAGATAAGCTCTACAGATATGGGCTCAGAACAGATGACAGATGTAAAAGGTGAAACGCCCCTAGGGCTGACTTCATCCATACAGCATGGACGTGCCCGGCCTTGGAGGCTTACTGGCGGGAGGTGGTGGAAGCGTTAACTCAAATACTAACAGAGTCAATACCGAACACACCACTAACATGTCTCCTAGGAGCTTATAAACTTAAATCGCCTAGACGACGCAAATTACTAGCAGTGGCGCTCCTGCTGGCAAAAAGACGCATTGCCATCAGATGGAGCAGTAAACGCCCGCCTCGGTTTAAAGAATGGCTATCAGACATGGTATACTGCAAAGAGACATTAGGCACCTTTGAAGAAGAACTTCCACAGGCCGCGAGGCCGAGAGACTTTTGGCAGCCCCTAATGGAATACTTGCAGCGACAACCAGAATCACCTCTAAGAGACAATGAGGGGGAAACGGGTGGCGTTGGACCAGCTCCGTCAGCAGAGAATCCGATTGTAGAATATGAGAATGTATAAAAGCCAAAATAACATGATACTATACTGCCGAATTGCATGCCAGCTGCACGAGAATCAGGGTCCCTTTAATGTAATATCGAATTTCTTATGCTAGATGTGTCGTAATGTTAACAATATGTTGCAGATTCAAACAATATGCTGCATGAAGGAATAACTGTGAAAATCACTGAAATTCTGCATATGTGTACTAATGATTGATGTGTTTGTGTATTGCTACCAGGTGAACCAAAAATAAATAAAAAATAAAAAAAGGAGTTGCGTTGCTAAAAATGTAAGCCCTCCGTTGGAAATTTACAGGGTGCAAGCAAGGTCAGCATCTCTCTATGGGGCAGAACTGTGGGGGCACAAGCCACGGAATGCCCTGACAGTCACAGAAAATAACTTCCTAAGACACATTCTGACCTTACCCAAAGTACCCCTCTTGTCCCGCTCAGGATGGATTTACATATTATTCCTGTAGCGGACATTATTTCCACCCGACAACTATTGTACTGGCGGAGACTGTGGAGTACCCCTGAGCTGGCTAGTTATAAGAATGAGTTAAAATTTGTGTTGTCTACGCTTGGGGCGGGTAGTACACCCTGGTTTTCTTATGTTAGAGATTCTTTTAGACTAAAGATTATGGTGGTGCACTGCCTCTTAAACTTATCCAAATATTGAGTCTTTACCGTGCTCCAAGGTATCGCTTCCCGCCTGGAGCGTAGTCAATTATTGATAAGTAGCAGTTACACACACTTGTGTAACTGTCACCTTGGGCACTGGTGTTTGGCTGACCAAGAAATTCAGCCCTTTCATAAATGATATAATTTCGTTTTGTTGATTGTTAACATTCAATTTTATTTCATTGAATTTGAAGTCTTTACTTGTTCACATTGGTGTTATTCAAATTTCATCCAAGAAAAATTATATATATCCAATGCATTTCGGTGGGGAACCACCTTCATCAGGGATCCATCTACAAATGACAAACATTATATTCTGAGCATACTTCTATACATTATTATCAGTCTTATTTAAACATTTTTACCACTTCATGCAATAACACGGCTATGTTCTCAATCACTTCGCTATGTCACAAGTTATGTGGTCAAACCTAAAAATGCTAATACATGTCATTGTTAAAAAGTAAGTTTCCACGATGTTCTAGTCATATCAACACTCGCTAATGTTTTGGTGCTAAATGCTACAAACGTGGTTAACTATACTGCACAACTATTAGGCGCGTATAACTTGAGCGTAAGGGGCTCGTTAGAAGTAAGAGGCACATTTGATATAATGGCATTTTTTATAATGGCACGTTTGCAGTATTTAGCACAAAAACATTAGCGAGTGTTGTGTGGTCTCTGTATCTAAGTTCCTGTTTTCTATGTGGTTAATTCATAGAAATTTGTTAAAAATAGAACAGCAAAGTTATTAAAGAGCGCTCCAAGTCCTTCTAAACTGATTACTTGGATATATAGTTGGAGTCCCTACATGGAGGGGCTGAGGAGGAATACCGAGCTGGAAGCTCTGGGACTTAAGTGAAATAGACGGCCATTATCCTTCCTTTTAAAGTTTTTATTGTTTTTAAATTCTTAATTAACTGAATTGTAATTTATATTTTTATATCTGTATTTTACCACCATTTAGTCCCATAATGACGATTTTATTGACTGTCATTTTTTATCATGCCCAAATGCCTTTGTGTATCATGAATTGTTTATCTCAAACCTGATCTATATCAATATTTGTTGAATATGATTGTGCTTTTATGGCTATACCTAGCCGCAATAAAGTTTTTGAACTGATTTATTTGATGTGTATATGTATATGCATACATTCTGGATGAAGAAAAAAGCAAATAACTATCAAAGAAGGCATAAACAGGAAGCAAAGCAAATACAGTATATCATTCAGCATCGCAGATCCCACATGCGCCACAAAATAGACAGCTGAGAAGGTTCAGGACTCCTGGTGAAGTGATTTGTGCATCAGAAGCTTTTTTTCTTCTTTTTTGAAGGCGGTAGATGAGAGGTTTGTCCTAGTTGCAGGAGGGAATGCGTTCCAAATGCGTTCCAGCGGTTATAAGTTTTCTTTTTTTCTGGTTTCAACAATAGGGAGTTAGCGCTTCTTAAGGAACGTCTAACCCCGGATAGTTTGAGTTTTTTGGCCAGGTAGAAAGGAGTGTTATGGTGTAGGGCCTCGTGCGTCATGCAGGTAATCTTCAATTGGGTTTGTGCTTCAAACGGGAGCCATTTTAGATGTTTTAGGTCTGGAGTAATGTGGTTAATTCTACTGGATCCAGTTATGAGCCTAACCATTGAGTTTGGTGTGGCCTTTAACGGAGCGAGCTTTACTTTTAGTAGGCCAGCACGAGTAGCACTCCTGGAATCTAATCAGGAGATTACCGGGAATTGTACTGCTCACTGTAAATCCTCACGGGGCGGGAAGAGTCGGATTTTCCTCAGCATGTAAATGTAAATGTCAAGGTATTTGTAGAGCGCACTGCTACCAAGCGGTTTCCTGGCGCTATTACTTATACCGCTGTGGAACCCTTCCTGGCTTTCCTTGTGAAGTGTCCACTCCTGGGCACCCCCAGGATGAAGCCAGGCATCCTAGCGCTATTGGGGCCAGTGAGGAGGTTAAGCAAGCTATTGCCCAGAGTTGCAGCGTGGGGACCATGATTAGAATAGGCACAGAGGCGAGAATTGTCAGGTCCGAGGAAATTGAGCCCAAGACCTGCCGAGGCGGGAATTGAACCCTGGTCCCGGGCCAGAACTCTGCATCAGGGTCTGCCGCTCTAACCATTGAGCCACACTCCTCCTCCATGTTCATTTGGTAGGCGGCTCCCTTGATGGTTGCACTGGTATGATCGTGCATATTCCTGCGTCTGTCCAATGTTATACCTAACAATCAAATGGAGTCAATGATGTTGGAGGAGCAGTTGAGAGCTGTGAGTTGTTTGAGCCAGTGGTCTACAGAGACAGAGTGATTGTGAGTGGCGATCAAAAGGAATTCTGTTTTGACAGCCGCTGCAATTAAGAGCGGTGGGGCAGTAGGGGCGGCTGGGGTGATTTAGAGAAACGACCATGAGAGAAAATAAAATAAAAAAATTATATTCCCTCATGTTCATTTCTTGAAATTCACCACCCCCCCCCACCATCCAACTGGCCCCAGCACTCTTACCTGCAGCGGCCGCAGCTGTGTTTTCAGGGTGTTAAGCGTGAGGTTTTCAGTAGGTTGCAGTTGAGCTATTAGATATCTTCAGGTGAGGAGATTTTCAAATACAATTGTGTGTCATCAGCGTACATGTGGTAATGAATGTTTGAGAGCTTTAGAATTTCGGTAAGGGGTTTCATGAACAAGGTGAATAGCATGGGTGAGAGCGTGGAGCCTTGAAGTACTCCAGTTGTGACCATTGTAATATCAGATAGGGCTAGATTGACTTTGATTCTCTGAGTTCTGTTATGAAGAAACAAAGTAGACCAGTTTAAAATGGGACCAGATAGCTCTATCCTCTTTTCGAGGCGGTCAATCAAGCTCTCATGTTTGACCATCTCAAACACAGAGGAGAGATCAAGAAGTATAAATAGACAGGGTTCATTCTGATCAAGCAATGTCAGGGTATTGTCAGTAATATGTGTCAGACCCATTTTAGTGCTAGGTCAATTTTTGAATCCAGATTGGCAGTGGCCCAGGAGTTGGAATTGTTCGATGTGGTTGCATGTGTACACATTCGCAAGTAACTTTGCTAGAGTCAGGATGTTAGAAATTGGACTGAAATTGTTGAGGTCTGACTGGCCTGCATTTTTATTTTTTATTTTTTATGTGGGTTACCTGTTCTGTCTTTAGGCAATCGGGAACCATGCCCTGAGAGAGAGATGCATTAACAATCTTTGGCTTTAGTGGGAGTAAGGAAGACCTAAGCTGTTTTACGGTCTTCGTGGGCAGAGGATCATTAAAGTGATTATACGGTTTTATTGATGTCATTATTATGAGTATCTTAATTTTGTCAGGGATTTTAAAGGAAGCCTGGGTAGCCTTCTTTTTTTTAGAATATCCAGTACGATTGGAACTGTCCAGGAGCTGCAGTCGGAGGAGACTGCACTGGTCCTGACTGAGCAGAAGCTGAGAGGAGAGTTGCAGATCCGATTCGATCCTCTTTGTCTTATCAATAAAATGGGTGGAGAACTCATTGTCCGTTGGTAAAATCCCGGTGTCTACCAAGTGGTGGTTAGAATGGCAAGTTGCTTGATGCTTGATGAATTTGAATAGTTTTTGGGTCTGTTTTTGGCATTATCTTGTTGTGCCCTAAAGTATTCTGCTTTTGATCTATGGATATGTTTGTTGTAGTCACTTCTTAGCGACCTCAATCGCTTGAGGTGGGAACTCGATGGAGAGATTCTCCATGATCTCTCAACAAGCCTAAAATTGTGCCTTTCCTCATTTAGGTTGGCCTTGAACCAGGGTTTGGACTGTCTACTGGTTATTCTCATAAGCTGCTTTGGAGCAATCATGTCCAGTATGTCTGACATGGAATGCATGGAATGATCAGTAAGATCATTCACATTCGTTGTGTTTGTAGGCGGAGGGAGGATGTTGTCACTGATAGAAGTTAGATTGGTGGGATTAATATTACTTAGGTTTCTAGACCATTGACATGGTT
The DNA here is from genome assembly GCF_964263255.1 of Lissotriton vulgaris. Lineage (NCBI taxonomy): Eukaryota > Metazoa > Chordata > Amphibia > Caudata > Salamandridae > Lissotriton > Lissotriton vulgaris. The sequence goes on along the minus strand of NC_141687.1, from coordinate 1,286,260,116 downwards.
TAATAAATTGGCCTCTTCTGGATAGCACCTTTTTCAGGATAAGGAAGGAGATTAGGTAGTGTTTTGACCAGCCGCAGGGGGTATTTATTCAAATTGTATAGCATTATCTTTAGCAATGATTAGATCAAGGTTGATCCTCTGTTGTGTTGGGCCATTGCAAGACTGGGTGAGGCTGAAGTCCATAAGAAAGGCCTTGAAGGTATTAAGAATGGGGTAATTTAAGTCATTTTGATGGGTGTTGAAATCCCCAAGGAAGATTTGGTTGGTGTATTGGTCTGAGTTAGAAGAAATGGTCCCCATTATTTGTTCAATGAAAGTTAGATTATACCACAAGGGTGATAAATTGTGTGTAGTTTACACTCAAACTTGTATTTGCTCCATACTTCAATACCTAGATATTCAAAAGAGGGTTTTAAAAAAAACCTTTATTTACCAGTTTCAATAATAAACACAATATGATTACCAGCTCAAAATACAATAAAATAAAGAAGCATCATTACACAGACTTTGATAGGTATTTCCGTCACATATGAGACATAGCTCCAAATGACTTCTTTTATCTCTGCCCAACAATACATTTGCTACACAGTAAATAACTTTTAGTTAAATATAATCATGTTGTCACATACTGGAGTTGCAGTTGACTTACTGTCAAAGAGTAGCATACCTGCTTAAACTGGCATATCACTGTCGTATAAGTGGATAATTAATAAATAAATATCGGAAAGAGACACTTTAGTGTTAGATTCCTTACCTTAGAATATCCCCAGGCGTCAGGCTAGATCCGGAACGTTTTCCGTCAGCAGTACCCCTGCGCGTCGGTAGGTGGCATTGTGAGGCTCTGCATCCGCCGATGGCATCGTAAGTGCTGAGATTCCATCACGGAGACTACTTAGGCGCCACCCATGCGCGCTGATGTCAGTTCTTTCTTTTTCTGCACCAGCAAGCGCAGATCCGTTAACAGCACGTACCCTAGTCTCTTTTTGACTAACCTTTTGAGACGTTTGTCTCTCCTCTTTTTGAGTCTTTGACTTCTGGTGCCAAGTAGGGATGCCTGGATTTAAATCCTGTGCGGCCTGTTGCCGTACTTTGTCGGTGGCAGACCTCCATGGCATTTGTCTCTGTCTGGAGCGCGACCATGACTCTCAGTCATGTCCCGACTGTCTGGCAATGGCTCCGAAGGCTTTTCGGGAGCAGTCCTGAAAGCTGCTGGAGGCTAGGCAGTCATCTCCATGCCGTTCGAAGTCCAGGGGTCGCTCAAGGGACTGTCCGCTGAGCCATCATCATCATCGCTCCTCTGGGTCGAAGTCTTCGCCCTCGGAATCGGGTCAGAGATGTCACAAGAAAAAGTCGAAGAAGCGTTTTTGCTCTCCGACATCCTCCCGTCAGTGTTCGAATGCAGATGAGGGGGCCAGGAGTCCTTCCCCTGTTTCTCCGTTGGAGCCTGGGAGTCCCGCGGCCTACCCACCTTATACGGGTCCGTCGGCGACTCCGGCCCAGGTGCAAGAGTTTCTTGCCACCATGGACTGCTTTTTCAGGCCTTCGGCTCCCGCCAGTGCGCCTTCGGGCCCGCGGTCCCTATGGAGGGTCCTTGCTCGCTACCGGCTCCGGCCCTGGCGCTGCAAGGTCCTCCGCGGGTGGCTCCGGCCCTGGCGCCACATGGTCTTCTGCCGGTGGCTCGGGCCCCGACTCCCCCTGGGGCTCCATTTCTGGCGCCGGCATGAGCTCCGTTCATTCCACCTTCACCCTTGCCCATGTTTCCAGGCAATTTTGCCATTCCCAACGCCGTTGGAGCATTGGTTTACCCCTGTGCCTCCCCCGCCGCTGCCGCCTGTGCCTCGGGCCGTGGAGGTGGGGGATGACTGGGAGGGGTTGGAGGACCCTCTTGCACGACAGTGCGAGTCCGTACATGAGTAGGCAGAGGAATCGGAGGATGCAGATGGCCTTGACCTCTCCTCTTATTCTGTGTTGCTCCGTAGAGCAGTTGAGGCCCTTGACCTTGATCTGCCTACTGTCACTCATAAGGCGAACCTCCTTACTGAAGTGCTTCAACCGGTGGCAAGTTCTATGGAACCTCTGCTTCCGTTCAATGAGGCCTTGACGGACGTTTTGATGGGCACCTGGTCTAGACCAGCCACAGGGGTTCCTGTGGATAAGAACGTGGCCCGGCGTCATTGCCCGGCACCGGGTGATCCTGCCTTCTTAACTAATCACTGACTCCGGAGAGCCTGGTCATTCAGGCCTCCACTTCCCAAAGTGCGTTCCCTACCGCCCCGCCAGATTAGGATTTGAAAAAGCTGGAGCAATTTGGCAAAAGGTTATTTTCCTCTGATAGCCTGGGGCTGCGGTCAGTCAACACTGCATGCGTTTTGGGTCGCTACTCTCACGCAGTGTGGGACACAGTGGCTCAGACACTGCCGCAACACCTAGAAGACGTTCAGGCAGTCCTTTCCCAAGCTGTTGCCGAAGGGAAGGATGCCGCTATGTGTTCATTCGGTGTGGGATGGGCACCGCAGACTCTTTAGAGAGAGTGATCTCCACAACAGTTGCCCTGTGTCACCATGCCTGGCTGCGGTCCACTGGGATTTCGGGGGGTTGTCCAGAGTTCCCTCATGGACATGCCTTTTGATGGTACTCCCCTGTCTGGTGATAAGGCAGACAGTGCGCTGGAGCATTTCAAGGACTCTCGGGCTACGGCCAAGTCCTTGGGTCTCTCCACCACACGCCCGACCACGTCAACCTTTCGTTCCTTTCATATCCATGGAAGGGGTGCCCCTGAACATTCATTCAGCCAGAAGCATGAGCAGAACCACAATCAGTGCGGCCGTAGGCGTGGAGGCCGTCGTGGCGCCACAGGGGACCAACGGGTGGGTCAGTCCACTTCTACTCCCTCAGCATCCACCTCGAAGCCTTCTTAGTCCGAGCTTAGGAGTGCACCCCACGCCAGTGGGTGGCAGGATTCAACATCACGTCCCTCACTGGCACTCTGTCACCTCGGAAAGGTGGGTGCTGCAAATTGTCCGGAGGGGTTAGTCTGCCCCCCCAGCCATGCCACCTCAGTTCCCCCGCATGTCGGGGATCACTTTGCGCTTCTCCAACAGGAACTTATGGCCCTCCTGGCAAAGGGGGGCATCAAGTGCGTTCTTGGGCCAGAAGTAGGGTGTCATTGTTATTCCCACTACTTTCTGGTTCCAAAGAAGGACAAAGGACCTCAGGAACGTCAATCGCTTCCTCCGGAAGGAGAAGTTAAAGATGTTGACTCTGGCTGAGGTCTTGGTTGCCCTCGACCCTGGAGACTGGATGGTAACGTTGGACTTGCAGGATGCATATTTACACATCCCCGTCCTGCCGGCCCATCGGCGTTACCTGAGGTTCACAGTAGGCCTGGAGCATTTTCAGTTTGTTGTGCTCCCCTTCGACCTTACCTGCGCCCCTCGAGTGTTCACGAAAGTGATGCCGGTGGTCGTAGCTCATCTGCGCAGGTCAGGGGTGTCAGTCTTCCCCTACCTCGACAACTGGTTGTTGAAGGCGGGCTCGCCCCAGACAGTCCTCACCCACCTTCAGACTACGGCCAACCTCCTGCATTTGCTGGGGTTCTCCATCAATGTGCCGAAGTCGCATCTGAGTCCCTCTCAGAAGCTACCCTTCATCGGAGCAGTTCTGGTTACAGGTTTATCCTCCCGAGCAGCGAGTCCCGGATATTCAGGCCATGATTTCGATCTTTCAGCCTCTATCCCGGGTTTCAGTAAGGATGACCCTCTGGCTCCTAGGCCTGATAGTGCAACATTTCAGATGACATATGCGGGCTCTGCAGTGGGATCTAAAATTTCAGTGGGCACAGCATTAGGGTAACCTGTCCGATCACGTCCAGAACTCGGAGGACACTGCAGGTAAATTGCAGTGGTGGCTCACGAATTGCAATTGGGTCAATGGCAGATCCCTCTCCCTTCCCCAACCGGAGCACCCAGTGGTGACGGATGCGTCCCTCCTGGGATGGGGAGGCCAGTTGGGAGAGGAGGAGATCAGAGGCCTCTAGCCTCCAGCAGAATCCCGGCTCCATATCAATCTTTTGGAGCTTCGGGCGATCCAACTTGCATTGGAGGCATTCCTTCCCTCTGTCCGAGGAAGTTTAGTGCAGGTGTTCACGGACAACACCACCGCCATGTGGTATTGCAACAAACAGGGCGGGATGGGGTTGTGGACCATGTGTCAGGAGCTCTGCACCTCTGGACATGGCTGGAACAGCAAGGCATTACCTTGGTGGTTCAACACCTGGCAGGTTTTCTGATCGCCACTGGTGCTTTATGAGTCATGAATGGTGTCTGAACTCGGATGTGGCGCAAGGCCACTTTCTTCAGTGGGGAGAGCCTTGGTGAGATCTATTTGCCACCAAAGAGAACGCGCAATGTCATCAATTTTGAGCATTGGAATTTCCAAGGCGGCATTCGCTCTGCAACGCTTTTCGTCGCGAGTGGAGCTGCGGCCTGTTGTACGCCTTTCCGCTTATACCACTTCTGCCCAGAGTGCTGAAGAAGATTCAGCGCGACAGGTCCCAAGTCATCCTTGTGGCTCCGGAATGGGCACGAAGATACTGGTATCCCGAGCTACATGGCAATTAATCCCCTGATCCGATGCCTCTTCAGGAGTATCTTCTGTCTCAGCAGCAGGAGACGGGCTTCCTCCCAAACCTGTCCATCCTCCACCTCCATACGTGGAGATTGAGCGGAGACAGTTGACAGCTTTTGAACTTCCTCCTGAAGTCTGTGATGTCATTCTGGCAGCCAGGGGTCTCTCCACTAAAACGGTATGCGCTTGTAGGTGGAACAAATTTGTGGCTTGGTGCACAGATAAAGCTGTGGATCCCCTTTCTGCCCCTCTTTCCTTCTTTCTTTGGCCCGGCAGGGCTCCGCTCTGGGCACTAAAACCTTGTCTTGACATATCTGATGTGCGCTCCCTTTGAGCCCCTTCATAACTGTCCTTTACGTCTTCTCACTCTAAAGACAGCTTTTTTGGTAGATATCCCCTCTGCCAGAAGAGTGAGTGAGCTCCAGGCTCTTTCTTCTAAGCCTCCTTTCCTTTCTGTTCATCTGGACCAGGTGGTTTTAAGGACCTGTCCTTTCTTGCCAAAGGTTGTTACGCCTTTCCACATCGGACAGATCATCACTTTGCCCACCTTCTTTCCGCCTCCGTATCTTTCAAAAGAGGAAGAGAGGATCCACCATCTGGATCCAAAACAGGCGCTCTCGTTCAAACTGAAGCACACACAACCGTTCTGGGTGGATGACAAGCTCCTTGTTGGCTATGTGGGTGCCAAAAAAGGTCGGCCCGTGCACAAACGGATCATCTCTCGGTGGGTCATTCTGTGTATCAAAGCATGTTACTCGTTGGCTAAGAAGGAGCCTCCTGTGGGACTGTGTGCCCATTCGACCAGGGCAACAGCAGCCACTACTGCCTTGGGACGCGGCGTTCCCTTGCAGGACATTTGTCAGGCAGCTACGGGGGCCTCGCTGCACACATTTACCAAACATTATTGCCTTGACAGTCAGGTCCAGGGAGACGGCTTCTTTGGCCGTTCTGTTCTCCGTGACCTTCTGGTGTAATCTTGTTCACAGACCCATCTCCTTGGTTGGTATTGCTGGGGTATCTATTCTAAGGTAAGGAATCTATCACTAATGTGTCAGCGCCCATGGGAAGCGCCTAAGTAGTCTCCGTGAGGTCATCTCTGCGCTTACGACGCTAGCGACAGATGCGGAGCCGCACAGTGTCACCTACCGACGCGCAGGGGTACTGCTGACAAAAAACATTCGGGATCCAGTCTGATGCCTGGGGATATTCTAAGGTAAGGAATCTATAACTAACTAATGTCTCCTACAGATATATCATTACACAAGTAGTAACATGTGCATTTAGCCAATACCCTCCGGTACTATGCCACTATTAGGCTGCATATTAGACTGTGATTGTGTCGTGTTTGTGTACTGCGTGAAAGGGCCCCATATATCCCGAGGAGGGGATTTACTGGGCAACAGGAATGCATAGAGATCATAATTGTATTGGCAATGCGCAAGACTGCGCAGCCAGTCCTTGCACTGCGGAACCGCCCTACGCCCCAATTTGAGTGCAATCTCCCTTTTAGCCAATAGAAGCTCCAACACTGTGAACTTTCAGACCAGGTTGGGGATATTAATAACATATCCCAATAAGGCTATAGCTGGGGTAGGGTCTATGTCAAAACCAATTATGTCCCCCAACGTGTGGAATATGTCAGTCCAGAATTTACTTATGTTAGGACAAGTCCATGCCAGATGCACAAAGTCCGCGTGTGGAGTTCTACATTTAAGGCAGCAGTGGGGTCTGTCTGGATCTATTTTGTGAGATAGCTCGGGCGTTATGTAAATTCTCTGTAGAAACTTAAAGTGGAGAAGCTTATGTCTGCTATTCATGGACACCTCATTGGTTTGTGCACAGCATGCGGCCCATTGGTCATCAGTTATGGGGTGGCCCAAGTCTGATTCCCAGGCGGCCCCGTATCTTGTTGTCGTGGACTGAAACTATCTCTATGCAGGCCTTGTACAATTTAGAAACCAGACGATCCCCCGTACTACTGTCTATTATTATGGACAGGGAAGTTAGAGAATTGAGTTTTATTGGAAAGCCGGGGATCTTGGTTTTTAAAGCTGCCCACATGCGAGTAAGAATAAACCTGTCCATAAAAGAGGCCTCTGGAAATGTGTTCCTGTCAGAGATCAAGAATATTTGGCCATCTATATAGAGGTCGCCTATTGACTTTACGTCAAACCTATCCAGTGTGCGTTGCAGTCTTTCCCCCCGTAATTGGAATCCATCGCTGATTAGGGAGCAGCAGGTTAGGGGAGTACATAGCGGGAGACCTCAGCACTCTAAGCAGTTTGCTCCAGGCCCAGCTAGTAGTGGTTACCGTTTGAATGTCTAGCGGATCCCGCGGGAACCCTTGTGGTAGTATTTTGCTCAAGGAATCTGGGAGAACGAGATCTGCTTCAGGCCACAGGTTGGAGATTCTAGCACCCGGATAGAACTCGTAATATGCATATTTACACTGTGCAATCAAATAATATAACTGAAAGTTAGGGACTACCAGTCCTCCCCTGTGATATGGGAGAATTATGATTTCCCATCAAACCCTGGGGCGTCCACCCCCCCCAAGTCAGCCGAATAAGGTGGGTGTTGATGGTATGAAAAAATCGGGATGTGAGGAATGGGCATGTTATTAACCCCTTGCATGCTGGTGACGAACCCCAGCCGTCACGCTCCACGGTGCTCGTGTGCTGATGACGGCTGGGGTTCGTCACGGCCCCGCCCTGTTCTTTTGTTTACCGCACAGCGGCGGAAACGGGCCAGCAGCGAAGGGGTTAAATAAATACAGGAACTTCGGCAGGACAATCATTTTAATTAGAGCTACTCGCCAAGTTAGTGACAATGGGAGCCTAATCCACCTCTCCACATGTTTTTCCAAAGCGTGAAGAGCCATGCCATAGTTCAATAATATTATCTTGTTTGAGTTTAGATGTATGTTTATCCCTAAATATTTAACAGAATCAGAGCACCAAGTAAGAGAATACTCACACTCCCATTGGACGGTAGCTGCGGTAAGGGGGAATAACACTGACTAGCAGCCCGTCCCGACGTTGTATGGGTATGAATTGCTGCCGGCCAGTGGTATATTGTTTTGTAGGATTTCGTTTTGATAGCATTTCTTATCTGTGACAGGCCTGTGAAACGCTCCGATTCACAGTGCACTGCTGATGCACTTAAGAGTGCGCGTTCAGCAGTGTGTGAACTCGAGTTTCCCTACTTTATTTTTCCTTGCAATATTATATAGCACAAACTCGACAACATGGCATGAGCACAATTTACATTACTGAAGAACACATTCATTTGTGGTAGGCACGGGGAGACAAAGCGATTTGCCTGGAATCACAGGATGTTGAGCTGATGCCAAGATTCGAACGTAGCTCCCCAGCTCTAAAGTTCGCAATTCTAGAACTTGTGGCGGGAGGTGTGTCTAAAAGTGTATGTCGGTGCTGGCCATCAATGAGAGAGACCTGTGCATTTTTCAAATGGGTGGTGAAAAAATATCAGTATGTTGCTGGAGATGTGGGCCGCCGTGCCACCAATGTACTTACCGGGGGAGGGTAAACACCCATTATCCAGCAACTTTCTTTCTGCATACCATCATTCCGCATACTTTCATTACGAAAGTACCATGACTCCGCAATGCCATTATAATGCATGGCATTACATTTCATATGCTTTTACCACGCATACATTTACAACGAAATTCGTTGTAAATGCATGAATTGTAAAAGCGTGTTTTTTTAATGTTTGGATAAGGTAAGTATGGGTATAGGGGTATATGTTTTGGGGTACTGAGGTATATGTTTTGGGGTGTTTGGGTATTTTAAGGGTTCAGATATAGTTTTGGGTTATGGGATACAGGGGTAGTTTTAGGGTTTAGGGCTAGGTTTGGGTTTTGGGGTATAGGGGTATTATTAGGGTTCAGGGGTAGGTTTGGGTTTTGGGGTACAGGGGTATTTTAAGGGTTATGGGGTAGGTTTGGGTTTTGGGGTATGGGGTATTTTAGGGTTCAGGGGTAGGTTTGGGTTTTGGGGTACAGTGGTATTTTTACTGTTCAGGGCTAGGTTGTGGTTTTGGGGTATAGGGGTATTATTAGGGTTCAGGGGTAGATTTGGGTTTTGGGGTACAGGGGTATTTTAAGGATTATGGGGTAGGTTTGGGTTTTGGGGTATGGGGTATTTTAGGGTTCAGAGGTAGGTTTGGGTTTTGGGGTACAGTGGTATTTTTAGGGTTCAAGGCTAGGTTTTGGTTTTGGGGTACAGGGGTATTTTGAGGGTTCAGGGGTAGGTTTGGGTTTTGAGGTACAGGGGTATTTATAGGGTGTAGGGCTAAGTTTGGGTTTTGGGGTACAGGGGTATTTTTAGGGTTTAGGGATAGGTGTGGGTTTTGGGGTACAGGGTATATTTATAGGGTTAAGATGGGTTAGTGTTTAAAGGTGTTGGGGTATTTTAAGGAGTAAGGGTGGGTTATGATTATGGGGTGCAGGGGTATTTAAAGGGAGCAGGGTGGGATTAGCACACGATATGAGACATGGCATGAAGGGCGGAGCGTACCACACGGACCCCAGCGTTTGTCTCTCCCCCAGCACATGCCCACAGCACAACGCAGACACGCCCACAAGGGACTACTTTGCTGGCAGGGTTCTTTTACCTTTTAAATGTACATGTTGGGCGTCTGCATAGCCTATGTCCTTCTGCTGCAACTGCCCTTTCCAACGCTGTAGTGGTGTTGTGATTGGTGCTTTGGTTCCTGAGATTACCCGCCTCAAAGGTTTGGGCTCTCTCTTTATTATATTAGTATAGATTTGTGCCAATTTATACAGAGACCCGATAACTTGCCAAACCGGAGGATTTCCCCAACTAATGTGGCCAGATTAAGTTGGGGGTTCCTAACATATAAGATTACAACATCTGTGTACAGTGACACTAATAAAGGGCCCGTAGAGAATGGGAGCCCTCTTTCTAAATGACGTTCCTGGAAATGTCTAGTGAGCGGGTCCTTTGCCAATATAAAAAGTAGTGGTGACAGAGAACAGCCCTGTCAGGTGCCTCGAGATAGTGTAAAAGAGCTGGAAAGTGTTCCATTCAGACGCAGTCTAGCCGAGGGGGCCAAATATAGTGTAATGATGTCACTTGTTCCCTTGCTGGAATGCCCAGCGTGGAACCATGTCCACTCTATGTTCTACTCCACTGTGTTCTGTACTTGACAGTTGAGATGTTCTGGCTGTTGGCTGAGGTTGTATTAAATACCTCTTACACTAACTACATCCTGTGTCCTCCTACTTTGTTATACTGGCGACGAGGATGGGATTTGATGGCAGAACGTCTACAGCGCTGTTTCTGTGAAGAGGAGGTAGGTCCGTTAATTCAGGTGAGGAAGGGTCGTGAAGAGTTGATTGCGTGTGCTTCAAGGTGTTTGAAAGGGGCTGAGCTAAGTTATTCGGTCATTGAAAAAGAAGCCTTGGCGATATTCTGGTCTGTAAACAAATTCAGGAAGTTTGTGTGGGGTTCATCATTTACAGTCAGATCTGATCACAAACCTCTAAAGGAAATATTTGAAAGGAAATTCCGGCCCGGAGGTGGAGTTTCCGGCCCGGAGGCGGAGCGTCCGGCTTGGGGGCGGAGCTTGCGGCCCGGAGGCAGACATTCTGGGCTGGAGGTGGAGCTTACCGCTTGGAGGCGGAGCTTCCAGGTCGGAGGTGGGGATTTATCCATGGCTAAAATCTCCACCTCTGGGCCGTAAGCTCCGCCTCCGGGCTGCAAGCTCCACCCCCAAGCCGAAAGCTCCGCCTCCGGGCTGGAATTTCCAGCCCGAGTGCGGACGTAAAGTTAGTAGTCTTAAATCTATTCTGTGAATACTGAAAGTAGTAAGTTCATTCTGTGAATCCCGAAAGTAGTAAGTTCACTCTGTGAATCCCGAAAGTAGTAAGTGCATTCTGTGAATACCAAATAGTAGTAAGTTTAGGATTTAGTCTTAAATTCATTCTGTGAATCGGGCCCTTAGTGAAGAAAATTAAATCAGGAACCACCACTCTTTTATTAGCACAGTAGTAGACATTAGATATGAGCATTTTAGAGTTCCATTTGAGAAGATTACGTTTAAAACACTTGGCAGCATTCTTAAATAGATTGGGGGGGGTAATTCATCTTTGATTGCATTACAGCCCACCAGTGCCATCAAACTATCACTAGACCTTAGGTTGTTTGCCTTCATATCAACAAAGGTACCCTGAATTTAAATGAATAGATAATCCTACTAAGAGTGTACAGACAAGTGTCAGATTCAAAAGGAGTTGTCACATATGCGAGACTGCTCTCAGCGAGGGAGTAGTGGCACTGTAGACCAGGTGTCGACCAAGAGGGCAGTGAAGAAAGCTACCTGTATTAATGCGAGCAGAAGTACTGAAGCAACAGCCCAAAGCCATTACAATATGCCTGCTCTTTAGAAGCTCTGAAGCGTGAAGTCCTTCTTTTCTTTATTGTGAAAGCGAGTCACAGAAATACTTTTTTCTCTCAAGCTGTTTAACTCGTCTAAAAATTCAAGGCCCTGATTGGCAGTGAATAGGCTACCATATTAGGGTTTGCCTTGCACACCTCAAAACTATTGGAATGGCGGGGCATGGCCTAAAGCATGGATGAGTAAGACATGCTTCTTTTGAGCTCCTGACTGGAGCTGTGATCCTACTATAATCCTGCATGATTAGCAACTTGAGCCTGATGCACATGTGGCCAAAAATTGCCTAGAGAACATGCAAGCTGCCTAGACTCCTCAGTGGACGCCGTGCATAAGACATCCAAGGTCTGGTCATGAGCGACCGGCAGACAGAGAAAATGGCAGATGCGCGGCCCTGATGACTTGCGGGGCCTGGTGTAGTCTTGAGAGTCAAGGGATCATTTGGGCTGCCTGATCTCCTGGAGTGGAGGACCTCCCGGGTCATCGTCCCCCCCCCCTTCTTCCCCTCCACAAACGGGGGTTCCTGCAGTTGAAGGACCTGGAGACTTGATCCCAGCATTACCCTTTTGCGGTGGCGCAACTCAAGGAGGCAGACCCGCTCCTAGTACCGGAGGCTCGGGGATGTGGAGTCTGCAGAGCACCTCAGTGAGTGGGGGTGCCGATTTGTACACTGTAATCCGGCCCGCACTCCATGGCTCATTGCCTCTGCTTGCCTTACTTGTTGGGGTCTGGACCGGGTGGCCAGCGGCGTCCGACGATCCCTAAGAAGAGAGGGGCTGAGGTGCTTCCTGCGGCTTCTGCTTTCCCTCCCCCTGTCCTTCTCGGACAGATGGTGCTAGCTGTTGGAACCTCCTGCTGAGGCACTGCAACATTGCGCATCTGGGGCCGTGGCCCTCTCGCCAGTGTGGGACTATCTTTTGAGGACACGCTCTGGGCCCTAACTGAGCGGAGGTTCCGCATTGCGTCCCCGAGCTGTGTGTCCTACCTGCTGAGCCCGGATGGCGGCTGCGGGAGGGGCGCACTGAGGGAGCGGACCGCCGGCCTGAATCACCCCTGGAGTGCTGCGATACGCTGCCATGGTGAGTGCGTGGATCCCGGTCATTACTGCCTCTCTGGGTCGCGCCTGCTGTGGAGCGCCCTGCTGGCATAAACTTGTGTACTGTCCTTGCTCCTCCCCCTCCCCCTCAGCTTACATTGGAGACTGGAGTGGAAGTGGAGTACAACACCAGCCCTACATGGCTGGGGCTAAAGCCCCCCCCCCTGTTGCTGCCTCGGACGATAAGAGTTCTTCCCCCACCCCCTGATTAGGTCGGTTGGACGGGACTGAGGGGGTTGATGTGCGTCCTTGTGGCGAGTGCGTGGTGCCTGGAGTCATTGGGTCTGTGAGAACCGCCTGGTACTGTCTCTCCCCTCTCCCTCACTTGAATGAGGGTGCTGCAACTGAACTATATCCTGGGACTTGGCGGACGGTGAGGGAGCGTTCGTGGTGGGGCTTGGCGTTGGGGCACCCTGCCTCAGAATGACTAAAGACACAGGCCCAAAAAACCCCAGCCAGGGGAAGATGGATATGTGTACTAAAGTAGTTTTTCCACAAGATACTGGGCGGCCTCTGCCTGATGCGGATGCCATACTTCAGGCCATGCAATCATCCAGAGAAGCCCTAGAAAATCGGATTGGGAAGGTACGATACGAGGTTTCACTTCTGAGACAGGATCTCCGGAACGTCTCTGAACGAGTTACGGAGACGTAAAGCTGAGTTTCTGAAGTAGAAGATTCTGTTAAAGATCTGCCGCAGGAAGTGATGGAACTCAGTAGTTCTAATGGCAATCTGCAATGGCGTATTGATGGCGTCGAAAACAGGGCACAAAGGAATATCCTCTGTTTCATGGGGTTTCCGGAGGGGGTAGAAGGGTCGGACCTCCCTACCTTCCTGAACCCTTGGTTGAGACACATTATCTCCCCTGAATGCTTTTCTTTTTGCTTTGTGCTTGAGCGGGCACAGAGCCCTGAGTGTGAGGCCTCCGCCTAATACTACTACCTCCAACTGGTAGCATAACTAAGTACAGTATTGAAGCGTGACCTCTCACAGGTTTGCTTTCAATACTCCTACCTAAGTCGTTCAAAGTGGGGGATTGTAGGGTAGTTTTGTTCTAAATTCTCTTGGGGGGTGGGCGACAAACCTCTCTGTCTTTTTCTACACACTAGTTTATCAATATGGGGTTGAGGGTAGAGGATAGAGCAAGGTTGGGTGGGAGTTTGGGAGGGGGAAGGGATTGTTCTTGCATTAGTTTATGTTAAATGCACTGGACCACTGCACATTACATGCTCAACCTGGTGGACTTACCCACAGCCAGGGGCAGGTCTTGCCGGGACTACTTCATTCACATCATACTACCCATGTCACCTCCATGGTGGATCCGACACTGTTGGTGCTCACCTGGAACGTTAACGGTCTCAGGGACAATATTAAATGGGGGCTAGTAGAGTAATGTATAAAACGTCTACGCCCAGACATAGTTTTACTCCATGAAACACATCTACTGGGTACACACTGTCACTTCCTTTGGAGGACAATGTACACAGTTCTGGCACATGCCTGCTTTACCTCTGGCTCAAGTGGCACCGCTATCCTGATTAGGAAATCCCCCCCTTTCACAGTAACCCGTAAATGAATAGACCAGGATGGTAGGTTTGTTGGGGTTATGGGAACATGGGGCAGACGCAACATTACCATTATATGTGCAAACTCTCCCCTCATCCCCAGATTGCAGCCCCCGGTGCTCCGTAAGGTAGCGGACACTCTTCTGGAGACCTCCGCGTTCTTTCACGTCGTAGGGGGAGACTTCAATGATGTCCTCAACATCGAGATGGACAGGTCAGGGAGGCTAGATAGAGGCATGGGCATCACACCCCTGGCCTGCTTAACCAACACTCTAGGGCTTACGGATGTGCGGAGGCCCCAATACCCGACAATACTCCTATTTCTTTGGGGCACGCAGGGTATACTTCAGGCTTGACTATGTTTTTGTCCCCAAGGGCGTACTAGGGATTGTTGACCAAGCGGACTACCTTGCCAGGGGTTTGTCAGATCACTCAACGCTACTGGTTTCACTAGGGCCTAGGTCCTGAGATTCCCGTCCTACCTGGAAATTAAATGCCTGGGATATGCACAAAGACGTAATTCTTAAAGGTCTCCGGTCCAACACTGAGATCTTCCTCCAAGAAAATCTGTGCACCGTAGACTCTGGAACTACACTATTAGAGGCATACAAAACTGTTCTGGGAGATAGGGCACAGAACCGGATTTCCTGGGAAAAGAGGAAAGAAAGGTAACAAATAGAGCAGATGGAACGCCAAATACTTATTTTAGAGTGGAATGTTCTAAACAAACCAGACCCTTTGTTATCCCGACAACTAGAAGGCCTGAGAATAGAATATCGAGAGCTGGCTCAGGAAAAAAAACAAAGAAACAAAGGCTGGCCACCCTGCACCCTCTATACGAAGCGGGGGACAAAGCCGGGAAGTTACTAGCCTGGCTCAGTAAAAAGGAATCTGATGCCAGATGGGTTGATTCCATCAGGGACGGCCGGGGTGAGACTCACACCACAAATGCACAGATATTATCAGCATTCACCCAACACTATGCTGATTTTTATGATAGGAAGACGACTAGCACCATCGACGATATTAGCAAATACCTTACAGAGATCCGTGCCCCTAGTATAGGCGAGGAAGATGTGGAGATGCTAGAGGAAGATTTGATGCTGGAAGAGATTGGAATACTGTGAATAGATTGAGACCTGGCAGAACACCGGGCCCAAACAATCTCCCAGCTGAATTTATGAAAAAGTGTAACAATCTCCATGGTCCCCATTTACTGGGTCTCTATAGAGATGCTTACGAGGAGGGAATTCTCCCAGCCGACCTTCGCACCGCCACAATAGTGGTCAACCACAAGAAAGGTAAACCCAGGGATAAGTGCGACTCATATTGCCCAATTTCCCTACTAAACATGGAGGTTAGAATCCTGGCGACTATCCTGGCCATGTGCTTCCTTAGGGTTGTCACAACGCTCATTCACTGTGATCAATCTGGTTTTATGCCAGGCCGGGCGACTACATGGAACCTCCAAAGAGCAGATAACTGGGTGATGGCCGCCAGAAATCGCACCACTCCACAATCCTTTCTGGCATTAGATGCAGAAATTGCTTTTGATGCTGTACGCTTGTCCTTTCCTGGTGGTGAAATTTGGTTTTCGTCCATAATTTAGGAAATGGGTTGTTCTCCAATATACTAAACCAAGAGCAGCGGTGCGAGTTAACGGTGGGCTCTCCCCTACATTCACGATCTTTTGCAGGATCAGGCAGGGGTGTCCCCTCTCCCCACTGCTGTTTGTTCCAGTGATAGAACCGCTAGCTTGTATAATTAGACAGTATTCGGGGATACGGGGCTTTCAGATCACAGATAATGACCAAGAGGAGTAAAAGATTTCCCTCTATGCAGATGATATTCTCTTATTTATCACAAACATAGCTACAACGATTCCCCTGGTTTTCCGTATTCTAGAGGAATATGGCTGGCTCTCTGGGTACAAGGTTAACTACCATAAATCCATTCTGTATAGAGTAATACAAAACATGGAAAGGCCACCCCTACCCAGAGACTTGCATATTGCTACAGAGGGATTCTAATATCTTGGGATCTTTATCACCCCTGACCCCACAGTTTGTCGTGCGCACAATATTCAGCGGGTACTATAAAATTTTCAGGACATTGACAGATGGGGAGGCCTACCACTCACTATAATGGGGCGTGCAGCCATGTTTACGATGATTTCTCTGCCCCGATTTCTTTATGCATTGCAAAACACATATCACCCTTTACCCAGATCGATATTTAGGGAAATTGACTCTGAGCTCTGTGTATTCCTTTGGCTGAAAGGACACCCTAGAATTGCTTTGAAGACCATACAATGCAACCTGCATAATGGGGGACTTAAGCTTCCCGATATTGAGGCACATTAATGGGCAGCTCACCTTACACCCATAAATGATTGGTTGCATGCATCAGAGGACCACCCCACCTATAGACTGGAAAGGGAGACACTAGAACCAAAAACATTTCTGCATTATCTATATGGAGGTAATGGAGCCCATAGACTACTTCCTTCTACGAGAGTCGCCATTGAGGTTTGGGACAGGACCACCAGGGTTCTGGGTTTGACACACAGAATAACCAAGGCAACCTCCCTGTGGAGGGGTACCTGGTTTAAAAAACGTAACAAGCTTTGGGGCTTTGAAACATGGGATCTACTGGGGATCTCTACAGTGGAAGATATCATAGCCAAGGGCGCACTCAAACCCTTTTCAGTCCTTCGGAAAGAATTCCAACTTCACACCTCACAATTCCTTAAATGCGCTCAGTTGTGTCAAGCATGGGGGGCAGAGGGCATGGAAGATAACGAGTTCCCAGAATATGCACCTCTGGAGGGGAGAATACTTCAGGAAGAGTTTACCACCAAGGCAGTCTCTGTTACCTACAAAACAATATATAATAATATGCCTGATTCTCTGGATAAGGTGAGGGAGATGTGGGAAGGGGACATGGGGGTGATGGAGGATGTAGACTGGGAGGCTGCTTTGATGCACCCTAGAGAGGGTGCAATACGGGCCCGCTTCCATCGCATCCAATTCAAAATCATCCATCGGGTCTATTATGACAGAGAAAAATTACATAAAAGGGGACGCGCGTAGTCTCCTCGGTGTTTGCGCTGCCAGGCTACCCCAGGTAACTTCCTTCACATGATATGGACCTGTCCACATATAGTGACATATTGGCAGGAGATAATTGGTGAAGTAAATTTATTCCTGAGTACCTCTATTCCGCTAGACTCTAAATCATCCTTCTGGGTATTTACTGCAACTTCGATATCTTCCAACCTCAACTAATTTTTAATTTGGTGGTGGCCAAACAGGACATCGCACGACACTGGGGCGCGCAGGAACCCCCCTCAATATCAGAATGGCAGTGGGGTATAGATCTGTACGTGGCAGCGGAGAGGGTGACATATAAAAGCACAGGGTGCCCTAGAAAATGTACAAAAATATGGGGCAGCTGGATTATACACTATGGTCTAACCCAAGAGGCAGAAAACTCACAACAGGTTGGAATGGGGATGTTTGAATAAAAGGTGCCTCTCCAACCCGGATGCTATGGGAAGGGAATGTGATGGGGATCGCAGTTATTTTTTAAGATGTACTGGGGTGCTTGAGCTGACCCTGCTATGGCAATACACCATTCTGATCAGCTGGTTATCGGGTTTGAGCAAACTATGCAAATATGTACGGTCTATGTGCAATTCGTTGTTATGGTTATGTGAATGTGTAATGTTTTTGCACTTGATAACATTTTTTTTTTTTTTTAAAGAATAAAAAAGTATTGGCATTTTATAATAGTGCCCTTTCAGAACATTTGGATTTTATATGAGGTATGTCAAAATTGTGTTGTACAATGCACCATTGGTCCTGATTTATATTTTTTCGCATTTTCACTGTGGTGTACCCCCTCCAAACTGCTTTGGAGGAGGTCAGCTCACTGCCTTTGCTCACTCACTTCAGTCCAATTGAAGAAAAGTATTTCTGCTCCAGCACTTTCAAAGTTCACCAGCTGCCACTGGATGCATTAGAAAAAACAAATTAAACTGTTGTTTCAAGTTTTGAGAGTCCCTGGAAATGTAATTTTAATCACATTCCTCCTAAATGTATAATTCAACATATGTGACCTACTTAAGCCACTTCAAGGTTAGTGTTGTGCACTGGGTATTTTTGCTCTTCTTTAATTAAAGTAACAATAGACCAATGTCTCCACTGGTGTATCATACAAGGGGACATAGTAACAAGTGTATCAATCACCAAGCACAGAAATGGTACACGGGAGACCAAGTAAGAGTGTCTGGGTTTTACTCCATCTGACTATACTTCCCTTCCCTCTTGATCCTATAGAGCACACTTCCAATCGTGTAACCATCATCCTGATGATGCCCTCAAGCTAACAGGGGTCGAAATTCAGTCGACTCGACAACGCTATTCGCGGCATTCTATGGGTCATTTCGCTAATAATTAAATCATGTTTTAAGATTGTAAATACTCTTGTTTGATCCACTATTTTGTTCTCGCCGCCTCACGTTCTTCTCCTTATCACTTGTGTCACTGCGCCGTTTATTCACTGTAACACTTCCAGTGCACATGTGGTTGTTATGGTTACTGCAATTTAGTTGTCCATTGTGCTCCTATATGCAAATAACAGCACTTCCACTCTTACTTGGTCTCCCATGTACCCTTTCTGTGCTTGGTGATTGATACACTTGTTACTCTGTCCCCTTGTATGATATACCGGTTGAGACATTGTTCTATTGTTACTGTATTCGCCCTGTCTCAGCTGGGATAACGGGTTTACTCCTGTTTCTATTTACTTGCTTCTTTAATTTCAGGCATGACAGAAAACTATGTTATCTTTGTTGAACAGCCGGTTAAGATGGATTTAATGAAAATCATCACCAGTAAAATGGCCGGAAAGTCTGTGGCGGACGTCATGAAATGGGAACCGGATGAGCACACACGCTTCCACATTGCCAATAAAATGTCTGGGGAGGTATTATGCAAAACTTAAACTTGTACAATGGTCTTTACAAATTGCCATGAAGTCTCTCAATTGAAAATGTCTAATGGTAAATAACGAAACATATTAAAAATAGAAACAACAAGACCAATGCTAACCAAATATGCAAGTAATTTTGACAGTGAAATATTTATGTATTGAGTGGGCTGCTTGATATATTTTTAGGACTGTATATTAGTATGTAGGCAATGTAAAAGGTCAGGACAAACTTTAGCACAGTCCCAAACTGTAGTCATATATTAAAGGTAAACTCTTACAATTGTAGGACATATTTACAAGGGGATATCACCACCAGAACGTCACTTTTCGCGACATTCAGGTGGCGATATGCCCTTCTCCATATTTACAAAGTAGAGTTAAGCCATTTTTTGTGGCTTAACCCCACCTTATAAAAATGGCCCCTTTAGACGCATCACTTAACATGAATGGGGCGTACAATGGTTGTTGCTGTTGGGGTTCCACCGCAACACCCATTGCTTTTGAAGCTACCCCAGATTTACAAGGATTAGTAAATCTGAGGCAGCACCAAAAACTAATGTCATGCAAGAGCAGGCGTTAGAATGCGAAACGAGGAGAAATACTTTTATTTCTCCTCATTTTTGCTTTTTCTATGTGTGCTGCTTTCTGCACACACCTAGAAAGAGCAAATCACCATTAGTGATTGCTTATGTGCAGGAAAGGACACCTTCCTGCACATAAACAATCATTCCCTGCAACACAGGCTCCCTTGCATTATGGTGCAAGGGTGCCTACGTTAACTCTGGGCAGCTAAATTAAATTTACCACTAGGGAAAACATAGGGGTGCGCCATATGCTTGTGAATACAGCGCATCTCTGCGTTTTGAAAATGTGGGAGTGCGGCGCAGCCAAATTTGGCCCATACCCTCGCTACAACATTTTCTTGTGAATATTTTCCTCAGTGTTCAAATTCTCCTGCAGAATTGTCACTGTACCCTTTAATGTTGATGCATTTATTCATATTTTGACAATAGCAGAATCATAACTAAATCACATGTGTGCTGAGTACCTTGGCTACATAGCTTCCATTCCACCCCATGCCTCTTTAATCCATCACCAGGCACTCCCTGCCTCTTCAACTCACACTTTGTAGTTTCTTTTTCATCAGTGCTTTCTCCCTTTGTTCATCCAGATTAGATCGTCCAGACTGGGGTTTTCTTGGCATATTGTACATTCATACTCTAGACACATAAGTTAGGGTTAGCATTGTGGGAGTACGTTAGATTGTTATAATTATTTTAATGTATCTATATGTAACCTGTCTCAACAAGATGGTGGAACTCTTTGTTTTATTCACTGTGTTGACACTTATAACTTTTGTCTGCTTCTATTAATCATTGCAGACCATATTTTCTACACAAGAATCACTACGGTTCAATAACTATTGAAAACGCCCCTTCGTGTATTCTTTGTATTTTCCTCTGATGCCCAGAAAGCCTGCGTGACTGAGCGAAAGTTTGAAATCTGTCACCATGGTTCCTGAGGGAACAGGGTTTTAATGTTCAGTGGTGGTCAGAACTGTTCTCTCCCTGTTCAGGTTTAGGGGGGCTAACAGTGGCACTGCGAGCAAGCTGGTCCAAGGGACAACATATCCCACAGAGGTCTGTGGAATCAGTCTGGCACCATCCTAAGTTCATGCTGTCTGCAAGGGTTCAGTTCCTACTCAATAGTGGAAACTACACGACACTGAGAGGGCACCAAGCTAGAATGTACACAGCCTTCGAAGCACCCTTAAATAACTGTTATATTTTAACACGCACACAAATATACGCAGGCAGAGGCAATTTAGTACCCTTCACACTATGGGTCGTACTTCTCATTGAGTTGCTTCGCCCTTGCGTCATGCAAGGGGGCACAAGGGCGATGCAACAGCTAAGTCAGATTTATCAAACCATGCAAGGCCACCGTTCATGGCCCTGCATGGCTTGATAAATGTAGAGTAACGCAGAGCAAATCTCTGCATTGAGTTACTTTGCCCCAGGGAGGCGTTCCATGGGTGGAGTGTGGGTGTTCCCACACATTCACTCATTGATGTTGGAAAGAATCAAAATGCTATGCCTCCCAGGTGGGGCCCAATGAGGAGAAATATCTTTATTTCTCCTCATCTTTTCCTTTTTCTTTGTGGGCTGCATTCTGCAACACCCATAGAAAGAGGAAAATGCCTCAGGAGATGTTTTCTGTGGAAGAAGGTGTCCTCCACAAAAACAATCCTGCTTACAGATGCAGGCGTCCTTGCACCATGGTGTAAGGGTGCCTCCGTTGGCGCTAGGCAGCACATTGTGCGCCAGCACAAGGAAAGGACGGCAATGTGCTGTATAATATGAAATACCGCGCATTCTTACCCTCTCCATTCAACGCAGCTCAGAGCAGCAAGGTGGCTTGCTGCGTTCCGCTAGGTGAAGGTTTCATAAATGCGCCCCTGTGGGAATTGGATTTCAACTGCGCTTCATAGAAGCAGGTGGCGCTTAACCAGGGAAAACGTTAGCTTGCAAAAAATATGGTTACTGAACAGGTACTGAGGCATTATGTGGTGAAAACAAACTACTTTTAAATTTGCACACTCTTCTGAAGATTTATAAAAGAGCGACATACACATCAGGAGTTGCATTTGTGCATGTGAGGAAATATCCCACTGGCAGGATGTTTCAGTGAAGCAAAGTTTGAGGAAATGTGTGACCATATGACAATTACACTCATGATAATGCATTGAGCCTGCAGTACACAGACTATTAAACCAAGCACTGTGTAAGACTGTGAAAGGGCTAGCACTGCTAGCTCTAAAATGATGCGGATTACCAGAAAAGGCTGAAAAGCTAAGAAATAGAGTAGAAAGTAGTTAAGGATTGTTTGTTGGAATGCATTTGTGTAGTGCGCTAACATACTAAAATCAACGAGAGCGTTAGATAGGAACAAGTGCATAGTGACCCTACATCCTCCTGGATCAGGTGAGAAAAGTGAGGCAGGTGCCAACAACATTAGTAGCCACATATGGTTGGGTGTTAACAGCTATTAATTGCCCTTTCCCCTCATTATGCATCCCTTCCTTTGGCTTTTGCCCACAATTGTGTTATGTGCAAGCAGACGCGTTAAAGTCCTTAAAAGAAAAAGTTCTTCTAAGTTAGCGCCCTGTGCAAGGGCACACATTCTTAGGGACCAATTGCAGGTTGCGCAGTGCAGAAAACAATACTGCTGTGCCTGATCACCCAGGTGCAAAACAAACAAGCACAAATAAACGGGCAGGAAAAGCCAGCAAGACCACTGACTCATTGTCAGTGAAATTGCTCTCCCACCCTCGCAGCTCCACCATTAAGTGAGGTGCCCCTGCCCCTGCACTCTTCAGTGTTGGTGATCGAGGCCCTCCTCCACCCGCAGGTTTCCCTGCGCCTCATCCCTGGTGGTCCAGTGGACCTCTGTCTCCTTTCTTTCTTTCTGCTCCTTCACTCGTTTTCTCCCCTTTCTATCTTTCACCTTTCTGCACCTCTGCTCTTTTGCGCCTTATTTCTGCCCATTCTCCCTTTCTCTCCCTCTGCTCCTTCACTCGTTTTCACTCGTTTTTTCCCCCTTTCTATCTTTCACCTTTCTGCACCTCTGCTCTTTTGTGCCTTATTTCTGCCCATTTTCCCTTACTCTCCCTCTGCTCCTTCACTCGTTTTCACTCGTTTTTTTACCCTTTCTATCTTTCCCCTTTCTGCTCTTTTCTGCATCTCTGCTCTTTTGTGCCTTATTTCTGCTTATTTTCCCTTTTTTCTTTATCCCTTCTTCCCTCCCTTTACCTTTCCCCGCCGCTGCTGCCCCCGCGGCTCCTCCCCTCCAGCACGACCGGCCCAATCCAGCTCCCCTCCCCGCCTCCCAGCTGTCCAGCCCTCCCCGACCCCTACTTAATGGCGGCCACTGCGGGGACAGGCGAGCAAGACCACTGACTCATTGTCAGTGAAATTGCTCTCCCACCCTCGCAGCTCCACCATTAAGTGAGGTGCCCCTGCCCCTGCACTCTTCAGTGTTGGTGATCGAGGCCCTCCTCCACCCGCAGGTTTCCCTGCGCCTCATCCCTGGTGGTCCAGTGGACCTCTGTCTCCTTTCTTTCTTTCTGCTCCTTCACTCGTTTTTCTCCCCTTTCTATCTTTCACCTTTCTGCACCTCTGCTCTTTTGCGCCTTATTTCTGCCCATTCTCCCTTTCTCTCCCTCTGCTCCTTCACTCGTTTTTTTCCCCTTTCTATCTTTCACCTTTCTGCACCTCTGCTCTTTTGTGCCTTATTTCTGCCCATTTTCCCTTTCCCTCCCTCTGCTCCTTCACTCGTTTTTTTACCCTTTCTAACTTTCACCTTTCTGCTCTTTTCTGCATCTCTGCTCTTTTGTGCCTTATTTCTGCTTATTTTCCCTTTTTTCTTTATCCCTTCTTTCCTCCCTTTACCTTTCCCCGCCGCTGCTGCCCCCGCGGCCCCTCCCCCCCCAGCACGACCAGCCCAATCCAGCTCCCCTCCCCGCCTCCCAGCTGTCCAGCCCTCCCCGACCCCTACTTAATGGCGGCCACTGCGGGGACAGGCGAGCAAGACCACTGACTCATTGTCAGTGAAATTGCTCTCCCACCCTCGCAGCTCCACCATTAAGTGAGGTGCCCCTGCCCCTGCACTCTTCAGTGTTGGTGATCGAGGCCCTCCTCCACCCGCAGGTTTCCCTGCGCCTCATCCCTGGTGGTCCAGTGGACCTCTGTCTCCTTTCTTTCTTTCTGCTCCTTCACTCGTTTTTCTCCCCTTTCTATCTTTCACCTTTCTGCACCTCTGCTCTTTTGCGCCTTATTTCTGCCCATTCTCCCTTTCTCTCCCTCTGCTCCTTCACTCGTTTTCACTCGTTTTTTTCCCCTTTCTATCTTTCACCTTTCTGCACCTCTGCTCTTTTGTGCCTTATTTCTGCCCATTTTCCCTTTCTCTCCCTCTGCTCCTTCACTCGTTTTTTTACCCTTTCTATCTTTTACCTTTCTGCTCTTTTCTGCATCTCTGCTCTTTTGTGCCTTATTTCTGCTTATTTTCCCTTTTTTCTTTATCCCTTCTTTCCTCCCTTTACCTTTCCCCGCCGCTGCTGCCCCCGCGGCCCCTCCCCCCCCAGCACGACCAGCCCAATCCAGCTCCTCTCCCCGCCTCCCAGCTGTCCAGCCCTCCCCGACCCCTACTTATTGGCGGCCACTGCGGGGACAGGCGAGCAAGACCACTGACTCATTTTCAGTGAAATTGCTCTCCCACCCTCGCAGCTCCACCATTAAGTGAGGTGCCCCTGCACTCTTCAGTGTTGGTGATCGAGGCCCTCCTCCACCCGCAGGTTTCCCTGCGCCTCATCCCTGGTGGTCCAGTGGACCTCTGTCTCCTTTCTTTCTTTCTGCTCCTTCACTCGATTTTCTCCCCCTTCTATCTTTCACCTTTCTGCACCTCTGCTCTTTTGCGCCTTATTTCTGCCCATTCTCCCTTTCTCTCCCTCTGCTCCTTCACTCGTTTTCACTCGTTTTTTCCCCTTTCTATCTTTCACCTTTCTGCACCTCTGCTCCTTTGTGCCTTATTTCTGCCCATTTTCCCTTTCTCTCCCTCTGCTCCTTCACTCGTTTTCATTCGTTTTTTTACCCTTTCGATCTTTCACCTTTCTGCTCTTTTCTGCATCTCTGCTCTTTTGTGCCTTATTTCTGCTTATTTTCCCTTTTTTCTTTATCCCTTCTTTCCTCCCTTTACTTTTCCCCGCCGCTGCTGCCCCCGCGGCCCCTCCCCCCCAGCACGACCGGCCCAATCCAGCTCCCCTCCCCGCCTCCCAGCTGTCCAGCCCTCCCCGACCCCTACTTGATGGCGGCCACTGCGCGGCCGCGGGCTGCGGGCGCGCCGCTGGTGCACCGAAGGCGCGTCAAAGGCAAGCACGTCTGCGCCCGTCTGCGACCCGTCTGCAACCAGCACCAGGAACCCTGGACCTCCGCCCCGCCAACGCTACGACCCAGCAGCACTCCACGCACTCAACCCAGGCTGCAACAACAACTGCAAGCTAGCATCACCAGCCGACACCCATGGACCCTTCAGCTGTCACCGCTGCCGGCACACCTGCAGCACCGCCAAGAACACGGATCCAGCACAACTCGCCCACAAGAACACAACCGAACCGAAGACCCTGCAATGCATCCTCCTCAATGTCCGATCCCTCCACAAACACGCAACAGAAATCTGGGACCTCCTCGACAGCACCACCCCAGACGTAGCATTCTTCACCGAAACCTGGACTAACACCACCTCGGGACCGGACATCGCCATCACTATCCCCCAAGGATACAAGATCTCCAGGAAGGACCGCCCCATCCACCCAGGAGGAGGAATCGCCATCGTCCACAAATCCAGCCTCCGCCTGAGCACACTCCCTGACGAGTCCACAGAACTGATGGAACACGTTCACTTCAAGATACTGGCCAGCCCCACCGCCGCCCTCCGAGGAACCCTCATCTACCGACCCCCTGGACCCCGCGGACCCTTCGCCAATTCCATCACGGACATTATCTCCCCGCAGGCCATCGCATCCACCAACTACACCCTGCTGGGAGACCTCAACTTCCACCTCGACAATCAACTGGACCCCAACACCACATCCCTCCTGGACAACCTCCACAACATTGGACTCCGCCAGATCGTGACCGAGCCCACGCACTCAGCAGGACACACCCTCGACCCCCTCTTCACTACAGGAAACTCCATCACCTTCAGCCACACCACCAAACTCCCATGGACCGACCATCGTTGCGTCCACTTCACCTTCAGAACACCCACCATCCACAGACACCAGCACCTGCTTCCACAAAGAAACTGGACCAAAATCACCGATGACCAGCTCACCTCCTCACTCAACAACTCCACCCCAACCATCGCGGAAAACGACGACCCCAACACCGCAGCCCGAACCCTGCATAGATGGATCTCGGACAGCACCAACACCATAGCACCCCTCAAGAAAAACAATACCCGTGCCAAGAAAGCCAGATGGTTTACCACCGAACTTCGAGAGTCCAGGCGCACATGCCGCCGTCTTGAAAAGGCCTGGAGAAACACCAAATCCACAGAAGCCCACAACAACTTCAGAGCCGCCACCAACGCCCACCATCAACTCATCAGAGAAACGAGGAAAAAAGCGATTGAAGACAGAATCTCCACCCACGCACACAACAGCAAGGAACTCTTCAGCATCATCAAGGAGTTCGCCCAACCCACCAGCGAGTCTACCGACATCCCTCCCTCACAAGACCTCTGCGACAAACTCAGCATCTTTTTCCACCACAAAATCAAGAGCATCTATGACAACTTCGACGAAGACAACCAACACACTGAACCCTCATCAACCACCCCCGACACCCGGAAACCAGCGATTGATGACTGGACAGCCCTCACCACCGAAGACACACTGAAGACAATGAAGTCAATCCGCTCAGGGGCCCCCACGGACCCCTGCCCCCACCACATCTTCAACAGAGCCGCCAACACCATCGCACCCATGCTCCGCCAAACCATCAACCGCTCCCTGTTGACCGCCTCGTTCCCCGACGACTGGAAACACGCCGAGGTCAACCCCCTCCTAAAGAAACCCTCAGCGGACCCCCACCAACCTCAAAAACTACAGACCCATCTCCCTGCTCCCGTTCCCAGCGAAAGTCATCGAGAAAGCCATCAACAGCCAACTCGCCACATTCATTGAAGAACACAGCATCCTCGACTCCTCCCAATCCGGCTTCAGAAAAAACCACAGTACGGAAACCGCCCTCCTCGCCGCAACAGTCGACATCCGCACCTTACTGGACAAAGGAGAAACAGTAGCCCTCATCCTCCTCGACCTATCAGCGGCGTTCGACACAGTCTCCCACCGCACCCTAATACGCAGACTCTACGATGCAGGAATCCAGGACAAGGCCCTCTCCGGCAGGACGCAGCGGGTCAGACTCCCCCCTTTCCTCTCGGACCCCACACCGATCACCTGCGGAGTCCCCCAGGGCTCCTCCCTCAGCCCGAAGCTCTTCAACGTCTACATGGCTCCACTTGCCCCCATCGTCAGAACCTACGGACTCAACATCGTGCCATATGCAGACGACACCCTGCTCATCCTCTCCCTATCCAACGAGCCCAACACCGCCAGACGCAACTTTCGAGAAGGCATGGAAGCCGTCGCCAAATGGATGAAAAACAGATGCCTTCAACTAAACACCAACAAAACAGAAGTACTCATCATGGGCCCAAACCCCGACGCCTGGAGCGACTCCTGGTGGCCCACCGCCCTCGGAAACCCGCCAACCCCCACAGACCACGCACGCAACCAGAGAATCATCCTGGACTCCGAGCTCAAAATGGACCGCCAGATCAACTCTGTCTCATCTTCCTGCTTCCACACTGTGAGAAGTTGGCCTGGTATATAATGCTCACTAATTCTAGTGATCACTTTGTACCATGCCAAGCAACCCTTATGATGATTGGTTGTAATTCAACCTGGTAGACCAGTTATCCTAGTGGTAACGTGGTTTAGGCTAAACTCTGAAAGGCATGTGAAGCCAGCTGTATTACCATACACAACCCCCTTGAATACCAAATGAAAGGACACCACACAGATATATATTGAAAATATATATTGATTTATTAACTATAAAATCCCTTGGACTCTTTATGAGCACAGAAGCACAAGCGCTAAATCACATGACAGTTTAAAATACACAAAAGTTGCACAATATGGATGAGCCCTAGGGGCCACCTAAACCATATACTAAGAAAGTGGTATAAGAGATACCACTTGGAAAGGGAACAGGCCTAGGGCCTTGGGAATCGCTGGAGCTATTTGAGACTAGCAATGATTAAGTCGGGAAAGGCCCGCGGGACTCGGGTGCAGTGTCTAAAGTGCACGCACTTTCCAATGTAAAGTCTATGGTGCGTAAAAAGTACAAAGTTAGATAGTTCGGAACCTTCCGAGTGACCTAGAACGCTGAAACTTAAGACACAGGCCCTTGAGATGTGTACCAGTGTAGGAACACCGGCGGAGCTGAGTTACCTCACCCACAGGAAGCGGGTGCACAGGGTCGAAGTAGTGTCGGGTTTCGTCACGCTGGTCGATGGTGCTTGGAGCTGAAGATGCTGCAGGCGGCTCGATGTGAAGAGTTCCGGTGGATCCAAGGGTGGATCTGAAGATGTGAAGACCTGAAAGCAGAGGGGACAATGTTCAAAGTCACTAGCCAGTGACTACCGTGGAACCAGATTGGAACCAGGCGATGTCGGGTGCAAACAGGCGTTTGAGGTGTAGCTTCTCTCTGCAGCCACGTGGACACCGGGGGTCGAGGACGTCCGGGAGTCGGTCACGAGCTGTCCCATGCAGGCTTCTCGCTGTTGGCGGTGTCGGCGACCTGATCGGAGCAAACAGGCCTTGGCTAATGCAAGCCATGCAGGAATCGAAAGATGCTTAACACTCGGACCAGCAAGGTCAGAGCGAGTGCTCCTTTTCACAGGAGCTTGGGCCAGTCTGGAGCAACCAGACCCGCTGTGTAGTTCGTCAGTTTCGTCGCCAAGATGGCCGCTGACCACGTGGCTAGTGGCCGGGATGGCGCGTCGAGTGGCACAATGCAAAAGGGCCCCACGCAGATCGTGGAGATGCTGGAGGGCTCTTCTTCGGTGCAAGGGCTGCTCGGTGGTGGGGGTTCTCAGTCCCCAAAGCACAACATCGAGGATGCCTCAGATGCTGCGCAGTCAGCTTTTCGAGTGTCTTCCAAGAGGTCCGGTCCCACGTCACTCGGTGTCTCCACGGGTCCCTTCTTTGCAGGGACTGTGGATCGGGCTGTGACAGGTCTGGGAGTCTGGTTCTTGTCGGGCTCTGGGCTCGGGCTCCGGCGGGAGGCGGCGGCAAAGCAGACGTCGAGTTGCTGGTTGGTGCCTGTATTCACAGGGTGGCCACTCCTAGGCCACAAGGGAGATTCTCTTCAGTCTTCTGAGCAGCAGAATGTCGAAGTCCAGTCTTCTTCTTGTTTAAAGTTGATTTCAGGATCATCTGCTGTGCAATGGCACTGCTCCCACTCTTATTCCCAATCTGAGGGGTGGATCACCTACTAGGTCCCTCCTCTGGGAGGAACCAGGAAGGGGGGCTGTTACACCCCCTTTCCTTTGTCCAGCTCCTCGCCAGGCCTGGGTCTGGAAAGTCCCAGGACCGGTTTGGACTGGCTTATGCACGGGGACACCTTGTGTGCCCCGGGCATGTCTGATTCTATTCAGCCCTGTCCTACCCAATACACAAAACCCTGTCTGGGGTGGTGCTTGCACCTCCCAAGGCAGGAAACCCTTTGTCCAGGCCACCATCTGCCGAGTTTCGGTCAGCAGCAGGAGGCCAGACTCGTGTCTGTGGTGGCAGCATCCATTTTGTGATGCTGAGGCTCTGGTTAACTTTAACCGGGGTTAAGGCTACACACATGTCGTGTCCCTCTAGAAGGGTGGAATGCTATCCCCGTCGACAGAACTGTCAAGGGGATAGTATTCCAATTCGTATGACACCTTACTCGACATGTTTTGATAAAGCCAAACCAAAGATAGCATTTAACCGCGAGGATTATAATGCACTTAAGAGTATATGGTATGGCAATATCCCGGAACAGCTTAGGGAGTGGTTCCCGACAGCTGCAGACAGGCTCAGCTCATGCTAGAGCACCATCTCACATATTTCCAAGCACTCTGCCTCCAGGATTGATGAGGCCTTCCATAGGAGAGGCTGATAGGAACATAGGTGTCCAGTTTAAGGTTAGATATAGGGATACTGGGCCCGATTCACAGAATGAACTTAAGACTCAATCCTAAATGTACTACTATTTTGGTATTCACAGAATGCACTTACTACTTTTGGCATTCACAGAATGCACTTACTACTTTTGGCATTCACAGAATTAACTTACTACTTTTGGTATTCACAGAAGTTAGGATTTTGTCTTAAGTTTGTCTTAAGACAGACTTAAGACAGACTTAAGACAAACTTAAGACAGACTTAAGACAAAATCCTAACTTCTGTGAATACCAAAAGTAGTAAGTTCATTCTGTGAATACCAAAAGTACTAATTGCATTCTGTGAATGCCAAAAGTAGTAAGTGCATTCTGTGAATACCAAAATAGTAGTAAGTTTAGGATTGAGTCTTAAGTTCATTCTGTGAATCGGGCCCAAAATATCTAAGTAAGAGGTGATTACACCAACTTACCCCAGCTGAGTGATCAGCCAGCTGTGTCAAATATGGAGGCCAGGCCAGGGGTGGCACAATACATGCTGCAGCCCCTGGTAGGCCTTGGAAGCACCTATGCCCTGGGTACCTATGGTACACTGTTACAGGGGCCAATAAGGTGAACCAATTCCAATTCGTACTGCACCTAAAGTGCATTGGCAGTAATTTAGAGAGAGAACAGCAGGCTGTGGATCTGATTAGCAGGCCCACAGCCACATTAAGTCATAAACCAGTGAAGCAAAAAGCAAAAATTTGGGGTGACTATAGGATAGCAGACCCTACTCTCCTACATAACCCCCCCCCCTAAACGCAGGGACATTAGACTAACCTTGACCAGTTGTGTCTTCATGTTCTAAGTGGAAGTACCTGGAGAGACCATCTGCGTTGCCATGGTCAGTCCCTGGGCGGTGCTCCACTGTAAAGTCCATCCCCTGTAGGGAAATGGACCACCTGAGTAGTTTGGGTTTTTCACCCTTCATCTGATTAAGCCATAAGAGGGGCTTATGGTCGGTCTGAATCTTGAAGTGAGTGCCAATTAAGTATGGTCTCAACTTCTTCAGGGCCCACACCACAGCAAAGGCCTCCCTCTCTATAGCTGACCAACGTTTCTCTCTGGGGGTCAACCTTCTGCTAATAAAAGCAATGGGCTGGTCCTGGCCATCTACATTAAGCTGTGAAAGCACTGCTCCCACTCCCAACTCAGAAGCATCTGTTTGGACAATGAACTCTCTTGAGTAGTCAGGACTCTTCAGGATAGGTGCAGAGCACATGGCCTTCTTCAGGTCATCAAATGCCTTTTGACAGATTTCTGTCCACTGAACCTTTTTGGGCATCTTCTTGGATGTCAGATCATTAAGAGGAGTCACAATGGACCCATAGTTCTTAACAAACTTCCTGTAGTACCCAGTCAGGCCCAAGAAAGCTCTGACCTGAGTCTGGGTAGTTGGAGGGGACCAGTCCTTTATGGTCTGGATCTTACTCTCCAGTGGTTGAACTTGGCCTCCACCTACAAGGTGGCCCAGGTATACAACCTTGCTCTGCCCTATCTGGCACATTGTTGCCTTGATAGTGAGGCCTGCCTTCTGCAGAGCCTCAAGCACTTCCTTCAGGTGGACCAGGTGATCCTCCCAGGTGGAGCTAAAGACAGCAATATCATCTAGATAAGCTGCACAAAAGTCATCCAGCCCAGTGAGGACTTGATTCACCAACCTTTGGAAGGTGGCAGGTGCATTTTTCAAACCAAAGGGCATTACCACAAATTGATAATGCCCACTAGGGGTAGAAAATGCTGTCTTGGCTTTAGACTCCTCAGCTAACCTGATTTGCCAGTAGCCAGCTGTTAAGTCAAATGTGCTCAAATATTTGGCAGAAGCCAACTTGTCAATGAGCTCATCTGCCCTTGGAATAGGGTGTGCATCTGTCCTGGTGACAGCATTGAGTCCTCTGTAATCCACACAGAACCTCATCTCTCTCTTGCCATCTTTGGTGTGAGGTTTGGGGACCAAAACCACTGGGCTAGCCCAGGGGCTCTCTGAAGGCTCAATGACACCTAATTCCAACATCTTTTGCACCTCAGTCTTTATACAGTCCCTGACGTGGTCAGGTTGCCTGTAAATCTTGCTCTTTACAGGAAGACTGTCACCAGTGTCCACCACATGGGTACACCAGTTAGTCTGACTGGGTGTCAATGAGAACATATGCCTGTATGCCTGTAGAACTTGTCTGCAGTCATGTTGCTGATGTTCAGTGAGGCTGCCACCTAAGGCCACACCATCAACTGAGCCATCCTCAGGGTTCTGAGTGAGCAGGTCTGGGAGAGGGTCACTCTCTTCCTCCTGTCCCTCATCTGTAGCCATGAGCAAGCCCATGTCTTCCCTGTTGACATATGCCTTTAGTCTGTTAACATGGAGCACCCTGTGGGGGCTCCTGGGAGTTCCTAGGTCCACCAAGTAGGTACCCTCTCCCTTCTTTTCCAGAATTGTATGGGGTCTAGACCATTTGTCTTGGAGTGCTGCTGGGGCCACTGGCTCAAACACCCATACCTTCTGTCCAGGCTGAAACTCAACAAGGACAGCCTTTTGGTCATGCCAAGCTTTCTGTAATTCTTGGCTAGCCTCAAGGTTTTTGGATGCCTTTTCCATGTACTCTGCCATCCTGGAGCGGAGACCAAGTACATAGTCCACTATGTCTTGCTTAGGCTTTTTGAGAGGTAACTCCCATCCTTCCTTCACCAGACACAGGGGTCCTCTTACAGGGTGCCCAAACAACAATTCAAAGGGGCTGAAGCCAACCCCCTTTTGAGGGACCTCTCTGTAAGTAAACAAAAGGCAGGGCAGTAGGATGTCCCATCTTCGCCGGAGCTTTTCAGGTAATCCTTTGATCATGCCCTTTAGGGTCTTGTTAAATCTCTCAACAAGCCCATTACATTGTGGATGATAAGGAGTGGTGAACTTGTAGTTAACACCACATTCCTTCCACATAGCTGTCAAAAATCCTGACATGAAGTTGGCACCTCTATCAGATATTACCTCCTTAGGAAACCCCACTCTGGAGAAAACTCCAAGTAAGGCCCTGGCCACAACAGGAGCTGTTGTGGTCCTAAGTGGAATTGCCTTTGGGTACCTGGTGGCATGGTCCACCACCACCAGTATGAATCTGTGCCCAGATGCTGTAGGGGGATCCATTGGACCTACAATATCAATCCCCACTCTTTCAAAGGGGACCCCCACCACAGGTAGTGGTATCAGGGGGGCCTTTGTTGTTCCACCTGCTTTACCACTGGCTTGGCAGGTTTCACAGGAGCGACAAAACTCCTTGGTGTCTTCAGACATGTGAGGCCAGTGAAAGTGAGGGACAAGCCTGTCCCAGGTCTTGTTCTGGCCTAAGTGTCCTGCTAAAGGAATATCATGGGCTAAGTTGAGAAGGAAACCCCTAAATTGCAGAGGTATAACCAACCTCCTGGTTGCACCAGGCTTGGGGTCTCTACCCTCTGTGTAAAGGAGTCCTTCATCCCAATAAACTTTATGGGCACCTTGAGCATTCCCAGCAGCCTCAGCAGCAGCCTGCTGTCTGAGGGGTTCAAGAGAAGGACAGGTTAACTGAGCCTGCCCCAAGTCTGCCCTAGAAGGTCCCCCTGTCCCCAGAAACTCAACCTGATCAGGTTCAAGTTCTTCAGAGACAGTTCCTTCAGGGGTCTCAAGACCAGCTTCCTGTGAAGCTTGATCCTCACTTGCAGGCAGTTGGGAAGGCACAGCCTTAACCCTCCTGTTCTTCTTCTTGGAAGGTGCTTGGTCCATTGTTCCAGGATCCAAGACCTGAGGTTCAGAGAGGCACTTTTTGGCCTGTGACCTGGTCACAGCAAGGACGTGTGATGATATCCCTAACATCTCTGCATGAGTCCTGTACTCAACTTCTGACCATAGAGAGTTCTCCAGGTCATTGCCCAACAAACATTCAACTGGGAGATCAGCACTAACCACAACTCTTTTTAGGCCAGTTACCCCTCCCCAGGAAAAGTTAACAAGTGCCACACTATGTGTAGTAGTGACATTGCTGGCATTGGTCACCAGGTAATTATCACCTGGCATGTATTGTCCAGGGTCCACAAAGTTAGGTGTCACCATAGTGACACTGGCACATGTGTCCCTGTAAGCTTGAGCCACTTTGTTATTAATCAAAGGTGTCTGTCTGTATTTGCCCAGGTTACTGGGACTTATGTCAGGGGTCAAATCTATGTCCCCTTCACAAATCAGAACAGCCTGTGTAAGGGTTCTGACTAGGTCAGAATCTCCTTCAGTTCCCAAGGTGATACCCACTACCCCCTTGGTTTGTGGACCAGCACTGCTAGCTGTACTAGTGGGTGCAGTTGCCTTAGGGGCTGCAGTGCTGGGGGCTCCACCCTTTTTACACTCACTTGTCCAGTGAGAGGTGTTTTTACAAGTTTTACACCAGGGTTTCTTCTGACCTTTCTTCTTCTTCTTGGAAGTTTGGGACCCACCCTCTGTATCATTTTGGGGCCCTGTTGAAGACTTCTGGTCTTTAGCTTTCTGCTCCCCACCCTTCTGGTCTGTTTTCTTCTGGTCACCACCCTGGTTCTGGTTCTGGTTCTTTTGCTTAACTCTGGTTCTTACCCATTTATCTGCCCTCTTTCCCAATTCTTGGGGAGAGGTCAAATCTGAGTCAACCAAATGTTGATGCAACTGCTGGTTCTGACAATTATTTAAAATTTGTTCTCTCATCAGCAAATTATACAATCCTTCATAGTCTGTAACCTTGCTTCCCAGCAACCATCCCTCCAGAGCCTTAGTGGCACACTCAACAAATTCAGACCAGTCCTGAGTCTGTGTCTTCTGGGTATCTCTGAACATTAACCTGTATTGTTCAGTGATTAAGCTTAACCCATTAATCAGAGCACTCTTCAGGACCAGGTAGTTTCTAGAATCCCCATCCCTAACTGTGAGGAGTCTGTCTCGGCCTCTACCTTCAAAGGAGAGCCACAAGATTGCTGCCCACTGCTCCTGAGGGATCTGCTGTACTCTGCAGGCTCTCTCCATTGCAGTGATCCATTTATGGATATCATCC
Organism: Lissotriton vulgaris; assembly: GCF_964263255.1. Taxonomy (NCBI): domain Eukaryota; kingdom Metazoa; phylum Chordata; class Amphibia; order Caudata; family Salamandridae; genus Lissotriton; species Lissotriton vulgaris. Next base: position 1,286,225,536 of record NC_141687.1, on the reverse strand, counting down.
CCAGCTTTGTAGGGGGGCACAATCTTACTCAGGTTTCTGTTATCAAAAGACCTGTCTTTATCCTTGTGGATATTGCTGCCACCAGTGGGTTCTATTACCCCACTCTCTCTAGGCTGTCTTGCTCTAGCAAGTTTCTCCTTGGCCAGGGCAACCTCTAACTCTTGCCTCTGGATCCTAAGCTCAGCCTCTCTCATCTTGGCCTCATGTTCCCTTCTCTGAGGGCTAGTCATCTCCTTTCTGGAGTGACCATGAGAGCCTCTAGAAGCATGGGAGGTGTCAGAGTCACCTGAGTGAGTCCTTCTCCTCCTAGGCTTCTGGTTGAGTCCACCTGGGGGTCTGAATGGGTTGTTACCGGATTCAGTCCCAAATAGGCTTAAGTTAGCCTGGTTCAGTCTACTGACCAGCACCTGACTATTTCTGTCATCATCTGACTCACTGCTCCCCCCTTCTTCCTCTTCTTCCTCTTCCTCTTCCTCCTCATCTACCTGAGGAGCTCCAGTGATGGGGGCTTCCTCATCTACCAGGATGATAGGGACAGGGGTGTCTACAGTGTCATCCTCTGAAGGATGGCCTCCATCAGCATTCCCAGTGGGGTCTGCCTTAGAGGGCTTTAGAGTCTCAGACTGGTCTAAGAGCTCTCTTAGGTGGTCTGTAGTAGGGGAAGACCCTGTCTTCAGACCCCTTAAGACACAAAGCTGTCTTAATTCCTTAAAGGAAAAAATAGCAAATTTGGACGGTGCCCTTGGAGGGTCACTCTCAGCAGGGATGTTCCCAGTGGAACCCTCTGCTCCAGACATTGCTCTAGTGTGGGTGGATGTGTTGCAATCTACCTACACTGGTGTTTACCTACTAAACCTATCTAGTAGTTGTAGTCAGGGTGTGCTACTCCCTTTGCTCTACAACAACTAAGTTCAGTAGAACTTAAGTATACTAGTCTTGTTTTATATGTACCTAGCAGGTACCTGTGTGATCTTTCAAATGATAATCTCAAAGATTGTAATGGTAAAACAACAGCAAGCTCAGATCCCACCGCTGCCACCAATGTGAGAAGTTGGCCTGGTATATAATGCTCACTAATTCTAGTGATCACTTTGTACCATGCCAAGCAACCCTTATGATGATTGGTTGTAATTCAACCTGGTAGACCAGTTATCCTAGTGGTAACGTGGACAAAGCAGTCTTAGGCTAAACTCTGAAAGGCATGTGAAGCCAGCTGTATTACCATACACAACCCCCTTGAATACCAAATGAAAGGACACCACACAGATATATATTGAAAATATATATTGATTTATTAACTATAAAATCCCCTGGACTCTTTATGAGCACAGAAGCACAAGCGTTAAATCAAAAGACAGTTTAAAATACACAAAAGTTGCACAATATGGATGAGCCCTAGGGGCCACCTAAACCATATACTAAGAAAGTGGTATAAGAGATACCACTTGGAAAGGTAACAGGCCTAGGGCCTTGGGAATCGCTAGAGCTATTCGAGACTAGCAATGATTAAGTCGGGAAAGGCCCGCGGGACTCGGGTGCAGTGTCTAAAGTACACGCACTTTCCAATGTAAAGTCTATGGTGCGTAAAAAGTACAAAGTTAGATAGTTCGGAACCTTCCGAGTGACCTAGAATGCTGAAACATAAGACACAGGCCCTTGAGATGTGTACCAGTGTAGGAACACCGGCGGAGCTGAGTTACCTCACCCACAGGAAGCGGGTGCACAGGGTCGAAGTAGTGTCGGGTTTCGTCACGCTGGTCGATGGTGCTTGGAGCTGAAGATGCTGCAGGCGGCTCGATGTGAAGAGTTCCGGTGGATCCAAGGGTGGATCTGAAGATGTGAAGACCTGAAAGCAGAGGGGACAATGTTCAAAGTCACTAGCCAGTGACTACAGTGGAACCAGATTGGAACCAGGCGATGTCGGGTGCAAACAGGCGTTTGAGGTGTAGCTTCTCTCAAGCCACGTGGACACCGGGGGTCGAGGACGTCCAGGAGTCGGTCACAAGCTGTCCCACGCAGGCTTCTCGCTGTTGGCGGTGTCAGCGACCTGATCGGAGCAAACAGGCCTTGGCTAATGCAGGCCACGCAGGAATCAAAAGATGCTTAACACTCGGACCAGCAAGGTCAGAGCGAGTGCTCCTTTTCACAGGAGCTTAGGCCAGTCTAGAGCAACCAGACCCGCTGTGTAGTTTGTCGGTTTCGTCGCCAAGATGGCCGCTGACCACGTGGATAGTGGCCGGGATGGCGCGTCGAGTGGCACAATACAAAAGGGCCCCACGCAGATCATGGAGATGCTGGAGGGCTCTTCTTCGGTGCAAGGGCTGCTCGGTGGTGGGGGTTCTCAGTCCTCAAAGCACAACATCGAGGATGCCTCAGATGCTGCGCAGTCAGCTTTTCAAGTGTCTTCCAAGAGGTCCGGTCCCACGTCACTCGGTGCCTCCACGGGTCCCTTCTTTGCAGGGACTGTGGATCGGGCTGTGAGAGGTCTGGGAGTCTGGTTCTTGTCGGGCTCTGGGCTCGGGCTCCGGCGGGAGGCGGCGGCAAAGCAGACGTCGAGTTGCTGGTTGGTGCCTGTATTCACAGGGTGGCCACTCCTAGGCCACAAGGGAGATTCTCTTCAGTCTTCTGAGCAGCAGAATGTCGAAGTCCAGTCTTCTTCTTGTTTAAAGTTGATTTCAGGATGATCTGCTGTGCAATGGCACTGCTCCCACTCTTATTCCCAATCTGAGGGGTGGATCACCTACTAGGTCCCTCCTCTGGGAGGAACCAGGAAGGGGGGCGGTTACACCCCCTTTCCTTTGTCCAGCTCCTCGCCAGGCCTGGGTCTGGAAAGTCTCAGGACCGGTTTGGACTGGCTTATGCACGGGGACACCTTGTGTGCCCCGGGCATGTCTGATTCTATTCAGCCCTGTCCTACCCAATACACAAAACCCTGTCTGGGGTGGTGCTCGCACCTCCCAAGGCAGGAAACCCTTTGTCCAGGCCACCATCTGCCGAGTTTCGGTCAGCAGCAGGAGGCCAGACTCGTGTCTGTGGTGGCAGCATCCATTTTGTGATGCTGAGGCTCTGGTTAACTTTAACCGGGGTTAAGGCTACACACATGTCGTGTCCCTCTAGAAGGGTGGAATGCTATCCCCGTCGACAGAACTGTTGAGGGGATAGTATTCCAATTCGTATGACACCTTACTCGACATGTTTTGATAAAGCCAAACCAAAGATAGCATTTAACCGCGAGGATTATAATGCACTTAAAAGTATATGGTATGGCAATATCCCGGAACAGCTTAGGGAGTGGTTCCCGACAGCTGCAGACAGGCTCAGCTCATGCTAGAGCACTATCTCACATATTTCCAAGCACTCTGCCTCCAGGATTGATGAGGCCTTCCATAGGAGTGGCTGATAGGAACATAGGTGTCCAGTTTAAGGTTAGATATAAGGATACTATATCTAAGTAAGAGGTGATTACACCAACTTACCCCAGCTGAGTGATCAGCCAGTTGTGTCAAATATGGAGGCCAGGCCAGGGGTGGCACAATACATGCTGCAGCCCCTGGTAGGCCTTGGAAGCACCTATGCCCTGGGTACCTAGGGTACACTGTTACAGGGGCCAATAAGGTGAACCAATTCCAATTCGTAATGCACCTAAAGTGCATTGGCAGTAATTTAGAGAGAGAACAGCAGGCTGTGGGTCTGATTAGCAGGCCCACAGCCACATTAAGTCATAAACCAGTGAAGCAAAAAGCAAAAATTTGGGGTGACCATAGGATAGCAGACCCTACTTTCCTACACACACCCTCCGCCTCCTTCGTAAGACCTTCAAATGGATCCCCCTCGAACACTGAAAGACAGTCACTCACGCCCTGGTCACCAGCAGACTCGACTACGGCAACGCACTCTACGCCGGAATAAACAAAAACCTCATCCTCAAGCTACAGAACATCCAGAACGCCGCCGCAAGACTGGTCCTCAACCTGCCAAAACACTGCCACATCTCCCAGCACCTGCGCACACTCCACTGGCTCCCCGTCGAGGCGAGAATCACCTTTAAGATGCTCACCCACGCACACAAGGCCCTCCACGGCACCGGACCAGCATACCTGAACAGCCGACTCAAATTCCACGCACCCCAAAGGACCCTACGATCAGCCCAGCTTTCCTACGCTGTGGTCCCCCGCACCAGAAAGACCAGATCGGGAGGCCGCTCCTTCTCCTTCCTCACGGCCAAAGCATGGAACGCCCTTCCGCTCCACCTCAGACAGACAACATCGCTCCCCATCTTCGCCAGAAACCTCAAAACCTGGCTCTTCGACAGACCCCCTCCTTGATGGAATGGAACCTGCACCCCCCCACCCCTCCCCACCCCTAGCGCCTTGAGACCCTTACGGGTGAGTAGTCGCGCTTTAACAAACTCCTGATTGATTGATTGATAAAATCGATTTGCCAGGGGCCAGTGGCTTAACCAATGCCCACGCAGTGCGGGGGGCCTGAGCTCCAGGGGGCCACCTCAGCACAGTACCCTAGCCTGAGAGCTCCTGAGTGAGTCCGAAGGGGGGGCCCCTCCATGTACTTTGCAGAGAGGCCCCTCATGTTCCGTTACGCCACTACCAGGAGCTGCCGACACAAGTGTGGACAGACCCTTCCCAACCTCTTCTTATGGCCCGAGGAAGCAGGCCATCTCCCCGCCCACAGCCTGCCCTGGCTCCCTATACTTCCCTGGCCTCTGCTCCACCCAACAGCCTGATAGTTTCCAGGACAAATTGTCTTTAGAATGGGGTATATTGATCAATGCAAAAAAAGGACCCTGTAATTCGGGGTCCTCATTGTTATTCCCTCATCTGTGGACAACTTGTAAATGCCCAGGGCAGAGGTTCAATTCACACTAGAATAGAACATTCGGACACAACACCTCTGCAGTTGTGCAACTTGTAAGCAAGTCCCAAATACTGATTAAATTACCATTTTAATTAAAATATATTTAATATTATTCATAATATATACAGTAATTATGAAACTATACAATAACATAATCACGCGATGGTGATTATTATTATTATTAACAAAAAACAGCAAATAACAATATTATCATTATTGCTGTTATTATTAATAGTAATAATAGCGAAATTATACAAATACATAAACATATTAATAATAATAATTGCAGCACTAACAGTAATGGTTGATTATAGTAATAGCAATGTTTGTCCTTACTATTACTGCCACAAGTCATAGTATTATTTATCGCTTTTACTGTTACATTACTAATGGTGTCAGCCTGTGCTGCCAGCCTTGGGAGGTTACCACAGGAGTCAAGGGACTGGCAAAGATGCGATGAATGAACACCCGGAGATGACTGTCTCCGCCGTAAAATTCATGTAGAAGAATTTACATCCCCCAAACTGGTAAATTTCGAAGGAACCAGGGAATTTCTTTCCAGTGGATAGGGTGGCTCGTTGGCTATGCCCTGTGTTACAGAAACATTCACATTTAAGTAGCATTTGCATCTATTTTTGGGCGGTAGTATTGAGGTTTTCCCCGTGTTGCATGTCCAGGGCATCTTATGTGAAGTCATCTGGTGCCGAGGTCAATATCCCAGTTGGTAGATGCCCCCTGCAACACAGAGTCTTTATTTACATTAAATAAAAACTGACTTTTATTTGCATGATCAATAGAGAGGCCAATTATTGAATGAGCATGGGTTCCAAGGTATCTTTTCCCCATCTTTGGCGGGTTTGATGCAGCAGGAGCGATGTAAGGAAACTAAAAGGCAACACTTTCCGCACCCTGAAGATAGTGCATAGCATGAACACATAAAACAAACCCTAAATTTACATTTAAAAGGAGTTTAACTCAAGGGGCATATTTACAAGCCCCTATCCCCACAACAACGTCACTTTTCAGGATGTTGTGGTGGCGATAGGGGCTTCACCTTATTTACAAGGCAGCGCTAAGCCTTAATGCTGCCTTGTGAATAAGCCACCCTTTCACACTATACTTAATGTGAAAGGGGTGGGCAATGAGTGTTGCAGTGGGCGTTCCACCGCAATATCCATTGATTTTGACGCTGCCCCATATTTACAAAGGTGGTGTAAATATTGGGCAGTGCCAAAATTAAGACCAGGGAAAACCTGGTCTTAAACAAGCGAAACAAGGAGAAATGAAATCAGCAAAAACGCCAGTAATTGTTTATGTGCAGGACGGTCCCTCCCTGCACATAAAAATTATTATTATTTTTTTTTTAAATGACGTTTTGCAACTTCTATGTGTGTTGCCTTGAGCAGCACACATAGAAGTTACAAAACACCATTTAAAGATTGTTTATGTTCAGGAACGAAGGTACTATGGTGCAAGGGTGCCTGCGTTGGTGCTAGGCAGCTAAATTTAGGGCCTGCGCAGGGGGAAACACAGGGCTGCACCATATTCTTGTAAATATGGTGCAGCCCTGCGTTTCTAAAGTGACGGAGCATTGCGTTAGCGTTCATGGCTTAACGACTAGTAAATATCCCCTACAGTGTCAGCAGTACAAAAATCTAGCTAACTGCCTTTGTCCTAAAGATTGGCATTCCTACCACCTCTTCCTCCATGGAGATGGGAGGTCTGCGAAAATTCTTCATTGACCACTGCGTGCATGATCATACAACCCGAAAACAACATGGCGTTTGTCTGGCTTTTTCAGCTTCTGCCTTTCAAGTACTTGGCAAAGGCATTTGCAACCTTTCATCAGATCAATGCCTTCGAGGATCAGGGGTGCATCGTTTTCGACCTCTGCTGCCAAGATAATGGTGACGATGTTAAGATCTACACGCTGCAGAACCTGAGGAAACAAGGAGAAGGCTTAGATGAGGTAAGCTGTTCTGTATGTCTTCATTTATACCATAAAGTCTTTTGGAGCATAGCCATTGTTTGCAAAAGACAAACTTCTCTCAGGCATTGGTTTATATTTTGGCGTGGAAGTAATATTATGCTAAAAAAACTGTTGTCTTTTGGCAAAATAACATTGCTGGATTACTGCATGCCACCAAATTGACTGATAGTTATTTCGCACAATGGAATGACAATTATTTTCTGTGGAATTGAAACACATCAAATTGGGGTAAATGTTCATGGCCTTTTGAGTGAATGTATCTCCTTTGCAAAACAGGTGTTCTGTTTTACTCATGGTCTGGCTTCTTTGTGCCTCAGCAGTTGTAGAACAGAAATTAATTCATAAGTCATTTCTTCCACCTTATATTTTGCTCTGCAATAATGGGCATTGCTGAAATCGCATCATGGCGCTTCCATTTAGAAATGTCCAAAACCTTCGTACTAAATGTACATTAAGTTGGATTCATGTTAATACCCAAGAGAAACGTGGCTTTTTCGGGTTCTTTCGCAGTTTTAAAAAACTCTGAAAACCCATGATAACCAAATGTGGCCCTTTCTGATCTTGAAACAGTACTTCCAGTGTGTGACTCCTATGTTGAAAATCAGCGCTGCCCTCCTTTCTCACCTTAAATTGGTATAAAGTGTAAATATCTGGTGCAAGGATTTCATTACCACAAGGCATAATAGTGCTGCTGTTTAGTGTTCCTTTTTCCTTTCAACCAGAACATTTGTAGCCATTTGTAGCAGTGTGAAACCAACCCTATTGTGGTCAGCTGTGGTTGCACATTAAGGCAGGTGCCTGCAGTGGTCTTATTGGAACACAGGCTCAAAGGGAAAGAGATGATTCTCCAATCAGAGAGCTTAAAAGCAACACACTCGAATATTTTATAGCCTCATGCAACGTACAAATGATTTTCAAATTTGATTTAAACCTCCCTGTGGCCTTTAAAGAACTGTTATTTTCAGAAGTTGGGATCTGATCAGTGATCTCAGCAGTATTTTAAAAATGCATTTGTATGTGACATTATTTCTCATAATGTAACCAAGTCTTCTAGAACATCTGTTCCTAATATTGAATGCTATATGGTTTACTGTTGAACTGAAACCTTTGGACTCTTTTGAAGTCTAGCTTTTTGCGAAGTATTAACTGTTACTGCATCATTTAACATTAAAAAAATGTTTTAATCAAACGTGTAGAGAACACACTGCAAAGTGAATTTTCTTAAGGCATTTGCAGGTATATACCCAGGTGTATCAGGACTCTGCCTTATCGGGCCAGGTGGTGGCACACAGCAGAGGGCTCAAAGGGTCATTTGCGGGTTTGGGTAGACAGTTAGCTTCATTTGGTCCAGTGATAAGTGGTTCCATGTCAAGGAATGGAGAGAAAAAGAGAAAGAGAGAGACGGAATGCAAACTCCATATGAGGAAGGGGAAAATAACTAAGATATGAGAGGGGATTGTGATATAGTTCTTTTTGTTCACAATATTTTATTGGGAAATCAGAGCAAACAATATAAAAAATGGGCGGGGACAAGAAACATGAAATGCCAATTGTGAGACAATTATACAGCAGGAAAGAATATATTACAAAATGAAATAAAATACTGACCACATGACATGCGGATTTCCCACGGAACAAGGGCCCTAGAAGGGCAAGGAATGGCAACACCAAGGATGGCTCGTGGATCCACAATTGAATACAAAATATTCAATGGGATGGGGGCCATAAGGAAGATGAAAACATGACAGAGGGGAACAAAGGGGGAAAGAAAAACAAGCAGAGTCCATACTCACACCCACACCCGCATGCAGTTAAGTACTAGTGGGTAGTGTCCTGGAGGAAGGGCGCCCAAGTGTGAAGAAAGGCCACTGTCCCTCCTGGAGGTTGTAGATGGCCCACTCATAGGAGGCCCTCTGGTATGTTAATGAGTGCCATTGATCAGGAGAATGGGGGATGGGGGAACACCAGCCACAGTGAATACAAATCCTAACCATGGTGAGTGCCGTATGCAAGAGATAGCCCTGTAGACGGGAGAGGTCCGGGGAGTCCGCGAGGTCATGTAGAAGGATCAGGGGGCGAGACAGATGAGTCAGTGAAATGAAAAGATTATTGCTTGATTAATTAAAACCTTACAATATATATGCTGTCGTAATTTGACAATGGCCGAGTTAGCGCTTAGCTGTGCTACACGTTTTTTCCCCTTAACTTGACTATACCCGAAAACGCCATTTTGTGTATTACGGCGGCCATTTTAGAGAATGAGCGGCCTCGTGGTCAGCATGCCCTTTAGTCCGTTGTTCGTGCCACTGACCACTCAATTTTGCCCAGCAACAGGCTATTTTTAGCAACGGTCAAGCCTGTACATGCGCAGTTCCAACTGACCAGTCACCCCTCAGGAATGTGCCGCCAAACTGACCATTGGGGTTGTAACCCCTCCCATGAGTTGGCTGTGTTCCAAAAATGACCATATATGTACATAATCTCTGTAACCTTGTGCCGCCTATCTTTTTATTGCTTATAAACTGTATAAAAGAGGGACTCACACCAACGTTCGGTGTGATACTTCTTGCATTGCCGAAGGGTGCTGTAGGAATGTACCACCACCCCATGGGGTCTTAATAAACTTGTTCTTTGTACTTTTCAGTTTCCGTGCCAACAGTTCTTTCAGTGTAAGTGGGTTATCTACGGAGCATGTAGGCCTTGAGAACCCGATACCACAAATTGGCGACCACGAAGGGACTCATCGGCGACTCGGATGCCCGAAGGAGAGGTCGTGACGAAGGTTTGGAAACTCGCCATGGACGCGTACGCTGCCACCGAGTGACCCGAGTCTTGGCACCCACGGTGTTTCTTCCTTTCCTTCTGATCTGACCTTCCAGGTGGCGCCGGTCCCCGACTGAGATCTTGATCGTCTGCGTTGCTGTGCAGTGCCTGTTTGGCTGATTCGATTAAAGACCTTGGCAGTTGGAATCTGGATATTTGAAATTGGGTAAGATTTGTGATCGGTAAGGTAGTCTACGGACGCTTACTGAAGTTCTACGATTTGCGATCGGTAAGGTAGTCTTCGGACGCTTGCCGAAGTTCTATGATTTGTGTCTATGATTTGAGTTAGCTAACATTTGTGACTTTGTGACCTTTGAATCATATGTGTAGTGCACTTCACATAGGCAGGCATGTAGAGATGTTTCTCTAATTTAGTTTTTTTCCTCTGAACGGCACATTTGTGTGAAGTACTGTAAGTGCCAGTTTATACGGTATCACGCTTTCGTGATACTTTTCGAACATGCCTGTTTTAAGCACACTCCGAGGGATGTGCTGTCTTGGAAATGGTACCTCAATTAGGTTAGCGGAATCACAGCCGGCTCCCCCAGAAGGAACTCCAAATCGTGAAATGTACATAAAATTTGGCCTTCCCCCTATAATGTACAGCAAATTATGGCATAAAGACACCAAAACCGATCCTGAATTGCAATGGCCACTACATGGGTCGTTTGATTTGCGAAAGGTTCAGTTTGTGGAGCAATGTTTGTTTCAGCGTAGGTCTAGACAGAATATGTTTGACTGTGTACGAATGTGGGAGAAAGCGGTGCGTGAACGTATGAGGCGTGAAGTTGCCTTGGCGGATAAAGAGCAGCGCAAGGCTGCTCGAGATAAGGCTTTACAGCTTGAGGAAAAGGAGGCACAGGAAAAGAAAGAAAGGGAGGAACGGGAACGAAATTTGCAAACGACCGGTCAATTTCCTATTCGGCGACCACTTTATCCTGTCCTTACTAATGAAATTGATGATTTTTCATTACTAGATCGATCACCGCCTCCGTACGTTTCACCTACGGCTCCGACTGCAGAGTCTGACGACGAAGGTCAGGATAAGCCAGGAAAAGGGGATAAGTCCAGTGTCAGGTTATCTGCGGAGAAAGCCGCAGACTTGCGTAGTTGGGCCCGTAAAGTGAATACAAATTTTGTTACTGTGACTGATGTTGTTGCCGAGAGGGGTAAATGGACAGAGCGAGAATTGATGTATTTTTTGGCTACTTTGGCTGATGAAGTTGTTACTACATTTCGTAAATTTTCGGACACGTTAGAACCTAAGGCTGTGTCGGTTCATCGTGAGAATTTGGATAAAGGTTTATTTGTTCTTGTAGATGTCGATACATTTTACAAGCAACTGATCCAGCTGTGGGATGAGACGTCCAGATTGCGGGACGAGCGGAAAAAGAATAAGGAGTCCGGGCCGGGGTCCGCTGAACAGTCTAAGGAGTGTTCTCTCCGGGGTTCAGATAAGAATTCTAACGTGCATGTTATGCCTATGCGTGAAGCCGCACCTCTGTATGTGCCCCCTAAGGGGGAGGGTACAGATGAGGATAAAATGTCGAAGGATGCGAAGGGGTATTTTATATATAATTGGGTGTATACGCCTTGGAATAGAGCAGATGTCATGGCGCTTAAAAATTCTTTGCCTGATCTTCGGAAAAATCCAGCAGCATTTTATGAAGGGGTGGAAGGGGCTATTTCGTCCTGTGTCATGACTCTTGTTGATATAGATCTGTTTTTTGGGTTAATTCTTCCGCCTGATATGTGGAGATTGATTCGTAAAAATAATGATGAAACACTGCTCGGGGGAACGTGGAAAGAAATAAACCAGGCCGATTTAGACAGGGAGCCTGCATGTAAGCCATGTGACTTGATTCTAGACCTTCCAGCGGCTATCTTAACTAAACTGAAAACGCTTGTTCCTTCTAAAAAGATTGATTGGACCATGTTAGCTTCGTGCAAACAAAAGTCAGATGAAACGGTATCAGATTTCTTTACACGCTTCGAAGAGGCATTTCATGATTACAGTGGTCAATCGTTAACAGACGATACGGGTAGGCATTTGTTTGTAGATAAGTACGTGGCTAATCTCCTACCGGAGATTGCAAAAAGATTAAAGTCGAGTGAAAGTTCCTGGGCCACGGCGACCCCTGCATCTTTGTTAACTATGGCTCAGTATTATGAGCGGCAGGAATTGGAGGCTAAAGAAAGTATTGATAAGAAAGCGAAGGAATTGAAAACGAAGGTGATGTTGGCACAGGTTCGTGGAACGCAATCTAGAGGGAATGATAGAGGCAGACGAGGAGGGGGTAATGCGTCGTACGGGCGTACGGATATAGCGGAGGATCAATGTGCCTATTGTAAGGAATTTGGGCATTGGGCTGATGATTGTCCGGTACTTCGTGAGCAGCGTAGTCAGCGTGGTCGTGGAGGTGGACGGTCGAGGGGAAGTCACTCGGGGGCGAGAGGCAGCGGAGGTGATCGTAGCAGGTTTGAGGAGAGGGGCCGTGGCCAGGATGAGCGTAATACCTTTGATAGACGGAACCAGTACCAGATATCGGAGGGCGAGAATGTGGAGCATCAGGATTATGTACATGCATAGGATTGCGTAGGATGGGGTACGGAATCAGTTGAAGTGCCAGTAGATCAGAGTGGTCCATATGTATCAGCGGGCATCCTGGGTTCTACTGATCAGTTTCTAGTCGACACAGGAGCTACTCGTAGCGCTTTGTCTAAAAACTTGGTTCCGAGGGCTCCCCTGTCTGGCAATATGATTACATGTATTGGGTTTGATGGCACACCCACTCCCAGCCCATTATCGAAGCCTCTTGCACTTTGTCTCGATACATTTTTCAGTTTTGGCCAATTTTTGTTGTCACCTTATACCCCAGATAATATTCTGGGCATTGATTTGCTCAAATATTTTCGAGCGACGATACGTTGCGCTCCGGGGGAGTGCGAGTTATTTTGAATGATAACTATCCAGATTCAGACAGATTTTTTACTATACAAGACTGTGAAGCATTTGCCTCTCTCCCTCATACGTTGTGGGCGACCTCAGATACGGATGTGGGACAGATGCTTATTCCTCCTATTCGCATTACTGTAAAGGAGGGAGTGCTTTTGCCACGTGTACCACAGTATAAGATCTCCAGGGAAGGTGAAATTGCTTTGACACACATTGTCCAAGATTTAATCATTGCAGGGGTAGTGGAGGAAGTCCCCTATAATGTTTGCAATAGCCCTATTCTTCCAATCCTTAAGAAAGATACTGACGACAAGGTCTATCGATTTATTATTGATTTGAGAGAAATTAACAAAATTGTCATCCCCCAATACCCGGTGGTGTCTGATATCACGACATTGCTTACATTGGTCCCCCCAACGGCGACGACCTTTAGCGTCATCGATCTGAAAAATGCGTTCTTTTCCATTCCCATCCATCCCGATAGCAGATACTTATTTGGTTTTACGTTAAATAATAAATCGTATAGATTTTGTCGTGTTCCTCAAGGTTACACTGAGAGTCCGAGTATCTACAGCCAGGCTTTAAAGAGACAGCTTGATTCCTTTCAATTGCAATCTGGAGTTGCCCTTATCCAGTATGTCGATGACCTTTTGTTGGCTGCTGACACTTACGCACAATGTGAGGAGAGTACGCTTGCTTTACTTTCCTTTCTGGCTCAGAACAATCACAAAGTTTCGAAGAAAAAGCTCCAATACTGTAGACCCAAGGTGACCTACCTCGGTCATCTTTTGTCTAAGGAGGGGCGTGCATTAACATCAGATCGAATTCAGGCGATTTTAGATACACCAGTCCCCCGCACACAGAGAGATGTACATGCTTTTATAGGATTAACGTCCTTCTGTAGACAGTGGATCATGGGGTTTTCGCATATTATCAAACCTTTGTTAGCGTTGCTGTCCAAAACTACACCAATGCCCCTTGAATGGACAGATGAATGTCAAAATGCTTTCGAACAATTGAGACAGGCCCTTTGCTCTGCACCCGTGTTAGGTACACCAGACTATTCAAAGATTTTCACATTGTACGTACACGAGAAAGATGGGTGCGCGTTATCAGTGCTAGTGCAAGCACACGGGGATAAGCAGAGGCCATGCGCATATTTTTCAGCCATTCTTGACCCTGTAGCACGAGGATTACCTGGGTGTTTTCGAGCAGTTGCAGCAACAGCAGTAGCTATACGGCAGAGCGAGGGGATAGTATTATCGCACAAACTGTTGGTGCTAGTTCCCCATGCAGTAGATGCCCTGTTAAATCAAACAAAGACTCAATATCTTACCAGTGCACGTTTAACAGGATATGAGCTTACACTTTTGGCGCCACACATCACACTGAAAAGATGTGCTACCCTGAACCCTGCCACTTTATTGCCCTATCCGGTTGAGGAGGGTCAGGAAGAAAAACATCATGATTGTGTTTTCCTGACCGAGGAACAGACAAAGGGTCGTGTTGACTTACAGGATATGCCACTTCCAGATGTGGATGGGGAGCTGTGGGTTGATGGATCGTGTTTGAGGCTGCCAGATGGCACGACTTCCGCAGCATATGCGATCACAACACTTAAGACAGTGGTAGAAACAGCACGAATACCACAAAAATCAGCTCAGGCAGCAGAGCTGATAGCTTTGATGAGAGCCTGCGAATTGAGTGCTGGCCTATGTGTGAACATATACACAGACAGCCGGTATGCCTTCGGAGTAGCACATGACTTCGGGCTACTCTGGAGAGAACGTGGGTTTTTAACTTCTCATGGAGTACACATTATGCACGGAGAACTGGTGCGTGATCTCCTAAATGTGTTGCTTTGTCCAAAGAAAGTAGCGATCATTAAATGCAGTGCCCATAAAAAGATCACTGATAAAGTGGGTCAAGGAAATGCTTTTGCAGACAGCATAGCGAGACAAACAGCTATGTCCCGAACTGACTCCCCCATGTACGTAACAAAATCACAAGCGGAGCGATGGTACGATGCTAGAGCGGAGATATTAGATATCCAAAAATCAGCGACTGAAGCAGAACTTGCGGCATGGGCAGCAGATGGGGTGCTAGATGATGAGGGTTGTTGGAGAAGCAAAGACATGGAGAAATGGAAATTGCCTGCAGCTTACTTGCAAGCGATGGTTCAGATGACTCACGGATTAGCACATGTGGGAGCTCTTGCGATCACTCGATTGTTATCACGAGTTTGGGAGCATCCCGAGATTGCCAATACAGCCAAGAGAGTAGTGCAGACCTGTCTGATATGTTTACAACACAATCCTGCGAAAGGGACCCATACTCCGAAAGGAGGGTTCGTTCCACCTTCTGCACCATTTGAGGTACTCCAAATGGATTACATCCAGCTTGAGCGCTGCAATAACCTTAAGTATATCCTAGTGGTGGTATGCGCTTTTAGCAAATGGGTTGAGGCCTTCCCCACGAAAGACAATACAGCTTTAACAACAGCCAAGGTGTTGCTCAAGGAGTACTTCCCTCGCTTTGGAGTTTGCAAATTTTTGTGGAGTGATAATGGGCCTCATTTTGTTGGGAAAATTGTGGAGTATGTGCTGAAGGGGTTAGGGATCCAGCAGAAGTTCCATGCTGTGTTCCACCCTCAGTCAGCAGGTCTTGTTGAGCGGTACAATGCTACGTTGAAGCTGAAACTGGCTAAGATTGTGGCGTCCACGTCATTGAAGTGGCCGGATGCCTTGCCGCTAGCATTGCTCTCTCTTAGATCAGTGCCCCACTCTCGAACAGGCCTCACACTGTATGAAGTGGTGTTTGGAAGGCCTATGAATATATGGGGAGTGCCTAAGCCGCGATTGATACATGATGTGCCTTGTATAATGATGAATGATTATTTGGCACGATTAACAAATGATTTGCTTTCTATTCATCAACAGGTTCGAGAAGCGCTCCCTGACAATTCTACTGGAGAGGCTCATAATCTCCGTCCTGGGGATTTTGTGATGGTCAGATCGTTTGAGAGGGCGAACAGCTTGGAACCGAGGTGGCGTGGCCCGAGCAGGTCCTCCTGGCTACTCGAACAGCTGTACGAGTGACCAACAGAAAGCGGTGGGTACACTCAACTCACTGCCGGCGTGTCTCTCCGGACCTGGTGAATCCTGCTGTGCTGACTGACTACAAGGAGATTCTGGATAAAGAAAAGAGCCCAGCTGTGACATCGGCCGAAGTCGAGGGAGCCTTCCCGGACCACACTGTTTCTGGACGACAGCGGAACGATCTGCGGCCACAATAAGGAGAAGATTTTTTTGGGTTTTCGAGACTGGTTGGTTACCGCTCTGGGGTTTGTGAAACGGAAGCCGGGAATCTCAAGGGGGGGGGATCAGCTCTGCCAAGAGTAGCGACACCCGTCTTGACCCCGGAGAAGAAAACCACGGCTACCTCGGAGCTCAGCACCGTATTTTTTTTTTTTTTAGGTGTACATTTGAGACATTGTGAACATTTTGAACTATGGCGTCTTCTGCATCACGAGACAAAAGAATACTTGGTGCCATCCTGTTTGTCTTGACAATTGTGGTGATAGCAGTAATAGCCTGGGTAGTGGAACTTGTGGTGCCTGTACGTGAACATTTGCTGCCGACTACCCCGGCTCCATCTGAACATTTTCACTTCACTTTGCCTTACCATGAAGAACGGCACCGACAGACTTACTTGAACAATAGCTTCATTCAGATTTTGCATCATACTCACAATATGACGAACACTTCAAACTCTTGGGTGTGTGGGATGTTGCCTGGGCATCAGAAGAAAGGGGGCACTCCACTCATTCCACTCCCATTTTCGCATAATGGTTCCTGTAACGCCTGGTACACTCTTCTTTTCACCTTGCGATGGCCAACGAAAGGGGGGGTGCTCTTCCGTTTGAACAAAGTCTGTTACCATGATCGAGATGGGTATCCACGAGCTGAGGGTACTCGATTTGAATGGGAAGAGTACCGCCCCGACAATGTGTCTGCACCACGTGTTTACAGCAATCAAAGGAACATTAATATGTCCAGTACACATGTTATTAATGTCATTACTACTAAGGCAGACCTTTGCATTCGTAATAAAGGCACGATCCCGGTGGGGAAAAGTGAATGTAACACTACACTTACATTTGACAGTCCAAACGGTATATCATTTGTGGCATCCCGAAATACGTACTTTATTTGTGGCAATAAAGGTTACCATCAGCTCCCTTTAGGATGGTTAGGCACATGTTATGTATCGTTTGTGTTGCCCCCTGTATTCATCGCCCCACCAATGTACCATAATGACTACATCCTTTACCATGACTTTGTACTAAATCGTGTCAAGCGTGCCGTGATCTTAGATGACATCGATCAGACTGATACTGCCTTACAGCAATATGTGGACTTTAATTTGGGATTGTTTTCCTTTGTGGGGGCTGCATTGAATAGCCGGAAAATTCGACGGCTGACCCGTGTTGTTGAGGCTGTAGCCAATGATACTGCTATTGCATTGGGGAACATAACAGAAGAACTCCAAATTTCTAGGATTGTTACGCTCCAGAACCGTATGGTTCTAGATGTGGTTCTAGCTGACCGTGGGGGGCATGTAGAATCATCGGAAGTAGCTGCTGTGTGTATGTACCAGATAATTCGCCCTCTGTTTATGATGCCATTTCAAAATTGCACAAAATAGCAGCTGAAATACACCCGGACAATGGAACTTGGACTCTTTCAGGGTGGTTCTGGTCTATGCTTACCACTTGGGGTTGGAAACTGCTGACGATTTTATGTATCATTGTTGGGATACTGTTCTCTGTATGTTTATGTATACAATGTGGCCCAGCCTTATGTTCCATGTGTTTATCGGCTTGTATACCATCAAGACCATCCCGATTACGTCCACTATGAGGTAGCTTCAGCTAAACGCTAAAAGGGTCGTCTGTCGTAATTTGACAATGGCCGAGTTAGCGCTTAGCTGTGCTACACGTTTTTTCCCCTTAACTTGACTATACCCGAAAACGCCATTTTGTGTATTACGGCGGCCATTTTAGAGAATGAGCGGCCTCGTGGTCAGCATGCCCTTTAGTCCGTTGTTCGTGCCACTGACCACTCAATTTTGCCCAGCAACAGGCTATTTTTAGCAACGGTCAAGCCTGTACATGCGCAGTTCCAACTGACCAGTCACCCCTCAGGAATGTGCCGCCAAACTGACCATTGGGGTTGTAACCCCTCCCATGAGTTGGCTGTGTTCCAAAAATGACCATATATGTACATAATCTCTGTAACCTTGTGCCGCCTATCTTTTTATTGCTTATAAACTGTATAAAAGAGGGACTCACACCAACGTTCGGTGTGATACTTCTTGCATTGCCGAAGGGTGCTGTAGGAATGTACCACCACCCCATGGGGTCTTAATAAACTTGTTCTTTGTACTTTTCAGTTTCCGTGCCAACAGTTCTTTCAGTGTAAGTGGGTTATCTACGGAGCATGTAGGCCTTGAGAACCCGATACCACAATGCAGTAATTCTTAATTATAAAATCCAGTCATAAAATCAGTTATAGAAACATTTGAGCATCAAGTTCATTATACTATTTACATATTATGTACATCCTACATTACAATATTTTAGTTTTTGGTGTTCTAACTTAATTCTCAGTTGCATTAAAAACTTTACAAAAGCTGAAGTTAAAATTATATCGTCAGTTTGGAGGCATCTTATCAGAGCTTGTCTGCAACTCCTTATTCCACGTACAATAAAATGTCTCTTAAGAATGGAT
Source organism: Lissotriton vulgaris (assembly GCF_964263255.1). Taxonomy (NCBI): domain Eukaryota; kingdom Metazoa; phylum Chordata; class Amphibia; order Caudata; family Salamandridae; genus Lissotriton; species Lissotriton vulgaris. The sequence continues at coordinate 1,286,207,103 of NC_141687.1, read as the reverse complement.
ATTCTTTCTACTTTCAGTTCTGGACAAACACACAGGAGGTGGATAATGTTCTCTTCACCAAGTTTACATAAATTACAAGTCGTTGGTCCCTCTGTACTCAACCATGGCATTAGATGACATTTGCCCGGAAATATTTCGAAGCAAGCTTTTATAAATATTTGCTTACTTTTACCTTGGTATAGCCATTCATTAGAGGTTACGCATGTTTTCTTTTTGAGAAGGTATCTTTATCCAGTAGTAGTGATAAGTGCTTTGTTGTACTATTAATAACTTTTTAAAAGAGTTTGAGGTAATTGGCATTTCCCAGACCGAGTTTACAGGATATTCTTCTAATGATGTAGATAGATATTTCCACGCCTGGGCTTTCCAGTTTAAGTTTATTTCCTGCCACAATAATTTGGACAATTGATTTACAGTATCCGTTTTTATCCTTTTCCACACCTTGATAAATTGGCCTTTTTGTGCAAGCGCCTGATTAGTAATACCAAATTCCATTCTTATCTGCGTGGGTGATGAATTATGTGGAATTAAGAAGAGGGCTTTATACATTTTCGTGACTGCATTGTTGATTATGACTGAATCTTTTCCACACAATTCTTCACTTCCATATGTCAGAGTTGGCAAGAGTTTTGCTGATATTACTTTTAACAACGGTCCATAACTCTGCCCTCCTATGGATTTCTGTATAATTCTCAATGCCGCTAGCAATATCTTTGATCTCCATTGTATATCAATCTTGTGTGTTGGAAATGATCCTTACTCATCAAATAGTACTCCTAAGTATCTATATGTACTCACTTGTTCTAGTTGTGAGTTATCCAAAGACCATTTATACTTATATTTTGACCTTGAGTATTTGTTAACCTCCATAATTTTTTTCTTTGTTTCGTTGATCACCATTTTCTTTTCTTTAGAGTAGGTAGATATCCTATTTAGCAGGCGTTGTAGTCCAACCTTTGTTTGACTAAGTAGGACAGAGGAGTCATGACCGGAAGAGTCTCACTCAGTGTAATGCCAACCAACTCCCCAAAAAACGTATTGATCAGTCACAGAGGATGTGTAGCAAATCACAGAGGTCATGGGGCAGGACTAGCAATTTGCGGGAGGTAACAGGCCTGCTGCTCGTAACTTTACGGTAGTCCACTGCCTGTCATGCAGTGATTTAAAATGGCAAGACTTTTATCGTGTCTCTTGTGCCCCGCGATTAAGTGCCTTTAGGAAGTTCAGCCCAATCCTCCTGTTTATATTCCATCTGGTTTGAGTAGTGCGCTATACAAGTATCAATTTACAGTGCAGAGGCTATTGAGGATGGGCAGGGAAAAATATGGCGGCTAAAGAGGCTATAGAAGCTGGTCATCACCATGCGAAAGTGTCCCCACGTCCTAAGATAGGAGACCAAATGAGAGGATTGGGGGGCCCAGGGTCACTTACACAGGCGGCGATTGAGGCAATGCCGTAGCTGCAGGTATCACCAGGACTTGAGGGGAGTGGGGGTGTGTGTGAAAGGCGGAACTCCTCTTGGAGTGTCACAGAGAATTTGAGCACACCCTGGTCGAGGATCTGATGGAGACTGATGATGTCCACTGAGCGCTACGTCTTCCAGTTCAAAATCTCACCACCTATGCGTAGGCTAGAGTTGCCCTACAGTGGCGCGTGGTCATGAAGAATGGGTTCCACCCCAAAGGGATGGTGGGTCCGTCACCATGATTTTACTGTGGCTTGCAACATCGGGTTGGCGGAAACCGACACGCGCGAGCCACCCTTGTAGAGTGGGTGCAATCCCTGCAGACTATTCAGCAATACACGCTCTGCTAACTCCCACTGCGGCGGGTCCAGAGTCCCGGGGAGCATGTAAGAAAGCTCTGATAAGTGAAGGGCTAAGGAGTAGTACTCAACCAAAGGAAAAGCCAGCCCCCCACATGAGCGGTAGGACAGGAGTTTGGCACTAGCTAAGCTGGGGTAGGAGACCCCCCCAGACGAAAGACCATATACTCCAGTCTACAGAGTGCAGTAAGAGGGGCCAATAATGGCAGCATATCGAGGATGTAAGTATAGTTTGGCAGCATCACCATTCTCACCGCTTGCCGCCTCCCCCAAAACATGAGTCCGAAGTGGGGCCACTTCTTAAAATCTAGCTACATACATGCCACCAAGGAATTGAGGATAAGCCACGGTAGCCCTCAGGGAAAATGCTTTAAGTACAAGGACCAGTTGTATCACCAGACCCAAGGAACAACTATGAGCAGTACATTTGCGCTCAGTCTGGCCTGTTTGTTTGTCTTGGGATGATTTTGAAAAAGAGAACATTCTCTGCAGTAATAACCCCTTTTCCAGACGTATCCTACTGTGGCGTCGGTATATCGACGATATACTGATTTTCTGGCTGGGGAATGAGGACTCCTGTACTACTTTTTGTGAATGGATTAATACCTTGAACCCATTCCTGAAGTTACCAAGAATGTCTCAGCTGAGGCCCTCCCTTTTCGCAAACTTCTGATTTCCCTTAGAGAAGGTCAGCTGCACACTTTGAGAAGTTGGCCTGGTATGTGATTTTCACTATTCTAATGAGCACCTTGCACCAGTCCAAACAACCCTTATGGTGATTGGTTGTAAGTCAACCTTATAGACCACCTATTGGTAGCATGGACAAAAGCAGTCTTAGGCTAAACTCAAGAGGGCATGTGAAGCCAGCTGTTTTACCATATGCAATCCTTTTAATACCAAATGAAAGGACACCACACAAGTTATATATTATAAAATATATGTATTTATTACTAGAATCATCCTCTGTACTCTTTATGAGGGCAGAAGCACAAGTGTTAAACAAAGAACTTCATATAACATTACAAAAGTTGCACAAATTTGGATAGGCCCTGGTGGCCACTCAAACTATATACTAAAATAGTGGTATAAGAACCACGTCACGAACAATGGTAAGGCCTAGGGCCTTGAGAATCGCTGGGGCTACACTGGACTAACAGAAGTTAGGATTGGGGAGGCCCACAGGATGCAGGTGCAGTGTCTATAGGCACACGCGTGCACCAATAGAAGTCAATGGTGCCTAAAAGTTAGAAAGTTGCAGATTTGGAAGTCTTCCGACTGGACTAGAACTTAACCACTTAAAACTAGGACACTAGGGATGTAAATCTCTACATGAGCACCGTAGTACCCTCGTTACCTCACCCACAGGAAGCGGGTGCATAGGTGTCAAAGTGCGTCGGGTTTAGTCGTGGAGTTCTATGGAGCCTTGGTAAAAAGATGCTGCATGCGACCAGGAGTAAAGAGTCCGGTTGGATCCTAGGGTGGATCGAAGATGTAGAGTACCTGAAAGCAGAGGGGACAGAGTCTGGGTCACTAGCCAGTGACCAGGAAGGAACCAGGCGATGTCGGGTTGCGATCAGGTGATGTTGTGAAGTTTGTCTCCGCTGCCACGTGGACCAGGAAGTATCGATGATGACCAGGAGGTGGACACGGACTGTCCCACGAAGGCTCTCGCTGTCGGCGGTGTTGGTTCTCGAATCAGAGTCAACAGGCCGTGGCAAATGCAACCCATGCAGGAATCGGAGATGGCTTCTGGATCAGACCAGCAAGGTCTGATGGGCTGCTCCTTTTCAGGGGAGCAAGGGCCAGTCTGGAGCAACCAGACCAGCAGTGAAAATGTGTATGTTCGTTGTCACAGAGGCCACTAGCCAACGGGCAAGTGACCAGACAGACGCGTCAAGCAGGAAAATGCAAAAGGGCCCCACGCAGCACTCGGTGAGTGTGGAGAGGTGATCTTCGGTGCAAAAGCTGCTCGGGCTGGACGCTTCTTAATCCCCAATGCACAGCTTCGAGGGTTTCTCGGGAGCTGCACAGGAAGCACTTCATTGGCTTTCCAAGACGGCCGGTCCCACGTCTCACGTCGCCCCCACGGGTCTCAGCTTTGCTGGGGCTGTGGATCAGGCTGTTGGATGTCTGGGAGTCTGGTTCTTGTCGGTCTCTATCGTTCGAGCTCCGGCGTGAGCAACAACAAAGAAAACTTTTGAGCGCTGATGGTGCCTGCTTGTGCAGAGTGGTCACTCCTTGACCACAAGGGAGATTCTTCAGTCTTCTACGTCGAGTAGGATGTCGAAGGGTCCAGAGCTTCTTATTAAAGTTTCAGTCAGGATGATCTAAAGTCTAAGGGCACAGCTCCTACCTTTATTCCAAATCAAGGGGCTGGATAACCTGCTAGGTCCCTCCTATAAGTGGGACCCAGGAAGGGGGTGGTTACACCCCTTTCCCTTTGTCCAGTTTCATGCCAGAGCTGGGGCTGGAGTGCCCCAGCACCGGTTTGAACTGGACTATGCATGGGACACCTTGTGTGCCCCAGGCAGTGTCTAGATTCATTCAGCCCTCCCTGCCCCAATCCACTATCTCCTGTCTGGGGTGATGCTAGCACCTCCCTGTGACAGGAAACCTTTTATCCAGGCTTCCCCTGCCAGAGTTTCAGTCAGCAGCAGGAGGCCAGACTTGTGTCTGTGGCAGCAGCATCCATTTTGTGATGCTGAGTTTACTATGCCCAGCATGAGCTGAGACCTACACATGTAGTCACCCATTGTTCAAGGCCGCTTTGGTAGGTTCAGTTCTCGGGGGCGGCGGGTGGAGAATGCAAGTGACGGTTGTCTCACGAGTTTTGTATGAAATCTTGGTACTGTCTGGTTGAGTGACATAACTTAAAAACATTTCGCTTTCTGGGTCATCTCTAGGGCACACTTATCATAAGGTACTACTAGGCGTCGTGGCGCTCTTACCTGTACAGGTGAAGGTAGTGTCTACACAATAAACAGTGCGCATTGTGGGGTGGATGCTTATACATTGGGCTGGGACAATCTGAGCTTGCCACCCTTGTGGGCGCAGTAGTCAGAGCGGCTGCAGCTGATAGAGCAGAGATAGTCTGGCAGTTTGAAAGAGATGGGTGTGTGCAAACGCAGTTTACAGCTGGAAACTTGTGTGTAGGGGGGTGACATTTCAGGCTGATTACTTATCTTTTGAGGCTGATTACTTATCTTTTGGAAAATGTAGGCGAGCATGCCCACCTGTTTTGCTGGGATTCATTCCATACTCCAGTCTACGACCTCTCGTTTGCGATTATTTCAATATCCGTTCTCAGTAACAGGCGCCTCCTCCCATATGCCAGAGGAGGGTAAAAGTTGATCCATCTCATTTGAGCATTGTGTGAGCAAGAATTACGCACTGAACGGAAGTCTAGTTGGTGTTCATGTAGCTTGCGACTCATCAAAAAGTGTAATTATGCCTGCAGTTTATATTTCATCAAGGGTACCATCAATCGGAGGTTGCTTCCTGCCCCTTCCGTGACTGCTAACAGTTGGCGGCCGGTTGGTGTGATCGTTGTAAACACAATGCAGGACTGTTGTATATGATGTTGGCATAATGTTTATTATTGCACGCGTTTTTCTGTTCTTTAAAGGGAAATCTCTCATTTATGGAATTTAGCATGAGTCTCCGAAATGATCCAAGTATGACCTGCACTTTCATACTAGTGATAGAGGTTTAATGACTTATTTTGCACCTTGTAAATTCTTGAAGTTGGTAGGTGTATCGTACATACATCGGGTTTCTATAGCTTTATACTATAGCTTTGAACTCTACTTCCAATGCAGCCAGTGTACTCTCTTACCAAGCTATAGACCAGTGTTGCAGGTAGTTAACTGCAATAGCGTGGGTAGGAGTATGTCATCAGCATGGCATGTGATAGAACTGGTCTAATAATATTACAGCTGTATACACATTGAGGACAGAGTGATCTAATTAAAATGGGGATGCAAGGGACACACGCTATGATGCTGGACCAGAAGGCCCATTCCAGCCAATAGGAGCCCCGTGCCACTCTCAGATGGTGGCTTTAGAGCCTTTATGAGATAGGGCAACCTAACAACATGCAAGGCTCTGCACATTACACGATGAATAACTGCAGCAGATGTCAATCTCAAACACCAAGCTTTGATATCTGGCTAGCAGGTACCCCTGAACTCAGGGTGTCTGGGTTACAAGACATCAACTCTGCAATAATTAAAGACAGATTTAGCACTTTAGGTACGCTATTCCTTGAACATACCAGGGGTTAACTTGTTTCGCATTTAAAATGTATATTATGTGTGTGTCAGGGCATATTTAACTTGCATATAGGGCTCTAGTCGAGGGTTCAAAGGTGTAACATGGGCACCGCACATTAGGTGTTTACATTATGTAGGGGCGTGACCAGGCGGCACCCACAACAGGCCCAGCAATGGCAGGAAGCGTGTACTTCACAAGTGTGACACGAGGTCATAATTCGAAATTAAGAAGTCCCCCAAAGTAACATAATTTACCAATCGGGGATTTTGAGTGGCCTTGGGTAATCCCCTCAGCCAAGGGACTGGCATCATCGTTATATGCATATTTGCCACAGGGATTAAAAATCTTTCCCTGGCTTGTCAGCAGTAAACAACATCACTCCAGGATTGTCCATTTCAGGTTTGACATTAGTACAATATTGTTCAGCTTACGTGACAGCATTCTGAAATAGCACGCTATCCTTAACGTATATGTTGCCCTTAACTAGTCCGGGTCCAAAGCAGCTGACAGCATCACAACATCCACCAGGTAACCATTTTGGCGCAAATGTGTCGGCATGTTCCAAAGGGAAGGTATATGACAATTCAGGCTAGCTGACTACGCCACTTTTGCTGTAGTTTTAATTCAACAGCGCCATCGTTAGGTCGGAGCAAGTTTATGTATACATTGAGAAATGCATCAATTTGTAGGATTGAGCTCTGGTAGCTCACTGTCGCCACCTCCTGGGCACAGCCCCTTTCCCTGGCTCGCGATATAAAAATAAATTGTGCAATGTAGGGGCGTCAAGTACGCCATCCTGAATGAGGCAGTCCTTCATGTGCTCGAGGTCAACTTTGTTCATTTAATTTATTTATGCGTTCTTTATACAGCACGGACGTTACCCGAAGGCGGATCTCTTCACAATAAGTACAAGAAATGACAGGGGACAATGGTACAAAAGAAGACGTCAGTTACAGGTGGTAAAGTGACAATTGTGTAGCACAGTAAATAAATGAGGTAGCATAAAGTGCATGGTAGAAGGGATAAGTGATGAGTTGCAGGTGGTAAGGGATACGAAGTACAATGGAAGGTACAATACTGCAATATGTGCTAGACACCCAGGCCTAGAACAAACGTAAGGTAGGCGATGGTGGCACGGTTGCAAGGGAAATACTGTATAATTAGAGGTGAAACACTCCAATACAACAGAGACATTTGGCGGCTACGGGCATCTGCTAGTGCGGGCTCTAACCAATCTCAAATAACGATCCTGCAGTGAGTTGCCAGGACATCCACGGTCAGGTTATTCAGCATTGGAGACGTCTTTCACAAGGCCACCGCTTTGCTTGGCCACATATCACTGGTTTGCCATTACCAGCAGACACAGTAATGCAAATACTAAGAAATCTCCATAGTGGTGTGTGGAAGGGTACTATGATAGAGGTGCACCTAAAGGCTTAGTAAAGGGGAGAGATTAAATAAATGACCCAAAATGCAATGGTCACCATCAGGCTGAAGCATCCGAATAATGGGCTTAAATTAAGGGGTTACAACGACAATGGGGGGTTCAAGGTGCGGGGTGCACCTGGGGCCTCCCAACATCTTCGGGATACACCTGTGAGGGAATGATCGGGTGACGGTGGGGAGGAGAGCATTAGTGGAGAACATGCAGAGGGATGTAACCGCTATAACGAACAAATTGGGTGCCACTGAACGGATATGGTCGGAGATTGTCCCCCGTAGGGCTTGGAGGGGAGCGCGGTCAGCACTTGCCATCGAGCAAGGCAGGAAGAGGGTCAACAGGGCCACGCAAGAATTCATGAAGGAGAGGGGCCTGGGCATTAGGCACGCGCTGATACCAGAAAGGACTGTGGGTTACTACGAAAGCGATGGGGTTCACCTTGCTGGGATTGGTATGGATGTCTTTCTTCTGACTTACAGGAAGCCCCAGGAGCTGCAGGGTGCCAGTGATCTCGAGGACACTAGAGAGCAACGGAAAGTAGCTAGGTGGTGGGGGGGCTCTGTCATCGACGGGGGCCTCCTCCAGAGCTGTGGCGGAGTACAGGGCGATCTGGAAGCAGATGGACAGTAAGGGTACCTCTGCGGCAGAAGGATACAGTCAATACCTCGGCCTGGCACAGTAGGGGTGCCTGAGCCAAGAACCTGGAGCCGAGGGGGTTCCAGGAAACAGCGTCGGCGCCCCGTTAGTCCTTCGGGCGGTCGGGGGGCCTGAACCGACCGGGGGTGTGCCTCATCGCTCCGCCCTGACAGGGGGGGCGGGAGTACAACGAAATAAAGTAACGTATTGCACCGTCAAGAGCATCGACTTACCGTGCAAATTGGCTAATTAGGCATGCGGGTCAGCGAGGGGCTGCCGCATTGGATCGCCTGTAAGATGACCCACCTTATCTGCTACTTGTTATGCAAAATAAACCTGCACCAACGTTTCCCACACTTATGTCTCATGAGTCTCCTTGGTATGAAAGTGGTATGGGGCTCAAGGTGGAGCGAGCGCTGGCAGTGTGGGCACTATGTGAACTGCACAGCCGAGCGCTCCACAACACCCCGTCACGTAGCTGTGACGGCAGCAAGAGGACAAATTTGCAGGTACATACCACTTCCTACTTATAAACTCACAGCCATGCCGCGTGCCACCCGTGGCAGCAGACATATGTTTATCAAAATGACTCCTTCCAAAATGTGCAGTGAGCCAGCTGCTTGCACCAACGCTCGCCCTATCAAAGTCCCTCGCGCTTTCCCACCGCGCGTAAAACAGCTAACTGTTTCCAATTAGGGCGCTGTGATATTAGAATAAAATTCCTTGGTGCTCATTAGAGGGGAGTTTGTTCCAAGAGACCCCAACAGAATCAGCCCTCGCACCGTACGACCTCCCCATCGGGCCGAACAGTATGCGGGGGACCCCAAGCCCCATTTGCTAACGTCGTGCACGTGCACAATGAGACTCCTACAAGCGCGTGTGTTTGAAAACCAGAGCGCAAGTACCCCAGGAGCTGTCTGAGGGTCACACTGATGCACACTAGGTGGCTTCTGGTCAGCACTGAGGTGCATCGAGGGAGCAGTCTGTAAACCGCAATAGTGACATGAAGAAGGCAGTGGCAGTTTTACCATTTGGGCGGTGGGGCGTTGCCTCACTAATAATTATCGGGCAATTTATTCGAGCGGCGCGTTAATAAAAACTTTTATTAATTAACGTGCTGCTCGAATAAATTGACCGATAATTATTAAAACTGTGCTCCATAGCTCTGCGGCGTCATGTCTTCAAATCACGTGACGTGACATGGCTGGCCCATTGACTGAGTCTGTGTCTCTGCAGGTGCGCACTGCGCATGTAGTGTTTGCCCGGATGCCTTTCTTCAGCTAAGAACCCAGTGGCCTTTGAAAAGCAAGCACCGCTGAGTACGGGGTTTGCCTAATGCCACAGACCCCAGTGGTCCCAAAATGAGCGGCGTTTTTTCCATGCTCACTCCAATCCTCCAAAAAGAGAGCAGCATCAGGATTGGCTACTGTACTGCCGCAGCATGTAGTGCTGTCTAGACACTGTGTTTAGCGGTTGTCGTTGTTGCAGTCTAGTCTCGCATCGCGGGGTGGGAGCATCCAACGTGGGGCAATGGCAATGCCCAATCACTGTAATGGCTTAGTGTTAAGCCATTCAGTGATTGGACATTCTGCAGTTGCTAGGAAAATCAGGCCGGCCCACGGCCAGGCACCTTTCCTCATCCTCTCTACAGCACAAGAGCACGTGCACTGCAGTCGACTCGTGGAGATCGTTCGAGAAGATCATCAGACATGTGAGTGACTGTGTGGCTGGCATGGGATCACAGTACCTGACCCAGTACTCTTGACTTTGAGTGTCTTAATCTTGGGTGTCAGTGTGGGCAGTGTGAGCTGGGAGTCTTTGCACTTGACGTGGTTATAATCTTCTCCTGACCTGAGCTGAGCCCCCACCCTGCGAGAAAGTGATTCTGGCTGCATTACCATTACCAATACACCTCCTAGTACTCCAGTCCCCCATCATGCAGTTTTCCGTTATTTTTCAGAGTAGGCATAACTCGATCAAGTGGTTGCATTATTTGAACGAGGGATGTGCCTTTTAGCTGCAGTCAGCAAGACAGACATCGTGTTCTTAATGCCTGTGTGAAGAAACAATTAGGCCAAAGGCTTTGAATTTCAGTTGAATTGGTTGTGCGGTGGCATGGCATGCATTACACCACATGACTGGATCAATGACAGCACATCATGTAATATTTCCGCTGTTTAAATATGTTTGAGCATCACAGCTGTCTATAATCCTCATAATTATGCCCAGGACTTCTCTCTCAGTTAAAATTTTCTCTCAGTCATGTTTTATTCGGTAGATGTCCAGACATCAAAAGGCCTGAGGTGAGACGCAGTTATACAACAGTCACATTGAAATGAATCACCCTTTATTTGCCCAATGCCGTGTGCAAAACTCTTGAATATGACAGCATGACTCTGGCTGGAGGTTCCTCTCTTACCTCACAATAATAATATAATAGAGACATTTTATAAAGCGCTCAGCTACCCCATTGGGGTTTCCCCACGCTAACATGTCCGGTCTATCCAAGCCCTGCCACCACCTCAGAACAGCCAGGTCTTCAGCTGTCTTCGAAAAAACGTCAGTGAAGGACAGTTTCTAAGCATTTCTGGCAGGTTGTGCTATAACTTGGAGCCCTGAAATGCAAAAGACCAACCTCCCATCCGTGTGTGTTTGACTATGGGGACACCGCACAGGGAAAGTTCACTGGAACAGAAGGAACGGGAAGGTTTGTAAGCAGTAATGAACGAATTCATGTAGACATTGTTGACCAGCCTCTGATCTTGCTCTGTGTACATAGTACCAAGGCCTTAAAGTTAATTCTCTACTCCATTGTAAGCTAGTGGAGTTCCCGTAAAAGACAAGTTTCCGAGGCCCTTTTTGGAATCTATAGAGCATCCTAGTCGCCGAGTTCTCGACCACTTGCAACCTTTTGATGGAGACTTTATTCGCCCCCAGATAAAGTATGTTGCCATAGTCCAGTGTTGACATAATGATGGCCTTAACCACTGTCCTTTGAGCTGGGAAAAAAAAGCATTCAAACAAACTGTAACATATGGGCAGGCATGTACAGTGAGTGGCCTTTTCCCCCAAGCTTGAATTCACACTCAGACCTTCGAACGCTTGACACAGCGCTATGTGCTTTCAGCTGTCTGCTTCCACCCATAGTAGTTGCACTCAGCAAGATCTGTTCACTTGAGCCGTCGATACAGCTCCTGTTGCAATCCATTTTGCTCAGTTGCATCCATATATTCTCATTGACAGGCGGCTTTTCTTTTAGTTTCGTAGGTTTATCTTGCGTTTTTTAATGTCCCACCCCAGGATTTGGACTTGTACTGAGGGCCAGAGTGCTGTTGGTGCTATGTTGATGATTTTAAGGATTTTGTTTAAAATTAGTAGAACCGAGAGTGGTGTTTATAATGTTAATTTATTAACTCTATTAATGTAATAACTGCACTTTCACAATTGCTTTATTAACCTTCCTGCTTTCTTAAATTTGCTTGAAAATGCACCATTTGTCCACTCTTTTTTCAAAATTTTCTCGGGGGAAATCCCTGACAACCCTCCTTATACGTTCTTTCCCACAATATGACGAGGACACTGGGCGAGTGCAACCTACTCCCAAGCCCCTACCCCTCCTGCCGGCACACACTGACAGGCACTTGTAAGCCACGCTTTCCACTTAAATAGATCACCCCTGATCTAGCCACCGACTCCCAGGTCGTGGAGAGTGAGTGCTCCTCGATATCAATGAGTACAGCTGTTTTGGTAACAAAAAATTGACTTTGATATTTTCCTGCAGGCTCAAAAAGTGCTAATAGGCATTGTCTCTGCCATACCTGTTCTAATATGTAGCTTACCGAAGTAGAGTAAGTTACTTGTCTATGATAATTCTGTCTGCAGTTGTTGTGCCATGTGGGCATACTGCACTGAGTGGTTTTACATATTTATGTGTGCTTTGTCTCCTGCTTTGATTTTAATCCGGCATACCTATTATGCGCAGTGATATTTCAGCAGGGATTATTGTATCCAGTTTGAACCCCACGCATGTTTTGGGTTTCGACTATTCTTAGGATGGCACTTAACCTATATACATAATGGGTTGCACTAGCTGGGCACAAACTCTGTGCCTGGATGCTTTTGGCAGAGAATATTGAATGCTGGAGTCAAGTGTATTTTTCTCCTTGTATTTAAGGTCGGCTTCCTTGAATAAGGTATCAGTATACAACTTTGTGATTGCGTCTGGATCATTTTTTTATATGTACACATTGATCTAAGGCATCCCGACGCTCTGTAAATTAGGTCCCAGTCCTGACGAATTTCCGTGATCTTTTTTTACAGTAATTGGCAAGAAACATGTTGACCAGACTTGATAATTGAACTTGATTAGGATCAATATGTCCATTTATAGCCACTTCTTTTAATCATAACAAGGAGATCTTGCATGACACCCCAGTGTGCGAGGGACATTGCCCCTGAGCAATCAGATTCTCCGATCTGGTACCTCAGCATCCCCCAACTATATATTCCTTGCTTTCCTCTTCTTTTCTTGATAGGAACTGCATACCTGTTGTACTAGTGAAGTCACAGGAGAGTGTATGCTGGACGTTATGATCTCCTAGTGCCTCCTTTTGTTGTTTACTACTGATCGAGGTTGTCCGCCACTATTCGGTCCAAGCCTCTGTTTACACAGACTCACAGATACTTAAGGGGCGAGGACTTCCATTGGAAGGGGTAGGCAGACACCGCCGCACTGGTGCACTGGTGCACTGGGCAGTGCCTTACTTTTGTCCCAGTTGACCCAGTAGCCCAAGAGCGCTGCAAAGTCAGAGAAGATGCCCATGAGGGCCGGGAGGGAGTGAGGGAGATCTGAGAAGGTAAGTAATACATCATCTACGCAAAGATTGACGGTGGATGTCCCACCTGGGATGGGGATGCTAATATGTTGCGGGTATTGACTAAAAGAGGCCGCAAGGGGTTCCATGCAAGAAGGAGCAACAGGGGCGATAGTGGCCAGCCCTGCCAGGATCCCCTCTGGATTAGGAATGCGTCCAAGAAAAATCCTTCACAATTACCTTGGGCAGTAGGTGAGTCAATAAGCCAGCAGACTTTGGTTATAAATCCCTTCCCCGGGCCAAACTGTCAGAGGGCTGCAGAATGGTACCCCCACTCAATTCTGTTGTACAGCTATTCGGCATTGAGTAGGAGGGGCTCGTTCTGTAGGTCCTTGGCAGACCATAGGGCATTGGTAAGAGTTCAGAGGTCGTTCCTGGAGGAACTGCCAGTAATTAACCCCACCTGCTTATGGTGGATAAAGGACGGGATCACCTTTCGGAAACGAGCTGCAAGGACACCAGCAAGTATCTACATGTCCTCATTGAGGAGAGAAATTAGTCTATAGTTCCCACAGAGAAATGGATCTTTCCCTTGCTTAGGAAGAAATGCTATTACCGCCCAATTAGAGATGGAGCCAAGGCAGACTGATTGATCTGCCTCACGGAAGGCTTCATAGACGGATTCCACCATGTCCTCGCACACCCACTTATAGAACTTCACAGGGAAACGGTCTTCCCTTGGGGTCCTTATGGTAGGGAAGCTTGGAGATGGCCTGCGCTATCTTGCCTTGCTAATTCCCCCCTCGATCAGGTCCCTGCCAGACTTATTGAGGCTGGGGAAGAGCACACCATCAAAGAAGGTCTCTTAGTGGGCAGAGTCGCCGTCACCTCTGGGGTGTACAGATCCCGGTGGAATTCTGAGAATTCATTGACAATGTCCTGTGAGCGGGTGAGAATAGTACCAACCGCAGATTGAATGGCTGGGATGGCAAGCGCTGCCTCCAGTTGGTGCAACTGGGCCACCAGTAGCCTCCCCACCTTTTGACTTGCTCATATTGGCAAGCCTTAAGCCGCTGTAGTGCATATTCGGCCATAGAGGTGAACAGGGTGTTGAAGTCCATGCGGGACTTCTCCAAGCTACGGCGAAGAGGGGATGAAGGATTTGCAGGGCAGAGGCATGTGAGAGGCGCAATCTTGTCTTCCAGAACCCTCTGTTGGGACGCCTTATAAGCGTTGGCAACGGAGGCGTCTTGCATGAGCTGGCCGTGATAGTGATAGACAACCCCCTAATATGTTCCAAGTAAGTAGAGACGTGGGTTCAGTGCTGGGATTTTCCCTGGGGAGTACAGAGTGCGATATGTTCAAGCGCCACGGTTTATGGCCAAGGAAGGAAGACCTAAATTTAGGGATAGTAGGATCGGAGAGCAGTCAGAGAGCTTGCCCTCCAGGATCTGGGATTCCAATGAGAGGGCGACTACTGAGTGGGAAACCAGGAAGAAAGCCAGTCTGGATTGGGTACCATGTACCAGCGAGATGAAAGTAAGTTGCACCTCTGGGTGCAAAAGCTGCCAAAGATCTACAAGCCATGGTCAGAAATTACATACCCTAGAAGGGCCCGGTCTTTATTATTATCCACATCCAAATGGCCAGAGCGGCCCAGTACCGCATCCTGCGCCAGGTTCCAGTCCCCTCAAATGAGGTAGTGGGAGACCCTGATTTCCGATAGGAGAAGGTTGAGTTGGAAAAAGAAGCTGCTCTTTGAGCCCGTAGGTGCATAGACCAAGTCGATTCAAAGCAGAGACATAACTACATCAAGATCCATCCATGTTTTAAGGGTAGTGAAAGGCAGGGACCTATGTAAAATTATTGCAACACTGCACTTCCTGGAGGCCCAAAGCCAGCTGCTGGTGGCCTCGTACAACTGCTGTAGATCACCCACCCAACCCAGTCGCGATTCAATTATTCAGACTCCGGATGATAGAAGTGGGTTTCCTGCAGTAGGGCCACATTCATGTGTTTAGACTTCAGGTAGGACAGCACCTTCTTGCATTTTGTGGAGTGTATTAGGCCATCAACATTCCAGGAGACTGCTCGCAAGGGCGAGGAGAGTAGGCAGGCATTAGCGCCCATCACAGCAGGCAGAGGTGGCGGCAGAGATATGCGGGTGCACTGGGAAGGAGAAGGCGAGAGAGCAGAGTAAAATATAAGAGGAAAGAGGGGGAAAAAGAGGAAAAGAAAAGGAGGGGATGATAAAAGAAAGGGAGGGAAGTGGAGAGACCCCACGGACATGGGACAGCAGTAAGTAGCCCAAAACAAGAACTATGAAAAAGAAGAGTGGAAGAAAAAAAAGGGAAAACAATCTGGCACTGAATCAAGGGTGGAACTCTCAGAGGGAGCCGGTGACTAAGCCTGTGAGTCCAGCTATTGGGGGTCCCACAGGGAGGGGCAGGAAACATATAGCCATGGGGCTGGTTAGATGAAGGGTGGGCGACGAGGGACAGCAGACCTAGAGGTTCTCACGTGGGTGGGGCGAGGGGAGGATGCGGGAAAGGCATGAACAGCAGCAATATCTGTGACATTGAAGAGGGAGGTGTGGGGGAGAGTGGTGGCTCCAGTGAGCAGAAGGGTTCAGAGAGGAGGGTGTTCTAATGCTGACCCTTAAATCATAGACCATAAACCAGGGGGCTACACCAGGGACATAATTGTGGCATAATATAACAACAAGTCAGTGATGACCTCAACATCAACAAACAGTCCGTCAAGCCTGAATATTGCATAACACCAAGGAGCATGACAATGCAGAACAGAGCACTATGAAATAAAATAAAGATACACCTGGACAATAATAATATTAATTTGACATGGCAATTAAACGGAGCAGAAGTGAGACATGGTGTCAAGAGTATTATACTCATCCATATGCCTGGAGGATGCCATGGGTCTCATTGTGCTGCCGCTGGGGCAGGTGAGTAGCAGTAATGGCAAGAAGAAGTGTGTCTCAGCTCCCAGAATGGGAAGGTTTCAGTGGGTAGCAGGATTTGTCGGATCCTGATCCTGAGTAAGGGCTGCCACTGCTTTGAGGAACATGCCCTTGCCATCCTGAGACTGAGTCAGTCCAGTTCCCTGCCCCAGCTTTAACCCCCAACCGGAGTTCCAGCTGCCACCAGATGTGGTAGATGGAAGAATTTGCCTGAAGTGCAAGGCACAGCAGGTGAGTCCGGGGGTATAATGCTCATTCATGGTTGGTGAGTCCACCCAGAAAGGAGAGTAGGGTCTCCGGGTTGAAGAAGTCTTTGGACAGGCTATCCTTTGTAATCCACGTGCAGGCAGGTTCGAACTGTCCGAACTTGATGCCCAGTTTCCACAACCGGGGCCAGAGAGCTAGGAAGGCATTTTGTCTGTTGTTGGTCTCCAGGGAGAAGTCGGCGGATATGTGGATCTCATTCCCCTCAAAGACATACGGGCCATGCGAGTGGACAGCGGTCAGGATTTACCACACCTGATCATGGTGAAGGAAACAGGCAATGAGGGGACATCCCCTTTCCGATGTATCTAGACGAAGGGCCATCATAGTGAGCTTGCTGTATCTCCAGGGGGAGAGAAGGGTAGCCCCATGAGTGTGGGAAGAAGGTCCTTGAAAAAGCCCCTAACATCTGTGACCTCAAAACGTTCAGGCACGGGTATGCTCAGACGTGAGACCCGTGCTCTCCATGCCACTGTAATCAAGCTATCCTGGCTGATGAGGGCTGAAAGCCCGAAACCGGTCCTAGGATGCTTGTTTCCAGTCCAGGGAGGACCTGGCTTGGCAGTTCGTGCTGGACTGTTCCCATGGGGCACAGGGTCAAGACTGATTTGCATATGGCTGGGTTCAAACTGGAATGGCATGGTGAGCTAAAAAACGATGGATTTAGGCCGAGATCTCTGTACTGGGGTGAATGTATGGCATTTTGTCCATCAACTGTTGTTTTTGCATTTGTACAGAAGTCTGCGGCATGCTGAAAAGCTATAATAATGAAGTGTCAGAAGCATTTTTGTTACCTTAGATATGACTAAAAACGTATTATGTACAACTGAACGACCATATTAAAAAGTATTAAAAATAATGTCTTGAGGTTTTTTTGCCCTTTTAATGCTAGCAACTTGTATCTGTCTGTCCCAATGGTTGCTTTTTGTGTTTTGTTTGTTATGGGGGCCATAAATAACAGGAGGGTGAAGGTCAGTCTGTTAGTGAGTCAGTCAGTTAGTGAGAGTGAGTGAGAGAGTCAGTCAGTCAGTGAGAGTGAGTGAATCAGTCTGTGAGAAAGAATGGGAGAGTCTGTCAGTCAGTTAGAGTCAGTCAGTCAGTCAGTGCGAGAGATTCTGTCAGTCACTGAGAGAGAGTCAGTCAGTAAGCGAGAGAGTCAGTCAGTCAGTGGGAGTGAGAGAGTTAGTCAGTCAGTGAGAGTGAGAGAGTCAACCAGTGAGAAAGAGTCTGTCAGTCTGTGAGAGAGTCTGTCAGTCAGCGAGAGAGAGTGATCCAGACAGTGAGAGAGAGTGGGAGAGTCTGTCAGTGAGAGTGAGTCAGTCAGTGAGAGAGTGGGAGAGTCTGTCATTGAGAGTATGTCAGTGAGAGTGAGTGAGTCAGTCAGAGAGAGAGAGTCTGTCAGTCTGTGAGAGAGTCTGTCAGTCTGTGAGAGAGTCTGTCAGTCTGTGAGAGAGTCTGTCAGTCTGTTAGAGAGTCTGTCAGTCAGTGAGAGTGAGTCTGTCAGTCAGTGAGAGAGAGTGGGAGAGTCTGTCATTGAGAGTATGCCAGTGAGAGTGAGTGAGTCAGTCAATGAGAGTGAGTGAGTCAGTCAGTGAGAGTGAGTGAGTCAGTCAGTGAGAGCGAGTCTGTCAATCAGTGAGTCAGTCAGTGAGTGGGAGAGTCTGTCAGTGAGAGTCTGTCAGTCAGGGAGAATCTGGCAGTGAGAGTGAGTCAGTGAGAGTCAGTCAGTCAGTCAGTGAAAGAGAGTGGGAGAGTCAGTCAGTGAGAGAGTCTGTCAGTGAGAGTCAGTCAGTCTGTGAGAGTGAGTCAGTCAGTCAGTGAGTGGGAGAGTCAGTGAGAGAGTGAGTGAGTTTGTCAGTGAGAGTGAGTCAGTCAGTGAGTGAGAGTGAGTGGGAGAGTCAGTCAGTGAGTGAGAGAGAGTCTGTCAGTGATAGTCGCTCAGTGAGAGGGAGTGAGTGAGTCAGTCAGTGAGAGAGAGTGGGTCAGTCAGTCTGCAAGAGAGAGTGGGGGAGTCAGTAAGAGTTTGTCAGTGAGAGTGAGTCAGTCAGTGAGTGTGAGTCTGTCAGTCAGTGAGAGTGAGGGAGCCAGTCAGTGTGAGAGAATGGGAGAGTCTGTCAGTGAGAGGCTGTCAGTCAGTGAGAGTGAGTCAGTGAGAGTCAGTCAGTCAGTGACAGAGATTCTGTCAGTCAGTGAGAGTCTGTCAGTCAGTGAGAGTGAGTCAGTCAGTTAGTGCGAGAGCGTCAGTGAGAGTGAGTCAGTGCGAGTGACTCAGTGAGAGTGAGTCAGTCAATGAGAGTGAGTGAGTGAGTCAGTGAGTGAGAGTGAGTGAGTGAATGGGAGAGTCAGTCAGACAGTGAGAGAGAGTGAGAGAGACAGTGAGAGAGGGGGAGAGTCAGTGAGAGTCTGTCAGTGAGAATGAGACTGTCAGTGCGTGAGAGTGAGTCAGTGAGTGAGTGTCAGTGAGAGTGAGTCAGTGCAAGTGACTCAGTGAGAGTGAGTCAGTCAATGAGAGTGAGTCAGTGAGTGAGAGTGAGTGAGTGGGAGAGTCAGTCAGTGAGAGAGAGTGAGAGAGACAGTGAGAGAGGAGGATAGTCAGTGAGAGTCTGTCAGTGAGAGTGAGACTGTCAGTGCGTGAGAGTGAGTCAGTGAGTGAGAGTCAGTCAGTCAGTGAGAGTGGGAGAGTCAGAAGTGAGTGAGAGAGAGTGGGAGAGTCTGTCAGTGAGAGTGAGTCAGTCAGTCAGTGAGAGTGGGAGAGTCAGTCAGTGAGCGAGAGAGAGTGGGAGAGTCTGTCAGTGAGAGTTTATCAGTGAGAGTGAGTCAGTGAGAGTAAGTCAGTGAGTGAGTCAGTGAAAGTGAGTCAGTCAGTCAGTGAGAGTGAGTGAGCGGGATAGTCAGTCAGTGAGTGGGAGAGTCAGTCAGTCAGTGAGAGAGAGTGGGAGAGTCAGTGAGAGAGGGGGATAGTCAGTGAGAGAGGAGGAGAGTCAGTGAGTGAGAGTGGGAGAGTGAGTCAGTGAGAGTGAGTCAGTTAGTGAGAGTCAGTGAGTGAAAGAGAGAGGGAGAGTGACAGTGACAGTTAATCAGTGAGAGTGAGTCAGTTAGTCAGTCAGTGAGAGCGAGTGGGAGAGTCAGTTAGTTGGAGAGTGGGAGAGTCAGTCAGTGAGAGTATGTCAGTGAGCATGAGTCAGTGAGAGTGAGTGAGTCTGTCAGTGAGAGTGAGTGAGTGGGAGAGTCAGTCAGTGAGATTGGGAGTCTGTCAGTGAGAGAGTGAGAGAGTGTCAGTGAGAGGGAGTCAGTGAGAGTGAGGCAGTGAGAGTGAGTCAGTGAGAGTCAGTCAGTCAGTGAGACTGCGTGAGTCAGTCAGTCAGTGAGACTATGTGAGTCAGTCAGAGAGTGAGAGTGAGTGGGAGAAAGTGGGCGAGTCTGTAAGTGAGAGTCTTTCAGTGAGAGTCAGTCAGTGAGAGAGCATGGGAGAGTGAGTCAGTGAGAGAGGGGGAGAGTCAGTGAGAGTATGTCAGTGAGAGTGAGTCAGTGAGAGGGAGTAAGTGAGAGTGAGTCAGTCAGTGAGAGAGAGAGGCGGAGTCAGTGAGTGAGAGAGAGTGGGCGAGTCTATAAGTGAGAGTCTGTCAGTTAGAGTCAGTCAGTCAGTGAGAGAGTAGGAGAGTGAGTCAGTTAGAGAGGGGGAGAGTCAGTGAGAGTCTTTCAGTGAGAGTGAGTCAGTCACTGAGTGAGAGAGAGTGAGTCAGTCAGTGAGAGAAGGTCTGTCAGTCAGTGAGAGAGAGGCTATCAGTCAGTGAGTCAGTCAGTGAGTGAGAGAGAGTGGGAGAGTCTGTCAGTGAGAGTCAGTCAGGAAGAGTCTGGCAGTGAGAGTGAGTCAGTCAGCCAGTGAGAGAGCGGGAGAGAGTCTGTCTGTTAGTGAGTCAGTGTGAGGGAGAGTCTGTCAGTGAGAGTCTTTCAGTCAGGGAGAGCCTGCCAGTGAGAGTGAGTCAGTCAGTGAGAGTCTGTCAGTGAGACTGAGTCAGTCAGCCAGTCAGTAAGAGAGTGGGAGAGTCAGTCAGTGGGAGAGTCAGTGAGAGAGTCTGTCAGTGAGAGTGAGTCAGTGAGAGTGAGCAAGTCAGTCAGTGAGTGAGTAGGAGGGTCAGTCAGTGGGTGAGAGTGAGTTGGGGAGAGTGGGAGATTCTGTCAATGATAGTCTGTCTTTGAGAGTCTGTTTTTGAGAGTGAGTGATTCAGTCAGTCAGTGAGAGAGAGTGGGTCAATCAGTCCGTGAGAGAGAGTGGGGGAGTCAGTGAGAGTCTGTCAGCGAGAGTGTGTAAGTCTGTGAGTCTGTCAGTCAGTGAGAGGGAGTCAGTCAGTCAGTAAGAGAGAATGGGAGTGTCTGTCAGTGAGAGTCTATCAATCAGTGAGAGTGAGTCAGTCAGTCAGTGAGAGTCAGTCAGTCAGTGAGAGATATTCTGTCACTCAGTGAGAGAGAGTCTGTCTGTCTGTGAGAGTGAGTCAGTCAGTCAGTCAGTGGGAGAGTCAATGAGAGAGTCTGTCAGTGAAAGTGAGTCAGTCAGTGAGAGTCTGTCAGTAAGAGGGAGTCAATCAGTCAGTGAGAGTGAGAGAGTCAGTCAGTCAGAGAAAGAGTGGGAGAGTAAGTGAGAGTGAGGGAGTTAGGCAGTGAGTGAGAGTGAGTGAGTGGGATAGTCAGTCAGTCAGTGAGAGAGAGTGGGAGAGTCAGTGAGAGAGGGGAAAGTCAGTGAGAGTCTGTCAGTGAGAGTCATTCAGTGGGTGAGAGTGAGTCAGTCAGTGAGAGAGAGTGGGGAAGTCAGTCAATCAGTCCATGAGAGAGAGTGAGGGTGTCAGTGAGAGTCTGTCAGTGAGAGTGTGTCAGTAAGAGTGAGTCAGTCAGTGACAGTGAGTGTGAGTCTGTCAGTCAGTGAGAGTGAGTGAATCAGTCTGTGAGAAAGAATGGGAGAGTCTGTCAGTCAGTTAGAGTCAGTCAGTCAGTCAGTGCGAGAGATTCTGTCAGTCACTGAGAGAGAGTCTGTCAGTCAGTGAGAGTCAGGCAGTCAGTCAGTCAGTGGGAGAGTCAATGAGAGAGTCTGTCAGTGAGAGTGAGTCAGTCAGTCAGTGAGAGTGAGTCAGTCAGTCAGTCAATGAGTCAGTCAGTGAAAGAGTCAGTCAGTCGGTGAGAGAGAGTGGGAGAGTCAGTCAGTGAGAGAGGGAGAGAGTCAGTGAGAGTCTGTCAGTAAAAGTGAGTCAGTGAGAGTCAGTCAGTCAGTCAGTGAGAGTGAGTCAGTGACTGAGAGAGAGTGGGAGAGTCTGTCAGTGAGAGTCTATCAGTGAGAGTGAGTCAGTCAGTCGGTGAGAGAGAGAGAGTGGGTCAATCAGTCCATGAGAGAGAGTGAGGGAGTCAGTGAGAGTCTGTCAGTGTGAGTCAGTCAGTGAAAGTGAGTGTGAGTCTGTCAGTCAGTGAGAATGAGTCAGTCTGTGAGAGAAAATGGGAGAGTCTGTCAGTCAGTGCGAGAGATTCTGTCAGTCACTGAGAGAGAGAGTCTGTCAGTCAGTCAGTCAGTGGGAGAGTCAATATGAGAGTCTGTCAGTGAGAGTGAGTCAGTCAGTCAATGGGAGTGAGTCAGTCACTTAGTGAGAGAATGGGAGAGTGAGTCAGTGAGAGTGAGTCAGTGAGAGTCAGTCAGTGAGAGTCAGTCAGGGAGAATCAGTCAGTCAGTGAAAGAGTCAGTCAGTCAGTGAGAGAGAGTGGGAGAGTCAGTCAGTCAGTGACAGAGTGGGAGAGTCAGTGAGAGTCTGTCAGTAAAAGTGAGTCAGTGAGAGTTAGTCAGTTAGTGAGTGAGAGTGAGTCAGTGAGTGAGAGTCAGTCAGTGAATGAGAGAGAGTGGGAGAGTCTGTCATTGAGAGTCTATCAGTGAGAGTGAGTCAGTCAGTCAGTGAGAGAGAGTGGGAGAGTTTGTTAGTGAGTGAGTCAGTCAGTCTGTCAGTGAGAGATAGTGAGTGAGTGGGAGAGTCAGTCAGTGAGAGAGTGGGAGAGTCTGTCGGTGAGAGTGAGTCAGTCAGTAAGAGAGTGGGAGAGTCAGTCAGTGAGAGAATGAGAGAGTGTCAGTGAGAGTGAGTCAGTGAGAGTGAGTCAGTGAGAGTGAGTCAGTGAGAGTCTGTCAGTGAGAGTGAGTCAGTGAGAGTAAGTGAATCCGTCTGTGAGAGAGAATGGGAGAGTCTGTCAGTCCGTCAGAGTTAGTCAGTCAGTGCGATAGATTCTGTCAGTCACTGAGAGAGTCTCAGTCAGTAAGAGTCAGTCAGTGAGAAAGTCTGTCGGTGAGATTGAGTCAGTGAGAGTGAGGCAGTCAGTGAGTGAGTGGGAGAGTGAGTCAGTGAGTGAGAGTGAGTGGGAGAGTCAGTCAGTGAGAGAGAGTGGGAGAGTCTGTCAGTGAGATTGAGTCAGTGAGAGTGAGTGAGTCAGTGAGTGAATGGGAGAGTCAGTCAGTGAGTGAGAGTGAGTGGGAAAGTCAGTCAGTGAGAGAGAGTGGGAGAGCTTGTCTGTGATTGTCAGTCAGTGAGAGTGAGTCAGTCAGTCAGTGAGAGTGAGTCAGTCAGTCAGTGAGAGAGATAGATTCTGTCAGTCAGTGAGAGAGAGTCTGTCAGTATGTGAGAGTGAGTGATTCAGTCAGTCAGTGGGAGAGTCAATGAGAGAGTCTGTCAGTGAGAGTGAGTCGGTGAGAATCTGTCAGTAAGAGTGAGTCAGTCAGTCAGTGAGAGAGTGGGAGAGTCAGTCAGTGAGAGAGTGCCAGTGAGAGTGAGTCAGTGAGAGTGAGTGAGTCAGGCAGTGAGTGAGTGGGTGAGTCAGTCAGTCAGTGAGAGAGAGTGGGAGAGTCAGTCAGTGAGAGAGGGGGAGAGTCATTGAGAGGGGGAAAGTCAGTGAGAGTCTGTCAGTGAGAGTGAGTCAGTTAGTGAGTGAGAGTCAGTCAGTCAGTGAGAGAGAGTGTGAGAGTCAGTCAGTGAGAGAGGGGGAGAGTCATTGAGAGAGGGGGAAAGTCAGTGAGAGTCTGTCAGTGAGAGTGAGTCATTCAGTGAGTGAGAGTCAGTCAGTCAGTGAGTGAGAGAGAGTGGGAGAGTCAGTCAGTGAGTAGAGAGAGTGGGGGAGTCTGTCAGTGATAGTCTGTCAGTGAGAGTGAGTGAGTCAGTCAGTCAGTCAGTGAGAGAGAGTGGGTCAATCAGTCCGTGAGAGAGAGTGAGGGAGTCAGTGAGAGTCTGTCAGTGAGAGGGTGTCGGTAAGAGTGAGTCAGTCAGTGAGAGTGAGTGTGAGTGTGAGTCTCTCAGTCAGTGAGAGTGAGTGAATCAGTCTGTGAGAGAGAATGGGAGAGTCTATCAGAGAGTCCTTGGCCCCCATCACCCCGCATCCCCCCTGTCCTGAGGAAGACCCCCTTTTAAGGTTTCACCGTCACCTAGAACTTCATTGGGGTCGAAACGTCGACAACCTTCGAACTTGCCAGTGCACATCTCAGTTTGAACCTGTTCGCGATGGCTTTTAATACATGGCACTTTAGAAATTGTTAAACATTAGAGGCCCGATGTAGGTAGGGCGTTACCGATCGGTAACGGCCGAAAATACCGATTTTTGGCCCTTACCGATCGGTAAACAGCCATCGAGATGTAGGGAACCAAAAACAGAAAGAATCGGATAGAAAACCGAATCGGAAAGAGTACCGAATGGGAAATAATCCGATACGTACATACCGAAAATCGGATATGTAACGAATCGGAAAAACACCGAATCGGATGCAAATACCGATTCGGTCCAATTACCGATTCGGTACAAATACCGAATCGGACATGATCCGATTCGGAAAACATGCCGATTCGTATGAATCTCCGATCGGGAAATTCCCCGATTCCGACAGTTGGGGAGATGTAGGGAGGCACAGAAACACCGAAATCGGCTCAAAATCGGTAGAATTCACTCGGTATTTACCATGGATTGCAATCAGGTGGTAACCAACTCCAACCCATATAAACAGTCCCAAAATGCATTGCAACTTGCAGGATGGCAGCTTTCTATGTCATTGCGAGGCGGCTACGGCTACAGCAGGAAGGACAGAGGGAATGGCTAAGAAATGAACAGGTCTACAGACAGAGGGTAACCCTGTTCATGCTCACTGAGGCTGAGATCCTACAGAGATACAGGCTGGACTCTGACACCATACTTGAGCTCATCAGGGACCTTAAGCCATTCTTGGACCACCACACCCCAAGGGCACACGCCATCCCTGCGCACGTCCAGGTGCTATGCAGCCTACACCTGCTTGCGTCTGGCAGCTATCAAAGTGGAGTAGCAGCAGCAGGAGGGGTGAGCCAGAGCAGCCTGTCAAGGTTCTTCCACATATTCCTTGACGCCATGATAGACAGGATGGACCAATACATCTCTTTCCCTGCAACCCACGCAGAACTGCTACAAACTAAAGCTGACTTCTACCAGATGGCACAATTTCCCCAAATCATCGGTTGCATAGATGGCACACACATTCCGATTTGCCCACCAGCGGACACCGAATACATATACCGCAATCGGAAATCTACACACACCATCAACGTGCAGGTGATCTGCAATGCCAAGTGCACCATCACAGACCTGGTAGCAACATTTCCAGGGAGTACCCATGACTCCTATATATTCCAACAGAGCGGCATATATGCACGGCTGATGGCTGGCGAATTTGGAGAAGGATACCTCCTAGGTGAGACACATCATCAGACCCCCATAACACATAGTAGGTAGGTGAAATACATGTATGCATGTGTCTAATGTGACCCCTTTCTCTTCCAGGCGACAGTGCATATGCCCTCCGCTCATTCATACTCACCCCCTACCTCAACCCCTCCACACCCAGCCAAAGGAGGTATAACCGGGCCCACATACGCACAAGGAATGTTGTTGAACGGACCTTTGGCATCTTGAAAAGTAGATTCAGATGCCTGCACAAGAGTGGAGGTGCAAGGCAGTATACCCCCATCACCTGCTGCAAGATCATAGCTGTATGTGCAATGTTACACAACCTTGCGGTCAAGAAGGGCACTGAGGTGGAGTTGTCTGACTACGAGGACTATGACGACGACGAAGCTGTGCCACTGACACAGCCAGCTGGGGTGTGTACGCCAAGTGATGGCAGATACAGACGTGAGGAGATCACTGAGAACTATTTCTGACTGAGTACAGATGCAAAGACAGCTAAATGTTGCTTGCAAAAAATCAAATTTTAATAGTGATGCACCACAGTTACAGCACTGATGTGCATCAAAAAATGGAGTATGTAAAATCAAATAAAGTCCAGGGTTCTGGTTTGCTCATCCCCCCTTGCCAGGCTATTTTTTTGCCCGCTTGCCAGACCCACTGGGGTGTCCCTCGGCCCCCTCCGAATGCCCAGCAGCATCAGCGGATCGCCTGGTGCTCCTCCGTGGTTCAGATGCAGCGCTGGCCGGGCTGCTGCGGCTGCTG
Organism: Lissotriton vulgaris; assembly: GCF_964263255.1. Lineage (NCBI taxonomy): Eukaryota > Metazoa > Chordata > Amphibia > Caudata > Salamandridae > Lissotriton > Lissotriton vulgaris. Next base: position 1,286,181,386 of record NC_141687.1, on the reverse strand, counting down.
CTGTCTCCAGCATCACCCAGGTCCAGGGCAGGATTGGAGGCGGTGTTTGATATTATCATGGCCTCCATGGCCGTGGTGATCCCGGCCATCCCCCTAGTGAGCTCAGCCGTATGCTGACTGAGCACAGATTCTTGGTTGGAGCTGCGATGGCACAGTTGTGCGGTCGCCGCTGCAAGGCGGGCCATGGCCCGGTTCAGCACCCGGGCATCCCTCCTGCGTGCAACCTCATGCTCCTCCTGTCTGGCAGATGAGTGGGTGATGGCAGTGGTCAGCCTGCCTAACCCTGCTGCCACCTCCTTGTTGCTGTCCACAACAGCCTGGAAACCCTTCACCAACTCCCCCATCTGCATGTTGTGCTGCAGGAGCTGGCGTTGGCAGGCCATGGTGGATCTGGCCTGTGGGCGCTGGATTTTAACCATCTGTCCCTCCAGGCCCAGGAACACACTGCCCTCCCGTGCTGGTGCAGCAGTGGTGGTGGTGGCACGGCGTCGGGCACTGCTGCTTCCGGCCTGCTGAGTGGGCTGGGGTGCCACTGGTGGGGGTGTGGTGCTGGCCGGTCCCGGAGCCCCTGCTCCCAGGACAGGTTGGACAGGTGGCAAGGCCACGGTTGTGGCAGGAGCTGGTGTAGGCGGAATGGTCTGCCTTGTAGGGGAGTTTTGTGGTGAGAATTGCAAGGGGGGTGTGCTGGGCAGTACTGGGGAGTGCACTGCTTGGAAGTCAATGACCAGGACTCCCTCCATTCCTAGCCCTGGGGTGTCTCCTTCCTCATCCTCCTCCTCCTCCTCCTGGCCAGCCTGGCTGGTGCTCGGCCCTGCGACTGCAGTGTTGGACGTTGCTGCTCCCTCTGCTGTCGCAGTTGTTCCGCCTGATGGGGCCCCTAGGTACAAAGAAGCATTTGTAAACTGAGTGCCGATGTATTACAGTCAGTACAATTATGGCATTCCACATGTCCTTGCATCTCCTTACACCGTGTTACACTGTTTCCTGTCTTGTGATTCTGCACTGAGATATTTGGCTAACTTCTGCTGACTACATGTACCATGATGCTTGTCTCTTGTATGTTGGTGACAGTACAGTGCTGGTGTTTGCCTATGCATTGTGTCTAATGGGGAGGTGTCTGGTAGGGTGTGTCATGATGCGCATGCTTCTTACCTGTAGCTGTGGCTCTCGCAGAGCTGTCCAGGGTCCCGATTCCTACGATACTCTCCCTCTCGATGGTGCTGGAGACAATTTCCTCCAGCTCGGTGAGGGGTGGCGCCGGGTTGTTGCCTCCTCCAGTGAGTCCAGCCTGCCTTTGTATGTCAGCCAGCTTCCTCTTCGTGAGGCTGCGGATGTCGTAAAACCTTTTTTTCAGTTCCTCTATGGACCTGGGGGTGACACCCGCAGCATTGACCTTCTGGGCGATGTCGGCCCAGATTCTCCTCTTGGTGCTGTCTGGCACGTTGAGGGACAGCTTGCCAAACAGCTGGCGGTGCACCCTCACCACCTCCTCAACCAGCACCTGAAGTTCTGTGGTGGTGAACTTGGGCTTCCTCTTCTGGGAGGACTTCTGGCTTCCAGACTGATCTTCCATTTTCTCCTGTTCAGTTGGCAACCTCCTTCTCCCACTGCTGCTAACTGTGTGTGTTGGGCTCAGGCAGGCTTTCTAGAAACTTCCAGAAACTTCTTAATTAGCTGCACCTGCCAGGGTTGCCACTCCCTGTTTGGGTGGGGGAGGGGGAGCCACCTCATTGGCTGAATCGCCTATTGCCGAATCGGCTTTTACCGATTCGGTAATATCCGATTCGGTAAAATCCGATTCGGTATTATCCGATTCGGTAAAAGCCGAATCGGTTCATTCAATGCATTCCTATGGGCTTTTTCGCCATGGGTCTATGATTGCCGAATCGGATTTTACCGAATCGGCTTTTACCGAATCGGTATTCGCCGAATCGGGAATATCCGATTCGGTGGTAGCCGATTCGGTGATTTCCGAATCGTTGTTGGCCGATTCGGTACTTTCCGATTCGGACCGAGCAGAATCGGAACGTACCGAATCTCATTACCGATGCCGACCGAATCGGTATTCATTCGTTTTTTTTTCCCTACATCTCGTTTTCCGATTTCACAATACCGATTCGGCCCGCCTCGGTATTTTGAAATCGGAAAATCGCGTTTACCTACATCGGGCCCCTGATGTTTTGGCTGTGGCTCCGTGTGGAAGCCAGGAATTTGTAATTGTTTATAGACAAGGGTCGCTTGTCCAGCACTTTTCCCGAATTCCCTTTAATTCATGTACGTAATTTGCACTGACCTATTCCTCCCCCCCCCCCCCCCCCACCCCCTTTCTAACCTTGGGGCACTTTTTTGTAGCTGTTGAACAATAATGTAATGTAATGCAAGATTTTACCTTCTAAGATTTAACCTTCTGATTCATTGTGATTACATAACAGTGAATCTACGCACTTGGCCCTTGTTTAGTTTGTGTAGAAATGTCTATTTGAGTATTGTTCTTTTTAAGGGATATGTACTGGGACCCCTTCTATATGTACCCTTGCACTGCAAAGCTCATCAAAGACCTGGGCTTATGATGTGACACTTAATGGTGTCACAAACATATTGAGATCTGTTCACTCAGCGAACAGACACTTGAGAGTTTTTAAGACATTAGCCTCTCTAGTACACAGTCGTTGATGTCCAACTCCTCAGATAGACTTTTTTTTTTTAAACCGATAGTATCTGTGGGAGTCATGTCATGCATACAAAATCTGAAACTGCTTGTTTTAGGGAACAAAATCAAGTAAGCTGTTCAAGTTGTTAATATTGTAAGTTTATGTATACAATATAGCAATTAGTTTAAAGGCTGCAGTGATCAGCAAACGTTTTACCAACCTGGCTGATTCTGAAAACGTTTAAAAAGAATGCACGTGTAAAAATGCGCTGAAAGTTAAAAAAAACAAAGAATGCGCGTGAAAGAGAGGGGGGGGAAGCAGGAGGTGAGCCCAGGAGTGGTGCATGCGTGCACACACATTCTTCTCTTTTTCGAAGCACATACTCGTGCTTGTGGCACGCTCCTGCTCGCTCCCGCAAGCTGGATGCCGCCACAAGCACGAGTATGTGCTTCGAAAAAGAGCAGAACAACGGCTAAAGGTCTCCTAGCAGTGTATGCGCGCTGAGTAGGCGAGACCTAAAAAAGACACAATTTACTCTTTCTTTCTTTCTTTCAATCTTTATTTCGGCATGAATACCATAAAAGAACAGATACATTAATACAATAAAACATTTCTTTTTTTTAAAAAATACACAACATACTATATAAATACATTCAATTTCCATGTCGATTTTAAAGTTGAGTCAAGATATTTAAAACATCCACAATACTTGGTGAGAACACTTAAAGGCAGCAGGGATAAAATTTCATTAGTTAACCCTCAATTAATACTAGACGGCAATTTTAACATAACAGCATTTTACAATTTGTAACCCAACTTTCTTCTTTGGAAAAAAATACTGTGCAAGAATCTGCTTACACTAAATACAATGGGTTGACTAGTATTAGACAGAAGGATCCTTAAAGCCTGGGAACAAGATCTTACACCTAATGTTAAACATATTGGTTTAATCCATCTTTTTCTAGCCTGGACATATGCTGGGCAGAAAAAGAGGATATGTAATTCATTTTCTTTTTGATTACATCCACATATGGTACACAGTTCATCTTCTACAAGATTCTCCGAATTTACACCACCAGACCATCGGGCTAATGTTGAACCGATCTGAAGATTTCCGTATCTGAATTTCAGAAATAGGGTCTTTGCTAAGGGTGGTTCTATTTCATCAAGAAAGGTCTCGAAGAATGGATCATCTTTAAAGGTAAGAAACCTTGTTACAAGTGACCCACTAGAAGAAGCGTTTTTGATCATATCCATAATATACGACCAAAAGCACTTTTTTACCATAGTTTTTGCTTGGGACGGAAGTGAATCAGGATGTTCCCAGTAATGCGACAAACCTAGTAGGGTAAGCCAGAATTTAATATGTTTGAACCAGGGTATCACCTTAAAGATGTCAAGCTCCATGATTTCTATTAACCCATCCTTGTATACTTGCAGCTCAGGTACACGCCACAACCTAATCCATAATAATAAGGGACGTAGAATAACGTGGTGGTCCGTTCTACGGAAATTTAGGTCGAGCTGAAGTGGGACCAGCGGAGTACTTCTAGGGACTCTGACCAGACTTCGCAAGAAGTTATTGTCCAAGACCCTAAAGGTATCTTTAGACCCTGGGCCCCAGATTTCTGAGCCGTATAGCACTGCAGGTTGGACCTTAAATTTGAAAAGTTCAACTGCAGGAGACACAGCCTTACTTGTACTTTGACCTTGCTCTCTAAGGATGGGTTTGGTGTTCTGGTTAAACATCATCTTGCATTTTTCCAGTTGGGCTTTCCAGGTAAAATTCGAGTCCAGGGTTACACCTAGATATCCAAAGTGTGGAACTGATCCAATTTTAGTCCATTCAAAGTTAGACAACCCTTGTCAGTCTTGGTTGGATTTAGGACCATGCATTTTGTTTTTTTCCCATTTATCTCCAATCCTTTCTTAATGCAGTAATCGTTAAAGGAGTTTAGAAGAGCTTGGAGACCTTTTTTTGTCTGGGAGATCAAAATAGTATCATCCGCAAACAATAGGGAAGTAACTTTTTCGCCATTCAGCTTAGGAGAGTCATTTTTACATCCCTCTAAGTATGTAGGGATGTCATTCACAAATAGCGAAAACAATGTGGGGGCCAGTACACACCCCTGGCGCACACCACGTTCGATTGGGATTTTTGGAGTTAATTCACCTTTAGGGCCCCATCGTACTCTGGCAAAGTTGCCTCTATGGAGTTCTTTTATTTGCGCTATCAGGGTGGGTGGCATCCCTACTAGGCTTAATGTTTCCCACAGTAAGTTACGTGGGACTAAATCGAACGCCGCCCTTAAGTCGACGAACGCGACATATAGTTGTCCCTTTTTAATCTTGATGTACTTCCAATAAAGGCAACAAAAGCGGAAAATTTGATCAATGGTACTAACTTTGGATCTAAATCCCGCTTGATATCTTGACAAAATTGCCTTTTCCTCCAACCAATCATTGACTCGAAATAGGATATGTCTTGAATAGATTTTTTGTAAGATATCCATAAGGCTTATTGGGCGATAGTTTGAGGGGTCCATCCTGTCACCTTTCTTATATATTAAAACTATTTCAGCCCCCTTCCAGCTCTCTGGGAAGTCCAGACTCCGGGATAACTCGTTACACAGATGATTAATGTAAGGAGCCCAAATTTTTGGTTCGTGCTTGTACAAGTCTCCCGGAATCTTATCTAACCCAGGGGCTTTACCAGACTTAATCTGGATTATTGCCAATTCTGTCTCACCTAAAGTAAAATCCAGGGTATCCCCCGGAATAGCATTACTTGGGGTTCTATCTAAAATTGGTGCCTCATATTCCTTATAGAGGTTAGAAAAATGGTTTACCCATGTCTGTTCGTCTAGGTAGACGTCCTTGACCACTCTGCCTTGATGGTTCCCATTCGCTATCAACCTCCAGAAGGCTATGTTATCTCTAGTTTTTGCTGCGTGCAGCAGATCTGCCCATTTTGCTTCCTCCCATGCCATTTTACATATCTTTTGGACTATTTTATAGTTATTCCTGGCTGACAAAATGTCTGTTCGAACCTTTGATTTTATCGCGGTTAAAAGTGCCCTCTTGGACTCCCTGCAGTCCTTGTTATACCAGGGTTTGCTATGGGGCAAATCTTGTGTTTTCTGCTGCCCTTTCTTCGGCATCTTAGTGACTAGGGGCTTTAAGGCATCAAAATTTTTTTGATGTAATTTCATAAATAGACCACCACTCCCCTCCTTTGGGTTGTCATTTAAATAACCTCCAAAGATGCTAGCAAAAAGCTTATAGATTTCTACTATAATTTCACCATTATCCAATATTAGTGGCCATTTGAGTGAACGTCTGTTATTGCTGATATGTATCTCATTTTGGTCACTATTGGTTACTTCTCCAGTCAAAGGGAAAACTGAATCTCCTAATAGGGAATCCTTGATTTGGAGGACTAGAGGGAAATGATCGCTTTCTAATCTTTCTATTACCTCCATGTCAAGAAGGAATTCCCAAGATGACACTGAGGCAATAATGAAATCTATGTTGCTTTTATAGTTCCCTCTATAGAAGGTGGGCTTTTTCTTAACATCTGATGGTAACCGTCCATTGCACGCTCTAGTGCAGTGTTCGGCACATAGCCTGTTCATTTGGAGGGCCTGGGGGCAGCATTTGACTGTTTTAATATTATCTAAAACAGGGATACCATTTGCCTCATCTTCTTCTAGGAAGATGTCACTGAACCCCACAACGGGCTCAAAATTGCAATTGAAATCCCCTGCCATGATCACATAGTTCTCTCTAGTGTCCAAGTTACCCAAAAGGAGATCTAGATGGGTCAGTAAAGAAGATTCTTTTGCCATGGGTGTTGGTCTGTTGTAAACGTTAACCAAATAAAGTTTTTTTCCTTTGAAAACATTAATTTTCAAGATCAGTATGTCAGGGGAGTTGGTATCCACCACTTCTATATTCACTTTTAGGTTAACCCTTACCCAAATCAACAACCCTCCAGAGGGTCTTCCACTCCTAGAGGGAATCGCACTGATACCATAGGATTTGTAACCTAGCCTGTGTGTGGTTTCAACCGACCAGGTCTCTTGCATCATACAAAAATCAAAGGTATCAATAAAGCTTGACCATTCCGGGTCCCTTAGGTTTTTTGAAACCCCAGCTATATTCCAGGAAACCAGTTTTATGAGTTGCCATGGTTCCTGAATTTTTTGCGTCAGTACACCTCCCACCACCTCGGGCACTATGATATGACATTCTTGGCTGGTTACATCAGATTCTAAAGACACCAAATCATTTTGGAGTACAACACTTCCCCTTATTGTTTGACTGTCCCCAATTATAGGGACCAACACAGGTAATACGTTTACATCCTCCAAAGATGTGGTTCCGTTAGTGATAACACCAGCTCTTTGTAAACAAGGTTCACTCCCGATCCCCCCCCCCCCCAACAATTCAACATTCAGCAATTCATTTCCATCCAACCCCTTAGACATTTGGCATCAATCACAGTCATCTAGACCGCTAAAGATGTCAAATCTGTTAAAGGTTTCTAAAGGGGTGAAGGGCTTTAGATGATCCATTCTTCTGTTGGGTTTGTTTTGCCTATATGGGACACAATTCCAACCAAAAGCTTCAGGTGCAGGTAGAGGGTTTAGTGGATAAAAGGGCTCCATGGGATTAGATCTAATAAGTGGTTGCATCATTGGTTGTGTAATGCCAGCCCTCTGCATAACTGATGGATAGGCACAGGATGTAATTTGAGATGTTATGTGAGAGGCTGGTTGTTGCTGGGAGGGAAAAACCACAGACCTAGGGTAAAAGTATGTCAATGGTCTGGGTATTATGCAGTTATTTGTAATGCCCGGGGGCCAATTTAGTACAAATTGTACTGCATTAGGATCCCTAAAGTTTACAACCACCACGTCTCCCTCAATGCTTTTTGATCTGCTTCCCAACCATTGGAGGCGTCGGACATGGACAATTTCTCCATTTATATGAGGTGCTATTGGCCTGTATAGACTTAGCCAATGCATGATCTTATTTTTTAGTTGTGCAAAGCCCTCCCTCTTGCTAGTTGGTAACACCGGCACCCCTGTTAGGACTACCACAAAGGGCACTGCCTCTGGTGGTAATTCTGGATTTGGGATTGGTTTGGGCCTTCCCCATCCTAGTTTCTGTCCCCTCGCTTCCGTCGGTTGGTTTCCATTTGGGATGCTAGCCGCTTCATTAGATGGTTTACTTATGACAGTAGCTGATTTAGAAGCCAATTTGTTTTGTGAGTTTTTTGGGGGTGGGATTAGTTGAACAGTTGTTGTAGTGTTCCCTTTAGGCACCAAAGTAGAGGGGATCACCAATGGTGTGGAACTAACTGATGGAGCTGGGGCGACTGGGCTGGGCTTAGTCACGCTAGATGTTTTGTGCGTTATTAGGTTTGATGTTTTTGAAACCAGTTCGCCCTTATTTCCCAGTGCACGTTCAAGTGAGTTTAGTCTTGATTCTACTTCAAGCAGCCTCTCCAAGATCGATGCAGAGTAGGTTTTGATTAAGTTTTCTATAGAATCTAAGGTAGCGGAATCATGAGCTATAATAAGCGTCTTAGACTGCACAGAGACTTCCATAATGTCCTCCGTGTCTATGGCCACAGCAGTAGATGGCGGAGAAGCAATGGTGATAGGCCCTTCGTTAGCAACAGGTGTAATGACAGTGCTGACTACAGGACCTTTAGCCTTTTTCCCGAAATCTGAGTGACTTAGTTTTGATTGCGCTTGAACCCCCCCTTTTCGTCGTTTTTTGCATGGGGGTGGGCCATGTACCCTTGGAACTAACGTGGGTTTCTTTGCTCTACTGCGCACTACTTTGGATGGTATGGGAGTGGGAGGTCTTAGAGCATTAGGGGTGCTCGTTTGTGTAATGACATCAAGGCCAATCGGGTCCAATTGGAGAGAGTTAGTTGTACAGGGAGTGCTAACTGCTGATACCACATGTTGACAGTCCATTGAGTGGACAATGACGTCAGCTAGCTGGGAATGTACAATAGTGTTCGCGGGAGCTATGGATAATGGCGACAAGCGCCGATTTTTTAAGCTTTCCACAGAGCGGCGGCGCTCGGCACGACGCTCTGCCAGGGCAGTTTCCAAAGGCATGTCTGGTGAAGCTTTGGTGAAATAATCATCAAGAGTTTTGTTTAACAATGCTCCCTGTTTTTCAGACATGCTAGCTACAATTATAAAAATCACAACGATGTTTTTCAAGGGCACGAAGACACGACAATGTACAACAGGAGGCACAGAATAAATACCAGAGTATAATGTCCAGTCCGGTCTCCTCGGTTCTCGGAGGGTCTCAGAGGGTCCGCCCTTAGTCCGGGCTTTGTCCCGGGTGATGTCCCGCACACGCGTCCCGCTAACGCGTAATTAGTCCGGGGCTTATGCTGACTGGAAATAGAGGGGGCGGAGACACGGGAAGAGGCGGCAGGTGTGCTCGATGTCACACGCACAGCCTGCTGGGCCTCGCAGTCCCGTCCTCCTGCGCAGCACCTCTCCCACAAAGATGAAGATAATGCCCAGCGGGGCTCCAGGGGCTCCAGGCGCTGATTACAATGCCCAACGGGGCTCCTTGCAGCAACAGGCAAAAAGGCAAACGGGTCAAAGTTCCCTCTGCGAGCGGCTCCCGCGGAGCGGGGGCCGCGAGGAGTTTTCAATGGTCAGCAGGGGGCGGAGGCACGGGAAGAGGCGGCAGGTGTGCTCGATGTCACACGCACAGCCTGCTGGGCCTCGCAGTCCCGTCCTCCTGCGCAGCACCTCTCCCACAAAGATGAAGATAATGCCCAGCGGGGCTCCAGGGGCTCCAGGCGCTGATTACAATGCCCAACGGGGCTCCTTGCAGCAACAGGCAAAAAGGCAAACGGGTCAAAGTTCCCTCTGCGAGCGGCTCCCGCAGAGCGGGGGCCGCGAGGAGTTTTCAATGGTCAGCAGGGGGCGGAGGCACGGGAAGAGGCGGTAGGTGTGCTCGATGTCACACGCACAGCCTGCTGGGCCTCGCAGTCCCGTCCTCCTGCGCAGCACCTCTCCCACAAAGATGAAGATAATGCCCAGCGGGGCTCCAGGGGCTCCAGGCGCTGATTACAATGCCCAACGGGGCTCCTTGCAGCAACAGGCAAAAAGGCAAACGGGTCAAAGTTCCCTCTGCGAGCGGCTCCCGCGGAGCGGGGGCCGCGAGGAGTTTTCAATGGTCAGCAGGGGGCGGAGGCACGGGAAGAGGCGGCAGGTGTGCTCGATGTCACACGCACAGCCTGCTGGGCCTCGCAGTCCCGTCCTCCTGCGCAGCACCTCTCCCACAAAGATGAAGATAATGCCCAGCGGGGCTCCAGGGGCTCCAGGCGCTGATTACAATGCCCAACGGGGCTCCTTGCAGCAACAGGCAAAAAGGCAAACGGGTCAAAGTTCCCTCTGCGAGCGACTCCCGCGGAGCGGGGGCCGCGAGGAGTTTTCAATGGTCAGCAGGGGGCGGAGGCACGGGAAGAGGCGGCAGGTGTGCTCGATGTCACACGCACAGCCTGCTGGGCCTCGCAGTCCCGTCCTCCTGCGCAGCACCTCTCCCACAAAGATGAAGATAATGCCCAGCGGGGCTCCAGGGGCTCCAGGCGCTGATTACAATGCCCAACGGGGCTCCTTGCAGCAACAGGCAAAAAGGCAAACGGGTCAAAGTTCCCTCTGCGAGCGGCTCCCGCGGAGCGGGGGCCGCGAGGAGTTTTCAATGGTCAGCAGGGGGCGGAGGCACGGGAAGAGGCGGCAGGTGGGCTCGATGTCACACGCACAGCCTGCTGGGCCTCGCAGTCCCGTCCTCCTGCGCAGCACCTCTCCCACAAAGATGAAGATAATGCCCAGCGGGGCTCCAGGGGCTCCAGGCGCTGATTACAATGCCCAACGGGGCTCCTTGCAGCAACAGGCAAAAAGGCAAACGGGTCAAAGTTCCCTCTTACTCAGTATGATAGAAATGCGGTGCCACCTGCTGCCCTAATCTATGAACTACAGCCACAGTAAAAACAGTAATCCTGGCGATTATTCTGAGCTCAGCCTCGCCTACAGGATAAAAACCAATGGAACGGCACCTTTAACATGCTACCTCTTGAAGAAGCTGCCACCCTTCTCCCCCTAAACCAGAGAGTTCTGTTACCGGAATGAGCAAAGCTCCTGCGCCTCCAGACAGCGCTCCCCTTACCTGTTCTCCCGCATGGGCTACTCCTATCTAGAGGAATCCAACAACGGGAATAGCAGTGCCTAGGGTCCAATAAACAAGCATTGGCATAGCTAATAGTTCCTGCCTTTGGGACCATATAAGTGTTTAGCCAAAAGCTATTGGCTTTACTAATATATTTAGGCGATGTTGTAGAGTAGTTTGGCCTGTGTGCAGAATGTTGCAAAGTTATAATAAAAAAGTATTATAAGCATTTTTGTTAGCTTATCTATAATTAAGGTGATATGATGTATAACTGAACAACCCCATGAAAAATAGAAAATATATATTTTTTAATGTTGGCAGGCTTTTCCTGTTCTATTGGTTGATTGTTACAGTTTTTTGGGTGGGTGGTAGATATAATCAATGGGAGGGTAGAGGTTAGGAAGTAGTATGTGACTTATAATACGAGTAGCGGACGAATATTGGGGGAGAATTAATAAATGCCAGCTTTTGAGGGTACTGTGGAGCTATTAAAATGGCTGAAATATGGAACAGGTGTTTTTAAAAGGGTCATGAGTTATCGAAGCACTATTGTACCAATATGAGATAACAACATCAGTATAAAACAAGAGGCAGTCGTTACTAGCGCTACGAGGCCATAAAGGTCACAGAAGTGTGTTATTCAGAAACTGAGTAACATAGCAAGCAGTGCACTTTCACCACTGCTCTACTCCCTTAGTACCATTAGCATTCTAAGTGCTACACAAACAACATGACAATGATATAAAGCCAGGATACAATGTGAGGCCACCCCAGAGGCAGAAGTCTGCTATGCAAAAAACAAATAACATAACAAGCAGTGTAGTTTCACCCCTTCTCTACCCCTCAGCACCTCAAATAGGACTAAAAGCATTCTAAGCGCTATGGTAGGCTGCTATCGCATGGCAGTCGTTTGTTATAAAGGCAGCAGGTAGCACCACGCAAGAAGGCCAGTGCATGGCGGACTCACCAGCCCAGTCCAGCAGCACTGCCAGCAGCAGGACAAGCCCAGCTTCCTGCTCCATGCCTGAAGTCTGTGCGCTTCATGTGAACACTCAGTTGCTTCTCCCGAGGAAGCGCCACGTGTCTGCCAAGTGCGTCTGCTCCCCCTGAGCTGAGCTGGCTGCAGGTGCTGCGGACCACTTTTGTTCACTCGGAGGGGAAGTCGAGGCATCTGGAGTCGAATAGCAGAGGAAAGGGAGACAGAGTCTGTGGGTATTTCCAAAGGAGGGTTTGGGCTATCAGAAGATATTTTCTGCAAATGCACAACAAATGCTCAGTACGTCTTTGAGTTGAGGCGGGTGTGAGTTTGGAAGAGCTCAAGCAGAAGCAGCCACAGAAAGGGAGGGGCCAGGATGTGGGGCCAGGGATGGTTTATGAAGAAGGGGCCCTGACCGAGATGACCAGACATGGGGAGAAAGAAGATAAGCTCCACTGTTATACACGCTCACTAATCACACTTGTGCACATACAAACACAAGTACCACAGATATACACACTCACAAATCATACTTGTGCATATACAAACACCCCAGATATACGCACAGTATCACACGCCCACCTACAGACACAAGCACCACAGATATACAGCCTCAAATCACATGCATGCACATACAAACACAAGCACCCCCAGATACACTCAAGTTACACGTGTGATCACCAACACCAAATGAACGCAAAGCAAGGACTCGCATATCCTGAAGCAATTGTGCACAGAAGAAATTACCGGTGGGCCTATATGCATTTACTTATTAAACAAGTGTAAGATGGGAACAGGCAGTGAGCAGACACAGAGCAGTAAGAGAGATGGCAGCGGGCAGACAGGGTCAGAAGGGAAGGGCAGTGGAAGCTAGATTGTTGGCTCTCTGAAAGCAGGAAGACAAGAGCTCATACAACAGGGGATGGTGTAGAGAAACTTTGGTAATGTTTAGGGCAAAGAGAAGTACTTAAAGGAGACACAGTCACAAAGAGGTGAAGCGGGGACTAGTGGCGGCTCCTCGAGGGAGTGCTGCGGGGCGGTGAGGCGGGGGAGGGGCAGGTTGGGGGGTAATAAACTTTGGCATACGGCCGTATGGAGTTAAATAAATAAAACAAATTACATTGCGCGAGCTGCAACGCCAAATGGCGATGCAGTGCGCGCAATGTAATTTGTTTTATTTATTTACTTAACTCCGTACGGCGTATGCCGAAGTTTACTACCCCCCACCCTGTCCCTCCCCCGCCCCGCAGCACTCCCTCGAGGAGCTGCCACAGGCGGGGAGAGATGGGAAGCATTACCTTGGTGTTTTTGCTGCTTGTTAAATATACACCCTTGGAAAGTTAAATGGAATGCGGCTGCCCGAGGCCACCGCAGGAGGCCACTCAAGAGGGCGGCTCTGTAGTGCCATCAGGCAGCCCACACCCCTCTTTCCTCACAAAGGGGCAAGGACTCTCAGGGAGTCCCCTCCTGTGCGCTGGCAGTGCCACGGCATGTCCTGTGCGGGAGGCGGCGCGAGGGGTATATATGTCCCCCTCGCCACGCTGACAACCTCTTTGTCGCACCGGACACGCGCGCGGCCGCCTGCTCCTGGGACACTCCGTCTATCCGTCCCGCCTTAACTCGCCCAGAGCTGCAAGCCATCCGAGGGAACTGCAAGTGGGGTGAGTCGTCTGCCCCCCAACCCCACCCTGAGCGGTACAAAAGGGGGTGGTGATGGACGGAGCATCTGAATCAATCAAACACTCACACCCAGTCCAAAGATCTGGGTTTAATCCATCACCGTTCTTTAGCCCACTCTGCCACCCCAGTTCAGACATGGCTATATGCAAATCAGTCTGACCCTGTGCCTCATGTGAACAGTCCAGCCTGAACTGCCAAGCCATGTCTTCCCTGGACCGGAAACAAGCTTCCGAGGACCGGTTTCTGGCATTCCAGCCGTCTTCAGCCCGGCTTGCTTGAATCCAGTGGCAAAGTGAGCAAGGGACTCACGTCTGAGCATACCCTGCCACACTTATGGCGGCCAAAAGCAGTACGAAAGGGGGTGGTGATGGACAGAGCATCTGAATCAATCAAACACTCACACCCAGTCAACAGATCTGGGTTTAATCCATCACCGTTCTTTAGCCCACTCTGCCACCCCAGTTCAGACATGGCTTATGCAAATCAGTCTGACCCTGTGCCTCATGGGAACAGTCCAGCCCGAACTGCCAAGCCATGTCTTCCCTGGACCGGAAACAAGCTTCCGAGGACTGGTTTCTGGCATTCCAGCCGTCTTCAGCCCGGCTTGCTTGAATTCAGTGGCAAAGTGAGAAAGGGACTCACGTCTGAGCATACCCTGCCACACTTATGGCGGCCAATAGCGATACAAAACGGGGTGGTGATGGACGGAGCATCTGAATCAATCAAACACTCACACCCAGTCAAAAGATCTGGGTTTAACCCATCACCGTTCTTTAGCCTTCTCTGCCATCCCAGTTCAGACATGGCTATATGCAAATCAGTCTGACCCTGTGCCTCATGAGAACAGTCCAGCCCGAACTGCCAAGCCATGTCTTCCCTGGACCGGAAACAAGCTTCAGAGGACCGGTTTCTGGCATTCCAGACGTCTTCAGCCCGGCTTGCTTGAATCCAGTGGCAAAGTGAGCAAGGGACTCACGTCTGAGCATACCCTGCCACACTTATGGCGGCCAATAGCGATACAAAACGGGGTGGTGATGGACGGAGCATCTGAATCAATCAAACACTCACACCCAGTCAAAAGATCTGGGTTTAATCCATCACCGTTCTTTAGCCTTCTCTGCCATCCCAGTTCAGACATGGCTATATGCAAATCAGTCTGACCCTGTGCCTCATGGGAACAGTCCAGCCCGAACTGCCAAGCTATGTCTTCCCTGGACCGGAAACAAGCTTCCGAGGACCGGTTTCTGGCGTTCCAGCCGTCTTCAGCCCGACTTGCTTGAATCCAGTGGCAAAGTGAGCAAGGGACTCACGTCTGAGCATACCCTGCCACACTTATAGCGGCCAAAAGCGGTACAAAAGGGGGTGGTGATGGACGGAGCATCTGAATCAATCAAACACTCACACCCAGTCAAAAGATCTGGGTTTAGTCCATCACCGTTCTTTAGCCCACTCTGCCACCCCAGTTCAGACATGGCTATATGCAAATCAGTCTGACCCTGTGCCTCATGGGAACAGCCCAGCCCGAACTGCCAAGCCATGTCTTCCCTGGACCGGAAACAAGCTTCTGAGGACCGGTTTCTGGCATTCCAGCCGTCTTCAGCCCGGCTTGCGTGAATCCAGTGGCAAAGTGAGCAAGGGACTCACGTCTGAGCATACCCTGCCACACTTATGGCGGCCAAAAGCGGTACAAAAGGGGGTGGTGATGGACGGAGCATCTGAATCAATCAAACACTCACACCCAGTCAAAAGATCTGGGTTTAATCCATCACCGTTCTGTAGCCCACTCTGCCACCCCAGTTCAGACATGGCATTATGCAAATCAGTCTGACCCTGTGCCTCATGGGAACAGTCCAGCCCGAACTGCCAAGCCATGTCTTCCCTGGACCGGAAACAAGCTTCCGAGGACCGGTTTCTGGCATTCCAGCCGTCTTCAGCCCGGCTTGCTTGAATCCAGTGGCAAAGTGAGCAAGGGACTCCCGTCTGAGCATACCCTGCCACACTTATGGCGGCCAAAAGCGGTACAAAAGGGGGTGGTGATGGATGGAGCATCTGAATCAATCAAACACTCACACCCAGTCAAAAGATCTGGGTTTAATCCATCACCGTTCTTTAGCCCACTCTGCCACCCCAGTTCAGACATGGCTATATGCAAATCAGTCTGACCCTGTGCCTCATCGGAACAGTCCAGCCCGAACTGCCAAGCCATTTCTTCCCTGGACCGGAAACAAGCTTCCGAGGACCGGTTTCTTGCATTCCAGCCGTCTTCAGCCCGGCTTGCATGAATCCAGTGGCAAAGTGAGCAAGGGACTCACGTCTGAGCATACCCTGCCACACTTATTGCGGCCAAAAGTGGTACAAAAGGGGGTGGTAATGGACGGAGCATCTGAATCACTCTGCCACCCCAGTTCAGACATGGCTATATGCAAATCAGTCTGACCCTGTGCAAGATCTTTTGACTGGGTGTGAGTGTTTGATTGATTCAGAAGTTCCGTCCATCACCACCCCCTTTTGTACCCCCCCACCCTGAAGCACCTTCGGGTAGGTGCTGCCCAGCATTTGCTGGCTCATAATGCTTTAAGGGGGGGCAGATTTAGGAGCTCCTCCGTACTTGGTCAGGCTCCCTGGTTGTGCAGTGCGGAGAGTTATAGATGTAAGGGAGCAGCGGGCGGCCGATAATTTCAGCGTCGGTATGGCGTGCGTACTTTTAACCTGGCACGGAGGGTACAGGTTCGAACCCCTGTCTTACGGGTGCAGGCAAGCTTTGGGACATGCCACTGGGCGTGGGACCTCTCGTCTGCTCATTTTGCGCGAGGAGTTGAATCACCATTACTAGTGTAGTGTCCTGCTGGACACGTTCTAGTTGTTGTGCTATGTAAACCTACAATTTACACCCACCCACCACTGATGTCACGAGTCACGTGACACAGTTAATAAATAGAGCGGAGCGCACGTGCTCTTGGCCAGTCTTACTAACCACTACCTTGTGTCTGCGTCCCTCATTGCAGCTCCATGTGGGCCTAAGGCCCAACACGACATTGGCGACGAGGTGGCTGTGCCCCGCGTGCACCAGCTAAAGAATAAGGGGGAGAGAATGATGCCTGCCTGAAGGCAAACCCCCTGCGCTGATCGGCGCCGGCCGTCGAGAAGCCTGAACTACCCCCACGCATGGGGTGAAGAGCGGACCGGCTGGAGCCCACCCGCGTCGGCCGCCACTGACCCCCGCCACGGAGAGACCAACACGGAGCCCACCCACGTGGTTAAACAGGCCCGTAGGCCGGAGGTGAGCCCAGGCGCTGGGAAATGCCTGGGGGGGCCGCGCAAACCAGAAGCGACCCCCCTTATGACTGTACATCAAGCGGAGCCCACCCGCGGCCACTCAAAGCAGCGTCATCACCTCCCCGCCCCGCGCGAAGCATGAAAGGAGCTGCGGCGGGTGGGAGGAGAACCGAATGAGAGAGCTGCCAGGCCCTGACCAAATAAAGCAGAGCCCACCTGCGAAGAACCATGAGCAAGCACGTCTATAACCTCCCCCTCCCTCAGGTGCACAGCTTAACGAACAGTGAGGCTGCAGCGGAAGGAGAGTGGGTGAAAAAGAGAGGCTGTGGATCCCGGGCAGCGCCAGCAAAACCCCCCACGCAGCCCGTGAAAGGGAAGGCAGCGAGGCGGCTCCCCTCGTGATCAGAGTTAAACTGCCCGCATCAAGGTTGAAGTCCCCAGCGCACCCTCTAGCTCCAGCGCAGCACAGAAAAGAGCGAGGGGAGCGGAGTGAAAGAGGTGTGCTGCTGAAGAGAGCATCACCGACAACCCCCCCTGTGCAGCCCGCAGTAAGGAACAGCCCGCAGTAAGGAACAGCCCGCATGCACTGCAGCCCCCATCTCCTAAGTGGCAGCAGAGAGAGAAGTGACTTACCGGGCATCCACAAAGCCTGCAACCAGGGGGCAGCACCTCCCCACGTTGCCCGCTACACCCAGCACACCAGCAGAGCCAGAGTGGCTGCAGCATCACCTGCACCCACGCAGCACACAGCCAAGCACCAGACTCACCAGGCACCAAAGAACCCTCTGGGTGTGCCCCACTGGCGCCGTGCATCACTCGACCTGCAGCCCCAGCAAAGCAATCCAGCACCAGTTTGGCCTGAGGCCCAGGACACCACCCAGCTCACAGCCCAGCACCAGCAGCTCAATCAGGAGGAACGGGGGAAAGCTCCAGAAAAGCACGAAACGACGTGGACTAACAACAAAGCTATCCAATGCTGCCACCTAGTGACCAGTTCCCACAACTGCAGGCTAAAAGGAACAAACAAGCCTTCAACAACCCAGGAAACACTGCAGGTAAGCCAAGCAGACTCCCAGGAGAGGACAGCACGGCACTGCGCACGAACGCGCCAGAAACGCGAGGAACGCGCCAGGAGTGAAGCAACTCCCCACAGAACACTTAAGAGTACGCGCAACAAGTACGCCCAAGAAAAGCAATAAGCACAGCCATCAGCACACGAAAAAGAAAAAGGTCAACGGAGCGGTAACGCAACCCTCCTGAAGCACCACAAGGACACCAAAGCCTAGAACCCCACATGGAAACACCAGCGAAAGTCACAGGAGCAGTGGCTCAACCCTACGTACACCATGAAGCACCCGAAGAGCGCAGACAAAAGCGCACCAAAGGAAAAGCACTGCAAGCAGCAAAGTGCAAGAACCACACAGCGTCCCGCTAACTGAACAGCAACCGCAGCCAGCAGATCTCAGAGGTCGCCCCGCCATCACCAGGAAGACTGCCTGCTCACGCCCAGTAGCTGAAACGGACTCCACACAGGACAATCAGCAGAACGCACAGCAAAGTGCGCCCAAGGAATCAAAAGAGCGCCAATGCTGAAGCATTGCAACGGAGAAGAACAGTGATCACACAGATCACCGGAAGCATCCAAGAAGTCAACCGCGTACTCAAAGGACACGCCAAGCCAGAAGCGCGCAGGAGGTCGCGCCTGTGAACCTGACTGAGCAGTCAGCACCCAGGAAAACCTCTCCACACAGAAACACTGTTGAACGCAGGTCGGAGAGCACACACGTCTCCACCTCCACAGCGAAGCCCTACAGTAGGCCGAAGACCACCCACGGTGTTCTCCCTCACACTGCCTTAAGACGGAGTCAGCCACGACCCAAGACCGGCAACAGAGGAGTCTCACACCCCACGTGGCAGGCCGCCACAGCACCATGTGCTCCAACAACCAGCGACAGAAGACCGAACGTCACGTCGCCCAGCAAGCAAGAAACACGTCACCAAGTGACTAGTCCAGACAAGCATGCCAGAGCAAAAACAGAAGCCGGCGCCACGACAGCGCTGCCTCGAGGTCCAAATGCAACGCCCTCGAAGAAAAGAAGAGTGACAGCTCTGTCACCCCAAAGACCGGATGAGCACAGGTGGACTGAACAAGCCAACAAAGGGAGAAGACCGAGGACTCACAGCCAGCCACGAAGCACACCCTGACACGCCAGACAGCCACCAAGGCGGACCAACGTCCCTGGATACAGCCCCACGGTGTCAAGCCGCCACATAAGGTTAACATCAACAAAGCAGAGGCACATGGCTGCCAAATCTCTCCAGACATCCAACACTCCAAGTAAGTCCCCAACACCTATCATCCGAGTCTCTACATGGCTGGCAACCACCATCACCCCAGCCATCAGCACCTGCGCCAATCAACACCACTGCCAGTGTGGACTGGCAAGAGGTTCAAGAAGTTCGAGTAAGACGTGGTCCGCAACCAAGGAACCAACGAACTTCGACACCCTCAAGAACCAGAAGTATAACCATTAACAGGAGAAGGTTGTGACGACTGGTCCAGTCACAGAGTGGAAAAGAAGACAGTGTCCTATAGCCAGGACAAGACCAGAAGGAAACGGGCGGAGTGCACGCCGCTCGGAGAAACCTGGTCAGGAGGACAAGAGCGGCAAGATGACCGGACCGCGTCGCGAAGAAGAAAAGAGGATGGAGAACGAGTGGTGCGACGCCACGTAGGGAAGGAGAAGGAGAAAGGAATCATGTGGTACGACGCCATCAAGAACAGCAACATCCAGAAAGGTGAGGAAAGGTGTGACGAGTCTGCACACCCACCAGAAGAGAAGGTGATACGCACCACAACATCGAATACAAGGGCCTACATGTCATGGGGAACATCTGTAGCACTAGGTGAAGAACAGGCCCCTACCTACAAGTCCTCTGACAACCCGTCGACTGCAGGAATGAACAGGCTGGACCATTGGCAAACACCCACCTTTGGGATTGAGCGGAAGTCTGGATGGGGAGAACGCTTAGACGCCCGGCAGAGGGAGAACTGACCACCCCACACCAGCCCGTGGATATCCAAGGGGCAAAGGCCTCAGGGACACCGGTGGCAGAGGGTCCTGACACGAGAGATGGATCCATCGCCGTCTACCCTGCATGTTCCAGGAAGAAGAGGAACTTGTGCGCAAAGGAAAGAGTCAACAACCACCCTCCAGGCGGAGCTACGGATGCATGGTAGTAATCTCATCGCCTCCTCCATTCACACCGGCTTGTGGAGTTGGAGCAACGCTGCAGAGAACACCCTGCCCAGCGGAAACCTGAAGAACAGGGCCTCCGGGACGTCTCGTGGCAGGAGAATACCCGCGAGAGGGGCATCCCAGTGAGAGGGGTGCCTTTCAACCTCTCCCTCCTTTGCAATATGAAACCAAGCTGCCTACAGTGGAGAAACCCGACGGACCAGTATAAGACAACCTCCATCAAGCCCACCATCTGGTCGTCCTATTCAGCGTCACCCCGAAAGCAAGATCTCAATGTACGGAAGAACATACTGCCATGGCGCAACTCCAGAAGAGCACGCCCACCGAGGACCAGCACGTCGAGCCCAAGAGAACAAACTTTTCAGCTGAAGAGACATTTCCTAAAGTTCGGAGATTGCATATTTTGTGTTTTTCCTCCCACAGGCTCGGACTTTTGTGTTGTCTCAACTTTTATTAAGTTGGGGAGGAATGTAGTGTCCTGCTGGACACGTTCTAGTTGTTGTGCTATGTAAACCTACACTTTACACCCACCCACCACTGATGTCACGAGTCACGTGACACAGTTAATAAATAGGGCGGAGCACATGTGCTCTTGGCCAGTCTTACTAACCCACTACCTTGTGTCTGCGTCCCTCATTGCAGCTCCATGTGGGCCTAAGGCCCAACACGACAACTAGATCCGTCACCAGGCAGTGGCTTTACCCGGCCATCGCCGAGGTTTGCACCGCCTGAGGGCAAGATGGGGTTAGGGCCGCTCAAGCTCGCGGGGGCCAGGCGATGAAGAAAATCACCGTAGGGACCCTGCACAGTGTCACGGTCTGTTATAATGGGGCCAGCGCTACCCGCAGTCAGCCCGCTAGCGCACTCCATGGGGACCTGTGCAACCTATTCCCCCCTCCCGCCCCGGGACCTGGCTGCACTGTCGCGAAGGTCGGAGCTAAACGTTGCATAAATAAACGGGATTCTGTCACCCCTTGCTCCTGGAATTCTCACACAGTGTTGCTGCTGTATGTCTGGGTTCCGTTGCATATTCCCTGCGGCGCTTCTAATCGCCAGGGTTATGGGATTGCTGTATCTAAAATGCACGGTACCTTGTTAGTACCGCCAGGGCACACCTGGCAGAAGCTCCGAGCCTCTTAAGTTTAGTTAACCAGGCTGTTGATAGACCGGGCACCGGTGCATCGCGAATATTTTATTTTTTTACAAAAACAATAAAACAAGACAAGCACCGGCAACACCTAAACACTGACGGGCAACAACAGACCTTTAACAAGCTTCAACAAAGCAATTTTAGTTTATATCCGATCCAGTGCGTCCTAACAGAACATCGCAAAGGGGACTGCATAATAAGTAAATGTTCCCCGTAGAGGTAATACTTGCTCCTGGGTTTTGGCGGGATGCCAAATAGCGGGAGGAGTCCGAATGCATGGTGCTGTTGAATGTAAAAATGTTGTTTTGAGGTTTTCGTCTGCGTTAGCTTCTCCTTGCTTTTACCTCATAAGAAGTGTGATTGTAACGCAATCAGAGATATCTTGGGGAGTCGGCGCTATTGCATACAGTGAAGAACCACCTTTCATCATGTAATTTCGATTTGGCATGATCAGCACCCATGTGTCCTTGACGTCGTTTGGGGGACTAAGCCTCTTACAACAGCACTTTGATGCAATGGGGAGTAGCGCGGTTATGGTCGACATTATCCTAGCAGCATTTTAGATTTCCTCGATTAGGCACGTTTGGGGGGGCATGGCCTCTTAACACAGTGCCACTAGCATGGTATAGGCCACGTGTTATCAGGGGAAGCAGCTCGGTGGTAGTGCATGTGCTTCGCCGGTAGGAGGCTCCAGTTAATCATCGGCCTCTACAGTTATTCCAAGGCACATTTTGCTTCACCCGCGGCTATTTTAGGGGATCATGCCGCTTCCCTCCTCCCCCCCCCCCCTCCCCCCACGCCGCGAGGTGATATCAGCGCACAGTAGGCCGCTGCCCTCTAGGGGGGCGATGAGCCATTCTGGGGCTCAACTGTAGGGGGTTTTACCTGCGACTAGGCCCCAACTGCAGCTCGGGCATCGGCGAGGGGGCCAGGCAGCGTCATTAAGACTGTTTTACCCTCCCACTGTTTTACCCTCCCCTTCACCTCGCACCCGCTTCCCAGCTGACCCTCCCTCGCCCCTCCCCCTCCACTATCCGCATATGACAGACGCATTTTCGCGCAGCGTTCACGCTCAGCGGTCCCGCCCCATGCGCTCTGAAGGTGCGCCAAAGGTAAGCCCGTCTACGCCCGTCCGCGCCTGGACCGCGCCCAGCGCCAAACCCCCTGGTCCCCGCAAAGCGCACTCCTCCAGCATAACGTATGACGCCGCCTCCCTCCTAGCCCTTAACCCCGGACGCACTCCTCTATGCTGCGTAGCTGCCCCAGGTCTCACCCAGGGACCCTTCGCCTGCCACTCCTGCAAATTTGCCAGCATCAAGACCCATACCACATCCACTAACCCCAAACACAGCTCCAACCCTAACCACCTAAAGTGCATCCTGCTGAACACACGCTCGGTCCACAGACACGCCACCGAACTCTGGGATCTACTCGACACTACATCACCGGACGCCGCCTTCCTTACTGAAGCATGGATGAACACATCATCAACTCCCGATATCGCCATAGCCATCCCGGACGGCTACAAGATCATCCGAAAAGACCGCTCCAACCAAACAGGAGGAGGCATCGCCATCGTCCATAAGAACACCATCCGCATCACAACCAGCTCCGATGATAACCTTACAACCGCTGAACACCTCCACTTCCAGGTCCACACCGACCCTAGAACCACACTCAGAGGCACCCTCATCTACAGGCCTCCAGGAACCCGTAAACAATTCAGCGAGGACATCACCGACTTCATCAGTCCGCATGCCCTCGCCTCCGAGAACTACATTCTACTAGGAGACCTCAACTTTCACCTGGACAAGAAAAACGACAGCAACACCACCACCCTTCTTGACAACCTGGCCAATCTCGGCCTCAAACAACTTGTGGACACCCCCACCTATGTAGCCGGACACACGCTCGACCCAATCTTCACCTCCAGAAAACACATCTCCTTCGATCGCACCACAACTCTCCACTGGACGTACCACAGTTGTGTTCACTTCAGCTACAAAACCACCTCGTCCTACAACCCCCCACAACCTTTCCCCCGAAGAAAATGGAACAAAATCACCACAGACCAACTCCTCACATCGCTCAACCAAAACCCACCCGCCCTCTCATCGGACCCAAACCAAGCTGCCATCAAATTCAAACAATGGATCACTCACAGCGCTGATGAATTAGCACCCTTGAAAAACCATCACACCAAACAAGACAGTAAAAAGGCCCCCTGGTTCAACGATGACCTTAAGAAATCCAAAAAGTTATGCCGCACTCTCGAGAAAACATGGAGAAAAAACCCAACCACCGACAACATGACCACCTTCAAGGCAGCCACCCGCACACACCACCAGCTGATCCGAGCCACCAAGAAATCAGCACTCAAGATTCGACTCGACAACAACGCCCATAACAGCAAGGAACTATTCAACATCATCAAAGAATTCACCAACCCCACCGCAGCCTCAAACGACATCACTCCCTCCCAAGACCTCTGCGACTCGTTATCCTCCTTCTTCTACAACAAAATTGCCGACATACATAACAGCTTCGAAAACAGCTCCAACAAACAATCCTCTCCACCCCCCCCAGAACCTAAACCGCCCTCTAACAACCTCAGCGCCTGGAACCTAATCACCACCGAAGACACCATCCGCCTAATGAACTCCATCCACTCTGGCTCGCCAACCGACCCCTGTCCCCACCACATCTTCAACAAAGCAGACTCCATCATCGCACCCCATCTCCGTGATGTCATCAACTGCTCCTTCATTTCTGCCACCTTCCCAGAAAGCTGGAAACATGCCGAAGTCAGTGCCCTCCTGAAGAAACCCACAGCAGACCCCTCCGAACTTAAAAACTACCGCCCCATATCCCTCCTCCCATTCCCGGCCAAAGTCATTGAGAAAGCCGTCAATAGCCAACTCGCTGCCTTCCTTGAATCCAACAACTCCCTCGACCCCTCACAGTCCGGCTTTCGAGCCAAACACAGCACTGAAACCGCCCTCATCGCAGCAACAGATGACATCCGAACACTTCTGGACAACGGAGAAACAGTGGCCCTCATTCTACTCGACCTCTCCGCCGCCTTCGACACTGTTTGTCACAACACACTCATACAACGCCTCAGCAACATCGGCATAAAAGGAAAAGCCTTGGACTGGATCATCTCGTTCCTAACTGGGAGAACTCAGAGAGTCCGACTTCCCCCGTTCAAATCAGAGGCCACCGAAGTCATCTGCGGAGTACCACAAGTATCTTCACTCAGTCCCACCCTCTTCAACGTCTACTTGAGTCCACTCGCTTCCATCGCGCGTCAACACAACCTCAACATCATCTCCTATGCAGACGACACCCAGCTGATCCTCTCCCTCACCAAAGACCCCAACACCGCCAAAACCAATCTTCACGAAGGCATGAAAGAAGTAGCCGTATGGATGAAAGACAGCCGCCTTAAACTTAACTCAGACAAAACGGAAGTGCTCATCCTAGGATCAACCCCCTCTGCCTGGGACGACTCATGGTGGCCTTCGGATCTGGGCTCAGCACCCATACCCACAGACCACGCTCGTAACCTTGGCTTCATCCTAGACTCTTCGCTCTCGATGACCAATCAAGTCAACCCCGTCTCATCCTCCTGCTTCAATGCACTTCGTATGCTCAAAAAAAACTTCCACTGGATCCCCGCCGAGACAAGAAAGACTGTCACCCACGCTCTGGTTACGAGTCGATTAGACTACGGAAACACCCTCTACGCCGGAATTACAGCCAAATTACAGAAAAAACTCCAACGCATCCAAAACGCTTCAGCGAGACTCATTTTGGACATCCCTCGCCAAGATCACATTACCGGCCACCTGAAAGACCTCCACTGGCTTCCCGTCAACAAGAGAATAACATTCTGTCTCCTCACCCACGCACACAAGGCCCTCTACAAACTAGGTCCCGAATGCCTCAACACTCGACTATCCTTCTACACACCCACCCGCCAACTGAGATCCTCCAATCAAGGCCTCGCCGCAGTCCCACGTATCCAAAGATCCACCATGGGAGGTAGATCCTTCTCCTACTTGGCGGCCAAGACCTGGAACTCACTCCCCACTCACCTCCGCCTTACACAGAACCACACCTCCTTCAGAAAAGAACTTAAAACCTGGCTATTCGACAAATAATGAACCCCATCCCCAAGCGCCTTGAGACCCTCTGGGTGAGTAGTGTGCTATATAAATTCTTGAACTTGAACTTGAACTTAAGCTGAATAGTAAAAGGCCTGCGTGTCATTCTAGCGACAATTTATGTTCCCTCCCCGGCCCAAGCAGGGCCCCTTAGCGTTGGCATTGACTGATTGCGCATGGCCACAGCGAGCAATGCATGGTCCCCCGGGCCATGTGTTGTTATCATGGTGTTAGAGTACCGACCGGGGGAGGGGCGGCACTGGAGGAGGTGTGGGCCCACGGGCAGGAGCTGCTGGCGGCTTTCAACACCGGGCACAGGGGGGGTCAAGCTTGCCTCGGGCCCTGCCACGAGGTACGGGGTAGTGGTGCTCGGCCTTGGTTGAAGAGCCCAATTGGAAATGTTTCAATTATTGCGCGGCCCGAGGGGAATGGACGTAGCCACACCACTGGCATGGGCGCACGCTGAACAGCCAGCCGGTTGCCAGTGCAGTCCACTGCCGTCGCCCCCATGGCGTTCTCTGCCCAGGAGTCCGTTCCGGTTCCTTGTTCGGGGGGCCACGCGGTCGATCGGCCCCTCGGGCATCCGTCCAGCCCAGCGGGGGTATCTCGGGGCGGTCGTCGGGCCAGCGTGAATGGCATTAAGCATGCCAGGCAGGGCCCTCGCCGACAGTAAGGGGGCAATGATTTCAGCAGGGCGAGAGTCTAATGAAAACATAGGAGTTCCGTTGCCATCATGCGGTGTACCAGCATCAGGGAGCCACCTTCAGAATTGAAATGGTAGGTGTCTTTAAGCTGCATATGGCGTGACTGACAGGCATCATGCGTCAGTGCACTGCAAGGGAAAGTTTTCAATTTAATCACAAGCGACAGTTGCTGCTTATGACCGTATGCAAATCCTTGACAAAGACACAACACTGACATGTCAGGGAATGATTCTTGCTGCATTAGGATTGGATGCAATGAAAGAAACAGCAAAATACTAGTCGGGAGGCACACCTGATACGCGCAGAATTTTACTGTTTGCAGGACTGTGAGGGGAGGCTTGGGGCAAAGGGTACACCGCAGGTTCGTCCCAGTCCCCATCCACCTCTCGGGTGTATCTGTTGCGGTGCTGAATGCTCTATGGCCGCAACTTGGAGCGGTGCCTGGGGCCCTCGGATCTTAAAACTGGTGAGGTGCTGAGAGCGCTTTATGGCCCGGGCAGTTATTATGTTTTCGGAACCAACAATGGTCCAGTGTGCTGAACGCTCTCAAGGGGAACGTGATGTGTTTTGGGCAGGTCAAAACTTCGACTCCTCGCAGATCCACAACTGTGACGGACACC
This sequence comes from Lissotriton vulgaris, assembly GCF_964263255.1. Lineage (NCBI taxonomy): Eukaryota > Metazoa > Chordata > Amphibia > Caudata > Salamandridae > Lissotriton > Lissotriton vulgaris. Next base: position 1,286,154,683 of record NC_141687.1, on the reverse strand, counting down.
TGGTAACATCACTTTACAAAACCACACGTGCCGAGATGTGAGCGCTTTACCATTTTGCAGCAGCAATAGGAGGTAATGATTTGAATTGGTTACCAGCCTAGCGTCTGCGCTTCTCCCCATTAACCAAAAGGTGGTCAATGGAGCTAGGCTATGCCGTGTGATGCAGGTTTGCAGCGGGTGACCTCTTCTTCCCACAGTAATTGACCTGATGGGATCCGGTCCTCAGCAACTGTCACCTATTTGTCAACTCCGGTGCTGGTGTCAGCCCTCCACCACTTGGCGCGGTCTCTTTGTTTTAGAGCTGACCAGAGCAACGGATAATTGTTATTTCAACAATCAGTAAATATTTTGCCTGCTGCCGAGGCTATCCTTTTAGGACTTGGGGCCCTCAACAGCCTTAATGATCTCACGTGCACAATTGTTTGGGTAGTAGTTGGCATGTTACTAGGATTGGCAGCAAGTCCTCCAGACACATGTCTTCATTGCCCCCACTGCTTTATTATGATCGCAGGAAGGTGTCACTCAAGCTGGTGAATTACCTCTCACTACAATGAATTTATAACTGACACATATAGCAATGCAATACTTTGGCAGCTAGGCTCATTATGCCTTGATTCGATTTCCACTGCCATCCACTTTTTACCAGATCCACTAATGAGCGTGGTCATCTCCTTCTTGTACTGGCAAGGGGTTGTGCCCCCTCCCCCCAACCCTGGGTGAGGTTGTGCCAGTGTGGCAGAGGCGAAGGGCAAGTTGTTTAGAGGGCTGAGTGTGAGGGGCACATACGGATGTCTAGATCACGGAGAGCTGGGTAAGGGCTAGCCTTGGGCAATGGGTCCCACGAGGGCTAGGGGTACAGCACAGCGCCGGGTCATCTACAGCGCAACCCTGCAACGCTGACCCCCCCTCTTTGCCCATAGGGTATTCAGCCGGGAGAACTGTAGCTCGCAACACACTATGCCCCAGCCAATGAACAGGACTCTGCACACTCATGCTCCAGCAGGTGGACCTGGGCAAGATTCAGTGTGGAATAGCTACAGTTGGGACTGTGTGTTACTGTGTTGCTTGTCCTCTCTAATTCAATTGCCTTTATGGTCTCCCTGTGGGGCTCCAGAGGGTAGGATGACCCAGCGGCAAGGAACAGCGAGGGTAGTATTTGGACATTGCGACCTTGATGCTAAGTATGAATCACAGATTTCTGCCCACACCAAAGAACTATAGCTCAATTGTGGTAAGGCTTGTGCCTTTGTTGGTGCCCGTCCTCATGGGCCAGCGTTCTAGTACTGCCAATGCTGTAAAGTATCCCCAGGTGGTACATTTCATACGCTCCGGCTTTCCGCCTCCAACACTTGGCTTAGGTGCAGGTGACCTGCCTAGCGGTTGCGGAAGTTGATTAGTGTAAAGGTCCCACTTGCTGTTGAGCCTGCTACCCATCAAAGGGAAACAATTAATGCAATGTTCTACATGTTAAGATGACAGCCCACCAGTTCAGTATGAATGCATGTTCAATACGCTACGCAGCGAAGCCTGCATTGTGGCTTCAGTTATCTTAAGCAACCCTTTACTACGCGTAACGCTGTGACAATTTAGCGCTGCTCGATATTTTAATTCCCCGTTTTGTCAAATTTTGATTTAAATATATTTTACTGCTTACCCTTGTTTTTAAATTTCCCCCACATACTTGCACTATAATTGTTTCCCACATTGTAGTTCTAGCGGTTTACCTGCGCGCTCCCTCTGAGTCTCCTCGCCATCTTGGGGGGTCGGAAGAGGACGGCGGCCGAACGCCATTGCGGTTAGCGCTCTAGCAGTCAGGTTGACTGGCTAGAGGAAACCGAAAAGCTTACTTAAGGCGGAGTAAAATACGAGGTCAGTCTTGACAAGGCAACCCTTTACTGCGCGTAACGCTGTGGCAATTTAGCGCTGATCGATATTTTAATTCCCCGTTTTGTCAAATTTTGATTTAAATATATTTTACTGCTTACCCTTGTTTTCAAATTTCCCCCACATACTTGCACTATAATTGTTTCCCACATTGTAGTTCTAGCGGTTTACCTGCGCGCTCCCTCGGAGTCTCCTCGCCATCTTGGGGGGTCGGAAGAGGACGGCGGCCGAACGCCATTGCGGTTAGCGCTCTAGCAGTAAGGTGACTGGCTAGAGGACTATTTAATTTCTCACATGCATGCGCACGGCGCATGCGCACGGCGTGTGTGCCGTAGTAACGCCGGAGGCACGCCAGAGTCCAGCCCGTCTGCGCCCGTCCGCGCTAAGGACGAGCTGGACGAGGGGGCGCCCTGTTCCACGGGCAGTGGCTCCGGCCACCTTAGGTACTCACATCAGTTCCTACGGAAATTTAAACCTTTCCGGTTACCGTGCCATTACTCGTTTACCCCCGAGGCCCTCCAAGATTCGCTTGTCTGTAGGTGTTCTAGGTCACGCCCCACTGGAGCTGTGCTATCTCCTGGATCCTTGAAGGTAGGCTCTACAGGCCAACTCTCCACTAGCATAAGTATGGACCATGGTTTCTTGATCAATGCGAGATCCCTGATTAAGAATAATGTCTCCTTTAAAGATTTCGTTTTGGATAGAAGACCCTCTTGGGTCTTCATCACAGAAACATGGGCTCAGGAATCTTCGGGACTTGACTTAGTAGAGGCAGTGCCAGAAGGCTACATTGGAGTTCTGGACTTTTTGGTTCCGTCCAGAGGTGTCAGGGATAACACCCGAAGACCCCGGAGTTCTATCTGTCTCGGTGCACAAATAAACAGAAACACGGGCTTCTCGATGGTGGCGTCAAAGACCAAAGGTTTATTACTGCAGGGACACAGAAGTCACAGAAACTACACACGGGCAGATTCTAGGAGCCTGTTCGATTTGTACAAAAAGGGTTGCTCCTTATATACTAAAAATTGGGCTTGAGGCAAATTCTCTACATGCTAGTACATTCCCAAACCTTTGTGTCCTAAACAATAAATATTTGGCGTTGCACAGGAATCGTCGACAATATCTGATGTCAAAACATTACGAACGAGGGGTTCCCACTTTTCCATCATAATCCCATGTCAACTTTTCATTCAAGACCCGGACCGCCTCGTCGTAAATTTCGTTACCTCCCCCTAATAAAGGCCCAGAAGGAAAGGAGCAGAGCCAGGTGCAGAAGATAGAAAAGCAGGATAAGAGATGTTTGTGGGTCGTAAATGGGCAAGGCTACCAGCTTCGGCCGCCTAATCATGATCAGGCCTACGAACACAAGAACCAGTATAGCAGGACTGGCCTCAGGCTGGGGAGGCAGCTTCTGTCGAGTCATGCGGCCATGGCGTGTTCTGTCCTAAGGTGCACGTGTCACTAGTAAGGTGAATCTCCGGCTAAAGCTTACGTGTCCTTAGGTGAAAAGAGGTCACTGCGTGTCCATTGTCTACGTGAGGGCAAGAAACAAAAAATGGCTTCCGTGATCTAAGATGGATGCCATGAGTAGATCAGAAATGTGCTCGTAACAGGAGTGCTCTTGCTCGTAGCATAACGAAAACACCAGGATATGCTAAATGGATCATTTGCGGTTCACTGATACCAAAATTATGTATTTACGACAATGTTGAAAACACGGGTTCAAATCGTCACGGAACCTCAGACCCTCCTTTTGCCCTAACGTAGGCAATTACTCTATGTCCGAGTCTATCTCTATGCTCATCAGGTCAGTGACATGTTGCTGCATCATCATTCTTTCTCGCGCCTTTTCTCCAAACGCAGGTGGTTTTCTGAAACATGTTGCAGCACAGAGACTACACAAAGCGGGACCACACTGGATAATCAGGCAGCATGAGAATAGGAATACTAAGATGGCACCAATGACCATCAGAACCTTCCATCCCCACGCTGATATCAGAGTCCACAACCACTCCATGAAGGACCAGTTTCCCTTGTCTACGTGTATAGAGTCGGAAATCTTGTGTAGCTTAGAGATCGCCTCATAGACTGTTGGAGCGTTATTGGGAATAAAGACACAGCAGCTCGATTGGATCATTCTGCATACCCCACCTCGATCTGCAAGTATTACGTCTAGAACCATACGGTTCTGCAACGTCATGAGTCGATCCGCCTGAAGCTCAGCTGTTAAGTTGCTAAGGGCACCAGCAGTTTCGGTAATAGTAGATTCAACTACCCGTGTTAGCTGACGTATATTTCTACTATTGGCCATAGGCCCCCAGAATGAAAGGAAACCTTTGAAAAAGTCTCCAGCTTCCTGACCAGCGGTATCTTCCTTGCTGAAGACACCTCTTGCTACTCTGGTCTTGTGGTAGTCTGGAGAAGCAGTGTACGTTGGAGGCAACAATCGAGCAATATAACATGAACCTGAGAAGTCGGCAGGCAACCATGTATACGCTCTGTCTTGACAGAGGAAGTAGGTACCCCTAGCAGTAAGGAAGGCAGGGGAAGAGTTGGACGGAAACACGTAAGTCTCAACGCACTCACTCCTCCCTAGCTGGGCTCTCGGATTCCTCCCATTTCCTTGCAAACAGACCTGACCTCGGTGAGGTACGACCCAGATTGGAGTGGAGCTTTTACGCTTGCTTTCTCCCAAACTAAGGCGATACTCTGTAGAATTCCAACTCAAATATACCCGTAATTCATCTCTAGGGTAAGATGGAGTATTATTGACGTCCTTGATCATGTCAATAATTCCCTGGACTAAAGCTTTGTTGGCAGAGTTGTATTTAGTGGAACGTGGTGGACGCGGAGGATAGGTCTCCAGGGCATAGGCAAAATGGTCTGAAAGGCCTGAAATGATCCATTATAGCTAAAAGGCAATACCAGATAGGGAATGCCTTTATCCATAGTGTGGGGTATCAAGCCACACACCCAGCAGTCTGTAGTGTTAACTACCAGTTGGTGTTGGTGCAAATGCACACCAAAAACGATTCCACCTACCAACGTTATTAAAACAATTAAAAACGTCACTGCACATTGCATCAGAAAACATTTGCTATGAAGAATTCTGTAAAGTCTATTTCTGCGAACATAAATTACATTTTCTCGTTGCAGCTCAGGAAGCTCCATCTTCTACAATCCGCTCGCGACCACTGATGATGTGTACGTAGATGAAAATGCCTCTATCAGCCCTGGGAGTTCCCAGAACTAACAGAAAGATCGACCTTGTGTCTGACCCCTGCAGATTCAACTAGGCACACAGCCACGACCCTACGGCTACCCAGACGGCAAGGCAATTTCAAAACAATAAAACAATAGCAAACTTCCTGGCTGGAGGCAAAGTGTTCAAAATTTCAAATGTATAAAAAAATAGGCAGTTTCCTGCTTTATTTGTCCATATTGCGAGATCGTAAATTGTATCTCAGTTTAACAGGAACTGTTTGATCTGAAAACAATGTATTTTCAGCAGATGTTGCAATGTTCAGGTTCGCAGATGGCAAAGTTTCTTCTGATGCAGAGGACAAATGTTCAGAGTTCAAAGGAACAGTTTCAGAAGGAGAGCCAGAGTTCGATGTGTCAGTTATTAGTTCGGCATCGCTGAAAGGGATAAACCTGGGTGTTCGTTCAAACTCAGAGGCACCGATTCCCTTCTTCACCCAGTTATCATAAGGAAGTGGCAAGGGCACACGTTTGACGTGCGTCGTGTGAATCCAGTTCTTCCGACCAGCCACACGAATAGCAGTTCTCGTCGCTAGCAGCACCTGGAAGGGGCCGACGAATCTGGGTTGAAGATTCTTCGTCCTTGCAAAATTCCGAACAACAACGTGATCTCCAGGTTTCATTTGATGACCTGGACTCTCCGGTGGCTTTGGCAATGCATCGAAAACCTGTTGGTGAATGAGACTCAATTTAGCAGTCAAGTCGTAAAGGTAATCAATTAACATTGGATATTCTAGAGAACAGAATTCTTTCGGTCTTGGCACTCCCCAAACATTAGCGGGACGACCAAAGACTATTTCACAAGGACTAAGCCCTATTCTAGAATGCACAGTAGCTCTCGTGGATAACAAAGCCAAGGGCAGTGCATCTGGCCAGGACAAACCCGTTGATGCCTGTATTTTAGCAAGTTTTAGCTTAAGGGTGCCATTGTAACCCTCAACTAAACCAGCAGACTGGGGATGATTTGCACTGTGAAATTTCTGTTTGATCCCTAGGCCGGCACACACACTCTGAATAACTTTCCCTACAAACTCACTTCCGTTATCTGACCATACAATCCGTGGCATTCCATACCTAGGGAAATATTCTTTGAGAAGAATTTTGGCAGTGGATAGGGCAGTGTTGTCCTTTAGTGGATATGCTTTGATCCATCTGGAGAAAGCACAAACTACCACTAGGACGTCCATGTGAATGAAGTCTAACTGGATCACTTCAAAGGGGCAGGAAGGAGGAGCGAAGTGACCAGCGGGTGTAGGGATTCCTTTGCCAGGATTATGCATCAGGCATACCATACAAATTTTCACCACTCTCTCTGCACACTTACTAATCCCATCATTCTTCCAGACTGGAGCCAACATCTTACAAATCCCTTTAGAACTAATATGCGCTGCTCCATGTGCCATTGTCACTACTGCAGGCACATACGCATCAGGCAACATCCAACGCTGTTGTTCCGACAAATCAATCCAACATCCACTCGAGTCCAATTTACCCGTACTCTCTTTCCATGCAAGTTTTTCCTCCTCAGTCGCCTCTTTCTGAATTTCTTTCACACTTTCCACTGTGTCCTCACACATTCCAGACTCCGAAATCCATCTTGCAGACATAGCAACATACATCCTACTCATCATATTTCTAGCTGTCTGTTTAGGGGTTTCATCAGCAAAAGCATTCCCACGACCAACATCATCCGTGATTGCTTTATGAGCACTACATTTCACAATCGCAACTTCAGTCGGCAAGGTTAGAGATTCCAACAAGTCGTTAACTAGCTGACCATGTTGAATCTTAGTCCCATGGGACGTAATGAAACCTCTCTCTTTCCACAAACGGCCAAAATTATGGGCCACACCGAACGCGTACTGACTATCTGTGAACACATTCACTCTCTTTCCCTTAGCTAAAACACACGCTCTCGTTAGAGCGATTAATTCTGCAGCTTGGGCAGAATTCTGACTCACTCTTGCAGTCTCCACAATTGTACTCAAAGTCGTTACTGCATAGGCAGCAGTCACATCACCATTCTCCAATTTAAAGCATGACCCATCAACATACAACGTGCCATCTGGATCTAACAATGGAGTGTCTTTAAGATCAATTTGTCCTTTTGTCTCCTCCTCGGTTCTGAAACAACAATCATGGGGTTCAGAATCACTCGACTCCTGATTAGTCAGCAACAATGTTGCTGGATTCAATACATTGCATCTTTTGATCTGAATATGACTCGCTAACAGTGTCAGCTCATAGCCTGATAACCTAGCACTGGTAAGATGCTGTGTCTTGGTTCGGTTCATGAGTGTATCCACAGCATGAGGAACCATGACCACTAGCATGTTGTTCATCACCAAACCAGCAGATTGTCGAATGGAAGCTGCAGCTGCCGCTGTAGCTCTCAAACAACTAGGCAACGCTCTAGCTACCGGATCTAATGTTGATGAAAAATACGCACAAGGGCGTTGTTTATCACCAAATCTCTGTGTCAGAACACTCAACGCGCAACCTTCTCTCTCGTGAACATAGAGTGTGAATGGCTTACTGTAATCGGGTGTACCCAATACAGGAGCTGAACACAATGCATTTCGTAACTCAGAAAAACTCTCCTGACATTCGGCAGACCATGGCACCGGACTCGGAACACCTTTCCTAGTCAAAGCTACCAATGGTTTTGCAAAAAGAGAAAAATTTGGGATCCACTGCCTACAGTATGAGGTAATACCTAAAAAGGCACGTACTTCTCTCTGTGTGCGGGGAACATTCATCTGCGTAATTGCTTTTATTCTTTCTGGGGTCAACTTTCTTCCCTCCTTTGACAAGAGATGACCTAGGTAGGTCACTTCTTGGCAACAATATTGCATTTTCGAAGGTGACACCTTGTGATTCAAATTAGACAAATGATGCAATAACGAAATTGTAGCTGCTTTGCAAGTTTCCTTGTCATCGGCAGCCACTAGAAGATCATCTACATACTGCACTAAAACAGAACCAGGAGGAAGTACAAAGGAATCTAACTGACTTTTTAAAGCCTGACTGTAAATGGATGGACTCTCACAATAGCCTTGTGGAGCACGTTTAAACCTGAAGCTTCGACCTCCTAAAGTGAAGCCAAAAATATCTCTGCTTTCTTCGGCTATCGGAATGCTGAAAAAGGCATTCTTCAAGTCGATAACTGAAAACCATGTGGCTGTAGCAGGAATCAACGTTAACAATGCAGTAATGTCTGGAACCACAGGAAACTGCGGAACCACAATTTTATTAACCTCTCTGAGATCGATAACAAATCTATATACTGGAGGTTTTGAAGGATCAGTACGTTTCAAAATTGGTAATACAGGACTGTTACAAACATTTCCTCTAGTTTCCTCAACTACACCTTTCTCAATCAAATCCTGCACAATCAATAAAAGTGCACGTTCACCCTCACTAGAGATTTTGTATTGAGGAATTAGTGGAAATTTGACATTTGCTTTCAAAGTGACTACATATGGTGGAATTTCCAAATGGCCTACATCATTAGGACCAGTCGCCCAAAGAGTATCAGGGAGTGAACGCAGCTCTGGCGGGAGTGCATCCATTGACAAATACATCGGAGAGGTGATTCTTTTACCCAATGTAAGCTGTACTCCTTCCGGAGAACAGTACAATGTCGCATATAGTCGTTTTAACAAGTCTAAACCAAGCAGATTTTCATTACAACCGGTTGTCAATATTAAGGGTGCTTTTAATTGACACGGTCCAACAGAGATAGGCAAAGGACCAGATACGGGGTTGTAAACAGGGGCGCCTGAAAAACCTACTGAAACATTTGTTAAGCCGGACAAAGGTGCGCCAGGGAGTTTCGCATGAATGATAGAACTTTTTGCTGCACCAGTATCCAACAGAAACGGTTCGACTACACCTGATGTTGCTACTGCGACATAAGGCCCACTCTGATCCACTGGAACTGATACTACTCCCTCTCTTTGTCCATGGCTGTCCTAGTACTCACTTTGCTGAAATCCCTCATCATTTACACAATAGTCCTCAACATGATACTGTTGTGATCTATTTTGTTGGGCAGACTGTCCATTTCGCTGATCAAAATGATTAGAAGGACGATCATTCGTTTGTGGAGGCATAGCACCTCGTCCTCGACCTCTAGAATTTTGCACAAAACCACCACGACCTCTCTGAGCTGCTGCAGCGCCAATTGGAGTTCTGGACTTTTTGGTTCCGTCCAGAGGTGTCAGGGATAACACCCGAAGACCCCGGAGTTCTACCTGTCTCGGTGCACAAATAAACAGAAACACGGGCTTCTCGATGGTGGCGTCAAAGACCAAAGGTTTATTACTGCAGGGACACAGAAGTCACAGAAACTACACACGGGCAGATTCTAGGAGCCTGTTCGATTTGTACAAAAAGGGTTGCGCCTTATATACTAAAAATTGGGCTTGAGGCAAATTCTCTACATGCTAGTACATTCCCAAACCTTTGTGTCCTAAACAATAAATATTTGGCGTTGCACAGGAATCGTCGACAATATCTGATGTCAAAACATTACGAACGAGGGGTTCCCACTTTTCCATCATAATCCCATGTCAACTTTTCATTCAAGACCCGGACCGCCTCGTCGTAAATTTCGTTACCTCCCCCTAATAAAGGCCCAGAAGGAAAGGAGCAGAGCCAGGTGCAGAAGATAGAAAAGCAGGATAAGAGATGTTTGTGGGTCGTAAATGGGCAAGGCTACCAGCTTCGGCCGCCTAATCATGATCAGGCTTACGAACACAAGAACCAGTATAGCAGGACTGGCCTCAGGCTGGGGAGGCAGCTTCTGTCGAGTCATGCGGCCATGGCGTGTTCTGTCCTAAGGTGCACGTGTCACTAGTAAGGTGAATCTCCGGCTAAAGCTTACGTGTCCTTAGGTGAAAAGAGGTCACTGCGTGTCCATTGTCTACGTGAGGGCAAGAAACAAAAAATGGCTTCCGTGATCTAAGATGGATGCCATGGGTAGATCAGAAATGTGCTCGTAACAGGAGTGCTCTTGCTCGTAGCATAACGAAAACACCAGGATATGCTAAATGGATCATTTGAGGTTCACTGATACCAAAATTATGTATTTACGACAATGTTGAAAACACGGGTTCAAATCGTCACGGAACCTCAGAGTGAAGCTGGGGGAGTTCCTATCTCCATTCCTGCAGGTTAAGTACGGGGTCCCACAGGGGTCGGCATTAAGCCCGACCTTTTTCAACATCTTTGTGACCCCTCTGGCCAGGCTTATTAGATCATTTGGGATGGAGGTAGTCTCCTACGCCGATGACACCCAGATCTTGCTGTCTCTCGCCCAGTCTGTCAGCTCTTCTGCCTCCAATTTCAGACACTGTATGGAGGCAGTTGCTCAATGGATGATTGACAATTCATTGAGGCTAAACGGCGAGAAGACGGAGATCCTCGTGTTCGGCGGGAAGGATGACATCCGGTCGACGGAATGGTGGCCTACATCCCTGGGGACTTGCCCTGTACCCACCCTACTAGCACGAAACTTGGGGGTCATGATCGATCCGGCCCTTGCGTTGGGTCATCAAGTCAATAGGACAATCTCCACTTGTTGGGGCACCCTTAAGATCTTGCGGAAGATAAAGCACAATTTGTCCACACAAGCTCGTAAGCAAATTGCGGTTGCATTGATAGCCTCTCGGCTTGATTATTGCAATGCCATATATGCGGGAATAAACAAGTGCTTGCTACAGCGACTGCAGATTGTGCAGAATGCTGCGGCTAAGTTTGTTTTAGACTTGCCTAGGAGGTCGTCAGCTACTTCTGCCAGGAAATCCTTGCACTGGCTTCCAATTAAAGCCAGGATCTCCTTCAAGGTCCTCTGTTTTGTATATGGGGCCCTGACCAGAAAAGAGACAGGAGGAATAAAAGATCTGTTGATTCCCTATGCTCCTTCCAGGAACCTTCGTTCCTCAAAGAAGTTTCTTCTTCTGGTTCCCCGAGTGCGAAGAGCCAAGTGGGGAGGCAGAGCCTTTTCTAGCCTTGCCCCGAGATTGTGGAATTCTGTACCTTGTGACATTAGGACTTTGCCATCGATGCAGTCTTTCAGAAAGGCCCTAAAGACTTGGCTTTTTGCCAAAGCTTACCCTTAGTTATTGGACTGCCTTTTATGATCTCTTTATAGGCGCCTTGATGCCTTTTGGCAAAGTCACGCAATATAAGTTTTTATTCAATTCAATTCAATTCAATTCAACAAGCATGGGTAAGTCAATGGTAATGGCGTGTTGCAGGTGTATTGTAGTCTTGTAGTTTATATCCTGAGGTAATGTCAGGAGCCTCAATTAACAGTCTGCCTTTGCCACCGGTTATCAGCCCCTTGGTGGGAAAGTATCATTTTCACTTTCTCAGGAAAGTTCAGCGCAAAGAGAGGCATTGCAAAATACTGAGACCGCATTGTTCAATTGGCTACGGGGGCCTCCATGGGGAACTCCTGCGGGCTCCTTATAGAATCAGATACCAGGTAGACTGGGTGGGCATCCCATTGCAGCCAGGAGCAGGTGGTCGGTCGCTTTCGTTAGGACATATTCACCCGCAGGTAGTGGTCATACTGTTCCCCCCCTTCGTTCCTATTAACTTGGCTGCTCCTTGGTGCAAAGTAGTAAAGTTGGGGACACCCAGCCCGCACCAGGGGTGCCTGGCCTAGAGTTGAAGGGACAGGTCCTAAAATCTATCACATTTACTGTAGGGATAGGATTTTCCAATATCACTGACAGTTACAGGCCAAAGAATGGCGGCATGGCCCCGGGGGGTTTGCGGGAGGTTGAATGTGCGCCAGACTTCTCTTCGTTTTTGCGTACTTTGAGCAGGCTGTTGTGGCCGCAGAGTCGCGGCAGTCCAATTAGCATCCCAACAGCATAGTAGTTGACAGATCATGGGTAACACTTTCCCAAATCTGGCACCAGAACACAAGGTTAGTCAGGTCCACCTGCATGTTGGGTCCCTTGGGCAGAGGTAGACGCTGGTCAGTTCCTGCACAGTCCCATCAATTTGGCATTGAAGCACGCCATATTTATCCCTGGGCGTACGGAAGGCCAGGTAGCAGCCACGGGTCAATAGGGCAGGATCCCTTATATAGTATATGCCGGCTGCATTGGCTACACCATGGAAGCAATCACGCCTTCAACTGTTGGGCAAGACCCATTCTGGGCAGGAGGAGGGAAGCAGAAGTGAATGCCCCCCTTTGCAGCCGACCTTTGCAAGGAGGTTTGAGGGTGATTCAGGAGACTCAGGTGGGGTGTCGGCAACGCCAAGACCGGGTAGGAAGTTTCGCATCACCAGCCAGTAAGGTGCCATGGGCGAGAACCAGTAATCAGATCAACGCATGGGTGCCTTTAACCTTGCGGTTTATATCTTTTCAATTAAGATAAGTTAGGTACCTATCGCTTACAATAGGTAAGATGTAGCTCTATGGCATCACAGCTGTGGAAGCCATCCTTAAGTTTGAGGTACGCCCGGGTGGGATTGGGTGCTCTTCGGGTCCTCATGACCACGGTGGCTTACGGGGGCATGCCAAGCGGACTGTCCACGGTCACCCTGTGCTGACGTCCCAAGAAATGGGTAAGCAAGGTGGCAAGCATGATAGACTATGTAATCAAGCAAGTGGCTTGTCCAATGTGCTACAGGAAGTCAAATTCAGCAGGGTAGGTCATTTCCACCCCCGGGGCTGGTCAGTGTGGCATGTGATGCCCCCCGACCCCTTATTCGTGAATATACTAGGGTAGGGTTAAGCAGGACTTAGTCCTCAAAGGTAGGCCCCATGTGACCCGCAGGGGCACAGCATAGTTCAGACATTCTGGAGCCGGTAGGCCCGGGGGGATCCACCGTGTAGGAGCAGAATTGGCGATCCCTTGCTCTTGGTCACATAATAATAGCTATGGACAACCAGGTGCGGTAGGATTTAAGAAGCAGAATAACTGTGAATATGCGAAAGTATATTTCGTTTCAACCTATCAGCCTAAGTGGGCAGGCGGTTGTGGGTGCGGTCAGCTAACAAGTGGGCTGCCGCCCCTCTAGACGTGGGGCACAGGTGTGCAAGACACACGGGGCAGCCTGGTGCGACCAGCAAAATCAGGGGGCCACGTGAACCATAGTGCCTATTCCGCCCTGCCTGAGTGGCTCGGGGCAGAGTCATGTAAAGCAATGGAACTTTCCCACGGGAGAACCAGCCTTGGCACAAGTTCACTGGCCAGAGAGGCCTCCGTCAAGAGACTCTGGCGGTTTGCGTCTCGGGTCACTGGGATATAGGTTGGGTCTCCGGCTCAAGTTTGGCAGGCGGCCTGTATATGAGAAGTTGCATGAGAGTACGGAGCTGTTTTGGTGGGGGGCCCTGTCGACGACGGTGGCCGCCACCAGAGCTGTGGCGGAGTTACAGGGCGATCTGGAAGCAAATGGGTACAGAGGGTACCTCTGCACCGCACATAGGGGTGCCAGAGCCAGAGCCCAGGAGCCTCATGGGAGGTTCCTGGAAACCGTGTCGTCGCCCCGTTATCCTTCGGGCGGTTGTGGGCCTGAACAACCGGGGGCTTGCCTTGCTACTCTCCGCCCTGAAAGGGGCACGAGTATTAAGTGTCAGGTGATCTCGGAGGAGGATCACCAGAAGGGGCAGCACTGATGGGGTTCGCCCCAGTGCTGCTTGGCTCATCAGGCGGGCAGGTGGTGAGAATGCTGCCTGCCCTTGGATCGCCTGTAAGATAACCCACCATATTACATAACGTTGTATGTAATAAACCTGCAGCAGTTTTTTCCCCAATAACAAATTTGTGTGGTGTGTATTTATTTGCATGCATGCTAGGTGCTTGGGGGTGGGGAGTGTCGCCATGATGGTACTATGCGGCTGCCCGAGGCCACCGCAGGAGGCCACTCAAGAGGGCGGCCCTGTAGTGCCATCAGGCAGCCCACACCCCTCTTTCCTCCCAAAGGGGCAGGGACTCTCAGGGAGTCCCCTCCTGTGCGCGGGCAGTGCCACGTCATGTCCGGTGCGGGAGGCGGGGCGAGGGGTATATATGTCCCCCTCACCACGCTGACAACCTCTTTGTCGTCACACCGGACACGTGCGGCCGCCTGCTCCCGGGACACGCCATCTCCCACCCTACCGCTTACCCGGCGTGGTCGGTAGTAGGAAGCATGGTGAGAATGTTGTAATCTTGTACTTTTTTCGTTGCAGGCGGAGTTACAGGGCGATCTGGAAGCAAATGGGTACAGAAGGGTACCTTTGCACGGCACATAAGGGTGCCTGAGCCCAGGAGCCTCATGGGAGGTTCCTGGAAACCGTGTCGGCGCCCCGTTATCCTTCGGGCGGTTGTGGGCCTGAACAACCGGGGGCTTGCCTTGCTACTCTCCGCCCTGAAAGGGGCACGAGTATTAAGTGTCAGGTGATCTCGGAAGAGGATCACCAGAAGGGGCAGCACTGATGGGGTTTGCCCCAGTGCTGCTTGGCTCATCAGGCGGGCAGGTGGTGAGAATGCTGCCTGCCCTTGGATCGCCTGTAAGATAACCCACCATATTACATAACATTGTATGTAATAAACCTGCAGCAGTTTTTTCCCAATGACAAATTTGTGTGGTGTCTATTTATTTGCATGCATGCTAGGTGCTTGGGGGTGGGGAGTGTCGCCATGATAGTACTATGCTTTTAAACTTTGCTGCCGGATCACATGAAAGATGCGATCTAAAAAAACAGGGGTTGGAAGAGTGCAGATAGGGAAGTTCTCTTCCTGCATAACTCAATGTGGCTTCAGTACTGTTCTGTGTGGGGTGCAAAGGTCAGCCAAGCCCGTGTTACTCAGGCGCCTGGTGCTGCTCCTGGGCCCCAGTCGCCTCATATGTGATCCTGTGCAGTGGCACCAGTAACATGGCACCAAGAACAAAGCAAGTCGCAGGTGGGACTGGGCAATCAGAAGGCAGCTGGGAGAAGGGGCCTTGCCCTTGACTGTAAAAAAAAAAACAAGAGTACAGCGGAAGCTTAATGGCAGCCTTCTTGTCTCTTTTATCATTGTTAAGCATATAAGAAATGTTGCCACACACAGATCACATGGTGTCTCAAAGGCGGAGTGACACAGTTTTTAGTAAACAGCGCTTGGTCCGGTGGCAGTCAATGATGTCTGAAGAGTACGAGAGTGGAGTTTTGGTATTTTTGAACCTTAGAGTATGGCCATCAATGACCTGTGACTACAGAGACTGGGGTCCAGTGAGACTGGAATTTGATGTCTGGGATATGTACACGGCTAGATTGCTTAGCAATCAGCTTTTCATACTCTGGACCACGCTGATTAAGGGATAAAGTGAGCCTTGCGCGCTAATTTGGATAAACCTATAAGTTCAAATATGAATTATGCGAGTGGTGAGGAGAGACCGGAAAGAAAAAGTAGTGCACTAAAACGTAACATATTGCCGATTGTAAAAGGATCCATGTAGCAGGGGCAGTCTCCAGGGCGGGAACAAAACAGCCAAAAGGCAGGACAAATGTACACTATTCACCAACCAAAGCAAATGAATTTCAAAAGGCAGAGCAAACAGCCAACCAAGTGCCCTGGGCATGTTGAAAGCCCATACGCCTATAGATTGAATACAGCGATACAAAAGTGGATGATGGACGGAGCGTTTGAGCAAATCAAACACTCACCCCCAGTCAACTGATCTGGGTTTAATCCATCACCATTCTTTAGCTCACTCAGCCACCCCAGTTCAGACATGGCCATATGCAAATCAGTCTGACCCTGTGCCTCATGGGAACAGTCCAGCCCGAACTGCCAAGCCATGTCTTCCCTGGACCGGAAACAAGCATCCTGGGACCCGTTTCGGATTCATAATCCTCTTCAGCCAGGCTATCTTGAATCCAGTAGCCAAGTGAGCAAGGGACTCACGTCTGAGCATACCCTGCCAACTTAGGGCGAGCAAAGAGATACAAAAGGGGATGATGGACGGAGCGTTTGAGCAAATCATACACTCACCCCCAGTCAACTGATCTGGGTTTAATCCATCACCGGGTCAGACTGATTTGCATATGGCCATGTCTTGAACTGGGGTGGCTGAGTGAGCTAAAGAATGGTGATGGATTAAACCCAAATCAGTTGACTGGGGGTGAGTGTTTGATTTGCTCAAACGCTCCGTCCATCATCCCCTTTTGTATCGCTTTGTTCGCCCTAAGTTGGCAGGGTATGCTAAGGCGTGAGTCCCTTGCTCACTTGGCCCCTGGATTCAAGATAACCTGGCTGATGAGGATTATGAATCCGAAACCGGTCGCAGGATGCTTGTTTCCGGTCCAGGGAAGACATGGCTTGGCAGTTCGGGCTGGACTGTTCCCATGAGGCACAGGGTCAGACTGATTTGCATATGGCCATGTCGGAACTGGGGTGGCTGAGCGAGCTGAAGAATGGTGATGGATTAAACCCAGATCAGTTGACTGGGGCGAGTGTTTGATTTGCTCAAATGCTATGTCCATCATCCCCTTTTGTATCGTATAGATTGAATACAGCATGCCTCGAAGACAGCGCATGTGAGCTGCCTAGGCTTGACTCAGAAATTATGGTGGCTACGACTACTGCCACTGGAGCCCCGGGTGGGGCAGTCATCCTGCGAGTTGATGGAAGGACAATCCAGAAGGCAAGAATGATACCAGGTCAGAGCAGGAGGCGGACAAAGCAACAAGGCCCTCTAGGAAAAGAAACCCTTGACTAGAATCTGAAACAGCGCTCATCGGTGATCATTAGGGGCAACCAGGTGGCAAGGTGGCTGATATGGTAACAGTGCCCTTTTCTGATAGAGATTTTTAGTTGCAGATTCCTCACCTTTTGAAAATTCTCAGGTGTCAGACTGGATCCAGAAACTTTGCAACAATGCCTCTGCACGCCGGTGGGACTCCACACTGACACGATTCTGCTACGGAAATGAAGTGTGGGGCCTATATGGGCACATTTCCAGGACACTGAAATCAGCTCCTTTCTTTCCGTGCCACCAGATGTGGATCCAGAGCCAGCTCTGATATCTTTGAGACCTTAGATCTATCAAAAAGTTGTTCTACAGTGTGCAAGGGTAAAGTCACTTACCAAAACAACAGGTTTTAAGTCCTTTAAGGACTGTTGTAAACAAATGTCTGTGATAGATCTTCATCGGATTTGCCTGTTGTGCCTGGGTTGATTCATGACTCTAGGGCCTACAAAGACTCTGTGTTGATAAAGTCGACGGCCGCCTGAGACCTCGAGGTGAAATTTTATATCGCCAAGTACTGGAAGACTCTGTGGCGAGACCGGTCCAAGTCGAAAGTACGGTCATAATCCTGTTTGAGATCCAGAAGTCGCAGGAATCGTTCCAGGAGTTGGTGTTCGTCTCAATCTATGTCTTCTAATAAGTCAAAGTAAAAACACAAGAAATCCAATTGGGCCCATAACTCCACTCACACTCCCCTGTGAAGGCACACACATCTCGCTCTCAAAGTTGTTCGACTTCGGAGCCGATCCTCTAACTTGTTCTGCCACTACCCCAGGTCCCCGGGATCTGTCCTATACTCTGAAACAGAGCAAAGAGTTCTGCAAGACTAAGCTCAGATTCATACGATATTTGCTTACTTACTCTGTGTGGCCCGTGGGCCACACAGAGCTGAGTATTTTTCCACCTGGATTACTGATGGCGGGTTCACCCTCGGCACCAGCTAGATCCTCTGAGCCCCCTACAGGGTCGCCTCTGACTCCAGTCTCAACTCTGCCTCCAGCTACCCACCTTGAGGTCAAGACCATTGTTCTCACAGAAGTCCTACAGCCGGAGCAAACATCCTCTGTACTTTTTTGCCTTTTAATGAGGCTCTTGCTGATACTTTATTGGGGGCATGGGCCAAACCTTGCTCTGCCCCCCGTCCATCCCCGGTCAATAACCAGATTGTATGACTCCACTGCCAGGCCCGGCCCATGCTGTGATTTTACCTCATCACCCCTCCCCTGAACGCTTAGTGGTGCAGGCATCTGCAAATAGAACGAACCCTAACACATTTTCGACTAGTCTCTCTGATCTGGAGTCAAAAAAGGTGGAAACGTTTGAGAAACAAGTCTACTCATCCACCAGCATGACACTTCAATCTGTGAATGCCAGTTGCCTACTAGGGTGCTATTTCCTCATCCTTTGGGATTTGGTGGTTCTAGTCCTCGCAGGGGTCCCTGAATATCTCTAACCTGTCTGTGCCCAGACCATACAGGACGGTCATGACTCAGCCAAATTTACAATTCGTTGTGGTTCAGACACCACTGATTCCTTTGCAATGTGCCATTGGCCCCAGTGTCGCCATCCAGAGGCATGTTTTTCTGCAGTCCACCGTTTTATTGTTTTTTTATATATCTTTTTATTTATTTCAAATAAGAAAGGAAATGGACACATCCGGCGTCATACATTCATAAACAACTAACAGATTGGACAGATATTTTAACAGGATATACTTCGTGCAGCAGAAGAATCCCTGACGCGCCTGCGTTGGTAGATACAAAATAGCCATTGCAACAAAACAATCGGAACACAGTTGAAGCACAATCCATCCAATCCCGCCCACACACCTAATCAGGATAATAGAAGAAGCGTGACCACCGGACATTGGAAATTAGAAGATAACAAGATATGTTACTGACAATAACGAGAAGAAAAGACCAAGAAAGATTAAGAAAAGAGAAACCAAGAGAGGGAAACAAACAAAGAAAATAATAAGCCCATCCCCCCACCCTGCACCCCTGCATATGGCTGTCGCCTAACCCCAACTAGCAGCGTGCCTGTCGCCCTAAGTTCCAAAGATGGAAAAAGAGAAAGAATGGAGGAGGGCATATCCGTATGGGCTCCCAGCCCCCTTACTCCCCCCGCCAGAAACAGGCACCCCCTATCGTAAAAATACATGTGTCAAAAACCGTAATAGAAGAAAATTAGGGGGCACCGTAATACACCGCCCTGCTTCACGTAAGTCCAGCAGTTGCAGGTCGAACACCCATGTAAGCCACTCCAACCGCCCCGGTTATGTTATGTTAAGTCTGCTTATATAGCGCATGGCTACCCCAGCAATGGGGCGTCCCAGCGCTGCGGACATACCTAAGAACAGTGCGACACAACAGAAAAGGTGAAGTTAAATGGAAGAGAACAGCCAAGTTTTAATCTGTTTACGGAACAGCAGGTGGTTAGAAGTGGCCCGAGCCCCAAGAGAGATCGAATTTCACAGCTTCGGCGCCAAATGCCTAAAAGAACGACCACCAGCTCGGCACCTTCGGATCTTAGTCGTGCGTGCCAGTGACAGATCGGCTGAACGAAGGGCACGCGAGGGGACATAGAAGGAACAAAGTCCATGCAAGGTTTGAGGGGCGGTGTTATACAAAATTTTATGAATTAGACATAAGCTTTTAAACTGGATGCGTTGTTTAACCGGTAACCAGTGTAACCGATGGAGAATAGGAGAGGTGTGGAATTTTTTTGGCAGTGCAAATAAAATGCGAGCCGCGGCATTCTGGGCTCTCTGTAGTCTGTTTATCACCGTCAAGTTAGAACCTAACATAAGAGCATTGCAGTAGTCTAGATGGGATAAGACTAAGGCCTGATTTATAATCTGGCGGATGCAGGGCTCAAAGAATCCGAGGATAGGTTTAAGGGAGCGCAGGCGACCATAGCAGGTGCCTGCCACTCTCTTAGCATGAATTTCCATGGAGAGTGAATTGTCCAACATCACACCCAGGTTTTTGACAACCTCTTTGGGGGCAGGAGAAGGTCCCAGAGTGGGAGGCCACCAATGTGCATCCCATTTCTGGGTGTCCTTACCTACAAGGAGTATCTCCGTCTTAGAAGAGTTTAACTGGAGATAGTTCTGTGACAGCCAATTCGATATAGCCAGGATATCTTCCTGGAACTTAATTTGGTCAGCCCCTCTGTTCTTAGAAAAGGAGAAAATGAGTTGTGTATCGTCCGCATATGACAGTAATTTGATGTTGCGGTCCCTGGCCAACATGGCCAGGGGGCGGACATACACATTGAACAATGTGGGGCTGAGCGCAGAGCCCTGCGGGACTCCACAGTCCAGGGGGTGTATGCTGGATGAGTACGGCGGGGCGTGCACTTGGAAGGATCGGTCAGATAAAAACGACGCAAACCATTCCAAGGCTCTCTCCCTTACTCCGATGTCCCACAGTCTCGCAAGCAGGATCCTGTGGGAGACCGTGTCAAAGGCCGCACTCAAGTCCAGCAGAACCAGGGCAGATGTCTCACCCTGGTCCAACCCCTCCCTCAGATGTTCCGTAACGGCTAGCAAAGCAGATTCCGTGCTATGTTTAGCACGGAAGCCGTTCTGAGATTCGTCCAGTATTCCATTCGACTCCAGATAGGTAGTCAGAATGGAATTTACATGGGCCTCCATCACCTTGGTAAGATAGGGAAGCAGGGAGATGGGTCTAAAGCTGTCTGATCTGGTGGGGTCTAGTGATGGCTTTTTTAAAAGGGGAACAACTTTAGCATGTTTCCAGGATGAGGGAATGGTAGCCGACTGTAGTGAGTTGTTAATTAACATCCGCCCTTCCCGCAAGATGGAGTCCTGGAATAGTCTGAATAATTCTGGCTTAACAGGATCTTCCGGGGAACCTGATTTAACTCTTTTAATCAAGGAGTCCATCTCATTTTGCTCAATAGGTGGTAAATATTGTTGTGAAAATGGCAAGTCGATGGGCCCCGTAGGGTTGAAATTTACAATGGGTCCATCTGAGGTTAGAGAGTTATAAATCCCTTTGACTTTGTCTACAAAGAAACAGGCCAGCTCTTCACATTGGACATCGGACACAATTAAATTACCTGGGCCTTCCGGTATCTTGGTCAGATCCTTTACTAAGGCAAAAATAGTTTTGGAGCGGTTAGTGCTGGAGTTGATCAGATCAGTGTAGTATTTGGCTTTTGACAGTTTTATAAGTTTATGGTAGGCTTTAGTAGCTACTCTAAAGTTGGTTTTGGCCAGATGGTCATACGATCTCCTCCAGAGACGCTCCAGCTGCTTGCATTGTTTTTTCTGTATTGTAAGGGCCTCAGAGTACCACGGGTGAGTTTGGCCCCGCTTGGGCCTAGAGCATTTCATCGGAATGAAATGGTCGAGTGATTCTTTTATCCACTCCCTATAGGCTGTATCGGCCTCGTCCAGATTGCTCGGCCAAGTAGGGCAGGAGGAATGGAGTCTAGCTTCGAACGCTACATTATCAAGCTTGTTCCAGGGGCCCCTCCGCAACGAAGGTGGTGGCTTTTCCCTACATCTAGCTGGAATCTGAATTGAAATAAAAACCGGAAAGTGATCTGTCCAGCTAAGGGGACCGGGAATGGAGACAGAGGCTTCCTGGATGTTCGTAAACACCGGATCTAATAAGTGGCCTGCCTGATGCGAAGGCCCTTCAACCAACTGGTTAAGCTGGCAGGCCTCCATATCACCCAGAAACTTCAGTATGGTGGGTGAGTCCCGACAACCAAGATGGAGGTTGAGGTCCCCCAATACACTGAAATTTGCTGGCTGTAAGGCCAGCGCAGTGATAGTTGCCACCAGCGATTCTTGAAAAGCACTGGCTAAACCGGGGGGGCGATAAATCAGGAGCCCCGTAAAGGTGAAAGTGTCAGAAACCCGTGCCTTAAATACCGCACTTTCGCAGTTTGTTATAATTGTAGGGTTGAGGGTACAGGAGTATTTATCTTTAAAGATCACTGCTATACCACCACCTCTACCTTTTGGTCTATTCTGGAAGCATATGAGGTAACCCGGGGGAAGCGCCAAGGTGGAAATGGCCATGGTGTCATCGGTTAACCATGTTTCAGTAAAGAATAGGAGGTCAGGGGAGTGGTCTACGAGGAACTCATGGATGTCCTCATTGTGTTTCACTAATGACCTACAGTTAAGACTCACTAAGCTTAACTTTGTAGAGGACTTAGCTGCTAAGGTTGCTGACGCTGATAGTTGGCTGGTCTCTGTGGCCTTAAAGCCACACTGGTCACATTGAGCGCAAAGAGAGCCAGGGTACCACAAATGAGGTGTACATCCTGCCTGTCTTCCGATAGTGATCAGCTCCTCACGGGCGTAGGGGGCCATGAGCTAGCCAGACGGCCAGGGGTCTGGGCAACTGGCGACGGACTAGCGCGGACGGGCGCAGACGGGCTCGCCTTTGGCGACCCGCCGGCAGCCCGCCGCGCGCGTCCGCTGCGCGTGTGCTCGTAATGCAACCTAAATAGGCACCGGTCCCGCCTATGGCGGAAGAATGACGCCCTTGGGGGCCGGTCCTGAGGTCAGGAACGCCCTCCACTCAAGCGGCACAAGCCGTGGTGGAACGAGGCGGTGACCAGATGGAGGACGAACAAGCTTTGCACAGAGGTAAACGAGTTTTAGCAGACTCAATAACGTGGTTTTAAAATACAGTGCACAATAACATGAACGTGATTTTAAAATCAAAAGACAAAAGCTGCTCCGGCGCCTCGTATCTCAGGCGCGCCCGCTACGCATGTGCTCGTGATGCAACCTAAATAGGCACCGGTCCCGCCTATGGCGGAAGAATGACGCCCTTGGGGGCCGGTCCCGAGGTCAGGAACGCCCTCCACTCAAGCGGCACAAGCCGTGGTGGAACGAGGCGGTGACCAGATGGAGGACGAACAAGCTTTGCACAGAGGTAAACGAGTTTTAGCAGTCTCAATAACGTGGTTTTAAAATACAGTGCACAATAACATGAACGTGATTTTAAAATCAAAAGACAAACGCTGCTGCGGCGCCTCGTATCTCAGGCGCGCCCAGTCACATTAATCTCAACCTTGACCCCTCCGAACCATCACGCGAACCCCTCCCAGCAAGACCAATATGTACACAAAGGACTCATAGAGGAGAAGGAATTCGTAAAAAAGCAGTCTTGTACTACTCGTAGTCAGTGAGTCCACGAGAACTTCAGCCGCACAAAAACGCTCCCTCCTAGATGGGTAGTCCCAATGTATCTTTTCCCGGAATAGTATAATCATCAAGGAGGGAGAAGACGACCACTAGATGGAAGAAGAGTCACCCACAAAAGTCTCCAGGAGGGGAACGTCTTTCGAAACATCCAAAGTCAGTAGTGATGGAAGGCTTAACGATACGCTCACGACCTCAGGAATAAAGTCCTCCAGAGCACCATCCGAGGGTTTCGACACTTGTTCCCACACGGGGTCCTCGCCCAGAATCAAAATGGCCGTGGTTGGAATCGCTGCAGATTGCAGCTTCAACAGTGGGGCAGGGTCCGGTTCCACAAACAACATCTCAGATAGGCTTATATCCAGTTTGTGCACCAAGGCATCCATGTGAGAATGAAACGCCCCGATATCTGCCAATATTGTCCTCAGCGATGGCTCATGCTCCGTTCGATCCATAATCTCTCACCCGGTACCAATCATAATCACCTCCCCCGGTGAATCTCTTATCTCCGGTGGAACAAACAGGATCACAAATGGGCAGCTGCGGAGGGTGACTAATCTTTATCTGCGGCCGCGGACCGCTCGTCAACGCCGCAGGCCGGGACCCCGAACCCGCGGGACGGGGACCTCCACCCACAGTCAATAGCAAGCCAAGTCACTCCACCCTCGATGCTGAGCAATGAAAACGATCGCCGCCAAATTCGGGCATAAAAGAAGCCTCCACTTCGATTGACCGGACCCTGCCTGGATCACTCGGCCGATGATGTTGTAGATACTCGAGGCCCCGGCTTCCCTGCTGGACTAGGCCACAAACTTCAACTCGATGCAACTCCGTCAAACAAGCCGATAAAAGTTTCAGGGTTTCACTTTTGGAGTGCAGAACAGTTCACCCACACAGAGGCATGGCGTAAAAACAGGATAATGTACACGATCTTGTGGCAGGATACGGAGGTCGGCGGAGCTGGGAGCCTAAGCTGCCATCTTGTTTGCCAGCGTAGCTCCTCCTCAGTCCACTGTTTTTTTGGGGTGATGTTCAGTCGTTCCTCATAGACTTGCCATTTGGCGAGACTCACCTGTTTGGGGACAAGGCAGATTGTGCTCTTGAGCGGTTCAATGAGATCAGGACCACAGCATGCTCCTGGGGCTAGTCTTCCCCGGCTTTTGTGGCTTCAGCAGAGGTACCCCATGCCACCACCCTATATAGCCTCCCCAAGGCACCCTGCTGTTTCACAGTTGAGGCAATGGTGCCCACCACACCCACTGTCAAGGTCAACAGGCCGCCCAGGACACCACCCTCCTCCACAGCCCTACCTGTTAACTCCTTTAGAATGCCCTAATTGGAGCACATAACATCAGACGAGGGAGTCCTGCAAATTGTCCAGCTAGGGTATGCCCTGCCTTTCATTCTAACACCGCCACACCTTCCACTGTCCACCCTGGGCTATCTTAAGGACTCTATTTCCATTTTGAGGCAGGAAGTACAAGCCTTTTTGGCCAAAGGAGCTATTGTGAGGGTGCCCATGCCAAAGGTAGGACATGGTTGTAATCCCTGCTATTTTCTTTTACCCAAGAAGGACAGTGGCCTTTATATTATCTTAAGCCCTGTGCCCTCTCAACGCCTTCCTCCATATAGAAAAATTCCAGGTCTTGTCTGCCCTCGACTTGGGAAACTGGATTGTGGTGCTGGACCTGCAGGATGCCTATTTCCATATATCTTTCCTGCCCATGGCACTATCTGTAATTCGTGGTGGGACTGAAGCACTTTCAGTTTGCTGTGCTTTCCTTTGGTCTCACCAGTGCCCCTCGGGTGTGATGGCAGTGGTGGCAGCACGCCTTCAGAGGTCAGGGTGCCACATTTCTCCTATCTCAATTAATGGCAATTGAAAATGGCCTTGCCCCAGGCAGCCGTCAGCCTTTGCCAGATTACGGAGGACCTCCTGTCATCTTTGGGGTTCATTATCAGCGGCCAAAGTCACACCTGACTCCTTCTCAGATGCTCCCTTTAGTCTGAGCCATTCAGTTTTGTGCCTTTCATCGGGAGAGATAGTCCAGGACATTTTGGCTATGTTAATTATCTTTTGAATTTCAGTGAGGTCGACTCTAAGTCTGTTGGAACTGATTGCTTCCAGCTGGTCAAGCACTCAGGGTGGCATATGCAGGCCCTGCAATGGGATCTGAACTCTCATTGGCCCCAACTCCCAAGGTACCTTTCCGACCCTGTTCAGACTTCGGAGGAGAATGTAAAGGATCAACAGTGGTCATTACTGGACTGCAATTGGATCAGTGGCAAACTCCTATCCTTTCCCCATTCAGAGCTCAGAGCTGACAGTGGTGACTGATGCATCACTTTTGGGTTGGGGGCCATCTGAGAAGGTGGAGATCAGAGGCCTCTGAGCTCCAGCAGAATCCTAGCTCCATATCAAACTCCTGGAGCTGAGGGCCATCCTCCTGGCGTTGAACGCCTTCCATCGATCCATCAAGGGAAGGCTGGCACAGGTGCTCAGGGATAACACCACTGCCTTGTGGTACTGCAGCAAACAGGATGGGTGGGTCACATACCCTGTGAGAGGAAATGCGCTTATGGAAATGGCTGAACTACCAAGTAATTTTCCCTGATAGGATAGTTGAATGCCAGGGCAGGCAAGATCAGCTGTCAGTCACACAAGATGATACAAGTTCTCTTCCATGACTGTGGAGAACCTTGGCTCGATCTGTTTGCCACTGCTGAAAATGCACAATGTGAGCACTTCTGCACATTGGAGTTTCCAAGGTGTCTCTCGCTTAGAGATGACTTCTGCCTCAGGACTCATGTCTTTCTGTTGATACCACTCCTTTCCCAAGTTCTCACGAAGATCAAGACCGACCGGGTCCAAGTCATCCTAGTGCCTCCGGGTTGAGCAGAGAGAGTATGGTATCAGAACTCCTGGGCTTGAGCATCTGTCCTCCCATCAGGCTGTCCATCCAGGATGATCTGCTGTTGCAGCAAGGGGGCAGCGTTCTGCATCTGGGCCTTCATGCTTGGAGTTTGACCAACAGCAGCTAAACACCTTTGACCTTTCTCCGGAGGATATTGATGTCATCTTGGCAACCAGGCATCCCTGGACAAAATCTGTATATACCTGTCATTGGGACATAGTTTGGCTTGGTGCAGTACACAGCAGATAGACTCCGTCAGGAAAAGTTATCTGACATTTTGTTATTTATTTTGTCCCTTGCCCAGCAAGGCTTGGCTCTGTGCACAGTTAAAGGCTACCTGTCAGCTCTTTCAGCTTTTTGTGATTGCCAGATCAGCCCTCAATGTCAAGCCACAGTATACCACTCACTTCCCTGACAAGTTGGTTTTGCAGACACAGGCATCCTTCCTGCTTGAACTTGTGACTCCATCCCACGTTGGTCAGAACATCACCCTCTTGGCGCTCTGTGCTCCGCCTCACCCTTCTAAGGAGGAGGTGAGACTCCATCACTTGGACCCCAAGAGAGTGCTGAGCCTTTACATATATTGTACCAAAGTACATCTGGTGGGCGATCAGTTCTTTGTGGGGTTCTGTGGAGTGAAAAAAGGAAAAGTTGTGCAGAAGTCAACCATCTCCAGCTAGATTGTGCTCTAAATTTAAATCTGCTACACATTGGTTAAAAACCAGAATCCAGTAGGACTGCATGTGCATTCTACCAGAGCAAAAGCTACAACCACCCCGTTGGCACACTTAGTCCCTGCCCTGGACATTCGCCTGCTGGCTACATGGGTGTCGCTGCATAAGTTCACAAATCAATATTGCCTGGACAGTCAAGTTTGTCAAGAGGGCCATTTTGCCCACTGTGTCATGTAGGACTTTCTGGTTTGAGTTCATCCACAGACTCACCTACAAATAGGTATAGCTTTAGTATCTATTTAGAAGGTGAGGAATCTGTGGCTAGAAGTCTCTATTAGAAGAAGAAGCTACTTACCTTCGGAAACGTGTTTTCTGGTAGAAACTATCTAGCCAGAGATTCCTAATTGATTCTCCACGTTCTGTGGTTGGACTCTATCCATTAATAAGATCCCAGGTCTAAGATGATAAGCTCCAAAAGGTGCTGTTGGTGTGGGGGGCAATGATACAAGAGATAGAAGACCTAGGAGAGGGACTGTCACAGGCTCCTACTACACCAGGGGAGGGAGAAACCCACAATGAAATGGGTGACCATAACCTGAAACATTGAGGTAACAATTACAGAATAAGGTATGATTGAGTTGGGGTTAGGATATTACCTGGCGACACCGGTTAAGTTAGGGAGTTTTTTTTAAAGAGTTCTCCAGTTCCTTAAACACAGTATATATGATTTAAGACTGATGCCACTCAGGATAGTAAGCAGAAATTGACAAACAGCTCATAGTAGTTATCTCATTGTGAACCAGTGGATTTATGTGATGATGCAATGCATAATTGATGTAGCATGTATACTGTTTGTTAAAATGGTCAAGAAAGAAATAAAAAAATTAAAAAAAGATCACAGGTCTACACTCGATATCTGCACATTGGTCACACCAGTTTGCTTGTAGGGCTCTGCATCTAGGGCCGTGGACATTGTGGAAAGCAAGTGACCTAAGCAAACGAGAGAGGCGCCTGTATTATACTCCAGATGTCTTGTAAGGGCTTTAACAAAGTTAGTGTGGAGTCGCACGGCCCGACTACCGGCACACAGAGGTATGCTGAAAAGTTTCAGAATCAGTTAGCACCCATTAGTACGCGGACATTAGTCCTTGTACCAATTCTATTCAAGCGTTACAACGCATACGATGTAACAACGCGTAGCCTTTAGTACGCAAGTTGTTTAATCGCATGTGTTGTTACAACGCATGCGTAGTCGGTGAGGGGGCGTCCACTTTCAGGAAGAGGGTCTGCTGCTGCTTTTCCGGCTGGTGTTGGTCATGCCCATCTCCGCGCCTTCCCTCGGGACTCCTTATTCTGCCTGCCCACGATGGAGGAAGCAGGAAGGGGGAGAAGATTGAAATCAAGCGTGGAGGTGAAGAGAAGAACCACGAGGAGAGAGAGGTAGGAGGGGCTGTGTAGGGTCTTGTAGGGGCTGTGCAGGGTCGTGCAGGGTTGTGTACTTGTGTTTGTGTAGTGTAGAGTAGTGTCGTGGTCTGTGCAGGGTAGTGCTTGGGAGTAGGGACAGGACTGGGGTAGGGGCAGGGTCGTGCTGGGGTAGTGTTTTAGGGTTCAGGGTAGTGTTCTGATGTTAGTGTAGTGTAGGGTACTGTTTTAGGATTTAGGGTAGTTTCGGGGTGTCGTGCAGGGTAGTGTTTGGGAGTAGGGACAGGACTGGGGCTAGGGGCAGTGTTGTGCTGTGGGTAGTGTTTTAGGGTTTAGGGTAGTGTTCTGGTGTTGGTGTAGTGTAGGGTAGTGTTTTAGGGTTTAGGGTAGTGTTGGGGTGTGCAGAGTAGTGTTTGGGAGTAGGGACATGACTGGGGCTAGGGGCAGGGTCGTGCTGGGGGTAGTGTTTTAGGGTTTAGGGTGGTGTTGTGGAGTTTGTGTAGTGTAAGGTAGTGTTTTGGGTTTAGGGTAGTGTCGGGGGTCGTGCTGGGTAGTGTTTGTGAGTAGGGACAGGACGGGCTAGGTGCAGGGTCGTGCTGGGGGTAGTGTTTTAGGGTTTAGGGTTGTGTTGTGGTGTTAGTGTAGGGTAATGTTTTAGGGTTGAGGGTAGTGTCGGGGGTCGTGCAGGGTAGTGTTTGGGAGTAGGAACAGGACTGGAGCTAGGGTCAGGGACGTGTTGGGGGTAGTGGTTTAGGGTTTAGGGTAGTGTTGTGGAGTTTGTGTAGTGTAGGGTAGTGTTTTAGGGTTTAGGGTAGTGTTGGGGGTCGTGCTGGGTAGTGTTTGGGAGTAGGGACAGGACTGGGGCTAGGGGTAGTGTTGTGCAGGGGGTAGTGATTTGGGGTTTAGGGTAGTGTAGTGGTGTTTTAGTAGTGTAGGGTAGTATACTTTTTGAGGGTCTTGGTAGTGTTTTTAACTTATGGATGTGTAGGGTAGTGTATTTGTATGTAGTGTTGTATTTTTTTTACTAGGCATGTTTTTAGTTCGCATACATTAAGACTTTCAATGTAATGGTATGCAAACTAAAAACTTGCGTTGTAACGGTTATTGCTAAGAAATACCACGTAGTAATGGCATGCAAACTAATTGCATGCAAAATAACGAGTCATATTCTTCAGAATCCAGTCTGATGCCTGAAGAATATTCAAAAGGTGAGGAATCTGCAGCTAGATAGAGTCTCTACAGGAAAGACCACTAACAAAAGTATGCAACTTGTTGTTTTAACCTGACCTGCTCCCGACGACCACCAGGTGATCCCTCAGGTCCCCAGGCAACCAATGATTGCATCCTGCGGGAAGCCCGCGAAAATTCAAACAATGCGTTCACAGTTAGCTGCAGGTCTGGACAGGTGCAATCTGCCCCACATATGTCTCTGGTGCCCTTGATAATGCAATACTTCCCTTGCGTACTTTGGGGCAGATTTACAAGCCCCTTGCACCTCTTTTGCATCATTTCTAACATGGGAAAGGCGACACAAAAGTGGCGCAAGGGGCTTATAAATCTGCCTCTTTATTTCAAGGGTGCAGCAAGGTCAGTACCAACACCTCGGGCCAGCTCTCTTAGTTAAAGTGACTTCAACGAGCAAAAAAAGTGAAAGATTGAAGGTTTTTTTAATTTCAACCACCAGTAATTATCCAGGCCTCATTCTAATACACAGATGTGTATTTAGGTCGAGCCAGGGCAACGCTGCACTGCTCTGCAAGGCATGCTGTATTGAGGTATAGAATAGAAGCTCCGCCCATCTTTTCAATTGGCTCCTGTTACTGTCTGTTCGAAATCGTCACTTTTCATTTGTGAATAGGCTTAGTAGTCCCTCCTTGGTACCACCTTGTTTTCATTTGTAACCTTCCATAAGGACTCAACTTTTTACCTGTGTTAGTACACGGTCTGCTTTATGTAGTCGGTGAGCACTATTTTCTTTAATGATCTTCTCATTTTCAACCCACGACGTCACAGCACCCTGCCCGCTTTATATTGTTATTAGTAATGTATGCATTTAATTTACAGCGTGTTCCAATTTAACTATAACGGCCACGCGTATTTATTTATTTAATTTAAGGAGCGGTCCGCTTTCACTTTAGTGGCTGCACTTATTTATTTAATTTACAGTGCTGTTCACTTCCCTTTAGCGGCTGCGCTTATTTATTTATTTAATTTACAGCGTGGCCCGCTTTCACTTTAGTGGCTGCACTACAGAACCTTTGTTAATCTATTTCTTTTTGGGTGAAAGTGCCCCATAACGCGCAATCGCTTTAAGTTGGCCGCGCCCCTTTCTTTAGACCCTGCTCGCTGTAACCTGAACATGGCGAGCAGAATCTAAAGAAAGGGGGGCAGGCACCATTAAAGTGGTCTCGCATTTGCGAGAGTTTGAGCTATTGGCATTAGAAATGACAATGCCTTTTACATATGAGTTGCTTTGAAAAACACAGAAATAAAAGGCATTGTCATTTCCGATGCCAATAGCTTAAACTCTTCCAAATGTGAGACCTATTGCATTAAAAATGCTTGTTTTAGCTTGTCTGTGGCATTTAGAACTTAGGAATGGGCATGAAGTAGGATGATACACCATGTCTCTCAATCTTTATGTGTTTTTCAGACTTATAACATGCTGGGGAAAAGCTTTCCTCGAAGGTTTGTCCTGCCCCTGGCCATGGATGTGACCGCTCCAGCAGGAACCAATCTCAACCCCTTGTCCTACTCTACGGCGAAGGCTGTGAAGAAAGATGATGGCACGGTAAGAGCGTACCTTCCTGCATATGTATTTTACTGAAAAGGTTCAATTAAATATTTCTAATGCATTCTGTATTTACAGCACTTCCGGAACAGTGACACGTGACTTATCTACGGGCAACTTTTACGTTGGGAGATTCCTCGGGAATGCAATAATGTGACAGACAGAAATGCTAGTAACCATCACAGTACATCTCATGGGATAAATGAAACCAGAATTGGCATAGCCAATAGGTCTTGCTTTTGGGACCTTATAAGTATTTAGTTATGCAGCACAATTTCCTTGGTGCAACAACATTAACTGTTACATGGCTAAACACTTAAAGGGCCCCAAAGGTGAGACCTATTGGCTATGCCTATACTTTTTTTTTTAAAGGACAAGCAGTGCTATCAGGCTCCGGCTGCCACTTAGAGTTAGAGAGAGAGAGGTGGGTAGAGATAGAGAGAGAGAGGTGTGTAGACAGAGAGGTGGGCAGAGAGATCTTCTTTCTGCGGGAACTCTTTAAGGCATAGAGACTATGCTCCATATTATGTATCGAAAAAAACCGAGATCGACAAGCTTCAAAAGCGGGCGGTTCCTGTTGCAACCATGCAGATGCAATACATAGCCTGTACACTGCGGTTACTAAAAAGATAAGTTTGACATGTTTCTTCGGGATGCTAGTACTCTCTGTGCCC
This sequence comes from Lissotriton vulgaris, assembly GCF_964263255.1. Classification (NCBI taxonomy): domain Eukaryota; kingdom Metazoa; phylum Chordata; class Amphibia; order Caudata; family Salamandridae; genus Lissotriton; species Lissotriton vulgaris. Next base: position 1,286,123,127 of record NC_141687.1, on the reverse strand, counting down.
ATTTCAACACCCAATAATATCTGAGTTGCTGATAATTGTATCTGACTGCCCACAATTGCCGAGACACATTTTTTTATCTGAGACAACAAGGGAGCTAACACAGTACATGTACAAAAAATGTGAACATCATCCGCTGAGGTGAACCCACACCAAAAACATTTACCTATTGCATCTCCCGGCCATTTGGACACCCTATATGGGGTATAGTATAGATTATATATTGATTTGAAATGTTGCGCCACCAACTTTGCAGACAAGAATACATCTTTGGCCATATCTAATGAAATTTCTATTTGAATGTCCTTTCTGCCTAGTTTAGCACACCATTTACTGTTCTGTTGCTCTAGATCATTTTCTTTAGTGTCTAACAAATGTTTATATAAAGCTCCAATCCTTACCCCTTTCATAATGTCTTCAATCAGAGAATTCGGTTTAAAGTTACCTCCCATACCCATTAAATAGTTACGAATCTGTAGATATTTTGCAAAATGGTCTCTAGGGAGAGAATATTGTTCTCGTAATTGTTCAAAAGATTTACAATAACTAACATCGTACAAGTCACCCACCACTCTAATGCCTTTCTCCCTCTAATTGAGAACAATTCTATCCCACGCGTCTAAAGGTAGAAAAAACGACGATGAGAATGGAGTGTACCACGTTATTTTCCCAAAGCCCAATAGCCTCCTAACTATATGTCAGACCTTATATGCAGCTGTTATTGTCTTAAAACGGGTGCCTTTGTAGTAACTTTGTTCTAGATACTTAAATAAACAGTTTTTAACTTTTACCCCCAGCAGCATTTGATAGATCGATGGACAATCTGCAGGTCTTGCTGGATCTTCGCCGGTTAATAAAATTCCCATTCCTTGTAACATACACGCATAATAATAAAGTGTGAAATCGGGTACCGACCATCCCCCCACATTTCTTGGCAGAATCATAAAACGCCTAGCCCTTCTAGCTTTCACTCCAGACCACATAAAGCGCATACATAATGTCTGCAGTTATTCCAAACTGGTCTTGGGAACTTCTAGGGTTATACATCTGAAAAAATATAAAATTTGAGGAAGAATCAGCATTTTTAATAGGTTACATCGTCCCACTAATGAAAGGTATAAACATTCTGCATGATCTAATTTTTTCCGAACACTGAGTAAGAGCTGGTCCCAATTAACTTTAACTAAAGAAGTTGTACAAGCTCGCAACGTGACTCCCAGATATACCACCTCCTGACATAGTCTAGAATCGGTATAGCTTGGTATATTTATACTAAGTAGCTGGGTTTTTGCTGAATTTAATTTGTATCCCGATGATTTACCAAATTCTGCGGCCAAATGCTCTATAGCCTGCATTGCCATGATGGGTTTAGACGTGGCCACTGCCACGTCATCAGCATATGCTAACACCTTAACCTGATATATATGAACCTTTAGTGGGGTTATATTGACATTAGAGTCCAGCATTCTTAAAAAAGGCTCAATGTATAAAGCAAATAGTAAGGGGGAGCAGGGACACCCCTGTCTAGTCCCCCTACCAATTTGTACTACCGCCGATTCCAGGCCCATGGTGCTGATCCGGGCTACCGGATGCTGATACAGAACCTGTACTGATTTGATAAATTCAGGGCCGAAACCTCGACTCTTCAAGTTATCCCACAAAAAAGACCACGCCACGCGGTCGAAAGCCTTCTCGGCGTCCAATAAAATTAAACAGAAAGGTTCCCTGGTTACCTTAGCATAATCGAGTAATGTTATCACTCTTCTAACATGATTAGTAGTACTACGTTGAGGAATAAACCCATGCTGTGTTTTTGAAACAAGACCCGAAATAACCCCAGAAAGCCTATTCGCTAAAATCTTCGAGTATATTTTACCGTCTACATTTAGGAGTGATATACTTCGATATGATCCCGGTAGATTAAGTGGCTTGCCCTTTTTATGAAATACCACTATAGTCGCTTCTTGCCAAGTTTTGGGGGCAGAGTCTTTCTGTGCTGCAAGCATCGTTGCCAAGAGATCCTTTTTTAGGAGCATAAAAAACGTTTTATATATTTCTAAGGGTAATTTATCTGGGCCAGCAGCCTTGCCCAGTGCCAGTCCGTTTACCGCTGATTTTAATTCCTCCAGAGTGATAGGCGCGTCTAACATTACCCTATCATCTTCCGAAAGGTCCTTCAGACAATGTTGGCTAATCAAAAATGCAGCATTACCATCATTATACACATCCCCCTGATATAATAACTCATAAAACTGCCTGAATACCTCCAGAATACCCTGCTCGTCCTTAACGGGATCACCTTTATAATCTAGTATCTCGTCGATCCACTGGGCTGCCGCTTTTGCTCTTAATCTTTGGGCGAGACATCTTCCACTTGCCTCGCCATATTCATAATGGCTTTGTCTTTTAGCGAAAAAATTTTTAGCTGCTTCCTGGGACCACCTCAGATTTATTCTTGCCTTCAGACGCGCTACTTCATTGATCTCTGCATCTGTATTAATCCCTGCCTGTATCCCTACCAGAAGCGCCTCTTCGGCCGTGATCAACTCTTGATACAATGCCTTTATTTCCACAGCTTGTTTCTTTTGATTATACAAACCCCAACTCAATACTTCCCACGAAAAGCAGCCTTAAAACAATCCCACACACACCCTACATTACTACTCCCCTGATTAATGTTGAAAAAAGATACAATCCACTCCTTCATATGTTCAATAAAGAGTTGTTCAGTCAATATTTTGCGGTCAAAAGAGAACTGTCGTGGACGTTCACTAGAGATAATACTAGATAGAGTCAATACAACTGGCCCATGGTCTGATGTCACTCTAGGATATACTTGAATTGCAGCCTGATTCAACATCAATATAGAAACAAAAAAATTGTCTAATCGAACCAATGTGCGATGTGGAAAAGAAAAAAAGTATACCCAGGTGACCCGCCCCTTAAAACCGACCAAGCATCCACCAATCCATGGGCTCCCAGGAATTCCTGTAGTGCTTTGAATACTTTCGGTTTCCTGCCTGTATATCTCACCTTCTCGTTATTTAGCACGTTAGGTGCTAAGTTTATATTGAGATCACCGCACATAATCAATGGTGTGGGCCAAGCTGCCAATACATTTAAAAAATTAAGAGTTTCTGCTTCGTCTAAGTTTGCTCCATATACAACACACACAGTAACTTTAATGTTGCCCACTACACATTCTGCTATCGCCCAGCGTCCCAACCTATCAGATTGTGTCCTCCCTGTGGTAGCTATATGAGTCTTGGCAAGAATTGCCACCCCTCTGGCTGCCCCTGAATATTTAGTGCAAACTATTGAATTGAACCCCAGTTCTGTTAACAGATGACTCTTAGACCAAACCAATTGGGTCTCTTGCAGGCATATGATGTCACATTGCAAAGCCTGTATCTCTTGTGTAACTCTCCGTCTTTTCTCCACTGAATTCAGCCCCCTGACGTTCAGTGTGCCAACCCTTAGACCCCTACCTGCCATTTCGCCACTTCAGATTTTGCATCATTGCTCCAAATAAATTTCACCAATTGCTCCCCAACATCACCAAAATACAAGTTTCTTCTCAACCCTAACTCATGTGTTATTTTCTTTTTTCTCCCCAATTCCCCACTCCCCAACTTAACCCCTCCCCATCAAAGCCCAACCTCCCAACCTCGCCACCACCCTTCACGAGGCTTAAGGACCATGTCCTCTGTGATGCAGAAATGCCTTCACTGCGTGTCATGACTCCCCTTCTCCCCCATAAATTTTTTTATCGTCCCAAACTCATAATCAACAGCCTTACTTCAGGCTAATTGTATCCTCCTTAGGATGTCCTCCATAAATACTACTTCAAGAGCCAGCAAAAATCTGCGTTACATCATTCACATAATATTTCTCTCATACACATGTAGTCAGAGGTCTCCGGCCTCTATCTGCAAATAAATCGATCATTCAATTATCTTTGTAGTATTCAGTAGTATTCAGGCCCTTAACCCCAGGGCACCAATTGCCTACTTGATTTCCAATGCTAACTCCTGAATTAATTTGACCTAAAAACTCCTAATGTACTATTGGCTATAGTTTAGGAACAAAACAACGCAACGTTACACCTCCTACACCCCTGACCACCCATTATCACCCTCCTAAATTTTAGCTCAAATCAAATTCCCTCTCACAAATGCGGTGTGTCCTTTATAGTCTATTTCAGAGAGTTCAGTAGTTGAGATTAAGTTTTCGCTTGTTTATCAATTTGATTCAAGTATACCTGAGCCTCAGACCCAGAGGTAAAGTATCTCGTTTGATCTCTAAAAATAGTCTTCAATTTGGCTGGGTGAAGTAGAAAACATTGAGTGCCTTTTGCCTGGAATAGTGCAATTAACTTCCGCATTTGCCATCTCTCATTCACGGTTGTTGGGCAAAAGTCTGGACGAACAAAAAACTCACACCCAACCGCATTCCTCCTTTTCTCTGGGCGTGCAAGATCGTACAAAGCCTCTCTCAGAAGAAAGTTATTTAAACAGATCAAGATGGCCCTTGGGTATGCTTTCTGTCCATTGTCACGCCGACGATTCACAAAAGGGAACCTATGTGCACGAATGATTTCAATTTTAAAATTCCAGGATTTCAATTCCGGAAAGGCCTCACTGAACATCTGAATAATGAACCTACGGGGGTCCGATCCCTCTTTACCTTCCGGAATGCCCAGAACGCGTAAATTATTGCGCCTAGCGCGATTCTCAAGGTCAGTGAGTTTCCAGTCTATGTCCGACTTTGATTTTTGTAGTATTTCTATAGCCGATTGATGTTTTCCCAGGCTATCTTCGGTTGAGGAGACTCGCTGTTCCACCTCCGTCACCCTGGTGGTTACCTCAGTGCAAGTTTTCACTAGGCGCCTTACTGTATTCTGAAGCTTTTTCACCGCTCCTTGTGTTCGCAGCCCTACAGCCCTGTCTCGTTCCGTTGAGCCATTACGCTTTTGTATATCAGTCCTAAGGTGACTGCATCTTCATTTATCTCCTCTTCATCCAAATTGAACTGGGCACTTGGGGTACCTTGATTCTGGTCTACATTTCTTGCCACTTCTGGCATCTTCCTGACTGTCTCGCACGTTGCACCATGTTCATAGCCGTCCTGTTCTTCCTCATCTGGCATTGTCCCCCAATCTCCTAGGTTACTTAGACTGTCCTCATCATTTCCTTCATTTTCCTTGTCTGATGGAGAGGTCAGATCTGACATTGAATACCATTTTCCGTCTGAACCTGCATATTCTGACCCGCTGCCGCCTTCAACCCCCAGATTGGTATCTGGCCCTGTAATGTTATCCGCCCCATCCACACTGTTAACTGTTTCAATTTCAATTTCCTCTGTTGGTTCGAGCTGGGAGGTTACAAGTGGATCATTATCAGGCAACGGAGTTTGCTGCGGGTCGTTCTGGGATTCCGCCATCACTTAATCATTGTGAGGTTCCACGTTAGAGGCGTCTACTTTGGATTTGTTATTTTTTTTATTGAAGATTGCCGGGACAACTCGCTGTCTCACTGCCCCATCTTGTGGGCCTTTACTTGAGAGTGTTGCGGCATTTTTTTGGGGCGGTTGAGCGCTGGGGGTTGTCAAGATGGGTGAAGCATCCTGTTGCACATTAGTTATTCCCTTCAAATATACACCATTAGATACAATCCCCAAAGTTCCATCTACAATAGAGGACTGCAATGGATCATCAGCGATATTCCCTGCTGCATTCCCCTCTATTGGAGTATTCATAGGGGCTGATATAGCCGCTGCACCCCGATTCCTTGTGCCTCCTCTACCTTTCGCCATTATATTTATATATGCCAAAGTGAGACGACGAGGATATAACTGCAGGGGCTCTTTTCCCAAAACCTCAAAGCAGTTAGGCGTTTTCACCACTTGTGACTTTCAGTGGAGTCGTATGCTTAAAGCGTATGCAGCAACAATTGCTTTTTACCCCCTCCAGTGTAGCTCACCGTAGTCCGTAAGTCCGTAAGCCGTTCCTCGTGTAGTTCCAAGTCACTTTCTCCGGCAAAAATCAAAGGTGGGCAATATTCTCCGTCAAACAGTGTCCCAGTCTCCGCGTAAGCCGCTCTCCATCGAGCTTCCACTCTACTCGACTCTAACACAGCTGCAGCATGTTTGCCGGTTACCGGCCGAACCCTCCCTGCTCACTCCAAGGACCGCCTCCTCAACAGCTCCAGCCGCCTCTCCGTGTTGCCGACAGCCCCGTACTCCGTATTCCATGCGCTAAAGACGCTCGTTCTGGACACCACACTCTCCGCAAAAAAAGAAGACAACGATATCGGCGTCTTTGATAAGCCGCCACCGACGCCGCCGCCGTCTAACAGGTAAGAGGTGCAGAAAAGACTTTAGTGAGGGGGATTAATGAAGAGTCATGCGGAGCGCAGCTTCACAGCACTTCACCGGCCACAGCAGCGGCCGCCATCTTGCCTCTGAATCTATTTTTTTTTTTTTGTAATTTGAAAGATATCACTGGAGATCAGTAGGTACATCTAAGTAAATTAGGAGCGCATTTAACATGTGGCTAAAGGGTTGACAGCTCTCTCGAGAGTTGGGCCTCTGGCTACATTTCGAAATCCCCATCTGTCTGATTCAGCAGATGCACTGAAACCAGAGCTGAATGTCATGACGGCTATATTTTTGAATTTTGCTCACACAGCATTCATTTTTATGTCTCGACTACACAGCGCATGCACTGTGCTGCAAGATGTTTTGTTTACAATTCAGTGGGCTTACAATCCACCCACAGCATACCATTAGCTGTTTTTGTTGTCATTCTTATTTACCATCTTTCGATTGCCTAGCTCCAGAGCGCTTCCTTTCATTTCTTATGTTAGCTCCTACCTGTAGCATGGACCAAGTACATGTCATCTTTGTTCTTCTTCGTCTTTTTGCAAAGCGCTATTTTTAAAATTAAGTGTTTTTTATTTTATAAGCGTGTCAGTATTATTACTGGATATGCAGTTTGCTTCCCTGCTTTAAATACGGACACACAACTTATTATTTATATTGCTTTCTTTTATATCCTCATATCATTTATGTATGTTACCCAGCCTGGCTTTCTCCTAGTTGCTCAGCCAGAGTGAGAGATAGCGCGGCTATACTTTGATGCGCGGCACTAACAGTGAGTCAAATCACTTACTTTTTTCCCGCTTTGGTTATTGTTCACGTTTTACCAGTTACGCTTTAGATTCTTCATTTATATTATTATTTTCCTCTGCCGACGTCCCGATATTATTCTCCTAGCATTCCACCGGTGAGCCCTCGTAGTTCTTTCGTCCTCGTCGCCAATTGTTGAGGGAAAGTAGGATACGCAAGGCAAGATGCGATGAAATAATGGGTTTAATAATACAGTAATAAGGGCCCACAGGGAGCCAGCAGATAGGGTGCGATAACAGCCAGAGATAACAGCATCTGGCAATCGAACACTGTGACGTCACATAAGTAATCTCCTAGGATTCGGAGATGGCGTTATGTGACGCGCCTGGAAGAAATAGACAACATACTAAGCATGGAAAATATGAATGTTACATCTTCAACACCCCTCTTTCACTTTCTCAGTCGACTCGTCTCTGGACAAATGCTTGCCTGCCTCCTCGACTTCACCTCGCAGTCACACGCACTTGTTATTGCGCGACCCCCAATGCGCATGATTGAGTCCAGAGACCCAACCCTAACTTCCCTAAGGGTGAACTGTACCATGGCGCGCAGACGCGGCGGCGAAGAGTAGTAGACATCACTGTGTGCTGCATGGTGCAGGCAGTCAACCAGGTAGTGGACTTTTATTAAATAATAATAGCCTAAATAAAATCGGGTCACTTACGGAGCAGCAGCTGCATTTTATGCAGATAGTTGATTGAACTTGTTTGCTTTAGTTAGGTCAGGGAGGGTCCGTTTTGTGACAGGGGGCCGGTTTTGTTGCTGGGGCAGTATTGAAGTCCAAATCGTCCCCAGCAACAAAACCGGCCCCCTGTCACAAAACCGGCCCCCACCCCATCCAGCCTACCCATGGATTGCCCGGTGCCCGGAAGTACCAGTGCCCTGGCGAGGCGTTAGTATTTGGCGCTGCTTCAGATTTACAATTTCTCATAAAGCTGGGGCAGTGTCAAAAAGCCATGGATGTTGCTGGGAATGCCCCCAATAACACCCAGTGCACGCCCCTTTAACACAGAAAACTGCGTTAAAGGGAATAATATTTATGAGGCAGCATTAAGCCAAAAAAAGTGGGTTAGCTCTACCTCGTAAATATGGAGCAGGCTCCTGCGCAACGGAACGTCACAAAAAGTGACACACGGGTGGCAGAAGGGGTCTCATAAATGAGGCCCTCAATATTTTCGCAACTTATATGTCAACAGTTGTTCCCTTCCTTTGAAGCACTATGCAGCAATAGCATATGTGGGCTCTCCATTCTGACTAACTATTGCAGTGAAAAGGGGTTGTGGCTTGGATCGCGATCATGGCTGATGCTTAGCTGGGAAGCTCCGTCTTGGTCCCGCATGAATTCTGTCCAAAGCGAGTGTGGAAGACCACTGATGCCTGAAATTTGCTGGTGATGGGGACAGGCCGGTCACAGACAGTGATCCGAGCTGTGGCCGGAGCTTAGGACTGCAGCGGAGTGGCAGAAAGGTTGCCACAACGGGAGCCTGGAGAGAATGTCATCAGCCCTGCTTTTCAAAAAACAGAGGTCCTTAGTAAAGAAGAGAAAAATTCTAACAATAAATATAGACTAAATAGAGCTATATTTTTAAGAATGCCCAGCCGGACACTTTAATTTCTTGGTAGCAATAATATAAAACAAAGGGAATAAAACACAGAGTGCGATGGACGTGGGACACCAGCCGATGTCCGACTAACACACTTGGGGAACAAACACAAGGGAAGGAATATTCAGGCAAAATCGGGTTATCTGACAATCAAAATTACACAATGATAATCCTCAGTATACACATATGCATGTTCAAGTTGTACTTTAACTATGCATTTGGGGCCCGATGTAGGTAGGGCGTTACCGATCGGTAACGGCCAAAAATACCGATTTTTGGCCCTTACCGATCGGTAAACAGCCATCGAGATGTAGGGAACAAAAAACATAAAGAATCGGAGTGAAAACCGATTCGGAATGAGTACCGAATGGGAAAGAATCCGATACGTACATACCGAAAATCGGATATGTAACGAATCGGAAAAACACGGATTCGGATGCAAAGACCGAATCGGTCCATGTACCGATTCGTTAGTGACACCGAATCGGAAAATCACCGATTCGGTCCATGTACCGATTCGTTAGTGACACCGAATCGGAAAATCACCGATTCGGTCCATGTACCGAATCGGTAGAAAGACCGATTCGGACATGAGCCGAATCGGAAAACATGCCGATTCGTATGAATCGCCGATCGGGAAATTCCCCGATTCCGACAGTTGGGGAGATGTAGGGAGGCACAGAAACACCGAAATCGGCTCAAAATCGGTAGATTTCACTCGGTATTTACCATGGATTGCAATCAGGTGGTAACCAACTCCAACCCATATAAACAGGCCCAAAATGCATTGCAACTTGCAGGATGGCAGCTTTCTATGTCATTGCGAGGCGGCTACGGCTACAGCAGGAAGGACAGAGGGAATGGCTAAGAAATGAACAGGTCTACAGACAGAGGATAACCCTGTTCATGCTCACAGAGGCAGAGATACTACAGAGATACAGGCTGGACTCTGACACCATACTTGAGCTCATCAGGGATCTCAAGCCATTCTTGGACTACCACACCCCAAGGGCACACGCCATCCCTGCGCACATCCAGGTGCTATGCAGCCTACACCTGCTAGCGTCTGGCAGCTATCAAAGTGGTGTAGCAGCAGCAGGAGGGGTGAGCCAGAGCAGCCTGTCAAGGTTCTTCCACACATTCCTTGATGCCATGATACACAGGATGGACCAATACATCTCTTTCCCTGCAACCCACGCAGAACTGCTACAAACCAAAGCTGACTTCTACCAGATGGCACAATTTCCCCAAATCATCGGTTGCATAGATGGCACGCACATTCCGATTTGCCCACCAGCGGACACCGAATACATATACCGCAATCGCAAGTCTACACACACCATCAACGTGCAGGTGATCTGCAATGCAAAGTGCACCATCACAGACCTGGTAGCAAAATTTCCAGGGAGTACCCATGACTCCTATATTTTCCAACAGAGCGGCATATATGCACGGCTGATGGCTGGCGAATTTGGAGAAGGATACCTCCTAGGTGAGACACATCATCAGACCCCCATAACACATAGTAGCTAGGTGGAATACATGTATGCATGTGTCTAATGTGACCCCTTTCTCTTCCAGGCGACAGTGCATATGCCCTCCGCTCATTCATACTCACCCCCTACCTCAACCCCTCCACACCCAGCCAAAGGAGGTATAACCGGGCCCACATACGCACAAGGAATGTTGTCGAACGGACCTTTGGCATCTGGAAAAGTAGATTCAGATGCCTGCACAAGAGTGGAGGTGCAAGGCAGTATACCCCCATCACCTGCTGCAAGATCATAGGTGTATGTGCAATGTTACACAACCTTGCGGTGAAGAAGGGCACTGAGGTGGAGTTGTCTGACTACGAGGACCATGACGACGACGAAGCTGTGCCACTGACACAGCCAGCTGGGGTGTGTACGCCAAGTGATGGCAGATACAGACGTGAGGAGATTACTGAGAACTATTTCTGAGTGAGGACAGATGCAAAGACAGCAAAATGTTGGTTGGAAAAGACAAATTTTAATACTGTTGCAACACAGTTACAGCACTGATGTGCAACAAAAAATGGTGAATAGGAAATAAAATAAAGTTCAAGGTTCAGGTTGCCTCACCCGCCCTTGCAAGGCTACTTCTTTGCCCGCTTGCCAGACCCACTGGGGTGTCCCTCAGCCCCCTCTGAATGCCCAGCAGCATCAGCGGAGCGCCTGGTGCTCCTACGTGGTTCAGACGCAGAGCTGGCCGGGCTGCTGCGGCTGCTGCTGTCCCCAGCATCACCCAGGTCCAGGGCAGGATTGGAGGCGGTGTTCGAAATAATCATGGCCTCCATAGCAGTGGTGATCCCGGCCATCCCCCTTGTGAGCTCAGCCGTATGCTGGCTCAGGCTAGATTCCTGGTTCGCGCTGCGATGGCACAGTTGTGCCGTCGCCGCAGCAAGGCGGCCCATGGCGCGGTTCAGCACCCGGGCATCCCGCCTGCGCACCAGCTCATGCTCCTCCTGTCTGCTAGATGATTGGGTAATGGCAGTGGTCAGCCTGCCTAACCCTGCTGCCACCTCCTTGTTCGATTCCACGAAGGCCTGGAATCCCTTGACCAACTCTCCCATCTGCAGGTTGTGCTGCAGGAGCTGGCGTTGGCAGGCCATCGTGGATCTAGCCTGTTGCCTCTGAATCTTCACCATCTGTCCCTCGAGGCCCAGGAATACACTGCCCTCCCGTGCTGGTGCAGCAGTGGTGGTGATGGTACGGCGCCGGGCACTGCTGCTTCCGGCCTGCTGAGTGGGCTGGGGTGCCACTGGTGGGGGTGTGGTGCTGGCCGGTCCCTGAGCCGCTGCTCCCAGGACAGGTAGTACAGGTGGCAAGGCCATGGTTGTGGCAGGAGCTGGTGTAGGCGGAATGGTGTCCCTTGTAGGGGAGTTCTCTGGGGAGAACTGCAAGGGGGGTGTGCTGGCCATTTGTGGGGAGTTCAGTGCATCGAAGTCTATGACCAGGTCTCCCTCCATACCTAGCCCTAGGGTGTTTCCGTCCTCCTCCTCCTCCTCCTGGGCAGCCTGGCTGGTGCTCGGCCCTGCGACTGCAGTGTCAGACGGTGCTGCTCCCTCTGATGTCAATGTTGTTCCGCCTGATGGGGCCCCTAGGTACAAAGAAGCATTTGTAAACTGAGTGCCGATGTATTACAGTCAGTACAATTTCAGCATTCCACATGTCCTTGCATCTCCTTACACTGTGTCACACTGTTTCCTGTCTTGTGATTCTGCACTGCCATGTTTAGCTAACTACTGCTGACTACATGTACCATGATGCTTGTCTCTTGTATGTTGGTGACAGTACTGTGCTGGGGTTTGCCTATGCATTGTGTCTAATGGGGAGGTGTCTGGTAGGGTGTGTCATGATGCGCATGCTTCTTACCTGTAGCTGTAGCTCTTGCAGAGCTGTCCAGGGTCCCAATTCCACTGACACTCTCCCTCTCAATGGTGCTGGAGACCAGTTCCTCCAGCTCGGTGAGGGGTGGCGCCGGGTTCCTGCCTCCTCCAGTGAGTCCAGCCTGCCTCTGTATCTCAGCCATCTTCTTTTTTGTGAGGCTGCGGATGTCGTAGAATCTCTTTTTTAGTTCTTCTACGGACCTGGGGGTGACACCCGCAGCATTCACCTTTTGGGCGATCTCGGCCCAGATCCTCCTCTTGGTGCTGTCTGGCACATTGAGGGACAGCTTTCCGAACAGCTGGCGGTGCACCCTCACCACCTCCTCGACCAGCACCTGAAGCTCGGTGGTGGTGAACTTCGGCTTCCTCTTCTGGGAGGACTTCTGGCTTTCGCACTGCTCTGCCATGTTCTACAGTTCTGTTGACAACCTCCTACTCCAACTGCTGCAAACTGTGAGTGTTGAGCTCAGGCTGGCTCTCCAGAAACTTCTTAATTAGCTGCACCTGCCAGGGTTGCCACTCCCTGTTTGGGTGGGGGAGGGGGAGCCACCTCATTGGCTGAATCGGCATTTACCGATTCGGATATTACCGATTCGGTAAAATCCGATTCGGTATTATCCGAATCGGTATTATCCGAATCGGTAAAAGCCGATTCGGTTTCTTCAATGCATTCCTATGGGCTTTTTCGCCATGGGTGTGTTTTCATGGCTACGAATCTATGATTGCCGAATCGGATTTTACAGAATCGGCTTTTACCGATTCGGTGTTGGCCGATTCGGTAATTTCCGATTCGTTGTTAGCCGATTCGGAACGTACCGATTCTCATTACCGATGACGACCGAATCGGTATTCATTCGCTGTTTTTTCCCTACATCTCGTTTTCCGATTTCAGAATACCGATTCGGCCCGCCTCGGTATTTTGAATTCGGAAAATCGCGTTTACCTACATCGGGCCCTTGGTGCACTTGTTGTCGACGACGTTTCGAACCTCACAAATTATTGGTTCATCCTCAGGACAAAAATGGTTGCCTAAAGAGTTAATAATTAAGCTTGAAACCCCAATCAAGACAAGCTGAATATCGCTTTGGTAAGGAAAGGTAATATTTCCAGTAATTTTCTAGGGATAGAATCTACGTTAATGCGAAGAATTCGAGGGGAACGTTGCCCTGGTCCAAAAATCTGGAGTCAAGAAGGTGCAGGTCCACAATGGGGGTCCTTGCACAGCGTGAGGCAGCCACCCCGGATGAAGAGTGGACCTGGCTGGAGGCATACGGGAAAGGGGCTCCTTTGCCCAGATCTAAGCTGGGCTCAAGAAGTGAGAAACGTGGTGCTAGGGCCAGGTCACGCCGCCCCAAGAAACCAATAGCACTGCAGAGGCCAACGGTTTCCCAGACGCTGCAGGAACGGGAAGCTGCTCTGAAAGCAGTGGCGCAGCTGCTGTCACCTAGAGTCCAAGATCAGAGTGGAGACTCCTCTTCAGATCCAGTGAATCATTCATCAAACTCAGAAGACTACTCAGAAAATAATGCAGGACTGCGGAAACTTACTCCACGCACTGCAGATGACATTGCCTGATAGAGCGGGTCCGTGGATACTTAAAACAGGATGCATAGAGACGTTTGATTGGTATAAAGACTATGGAACACTAAGAAGCGAACAGGGAGGAACCCTGACACTATTAATGGGACCAGACGGTCATCACGCCATTTCAAGCACTCTTGACTTTCCTCCCACCCCCGCAAGAGTGCACCGCCACTGAAGCGGAGGGCGGTGCACTGATCGAAATGAAGTTCTCTTACAGGTACAGACTATAAAATCCTTGCCTCGGCACTGGCCAAACGTATTGCACCGCTTGTGCCAACTCTGGTGCATACAGACCAGAACGGATTTGTGCCCACCAGAAGCACCTCCCTAAATATTCGAAGGCTATTTAGAATCCAAAAATATGCTAGGGAAGCTTGGCTCAGAACTGGCTGCCTAGTATTAGACGCGGAGAAGGCCTTTGATTTGCTGGAGTGGCCATATCTTGCAGCAGTTTTACGTAAATACGAGCTGGGAGATGATTATTTACAGCTGGTGCAATTTTTGTATCAGCGTCCCACAGTGCCAGCTCGCACGGGCAAGCTTATCTCCAACTAAATCAGGGTGAGACGAGGGACCAGGCAGGGGTGCCCCCTGTCCCCGTTACTCTTTTTCCTTGCTATGGAACCATTGGCGGCTCTTTTCCGGGAGGGTGGCGCGGATTGGGGCATCCCCTTGAGCGATGGACTACGCACAGTGTCCCTATTTGCGGACGACCTGGGCTAAGTCAGGTGCTTACTCCTTCCGCAAAGACGTAGTTGGGACTGATATAATCATTATTTGAATTGCACTTGACTGGTATCCGTCCATGTTCAGATACCTAGGAATATATATTTACAGGTCCCCAACAGATATACTGTAAGGTAAGCTGGTTCGCTCCATCTCCTCAATAAGAGCACAAGTGCAATTCTGGAAGACCTTATGGCTCAATGTGATGCGCCGTTTCACCTTGACCAAAATGATAGTTCTGCCCAGGTTACTGTATTATTTTGCAAATCTTCCAGTGTATGTCCGTGGCCTGATTTGGAATGTGGGGTGGCCTAGGGTAGCACTGCAGAAATTATATGCACCCCCGAAAAGTGGGGGCTTGGCAGTTCCACATCTGGAACTATATAACCTAGCTTCGCAATTACAGTGGGTCGCAAGGTGGCTTAGTGGCAGGAATCTGGCGGACACGGGGACCAAAACGACAACTTTGACGCAAGTCCAGATATGCGGACTGTTTCACCTGGTAGCAAAATGTTCTCGCCCGACACAAATACATGTTGAGTTGGCTCATAGGTGTTTTAGGAGAAACCTTCACCTTACAAAGGGCACGTCCCATATGCTCCGGTGCTGCCACTTCTCGGGACGCCCAGAGGCAGAGACCCCATAACGGACGTACATTGACGCCCTGGGTTGAGGCAGGGGTGGAGACACTAGGGGATTTATACGCAGACGGTCTCTTACTGCCTTTTGCGACACTAACAGCTGATAATGGATTGCCGGTGGGCCAGTTCCTTCTAAATGCAGCCATTACGCAAATGTTTACACTAACATGGGGCGATATAACTAACGAGCCGCCGACACATCAGTTATTGCAGTACCTGCATGTAATGGGGGAGGGATCGTATGTGATACATTGGCTGGTGCAGGCCCTGTTCATCCATGTATTGAAGCCACTGCAGAAACTCCGCACATATTGGACTGAAGACAGAGGCCGTCCCTGGACTGATAAAGAATGGGAACGCGTTTTAGCTGGTGCCACACACATACAGCGAAATTCGCGGTTCAAACTCATACAAACTTACATATTACACAGGGCGTATCTTTCACCAGACAAGATCAATGAATATTTTAACATCAACACTTCCAAATGCCCAAGATGCCGCCTCCTAGGCGCTGATCTCTTACATATGTTGTGGTCTTGTCCCCTGCTTTTACACTATTGGTGTGCAATATCGGAAACACTTGCCAACTGCACTAACACGGAGGTACCTATTACGTGGGAGGTCTGCCTCCTGTTGTTGTACAGGAGAACCAAGACTAATAAGGTAAGCTCCAGGTTTTGGGACCTGGGCTTCATAACAGCGAAACGACTGATAACTAAGAGGTGGGAACACAAGGACCCACCAGAGGTATCGCATTGGGTGAAATCCCTTGAGGTCTGGGCACGGGCGGAGGGCACCACCCTACACAGGGAAGAAACAGTGGGGCTGCGCAAGTATCCCATTGCACAGACCTGGGACGATATGCTCGGAACTCTCACACGCTCTGACGCCACACTACGACCGCCCCCTGCGCAACGGGCGGGACCTGACACCTAATGAGCCACCTGGACGCAGACGACACGCTGTCTCTCCACGTCACTCTAACTGCAGCTGCTGGGCTAGGCGAAGCCCACACCGCCCTCAGTGATACTGCATGGATATAGCTCCTATCAAATGTCACCTTAACGACCATACAACTGCATGGGAAGCAGTAGTGGTAGCCCACACACTATACCAACATGCTAGCCTAGTCGCGACTGCACCCAGATGGCACACTAAACACTACATACATATACACTTGGTCATTTGATGTCTCTTTTGTTTTGATTTATTATTTGTTTTTGTTAGATGCGGTTGAATTGTTATAAAAGATAATATCTAATGAACGGACTCGGCATTTACATGTATATCGCTCTATTTGTTTATGAAACGGTATTTGATGCAATTCAAGAGCTTAGTCCAAATATGAATAGCCTTGGCCTGTATACATTCATTTTTTCACAAATTGCTGTTCACAACTATGAAGAGGCGTACTAAACACCTTGACTCTGAACCTCAATTGGAGATGACAGAATGTGCGGGCTGCAGGAGCCAAAGGTGACTTGCAAATGCATGAGTAACCTTACACCATAAACACGAATAACACTGAAACTGTGAGAAGGAAATGCCCTGATTTACATGCATTGTGTTGTAGAACAAGTGATGTTATCACCAAGGCAAACTATATTGATGCTTGTAAACTACTGTACTAGAAAAAATAAAATGCAAAAAGATATTTAAAAAAAAATGAAGTTCTCTTACGGGTTTGGTCAGCTGACCATTGTCTGTACGCCTGTGGGTTGGGGAATTTTGCTGTTGGGTTTGTAGTTCTATACCATGGGGTCCACAATAGTCATTAGGGTGGGGGCGCTGGAGGAGGGGTATTTGGGAGGAGTGTTTATGCTGAGGGATGGCTTGTGTCTGCTGCGGAGTTCAAACTCCTGACTTGGAACATTCGGGGAATGGGCTCTCCCTCCAAACGCTACGGTATCCTGAACTATATACGGTGTAGGGGAGCACACATAGTGATGCTGCAGGAGACCCATCTCATGGAGGTTGAAGTGGCCAGGCTCCGACTTAGATGGCGGGGGCAATTATTTGCGACTACATATTGAGCTTTTGCATGGGGGTGCTTGTGTGGATCAGACCTGGGGTCCCCTTCCAAGTGTCCCAGAAAATAATTGATGCAGAGGGGAGATTTGTTGTGCTTAGGGATAAGTTGAAGGGCAAGGAAATAACACTGGGGAATGTTTATGCACCAAACCGTGACCAGATTTCTTTCTTGGAGCAGTTTTCTGGGAACCTCTCGGGAGTGGTGGTTGAAGATCTGATTTTGGGGGTGATTTTAATTGTGTATGTGATTTAGGATTGGACAGATCTACTCACCCTTTGAGGGGAACGATAGCAGCCACTGTGGCCAAGGGACTAAGGAGCTGGATTGCTGGTGGGAACTGATAGATGTTTGGAGAGAGCAGAACACACAGAAAAGAGAATATTCCTACTACTCCTCCCTATATGACCTGCGCACCAGACTAGAAATGTTCCTCTGTTAGAGTAGATTGGCCCGATGTTATCCAATGCTGAAATCCTAGGGAGATCCATTACTGACCACAGCCCCCTGCTAATGCAATTCGCTCTCACCCCCGAGGGGGCCCCATCCCGTTTTGGCAACTAGACCCCACTTTATTAGAGGATGAAAGTTTTAAACACTGTCTCTCGGAGGCTATTGTTGCCTACTTTGAGAAAAACCAGGAGACAGCTAGCTTCCCCTTAGTAGAATGAGATGCATTTAAAGTGGTAATCTGAGGACAATGTCTGGGACAGGCGGTGGGAGCCAGAAGGGAGATCGCTCAGGAGCTTGAAGTCCTGTAGACTCAGATACTGGCACTGGACAGAGAGACTGAGGGAGGGGCTGATGCGCAGAGACGGCTAGCAGACGTGAAGAGTATTAAAAACTCCACGTGGATTAGGCTGAGGACATTTTATTATCGAGTATACCAAGAATATCAACATGTAGATGGAAGTAGAGCAGGCAGGCTATTGGCCTGGTTGATCAGACTGGAAAGTAGGGGAGATCTAATTCCAAGCATCCGTGTTGTGGGGGGGAATGTACTTTGCTCTCTGAGAGGCATTAACGACTCGTTCCGGGATTATTATGAGACACTATATTGGAAACCGGGAGACATACAGGAAGATAGGCTAACAGCATATCTAGAAGGATTGAGTCTACAAGAATTAGAACGTACACTCTGGATACTCTGGAGGTGCAGGTAAAAGCAGGGGAACTCAGAGCTGCCATTAAAGAAATGGCGGGGGAAAACGCCCGGGCCTGATGGCCTCCCGGACGAATATTACACCTCCTTCCACGATTTATTGGCCCGAGGCTGGAACAGGTATATGCAGCGGCTTTGGGGGAAAACAACTACCACTGTAGGCCAGAGAGGCATTATTGATCCCCTTACGAAAGACTAAGAAGGAAGTAGCAGATGTGACTGAATTCTGACCATTGTCAATGTTAAACCTTTACATTAAGGTTTTGAGCAAAGTGCTGGCGTCTAGGTTATTAATGCAGATGCAGAGATTGGTCCACACTGACCAGAGTGGATTTATCCCCTCACGCTCCACATCTAATAATTTGCTAGATTATACAATGTTTTGTTTCAAAGAGACATGGGAGGGTGCCCTGAGACCGTAGTAATGGCTGTCGACCTGAAAAAGGCCTTTGATTCCTTGAGATGGGATTTTTTTACTGGCAGTAATGGGAAGGATGGGCGACAGTTGGTCGGACTGGGTCTATCTTTTATATAAGAGTCCTAGAGCCAGAGTGCGCACAGGTAGCACAGTATTTTACTTACAGAGGAATTTGCCATGGATGTCCCCTATCACCGTTGCTCTTTGCTCTGGCAATGGAGCCCTTAGCGGTGCGGCTCAGGCAAGAGGGTGAGAACCTCAGAATGGCTCTTGATGGGACTGACCATATAGTTTTGCTGTATGCGGACAACATACTAATCTATCTCCGTAACGGATCTCGTGTGATCCCAACAGTACTGCGCGTTCTAGAAGAATTTGCTAAGCTCTTGGGACTGCGTGTAAACAAAAGAAAAACCTGTGTGTTCCTGTTAAGTCTTGCTCTTGATCGGCCGCTGCACTTCCTACTGGATCTGGAATGGACGCTGAGCTCTTTCTGATACATGGGAATACAGGTCTATCACCGTCAGGTAGACATGTTGGAAGGGAATCTCTGAGGTGCCCTGAGAGCGCTATGAGCGAATGTGTCCTTTTGGCGTTCGCTCAAGCTACCGGTATTTCTTTGTTAACCTGCCAATGGTGATCCAGAAAAGCTGGTAAAAGCCCTGGATGCATTATTGAGAGACTATGGTGTGGGGTGGGGGTGTAATAGGGTATTCCTACAAACACTGCAGCTGCTCACTTAAGGGGAGGGGTAGTTGCGTGCTCCCGACTTTGAAGCCTACTATTTGGCGGTACAGCTTCAGTGGATGGCCAGATGGTTAGATGGAAGGGGGCTTGAGACTCTATCACTGCACTAACACTGCACAAGGGGTTTTGGTTCCTAGGATGCTCAGCACTCGCCAAAAGATCAAACACATGGGGATACTACTTTCAGTGGCGGTAAAGTGTTGGGATAGATTTACGGCAAGGGCCAGAGGTGTGCCGCTCTACACTCCAAATATATCACTCACTGAACTACCACAGGCAGGGATGGGTCCCCCTCTGACACAGCAGCAATTGCAGGGTTGGGAGGTACCAGGAGTGCTATCGATCGGGGATTGCTATTGAGATGGCGAACTGCTCCCTTTAAATGAGATTCTAGAGTACTATGTTTTGCCGTCAGGACAGTTCTTGAATTATCATAAGGTACGGAGGCTTTGACAGCGCTGTGTGGAGTTGACGCGAAAGAACCTCCCACTCATACACCATGTGACATTGGCTCGGCGGGACACCTGGTAAAATGGTTATACCTAGCTATAACTGAGATGACCCTTGGCCTTTGCCCCGATTACAAGAGAGATGGGAGAGCACACTGACTAGACAGCTGACTGAGAAGGAGTGGAAGAAGTTCCTGGGAAGTCCCAAAAAAAGTGTCTAGGAACGCTGCCTTTAAACTTATACAATTACCCACACTTCACTCCGGGACTCGATAAGGAAGCCTTTACTCACTGGTGGCCCGCGGGGTGCTGCTTTCTCTACCATATCTATGGTCCACACAGAGTAATTTCTTTCCCACTCTTTAAACAGGAATACACATTCCCTCAGACGGAGCGGATGCTCTACATGCAAGTCCGCCACTGGGCTCTGCACCCACAAGTGAGAGAGACGGCCGATAGGAAACTCCGGCCGTATGAAAGGTGGCTTCTATCCTGCACTTCTGATGCCAAATTGATATACGATCTTTACAAATTCCTACAACCACCGACAACACATCTCCACAACCCAGGCAGGGAACGCTGGGAACGTGAATTGGGTAGGACCCTGAGTCATAAAGAATGGGACCATAGGAGCTTCGCGGGCAACCAAGATGGCCGCGTAAGCTCGGAGCTCCGCGGACCCTCCGACCCTCCGCAAATATCCTGTTGGAAATCCTGATCCACGTTAGTGGATTCTAGTTGGTGGATGGTCGCAGACACGGGAGCAGCTTTCCGCGCCACTGTCTCTTGGGTGGCTGCTGCCTTCACCGACGCTCCGCATGACTGGAATGCGAAGCGGTTGTTTGTGGTCCCTGCTGGCAGTGTGCCTGTAGCTGCGGAGTTGCCTACTACCGGCCTGGTGCGATTATTGACATTGCCTTTGCTCTGTTCGTGTGCTTCTTTGTTCGGATGGTGTAGCCCTTTGTCCTCCTTGGACCCAACATGGCGGGCAGAGGGGACCCCGACAAGACGTCGAACAGAGGTGTTCGTAGGACGACTCAATCGCAGCTGAACAAAATTGACCGGTATGCTCAGCAACGGACCTCACCCACGGTGGTGGCCTCCTCTAAAGACCTTCATCGTGCGAGCTCGCCCGAATGCTCTGAGCCGACCCTGAGTGACGTTATGGGTGCCATCGCGGGCATTCGGTCTGAAATGCAAAAACAACATGAGGTCCTGACTCACAAGGTGGACACTCTGGCTGCGGACCTCAACCTTATCAGGGCTGACTTGGGAAAAATTAACGATCGAGTGAAGTCTCTTGATCTCAAGACCTCCAGCCTAACTACCGACGTTTCGGACCTACAGACGGAGGTCCGGACCCTGAGACTGGCCAACGACCAATTTTCTAGAAGGCTGGAGGACTTTGAAGGGCGCGCCAGGCGGCAGAATGTCCGTATTATTGGTGTTCCGGAGGGAGCGGAGGAGGCGGCAGTGGACCTTTTTGTGGAAGACCTGGTGCAGACGCATCTCGCACCTTCTGGCCTGAGCAACTTCTTCTCTGTGGAGCGGGCCCATCGGGTCCCGGGCGGCCCGCCGAAATCGGGTATGGCGCCTAGACCCATCATTGCCCGGCTCTTCAACTTCAGAGACCGGGACGTGATCCTTCAGGCGTCCAGACGGCATGGACCGCTCAAATACCAGAACTCTGAGGTGCACTTCTATCCGGATTTCACCAGGGCCGTGCAGAGACAGCGTCAGAGTTTCGCAGGGGTGAAACGGCGCCTGAGAGACATGGGCTTTAAATACTCAATGCTGTTCCCCGCCAAACTTCGTATTGAGCACGAGGGCCGTGCCCTGTTTTTCGATGTGCCGGACAATGCAAGCGACTGGCTGGACACTTTGCCACAACGTCGGCAAGAACAAGACGAGCAATCCGGAGGCGCAACTGGTGGTTCCGACCTCTAGGACTGGTCTCTACTGAGCTGATCATGGTGGTTGGTGTCCCTACTGTCTGTGACTGCTAATACCAATGATACTTCGATTTGGATGATTCTCCTGTGTTTACATGGAGGGTGGCGGGAGGGGTTTGCGGAGATTCCTTACTCCTCTGGGGACTTTTTGTAGACTAGTTCATGGGGTGACAGGCACACTGCTGGTTGGGGGGGATTTTTAGTCTGCTGCAGGGGTGCAGGGTGGGGGGTGGTGTTGGGAAAGTTTGTTTGTTTGTTTACTTTTCTCTCTTTCTATCTCTTAGGCAATGGGTCGTATACATTGTTCAGTTTCACTTGTTGTTGGGGTTTGCTGGGGTTGGGTGGGGCTGGCGACACGATGATGGGGGGTAGGAAACTACGAGTACTCAGTTGGAACGTTAACGGGTTGGGTGACCGCATCAAGAGGGGGGTCGTGATTCAACTGATTAAACGCCACATGCCCGATGTTGTTCTCCTTCAGGAGACACATCTGGTTGGGCACACATGTAAAGCACTCAATCGAAAGGGATACAAAATGGTGGCCCACTCGGGGTTCTCCTCGGGATCTCGGGGGGCGGGAGTTCTTGTCCATACGTCCCTTCCACTTGAGGTCGACGTCACTCTGATAGATGAGAGGGGGCGATACGCCGCAGTGGCGGGACGGTGGGAGGGGCGTGCCCTGACATTACTTTCAGTTTACGTTCCTCCGGGCTTACAATCTAGCACTTTCCAAGACCTTGGTGGCGCCATATTAAATTTGCCTGCTGGTTTGCTGATAATAGGGGGTGATTTCAACTCGGTTTGCTCCGGCTCCTTGGACCGACATCCGCCTAGAGACCTCCGTGGCTCCCAACTGTGGTTGCCATCCTTCCTTGAGACTATGGGACTGGTGGATAGCTGGCGACTTTTACATCCCATGCTTTGTCAATTTTCCTTCCATTCCAGCGCCCATGGTAGTCTTTCCCGGATAGACTATGTTCTTACATTGGCTGCACATGCGCCTGCTGTTTCTGAGGCCCGTTTTCTGGCGCGGGGCATTTCCGACCATTCCCCGTTGTGGGTCTCCTTTGATTTTGACATTGTTTTGTCGGATCGGCCGGTGGCTATTAATCCATGGTATTTTCGCAATCCCAAGACTCGCAATCTCTTGGCCAAGGCCATCGACCTCTATTTTTCTGAGAATGAGGGATCGGTTGGTTCGGCCGCGACTGTGTGGGAGGCGTTTAAGACTGTCTTGAGGGGTGAGGCTTTCGCTCTTATAGCGGAGGCCCGTAGAGTCTGGGATGCCGATTTGGTGTGCATCGAGGAGGAGATCATGGAACTTGACTCCCAGTTGGAGACAGAACCCGATCCCGCTCTCCTGCATGACCTTTCCCTCAAACAGTCGGAATACCGTGACCTTGCCACGAATGCAGCCCTTACCTTAGCTAAGGAACAGCAGGGTCGTATATACGACGTTGGCGATAAGGCTGGGAAGTTGCTGGCCTGGCTGGACAGGAGAGAGATGGCTAGCCGTGTCGTACCCGAGATAATGGGGGATGACGGAGTTGTCGTCTCTGATCCCAGCGCTATTGCCGAGTCCTTTGCTGATTACTTCCGAGGCGTTTACACCTCTGTTTCGGACCGGTCTGAGATTGATTCGACAGCGCTTCTCTCAACAGTCGAACTTCCCTGTCTTTTGGACGAGGAGCACGACGACTTGGACAGGGACATCTCTGTTGATGAGATCGCCCTTGCGATCCGCTCATTGCGATCGGGCAAGGCACCTGGCCCTAACGGCATCCCGGCTGAGATATATAAGATCAGGCCGGATGTGGTAT
The DNA here is from genome assembly GCF_964263255.1 of Lissotriton vulgaris. Taxonomy (NCBI): domain Eukaryota; kingdom Metazoa; phylum Chordata; class Amphibia; order Caudata; family Salamandridae; genus Lissotriton; species Lissotriton vulgaris. The sequence continues at coordinate 1,286,099,401 of NC_141687.1, read as the reverse complement.
CCCCACACCTGAGTAACATGTTTCTGGAAGCGCGGGACGCCGGCCTACTTCCCTTAGACCAGAGGTCGGCCACCATTGTGGTCATCCATAAGGATGGGAAGCCGAGAGACTTGTGTCGCTCTTATCGTCCCATTTCTCTCCTTAATGCTGAGCCTAAGATCCTCGCCAAGCTACTCGCCAATCGACTGATTGGGGTTATTGGCGACTTAGTGCACCCGGACCAGTCGGGCTTTATTCCTCATCGCAACACTGCCCTTAACCTGCGTAGACTCCATGGCGCCCTGGCCAGGGCCCACACCCTGGAGGTGCCGGCAGTCCTTGCTTCCTTGGACGCCACGATGGCTTTTGACTCTCTCGAATGGAGATACCTCTGGGCGGTGTTGACGAAGCTCGGGTTTGGCCCGGTGTTTATTGACTGGGTGAAGCTCCTCTATGCTGACCCACTGGCTAACGTTGCCGTCAATGGCCGCATCTTGGCATCTTTTGCCCTTCATAGGGGCACCAGACAGGGCTGCCCCTTGTCGCCTCTCCTGTTTGCGCTCGCTCTTGAGCCGCTTGCGGCTATGTTGCGCACGCACCCAGATCTGCATGGCATAAACTGGGCCCCTGGTTTCGAGGACAGAATCTCTCTCTATGCCGATGACATTCTACTCTACCTCACCTCCCCTTGCAAGTCACTTATTGTGGCATGCGATGTACTTAGACTCTTTGGCAGGTACTCTGGCCTCGTTATTAACTGGGCCAAATCCTCCTTATATGTACTGAAAGGGGACACACCACGCCTCCCTAGAGGCTGTAACATCCAGGTGGCCAGCCAGGGCTTTAAATACTTGGGGGTTTACATCTCTGGTAATGCGAGGGTGAGATACGACCACAACTTGCTTCCCCCTCTTCTGCGCCTCCGGCGTGACGTGGAGGGTTGGCGCAAACTCCCACTCTCTCTACTTGGACGCGCGGCATTATTCAAGATGATGTCTTTGCCCAGGTTTCTGTACGCCCTGCAGAACACCCAAGATCCGGTCCCCGCCCGCTACTTTCGGGAGATTGAGAGCCTTCAACGTGCCTTGCTCTGGGATGGCCGTCCCCGCTTCGCTATCACGAAGCTCACACTTCCGTGGTACGACGGGGGTATCGCACTACCAGATGTGCGCAGGTACTACTGGGCCTCCCAACTGGCGGCTATCAATCATGGTTTCTACGGTCCGGAAAACAACCCCGGCTACGCCATGGATAAGTGGCTTTTGGGTGGCGGCAATTACTACAGGGCGCTGTACTCGAGGTCTCTGGATGGGCGGATGTCGGGTCCAACGAGAACTGCGGTCCACATCTGGCGGACGATCACCAAGGCGCAGGGCTGGCAGGGCAGGCTGACTAAATTCACCCCTCTGTATGATTCCGATATTTTGGGCAAACTATGGCACACCAAGGGATTTGATAAATGGGACCTCATAGGAATTTCCAGGGTGGATGATATGATTTCGAAGGGCGAGATTAAGACCTTCTCCCAGCTGCAGGTTGAGTATCAGCTGGGCGGCACGGAATCTTTCCGTTATGCCCAGCTGCGACACGCGCTACTCTCTGCTAAGCCGGCGGACGGGGCGATTCCAGAAAGCTCCCCGCTGGAGGACAGGGTGTTGGACGGTCATATGCCTGACAGTGCCATCTCACTGTCGTATAAGAAATTAATTAATGTTCGCACTGACCTCCTCCTCGGTGTGCGGGATCAGTGGGTGCGTGACGGCCTGGAGATCGACGACGAGGACTGGCAGAGCGCTGTGTCTTCCCCTAAGGAGGTCGCCATTTCCTCTCGTCTTCGGCTAGTGCAGTTTAAGATCTTGCACAGGGTGTACGTGACTGGCCCCCGGCTTGTGAATATGGGCTACTCGATCGATGGGCTCTGCCGCCGTGGCTGTGGCGCCTCTGCTACTTTCCTGCACATTCTTTGGGAATGCCCCATCATAGCTTCTTACTGGAGACGTGTGCACCGGATTATGGATGAGGTGACTGGGGTGGTGGCAACTACGGAAGCTAGGAGATGTCTCCTCAACATCTGGGAGCCATCCGATCACAATATGGCTCAGACGCAGTGGGTGACCCTTGGCAACATGGTGGCCAAACGCGACATTGCGCAGAAATGGGGGGCTCCGACGGCTCCCCTGGTGGTACAATGGAAAGCCAACATGGATTGGTGTATGTTCAGGGAAAAGACGGTCTATGTTGCCAGGGGTAAGCCCAAAAAGTGGTCGAAAGTGTGGGTGGCTTGGAATGCTTACAGGGGTGATATTTGCTTGCCCCCGGAACCTGTCTCTTTGGAGGAACATTTGTCACCATGACCTGTGACACCAACTGTGATACGCTATACTGCTGACTCCTGTTTTTACTTTCCCCCCCCCCCTTTATCCTGGTCTATTCTCCTGTACTTGTGCTTCTGTGCACGCTGGCCCCCTGCCCTGTTCCAGCACCTCAAAGGCTTCTTCTACTCCATTGCCGCTCTTTCACGCCCTTGGAGTTTTCTTCTTTTCTTGTTCTCTGTTCTCTTACTATATAAAACATAAAACCAACCTTCACTGTACTGTTGCAATTGTTCTTGCACTATTGCTCTCCTGATTCACCGTGCTACCTTGCCTCCGGGATGTTAGGCTGAATAGCTGTGTGCACTTTTTTAATAAAGGTTTTTAAAATAAAAAAATAAAATAAAAAAAAGAATGGGACCAGATCTCTTATAGAGCGCGCCACTCTGCATACCACACGGGGCTTACAGAGACACTTACCAAGATATCTACATATTGGTATTACACCCCAGAACGGGTACATGAGATGGACCACTGCAAAGACAAAACTTGTTGGAGGGAATGTGGACATACAGGCACCTTATTACACCTCTTATGGGACTGCCCGCTTCTCCACTCTTACTGGAGCAAGTGATAGACGACATTGACACTCATTTTCAGACCGAGCTGCCCCTATTCCCTACCTACATCTTGCTGGGGCTCCCTAACTCGTTGACATACCCCTTACGCTCGCGCAGGGGACGCCAAATAGCCGTCGCCCTAGGCTCTGCAGTGCAGAACATCCTTATACACTGGTGCACAACTACGGTCCCGTCCACTACAGGGTGGTTACATAGGATGTGGCATGTATTGGGGATGGAGAAGTTGTCCCTTACCTTAGCCGGTGATATAGATCAGTTTGATGAACTTTGGCAACCATTCCACTCCCAGTTGGTCACTGAATTTAGGGAGCTCACCTGCCCTGTTGCGGCTCACAGCACCTAAAGAGGTGGGCTCCTAAGGGGGCTCCGGATGGAGAGTCCTTCAAGAGTGGGTGGGGGGGAGCGATGTGGAACAGGCCTGAGCACTGGACAGGGGGGAGGGGGGAGAGGGGACGGGGAGTTGGCCGGGTGGGGTTTCCTGTTAGAGGGTTTTTTCGCAGCACTGCCTCTATATGTATACACTTGCTGGCCAGATTGTTTTTTTAATATTATACTCGCCCGTTTGGGGGCCTTACGTGCCTCGCACATGCTACTTGCCAATGGGGAACCGCACATGATACGCAATGTAGGTTTTGTTTTCTCTATGCTGCATTCAATAAAAGATTTAAACCTAAACTTATACAATTCAACATAATCCATAGAATTTACCTCACCCCACACAGGCTGAACGTAGTATACAGCAGAGAAGACCAGGCCTGCGCCAGATGCTCACAAATAGACGCCGACTTTGACCATATAATATGGTCTTGTACCGGGCTCAGAAATTACGGGACCAAGATTGTAGATACCGTAAATGGGGTTTTGGCTCGTAATATGATATGCTCTATGGAGGTGTGCCTTCTGGGCCTTTCCCGAGACCCAAATCCAAAAGAATGGGTCATAGGTTTGTAGACCTGGCTTTCCTCCTGGCTAAATGGAGAATAGCTCTCAGGTGGAAGGCAAAGATTAACCCTTTATTAGTAAACTGGGAAAATGATGTTTCCTGTTGGGCCAGGGCAGAGGAAAAAGCCCTGATTCAGGAGGACAAGATCACGAAAAGGCTCAAACTCCTGGCGGGACCATGGGCTGATATACTGAGGGCTTGGGACACACAGGATAGACTCACATAGGAGCTCATCGGAGTCTACGGGAATAGGAGAGGAACGTGCCCACTAAATACATGACGATTATTGCAGAAACCTTCTGAAACTCTAGGATCTCGGGAAGGTAAGCTTAATCCCCAAGCAGCATGACACTTAGATGACCCCTTCATTTTAATTGGTTTATTTGGTACTGGTCCTTGCCCCCGCATTCCGTGGGCCCTCATTGCATTCCCTTCATCCCCCTTAGGGCCCCCGACCTGATAGAAGAACCAGTCGAGCTGCTTCAGACATATCTATTGACAAAGGACCCCTAGTAGAGATACATACGTTTTAGTTGAGTGCCTACATTTTGTTTTGGATGCACTGAGTTGGTTTTTAGGTTTCGCCCTGGCCGTAGCACCTGCGAAGCAGGTGCTCTGCCCAGGGCAAAATCTTATGATCTCCAGTATGGGGCTTCGTCCCGCCTCTGTCTTCCATTGGCTAGCTCCATAAATGGAGGCTAGCCATTGGAAGAGATTGGCTGTCCATCACGCTTTCCCAGTGAAAACGCGATTCGGGGGCGTTTCTGGGTCTTTTTTTAAGTCCCGCCCTCTCCTCTTCCCATTGGCTGGAATTTTACCTTCCAGCCAATGGAAAGGGGAGAGCACGAAAAACACCCCCCCCACCCGAATCTGCCGGCCCTGGACACCCCCGTGACGTCATTCCCCGGGCCGCGCTGCGATTGGCTGCCGGCCCGGGACCTGACTTGTTTTTAATATGGTGTTTAATTGAATGGTTTTAATTAGCTACCATAAATACATCTGAACTTGTTTTTTGTGAGGTCCGATTTCTTAACAAAAGGGTCTCCATAGTATATTTTCTCAGGCATGAATAAAGGACCCTGATAATGACCCACTATTGTATGTAATTTAGTTGAGTGCACCTGAAGCGCATACCTTTTTCTGAAGTAAGACTTGATGCATACCTTGCCAGGGCAGGAGCCCCCCCCCCCTCCCATGGCGCTGTCGTGTGCTGCATTGGTGGTAAGCATCATTGCAATGCTGATGCTTGCATCCTCATGCAGGCTACTCCAAGCCAAAGCCAGTCCGCACCGCGGGGAGAAAACCAACCCCACCAGGTGTGCTCTACGTGAACCGGTTGGAAGAAGCCATTCTCTCTAAGGTAACCAATCTTGTTTGGGAGGGGTGGGGTGGGGGTGTCAAAAGTGCTATTCTGTCACAATAACATTTTAGCATCATACCTTTTTGCTTCTTTTTTTTTTTAAGAAACTGGTGAAGTAGCACAAGAGAACATGGCTCGGCTGCTTTTGATCGACGTGTTACTAAATGCGTCCTCGTTTTTCCTTGGCAGCTGCACGGAGCGCCGTCGCCCACTCAGTATCTGTGCCTGGGCGGGCTCCGCCGTCGCCTCTCCTTGGCCTTCTGCACTAGAAACCATCTCCCGTAGATGCCGTTTGTGATCTGGGCTCAGGAAGGCATTCGCCATCTTAGGAATGGCTGTTACTTGCCCATTGGCTACCCTGCTTTCCTCTTAAACTTGCAACAGATTATCCAATATACAGCTGGCCCAACTGATGGGGACCGAAAAGGCTTTATTTATTTTACATTTGTCTATATTTTAAATCCTCCTGAGCTTACCGAACAGCAATATCAGTAAGGAACCAATCACCATAGAAGGTTGCCAGCCACAATTTGGCGAGATGCATTGTGGTAAATGCAGTGCCTGACACTCCAGTAGAAAGCCTTTAGTACTCAGTCGTGCATTCGGGCTAATTGTGAGCGGGTATGTCCGGCAGTGTGCTTCCCTCCTCCCTTCATCAAGACCTGTAGTTCAGAGTGGTTACCCACCGGCCTCAGCTGTGTTGTGGGCTAGTGAAGGAATATCGCAGCCAGCGGGTAGGTCGCAGGTGGCTTTGAAGATGCTGGCCAGGGCTAGAGCTCGATGCCGGAGCCAAGGGAGACCTCGGGGGTGGGTGGGAGAGGGGGTGGAGCTAACAGAGGCCTCGTGGGTGGGTTTTAGTTAGTTACCCACGGCTCTTGCTGCAGTGCCCGCATGGTGCTGACATTCGTGCTTGTTTCAAAGTGAGGTATAGTCAAGATGGCTCCCGGGATGACGTCACCTAAAGTCCCGGATGAAACTTGGTATGTAGACCGCTCCCATTAAGAAAACCGATTTTAATGAGCCGGTTCTGACTCTCTTACCTGCTGTGCATAAAGGCTCTTTAGATATAACTTGTATTAAAAACTTACAGGCTCCAAGCACTCGGATGTAATGTCACACAGTGCTTGGAGCCTGGAAGCGCTATATGAAACCCCTGAACAAACGCACACCGCGGGGTGTTATGGAAGGTGTTTGTGGTGATGTTCAGTCCGTTTCTTGGCTCCCGAGTCTGATTTCCGTGAGTGTTTCTGATGTTTGTCTGGTGCACCGGGGCCTGTCCACCTGTCCTACCCCGGTGCACGCAGCCTTGCTTGACAGGGGCCTCTTCTAGGCTGTGCTCTGCCGCCAGCGCCTCGCCCCTGCAGGCTCTTTCTGCCCACACACTGCTGCTTATCCACCCCTGTTCACTCGTGTGCTTCGGAGGTCACATTTACTCTTTGATAACGGGATTAAACAAACTGCTCGTTATTGATTTGTGCACCTGTCTGTGTGTGAAGCAGTCCCTTATGTTTAGCCTGATTCAACACTGGCTGTAGCACCTCTGCGCTCACTCACCACTGCACGGAAAGTAACACATGCTTATTTTTTATTATTCAATGCTTAAATGACATGTCCGCCCCAAGTGGGCTCAAGTGAGTATCAGTTGCATGCTGGTAAATTAAGTCCAGTTTTAATATCCAAGTGGATCCGCTGCAGAATGAGCGGAAGCAGCAGAGCGTTTACAGATTTTGCAACGACATGGCTGGCTGGGACACAAACAACGCCACTGGAGTAATATGTGAAATTTTTACATGTTTTAGCAGCAAATGCACTTGGATCTTAATACTGGACTTCACTTCCCAGCATGCACCTGATACTCACTTGAGCCCACTTGGGGGCGGGCATGGTATTTAAGCACATTGATTGGAGTGCGGTGACGACTCTTTGCTGCTTGACATTGTTGGTGAGTGATCGGGGGTGGGGGAGCCCAAAACTAGTTTGGCCTGACTGTTTTTGGCCATTAGCTGTTGGTTGCAGTTTAATAAAGGATGGAATCTGCCGCTGTGTCCATCTTCGTCTAGAAGACAACCCTTTTTTCTATAAAAAAGAAATTAAGAAAGGAAATTACTACTTTATGGAGTGTCAGAGAGGGTAAGTAATAAAAACATGACAATTATTCCAACATCAGCCGCCATGTTTTTACACTTCAGCCTTTATCCTAGGATCTCCTAGTACTTCATCCTAAGTGATCAGTTTTGTTCAATTGGTGAGTTTATTATCCCATCAATTGTGGTTGGCTTTGCTGAGCGTCCCAGCACTTGAAGGTGTGCACATTGCTGCAAACATCCTAACCAAAGACTGCGGTAAGTGAAGAAAACTTATGCAGATCTATGCATTAAGTGCAGTTTGTCAATTTCAGGCCACTCCAATTTGCCCGATTCTGCTGTAGTGGCCACGTTGGTTGCGAATCTTGACTTTGTTTATCCATTAAAAAGCAGTATACGGTATGGCCAAGGGTATGAGTCATGCGAGTCAGCTGGGCTCCTATCATTTATACGGTTATAAACTTTCTGATGCTTGTTTAATTTGTTGCTTAGCATCTGCCACTGTTATAGGGAAAGCATGCGTCCAAGTACTGTACAGTATGCAAAGTATGTGGAATAAAGAGTTACAACCTCTTCCAAAGGAAAAATTAAAGTTTTATGTTTTTGGACATGGATGCGATCGGATCCTTAAGCTCCGTATTTGGGAGTTGCTTCGGACTGTTCCAAAGCATTGTCACCTTGTAATAGCTACACAAATGGGGATCTAAGTTGGCTAATTTGCATTGATCGTGATAATTTGGTGTGACAGCACATTCGTATTTGTGATTTGCTGAGTTAGGTTATTGGCAACGTTGTTATACAAAAATATATATACATCGGGCACTTCGCTTTGTTTTGCTCATCTGTGAATTGTTTACTCCAAGCCTTTGCAGAGAAAGCCTTGAAAAAAATACCAAAATAGACTTTTGTGGTATCGCTCTCTGGAACGCATGGTAACTTACTGCTCTTAAGGAGATGTTTACACTTTTAGGGCTAGTAACCCTCATTGCTCTCCAAGATCTTGATAAGACATTATTCCTCCGTCAGAAGAAAAGCTCTTAGATAAAACTATGAAAGGTCAGTGTCATTACAGTCTAACATTTTCTAATCACCGTGATGACCACTGAAGCAAAGTTTATTCTCTTAAATGAGGTCAAAATCACACAGGCAACCTGTCCGAGACATTCCTTATAGAATTACTCTACAAAGGTGCCTGTTACTCATAGTAGAGTTTAGAGCGATCAGATTACTCGCTGTACAAGCAGTAGATGCCACTTGTAAAAAAAAAACATCTTGGATGGGGCGATCTTAATCATAAGCATCCCTATTCCAAATTATCTGGAGCCTAAAGGTGGGATTTTAACTCCACGGTCTGAACCCTGGAGTAAGTGGTTCCACATTACTCACTTTACTAATTCACCACTAATCCTTTAAGCGCTGTGGTTGTTGGTTAAGTGCCATTGTCTATTGTTTTTGTTGCTGAAGCTGCATGGCAGAAAACTGCTTCATTTCGAACTGGTCACGGTGATAATTACTTCCCGTTTTTTTTTTTATTGAAAGTAATGGGTTTGCTGCTTTAGGGCCCGGCTACCGTTCTAACTTGCTGCGAGTATACTTTAAATCCGTGATACTCAATGTACGGCCCATGGGGCCGCTTGCGTCCAACTTGACCTTTACATGCGGCCCCTCCTTGTAAACAGCAGCAGTGTGGGGGGGCTCTCGCAGTGTGTGGGGGGGGCTTGCAGTGTGTGTGGGGGGGGCTCGCAGTGTGTGTGGGGGGGCTCGCAGTGTGTGTGGGGGGGCTCGCAGTGTGTGGGGGGCTCTGTGTGGGCGTGTGTGGGGGGCTCTGTGTGGGTGTAGGGGGGCTGTGTGTGGGGGGGCTCTCTGTGGGTGTGTGTGGGGGGGCTCTGTGTGGGTGGCTCTGTGTGTGTATGTGGGGATCTGTGTGTGTGCGGGGGGGGCTCTGTGTGTGTGTGTGTGGGGGGCTCTGTGTGTGTGGGGGGGCTCTGTGTGGGGGGCTCTCTGTGGGTGTGTGTGGCATTTGCGAGAGATTAAGCTATTGGCATTGTGAATGACAATGCCATTTATTTATCTGTTTTCAAAACCAACACATACATAAAAATGTTGTCATTTACAATGCCAATAGCTCTAACTTTTGCAAAGGCGAAACCGTTGCATTGTAAATGCTTGTTTCTTTCTCTTTCTTATTTGAGCTATTGTAAGGCAGACATACAAGCATTTTTCAGAGCATGTAAATACTTGAAACTCAATCCTGACAACGGACCCCATTACTCCATACAAGGCACCCCGGTGCAGCAGGATAATATTAAGCATTATTGTAACCTGGAGAATGACTGACACCATAATAGAGAGAATCACAGGGAAGCATGATATTGAAATAACTACTGTTTAATTTGTAAATATATAATGTGTCACTGAGATTGATGTCTGACATTGCCTTAAAAATTGTATTCCTATTGTGGTTTCGAAACTGCACTGACTATATCAAAGTTAATTTCATAAATGCCAATAAAACAAATATAAAAAACAAAAAACTATTGCAGTGAAAAGCGAGTTACTGATGTCATTGTTCTCTAATATCTTAATTGTTACCATTCTGCTAGGTGTGGTGTACACATGAAATTCTTCATGACGAGTCGCTGGAAGAATTGGGCGGCTTTGACTTCCCATGCATTAACTATGCCAGATACAACACAAAGAAATACCGTTTCTTCTACGGCTTAGGGTTTGGACACCTTGTTGGAGATTCACTTATAAAGATGGACGTCGAGACAAAGGTGACCAAGGTACAAAAGCTCTCCTTCGTCTCCAAAGTAGCAGATCTGTGACAAATGAGACTTCTTTACCCTGTCACTTAAGTGACCGTATAACTTTGGTGGTGTTGGTTAGTGAATTCTGTCTAAATTCTGTTGTATTTCATTGCTTTCATCCACTTGAAGTATTTCCCAGACAGTGTTCTTATCTACTACTTGCCAATATTTTGTGACCCAAACTTGACTTTAAATTTTTATAATGACCACTTTTTGATTCCCAATCTTGAGTCACAGAATCAAGATTGTTGGCATTTGACATGCCCAAAATCCTTTCTCAATGCAGAAATTTTACCACTGCAGCGAAATTTCCAAAGTTGCAGATAGGCTTTGTAGGACTTTCTGGGAGTGCCTACCACCCAAGGTAGGTGAAGGCCCACATACAAGTACCTTTCTGGTTATTCGTGTACCTCTAGTGTGTAGCTGCCCACCCTAAAAATACTCTGAAGTGTATTCCATTTAAAGGTGGGAAAAAGTGTCTTAACTAGATTGGAATGGAGAGAGAATGTCCCCATTTCAAATTGGGATTTTGGGGAGGGGGGTTTCTGCAAAGGAAAAGCATATTTTCTCCCAGGAAAATTAAAATAAGTTGAATCTGCAATTGTTTGTTTGTATCAGATTTATCTATGCATAATTTGTAACCAGTTGAACATTTAGGATCCGAGGATATGTTGCTTAATAGTACTCGGAAATATATAGCTCTTCTTGTTAGGTCCAATTGAGATTTGTGAATCCAATTAAAGTCTGAAACTGGCTCCAAACATCTGTACATTTCACTTTACTAACTCTCTTTAAAAATGTGCTGTTACAAGAAATGACAATAATATCTAGTTGGCCTTGGTTTGTGAATGCAGGCGTCGCTTCATTTATGGAGGTAAGGACCCCATATGGAGATGGGCCTCTTTTTCATGGTATAATTGCCACTTCCTATGGAGTCCTTATGGCGTTTCAATCGCCTCACCTTAATATAACATTTACCTTGCTCATCTCTTTAGTGTGTTTAAGAGTGACCTAAATATCTACACAATCTTACCTGAATGCCATGCAAGTGTATATGTAATTGTCAGAGGACCTATCCTTATGTAAAGATATAGAAATCTGCCCTGGCTGAATTCCAGTCACAGCTAACTGGTACATCCCCAAGGCTCAATGGCTCAAAAACTGAGGCCTTCATCTTAGGGATCCTAGAAAGTAAAGGCAGACCTAAATAAAACGTTTTCAAACCTACTGGACTTTTTTGATCTTTATCCTGCTGAGGCAGCCATAGTGAAATATGAAGGAGTGATTTTAACTCCAAGACAACGTTGTCACTTCAGTCCGAGGCAGAAGTTGTCACCTGCGTTTTCCAGATACGCAAGCTCAGATTCTATTGTATTTTTCTTATCTGAAGCCCATTGCACACTGTTTGGATGCACAGTGTTATTGGTGTTTGGACTTCTACAATGCCCTCTATTGCGGACCACCAAACAAATACTTTTTAAGACTTTGGATGGCTTATATTGATGCTCTTGAGTGATTACGGGACCAAGGTGACAAGACCATGCCCCATCCTAAAAAAGTTCTCTTTACCACCTATAAGTAGGATGATATATTCACTTCAAAATTTCTGACTTTTAAGTGCCTTTAGCCCTTATAAAATTCACACCTTATCCCCAAACTCTTTATCTATACTCACAGCTGGAGTTTTGGTATTGCTAAGAGGAAATTCCTTGTTACACCCTTAGCCCTAAGGTTGGACATGACTTCTGAGTCAAGACTCCAAGGGCCAGATGTACAGCCCTTTCATTTTGCAACTCGCAGCTTGCGTCTATTTGCACCTTGCGATTTGCGACTCGCAAAATGGAATGTACAACAGTGTCTCTGACACTGTTTGCAATTCTCAATGGGGTTGCAAACACCTGCCTCATTAATATTCATGAGGCAGGTCCCAATGGACTCCCCTATTGGGAATGGCCAGCATTCACAGGGATGGGGGCCTTCTGGGGTCAGCAGACCACCATGGCTATGACTGCTTTTTAAATAAGTATAAAACAACAATATCTCAATTGGATTCAATTGAGCAACAGATATATTTGCATGTACAAGACATTACGAAGGATCTGGACATAAAAGAAAGAGAGACTCAGAATTTTCGTTTTTTTTAAAGTGCATATAGCATTATATATTCAAGGACAATTTTTGCAAAACTGTAAAAAAAATAACAGTTAGGAGAAAAGCACTTGAGGCATATAATGCGGTGGCAACCCAAGGGGGTTTTGTGCACTACGTGATAGTGAGACAAACGGTGACGGCGCGAGTGACATATGGGTGAAAACAGCGAAGGACGCAAACTGACACAAATGAAAACAATATATACAAAAATGTAGGTTCCTCCTTGGTGAATGAGTAATTGTTATTAATTTAGGAATAAAAGAAGGTAAAATGCCATGAGTAGCACTGTAATGCGGGTCAACAGCGTTTCGATCCTATTGATTTAGGATCTTCAACAGGACAGGGTTGCCGATTAACGAAAGTGAGGTAGGTGCTGGCCCAGATTCGGATCCCCGTTCTGGTAAGGTATGTAGGGTAAGTAGGCGTGTGATTAGGAGTATCTGGGTGCTGAAGCCAATGGCGGATGGAGAATAGAGCAGGCACAAAAACGGAGCCCTGTTATGGCCAGAAAAGGAGCGGATGTTTGAACAATGTGTTGAGGTCTGTCCAGTAGAGTGATCCGATGATTGGGTGTGCTCGGAGTGTCGTGTGCTAGGGAAATGGCGCGAGAACGGAGCCCCGTTCCGGCCAAGGAAGAGCGGAGGTCGTCGCAGTAGTATAAGGAAATGGTTCCAGTGCCTTGATCCAATGATTAAGTACGCTCCAAAAGTCGTATGGTGGCGCGAGAACGGAGCCCCGTTCCGGCCAGGTCAGCGATTAGGTATTTAAGAAGGGCAGGGTCATGGGATCCCGTGTCATCTCCCTGTGGGGATACCGTGGAAAAGATGTCTGAGTGCCTTCTGAGTCCGGCGGTCAGAAGGCGGTCTAGGATCTGATTAAAAGATTGTTATCTACGGAAGTCCTTCCGCGGATCACGATCTACTAATCAGATCATAGACCGCCTTCTGACCGCCGGACTCAGACGGCACTCAGACATCTTTTCCACTGTATCCGCACAGGGAGATGACAGCGGATCCCTTGACCCTGCCCTTCTTAAATACCTAATCGCTGACCCGGCCAGAACAGGGCTCCGTTCTCACGCCACCATACGACTTTTGGAGCGTACTTAATCATTGGATCAAGGCACCAGACCCATTTCCTTATACTGCTCCAACCTCTGCTCTTCCTTGGGCGGAACGGGGCTCCGTTCTCGCGCCATTTCCCTATGCACACAACACTCCGAGCACACCCAATTATTGGATCACTCTACTGGACAGACCTCAACACATTGTTCAAACTTCTGCTCCTTTTCAGGACATAACGGGGCTCCGTTTTTGTGCCTGCTCTATCCTCCATCCGCCATTGCCTCCAGCACCCCAATGCTCCTAAACACACGCCTACTTACCCTACATCCCTTACCAGAACGGGGATCCGAATCTGGGCCAGCACCTACCTCACTTTCGTTAATCAGCAACCCGGTCCTGATGAAGATCCTAAATCAATAGGATCGAAACGCCGTCGACCCGCATTACAGCGCTACTCATGGCGCATTACCTTCTTTTGTACCTAAATTAATAACAATTACTCATTCACCAAGGAGGAACCTACATTTTTGTATATATTGTTTTCATTTGTGTCATTTTGCGTCCTTCGCTGTTTTCACCCATATGTCACTCGCGCCGTCACCGTTTGTCTCACTATCACGTAGTGCACAATGCCCCCTTGGGTTGCCACCACATTATATGCCTCAAGTGCTTTTCTCCTAACTGTTGTTTTTTTGACTGTTTTGCAAAAATTGTCCTTGAATATATGATGCTATATGCACTTTAAAAAAAAAACTAAAATTCTGAGTCTCTCTTTTATTTCCAGATTCTTTGTAATGTCTTGTACATGCAAATATATCTGTTGTTCAAGTAATTCCAATTGAGATATTGTTGTTTTATACATATGCACACCCAGATCTCAATCTGGTCTAATGGTAATACTCCTGTTGATTTTCCCCTGCTTTTTAAATAAAGCAGTTTTTTTTAAGCTCCCCGTTTTTGTTAAAGGAAAACGGAATGCATTTAAAAAAGAAAAATTAAAGTTTCCGTTCCATTTTTAAAGAGTAGGCAGTGAGACCCCTGCCTGCTCTTAAAAACTATTTTCGCTGCCAGTCTCAAAGGGGAAGAGGTCCCCTGGGGACCCCTTCCAGTTTGCAAGTGGCTTACCACCATTTTGAAATCGGTGGTAAACTGCGAGTGTTTCGCGACCATAATTGTGGTTGCAAACATATCATACATAGAAGTGTGACTCGCTATTAGGAAGGAACGCCCTTGGCACGCCCGTTCCTAACAGTGAGTTGCAATCCCTATTTTGCGAGTCAGTATTAGGTTACTGACTCGCAAAATAGGATTTGTACATTTCACAGACCTATTTTGCGATGGCAAATGGCCCGATTTCCCATTTGCGACCACAAAAACTGGTCGCACATCTGGCCCCAAGTATCTGGAACACACTCCCTGCAAATAAGATTTGCTGCACGATGTATGACGATACATCACAAACTAAAACAACACATGCCTTTGCATTGCAGTTTTTAGTTCGCATGTACCGTAACAACTCACGTTTGTACAACGCAAACCATTACTTCGGATTTCCTTTGAAATGCATATAAAATCCCTTTACAAAGCACCCAAATCCCCTGCATGCTTTTACATCGCAATTTGTTTTTCGCAAAATAACCCCCCCACACTAATACGCTACCCTACATAACACACACTCCTCAACAGTACCCTACAGTAAAAAACAATACACTACCCTAAAGCCTGAAACAGTACCCCAACCACGAACCCCTGACACGACCCTAAACCGTAAAACAGTACCCTACACTATGACCCCCTGACACTGCCCTAAGCCCTAAACCTTAAACCACGTTTTAAAGGCGCATGCGATGTAATGGGACGTGTCGTATTGTGTACGCGTGGTAACGTCGCATGTGTTGTAACGCATGCGACGTAACTGCATGCGATGTAACAGCCGCGATGTGATGGCTGTTCATCTTCGCTGCATAGCTGCAGAAGTGCTCAGTCCAAAGCCCATCCTACTTGGCTAGGTATTGCACTTTAACAAGGGGCAAGAGTCCCTTTGAATAGAATTAGTCAGTAAAACATTAAGTCACTCTCCTTGAATTGGCATGTGATAACATATGAGATGACCTTTAGAGGTGTTTATCCTTCCAACGTTTCAATTATTCAGATAAATATATCATAATTCCAACAGTGTATGCTGACACATATGTTGTTATTAACAATTATTGCACATGTGAAACAGAACTATCTGCAGGTCAGATAACGTGGAATGCTAAATGTTCACATAACCTCATTTTGTGAATCAGGGACTGGCATGTCTGATTCCACATGGCACTTTTTAATGCACGTAATTGGAACTTAGTTACACAAAACGTTGTGCATTGGATACTTTGAGGTTTTAATAACTTCTTCAGAAAACGTTATAATTAGAGTTTCTGTGCTTTGGTGATGCTTTGAAGAATATGTTTCATTGTTAGGTCTGGCGACAGACTGGATTCTACCCATCAGAGCCTGTTTTCGTGCCACTACCAGATGCTACAGAAGAGGATGAAGGAGTTATTCTGTCTGTTGTCATTACACCGAACCAGGTGACTACAAATGTTTTTCACTTTCACCTAGTACTGCATATTATACAATAAAATGGAAAACCCTTTTTTATTAAATTAAAAAAATATTAATGTGCTTCGCATATATAATTATGTTGTAATACCTCATGACTGAATTACATTTTTTTTGTCAGAATCATGATGCAACACGTTGCTGTGTTGTTGGCAGAGTGGTGATATAATAAAGATATGTTGAGCTTAGAGGTCTTGAAACCTTCTTGATGGTGAAGACTGGACGGCTAGCAGAAGGTATAGGGTTTTATGGCAGGCAATGGCGGCTGCCACCAATTAACCGCTACCGTGCGGCAGGAATTCCAGCCTTGTGCTGGGCATTCCAATCGCGGGCGTGGTTGTGACGGACCCATTCCGTCATCAGCACAGCCTAACCGTGACTCATGACGGAATGGTTCCGTCATGAGCATGGAAGGGGTTAAAAGTGGGCGCTAGGGGGCGCACGCGCAAGATGGCGGCATGAGCGTGAGGCTCCTGCAACCCGGTGTAATCTATCCTGAAAATATCCTGCCAAATGAATATGTGCATACCTGCAAACTCGCCTTTTGAGAGAAATATACTGCCTCTGGCCTCGGTGCGAAAATCTGATTGAACGGTGCTGAGCTGAGCCTGATGTGAACTGCTAAAGATCGGCTCGAGAGTGCTGTGGAAACTCGGTGGTGCTGAGAGACGGCGGAAGCAACTGGGACAGTCCGCTGCTGCGGGCGAGGTAACTGGGCCCCGGCTGCTACACGGGGGACGAGGTCCGAACATCCCCCTGGACGTAGCTGTGGAGGTATTGCCCTGCGAGGCTTCCAGCATAGACGTGGAGATCTGAACCGGAGGATCGTGCGCGGCATGCAGGTCAGGCTGTGAGGTGTGAGGCGGCGGCAGTGATAGAGCGCTGGCGGAGCCACGCTCAGAGTCAGCATTAAGGAGCGAACCGCACACTGTATCAAGGGGGCACACGCTGTGACCGCAGGTCTGAGGAGCCGACAGTGGCGCCCCCCGGAGTCCCGCACCGCCCACAACAGGAAAGCTGACTGCGACGAAGCCCCACGTGAGGGATTAGGAGTGCTGGAGCCCCCGTACTTAGATCGGGAAAAGAGCGTCACTGCAGCCATTAAGCACAGCGGACGGCACGCCTGATCGAGAAATTAGCGGAGGATCTCCCCCCCCCGGAAGGCCTGTAGTGGGGAAGCCAAGAATATAACTGCAGCGCACCGCGCTGAAGATTAGCTGATTGCCCATTGAGCTCCATTATTATGCGCCATTTCGAGAAGAAGGTGCAGAGGTCGCCATATTGAGAAGCTCATCGCAAAGGGGAACACATGTGGGTGCAACTGCTTCGTGAGGCGCCATAAGAGGTCCCATAACATCAGAAACGCGTTATGTCAACTTCCAACACCCCCCTCCAGCGATGAGATTGTGAATAAGGCATCTGACTGGAAAAAATTGAGAGCTAGCACCCACACGCGCAGAGGAGAACTGGTAAACTACAAATCAGCACTGGGGAACAACTGTGGAGGGGTTTGAAGTGCGGCTGGTGGGTTGCCTTTGGAACTACACTACGGGGCCCAGTGCGAAGTGAAGACGGGCCACATGAGACGGTGGGCACCCTCGCTACATAGACCCTGGGACTGGAGGGACGTGCCGTGCCAGCTGCAACTGGGTGACAGGTGGCGGATGTGAGACGGGTGGGAGTTGGCAACGCACAGTGAGAGAAGATGACTGATCTTGAGAAGCTGGAGACCCCCCCAGCATTTTCCACTAGAGACTCGAGGTGTGGGCTGGTGAAACTGCAGCGTAGGGAGAGGTGAAAGTGCTGGACAGTGACGTGCACCTCAAACCCCCCCCCCCCATATTTTAGCAAGCATGGGCAAACCAGACACGAGGCAGCCAAAATTGAACTTTGAAGGTGCGAAGAAGGGGGCGCGCGGCGTAAACGATGGTCAGGATCTTGAGAGGAGAGCCAGGATGAGGCCACTTCACAAACGTCGGATGTGCAGAGCATACTGCAGGAGGTGAGACAGGGATTCGCCACAATAGTGGATAAAGTAGATCGAATGTCTTCAAGAATGGACGCCATCGCACATAAACTTGATGGACACGAGGACCGCATTAAAGAAACCGAGTGGCGCATATCCGACACAGAAAATGCTACCACTAGGAATACGATGCAAATCAGTCGCATGGATAAGCTTTTGAAAATGATTGCAGCCAAGAATGAGGACTTGGAAGCGCGCAGCAGACGGAATAATATACCCGTCCTAGGTGTTCCTGAGTCAACCAATACTGGGAAGA
Organism: Lissotriton vulgaris; assembly: GCF_964263255.1. NCBI lineage: Eukaryota > Metazoa > Chordata > Amphibia > Caudata > Salamandridae > Lissotriton > Lissotriton vulgaris. Next base: position 1,286,081,171 of record NC_141687.1, on the reverse strand, counting down.
TGGAGGAAAACATTGAGAGGCTGCTAGTGGCGACCATAGGAGCCGACGCCTTCTCTAGCCAGTTTGCTGTGGAAAGGGTGCATAGAACCCTTGGGCCGCGTCCGGCTCCGGGCAACGCTCGCGTCCCATTATTGCACGGCTATTGCACTTCAAAGACCGAGATGTGGCCCTACGTGCGGCAAGGAGTAAGCAATCCCTCTCATATGATGGCAACACACTTTCCGTATACATGGATTTTACACCCATTGTGCAGGAGGAGAGGCGTAAATTTATAGATGTAAAGAAAAACTTAGAGCTGCGCAGATTGACTATGCGCTGTTATACCCGGCGCGCCTCAGGGTTACACACCAGGGGAAGCAGCGATTCTTTACTAACCCACAGCAGGTCGAGGACTTCCTACGTCACATGAAACTCGTAAACCGAGCTGATGGAAACCTGAGCGCTTCCCCACAAGCTACAGATGAGGCGAGGGACGGAGAGCACTAACAAAGGGACGTAAGATGCGCTTAACTATGATTGAGATACCAATACTGAACTGGATGTATACTTGTAGACTCTCAGGCAAAAGATATGATTGCTGAATATGGAATGCGTCATTTGGGCTAGATATGTAGCACGCCGGGCCCCCACTCCCCCCCTCATTAAAGAGCCCGGGAGGCATAATCAAGGAGGGCCTGGGGGGGAGGGGGTTCCTGTGCCGCTGCCTAGACATGACCCCCAGAGGGTATCCCCCATTGATATACCACAGCACGGCTCGTGTGAGGTTTGTGGTATTATTGCTGTTAGTGCAGTTGGGGTTTGGGGAGGGTGGGAGGGGACAGTATTCTGGCAAGTTGGGGTTGTTTCACTGGGTGGAGGGTGGGAAGGGGGAGAGTTGGGTTGAGAATATGATGGTGATTCAGTATTAAGTGGCTGGCCACCAGAGACGTGTGTGGCGGGCAAGGGAGGACGATGGTAAGCATCATAAGAGCACTACATCAGGTTATTTTGACAACATTACAGATCTGGGTAATGTCACAAGTGCATTAATAGGGAAAGGATCATGCTCTCCTGCACCATGGCTAGAGTAGATACAGGGACTATGAATATTATAACATGGAATGTCAGGGACTTGGGAGATCAAAGAAAAAGAAGGAATATAGTGTCGTATTTAGATAGACATAATGTGCATATTGGGATGCTTCAAGAGACCCACTTTATGCCTCTGAAACCAAATGGCTTTGCCAGTAAATGAGCGGAGCATAGAATCTTTTCGTCTTACTCCACATATTCTAGGGGTACTGCGATTTTGATAAAGAAACAGGTGCCTTTTCAGATATCAGGAGCCATGTGGGACACGCAGGGGCGCTACTGCCTGGCATGGGGGAGATTGGGGTCACTGTCGGTTACATTGGCCTGTTGTTATGGGCCGAACATTGATGACCCGGACTATTTTACCTCGATCTGGGCCAAGGTATTTGAACTGGAATCTACTCATATCATTTGGGGTGGCGATTTTAATGTCACACATAATCCTAGACTAGATAGATCACACTCCTCCCCCCACCATTACACCAAAGCAGGTGCGGTAGTGCAGGACACAATCACTGCCTATTGACTAATTGACTCCTGGAGGCATACACATTCACAAACACGAGAGGGCACACACTATACCGCTCAGGCAGCATCATGGGCACGACTGGACTATTGTTTTGTATCCCGAGGATTAGCTCCGGCAATAGCTCGGGTGCAGCATCTGGCTAGAACATACTCGGACCACGCCCCAGTGCTTCTCGGGCTTTCTTCCGCTGACCTCGAGATCCCGCACGGGCACTGGAGGCTGTAGACACAGTATTTCAGGAAGAATTACGCAAAGAGATCCAGGATTTTTTTGCGCGTAATAAGGACTCAGTGACTAGTGTGGAAGTTATATGGGAAGCATTTAAGGTAACGATTAGCGGATACTGTATGTTGAAAGGATCAGGGGTACTTAGGGATATATTTAACACATTGCATAGATTAGAGTCGGACCTTCGAGCTTTGGAACTAGAGGCTGCCGAGGGGAAGGATAAAGCCGCTAGATCCAAGTTTAGAGACAAACTCACAGAGTACATGGATGAGGCGCAACGAGAAGAGCGGTTCAGGGGTAGATACTGGGTAGCTCGTAGCTACGGAGAAGGGAAGAGGCCAGGCAAGTCGTTGGCACACAAAATAAGACAACAACTATGTACTGGAAGTCGAGGACCGGGAGGGAGAGGTGTGCCGGGACACGGTCAACATACTTGATGCCTTTCTGGAACATTACAAGAGGCTATACACTACGAATGGAAAGGTTGAACTAAACCTAGAAGCATTCTTGGGTGACGTAGCATTAGACTGGTTGAGTGATATACAGAGGACCTTCCTGTGTGCTCCGTTTGAGATAGATGAGGTAAGGGAAGCTATAATGACTATGCAATCTGGGAAGGCCACTGGTACAAATGGCATTCCGATCGAATTCTATAAGACCTATATCGATCTGATGGCCCCCATACTTCGAGAAGTCTATGAGGATGCTTTGGAGGTGGGACGGCTCCCTGACTCCATGAGAGAAGCACTTATACTCTTCCTGCTGAAGCCAGGGAAGTCACCTATAAAATGTGACTCCTACAGGCCGCTCTCATTGCTTAGCTGCGATGCCAAAATATTGGCTAAAATGATAGCGACAAGACTGAGCCTATTGATGGAGAATTTAATTCTCCCTGACCAGTCGGGATTTGTACCTGGGAGAGCCACCTCCCATAACTTGCGAACGCTTTTCTCTATTTTAAATAACGTTGCACAGAACCTCCCTCTAGCCGCAGTATTTCTGGATACTACCAAAGCGTAAGACTTCATTTAGTGGGACTATTTTTTGGAGTCATGTTACGCATGTGATTCCCACCACTGTTTTTATTGTGGATTAAGCTATTATACTGTTCATCGGTTGCTAAGGTGCTGATTAATAGACATACAGACATACGTCACAGTCATTTAGCATTACTAGGGGGACCCGACAGGGGTGCCCGCTTTCCCCGTTGCTTTTTGCTATAGCGGTAGAACCATTGGCAGCCAAATTGCTTCAACACCACAACGATAAGGCACTGCGATGCAATCTGCGCCAAATACTTATATCTCTCTACGCAGATGATATTACTCTTTACATCCGAGACCCACAGAGTGATCTGAATCCAATCCTAAGAGAATTTATAGTGTTCGGAAAACTGTCAGGAATCCAGATAAACTGGGGGAAGTCCTGTATTTTTCCATTGACGGCTGCAACTACATGCTTTCAACTGGATTATCCTCTGGAGTTGCGTGAGGAAGAGCTAAAATACCTGGGGAGAAGCATCAACAGAGATAGGGAGGAGCTTATGAGACTGAACTATGGCACAGCCATTACACGAATAGCGGATTGTGTCACACGCTGGATAGCACTGCCCCTCTCAATAGCAGGACGGGCATCCTTAATAAAAATGGTGATACTCCCACAACTTCTCTACCTTTTTTTAAATATACCATATCACCACGAGGACCGCATTAAAGAAACCGAGTGGCGCAAATCCGACACAGAAAATGCTACCACTAGGAATACGATGCAAATCAGTCGCATGGATAAGCTTTTGAAAATGATTGCAGCCAAGAATGAGGACTTGGAAGCGCGCAGCAGACGGAATAATATACCCGTCCTAGGTGTTCCTGAGTCAACCAATACTGGGAAGATGGAGGAAAACATTGAGAGGCTGCTAGTGGCGACCATAGGAGCCGACGCCTTCTCTAGCCAGTTTGCTGTGGAAAGGGTGCATAGAACCCTTGGCTGCGTCCGGCTCCGGGCAACGCTTGCGTCCCATTATTGCACGGCTATTGCACTTCAAAGACCGAGATGTGGCCCTACGTGCGGCAAGGAGTAAGCAATCCCTCTCATATGATGGCAACACACTTTCCGTATACATGGATTTTACACCCGTTGTGCAGGAGGAGAGGCGTAAATTTATAGATGTAAAGAAAAACTTAGAGCTGCGCAGATTGACTATGCGCTGTTATACCCGGCGCGCCTCAGGGTTACACACCAGGGGAAGCAGCGATTCTTTACTAACCCACAGCAGGTCGAGGACTTCCTACGTCACATGAAACTCGCAAACCGAGCTGATGGAAACCTGAGCGCTTCCCCACAAGCTACAGATGAGGCGAGGGACGGAGAGCACTAACAAAGGGACGTAAGATGCGCTTAACTATGATTGAGATACCAATACTGAACTGGATGTATACTTGTAGACTCTCAGGCAAAAGATATGATTGCTGATTATGGAATGTGTCATTTGGGCTAGATATGTAGCACGCCGGGCTCCCACTCCCCCCCTCATTAAAGAGCCCGGGAGGCATAATCAAGGAGGGCCTGGGGGGGAGGGGGTTCCTGTGCCGCTGCCTAGACATGACCCCCAGAGGGTATCCCCCATTGATATACCACAGCACGGCTTGTGCGAGGTTTGTGGTATTATTGCTGTTAGTGCAGTTGGGGTTTGGGGAGGGTGGGAGGGGACAGTATTCTGGCAAGTTGGGGTTGTTTCACTGGGTGGAGGGTGGGAAGGTGGAGAGTTGGGTTGAGAATATCATGGTGATTCAGTATTATGAGGCTGGCCACCAGAGACGTGTGTGGCGGGCAAGGGAGGACGATGGTAAGCATCATAAGAGCACTACATCAGGTTATTTTGACAACATTACAGATCTGGGTAATGTCACAAGTGCATTAATAGGGAAAGGATCATGCTCTCCTGCACCATGGCTAGAGTAGATACAGGGACCATGAATATTATAACATGGAATGTCAGGGACTTGGGAGATCAAAGAAAAAGACGGAATATAGTGTCGTATTTAGATAGACATAATGTGCATATTGGGATGCTTCAAGAGACCCACTTTATGCCTCTGAAACCAAATGGCTTTGCCAGTAAATGGGCGGAGCATAGAATCTTTTCGTCTTACTCCACATATTCTAGGGGTACTGCGATTTTGATAAAGAAACAGGTGCCTTTTCAGATATCAGGAGCCATGTGGGACACGCAGGGGCGCTACTGCCTGGCATGGGGGAGATTGGGGTCACTGTCGGTTACATTGGCCTGTTGTTATGGGCCGAACATTGATGACCCGGACTATTTTACCTCGATCTGGGCCAAGGTATTTGAACTGGAATCTACTCATATCATTTGGGGTGGCGATTTTAATGTCACACATAATCCTAGACTAGATAGATCACACTCCTCCCCCCACCATTACACCAAAGCAGGTGCGGTAGTGCAGGACACAATCACTGCCTATTGACTAATTGACTCCTGGAGGCATACACATTCACAAACACGAGAGGGCACACACTATACCGCTCAGGCAGCATCATGGGCACGACTGGACTATTGTTTTGTATCCCGAGGATTAGCTCCGGCAATAGCTCGGGTGCAGCATCTGGCTAGAACATACTCGGACCACGCCCCAGTGCTTCTCGGGCTTTCTTCCGCTGACCTCGAGATCCCGCACGGGCACTGGAGGCTGCAGACACAGTATTTCAGGAAGAATTACTCAAAGAGATCCAGGATTTTTTTGCGCGTAATAAGGACTCAGTGACTAGTGTGGAAGTTATATGGGAAGCATTTAAGGTAACGATTAGCGGATACTGTATGTTGAAAGGATCAGGGGTACTTAGGGATATATTTAACACATTGCATAGATTAGAGTCGGACCTTCGAGCTTTGGAACTAGAGGCTGCCGAGGGGAAGGATAAAGCCGCTAGATCCAAGTTTAGAGACAAACTCACAGAGTACATGGATGAGGCGCAACGAGAAGAGCGGTTCAGGGGTAGATACTGGGTAGCTCATAGCTACGGAGAAGGGAAGAGGCCAGGCAAGTCGTTGGCACACAAAATAAGACAACAACTATGTACTGGAAGTCGAGGACCGGGAGGGAGAGGTGTGCCGGGACACGGTCAACATACTTGATGCCTTTCTGGAACATTACAAGAGGCTATACACTACGAATGGAAAGGTTGAACTAAACCTAGAAGCATTCTTGGGTGACGTAGCATTAGACTGGTTGAGTGATATACAGAGGACCTTCCTGTGTGCTCCGTTTGAGATAGATGAGGTAAGGGAAGCTATAATGACTATGCAATCTGGGAAGGCCACTGGTACAAATGGCATTCCGATCGAATTCTATAAGACCTATATCGATCTGATGGCCCCCATACTTCGAGAAGTCTATGAGGATGCTTTGGAGGTGGGACGGCTCCCTGACTCCATGAGAGAAGCACTTATACTCTTCCTGCTGAAGCCAGGGAAGTCACCTATAAAATGTGACTCCTACAGGCCGCTCTCATTGCTTAGCTGCGATGCCAAAATATTGGCTAAAATGATAGCGACAAGACTGAGCCTATTGATGGAGAATTTAATTCTCCCTGACCAGTCGGGATTTGTACCTGGGAGAGCCACCTCCCATAACTTGCGAACGCTTTTCTCTATTTTAAATAACGTTGCACAGAACCTCCCTCTAGCCGCAGTATTTCTGGATACTACCAAAGCGTAAGACTTCATTTAGTGGGACTATTTTTTGGAGTCATGTTACGCATGTGATTCCCACCACTGTTTTTATTGTGGATTAAGCTATTATACTGTTCATCGGTTGCTAAGGTGCTGATTAATAGACATACAGACATACGTCACAGTCATTTAGCATTACTAGGGGGACCCGACAGGGGTGCCCGCTTTCCCCGTTGCTTTTTGCTATAGCGGTAGAACCATTGGCAGCCAAATTGCTTCAACACCACAACGATAAGGCACTGCGATGCAATCTGCGCCAAATACTTATATCTCTCTACGCAGATGATATTACTCTTTACATCCGAGACCCACAGAGTAATCTGAATCCAATCCTAAGAGAATTTATAGTGTTCGGAAAACTGTCAGGAATCAAGATAAACTGGGGGAAGTCCTGTATTTTTCCATTGACGGCTGCAACTACATGCTTTCAACTGGATTATCCTCTGGAGTTGCGTGAGGAAGAGCTAAAATACCTGGGGAGAAGGATCAACAGAGATAGGGAGGAGCTTATGAGACTGAACTATGGCACAGCCATTACACGAATAGCGGATTGTGTCACACGCTGGATAGCACTGCCCCTCTCAATAGCAGGACTGGCATCCTTAATAAAAATGGTGATACTCCCACAACTTCTCTACCTTTTTTTAAATATACCATATCACCACGAGGACCGCATTAAAGAAACCGAGTGGCGCAAATCCGACACAGAAAATGCTACCACTAGGAATACGATGCAAATCAGTCGCATGGATAAGCTTTTGAAAATGATTGCAGCCAAGAATGAGGACTTGGAAGCGCGCAGCAGACGGAATAATATACCCGTCCTAGGTGTTCCTGAGTCAACCAATACTGGGAAGATGGAGGAAAACATTGAGAGGCTGCTAGTGGCGACCATAGGAGCCGACGCCTTCTCTAGCCAGTTTGCTGTGGAAAGGGTGCATAGAACCCTTGGCTGCGTCCGGCTCCGGGCAACGCTTGCGTCCCATTATTGCACGGCTATTGCACTTCAAAGACCGAGATGTGGCCCTACGTGCGGCAAGGAGTAAGCAATCCCTCTCATATGATGGCAACACACTTTCCGTATACATGGATTTTACACCCGTTGTGCAGGAGGAGAGGCGTAAATTTATAGATGTAAAGAAAAACTTAGAGCTGCGCAGATTGACTATGCGCTGTTATACCCGGCGCGCCTCAGGGTTACACACCAGGGGAAGCAGCGATTCTTTACTAACCCACAGCAGGTCGAGGACTTCCTACGTCACATGAAACTCGCAAACCGAGCTGATGGAAACCTGAGCGCTTCCCCACAAGCTACAGATGAGGCGAGGGACGGAGAGCACTAACAAAGGGACGTAAGATGCGCTTAACTATGATTGAGATACCAATACTGAACTGGATGTATACTTGTAGACTCTCAGGCAAAAGATATGATTGCTGATTATGGAATGCGTCATTTGGGCTAGATATGTAGCACGCCGGGCTCCCACTCCCCCCCTCATTAAAGAGCCCGGGAGGCATAATCAAGGAGGGCCTGGGGGGGAGGGGGTTCCTGTGCCGCTGCCTAGACATGACCCCCAGAGGGTATCCCCCATTGATATACCACAGCACGGCTTGTGCGAGGTTTGTGGTATTATTGCTGTTAGTGCAGTTGGGGTTTGGGGAGGGTGGGAGGGGACAGTATTCTGGCAAGTTGGGGTTGTTTCACTGGGTGGAGGGTGGGAAGGTGGAGAGTTGGGTTGAGAATATCATGGTGATTCAGTATTATGAGGCTGGCCACCAGAGACGTGTGTGGCGGGCAAGGGAGGACGATGGTAAGCATCATAAGAGCACTACATCAGGTTATTTTGACAACATTACAGATCTGGGTAATGTCACAAGTGCATTAATAGGGAAAGGATCATGCTCTCCTGCACCATGGCTAGAGTAGATACAGGGACCATGAATATTATAACATGGAATGTCAGGGACTTGGGAGATCAAAGAAAAAGACGGAATATAGTGTCGTATTTAGATAGACATAATGTGCATATTGGGATGCTTCAAGAGACCCACTTTATGCCTCTGAAACCAAATGGCTTTGCCAGTAAATGGGCGGAGCATAGAATCTTTTCGTCTTACTCCACATATTCTAGGGGTACTGCGATTTTGATAAAGAAACAGGTGCCTTTTCAGATATCAGGAGCCATGTGGGACACGCAGGGGCGCTACTGCCTGGCATGGGGGAGATTGGGGTCACTGTCGGTTACATTGGCCTGTTGTTATGGGCCGAACATTGATGACCCGGACTATTTTACCTCGATCTGGGCCAAGGTATTTGAACTGGAATCTACTCATATCATTTGGGGTGGCGATTTTAATGTCACACATAATCCTAGACTAGATAGATCACACTCCTCCCCCCACCATTACACCAAAGCAGGTGCGGTAGTGCAGGACACAATCACTGCCTATTGACTAATTGACTCCTGGAGGCATACACATTCACAAACACGAGAGGGCACACACTATACCGCTCAGGCAGCATCATGGGCACGACTGGACTATTGTTTTGTATCCCGAGGATTAGCTCCGGCAATAGCTCGGGTGCAGCATCTGGCTAGAACATACTCGGACCACGCCCCAGTGCTTCTCGGGCTTTCTTCCGCTGACCTCGAGATCCCGCACGGGCACTGGAGGCTGCAGACACAGTATTTCAGGAAGAATTACTCAAAGAGATCCAGGATTTTTTTGCGCGTAATAAGGACTCAGTGACTAGTGTGGAAGTTATATGGGAAGCATTTAAGGTAACGATTAGCGGATACTGTATGTTGAAAGGATCAGGGGTACTTAGGGATATATTTAACACATTGCATAGATTAGAGTCGGACCTTCGAGCTTTGGAACTAGAGGCTGCCGAGGGGAAGGATAAAGCCGCTAGATCCAAGTTTAGAGACAAACTCACAGAGTACATGGATGAGGCGCAACGAGAAGAGCGGTTCAGGGGTAGATACTGGGTAGCTCGTAGCTACGGAGAAGGGAAGAGGCCAGGCAAGTCGTTGGCACACAAAATAAGACAACAACTATGTACTGGAAGTCGAGGACCGGGAGGGAGAGGTGTGCCGGGACACGGCCAACATACTTGATGCCTTTCTGGAACATTACAAGAGGCTATACACTACGAATGGAAAGGTTGAACTAAACCTAGAAGCATTCTTGGGTGACGTAGCATTAGACTGGTTGAGTGATATACAGAGGACCTTCCTGTGTGCTCCGTTTGAGATAGATGAGGTAAGGGAAGCTATAATGACTATGCAATCTGGGAAGGCCACTGGTACAAATGGCATTCCGATCGAATTCTATAAGACCTATATCGATCTGATGGCCCCCATACTTCGAGAAGTCTATGAGGATGCTTTGGAGGTGGGACGCCTCCCTGGCTCCATGAGAGAAGCACTTATACTCTTCCTGCTGAAGCCAGGGAAGTCGCCTATAAAATGTGACTCCTACAGGCCGCTCTCATTGCTTAGCTGCGATGCCAAAATATTGGCTAAAATAATAGCGACAAGACTGAGCCTATTGATGGAGAATTTAATTCTCCCTGACCAGTCGGGATTTGTACCTGGGAGAGCCACCTCCCATAACTTGCAAACGCTTTTCTCTATTTTAAATAACGTTGCACAGAACCTCCCTCTAGCCGCAGTATTTCTGGATACTACCAAAGCGTAAGACTCCATTTAGTGGGACTATTTTTTTGGAGTCATGTTACGCATGTGATTCCCACCACTGTTTTTATTGTGGATTAAGCTATTATACTGTTCACCGGTTGCTAAGGTGCTGATTAATAGACATACGTCACAGTCATTTAGCATTACTAGGGGGACCCGACAGGGGTGCCCGCTTTCCCCGTTGCTTTTTGCTATAGCGGTAGAACCATTGGCAGCCAAATTGCTTCAACACCACAACGATAAGGCACTGCGATGCAATCTGCGCCAAATACTTATATCTCTCTACGCAGATGATATTACTCTTTACATCCGAGACCCACAGAGTAATCTGAATCCAATCCTAAGAGAATTTATAGTGTTCGGGAAACTGTCAGGAATCCAGATAAACTGGGGGAAGTCCTGTATTTTTCCATTGACGGCTGCAACTACATGCTTTCAACTGGATTATCCTCTGGAGTTGCGTGAGGAAGAGCTAAAATACCTGGGGAGAAGGATCAACAGAGATAGGGAGGAGCTTATGAGACTGAAATATGGCACAGCCATTACACGAATAGCGGATTGTGTCACACGCTGGATAGCACTGCCCCTCTCAATAGCAGGACGGGCATCCTTAATAAAAATGGTGATACTCCCACAACTTCTCTACCTTTTTTTAAATATACCATATCACCCGGGGACCTTTTTCTTTAAGACGCTGAAATCGGATTTGATACGTCTGGTTTGGGGAGGCAAGCAACCGCGATTGCAATGTGATGTACTGATTCGGCCTTATGCTCAGGGAGGGTTTGGTATACCAGATTTTGAGCTGTATTACACGAGCGCGCAAGCACACTAAGCATGGTTTTGGGTGGAACAACCACGATATATGCCTCAAGTTGCGGCGGAACATTGGCACGCACACCCCATTCCACTAGATGGTGTTGTATTTGACCGGGTGGAGATTAGAGACAGAAATGCATCCGCCCTCACATCCACTGTAGCAGCATGGCAACGAACTGGCCGAATACTGGATGTCCCTCTATTATACTCACCACTGTTACCTCTCATGTACCACCTGAAAATGCCCTTGCTCCAGGAGGCCGTTTTTCATACTTTCAAAAAGCGGACTCGGATCCACACCCGGGGGGACCTGTATCATAACGGACAATTCCGCACTGCGGACCATATATTTCAGGGCACACAGCAGATACCGCTTGATGTTTTCTTATTCATTAGACTTAGATAGCAGATAGGGGATTCGGGCGCTTACCCTGGACTTTCCGGCAGAACCGCAAACTCTTGCACCATTACAAGTGATCCTGAAGGCCGACACGGCTAGACGCCTTGTATCACTGATATACAGTACAGTCCTCACTCACAGAGACACTCCGCCCGCACCATCATGAGTTAAATGGGGGGAGGAGCTGGGATTTGCTTTAACTGATGACCAGTGGGAATTCTGTTGTATGCAGACAGAACGTGTTTCAGCCAGTAGCAGGCTTCGTATTATACATTATAAATTTCTACACAGGCTGTATTATACACCAGCCAAGATGTGTAATTACAACCTGAGAGACTCTGATAGATGTGATAGATGTGGCGCGGAAGGTGCAGACTTCCTGCATTTGGCGTGGGAATGTCCAGAGGTGAAGTTGTACTGGGAGCAGGTCTTTCACGCTATACAATTGATGATTAATGCGAAGGTAGACCATACCCCATTGATGGTGCTGTTGGGATTTGTCAAACCAGTAAGGGCAGAACACCGGAAGTTTGTAGCCTTGGCACTACTAATGGTCAAAAGGAGAGTGGCGTGCCGCTGGGGTAGAGGAAGGGCACCTAAATTTAAGACCTGGATAGATGACTTGATTAATTGCCAGGAGCGCCTTACAACTTATGCCAAACTGCTGCCTGTGGCATCGTGATCTAGAGATATTTGGGCCCCCCTGTCGTGTTATTTGCTTGCACATCCTAGAATCTAGCAGCCGACAGGGCAGGCGCGCAATAGGCGACGTATTGAAGAAGTGATGTCTGGCCAGGAAAGAGAAAGGAAAGGAATATTGCGTTTAGGACTGTGTTGCAGACTGCACTGTAATTCATGGGGCTGGCTCGGTGAGAGGGGTCGGCAGCACAACATGCTCTTGGAAAAATGGGACTGAATAAAAGGAGGAGGTGGGGAACGTTGGAAGGGTTGTATGGAGAGACACGTTGAACCCAAGTACCCTGTATGGTTTCCTGATTGTCCCCATGATGCCTTGAGTCCATGTATTGAGCGAGAACCTTTAAATGTATCTTATGTACTGTGGATTGACCCAGATCGTACTTAGATTTAATTGTCATGATGCAGTGATCGAATTACTGTTATCAAAAAAATCAATAAACAGAGTTAAAAAAAATGGAAGGGGTTAAAACCGTTAGGGCGGCAGGGGCAGGGGAAGAGGAGAGGTAGAAAAATAGAATAAAAACCACTTACCTGCTACTCCGTTCTGCTCCCGCTGCCGGCCGCCTTGTTCCTCCTGCCCCTCGCGTCCCGGAAGTGGATGGGCCTAAGAGCACAGGCTCCGCACCCAATCCAGACGCTGCTCTCTCGCACGAGAGCAGCACCAGGATTGGTCTGGGCGGCCTTGTTTGCCGCTCAGGTGGTGCCTGGGAGCCTGTGGGGTTTCTCCACTTTGGCTGTACGATACAGCCGGGTTGAAGAAACATATGCAACTGTATTTGGCCAGCCTGAGACGGCCGGCCAAACACATATGCGCACTTAAAAGTGCAGAGTACTCCTCCCTGCCCTTGCCTGGCCCCACCCTTCTTGTCGGACGTACATAACTCTGACAGAAATAAATAAAACGATAATAACAACATGTCGCATTCAAATATACAAAGAGTACAGAAAGAAGCCAGGAACAGAAAATGTAGGCTCCTAGGAATATCAATGAAAGGCAAGACCAGGTAGGAATCAGGAGCCGAGACAACAAGAAACAGTAATGTCAGAAGTGAAGGAGCTCCATGCAGGAACAGAAATAGATTTCTAGGATTTTGATGATCACAGTAGTTAAGTGAGAATAGGGAGTAACCTCGTTATTAGTTCTTCTAATTCCTGCACAGGCTAACGGCCTAGTGTATGCTCTGTCAGCAGCCAATGATAGTCAGAGCATGTGCAGGACCTTATATACAAGATTTTGCCATAGGGCACCACCGCAGGCCTTCCTGCTGCGCTGCCCTACTGCAAAAGAAAAGGGCAGGAATGTCCTGCTTCTATCAGATACGGTGCATTCCAGTCCTTTTCCCCTGCACTGGCACACAATGGGTTGCCATGCACCAACACAAGCACCTTTGTGCCATGGTGCAAGGATGCCTGCGTTGCAGGGATGATTGTTTTTGTACAAAAAAAATCACAAGAGGCTTTTTCCTCCTTCTATGTGTTCTCTGCAGCACACACAGAAAAAGTAAAAAAGAGGAGAAATAAAGGTATTTCGCTGACTCAGAGTTACGCTTCCTCGTAAATCTGGGGGAGTGTCAAAAAGACATGGGTGTTGCTGGGAACGCCCACAGCAACACCCATTGCATGCTACTTTCACACAGAAAACTGCGTTAAAGGGAATGATATTTACAAGGCTGTATTAAGCCATGCAAAGTGGCTTAGTCCTGCCCGGGTAAATATGAAGCAGGCCCCTACGTCACCAGTGCATCACAAAAAGTGACGCTTCTGTGGCGCAGTCTCATTTTAAATGAGGCTCGCAGTCTGCAGGGAAATGGCATCTTGTTCTCCAGGCTTTATAACTTGTGAGCATTCCAACAATACATGCCTTCGTTGATGGATGTAGGGGCATTTTTTGGGCCCTGATTTAGAGATATCTTAAATACAATTTGCCTGATCCATAAAGCCTTCTGTGTCACTGGTATATTTTTTCCAGTCACCGTAAACTCTATGCTTCTTTGTGCTGTCTTCACCTAAAGTATTGCCTTTATTTGGAGTTCCTTGCTTTCAGAAAGCTCATCGGGGCAAGTGGCCCTTTTCTTTCCTGGGGTTTAAATATTGGACCGTCCTTCCTTGTACAAAGGCACAATTTAACATTGATTAATCTGCATACGGGTGTTTCAGAGATGAACTTAAACTCCACCAGCAAGTAGCTTATAAGTACTCAGATATTTATGTTTTTTTTGTTTGTTTTTTTAAATTTCAGACTAATCGCACCTTTCTTCTCCTTCTGGATGCCAAGACATTCTCTGAAGTAGGCCGAGCAGAAGTCCCAGTGCAGATACCATGTGGCTTCCATGGAGTTTTTGCAGCCATTTGACAGAATATCTTGAAAAGTTGTTAAAATGCAATATTTATTATATGGAAACCTAAAAGTAGAGACTTTTTTTAAAAGAAAAATAAAGTGCCTACTTTCCTTTTCTTTATGAATTTCATATTTTATTTATCTGCTAAAAACGTTAATGCTGGCTAGAAGATCTGTTTGGTACACTCTTGAGCTTTTAGTGATATGAAGCACTATATAAATCATCAGTATTTTGTAACAAAGCAGGAAAAGAATGGATAAACACTAAGGATTTGGGGCAAGTGTACTGAACTAGTTTTGTGTCCAAAGCAACCAGACACCACCAATCCACTATTACCAAGAAATATGCACCAACACTTTTGAGAAATCGAGGCGGAGAATAATGGCGGGAGGAGGAGGAGGAGGAGGGTGTAGTAGGCACAACGGGGTGACGAGGAAAAACAGTATCTGACGTCCGGCTGGGTAGGTGGCAGCGGGTGGTGAACCAGAGCCAACCTTTTCTTTAGCTGCGTGGGACCGCTCCACCGGTCATCGGCAAAAGGTTGCTCGGGCACCACAGTACATACAGAAAGGTTATAGTTTCCGCCTAGGGGGGCATACTCCAAAGGTTCCATCGAGCGCACCAGTCATGGTGAATGGTGCTGTGCTCCCAGCTGTAACGGGATAAAAACCCAGGCCTCTGCTGTGTGAGACTCCCTTGTCGCTGTGTACTCTCTCAGAGGGGTCTCTGAGACTCCAGGGCATAAATGCTGGATCCCTCCCCAACAAGGGGAGAAAGAGTGCTTTGGAAAGGGGCCCACTCATGGTGGCCATTATGAGAAAATTGGGGTGTCAGATGTCCCCAGAGGCGGCCATCTTAGGGTCAGGCCTTGGGCAAAGCTTGGTACACCCTCGCATCTGGTCTTCACACTGCTCCTCTGTGGTCCCAGAGTCAACCTGCTTGTGACCTCCCTCTTATCTAGTGCATCCTGGGCCTCTGCTACTGAGGTTAGACCGCTTTGGTGCTACGGCCCCCACCGCTGCTTCACGCTTGTCTCCATGGCTTCGGGCTCCGGCAGGTTCACGAGGGGCTGCAGCAGGGCAGGTCCCCGCTGCTTCTTGCGCTCTGCGGTGCCAATGCTCCTTTGCTCGAGGTAAACTATGCTATGCTATGGCACATTTCCTTTAAGAAGCACACAGAGTACCTCACATAAAAACCACGCAGCTGACGGGCAATGAACAGCACTCCAAGTATAGGTACTCGATGTACATTTCCCTTGCGTGTCCGCCATTTTGAAGTCAGGCACTAAATAGCGAAAATGAGTCCGATAGTCTGAGCGGCCCCACCTTGAAAAGATCAGCACAGATTGCTCAGGATGCAGTGACCACCAGCACACATGCTCCCTCACACAATATGTAAATGTAATTTATATTTATATAGCGCATTATCAGCAATGGTCTCTAAGCGCTTGCTTTGGGAACCCGTCCTGGTTTTTCCCTGTGAGATAACCCGTACTGGGCGCCCCCAAGGTGAAAGCCAGGCATCCCGCCGCGGGGGCCATAGTGGAGATTAAGCAAGCTATTGCCCGGAGTTGCAGAGTGTGAACCCGTGATTCGAGCAGGCACCGAAGCGAGAATTATCGAGTCCGTGGACATTTTTGGGCTCAAGACCCTGCCGCGTCGGGAATTGAATCCTGGTCCCGGGTCTGACTTGCTTCATGGTCTGCCTCCTCTAACCATTGAGTCGGGAAAAAAGTTTTGTCCCATTCACAACTCTGCCATTTTAGGGTCAGGCCTTAATCTGAAACAAGCTAACCACTCGATCCACTGGTGAAAATATAAAACAAATACCTCATTGGACGTTGTAATGTAGTGCTTGGGCCACAACTCCAAGACGTTTGGACTGCATGCCGATCAACCTAAAGGCCAGTAGGGAGCACGAGGCAAAACTTTATGTCACCAAGCAAAAGAAGACATAAAAAGGGGGCCACTCCAAGTCCAGCTCCAAGTCAAAAATTATTTCCTGGTCCCGCTCTTTTTCCCGTAGTCAACAGAGTTTCTCTTGTGGCCAATCTTTGTCACTCTCCAAATCCTTTGGTAAGCATAAGAAAAATAAGAAGTCGAAGCAGAGTTAAGCTTCTTCTCTCCATTCCAACTCCCCTGTCGAAGCATGTGTGTTGTGCCAACAGTCCCATTCTTGAAGTTGGCAGATTTTAGAGCCTATTCCTTAGCTGGTTCCCACACAACTCCAGTTCCGGGGGCCATCAGCCATGCCTTGCAGGTTTGAGCAGGGAGCAAGCTGGACCCTCTGTGCTGCTTCTGATCTCTGCTCTTTTACAGCTGCCTCCCTCAGTGCCCTTATCCAATACAGGCCCAGACATGTTGACGCAGATGCTAAATTCGCTGGCTGAAGAATGGCCCACATTGTCCTTCCTGATGTCGACTAGACACCGATCTGGATTCAACTGACTTCCCAACCTAATCCCACAAGGTTTCTGCTCTTGCTGTACCACCAGACAGGCATCACTCCTTGCATTCTTTTTTTGGTACAGACTCCGACAACGATCCTGATCAGGGTGATGAGTTTGATTAACCCTATACTGATGACAATTGGTATGAGGACTTGCAAAATGGCAGTGGGCTGGACACCTCCCCAAAGTCAGCTCTTTTTTCCCCTCCTGGCCCAGCCATGGAAGAATCTGCGTCCTACGCCATGGTTATGGTCCTTGACTTCCAGCTTCCCACTATGAAGTTGAAAATCAAAATCCTGATGAAGCCTGCATGCTAGCTGTGCTGCTTCTGAGACTCTCATAACTTTTAATGAGGCATTGACAGATACTCTACTAGAGACTTAATCTAAGCCTTGTACCGCCCCTCTGGTTTACCAGCAGATTGCGAGATGCAATTGCCCTGCTCATGGCGATCCAGCCTTTTTGTTGCAGCACACTTTTCCTGAGAGCCTCATGGTGCAGGCCTCCACCAGCTGGACCAACCCCATAAAATGTTCCTACCACTCTTCCTGACAGAGGGTCGATGCATGTGGAGATGTCCTCCACCAGTTTGACCCTTCAGTCCATTATTGCATCTTGCATACTAGGCAGCTACGCTCATGCCCTCTGGGCTTCTTACATAATAGCAACGAAGGGTTTGGCCCTAGGCGGCTGGACGGGCCGTATTTAACTCGAGAGCAAGAAGTGTCCTAGCTGTAACCTTTCAAATGCTGCTACATTAATTTAACAGAGTATGAACCAACAATTAAATTGATATTGGCTTGAGGCATTTATTTGCTGCTCACTTCTATGTACTTTACTCCACATTTGAATCATGGGTCAGAGAAGTTAGATGTGTTTCAGTCTAGAACAAATGACACTTATTTATGCCACAGATCAAACAAAAACATACAAACGCCGTGGTGAAGTAGTGTGATGTAAAAAACAATGCATGAACAAGTGATACAAAACAACAAATTATACAAACATTATGTCACCAGTCTAAATTCACAAACCAAGCAGCTACTTGGATATCCTTTAACATCCACGGGGCATATCAACAAGGGGGCGATAAAAAATTATTGCCGCTTTTGCGGCCGTTTTCGTCCGAAAAGCGGCGATAATTCTAATGCCCTATTAGCAAGGACACGCTAACGCGTGAATCCATGCTTCTTCGCCCTTTCCCTCAACGCCCAGCTTTGCATCTCTAATGAGATGCAAAGTGGGCGTTCCTCCCCAGGATAACGGGAGAAATGTTGCTATGTGACATTTCTCCTATTATCAAGCCTCACGCAAAGCGGCATAGTGACAAGAAAAGTAGCGATAGCTTCTGTTATCGCTATCTTCCTTAGGCCTGCTTTGAAACTGACTTAGCCATGATATCCTATGGAAGGTGGATATCATGGCTAAGTACGTGAGGCCCTATCAGCAGGCTATCGCTAAAAGTTGTGTGATTATCGCTGGATTTCCAGTGATAATCACACAGTTAGGCAGCAAGCACTCTGAATTTTATCGCTGTGGAGATGAGCGTTGCTGATAGCACCTATCTCCGCGAGTTCGTTGGCGATAATTATCCTAGCGCTAAGTGCGCTTAGCGATAATTATCGCCCCCTCTTGATTATATGCCCCCACATTGTATAACCGAGTGAAGTAGCGGCTATCATGGGGAACAAAACAATCAAACCCAGTAGTGAGACAATTCAAAAAGCATTTCCACTGGGCGGAAAAATTTAATCAAATACAATAGTCCACGTGTTGTGTAATGCAGACGTGTTTCGATTCCCAGGGTGGCTTATGGGATTCTCTTCAGGGCGTGGACTGATTTTTCTGATCAATTTGAGTAAGCAATTTGCGTGTTGCAGGCGAAAAGATGCAAGTTAAAATGTAAGTATCACGACTTGCGCCAATCTGGCGATACTTCTACCAATGCAATAGTTATGCTTGTTGGTGGTAAATGGAAGATTAGCTAAGCGTTCATGGGGCGATTTTTGCCATGCTGGTGAAGTCGGATATTTTGT
The DNA here is from genome assembly GCF_964263255.1 of Lissotriton vulgaris. Taxonomy (NCBI): domain Eukaryota; kingdom Metazoa; phylum Chordata; class Amphibia; order Caudata; family Salamandridae; genus Lissotriton; species Lissotriton vulgaris. Next base: position 1,286,062,144 of record NC_141687.1, on the reverse strand, counting down.
TTGAGGCTTTCCGCAGCTTGTTTTGTCAACGGTGGCTCAGATTGCTTTAAAGTTCACAATAAAATGGACCGCATTGAGTCTCTTTGTATTCAGCTAAGCGAGTCTTCTAGTTGTGCCTCATTCCCAGTTTCAATCACTAAAATCACTTCATGGTCACTCAGGGCTTCTTTGGCACAAGTCCTCCCACGTGTTCCAGAAGATCTTCGCCCTGTTCTGTCACAGTCCATTCAGGATTGATTTATTTATTTATAACGTTTTATATAGCGCGAACATGATCCCGAAGTATATCAGAGCACTTTACAATTTGAGGGAAATTAAGGTAATAGTAGCAGTACAATCATCAGAAGGGGTACCAACCTAAACAAATCACAAATGCATATCAAACAAAAGGTTACAATCGAAAGGGACAATAAAGGGTAAGATAAAAACTGGAACATAGCGAACTGGGAGGGGAGCAGGTGACTAGTAAAGCAGAATAACACCAAACGCAGGACTTAGGGTGTAGGTCCAAAGTATTAGAGCAGAGGATCCGCAACCCTTTTAAGGTAGGAACTTGTTCAAGAGGTATATTTTTACTTCCAATTTGAAGGCAACCTTGGAGGAGATTCTGCGTATATCCGGTGGGAGAGAGTTCCAGTTCCAGAATGGTCGCAATGCTACCGAATTCACAGTTCATTGTAGCTTGGACACCACCAACTCCATCGGACGTGCTATAGACACCTGTGTTGCCTTTCTTCACCATGCGTGGCTCTGTTCCATTGGTTTCTTTCTTGGACGATGTTCAGTCCCACCTGATGGACATGCCAGTCGATAGAACTCGACTGTTCGAGGATAAGGCTGATTCTGCCAATTAATGTCTTAAAGAGATGGGGCCACCAATCGCTCTTCGGGCCTTTCCATCCAATTTCTCCAGCAACACTTTCAACGTTACTATCCTGGCTGCGGCTGAGGCATTCTCTATCTCCAGCCTATCCCCCCGCACCCCCAACAGGTAACCCAGCAGTTTATCAGGAGAGGCCGTGGTGCCCGCTGCACCCACAGCCAAGGTTAGCGTGCCCCTCAGTCCATCACCACCTCATGAAGCCACACCCTCCAAACCTCTTTATTATACCCTAACAGGGTCATAGCAACCTGGTGGGAGGAAGAATCCACTGATTCTAATCCCGGTTGAGAAGCAATCACATTGCACAGGTGTTGCAAAAGCTACATGTTAGACCTGTCAGCCTTAAGGTGATCATTCCCCAAACTTTTTGCCTTCCTGCTCCATTTTTGATGATCTCTAGGACTCTGTGAATGTTACTACTGCTAACCAGTGCTAAACTGCGTGTGCTAATGCCCTAAAATGTGGCATATATAATTTACTGATAAGTCCCTTGTGTAATAGTACTACATGTACCCAGGGCCTGTAAATAAATGCTACTAGTGGGCCTGCAGCACTTTATTGTGCCACTCACTTAAGTAGCCCTTTAAACATGTTCTCAGGCCTGCCAATGCAGCCTGTGTGTGAAGTTTTAAACTGCCAATTTGACCTGGCAATATAAAGCTTCTGTCAGGCCCAAACCTTCCTTTTTAATACATATAAATCACTCCTATGGTAGGCCCTACACAGCTCAGATGACAGGGTGCAGTGTATTTAAAACTTTGGACATGTACTTTTAAGTTTTACATATCCTGGTAGTGAAAACTCATACATTTGTTTTCCATTACTGCAAGGTTTACCTCTCCTATGTGATAATATTGGAGTTGTCTTGTTACATTAAACAAGCTGTAACTTCCAAATGGGAACAGGTAACCAATGTGTGCTTGGTGTCTTTAGAATTGTAATGAAAAACCCTCTCTTATGATGAAGTCAGATTTTCAATTACAATTTTGAAAATGCCACTTTTAGAAAGTTGAAAAACTACCAAGCCCAGATATGTATCTGAGACTCCTAAGTGCACTACATGGGCGTCACTTGACCTAAGTGGACATGGTTTTCATTTTTGGATTTGACACTTATTATGAGTTAGAAACAATTAATGTTTATTAAAAGATTCAACATGTATTACAGAAGGCAAACATATCATTAGTTTATCGATATAGAAAATTAGCATGATGCTCAGTCAAATGAAGCTTAATATCTGACAAAGTCCTAAGCATGAGGCAGGCTGACGTAGGTCTGCACTATAAGAATCAGGCAAGTAATTCTAGCCAAATACAATACAACCTCCCTAAGTCTGGGCAAAAAAGTCTAAGTCTTGACCATTTATAGAATGAAGCTCTTTTTATAAGAAAATACATAGTCAAAAATTACAGTCAGCATGATAATACAACAATTCAATACAATAGCCATTTATAAAGCGCACAGCTACCTCAAACAGATGTGTCCCGGTGCATGAGGTGAGTAAAATGTTGCATAGGTTCAGCAAATCACAATGTAAAGCTTAATACAGCATCATCTAACACCATCCCCTAAGTAAATATGAATAAGTCCCCTTTTAAGTATAATGCCATTGGATGTGACCGTACAAATATAGTTACACACATATCAATAACAAACTCGTGGAAATTATAGGCACTCTGAAATACAGGCAGTTATATTTTGATGGAAGGCTTCCCATGAGTTCTCCAGGAACATCAAATCATCTCAAATGTATTTCCTTTGTGCACATTTTGCAGCATGCTTGCAGAGAAATGAATGCCCAGTTATTTTTGAAAATCAAAACGGAGTCTGGCCCAGTTTAGCCTTGTCTAGCCAACTTTAAGAAACATAATTATATAATGTGCAGTGTAATCATTTATAGTGCGAACATTTAAGACATTAAATATATATCACTTATTAATTAGAAATATCTCTTACAAATGTATGCCTTTAACTATAAGAATGTATTTAATTTTTCACTATTTCAGAAGGTTTCCTGCTGTCAAACATGATTTGAAATATACTTTGATTAGACTTTTCTTTCAACTTTTTACGGGTATTCCTTAATGGCATAGCTGTTCATATTCAGTAAATAATTCAAAAGGAAATAACGTTGAATTGGGAAAGTCATGCCTGCTTGCTCACAGTGGGGGTCCCTCCATAAAGTCAGAGGAGCGGCGTCGCCCCCCTGCTGCAAAAGAGTGAAAAATAAAATGGTAATAGAATGTTTTTATTACCATTTTATTTTTTACTCTGCAGCCCGAGCTGAGTGTGAGGTTGGGGCGGGACAATGGACCATTGCTCATGATTGACAGGGAGGAGTGGTGGCAACTTCAGCTTGTATTGTGCTGGAGTGGCTTACTGTCTTGCGACGGCCAGCCCGACATTCGCAATACAAACCTCTCCAACCTGAGCTATCTTAGACAGCTGGGTGGAGAACAGGCACAGGCTCACAGTGCCTGAGCCAGCATCGAGCCAACCTGCTCTAACTCATCCTGACACTTCTCTCATGCCACTTAACTTTATTAACAGCATGAGAGCAGCTTCTGGATTGGTGAGGAGAGTTGGCTGTGGGATTGGACCTCGTTCGGAGCCATAGGCTTGAGAATATTGAAGACATGCTGCAGCTAATAGGTAAGTAAACATTTTTTTTAAATCATAATACAACGTTAATATAATGCATGCCATGTCAGCGAATTAGTTAATATATTTCGTGCCTTTTACTTCATCTTGACTGTTAGGTATTTTCAGCATGTTGTTCCGTCGAGGGATATCAATTCCCTTATAGGGAAGAAGGTGTGGTGTAACAGTCAGACTGCCGACTTCAGTCGCGGCTCTTACCAATATACAATGGCATTGCGACAGGGCAGCAGCGGCGGAAGGGGGAGAGTTGAATTAAATAAATTAAACATTTTAAAAACGTACCTGATCCTGCAGCCACCTCACACTCAGTGCTCCTCGGTTCTTCCGCTTCTCCCGGCAGTCCGGGGGACAGTCTCCCCATTAATGCAGATGCTGCTCTCATGCTATGAGAGAAGCGCTGGGATTGGCCTGAGCTGGCTGGTTTGATGCCCCGCTCAGGGACAGGAAGTCTGTGCAATTTCCCCACCCGGCTGTAGAATACAGATGGGTGGAGAAACCTAAATGCGCATGTCTGGCCGACAAACAGACATGCACGCTTAGAAGAGCACATAGCACTTCCTTCCTCCTCCATCTCATGGCCCGGCCCCGCCCCCCCTGCACACACTGGCTCAGTCAGCAGCTAAAAAAAATAAAACAATAAAATGTTGTTTTATTTTTCATCTGGTGTCTCTGAGCCATTGGGGCGGCGCTCCTCCGCCATTTTGGAGGAGCCGCCCCTGGCCAACTTTGGAGCTGGGGAAGTAGGTGGTTCGAGTCTTGGTGCCACATTATTAGACCTGACATCTTTGGCGTGGTTTCCCCTGACTTTTTGCCTCTACCTCCTGTATTTTTGACGCTGTGCTGGATTTCGTTTTTGCTGGTTTAGATGCTTTGGACACTTTGCCACTGCTGATCAGTGTCAAAGTGCAAGTGCTCCCTGAGTAAATTGTTATTGTAATTAGTTATCCATGATTGGAATATTTGTATTACCAAGAAGTCCCTAGTAAAGTGCACTGAGTGTGCCAGGGCTGGTGATTCAAATGTTAATAGTGGGCCTGCAGCACTGATTGTGTCACCCACTCGAGTAGCCCTAAAATGATGTCTCAGGCCTGCCACAGCGGTGCCTGGGTGCAGTTGCTAACTGCCAATGCTGCCCTGGCCAGTGTCCACACTGGCCAGGCCTAACTCTTCCCTTTCTGTACAAATTGGACACCCCTTTAGAAGGACATAGGTACCCCCCCCCCCCCCCTGCCCCCCCCCCCCTGGGCAGGGTGCCGTGTATATGAAAGATAGAGCATGTACTAGTGTGTGTGTGACATGCTCTGGCAGTGAATTACAGCCATTTTCATTTTTCACTATTGAGAGGGCTATCTTGCCCATAGGCTATTATGGGGAATGCTGTGTATAATGTTTACCTGCATATCTTCCCATAGGAGCAAGATAGAAAATTAAAGTCTGGTATCCCTGAACTCAGAATTTAATAACACATCTTTTAGGACAGATGGTTTTTAAATCCTGTGTTTGAGAACAGCACTTTTAGAAAGTGGCTGTTCTCTTGTCTGACCTTTCTGTGTGCCTTGGCCTGTTTGTGAATTGACTGTCTGGTTTGTGAGTGACAGGGGCTGGGGAGCCCCCAGGAGGTTGACTGAGTCAGCCCTAGGCTGAAAGACTGCATCTGCATCTTGAATGGTGGGAGGGGATAGCACCTGGGCCTCAATAGGGCTGTGCCTGCCTTCCACAATGCTGGCTCCGCCTCCTGCTGGGCAGCTGACGACCCTGCCCCTCTCTCTGAAAGGAAAGGAGAAGACAGAAAAACAAAGTGCTCAGGAACTGACCTCAACTGGTTCTGACCATGCCAAGGCCTCTCTGCCTCTAGAGAACAACGGATAGACTGGTATAAAAAGGGCTACCCAGACTACAGAAGATCAGATCATACTGGAATCAAGAAGGAACCTCTGCCAAGGAGAAAGGTTGAAGACTGAAGAGGAAGGACTGTCCTGCTGTGTGTTTGTGGGCTGACCTGCAGTTACTTTGCTGCCAAGGAGAGGGGAAGGACTTTGCTGTTGCTTTGTCCCCTTGCTTGAAGAGATCTCCAATGGCCTGAGAAAAGCTGGCTCCCTGTTAAGAAGTCCCAGGAACAAAAGGACTTCGCCCCCAGCTTCGCCCTGAACTCTACTGTATGAGTTCTGCCCTTCCTAGAGTGATTGACCCCATTGCGGGGCCCCTGGAAGTTGTGCCTGCTGTTTAGGGAGCTGGACAAGGAGAAACTAAGACAATCTGCAATTTTCACGCACCGCTCGCTTGCAGTCCGCATCCCCGATAGTAGGAGGAAATTTCCGCCGCCGCGAAGATCAAGATCGTCACAGCGCCTGTTACCGCTGAAAGAACCAATGCTTCGTTCACTCGCGGGACGCATCGCTCCGGTGCGGGAAGATTCCTGTTGCTGCGAGTATCGTCGCAGAGCCCGTCGTCGCTGGATGAGATCGCAACATTGCTTGCTTGCGGACCGCATCATGTCGCTGCAAACATCGTCGCAGAGCCATTGCATCGACGGGCCGCGAGAGGAGAAGATCACGCTGTGCTGCGCACCGCCGCTGCACCTGAGATCGTCGCCGTCCCAAAGATCGTCGCATCGTGCCTGTGCGAGACACTTCCTACTGAACCTGAGCACCGGAATCCATACAAGGTATCGCATCCCTCCCCATACAGACCGGAATCGTCGCAATACGCCCGCTGCGTCCAGTGGGGCTGTCGCATTGCCTCCCCAGGGCCTCAGGAGTGATGCATTGCTTGTTTTTCAATGCTGCAGCTTCCATTTGGAACTTTTGTTGCATCTACAGGTAGTTTGGCCTAAACGTGATGCAACTGTGGATTATTTTGACGCAAACCCTAGAACTCTTTTAAAATCATATCCTTGAACTGTGTATGTTGGATTTTTGTCGTTTTGGCCTTGTGTAGTTTAGATAAAGATACATTATTTTTCTAAAATGGTGTGGAGTCCATTTGTGGTGTTTTCACTGTGTTACTGTGAGTGTTGGTACAAATACTTTACACATTGCCTTTGATAAGCCTGTCTGCTCATGCCAAGCTACTAAGGGGGTGAGCAAGGGTTATCTAAAGAGTGTGTCCCCCTTACCCTGACTAGAAGCAAGGGTCCCTATTTGGACAGTGGTACCTACCTCTGCCAACTAGAGACCCCCAGATCTAACAAACAACCTTTGATTCTGACCAAATCACTTAAGTTCCCTGTGCCTATAAAAATAAGGGCAAACCTGTGTAATGTAACAGGTGACCTATTTAAGTGCTCTAATACCTTTGGGAGGAGTTTGCGCTACCTACTATATTAAAAATAATCTGCTTGTATAGTGCATACTTTAAATGCACAGTGTTTTATTTTCGACTCACATACTATGAGAAACTGGCACTGCCTCCAGCCTCAACTCCAGAGCTCTGAGTCACGGTCCGTTATATACAAAAGACTTTACAATCCACGATTGAGAGCTTTTTGTTATCCTAAAGACACTGCTGGTTTCTCACATTGCCTGTCAAAATATTCACTTTGCTTGCCCCGCCATTTTCATAGGTCACCAAGTGCCACTGCTTGCTCATGGTGACAATATTGTCTATGCCACTGTTCACTGTTCTAGTGCAGTTCACATGCATTTGTGCATTACCTAGATAAAGTAAAAATACCTTTCTAACTGCCTTTTAATACTCCCAGACTATCAGCAAAAGTTATAGCTTTGTTTGACCAGTCTTATATAGGCAGTTCCTGCGCCATACATCACACTATAAAACACCTTGAATAGAATATAGTTTCATAGCGAGCAGTTCATGAGCTTCTATTTTACTTATTCCAGGTTTTCATTGTAAAATTATTGCAGACATTAAAGACTGAAGTTCAGACATTTCTATTTTCAGAAAGCCATAGAACACACAGTGGTGGTTCTCGTGCACCACAAAAGGTCAGGTTTTGAGGTGACCAAGCACTTACTTAGGTATCCAAAGCTCAAGTACAAAGTAATCTCCGCAGAAAGATTCTTACGATAAGAGGACTTCATTTGGCGAACAAACATTGATGGAAAATGCTTGGAAGACCAGTCGACGAGGGATATAAAACGTGTTGCTTCTAAGCGGCATTCCTACTTGAACCATCCGTTGCTTCCATGATGTCATCCTTTAAACAGACCCTGCAGACAGGACAACTAACCCTTGTGAGCATCAGGCTTGGACAGTGCTGGCTTTGGCACTGAACCCAGAGAAACAATGTTTAAGACTTGCTTGGAATTCACTCAACGGAGTGCAGCAAGGCAGTTTGCTGGGCTGTTGCGTGATTGAGAAAGAGTCCCATATCTAAGATACGGCCCTCTTGAGCACTTTTCCTGCCCTGGTGTATTTGAGACATCCTCGCGCCAACGCAGGCCCCCTTCCACCATGGTGCAAGTGTGCCTGCATTACTGACAGTGTTGTTTTTGAGCAGGAAGGGATACCTTGCAGCACACCTGGAAAGAGGAAATAAGGAGGAGAATTAAAGATATTTCTCTTTGGTACGCCTCACTTGGGAAGGCGTAGCATTTTGACATTTCCCAGATTTACAAACTTTTTAAAATCTGGGTATGCACCAAATCCTTGGGTGGATGCGTGGGAATGGCCATGCTCCACCCATGGAATGCCTTCCCAATGCAAAGTAAAGCAAGGCATTGCTGCGCTTTACTTTTTTGTTTACTTAACCACGCCAAGTGCCTTTGCAGGGTTTAGTAAATACCAAAACTGAGTTTGCATTGGGACTGCGCCACAAAAGTGATGCATTGCCGACACAAAATCTCAGTAAATCTGCCCCAGTGTGTTTTTCCATACCACTGTGCTGCTCTCATACCTGTCAACTTTTCAGACCAAAAAATGGAAGTTCGGAGGAGCTTCGCGCGGTTCCAAGATGGCCGCGTGAGCAAAGGGCTCCTGAGACCCTCTTCGCCTCCCGCATCTATCCTGCCACAAATCCTGATTTGATCGACGGGTATTTCTTGCTTATGCCCTGCTGATTCTGAAAACTTTTTTCCGGAATCAAATCGGACACCGAGAGCCGGACTTGCTGCTTCCTGAAGTTTGCGACCTACATCGTAGACCATCCCCGGGCTTGAGTCCCCGAGGTACCCAGGTGGCAACTCAACAACAACGGCCAGTGTGACACGCCCACAGCCCCTGTGGTACTTTCGGTTTCGCTTTGGGTCATTGTTGACGGCGCTCTACGGCCGCCCCATTCGACTTCTCGTTCCTGCGACAGATCCTACGCTAATTTTGGATCTTAGCCCTTTTTGCCCTTGAGGCCCATCGAGAGCGGGATCATTTTGACCAGATCACACCGGCTCCGTGGGAGTTCGTCGCCCACTATGGCGGGCAAAGCAGATGCCGAGAAGCGGAACACTAAGGGCACGCATCGTGGTGGTGTTATTCAAACTCAGACCATAGAGCGCTACACTTGCCCAAAAGGATCCCCAGGTGGAGCTAGCAAGGCTCTCGAGGGGACAGGAGATGGTACTCCTTCAACGGAGGAGCCAACATTGAAGGACATCATGGGCGCCATCACCAGTGTTCGGACGGCTATGGGCCAACAATATGAGACTCTCGCTGCGAAGATTGACACGGTGGCGATCAAGGTTAACCTCATTAGGGCTGACCTGGGTAAGACGAATGAACGGGTCAAGTCCCTGGACATTAAAACTGCAAGCTTGACCACTGATGTCTCGGACCTCCAGGCTGAGGTTCGCACTCTCCGTACCTCCAATGACCAGTTTGCCCGCCGGCTGGAGGATTTTGAGAGCCAGGCCAGGCGCAATAACGTCCGCATCGTGGGGGTTCCGGAGAACTCTGCGAATGTATCCACGGACCTTCTGGTGGAGGATTTGGTCCTGAAACATCTTGTACCTAAGGTCCTTAGCAACTTTTTTACCGTGGAGCGAGCACATAGAGTTCCCGGTGGGAAGCCCAAGCTGGGGGCCGCACCTAGGCCTATCATCGCCAAGATCTTTAATTTTCGAGACCGGGACGCTATCCTGCAGGCCTCACGTACCATGGGTCCCACTAATTATGACAATGCCTCAGTCAGTTTCTACCCAGACTTCACCCAGGCGGTGCAGAAACAACGCATGGGTTTCACCGGCGTGAAGAGACGGCTTAGGGATATGGGACTGAAATATGCCATGCTTTTTCCAGCCCGACTGAGGATTGAGGATGAGGAGCGGGCGTTTTTCTTCGATCGCCCCGAAGTGGGCAGTGACTGGCTGGACACATTGCCATCAAACCGCACCAGCAGTGAGAGCTCGAGAGGTGCCGAGGGGGGCCTGGCTGAACAGGAGTAGTGAGTCTGCATCGGCGAGTCGGTTACTATGGACTTCTAGCAGTGGCTTTCTAATAGACTTTCTTTACACTGTAGATACCCGGGGGTGGGGGGAATCGGGCCTCTTCTTCCTCCTCCGGGGACTTTTTCTCTCTTCTTGTAGGTTAGTTTAATGGGGCGACAGGCACACTGCAAGTTGGGGTGGATTTTTGATCTAACGCAGGGGTGCAGGGTGGGGGGGGTGTGTTCTTCAGGGTTCCGTGGGGGTGGCGGGGGGGTCTTTTCCTTTTTGTTTTGTTCGAGGCTGAGCTATGTTCTGTCTTTTATTCTGTGTGCTTGTTCCCGGGGATGGGGGGGGGGGGGAGCTTAGGGTGCTGAGTTGGAACGTTAACGGTCTAGGTGATAGGATAAAGCGGGGAATTGTATTGCAATATTTGAAACGCTGTGCCCCAGATGTGATTTTACTCCAGGAGACGCACTTGGTTGGCAATACATGCCACGCACTGAATAGACGGGGCTTCCGTCTGGTGGCCCATTCAGGGTTTACCTCCGGGTCGAGAGGGGTGGGGGTCCTGGTGAGAACTTCCCTCCCCCTGGAGATAGATGACATAGTGTTGGACGACAGGGGCCGCTAAGCGGCTATTACGGGTCGGTGGGAAGGGAAAACGATTTCCATTTTGTCTGTGTATGTCCCCCCTGGCCTGCAGGCCACCACATTTGCTGATTTGGGTGATGTGATCTGGGGCTTCCTGACGGCATATTGGTAGTGGGTGGCGATTTTAATTCTGTAGTTAGTGGGGATGAAGACCGTAGCCCCCCAAGAGCCCTGCCTGCGGCACAGCTTTGGCTCGGGAAGCTCCTGGACACGCTTGGTCTAGTCGATTGTTGGAAGCAACTGCACCCTGGGCAGCACCAATATACTTTCTATTCGGGAGCCCATTGGAGTCTATCCAGATTGGATTATATTCTTGTACCAGCAGCACAGATGGTCTCGGTACGGGAAATTAGGCATTTGGCCAGGGGGATCTCTGATCATGCTCCGCTTTGGCTTACAGTCGACATACAGTTGGGTGCCGAGGGCCGGATCGCTCCGATCAACCCCTGGCACCTTCGTAATCCTAAGATCAGGTCGGAGGTGGTGAAGTGTATGGACTACTACTTCGCTGAGAATGAGGGATCGGTATCCTCCCCTGTTACATTGTGGGAGGCCTATAAACCAGTGATTCGTGGTCAAGTCTTGTCCCTCATTGCCAGCGAAAGGAGGCGTAAGAATGCTGCGGTGGTGAATCTGGAAAATGAAATCACTGACTTGGAAAGGCAGATGAAGTCTGGGGTCACTCCGGAGGTGGTGCATTCTCTGGCCCTGAAACAATCTGACTACAAGGCGCTGGTCACTGATGCGGCCAAGGCGATGCACCGTGAGCAGCAGGGGCGTTTGTATGATGTGGGTGATAAGGCGGGAAAACTGATTGCATGGTTGGACAAAGAGATAGATTGAACCGGGTGGTGCCTGTTGTTGAACGGATGGATGGTACGCGTGTCGTGGACCCAATTGATATAGTCAGAGTTTTTGCCCAGCACTTCCAAGCGGTTTATGCGCCGGTCTCTGACAGGCCGGAAGAGGATTCGCATTTATTGCTTCTGGATATTGCCCTGCCTAGCCTGTCGGATTCGGACAAGGAGCTTATGGAGGCGGATTTTTCCACCGATGAAGTAGCGCTCGCTATCCGTTCACTTCGTTCCGGGAAGGCCTCGGGCCCGAATGGGATACCGGTGGAATTGTACAAACTATGCCCCGACAAAATGGCGCCGCATCTTCGTCGGATGTTCCTGTCCTCGCGAGATCTCGGATCTCTTCCCCGAGATCAGAGATTAGCATCTATTGTGGTCATCTATAAAGATGGCAAGCCCCGTGATCATTGCTCGTTGTATCGGCCGATTTCGCTCTTGAATGTTGAGCCCAAAATTCTCGCCAAATTTTTGGCAAATCGGCTGATTACGGTGATTGCTGACTTGATCCATCGGACCAGTCTGGATTTATACCCCACCGTAATACCGCGCTCAATCTACGTCGCCTTCATGGCGTCTTAGCAAGGGCGGGGTCTCTTGGTGAGCCGGCCATCTTGGTTTCCCTGGATGCCTCGATGGCCTTTGACACGGTGGAGTGGCCATATTTGTGGGCTGCCCTTGCTAAGTTTGGTTTCGGCCCTAAATTCATTGGGTGGATTAATTTTTTGTATGAGCAGCCGCTGGCACGGGTGGTGGTTAATGGCAGGGCTTCGGAGCCCTTCACCCTCGGACGCGGAACGAGACAGGGATGCCCCTTGTCACCGCTCCTCTTTGCGCTTGCCCTCGAGCCCCTGGCTGCATAGCTACGTTGGGAACCATCGCTTAAGGGCATCCGTTGGTCACCTGACTTCGAGGATCGGATATCGCTCTATGCTGATGATATCTTGTTGTATCTTACCTCTCCTCGTAAGTCGTTGGGTGTCCTGTTTGATGTGTTACGCTCCTTTGGGAGGAATTCTGGTTTGGTCATTAATTGGGCCAAGTCCTGTATTTATCCACTCACGGACGGTGTGCTTCTTCTTCCGCGCATTTGTCCGATACCGGTTTCCAGAGTTGGCTTTAAATACTTGGGGATCTACATTTCACTGGACCCCAAAGCCCGCTACGAGCGGAATTTGTTGCCTCCGCTCTCGCGGCTTCGGTCGGATGTTGCAGCGTGGTGTGGCTTGCCACTTTCCCCTTTGGGAAGGGCGGCCCTGTTCAAAATGATGTCTCTCCCCCGCTTCCTGTACGCCATTCAAAACACACTTGATTTGGTACCTGTAAGCTATTTTCGAGAGATCGAGGGTTTGCAGAGGAAGTTGATGTGGGGTGGGCGACCGCGTATCGCATTGGCGAAATTGACTTTGCCATGGTATGATGGAGGTATCGCGTTGCCCGACATCAAGCGCTATTACTGGGCCTCCCAGTTGAGTGCTGTGAACCACGCTATGTATGGCCCTGTCCCGAACCCTGCGTTTGAGATGGACAGATGGCAACTGCCCGGGGGGATTACAATGGAGCACTTTATTCTAGAGCCGACCGGAAGTATCTCACGGGCCCTACTGCAGTTTATTTATTTATTTATTTAAAACTCTTGTAAAGCGCGGCTGTCACCTAGCAGGTATCCTGGCGCTGGAAATAACTCCTACGGTGGAAGGAAGAGGCGAACAACAGAGGGAGGTAACCAAAGTTTAACATTTAGGGAAAAGCCAGGTTTTGATCCGCTTTCTGAATGGAAGGAGTTCCGTTGTTTGGCGAATGTCAAGGGGCAAGCTGTTCCAAGGTTTTGCAGCTGCAACTCTAAAGGATCTTCCCCCGGTCCTTACCTTGTTGAATCTTGGTACTGTGACAAGGCAGGCTGTGGAGGAGCGGAGAGCTCTGGTTGGAATGTACCAGGTGAACATGGCTTGCAGGGAGCTGGGTCCGACTCCGTGCAGTGCTTTAAAAACAAGACAGAGTGATTTAAAGGCCACTCGCTGCTTTATAGGGAGCCAGTGCAGCTCGGCCAAAGCCGCTGTGGCCGAAGATCTCCTGGTCCAGCCAAGAGCCAGTTTGGCAGCGGCCGTTTGAACTCTTTGGAGTCGGTCTAGCAGTACAGCTGGGGCCTCGAGTAGCATTGCATTGCAATAGTCAAGGCGACTAAGAATAGTACACCTGACTATTAACGCCCGGGCCTGTGAGGGTAGAAGTGGCATGATCTTGCGTAGAGAGCGCAGTAAGGCCGAGCAAGTGGACACTGTTTTCGCCACCTGAGTTTCCATGCTGAGTTTGTTGTCCAACATGACACCCAGGTTGCAGACGGTGGTGACCGGCTGTGGCTTTTCCGGGGCTTTCTGGGGCCAAAATTCGGCTGTGAAAAGGCGGGGGATCCGGCTTCCGGCACAGAACAGAACCTTGGTTTTGGAGGAGTTGAATTGCAGGGAGTTTTTATGTAGCCAGCCAGCTGTGTCTCTCAGACAGTCATGAAACGATTCCAGAGGGATCGATTCTTCACCCTCCCAAGAGAGGATGAGCTGAGTGTCATCAGCATAGTTTATGGCTTTTAGCCTATGGGATTTTATTAACGTAATCAACGGTTTAAGGTAGACTTTAAATAAAATGGGGCTGATGGACGAGCCTTGAGGCACCCCATGGGGTACTGGGGAGAAGGCAAATTGAAACGGGGGAAGGGAAACAGCCTGCTTCCTATCCCGCAGGAAGTAATGAAACCAGAGCAGGGTGGTGCCGGCAACCCCAGCCTCCCTTAGTCTCTTCAGCAGAATCACATGATTAACCGTATCGAATGCGGCAGACAGGTCCAGCAGGATCAAGGCTACTGCCTGGCCCCTGTCTGCACGCATACGAAGATCCTCCTTGGCAGTGAGAACGGCTGTTTCAGTGCCATGGGCCGGACGAAAACCAAATTGTATTTCGTCCAGGATGTGATTCTGTTCCAGGTGTTTAGAGAGACAAGAGCTCACCCAGCGCTCGGCAATTTTTGCCGGAAATGGTAGCAGGGAGATAGGCCGATAGTTCAGTAAACACTCGGGGTTCAAGGAGGGTTTCTTCGCAGTGGAGTAATGAGAGCCTGCTTCCAAGGAGCCGGAACAAATCCGCAGTGCAGGGATTGATTGCAGATCCTGCAGAGAGTGCAGAAGAGTTCCACTCCGAAAGCTTTCCAGGATTTTAGGGGGCAGAGGGTCGAGAGGGGAACCCGAAGAAATCCCGCGAGCCAGTCTATCGAAGTCCGCCTCCAAAATGGGGGGAAATTCTTGCAAACAGTCCGTGGGTTGGCACCCTGGGTTCAACGTATCATAGTCGGTAGTGTTGGCCCCGGGGCCGTTAAGACGGCCCCGTGCGGGGGAGGTGCTCAGGTTATGGATAATGGTCTCAATTTTGTCCTTGAAAAACAGTGCGAGATTGTTGCAGAGTGCTTGTGTAGGAGGGATTGTTTTTTTGGCACAGTCAGGGTGGGTGAGGCTGTTAAGGATCTGAAAAATGCTTTTAGAGCTGTTGGTGGCTGTAACTATAGTGGTACAGAAGTAGGTAGATTTACATTTAATAATAGCAGATTTGTATTCCAGGAGTTTGTTTTTCCAAAGTAGCTTGTTAGTGTCGGAGTATCCTTGCCTCCATTTCCTCTCAGCCTGTTTGCAGGCTAATTTAAGGGCTTTCAGGGAGTCATCGAACCAGGGGGCTGATGCTCTGCCCTTAGGCTTGCATCTTTTTAGGGGAACATGGGAGTCAGTAGTTGAGGAAATCCTAGTGCAGAAAGCCTCGTAGTTGTCCTCTACTGGATTATTGGGGGAGAAACTATCTTCCACTTGGAACACAGCACCAGTAGTTGCGGTGCGAGTCTGGGGAAGTGCGACCGCCGCCACAGGATGGACAGATAAACTGACGAAATCGACCCCATTGTACGCCGCGGAAGCGCTGGGTGGCCTGTGGACATCGAAGGGTTTTGACAAATGGGATCTCATCGGTATCAGCAGGGTGGGCGACCTTTGGGCCAAGGACAAAGTTAAGACCTTTGAGGTACTCCAGCGGGAATACAAACTGAGTGACAGGGAATATTACCGGTACCTTCAAGTCAGCCATGCGCTTAATTCGGTTTTCCCGGCTGGTACTACGATCCCGGAGTCCTCTCCTCTTGAAGATAGAGTGCTTGACGGATATGTCCTCGACAGCACTATATCTCTTATCTATAAAAAGCTGATCAACGATCGCTCGGATCTCCTTCTACAATTACGGAATGCTTGGACCAGTGACGGGTTAGAACTGGACGATGAAGACTGGCAGGCGGCAATATCTTCCCCCAAAGAGGTCGCGATTCCGGCACGTCTTAGGCTTGTGCAACTTAAAATTTTGCATCGGATGTATGTCACGGGCCCACGACTGGTACATATGGGTTTCTCTGCGGATGGGTTGTGTAGGCATGGATGTGGTATGTTGGGTACTTTTTTGCATATCCTCTGGGAATGTCCGGAGGTGGTGACGTTTTGGCGCCGTGTGCATGCGGTTATGGGTGAGGTGACGGGTGTTGTGTTATTGCCTGAGGCTAGACGCTGTCTGTTGAATGTTTGGGAGCCGAATGACTGTACTGTTGCTCAAACTCAATGGGTCACATTGGTTAATATGGTTGCTAAACGAGATATAGCCCAGTTGTGGGGTTCTCAGAGGCCGCCATCACTCCTAGCGTGGAAAGAACACATGGATTGGTCCATGTTCAGGGAAAAAACTGTATATGTCTCCCGTGGCAGACCTAAGAAATGGGGTAGGATCTGGGGTCAAAGGAACGCGTATCGTGGAGAGATTTGCACCCCCCCATTCACTGACATTCCAGATCCGCTTCTTCTCCCTTGACTGTGCGTTCCCACTACTTAGCCTTCGTTGACTACACTGCATTGTTTTGCCCCTGGGTCCCCCCCCCTACCCTCCCCAGGATTTTTTCCTCTTTTTTCCTGTAGCATGTCTTCCACCCGTCTCCCACTGCCATGAGGGACAGCCAATCTATCACACAGTAATGCCTCGATCTTCTTTGTGTTTTGTTTGTTGTTTATTTATATAAAATATAAAATGCGAAACCTTTCACTAATCCTATTTATACCACATGCTTTTACAAGTAAACGAGATATCGCTGCCGGACCCCCGGGTTGCCGGCTGAAGAGATGTGTACTTTGATGTGGATATTGTTGTGTGCGACTGACCAGCCTCCGTGGTTGTAGGTCTGTAATTGTCTCTTTCTTTACATAATAAAGGTTTGCAAAAAAATTTTTTTTTTAAAAATAAAATAAAATAATGGAAGTTCAAAAAGTTATCATCATACCTCATCTTAATCCTATAGCACGTGTGGTTTTTTCTCAGGGAGAGGAATTTAGTGGAACCGTATCAGCCTCCAGGTTGAGTATTAAAAGATAGCCATAACTGGTTGCACTGAGCCACTCACCCCCTTGGGCCTTGGTGGCACTGCTCTGCTGCGCTAATGATAGCCACTATCTTGAAGAGATTGAGAAGCGGTAACGTTGTCTGTCTCTAAGCAACAGGAAACATACTTTGGAGTCTCGGTGTCTCCCTTTGACCAAACTGTGTGATCTTGGGCACATCACGCACTCCTTTTCTGTGTCTGATACCATTTCTACCTCTAAAGAGCCCTTAGGTTGTTTTGTAACCTCAAAGGAGTACACATCTGCTGAGATTACTCTTTTGAGTGCTTGTCCCTTTCACAGCAGCAACCCTCTATCAGCCTGGTCCTCCCAACTACACACTGTAAACCGAAGGTGCGGTTTCTCATGTACCTTACACAGAAACCAGTCAGATGCAGGGAGCGGCTACATGTCAGTCTTGCACAGTGCAGCAGCTCAACCCTACACAACACGACCTTGTCACAAAAGATGTATGCTGTCTCTTCTAACATGAGTACTGCCCCGATGTTGACCTGTTATTGAGGGAAGGGAGAAACAATTCTGTAAATTAATTTAAGCTGTAACTGATGAGGCAGCACCGACAATGGCTCCTTCTTTGGGAGGAGCTAAATAAACATCTTAAATCATTTTTTCCGATGAACTTTACACAAAACTAACCCTGGGCGTAGTTTGCATAGTCGCGCTATGCTCCTCGCTACGCGTAGCTACGTGAAGTGCACTTCGCACTACGCAAGCTACGTGTAGCTACTCGAACTGCGTAGTGCGGTAGGGAAAATGCTGTTCGCACTGATTGCACAGTGCTGGATGCTTGTCTGCACTGTGCAATTATGGCAACTGCTCCTTCACAGTGCAAGCGGTCGTTTTCTGCTGCTCGAGTAGATTTGTACTCAAGCAGCAGTTTTCTCAATGTGGACTGGTAGTTTCTCATCACGAGCGGTAGCGAGCCTACGCGACCACTCGCAATGAGTAACCTGACCTCCCCGCGTTGAGAATCTCGTCGGGAGGTTTATTTTCCACGCTCGCGATCGGCAACTTGATGTTGCTGATGGCAAACAAGGAAAAAGTCTTGCCAGGATGTCATTTTGCTTGCTCGCGGTCGCCAACTTGACGTTGAGGATCGCGAGCAAGCAAAAAATGTGTGCTATGCTATGCTACGCTACGCGTTTTTGCACTGTGCTACATGCAATTTGCGTAGTGCGTAGTCCTACACCCAGGGTTACACAAAACAAATCTGAAACGGGGAGGAAATCTGCTTACTGTTTCCTACTTGTACTGTCTGCATTTCATACATTAGCTCAGAGAAACTTTGCAATTTTACTGATGGCGAACTGGAAATAAACGTCTTCAAGCGTGCTGAAAGGGTGACGCATCAGTCAAGCAGTCTTTGGAGTGTTTTTCGTATTCCGGGTTAAACTGAGGTCATACTCTGGCAGTGGTTCCCACAGGTATTAGTTTTCATTATAGTTTTGTGCTGTCAGTCATGGCTTACTTGAACTTAGGCAGGGCACAAGTCT
This sequence comes from Lissotriton vulgaris, assembly GCF_964263255.1. NCBI lineage: Eukaryota > Metazoa > Chordata > Amphibia > Caudata > Salamandridae > Lissotriton > Lissotriton vulgaris. Next base: position 1,286,043,820 of record NC_141687.1, on the reverse strand, counting down.
TAAAACAAGCATTTTCAATGCAATAGGTCTTGCATTTGCGAACGTTTAAGCTATTGACATTCAAAATGACAATGCCATTTATTTATGTATTTTTAAAAGGAACACATAAAAGGCATTGTTGTTGGTAATACCAAGAACTCAAACCCTCGCAAATGTGAGACCACTATAATGGTGGCCATGCCCCTTTTTCAGACGCTGCTTGCATATTCAGGTTACCATGAGCAGCATCTAAACAAAGGGGTGTGGCCACCACTATAGTGAAAGCGCGTATTGTACTTCCACCCTAAGTTTTAAAAAAATGTTATTTTGAAAGCTTTGTATCGCGGCCGCTAAAGTGAATGCGGACTGTGCCATATATTAAATAATGTTAATAGTCGTGGCCGCTATAAAGCGGACCGCGCTATAATTTGCATAAAATAAATTACAATTTATGGGGTGCTCTGATGCCTTGGGTGGAATAGGGGAAGAGCATTAAAGAAAATAGTGCTCACCAACTTATAAAGGGTATAATGTAACAACCGAAGTAAAAGGGCCAGACCTCATAGGAGGTTACAAGTGAAAATAAGGCAGTACTAAGGAGGGACTAACAAGCCTATGTACGAATCAGAAGCCAGAATTTGCGAAGGGCAATGTCGTAAGCCAATGACAAATATGGGCGGGGAATGGGCTGTGCTTCAAGAGCATACTCCAATACAGCATGCCTCGCAGAGCGAGCAATGCATGCGCACTGCCATTATGCTCGACCTAAAAAGGATGTCCTCCAGATCAAGAATCCCATGTCCTGCCACAAGAATGATTTTCTCTAGTCTGTTCTCACATTAATCTAACAAGCATTTACAATGCAATGGTTTTGCCTTTGTTAAAGTTAGAGCTATTGGCATTGCTCTTGACACTCTGAAGCTCCACTCTGCATTCTGAAGCTCCACTCTGCACTCTGAAGCTCCACTCTGCACTCTGAAGCTCCACTCTGCACTCTGAAGCTCCACTCTGAAGCTCCACTCTGAAGCTCCACTCTGATGCTGCACTCTGAAGCTCCACTCTGAATCTGAACTCTGAAGCTCCACTCTGAATCTGCACTCTGAAGCTCCACTCTGCACTCTGAAGCTCCACTCTGAATCTGAACTCTGAAGCTCCACTCTGAATCTGCACTCTGCACTCTGAATCTGCACTCTGAATCTCCACTCTGCACTCTGAAGCTCCACTCTGCACTCTGAAGCTCCACTCTGAATCTCCACTCTGCACTCTGAAGCTCCACTCTGAATCTCCACTCTGCACTCTGAAGCTCCACTCTGAATCTCCACTCTGCACTCTGAATCTCCACTCTGCACTCTGAATCTCCACTCTGCACTCTGAAGCTCAACTCTGCACTCTGAAGCTCCACTCTGCACTCTGAAGCTCCACCCTGCACTCTGAATCTCCACTCTGAAGCTCCACTCTCCACTCTGAATCTCCACTCTGAAGCTCCACTCTCCACTCTGAATCTCCACTCTGAATCTCCACTCTCCACTCTGAAGCTCCACTCTGAAGCTCCACTCTGAAGCTCCACTCTGAAGCTCTACTCTGCACTCTGAAGCTCCACTCTGAAGCTCCACTCTAAAGCTCCACTCTGAAGCTCCACTCTGAAGCTCCACTCTGAAGCTCCACTCTGAAGCTCTACTCTGCACTCTGAAGCTCCACTCTGAAGCTCCACTCTGAAGCTCCACTCTGAAGCTCCACTCTGCACTCTGAAGCTCCACTCTGAAGCTCCACTCTGAAGCTCCACTTTGAAGCTCCACTCTGAAGCTCCACTCTAAAGCTCCACTCTGCACTCTGAAGCTCCACTCTGAAGCTCCGCTCTGAAGCTCCACTCTGAAGCTCCACTCTGAAGCTCCACTCTGAAGCTCCACTCTGAAGCTCCACTCTGCACTCTGAAGCTCCACTCTGAAGCTCCACTCTGAAGCTCCGCTCTGAAGCTCCACTCTGCACTCTGAAGCTCCACTCTGAAGCTCCACTCTGCACTCTGAAGCTCCACTCTGAAGCTCCACTCTGCACTCTGAAGCTCCACTCTGAAGCTCCACTCTGCACTCTGAAGCTCCACTCTGCACTCTGAAGCTCCACTCTGAATCTGCACTCTAAAGCTCCACTCTGCACTCTGAAGCTCCACTCTGAAGCTCCACTCTGCACTCTGAAGCTCCACTCTGAAGCTCCACTCTGAAGCTCCACTCTGCACTCTGAAGCTCCACTCTGAAGCTCCACTCTGCACTCTGAAGCTCCACTCTGAAGCTCCACTCTGCACTCTGAAGCTCCACTCTGAAGCTCCACTCTGAAGCTCCACTCTGAAGCTCCACTCTGCACTCTGAAGCTCCACTCTGAAGCTCCACTCTGAAGCTCCACTCTGAAGCTCCACTCTGAAGCTCCACTCTGAAGCTCCACTCTGCACTCTGAAGCTCCACTCTGAAGCTCCACTCTGCACTCTGAAGCTCCACTCTGAAGCTCCACTCTGAAGCTCCACTCTGAAGCTCTACTCTGCACTCTGATGCTCCACTCTGAAGCTCCACTCTGAAGCTCCACTCTGAAGCTCCACTCTGAAGCTCCACTCTGCACTCTGAAGCTCCACTCTGAAGCTCCACTCTGAAGCTCCACTTTGAAGCTCCACTCTGAAGCTCCACTCTGCACTCTGAAGCTCCACTCTGAAGCTCCACTCTGCACTCTGAAGCTCCACTCTGCACTCTGAAGCTCCACTCTGAAGCTCCACTCTGAAGCTCCACTCTGAAGCTCCACTCTGCACTCTGAAGCTCCACTCTGAAGCTCCACTCTGAAGCTCCACTCTGAAGCTCCACTCTGAAGCTCCACTCTGAAGCTCCACTCTGCACTCTGAAGCTCCACTCTGAAGCTCCACTCTGCACTCTGAAGCTCCACTCTGAAGCTCCACTCTGCACTCTGAAGCTCCACTCTGAATCTGCACTCTGAAGCTCCACTCTGCACTCTGAAGCTCCACTCTGAAGCTCCACTCTGCACTCTGATGCTCCACTCTGAAGCTCCACTCTGCACTCTGAAGCTCCACTCTGAAGCTCCACTCTGCACTCTGAAGCTCCACTCCGCACTTTGAAGCTCCACTCTGAAGCTCCACTCTGAAGCTCCACTCTGAAGCTCCACTCTGAAGCTCCACTCTGAAGCTCCACTCTGAAGCTCCACTCTGAAGCTCCACTCTGAAGCTCCACTCTGAAGCTCCACTCTGAAGCTCCACTCTGAAGCTCCACTCTGCACTCTGAAGCACCACTCTGAAGCTCCACTCAGCACTCTGAAGCTCCACTCTGAAGCTCCACTCTGAAGCTCCACTTTGAAGCTCCACTCTGAAGCTCCACTCTGAAGCTCCACTCTGAAGCTCCACTCTGCACTCTGAAGCTCCACTCTGCACTCTGAAGCTCCACTCTGAAGCTCCACTCTGAATCTGCACTCTGAAGCTCCACTCTGCACTCTGAAGCTCCACTCTGAAGCTCCACTCGGAAGCTCCACTCGGAAGCTCCACTCGGAAGCTCCACTCTGCACTCTGAAGCTCCACTCTGAAGCTCCACTCTGCACTCTGAAGCTCAACTCTGAAGCTCCACTCTGCACTCTGAAGCTCCACTCTGAAGCTCCACTCTGAAGCTCCACTCTGCACTCTGAAGCTCCACTCTGAAGCTCCACTCTGAAGCTCCACTCTGAAGCTCCACTCTGAAGCTCCACTCTGAAGCTCCACTCTGCACTCTGAAGCTCCACTCTGAAGCTCCACTCTGCACTCTGAAGCTCCACTCTGAAGCTCCACTCTGAAGCTCCACTCTGAAGCTCCACTCTGAAGCTCCTCTCTGCACTCTGAAGCTCCACTCTGAAGCTCCACTCTGCACTCTGAAGCTCCACTCTGAAGCTCCACTCTGAAGCTCCACTCTGCACTCTGAAGCTCCACTCTGAATCTGCACTCAGAAGCTCCACTCTGAATCTGCACTCTGAAGCTCCACTCTGCACTCTGAAGCTCCACTCTGAATCTGCACTCTGAAGCTCCACTCTGCACTCTGAAGCTCCACTCTGAATCTGCACTCTGAAGCTCCACTCTGAAGCTCCACTCTGAAGCTCCACTCTGCACTCTGAAGCTCCACTCTGAAGCTCCACTCTGAAGCTCCACTCTGAAGCTCCACTCTGAAGCTCCACTCTGCACTCTGAAGCTCCACTCTGAAGCTCCACTCTGAAGCTCCACTCTGAAGCTCCACTCTGCACTCTGAAGCTCCACTCTGAAGCACCACTCTGAAGCTCCACTCTGAAGCTCCACTCTGCACTCTGAAGCTCCACTCTGAAGCTCCACTCTGAAGCTCCACTCTGCACTCTGAAGCTCCACTCTGAAGCTCCGCTCTGAAGCTCCACTCTGAAGCTCCGCTCTGATGCTCCACTCTGAAGCTCCACTCTGAAGCTCCTCTCTGCACTCTGAAGCTCCACTCTGCACTCTGAAGCTCCACTCTGAATCTGCACTCTGAAGCTCCACTCTGAAGCTCCACTCTGCACTCTGAAGCTCCACTCTGAATCTGCACTCTGAAGCTCCACTCTGAATCTGCACTCTGAAGCTCCACTCTGCACTCTGAAGCTCCACTCTGAATCTGCACTCTGAAGCTCCACTCTGAATCTGCACTCTGAAGCTCCACTCTGAAGCTCCACTCTGAAGCTCCACTCTGAAGCTCCACTCTGAAGCTCCACTCTGAAGCTCCACTCTGAAGCTCCACTCTGCACTCTGAAGCTCCACTCTGAAGCTCCACTCTGAAGCTCCACTCTGAAGCTCCACTCTGCACTCTGAAGCTCCACTCTGCACTCTGAAGCTCCACTCTGAAGCTCCACTCTGAAGCTCCACTCTGAAGCTCCACTCTGAAGCTCCACTCTGCACTCTGAAGCTCCACTCTGAAGCTCCACTCTGAAGCTCCACTCTGCACTCTGAAGCTTCACTCTGAAGCTCCACTCTGAAGCTCCACTCTGCACTCTGAAGCTCCACTCTGAAGCTCCACTCTGAAGCTCCACTCTGCACTCTGAAGCTCCACTCTGAAGCTCCACTCTGAAGCTCCGCTCTGAAGCTCCACTCTGAAGCTCCACTCTGAAGCTCCACTCTGAAGCTCCACTCTGAAGCTCCTCTCTGCACTCTGAAGCTCCACTCTGCACTCTGAAGCTCCACTCTGAATCTGCACTCTGAAGCTCCACTCTGAATCTGCACTCTGAAGCTCCACTCTGCACTCTGAAGCTCCACTCTGAATCTGCACTCTGAAGCTCCACTCTGAAGCTCCACTCTGAAGCTCCACTCTGCACTCTGAAGCTCCACTCTGAAGCTCCACTCTGCACTCTGAAGCTCCACTCTGAATCTGCACTCTGAAGCTCCACTCTGAAGCTCCACTCTGAAGCTCCACTCTGAAGCTCCACTCTGAAGCTCCACTCTGAATCTGCACTCTGAAGCTCCACTCTGAATCTGCACTCTGAAGCTCCACTCTGAATCTGCACTCTGAAGCTCCACTCTGCACTCTGAAGCTCCACTCTGAATCTGCACTCTGAAGCTCCACTCTGAAGCTCCACTCTGAAGCTCCACTCTGCACTCTGAAGCTCCACTCTGAAGCTCCACTCTGAAGCTCCACTCTGAAGCTCCACTCTGAAGCTCCACTCTGCACTCTGAAGCTCCACTCTGAAGCTCCACTCTGAAGCTCCACTCTGCACTCTGAAGCTCCACTTATTTTAGCTCCACTCTGAATCTGCACTCTGAAGCTCCACTCTGAAGCTCCACTCTGAAGCTCCACTCTGAAGCTCCACTCTGAAGCTCCACTCTGCACTCTGAAGCTCCACTCTGAAGCTCCACTCTGAAGCTCCACTCTGAAGCTCCACTCTGAAGCTCCACTCTGAAGCTCCACTCTGCACTCTGAAGCTCCACTCTGAAGCTCCACTCTGAAGCTCCACTCTGCACTCTGAAGCTCCACTCTGAAGCTCCACTCTGAAGCTCCACTCTGAAGCTCCACTCTGAAGCTCCACTCTGCACTCTGAAGCTCCACTCTGAAGCTCCACTCTGAAGCTCCACTCTGCACTCTGAAGCTCCACTCTGAAGCTCCACTCTGAAGCTCCGCTCTGAAGCTCCACTCTGAAGCTCCACTCTGAATCTGCACTCTGAAGCTCCACTCTGAATCTGCACTCTGAAGCTCCACTCTGCACTCTGAAGCTCCACTCTGAATCTGCACTCTGAAGCTCCACTCTGAAGCTCCACTCTGAAGCTCCACTCTGAAGCTCCACTCTGAAGCTCCACTCTGAAGCTCCACTCTGCACTCTGAAGCTCCACTCTGAATCTGCACTCTGAAGCTCCACTCTGAAGCTCCACTCTGCACTCTGAAGCTCCACTCTGAAGCTCCACTCTGAAGCTCCACTCTGCACTCTGAAGCTCCACTCTGCACTCTGAAGCTCCACTCTGAAGCTCCACTCTGAAGCTCCACTCTGAAGCTCCACTCTGCACTCTGAAGCTCCACTCTGAAGCTCCACTCTGAAGCTCCACTCTGCACTCTGAAGCTCCACTCTGAAGCTCCACTCTGCACTCTGAAGCTCCACTCTGAAGCTCCACTCTGAAGCTCCGCTCTGAAGCTCCACTCTGAAGCTCCACTCTGAAGCTCCACTCTGAAGCTCCACTCTGCACTCTGAAGCTCCACTCTGAAGCTCCACTCTGAAGCTCCACTCTGCACTCTGAAGCTCCACTCTGCACTCTGAAGCTCCACTCTGAAGCTCCACTCTGAAGCTCCACTCTGAAGCTCCACTCTGCACTCTGAAGCTCCACTCTGAAGCTCCACTCTGAAGCTCCACTCTGCACTCTGAAGCTCCACTCTGAAGCTCCACTCTGCACTCTGAAGCTCCACTCTGAAGCTCCACTCTGAAGCTCCACTCTGAATCTGCACTCTGAAGCTCCACTCTGAAACTCCACTCTGAAGCTCCACTCTGAAGCTCCACTCTGAAGCTCCACTCTGCACTCTGAAGCTCCACTCCGAAGCTCCACTCTGAAGCTCCACTCTGCACTCTGAAGCTCCACTCTGAAGCTCCACTCTGAAGCTCCACTCTGCACTCTGAAGCTCCCTCCACTCTGAAGCTCCACTCTGAAGCTCCACTCTGAAGCTCCACTCTGAAGCTCCACTCTGCACTCTGAAGCTCCACTCTGAAGCTCCACTCTGAAGCTCCACTCTGCACTCTGAAGCTCCACTCTGAAGCTCCACTCTGAAGCTCCACTCTGCACTCTAAAGCTCCACTTATTTTAGCTCCACTCTGAATCTGCACTCTGAAGCTCCACTCTGAAGCTCCACTCTGAAGCTCCACTCTGAAGCTCCACTCTGAAGCTCCACTCTGAAGCTCCACTCTGAAGCTCTGCTCTGAAGCTCCACTCTGAAGCTCCACTCTGAAGCTCCACTCTGAAGCTCCTCTCTGCACTCTGAAGCTCCACTCTGAAGCTCCACTCTGCACTCTGAAGCTCCACTCTGAATCTGCACTCTGAAGCTCCACTCTGAAGCTCCACTCTGAAGCTCCACTCTGAAGCTCCACTCTGAAGCTCCACTCTGCACTCTGAAGCTCCACTCTGAATCTGCACTCTGAAGCTCCACTCTGAATCTGCACTCTGAAGCTCCACTCTGCACTCTGAAGCTCCACTCTGAATCTGCACTCTGAAGCTCCACTCTGAAGCTCCACTCTGAAGCTCCACTCTGAAGCTCCACTCTGCACTCTGAAGCTCCACTCTGAAGCTCCACTCTGAAGCTCCACTCTGAAGCTCCACTCTGCACTCTGAAGCTCCACTCTGAAGCTCCACTCTGAAGCTCCACTCTGAAGCTCCACTCAGCACTCTGAAGCTCCACTTATTTTGGATGGAGGCTGGTGTTAAAACAATAATAAGTGCGGGTTTTCAAATACGAGCGCTGGTGGACCCCTGCAACCAGCTCAGCTGCTCAAAGTAAGCACGGTATAATCTTCATGCCTCCTACTTTCCCTGCAGCCAACCATCTCCTCGGATGACGGGCTGCCGGCGATACCTCCCGGCAGCTTGGTTTGACCTTCATGCCCTTTCCCGGCGGGTGCCCTCAATCCCGGACCAGATTCGGGGGCGTTCCCGAGAAGAGGCTTTCGGCTGAAGTAGCCAAAAGCCAAAGAATCTCGGGAACGCCCCCGTGTCTCCTCCGGCATTGACGGACAGGCCCCTCGTCCAATGGCTAGGCTCCATTTATGGAGCCAGCCAATGAATGACGAGGGCCGACCCAAACCCACACACAGAAGCTCCACTCTGCACTCTGAAGCTCCACTCTGAATCTGCACTCTGAAGCTCCACTCTGAAGCTCCACTCTGAAGCTCCACTCTGCACTCTGAAGCTCCACTCTGAATCTGCACTCTGAAGCTCCACTCTGAATCTGCACTCTGAAACTCCACTCTGCACTCTAAAGCTCCACTCTGAATCTGCACTCTGAAGCTCCACTCTGAACTCTGAAGCTCCACTCTGAAGCTCCACTCTGAAGCTCCACTCTGAAGCTCCACTCTGAAGCTCCACTCTGCACTCTGAAGCTCCACTCTGAAGCTCCACTCTGAAGCTCCACTCTGAAGCTCCACTCTGCACTCTGAAGCTCCACTCTGAAGCTCCACTCTGCACTCTGAAGCTCCACTCTGAAGCTCCACTCTGAAGCTCCACTCTGCACTCTGAAGCTCCACTCTGAAGCTCCACTCTGCACTCTGAAGCTCCACTCTGAAGCTCCACTCTGAAGCTCCGCTCTGAAGCTCCACTCTGCACTCTGAAGCTCCACTCTGAATCTCCACTCTGCACTCTGAAGCTCCACTCTGAATCTCCACTCTGCACTCTGAAGCTCCACTCTGAATCTCCACTCTGCACTCTGAATCTCCACTCTGCACTCTGAATCTCCACTCTGCACTCTGAAGCTCCACTCTGCACTCTGAAGCTCCACTCTGCACTCTGAAGCTCCACCCTGCACTCTGAATCTCCACTCTGAAGCTCCACTCTCCACTCTGAATCTCCACTCTGAAGCTCCACTCTGAATCTCCACTCTGAATCTCCACTCTCCACTCTGAAGCTCCACTCTGAAGCTCCACTCTGAAGCTCCACTCTGAAGCTCCACTCTGAAGCTCTACTCTGCACTCTGAAGCTCCACTCTGAAGCTCCACTCTAAAGCTCCACTCTGAAGCTCCACTCTGAAGCTCCACTCTGAAGCTCCACTCTGAAGCTCCACTCTGAAGCTCTACTCTGCACTCTGAAGCTCCACTCTGAAGCTCCACTCTGAAGCTCCACTCTGCACTCTGAAGCTCCACTCTGCACTCTGAAGCTCCACTCTGCACTCTGAAGCTCCACTCTGAAGCTCCACTCTGCACTCTGAAGCTCCACTCTGAAGCTCCACTCTGCACTCTGAAGCTCCACTCTGCACTCTGAAGCTCCACTCTGAATCTGCACTCTGAAGCTCCACTCTGCACTCTGAAGCTCCACTCTGAAGCTCCACTCTGCACTCTGAAGCTCCACTCTGAAGCTCCACTCTGCACTCTGAAGCTCCACTCTGAAGCTCCACTCTGCACTCTGAAGCTCCACTCTGAAGCTCCACTCTGCACTCTGAAGCTCCACTCTGAAGCTCCACTCTGAAGCTCCACTCTGAAGCTCCACTCTGAAGCTCCACTCTGAAGCTCCACTCTGCACTCTGAAGCTCCACTCTGAAGCTCCACTCTGAAGCTCCACTCTGAAGCTCCACTCTGAAGCTCCACTCTGAAGCTCCACTCTGCACTCTGAAGCTCCACTCTGAAGCTCCACTCTGCACTCTGAAGCTCCACTCTGAAGCTCCACTCTGAAGCTCCACTCTGAAGCTCTACTCTGCACTCTGAAGCTCCACTCTGAAGCTCCACTCTGAAGCTCCACTCTGAAGCTCCACTCTGAAGCTCCACTCTGCACTCTGAAGCTCCACTCTGAAGCTCCACTCTGAAGCTCCACTTTGAAGCTCCACTCTGAAGCTCTACTCTGCACTCTGAAGCTCCACTCTGAAGCTCCACTCTGCACTCTGAAGCTCCACTCTGCACTCTGAAGCTCCACTCTGAAGCTCCACTCTGAAGCTCCACTCTGAAGCTCCACTCTGAAGCTCCACTCTGAAGCTCCACTCTGAAGCTCCACTCTGCACTCTGAAGCTCCACTCTGAAGCTCCACTCTGAAGCTCCACTCTGCACTCTGAAGCTCCACTCTGAAGCTCCACTCTGAAGCTCCACTCTGAAGCTCCACTCTGAAGCTCCACTCTGCACTCTGAAGCTCCACTCTGAAGCTCCACTCTGCACTCTGAAGCTCCACTCTGCACTCTGAAGCTCCACTCTGAAGCTCCACTCTGCACTCTGAAGCTCCACTCTGAATCTGCACTCTGAAGCTCCACTCTGAATCTGCACTCTGAAGCTCCACTCTGCACTCTGAAGCTCCACTCTGAAGCTTCACTCTGCACTCTGAAGCTCCACTCTGAAGCTCCACTCTGCACTCTGAAGCTCCACTCTGAAGCTCCACTCTGCACTCTGAAGCTCCACTCCGCACTTTGAAGCTCCACTCTGAAGCTCCACTCTGAAGCTCCACTCTGAAGCTCCACTCTGAAGCTCCACTCTGAAGCTCCACTCTGAAGCTCCACTCTGCACTCTGAAGCTCCACTCTGAAGCTCCACTCTGCACTCTGAAGCTCCACTCTGAAGCTCCACTCTGAAGCTCCACTTTTGAAGCTCCACTCTGAAGCTCCACTCTGAAGCTCCACTCTGAAGCTCCACTCTGCACTCTGAAGCTCCACTCTGCACTCTGAAGCTCCACTCTGAAGCTCCACTCTGAATCTGCACTCTGAAGCTCCACTCTGCACTCTGAAGCTCCACTCTGAAGCTCCACTCGGAAGCTCCACTCGGAAGCTCCACTCGGAAGCTCCACTCGGAAGCTCCACTCTGCACTCTGAAGCTCCACTCTGAAGCTCCACTCTGCACTCTGAAGCTCCACTCTGAAGCTCCACTCTGCACTCTGAAGCTCCACTCTGAAGCTCCACTCTGAAGCTCCACTCTGCACTCTGAAGCTCCACTCTGAAGCTCCACTCTGAAGCTCCACTCTGAAGCTCCACTCTGAAGCTCCACTCTGCACTCTGAAGATCCACTCTGAAGCTTCACTCTGAAGCTCCACTCTGAAGCTTCACTCTGAAGCTCCTCTCTGCACTCTGAAGCTCCACTCTGAAGCTCCACTCTGCACTCTGAAGCTCCACTCTGCACTCTGAAGCTCCACTATGAAGCTCCACTCTGAAGCTCCACTCTGAAGCTCCACTCTGAAGCTCCACTCTGCACTCTGAAGCTCCACTCTGAATCTGCACTCTAAAGCTCCACTCTGAATCTGCACTCTGAAGCTCCACTCTGCACTCTGAAGCTCCACTCTGAATCTGCACTCTGAAGCTCCACTCTGCACTCTGAAGCTCCACTCTGAATCTGCACTCTGAAGCTCCACTCTGAAGCTCCACTCTGAAGCTCCACTCTGCACTCTGAAGCTCCACTCTGAAGCTCCACTCTGAAGCTCCACTCTGAAGCTCCACTCTGAAGCTCCACTCTGCACTCTGAAGCTCCACTCTGAAGCTCCACTCTGAAGCTCCACTCTGAAGCTCCACTCTGCACTCTGAAGCTCCACTCTGAAGCTCCACTCTGAAGCTCCACTCTGAAGCTCCACTTTGCACTCTGAAGCTCCACTCTGAAGCTCCACTCTGCACTCTGAAGCTCCACTCTGAAGCTCCACTCTGAAGCTCCGCTCTGAAGCTCCACTCTGAAGCTCCGCTCTGAAGCTCCACTCTGAAGCTCCACTCTGAAGCACCACTCTGAAGCTCCTCTCTGCACTCTGAAGCTCCACTGTGAAGCTCCACTCTGCACTCTGAAGCTCCACTCTGAATCTGCACTCTGAAGCTCCACTCTGAAGCTCCACTCTGAAGCTCCACTCTGCACTCTGAAGCTCCACTCTGAATCTGCACTCTGAAGCTCCACTCTGAATCTGCACTCTGAAGCTCCACTCTGCACTCTGAAGCTCCACTCTGAATCTGCACTCTGAAGCTCCACTCTGAATCTGCACTGTGAAGCTCCACTCTGAAGCTCCACTCTGAAGCTCCACTCTGAAGCTCCACTCTGAAGCTCCACTCTGCACTCTGAAGCTCCACTCTGAAGCTCCACTCTGAATCTGCACTCTGAAGCTCCACTCTGCACTCTGAAGCTCCACTCTGAAGCTCCACTCTGCACTCTGAAGCTGCACTCTGAAGCTCCACTCTGCACTCTGAAGCTCCACTCTGAAGCTCCACTCTGCACTCTGAAGCTCCACTCCACACTTTGAAGCTCCACTCTGAAGCTCCACTCTGAAGCTCCACTCTGAAGCTCCACTCTGAAGCTCCACTCTGAAGCTCCACTCTGAAGCTGCACTCTGAAGCTCCACTCTGAAGCTGCACTCTGAAGCTCCACTCTGAAGCTCCACTCTGAAGCTCCACTCTGAAGCTCCACTCTGCACTCTGAAGCTCCACTCTGAAGCTCCACTCTGCACTCTGAAGCTCCACTCTGAAGCTCCACTCTGAAGCTCCACTTTTGAAGCTCCACTCTGAAGCTCCACTCTGAAGCTCCACTCTGAAGCTCCACTCTGCACTCTGAAGCTCCACTCTGCACTCTGAAGCTCCACTCTGAAGCTCCACTCTGAATCTGCACTCTGAAGCTCCACTCTGCACTCTGAAGCTCCACTCTGAAGCTCCACTCGGAAGCTCCACTCGGAAGCTCCACTCTGCACTCTGAAGCTCCACTCTGAATCTGCACTCTGAAGCTCCACTCTGAATCTGCACTCTGAAGCTCCACTCTGCACTCTGAAGCTCCACTCTGAATCTGCACTCTGAAGCTCCACTCTGAAGCTCCACTCTGAAGCTCCACTCTGAAGCTCCACTCTGCACTCTGAAGCTCCACTCTGAAGCTCCACTCTGAAGCTCCACTCTGAAGCTCCACTCTGCACTCTGAAGCTCCACTCTGAAGCTCCACTCTGAAGCTCCACTCTGAAGCTCCACTCAGCACTCTGAAGCTCCACTTATTTTGGATGGAGGCTGGTGTTAAAACAATAATAAGTGCGGGTTTTCAAATACGAGCGCTGGTGGACCCCTGCAACCAGCTCAGCTGCTCAAAGTAAGCACGGTATAATCTTCATGCCTCCTACTTTCCCTGCAGCCAACCATCTCCTCGGATGACGGGCTGCCGGCGATACCTCCCGGCAGCTTGGTTTGACCTTCATGCCCTTTCCCGGCGGGTGCCCTCAATCCCGGACCAGATTCGGGGGCGTTCCCGAGAAGAGGCTTTCGGCTGAAGTAGCCAAAAGCCAAAGAATCTCGGGAACGCCCCCGTGTCTCCTCCGGCATTGACGGACAGGCCCCTCGTCCAATGGCTAGGCTCCATTTATGGAGCCAGCCAATGAATGACGAGGGCCGACCCAAACCCACACACAGAAGCTCCACTCTGCACTCTGAAGCTCCACTCTGAATCTGCACTCTGAAGCTCCACTCTGAAGCTCCACTCTGAAGCTCCACTCTGCACTCTGAAGCTCCACTCTGAATCTGCACTCTGAAGCTCCACTCTGAATCTGCACTCTGAAACTCCACTCTGCACTCTAAAGCTCCACTCTGAATCTGCACTCTGAAGCTCCACTCTGAACTCTGAAGCTCCACTCTGAAGCTCCACTCTGAAGCTCCACTCTGAAGCTCCACTCTGAAGCTCCACTCTGCACTCTGAAGCTCCACTCTGAAGCTCCACTCTGAAGCTCCACTCTGAAGCTCCACTCTGCACTCTGAAGCTCCACTCTGAAGCTCCACTCTGCACTCTGAAGCTCCACTCTGAAGCTCCACTCTGAAGCTCCACTCTGCACTCTGAAGCTCCACTCTGAAGCTCCACTCTGCACTCTGAAGCTCCACTCTGAAGCTCCACTCTGAAGCTCCGCTCTGAAGCTCCACTCTGCACTCTGAAGCTCCACTCTGAATCTCCACTCTGCACTCTGAAGCTCCACTCTGAATCTCCACTCTGCACTCTGAAGCTCCACTCTGAATCTCCACTCTGCACTCTGAATCTCCACTCTGCACTCTGAATCTCCACTCTGCACTCTGAAGCTCCACTCTGCACTCTGAAGCTCCACTCTGCACTCTGAAGCTCCACCCTGCACTCTGAATCTCCACTCTGAAGCTCCACTCTCCACTCTGAATCTCCACTCTGAAGCTCCACTCTGAATCTCCACTCTGAATCTCCACTCTCCACTCTGAAGCTCCACTCTGAAGCTCCACTCTGAAGCTCCACTCTGAAGCTCCACTCTGAAGCTCTACTCTGCACTCTGAAGCTCCACTCTGAAGCTCCACTCTAAAGCTCCACTCTGAAGCTCCACTCTGAAGCTCCACTCTGAAGCTCCACTCTGAAGCTCCACTCTGAAGCTCTACTCTGCACTCTGAAGCTCCACTCTGAAGCTCCACTCTGAAGCTCCACTCTGCACTCTGAAGCTCCACTCTGCACTCTGAAGCTCCACTCTGCACTCTGAAGCTCCACTCTGAAGCTCCACTCTGCACTCTGAAGCTCCACTCTGAAGCTCCACTCTGCACTCTGAAGCTCCACTCTGCACTCTGAAGCTCCACTCTGAATCTGCACTCTGAAGCTCCACTCTGCACTCTGAAGCTCCACTCTGAAGCTCCACTCTGCACTCTGAAGCTCCACTCTGAAGCTCCACTCTGCACTCTGAAGCTCCACTCTGAAGCTCCACTCTGCACTCTGAAGCTCCACTCTGAAGCTCCACTCTGCACTCTGAAGCTCCACTCTGAAGCTCCACTCTGAAGCTCCACTCTGAAGCTCCACTCTGAAGCTCCACTCTGAAGCTCCACTCTGCACTCTGAAGCTCCACTCTGAAGCTCCACTCTGAAGCTCCACTCTGAAGCTCCACTCTGAAGCTCCACTCTGAAGCTCCACTCTGCACTCTGAAGCTCCACTCTGAAGCTCCACTCTGCACTCTGAAGCTCCACTCTGAAGCTCCACTCTGAAGCTCCACTCTGAAGCTCTACTCTGCACTCTGAAGCTCCACTCTGAAGCTCCACTCTGAAGCTCCACTCTGAAGCTCCACTCTGAAGCTCCACTCTGCACTCTGAAGCTCCACTCTGAAGCTCCACTCTGAAGCTCCACTTTGAAGCTCCACTCTGAAGCTCTACTCTGCACTCTGAAGCTCCACTCTGAAGCTCCACTCTGCACTCTGAAGCTCCACTCTGCACTCTGAAGCTCCACTCTGAAGCTCCACTCTGAAGCTCCACTCTGAAGCTCCACTCTGAAGCTCCACTCTGAAGCTCCACTCTGAAGCTCCACTCTGCACTCTGAAGCTCCACTCTGAAGCTCCACTCTGAAGCTCCACTCTGCACTCTGAAGCTCCACTCTGAAGCTCCACTCTGAAGCTCCACTCTGAAGCTCCACTCTGAAGCTCCACTCTGCACTCTGAAGCTCCACTCTGAAGCTCCACTCTGCACTCTGAAGCTCCACTCTGCACTCTGAAGCTCCACTCTGAAGCTCCACTCTGCACTCTGAAGCTCCACTCTGAATCTGCACTCTGAAGCTCCACTCTGAATCTGCACTCTGAAGCTCCACTCTGCACTCTGAAGCTCCACTCTGAAGCTTCACTCTGCACTCTGAAGCTCCACTCTGAAGCTCCACTCTGCACTCTGAAGCTCCACTCTGAAGCTCCACTCTGCACTCTGAAGCTCCACTCCGCACTTTGAAGCTCCACTCTGAAGCTCCACTCTGAAGCTCCACTCTGAAGCTCCACTCTGAAGCTCCACTCTGAAGCTCCACTCTGAAGCTCCACTCTGCACTCTGAAGCTCCACTCTGAAGCTCCACTCTGCACTCTGAAGCTCCACTCTGAAGCTCCACTCTGAAGCTCCACTTTTGAAGCTCCACTCTGAAGCTCCACTCTGAAGCTCCACTCTGAAGCTCCACTCTGCACTCTGAAGCTCCACTCTGCACTCTGAAGCTCCACTCTGAAGCTCCACTCTGAATCTGCACTCTGAAGCTCCACTCTGCACTCTGAAGCTCCACTCTGAAGCTCCACTCGGAAGCTCCACTCGGAAGCTCCACTCGGAAGCTCCACTCGGAAGCTCCACTCTGCACTCTGAAGCTCCACTCTGAAGCTCCACTCTGCACTCTGAAGCTCCACTCTGAAGCTCCACTCTGCACTCTGAAGCTCCACTCTGAAGCTCCACTCTGCACTCTGAAGCTCCACTCTGAAGCTCCACTCTGAAGCTCCACTCTGAAGCTCCACTCTGAAGCTCCACTCTGCACTCTGAAGATCCACTCTGAAGCTTCACTCTGAAGCTCCACTCTGAAGCTTCACTCTGAAGCTCCTCTCTGCACTCTGAAGCTCCACTCTGAAGCTCCACTCTGCACTCTGAAGCTCCACTCTGCACTCTGAAGCTCCACTATGAAGCTCCACTCTGAAGCTCCACTCTGAAGCTCCACTCTGAAGCTCCACTCTGCACTCTGAAGCTCCACTCTGAATCTGCACTCTAAAGCTCCACTCTGAATCTGCACTCTGAAGCTCCACTCTGCACTCTGAAGCTCCACTCTGAATCTGCACTCTGAAGCTCCACTCTGCACTCTGAAGCTCCACTCTGAATCTGCACTCTGAAGCTCCACTCTGAAGCTCCACTCTGAAGCTCCACTCTGCACTCTGAAGCTCCACTCTGAAGCTCCACTCTGAAGCTCCACTCTGAAGCTCCACTCTGAAGCTCCACTCTGCACTCTGAAGCTCCACTCTGAAGCTCCACTCTGAAGCTCCACTCTGAAGCTCCACTCTGCACTCTGAAGCTCCACTCTGAAGCTCCACTCTGAAGCTCCACTCTGAAGCTCCACTTTGCACTCTGAAGCTCCACTCTGAAGCTCCACTCTGCACTCTGAAGCTCCACTCTGAAGCTCCACTCTGAAGCTCCGCTCTGAAGCTCCACTCTGAAGCTCCGCTCTGAAGCTCCACTCTGAAGCTCCACTCTGAAGCACCACTCTGAAGCTCCTCTCTGCACTCTGAAGCTCCACTGTGAAGCTCCACTCTGCACTCTGAAGCTCCACTCTGAATCTGCACTCTGAAGCTCCACTCTGAAGCTCCACTCTGAAGCTCCACTCTGCACTCTGAAGCTCCACTCTGAATCTGCACTCTGAAGCTCCACTCTGAATCTGCACTCTGAAGCTCCACTCTGCACTCTGAAGCTCCACTCTGAATCTGCACTCTGAAGCTCCACTCTGAATCTGCACTGTGAAGCTCCACTCTGAAGCTCCACTCTGAAGCTCCACTCTGAAGCTCCACTCTGAAGCTCCACTCTGCACTCTGAAGCTCCACTCTGAAGCTCCACTCTGAATCTGCACTCTGAAGCTCCACTCTGCACTCTGAAGCTCCACTCTGAAGCTCCACTCTGCACTCTGAAGCTGCACTCTGAAGCTCCACTCTGCACTCTGAAGCTCCACTCTGAAGCTCCACTCTGCACTCTGAAGCTCCACTCCACACTTTGAAGCTCCACTCTGAAGCTCCACTCTGAAGCTCCACTCTGAAGCTCCACTCTGAAGCTCCACTCTGAAGCTCCACTCTGAAGCTGCACTCTGAAGCTCCACTCTGAAGCTGCACTCTGAAGCTCCACTCTGAAGCTCCACTCTGAAGCTCCACTCTGAAGCTCCACTCTGCACTCTGAAGCTCCACTCTGAAGCTCCACTCTGCACTCTGAAGCTCCACTCTGAAGCTCCACTCTGAAGCTCCACTTTTGAAGCTCCACTCTGAAGCTCCACTCTGAAGCTCCACTCTGAAGCTCCACTCTGCACTCTGAAGCTCCACTCTGCACTCTGAAGCTCCACTCTGAAGCTCCACTCTGAATCTGCACTCTGAAGCTCCACTCTGCACTCTGAAGCTCCACTCTGAAGCTCCACTCGGAAGCTCCACTCGGAAGCTCCACTCTGCACTCTGAAGCTCCACTCTGAAGCTCCACTCTGCACTCTGAAGCTCCACTCTGAAGCTCCACTCTGAAGCTCCACTCTGCACTCTGAATCTGCACTCTGAAGCTCCACTCTGAATCTGCACTCTGAAGCTCCACTCTGCACTCTGAAGCTCCACTCTGAAGCTCCACTCTGCACTCTGAAGCTCCACTCTGAAGCTCCACTCTGCACTCTGAAGCTCCACTCTGAAGCTCCACTCTGCACTCTGAAGCTCCACTCCGCACTTTGAAGCTCCACTCTGAAGCTCCACTCTGAAGCTCCACTCTGAAGCTCCACTCTGAAGCTCCACTCTGAAGCTCCACTCTGAAGCTGCACTCTGAAGCTCCACTCTGAAGCTGCACTCTGAAGCTCCACTCTGAAGCTCCACTCTGAAGCTCCACTCTGAAGCTCCACTCTGCACTCTGAAGCTCCACTCTGAAGCTCCACTCTGCACTCTGAAGCTCCACTCTGAAGCTCCACTCTGAAGCTCCACTTTTGAAGCTCCACTCTGAAGCTCCACTCTGAAGCTCCACTCTGAAGCTCCACTCTGCACTCTGAAGCTCCACTCTGCACTCTGAAGCTCCACTCTGAAGCTCCACTCTGAATCTGCCCTCTGAAGCTCCACTCTGCACTCTGAAGCTCCACTCTGAAGCTCCACTCTAAAGCTCCACTCTGAATCTGCACTCTGAAGCTCCACTATGAAGCTCCACTCTGAAGCTCCACTCTGAAGCTCCACTCTGAAGCTCCACTCTGCACTCTGAAGCTCCACTCTGAATCTGCACTCTAAAGCTCCACTCTGAATCTGCACTCTGAAGCTCCACTCTGCACTCTGAAGCTCCACTCTGAATCTGCACTCTGAAGCTCCACTCTGCACTCTGAAGCTCCACTCTGAATCTGCACTCTGAAGCTCCACTCTGAAGCTCCACTCTGAAGCTCCACTCTGCACTCTGAAGCTCCACTCTGAAGCTCCACTCTGAAGCTCCACTCTGAAGCTCCACTCTGAAGCTCCACTCTGCACTCTGAAGCTCCACTCTGAAGCTCCACTCTGAAGCTCCACTCTGCACTCTGAAGCTCCACTCTGAAGCTCCACTCTGAAGCTCCACTCTGCACTCTGAAGCTCCACTCTGAAGCTCCACTCTGCACTCTGAAGCTCCACTCTGAAGCTCCACTCTGAAGCTCCGCTCTGAAGCTCCACTCTGAAGCTCCGCTCTGAAGCTCCACTCTGAAGCACCACTCTGAAGCACCACTCTGAAGCTCCACTCTGAAGCTCCTCTCTGCACTCTGAAGCTCCACTGTGAAGCTCCACTCTGCACTCTGAAGCTCCACTCTGAATCTGCACTCTGAAGCTCCACTCTGAAGCTCCACTCTGAAGCTCCACTCTGCACTCTGAAGCTCCACTCTGAATCTGCACTCTGAAGCTCCACTCTGAATCTGCACTCTGAAGCTCCACTCTGAAGCTGCACTCTGAAGCTCCACTCTGAATCTGCACTCTGAAGCTCCACTCTGAAGCTCCACTCTGAATCTGCACTCTGAAGCTCCACTCTGAATCTGCACTCTGAAGCTCCACTCTGAAGCTCCACTCTGAAGCTCCACTCTGAAGCTCCACTCTGCACTCTGAAGCTCCACTCTGAAGCTCCACTCTGAATCTGCACTCTGAAGCTCCACTCTGCACTCTGAAGCTCCACTCTGAAGCTCCACTCTGCACTCTGAAGCTCCACTCTGAAGCTCCACTCTGAATCTGCACTCTGAAGCTCCACTCTGCACTCTGAAGCTCCACTCTGAAGCTCCACTCTGCACTCTGAAGCTCCACTCTGAAGCTCCACTCTGCACTCTGAAGCTCCACTCTGAAGCTCCACTCTGCACTCTGAAGCTCCACTCCGCACTTTGAAGCTCCACTCTGAAGCTCCACTCTGAAGCTCCACTCTGAAGCTCCACTCTGAAGCTCCACTCTGAAGCTCCACTCTGAAGCTGCACTCTGAAGCTCCACTCTGAAGCTGCACTCTGAAGCTCCACTCTGAAGCTCCACTCTGAAGCTCCACTCTGAAGCTCCACTCTGAAGCTCCGCTCTGAAGCTCCACTCTGAAGCTCCGCTCTGAAGCTCCACTCTGAATCTGCACTCTGAAGCTCCACTCTGCACTCTGAAGCTCCACTCTGAAGCTCCACTCTGCACTCTGAAGCTCCACTCTGAAGCTCCACTCTGAATCTCCACTCTGAAGCTCCACTCTGAAGCTCCACTCTGAAGCTCCACTCTGAAGCTGCACTCTGAAGCTCCACTCTGAAGCTGCACTCTGAAGCTCCACTCTGAAGCTCCACTCTGAAGCTCCACTCTGAAGCTCCACTCTGAAGCTCCGCTCTGAAGCTCCACTCTGAAGCTCCGCTCTGAAGCTCCACTCTGAAGCTCCACTCTGAATCTGCACTCTGAAGCTCCACTCTGCACTCTGAAGCTCCACTCTGAATCTGCACTCTGAAGCTCCACTCTGAATCTGCACTCTGAAGCTCCACTCTGCACTCTGAAGCTCCACTCTGAATCTGCACTCTGAAGCTCCACTCTGAATCTGCACTCTGAAGCTCCACTCTGAAGCTCCACTCTGAAGCTCCACTCTGAAGCTCCACTCTGAAGCTCCACTCTGCACTCTGAAGCTCCACTCTGAATCTGCACTCTGAAGCTCCACTCTGAATCTGCACTCTGAAGCTCCACTCTGCACTCTGAAGCTCCACTCTGAATCTGCACTCTGAAGCTCCACTCTGAATCTGCACTCTGAAGCTCCACTCTGAAGCTCCACTCTGAAGCTCCACTTTGAAGCTCCACTCTGAAGCTCCACTCTGAAGCTCCACTCTGCACTCTGAAGCTCCACTCTGAAGCTCCACTCTGAAGCTCCACTCTGATGCTCCACTCTGCACTCTGAAGCTCCACTCTGAAGCTCCACTCTGAAGCTCCACTCTGAAGCTCCACTCTGAAGCTCCACTCTGCACTCTGAAGCTCCACTCTGAAGCTCCACTCTGAAGCTCCACTCTGCACTCTGAAGCTCCACTCTGAAGCTCCACTCTGAAGCTCCGCTCTGAAGCTCCACTCTGAAGCTCCACTCTGAAGCTCCACTCTGAAGCTCCACTCTGAAGCTCCTCTCTGCACTCTGAAGCTCCACTCTGAAGCTCCGCTCTGAAGCTCCACTCTGAAGCTCCACTCTGAATCTGCACTCTGAAGCTCCACTCTGAATCTGCACTCTGAAGCTCCACTCTGCACTCTGAAGCTCCACTCTGAATCTGCACTCTGAAGCTCCACTCTGAAGCTCCACTCTGAAGCTCCACTCTGCACTCTGAAGCTCCACTCTGAAGCTCCACTCTGAAGCTCCACTCTGAAGCTCCACTCTGAAGCTCCACTCTGCACTCTGAAGCTCCACTCTGAAGCTCCACTCTGAAGCTCCACTCTGCACTCTGAAGCTCCACTCTGAAGCTCCACTCTGAAGCTCCACTCTGAAGCTCCACTCTGCACTCTGA
This sequence comes from Lissotriton vulgaris, assembly GCF_964263255.1. Lineage (NCBI taxonomy): Eukaryota > Metazoa > Chordata > Amphibia > Caudata > Salamandridae > Lissotriton > Lissotriton vulgaris. The sequence goes on along the minus strand of NC_141687.1, from coordinate 1,286,022,319 downwards.
AGCTCCACTCTGAAGCTCCACTCTGCACTCTGAAGCTCCACTCTGAAGCTCCACTCTGAAGCTCCGCTCTGAAGCTCCACTCTGAAGCTCCGCTCTGAAGCTCCACTCTGAAGCTCCACTCTGAAGCACCACTCTGAAGCTCCACTCTGAAGCTCCTCTCTGCACTCTGAAGCTCCACTGTGAAGCTCCACTCTGCACTCTGAAGCTCCACTCTGAAGCTCCACTCTGAAGCTCCACTCTGCACTCTGAAGCTCCACTCTGAATCTGCACTCTGAAGCTCCACTCTGAATCTGCACTCTGAAGCTCCACTCTGCACTCTGAAGCTCCACTCTGAATCTGCACTCTGAAGCTCCACTCTGAATCTGCACTCTGAAGCTCCACTCTGAAGCTCCACTCTGAAGCTCCACTCTGAAGCTCCACTCTGAAGCTCCACTCTGCACTCTGAAGCTCCACTCTGAAGCTCCACTCTGATGCTCCACTCTGCACTCTGAAGCTCCACTCTGAAGCTCCACTCTGAAGCTCCACTCTGAAGATCAACTCTGCACTCTGAAGCTCCACTCTGAAGCTCCACTCTGAAGCTCCACTCTGCACTCTGAAGCTCCACTCTGAAGCTCCACTCTGAAGCTCCGCTCTGAAGCTCCACTCTGAAGCTCCACTCTGAAGCTCCACTCTGAAGCTCCTCTCTGCACTCTGAAGCTCCACTCTGAAGCTCCACTCTGCACTCTGAAGCTCCACTCTGAATCTGCACTCTGAAGCTCCACTCTGAATCTGCACTCTGAAGCTCCACTCTGCACTCTGAAGCTCCACTCTGAATCTGCACTCTGAAGCTCCACTCTGAAGCTCCACTCTGAAGCTCCACTCTGCACTCTGAAGCTCCACTCTGAAGCTCCACTCTGCACTCTGAAGCTCCACTCTGAATCTGCACTCTGAAGCTCCACTCTGAAGCTCCACTCTGAAGCTCCACTCTGAATCTGCACTCTGAAGCTCCACTCTGAATTTGCACTCTGAAGCTCCACTCTGAATCTGCACTCTGAAGCTCCACTCTGCACTCTGAAGCTCCACTCTGAATCTGCACTCTGAAGCTCCACTCTGAATCTGCACACTGAAGCTCCACTCTGAAGCTCCACTCTGAAGCTCCACTCTGAAGCTCCACTCTGAAGCTCCACTCTGCACTCTGAAGCTCCACTTATTTTAGCTCCACTCTGAATCTGCACTCTGAAGCTCCACTCTGAAGCTCCACTCTGAAGCTCCACTCTGAAGCTCCGCTCTGAAGCTCCGCTCTGAAGCTCCACTCTGAAGCTCCACTCTGCACTCTGAAGCTCCACTTATTTTAGCTCCACTCTGAATCTGCACTCTGAAGCTCCACTCTGAAGCTCCACTCTGAAGCTCCACTCTGAAGCTCCACTCTGCACTCTGAAGCTCCACTCTGAAGCTCCACTCTGAAGCTCCACTTTGAAGCTCCACTCTGAAGCTCCACTCTGCACTCTGAAGCTCCACTCTGAAGCTCCACTCTGAAGCTCCACTCTGAAGCTCCACTCTGCACTCTGAAGCTCCACTCTGAAGCTCCACTCTGAAGCTCCACTCTGAAGCTCCACTCTGCACTCTGAAGCTCCACTCTGCACTCTGAAGCTCCACTATGAAGCTCCACTCTGAAGCTCCACTCTGCACTCTGAAGCTCCACTCTGAAGCTCCACTCTGAAGCTCCGCTCTGAAGCTCCGCTCTGAAGCTCCACTCTGAAGCTCCTCTCTGCACTCTGAAGCTCCACTCTGAAGCTCCACTCTGCACTCTGAATCTGCACTCTGAATCTGCACTCTGAAGCTCCACTCTGAAGCTCCACTCTGAAGCTCCACTCTGCACTCTGAAGCTCCACTTTGAATCTGCACTCTGAAGCTCCACTCTGAATCTGCACTCTGAAGCTCCACTCTGCACTCTGAAGCTCCACTCTGAATCTGCACTCTGAAGCTCCACTCTGAAGCCTCACTCTGAAGCTCCACTCTGAAGCTCCACTCTGAAGCTCCACTCTGAAGCTCCACTCTGCACTCTGAAGCTCCACTCTGAATCTGCACTCTGAAGCTCCACTCTGAAGCTCCACTCTGAAGCTCCAATCTGAAGCTCCACTCTGAAGCTCCACTCTGAAGCTCCACTCTGAAGCTCCACTCTGCAGTCTGAAGCTCCACTCTGAAGCTCCACTCTGCACTCTGAAGCTCCACTCTGAAGCTCCACTCTGAAGCTCCACTCTGAAGCTCCACTCTGAAGCTCCACTCTGAAGCTCCACTCTGCACTCTGAAGCTCCACTCTGAAGCTCCACTCTGAAGCTCCACTCTGAAGCTCCACTCTGCACTCTGAAGCTCCACTCTGAAGCTCCACTCTGAAGCTCCACTCTGAAGCTCCACTCTGAAGCTCCACTCTGCACTCTGAAGCTCCACTCTGAAGCTCCACTCTGAAGCTCCACTCTGCACTCTGAAGCTCCACTCTGAAGCTCCACTCTGAAGCTCCGCTCTGAAGCTCCACTCTGAAGCTCCACTCTGAAGCTCCACTCTGAAGCTCCTCTCTGGACTCTGAAGCTCCACTCTGAAGCTCCACTCTGCACTCTGAAGCTCCACTCTGAATCTGCACTCTGAATCTGCACTCTGAAGCTCCACTCTGAAGCTCCACTCTGCACTCTGAAGCTCCACTCTGAATCTGCACTCTGAAGCTCCACTCTGAATCTGCACTCTGAAGCTCCACTCTGCACTCTGAAGCTCCACTCTGAATCTGCACTCTGAAGCTCCACTCTGAAGCTCCGCTCTGAAGCTCCACTCTGAAGCTCCACTCTGAAGCTCCACTCTGCACTCTGAAGCTCCACTCTGAAGCTCCACTCTGAAGCTCCACTCTGCACTCTGAAGCTCCACTCTGAAGCTCTACTCTGCACTCTGAAGCTACACTCTGAAGCTCCACTCTGAAGCTCCACTCTGCACTCTGAAGCTCCACTCTGAAGCTCCACTCTGAAGCTCCACTCTGCACTCTGAAGCTCCACTCTGAAGCTCCACTCTGCACTCTGAAGCTCCACTCTGAAGCTCCACTCTGAAGCTCCGCTCTGAAGCTCCACTCTGAAGCTCCACTCTGAAGCTCCACTCTGAAGCTCCACTCTGAAGCTCCACTCTGAAGCTCCACTCTGCACTCTGAAGCTCCACTCTGAATCTGCACTCTGAAGCTCCACTCTGAAGCTCCACTCTGAAGCTCCACTCTGCACTCTGAAGCTCCACTCTGAATCTGCACTCTGAAGCTCCACTCTGAATCTGCACCCTGAAGCTCCACTCTGCACTCTGAAGCTCCACTCTGAAGCTCCACTCTGAAGCTCCACTCTGAATCTGCACTCTGAAGCTCCACTCTGAAGCTCCACTCTGAATCTCCACTCTGAAGCTCCACTCTGAAGCTCCACTCTGAAGCTCCACTCTGAAGCTCCACTCTGAAGCTCCACTCTGAAGCTCCACTCTGAAGCTCCACTCTGCACTCTGAAGCTCCCTCCACTCTGAAGCTCCACTCTGAAGCTCCACTCTGCACTCTGAAGCTCCACTCTGAAGCTCCACTCTGAAGCTCCACTCTGCACTCTGAAGCTCCACTCTGAAGCTCCACTCTGAAGCTCCACTCTGAAGCTCCACTCTGCACTCTGAAGCTCCACTTATTTTAGCTCCACTCTGAATCTGCACTCTGAAGCTCCACTCTGAAGCTCCACTCTGAAGCTCCACTCTGAAGCTCCACTCTGAAGCTCCACTCTGAAGCTCTGCTCTGAAGCTCCACTCTGAAGCTCCACTCTGAAGCTCCTCTCTGCACTCTGAAGCTCCACTCTGAAGCTCCACTCTGCACTCTGAAGCTCCACTCTGAATCTGCACTCTGAAGCTCCACTCCGAAGCTCCACTCTGAAGCTCCACTCTGAAGCTCCACTCTGAAGCTCCACTCTGCACTCTGAAGCTCCACTCTGAATCTGCACTCTGAAGCTCCACTCTGAATCTGCACTCTGAAGCTCCACTCTGCACTCTGAAGCTCCACTCTGAATCTGCACTCTGAATCTGCACTCTGAAGCTCCACTCTGAAGCTCCACTCTGAAGCTCCACTCTGAAGCTCCACTCTGCACTCTGAAGCTCCACTCTGAAGCTCCACTCTGAAGCTCCACTCTGAAGCTCCACTCTGCACTCTGAAGCTCCACTCTGAAGCTCCACTCTGAAGCTCCACTCTGAAGCTCCACTCTGAAGCTCCACTCTGCACTCTGAAGCTCCACTTATTTTGGATGGAGGCTGGTGTTAAAACAATAATAAGTGCGGGTTTTCAAATACGAGCGCTGGTGGACCCCTGCAACCAGCTCAGCTGCTCAAAGTAAGCACGGTATAATCTTCATGCCTCCTACTTTCCCTGCAGCCAACCATCTCCTCGGATGACGGGCTGCCGGCGATACCTCCCTGCAGCTTGGTTTGACCTTCATGCCCTTTCCCGGCGGGTGCCCTCAATCCCGGACCAGATTCGGGGGCGTTCCCGAGAAGAGGCTTTCGGCTGACGTAGCCAAAAGCCAAAGAATCTCGGGAACGCCCCCGTGTCTCCTCCGGCATTGACGGACAGGCCCCTCTTCTCCAGTATTAGGGGTGTCTTTCATAGATTCACATGCTTGAATATTTTCCGTCGTCGAAGTGGGAGTCCCACGGTAAATAAAATAGCAATAATGCTAATAATATATATATATATAAATATATAAAGTATCATATAAGTAGTAAAACTGATAAAATATGTACTGAAAAACCTTTACAAAGGTTACTACATAGGAATGCATTAGAGAGAAAAAACTCATTTGCAACATATCAGTGTCATTATGTTAGTCCAAACTGCAGCCAATCAGGCTCAAGCACCCTCTAGAACCTTCTCCTCAGAAGCTCAAGCCCTCAGATTTTCTACCGCACGTCGTGTGAAGGGAGTCTCCCTGAGCTCTGCTCAGTTCTTTTCAACTTATCTACTCTTCTCAGTTTTTTCACAAAGATGTCAAGTAAGAAGTCTTTATTTAGACCTTGTTCCTCCTGTGGGAAATTACGTTTATTTGAGAAAGACCCTCATGACAAGTGCATTTATTGCTTGTATCCTGATCACAAAGTGGTTGATTGTAGGTTATGTAGAACTTTCAATCCTAAAACCCTTAAGGACAGGGAGGGTCGCCTCCTATTATGGCTTAAGCGCCTTCAAGATAAGGACGCTGTTGTTTCTGACGCAGAAAGCCTTCAGTCAGCTCCTTCTTCTGTGGCTTCTAAGCGTGGCAGTGTTCAGGAGTTACCATCTCCTTTCCTGAAGAAAAGAAAGCTGGCTTTGACTGTAGCGGCAGTGCCACCTACTGCTTCTGTGCCTGTTATAACTACGCCCACGAGATCTGGCTCTCAGGCGTCGTTTCCAGCTTCTATTAAAGTGGTTACACTTCTCACAGTACGGTCGTCGACGGGCTCGTCGACGACCACTCCGACGACGAGATTGGCTGCTGTGGCCTCGTCTACAACTACAGTCACGACGACATCGGCGTCGTCATCGTCGACGAGAATCTCGACGACGGCTCTCACGTCGACGAGAGCCTCTGTTTCTTCAATCTCGTCGACGATCCCTATCATATCGTCGACGAAGAAGCCATCGTCGATGAAGAACCCATCGTCGTCAATCCCATCGTCGACGAAGGCCTCGTCGACGAGGCTCCCGTCGACGGCAACGACGAAGCTCCCGTCGACGAAGATTCCGTCGACGAAGATCCCGTCGACGAAGATTCCGTCGACGAAGGCACCGTCGACGAAGGTGCCGTCGACGAAGGTGCCGTCGACGAAGGTGCCGTCGACGAAGGCACCGTCGATGTCTAGGATGCCGCCTGCAACACAATCACCGTCGACGGCCCAGACGACGTTTACTGCATCGTCGACGACAGCGTCATCGACGGGCTCGTCGATGAGCAAACCAGCGACAGTAGGGCCTAAGCCTTCTACGTCCACGGAGGCGCCTAGAGACTTACCGTCTACGGCGACTGCTTCAATACTGGCGTCATCTACGCAGGGCTCTGCGTTGACAGCAACTTCCAGTTCTTCTTCCTATGCCAACATGCCTTTGGTGGCCATGGACACTTCAGTTTCTGCTGTACAGTCCTCATTCAATAAAGAGGAAGATTCCGCTTTCCACCTTCAATCCCCTGCTCTACAACCACCACTCCAGTTGTTCGTGTCTGACCATGAGACTGAGTCAGTTCCAGATGACACTGTTTATGGGGATGCCCGGAGTCCATCAGATTTAATCATTAAATGCCAGGACACTTCTTCTGAAGAAGAAGAGGAAGAAGAGGTTGAGCAGGTAGATCAGCACGAAGACCAATGCGTGCAAATCCCTATGACGTCTATTCCAATGACACTTTTCTCTAACCTCCAACATATGTTGGACGATTATAACAGACGTTTTCCACCTACCCCTCAGGGTACTCCGGTTCATGAATCTACTGATGTAGCACTTTCGCATCAACCACTACAAACTCCTCCAAGACAGTCGGCTCCGTCAGTACATTTGAGTGCTCCTCTGTCTTCTAATCCACTTACGGACACTGACTCAGAGCCAGAGAGAGAGGAAGGAGAGGTGTGTCAGGACTCAGATGGTGAGCAGGATCCTTATTTGGCGGAATTTGATAATTATCGAGTGCAAACACCCTCGCCGCAACAGGGCCCTTCAAGTGATTCACCTCCTGTGGACATCGCTAGTTTTCATAAACTTATGGACAAGGCGGCTGACCGCTTCAAGTTGTCAAGGGTCCAACGTGATGAAGACTGTTTTCTGTATGATTTCAAAAATCAGCCTTATAAACAGGTGCATACAATACCAATTATTGAATTTATTTGGAAGGAAGGGCAAAAGATTATGAAGGCTCCTAACTCCTTGCCGGCCCAGATACCTAGATTGGAGAAGAAGTACAAGGCTCCAACTGGCTCGCCTGCTTGTCTGCTCTCTCACCCAAAGCCAGATTCAGTTGTGACTCAAGCAGCACAACGTCGTGCACGTAATCCTACAGCGCCTGTCACTTCCCCTCCCGATAGAGAGGGTCGCCGATTGGATGCAATCGGAAAGAAATTTTCGTCCATGGCTTCAACTTCAGCCCGTGCTGCGAATGCTCTCGCAATTTTGGGTCGTTTCGACCGACAAATGTGGTCAGACATGTCTATCTTTCTTGCGCAGCTTCCTGAGTCATCCAAAGTGGAAGCGCTCCAGGTCCTTCAAGATGGTCAAAGGGCTTCGGAGGAGATTATAGACTGTGCTGTGGATGTGGCGAATACTGCATTCCGTATCCTTGCCAGTGCGGCGGCGCTCCGACGCCAGGGATGGTTAAAGTCTACTTCTTTCAGGCAAGAGGTCCAGTCAATGATTATTGACATGCCGTATGATGGCGAATCTTTGTTCGGTTCCCAAATCGATGCTTCTTTGGAAACCATAAAGAAGGATACCGACACAGCGAAGTCGCTTGGGTCATTACAATTTAAGAAACAGCCCTTTCGTGCAGCACGAGGGCGGGGCACCTCGTCCAATTTTACCAGAGGAGGACAGTCTCAGTACCGCCAGTACAATCAAGGAAACCAACGGTACTCGAATCCACAATCTGCTCGTCAACAACAATCCAGACCCTATAGAGGGAAGTCCAATTATAGAGGTGCCAACAACACCAACAAATGACAATGACTTGCCAGTTCAACAGGATGTTGGAGGTCGAATCTCGCAGTTCTACTCTCAGTGGTCTCAAATAACATCGGACCAATGGGTGTTGGACATTGTGCGCAAGGGTCACGCCTTGGAATTCACAGAGTTTCCTCCTCCATCTCCGCCTTCGGGTCCGCCACCTCCCCATCTCGAAGAACTACAACATCAAGTTCAACTATTACTAACAAAGGGTGCAGTCGAAGTGGTTCCTCTATCACAGCGGGAGAAAGGCTTCTATTCGAGGTTCTTCCTCATTCTAAAGAAGACGGGGGAGTGGCGTCCCATTATGGATCTGAGGTATCTCAACCTCTTCCTGAAACAACAGTCCTTCCGCATGTTAACATTGTCAGAAGTCTTGCGGTTTCTCTGCAGCGGCGATTTTTTGACTACAATAGACCTGCAAGACGCCTATTTTCATGTACCAATCATTCCTCAACATCGAAAGTACTTGAGATTCAAAGTAGGACGCAACCACTATCAATTCAAAGTCCTACCGTTTGGCCTCAGATCAGCTCCCCGTGTGTTCACGAAGGTTCTGGCTCCGGTCATGGCTTACCTGCGTCTTCAGGGAGTCCAGATATTTCCTTACTTGGACGATTGTCTGTTGAAATCCCAATCCGCAAGTCAGCTGCATCACGACACACGCTTGTGTCTCACCCTCTTCAATTCCCTAGGGTTGACCATCAATGTAAAGAAGTCACATTTCACACCTCTACGAAGCAGGACGTTCCTCGGAGCTGTTATAGACACGGACGTGTCAAAAGCGTTCATCTCCCCCGAGCGGAGACAGAAGATAGTTCATCTGGTCTCCACCATCAGATCAAGAAAGTCAGTTTCAGTGCGAATGTTAAAGTCATTTCTGGGGATGGCATCATCTTGTATCGCACTGATCCCGAATTGCAGGTTACGTACCCGTCCTATTCAGGAGGAATTGGACCTACAATGGCGACAGGTGTCGGGGTCGTTCAACGACCAGGTGACAGTCACAGCTGGCATGAAGAACAGTCTACTCTGGTGGGAGCGACGGACCAATCTGAACCAAGGGGTCTCTTTCTTTATCCAGACTCCAGATCTGACATTGACCACGGATGCGTCCATGGACGGATGGGGAGCCCATCTCCTGGATCTTTCCATCAAAGGAAAGTGGACGGCGACTCAGAAAACCTGGCATATCAACAGGCTGGAATTGCTGGCGATCTTCCTAGCGCTGAAGGCCTTCTTACCAGTGGTGCACGGAGAATTGGTGCTGGTTCAAACAGACAACACCACCAGCATGCACTACATGAACAAACAGGGAGGCACGAAATCTCAGCCCCTGTCTTGTCTTGCCCAGAGGATTTGGGAATGGGCACTTCGTCACCACATTTCTTTGACAGCAGTCCATTTGCCGGGAGCGTCAAACATACTAGCAGATTCCCTAAGCAGGTCTGCGTCATCCACTCACGAATGGGAGTTACACCAGCCGACTCTGGACCTCGTGTTCCACCAATGGGGCCATCCCAAGATCGACCTATTTGCAACGCCAGTGAATCGAAAATGCCAGGCTTTCGCCAGTTGGCATCCACATCCGGAATCCAGCGGCAATGCCCTACTCATGGATTGGACCGGCCTATTTGCATATGCGTTTCCACCACTCCCACTGGTACCAAGGACGTTATGGAAGATGCGCAGGCAACCCTGCCGCTTGATTTTAATCGCCCCACGTTGGCCCAGACAGGCGTGGTTTTCAGAACTCCTTCTGATGTCCCAATGCAAACCAATTCGCCTCCATCCACGTCCGGACCTTCTGACAATGGACGGCGGACAAGTGTGTCACCCAGATCCGTCAACGCTTCAATTATGGGCTTGGAACCTGAATTCATGGAGTTTGCCTCTTTAAGTATACCTCAGGACTGTAGAGACATTCTAGCGTCAGCTAGAGCTCCATCAACAATCAAAACATATAGGTTAAAGTGGAAACGCTTCTGTCATTGGTGCGCAGCATCCAACGTACATCCTATCAGTTCCACTCCAGAACAACTGTTACCGTTCTTCTTAAGTCTTGCTCAGTCTGGTCTTTCACATGCCACATTGAGAGTCTTTTTGGCGGCCATCTCACGCTACCGTCATGATGGCTCTACGTCTCTCTGTTCATCCAGAATCATCAGACAGTTCTTTAAAGGACTTTTCAGGAAGTTCCCTCCGTTAAGGCGCCCTCCTCCAGCTTGGCACCTCAACGTGGTGTTATCACAACTTATGAAACCTCCATTTGAGCCAATTCATCGTTCAAACCTCAAGTTTCTGACCTGGAAAGTGGCTTTGCTTTTAGCTTTGACTTTGTCTCGTCGTGTAAGTGACTTGCACGCTTTCACCATCAAACCTCCATATTTGCAGTTCAAACCTGATGGAGTGTCACTTCGTACCAATCCTTCTTTTCTTCCAAAAGTACCTTCTGACTTCCATTTGAACGAGCCAGTTTTCTTAAAGACTTTTTTCCCGGATCCTAAATCCCCTGCGGAACAGCGACTACATTCTTTAGACATCAAACGGTGTCTGAAATTCTACATTTCTAGGACAGCCCCTTTTCGTAAATCCAATCAGCTATTCTTAGCATATGGACTACTGCGCAAAGGACACTCAGTGACTAAACAGACAATAACACGATGGCTCTCTTCAGCCATATCGTTTTGCCATCAGCAGGCTGGCAGGCCTTTACCTACTCCAGTGAGAGCACATTCTACGAGAGCGATGGCGTCGTCCATCGCATTGTTTGCCGGAGTGCCTCTACACCAGATTTGTCGTGCAGCGACATGGTCCAGCAGGCACACCTTTACCAGACATTATTGTTTGGATGCTGTCAACGAGGCGGACACCGCAGTGGGGCAAGCAGTGCTTCGTCATCTTTTCAAATAAGGTGAGCCTCTTTCCCTCCTCCATTCTTGAGATTGCCTTGCTTTTATGCTATATATTGTTCTTCTATTGTTTGGAAATATTGCAATCTCAGCTCTAGGAGGTTACTGCTATCTATTCTATTCAAGCATGTGAATCTATGAAAGACACCCCTAATACTGGAGAAGAACAATTGTTACTTACCTGTAAACAGGTGGTTCTCCAGTATTGGTGTCTTTCATAGATTCACATGCGACCCACCCATCCTCCCCTCAGAGGCTCTTTTCTCCTCATGCGCTATTATTACTAGTGCTACGAAAATCTGAGGGCTTGAGCTTCTGAGGAGAAGGTTCTAGAGGGTGCTTGAGCCTGATTGGCTGCAGTTTGGACTAACATAATGACACTGATATGTTGCAAATGAGTTTTTTCTCTCTAATGCATTCCTATGTAGTAACCTTTGTAAAGGTTTTTCAGTACATATTTTATCAGTTTTACTACTTATATGATACTTTATATATTTATATATATATATATTATTAGCATTATTGCTATTTTATTTACCGTGGGACTCCCACTTCGACGACGGGGAATATTCAAGCATGTGAATCTATGAAAGACACCAATACTGGAGAACCACCTGTTTACAGGTAAGTAACAATTGTTCGTCCAATGGCTAGGCTCCATTTATGGAGCCAGCCAATGAATGACGAGGGCCGACCCAAACCCACACACAGAAGCTCCACTCTGCACTCTGAAGCTCCACTCTGAATCTGCACTCTGAAGCTCCACTCTGAAGCTCCACTCTGAAGCTCCACTCTGCACTCTGAAGCTCCACTCTGAATCTGCACTCTGAAGCTCCACTCTGAATCTGCACTCTGAAGCTCCACTCTGCACTCTGAAGCTCCACTCTGAATCTGCACTCTGAAGCTCCACTCTGAAGCTCCACTCTGAAGCTCCACTCTGAAGCTCCACTCTGAAGCTCCACTCTGAACTCTGAAGCTCCACTCTGAAGCTCCACTCTGAAGCTCCACTCTGCACTCTGAAGCTCCACTCTGAAGCTCCACTCTGAAGCTCCACTCTGAAGCTCCACTCTGCACTCTGAAGCTCCACTCTGAAGCTCCACTCTGCACTCTGAAGCTCCACTCTGAAGCTCCACTCTGAAGCTCCACTCTGAAGCTCCACTCTGCACTCTGAAGCTCCACTCTGAAGCTCCACTCTGAAGCTCCACTCTGCACTCTGAAGCTCCACTCTGAAGCTCCACTCTGCACTCTGAAGCTCCACTCTGAAGCTCCACTCTGAAGCTCCGCTCTGAAGCTCCACTCTGAAGCTCCACTCTGAAGCTCCACTCTGAAGCTCCTCTCTGCACTCTGAAGCTCCACTCTGAAGCTCCACTCTGCACTCTGAAGCTCCATTCTGAATCTGCACTCTGAAGCTCCACTCTGAAGCTCCACTCTGCACTCTGAAGCTCCACTCTGAATCTGCACTCTGAAGCTCCACTCTGAATCTGCACTCTGAAGCTCCACTCTGCACTCTGAAGCTCCACTCTGAATCTGCACTCTGAAGCTCCACTCTGAATCTGCACTCTGAAGCTCCACTCTGAAGCTCCACTCTGAAGCTCCACTCTGAAGCTCCACTCTGAAGCTCCACTCTGCACTCTGAAGCTCCACTCTGAAGCTCCACTCTGAAGCTCCACTCTGAAGCTCCACTCTGAAGCTCCACTCTGCACTCTGAAGCTCCCTCCACTCTGAAGCTCCACTCTGAAGCTCCACTCTGCACTCTGAAGCTCCACTCTGAAGCTCCACTCTGAAGCTCCACTCTGCACTCTGAAGCTCCACTCTGAAGCTCCACTCTGAAGCTCCACTCTGAAGCTCCACTCTGCACTCTGAAGCTCCACTTATTTTAGCTCCACTCTGAATCTGCACTCTGAAGCTCCACTCTGAAGCTCCACTCTGAAGCTCCACTCTGCACTCTGAAGCTCCACTCTGAAGCTCCACTCTGAAGCTCCGCTCTGAAGCTCCGCTCTGAAGCTCCACTCTGAAGCTCCACTCTGAAGCTCCACTCTGAAGCTCCTCTCTGCACTCTGAAGCTCCACTCTGAAGCTCCACTCTGCACTCTGAAGCTCCACTCTGAATCTGCACTCTGAAGCTCCACTCTGAAGCTCCACTCTGAAGCTCCACTCTGCACTCTGAAGCTGCACTCTGAATCTGCACTCTGAAGCTCCACTCTGAATCTGCACTCTGAAGCTCCACTCTGCACTCTGAAGCTCCACTCTGAATCTGCACTCTGAAGCTCCACTCTGAAGCTCCACTCTGAATCTCCACTCTGAAGCTCCACTCTGAAGCTCCACTCTGAAGCTCCACTCTGAAGCTCCACTCTGAATCTCCACTCTGCACTCTGAAGCTCCACTCTGAAGCTCCACTCTGAAGCTCCACTCTGAAGCTCCACTCTGAAGCTCCACTCTGAAGCTCCACTCTGCACTCTGAAGCTCCACTCTGAAGCTCCACTCTGAAGCTCCACTCTGAAGCTCCACTCTGAAGCTCCACTCTGCACTCTGAAGCTCCACTTATTTTGGATGGAGGCTGGTGTTAAAACAATAATAAGTGCGGGTTTTCAAATACGAGCGCTGGTGGACCCCTGCAACCAGCTCAGCTGCTCAAAGTAAGCACGGTATAATCTTCATGCCTCCTACTTTCCCTGCAGCCAACCATCTCCTCGGATGACGGGCTGCCGGCGATACCTCCCTGCAGCTTGGTTTGACCTTCATGCCCTTTCCCGGCGGGTGCCCTCAATCCCGGACCAGATTCGGGGGCGTTCCCGAGAAGAGGCTTTCGGCTGACGTAGCCAAAAGCCAAAGAATCTCGGGAACGCCCCCGTGTCTGGTCCGGCATTGACGGACAGGCCCCTCGTCCAATGGCTAGGCTCCATTTATGGAGCCAGCCAATGAATGACGAGGGCCGACCCAAACCCACACACAGTACTCATTAGGTTTTTGCCTGCGCACTGAAGCTCCACTCTGAAGCTCCACTCTGCACTCTGAAGCTCCACTCTGAAGCTCCACTCTGAAGCTCCACTCTGCACTCTGAAGCTCCACTCTGAAGCTCCACTCTGAAGCTCCACTCTGCACTCTGAAGCTCCACTCTGAAGCTCCACTCTGCACTCTGAAGCTCCACTCTGAAGCTCCACTCTGAAGCTCCGCTCTGAAGCTCCACTCTGAAGCTCCACTCTGAAGCTCCACTCTGAAGCTCCACTCTGAAGCTCATCTCTGCACTCTGAAGCTCCACTCTGAAGCTCCACTCTGCACTCTGAAGCTCCACTCTGAATCTGCACTCTGAAGCTCCACTCTGAAGCTCCACTCTGCACTCTGAAGCTCCACTCTGAATCTGCACTCTGAAGCTCCACTCTGAATCTGCACTCTGAAGCTCCACTCTGCACTCTGAAGCTCCACTCTGAATCTGCACTCTGAAGCTCCACTCTGAATCTGCACTCTGAAGCTCCACTTTGAAGCTCCACTCTGAAGCTCCACTCTGAAGCTCCACTCTGCACTCTGAAGCTCCACTCTGAAGCTCCACTCTGAAGCTCCACTCTGCACTCTGAAGCTCCACTCTGAAGCTCCACTCTGAAGCTCCACTCTGCACTCTGAAGCTCCCTCCACTCTGAAGCTCCACTCTGAAGCTCCACTCTGAAGCTCCACTCTGCACTCTGAAGCTCCACTCTGAAGCTCCACTCTGCACTCTGAAGCTCCACTCTGAAGCTCCACTCTGAAGCTCCACTCTGAAGCTCCACTCAGCACTCTGAAGCTCCACTTATTTTAGCTCCACTCTGAATCTGCACTCTGAAGCTCCACTCTGAAGCTCCACTCTGAAGCTCCACTCTGAAGCTCCACTCTGATGCTCCACTCTGAAGCTCCACTCTGAAGCTCCGCTCTGAAGCTCCGCTCTGAAGCTCCGCTCTGAAGCTCCACTCTGAAGCTCCACTCTGAAGCTCCTCTCTGCACTCTGAAGCTCCACTCTGAAGCTCCACTCTGATGCTCCACTCTGAAGCTCCACTCTGAAGCTCCGCTCTGAAGCTCCGCTCTGAAGCTCCACTCTGAAGCTCCACTCTGAAGCTCCGCTCTGAAGCTCCACTCTGAAGCTCCACTCTGAAGCTCCAATCTGAAGCTCCTCTCTGCACTCTGAAGCTCCACTCTGAAGCTCCACTCTGCACTCTGAAGCTCCACTCTGAATCTGCACTCTGAAGCTCCACTCTGAAGCTCCACTCTGCACTCTGAAGCTCCACTCTGAATCTGCACTCTGAAGCTCCACTCTGAATCTGCACTCTGAAGCTCCACTCTGCACTCTGAAGCTCCACTCTGAATCTGCACTCTGAAGCTCCACTCTGAATCTGCACTCTGAAGCTCCACTCTGAAGCTCCACTCTGAAGCTCCACTCTGAAGCTCCACTCTGAAGCTCCACTCTGAAGCTCCACTCTGCACTCTGAAGCTCCACTCTGAAGCTCCACTCTGAAGCTCCACTCTGAAGCTCCACTCTGAAGCTCCACTCTGCACTCTGAAGCTCCCTCCACTCTGAAGCTCCACTCTGAAGCTCCACTCTGAAGCTCCACTCTGCACTCTGAAGCTCCACTCTGAAGCTCCACTCTGAAGCTCCACTCTGAAGCTCCACTCTGCACTCTGAAGCTCCACTCTGAAGCTCCACTCTGAAGCTCCACTCTGAAGCTCCACTCTGCACTCTGAAGCTCCCTCCACTCTGAAGCTCCACTCTGAAGCTCCACTCTGAAGCTCCACTCTGCACTCTGAAGCTCCACTCTGAAGCTCCACTCTGAAGCTCCACTCTGCACTCTGAAGCTCCACTCTGAAGCTCCACTCTGAAGCTCCACTCTGAAGCTCCACTCTGAAGCTCCACTCTGCACTCTGAAGCTCCACTTATTTTAGCTCCACTCTGAATCTGCACTCTGAAGCTCCACTCTGAAGCTCCACTCTGAAGCTCCACTCTGAAGCTCCACTCTGATGCTCCACTCTAAAGCTCCACTCTGAAGCTCCGCTCTGAAGCTCCACTCTGAAGCTCCACTCTGAAGCTCCACTCTGAAGCTCCACTCTGAAGCTCCTCTCTGCACTCTGAAGCTCCACTCTGCACTCTGAAGCTCCACTCTGAATCTGCACTCTGAAGCTCCACTCTGAAGCTCCACTCTGAAGCTCCACTCTGCACTCTGAAGCTCCACTCTGAATCTGCACTCTGAAGCTCCACTCTGAATCTGCACTCTGAAGCTCCACTCTGCACTCTGAAGCTCCACTCTGAATCTGCACTCTGAAGCTCCACTCTGAAGCTCCACTCTGAAGCTCCACTCTGAAGCTCCACTCTGCACTCTGAAGCTCCACTCTGAAGCTCCACTCTGAAGCTCCACTCTGAAGCTCCACTCTGAAGCTCCACTCTGAAGCTCCACTCTGCACTCTGAAGCTCCACTCTGAAGCTCCACTCTGAAGCTCCACTCTGCACTCTGAAGCTCCACTTATTTTGGATGGAGGCTGGTGTTAAAACAATAATAAGTGCGGGTTTTCAAATACGAGCGCTGGTGGACCCCTGCAACCAGCTCAGCTGCTCAAAGTAAGCACGGTATAATCTTCATGCCTCCTACTTTCCCTGCAGCCAACCATCTCCTCGGATGACGGGCTGCCGGCGATACCTCCCTGCAGCTTGGTTTGACCTTCATGCCCTTTCCCGGCGGGTGCCCTCAATCCCGGACCAGATTCGGGGGCGTTCCCGAGAAGAGGCTTTCTGACGTAGCCAAAAGCCAAAGAATCTCGGGAACGCCCCCGTGTCTGGTCCGGCATTGACGGACAGGCCCCTCGTCCAATGGCTAGGCTCCATTTATGGAGCCAGCCAATGAATGACGAGGGCCGACCCAAACCCACACACAGTACTCATTAGGTTTTTGCCTGCGCAAAAAAGATGCGCAGAGCGCATCTTTTTGGCGAGGCAAAACCTAAAAAAGGATGGCCTCCAATTTCCTAAATGTAAATCCCTATAAAAACAGAACTCGATGTAACTAAGAACTCCCTAGGTTAAGTGGCCTTCTACTCAATTGACAGTCTCCATGAGTTACTCTCCTACCGCAATGTCAACTGTTATGTTATGTTATGTTATTTAAATTTATATCTAGGCGCAACAGCTACCCAAAAGGGTTTCCCAGCCCCGCAACCTAGGCTTCTTCATCAATGCTCTACCAAAGTAGCAACATGCTGCTTTAGGCAAAGGAAACGTCTCAGGAAAATCTATTCCTTCATCAATCAATCGCATCACACAAACATTGTACTAACAGTGACCCAAACCTGCCCAGATAACAACAATGTACTTTACCTGAACTTGCCCAAAAAGCTACTTCAATGCCTTCAACATGTTCATAATTCAGATGCCAGGCGAATTACAGGCCTGAAGCAACATACAACATATTATCCCACTACTGCGAACTCTTCATGAGCTGGCCAGAAGAAAATGAATCGCCTTTAAACCCCATGCCAATTTTACATTATATTATCCATTCCAAGGCTTCAATTCCTGACCGATTCTAATTGAATAACCCATCTAGCAACCTCTGCTAATCTGATTATTTCCTCTTTCACATCCCCAGAATTAGAGTAGTCAATTTCAGAGACAGGGCTTTCTCAGTGGCCACTACAATAACCGAAAACAACCTACCTTTGTACTTAGGGTCACCGTTCTCCCTAGTCCGGAGAAAATACAAGACTTTCCTTTTAAACCTGGGATTACCTAGGTGTGTTTTAAAGCTTTTATTACATACAAGTTCATCAATAGCACCAAGAAAATCCAGTGCACATGTGCTAATCAAAAAATTAAACCATGACACATTTTAGTGCAGGCTTTCAGTGGCACCAACAAATTGCAGCACCTTTTTAGCCCTTGCAATGTGAAGCGAGTCAGATGGAGCAGACATCAGGTTCGAAAGGCTGGTGGGTGCAGCCTTTCCCCTCCAAAGTCACCTCCTAAAAACACAGGTAGATCTCTAAAAAGGAGTAATATATCATACCAGCTGCCATGGCTAATCAGGCCAATTAGCTCCGATTCACAGTTATATAGTATTTTTGCAGATGAACGGAGCCAAGGTAAATAAATGTGGCAGAATAACACTATAGTAAACACACACTGACTCATTACAAGCATGCAAAGGTCAAATTCCTCATTGTTACCCAAGTACAATGTTACTGACTTAGGAAAACAATGTTTATTTTCTTAGACTTCATTATAGAATCAGTTGAAAAATCAAAACGCTTGAGTTCAATATGCACAAAGCTTTTTTACTGCAATTCTATTTAAGTGCACATATATATATATATCCCCTTGTGCTATGGACAAAGTTATGCACTTTTGCGTACAACTCATTCATATGAAAAACTGCAGGGCATAAACCATACACACAGATCAGTATAATGTATTTCTTTCAATTATAAACAGAGAGAGGATTATTACTGTCATATGCTTAAACTATTGGTAAGGACAGCATAACAGCTCAGTCAAAAAAAAAGAGGCGGTTGTGAGGAACAAAGTCTGATATCTTGAAAGGGTTTTTATAGAATACCAAAGACCGTTTATTACCTCACCCAAACGGCTTGTCACACCTCACCGTGGAAAACCAAACGAAGTATGTATGGCTGAATATGAAGCCAGTGTCACGGAGAGCAACTTGCTACATACATCAACTGTTTTAATACTACAGAGTCTCTTTTATTTAAAATTCATCAAAGATCTTGTCCCTCCATAATGACTAGCAGAGCACTAGCTACTAAACCGGGAACATCACTTAAGAAAACAAGCCTTTACAATGCAATAAGTCTCACATTTATGCAAGTTTGAACTATTGACATTGCAAATAACAATGCCTTCTATTTTTGTTTTCGTTTTAAAAACATAAATAAAAGGAATTGTCATTTACAAGTTTACGGAGCTGGACCAGAGTACAATTGCCTGTGAGTGCGAAAGCAACCAAATGTGTTCGTTTGAGAAGTAAGTAGTATTTGCAGAACAAATGTTTTTTTGTATGTGGGAAATGTAGGTAAGGGGTAATAGCAATGAGCAAAATTGCCGTAGATGTGTTTGCGTACACAGACAATTTTTTTTTTCATTTGACGGTGGAAGAAGAGAAAGCATACAGAGGAGACAGTTGTAAATTAGGTAGGCGAACGGGAGTGGGTATGGGGAGTATATACAGCTGGTGAGAGCAGAGAAGCAGCAGTGGGTTTGGGGACAATTATAAATAGTAGCAGGCAGGGGAGGGGGAAAGGGATAAGGAACAAGCACTGGCGTTGCCAATAGGTCTCGCAGTAGGAAAGTTGGAGCTATTGGTTTTGTAAATGACAAAGCCCTTTATGTTTTTAAAATGAAAACAAAAATAAAAGGCATTGTTATTTGCAATTGTAATAGCTCCAACTTTCCTACTGCGAGACCTATTGGCAACGCCAGTGCTTGTTTAAACCAAATCAGTTGTGCCTTGAAAATGTTAATTGTCAGGCATTAATGTAGAAATTGTGTTAAGCACTGAATACACTGCCGGACTTTTGTGAGCTAATCACAAAGTCCCAGGGCTACCCGGTATGTACCATATTTCTGCTTTAAAAATGGAACTGGCCCCTATTGCTTCCCGGGTTGCACGTTGGTACCACTGGAACACCTAATGGTTATAAGGGTTCCCGAGGCCACACCCCAGTCCATTGTGTTTTTTTCTGCCCATGATGCCACCTCAGATTAGACCAAATTAACCTTGGTCTTGGCCCAGTGGGAAAGTCCAAACGAACTGCCAAGCCAGGTCCTCTCTGCAGCAGGACACATGCAACCCATGGCCGGTTTCAGCCAATTCGGGTCTCTTAAGTCGGATGGCAACTTCGTTTCAGTGGCACGGGTAGCCTGGGGCCCATGTCTGGGTATACCTGTTGTACTTAGAACGTTACGATAAGGAATACAAAACATTGCTGCCCAGTTGCATTGCTTGTAGACTTCCCCGGTTCATGGTGCCACCACAAGTCATTGTGTTGCACCATGCCACTCTGTGAAGACCGCGCTGCCATCGGTAGCTGTACTTGACTTTGAGGGTGTTATGATGTGAATGTGAGAGAGTGTGAGTGTGAGTGAGTTTGAAAAGGGTGATTGATTGTGATATGATGTGTGATGCTGATAGGCTGTGTGAGTGTGTTAGTGTGTGTGATTTTTGAGAATGTTATTGAGGGTGTGTAAGGGTCTTTGAGTGTAATTGTGTGTGAGGGTGAGTGTGTGTGAGGTGGTGTGAGGGGGAGGGTGTGTGTATTCCGATGGTGTGTGGTGTTGTGAGGATGAAGGTGTGTGAGTGTGCCTTTGTATGATGTTTTGCTAGTAGTCTGTACATGTTTGCCTGCTTTCTACTGAGTGCAATATGGCGTTCGCTTTGCACAGACTATGTTTCTCCGGTGGGGAGAATGGGCGCTACTATGATACAAGACAAAACCCTTCATGACTGGTCGATGTCAAACGGAAGAGGGTCTGCTGGGTGTGCATACTTTTCTGCCTGGTGAAATATATGGATTCCATAGCATCTGGGTTCCATTTGGTACTACTGTGTGCTAAAATGCCAAGTAAGCTAGATGAAACTGCCACGGAATATTCCACACGGGCTGAGTTTATTGCTTACCATGCTGCACAGTTTACCTGTGCTCGCTTCATTATTTGTACTTCTTTTGTCCACCAACTAAATCAACAATGTCACTTAGTTGACTCCTCTGCTGCTGCGTGCTTCCGCCTGCCCTGTCCCGAGGCGAAGTCCTGGACAAGATGTGAAAAGGGGCGGGCGCGGTGCTTAATTTGGAAAACAAAGAGTGCAGGTGCCCAGAAGCACTGCTCAGAAGTCCTCGGTCGGCGCTATTAAATGTCGTTGCGCCTATAACCAAAGGTGCACAGTGCTGGGTTCACACCGGGCCTCTTAAAATCCCCTTCCGGGTCCTTTATCTAATCTCACTCTTGCAGGTAAGTGGATGCGTCATGCTTATCTGGACGTGATAACCGACAATGCCATGTTTTTCTTGTCTGGACTGAGAGTGCAAACTAGGTTAGCTCTTAACACTCCTGCGACAACAGGCGCAAACCTCACCCTCTAGGCCAGCTGAGGTCACAGGCAGCGAGGCTCAGAAGCGCTAGGCAGGGAATTGTGTTTAATGTTAAATTAAAGGATGTTCTCCTGATAGGCGCAGACTGCTGTGCAAGTGCCTTAGTGGCGTTGGTCTAATCTCGCCAGTGTCCAGTTTTACAAAAAAAAGCATACTAAAACATGTCTCCCTGTGCCTGCCAAAAATGTCCCTGCAAAATGTAATGGTGCTCGTGTGAAGCGCTACATAAAAACTGCAAAACATGAGAAAAAAAACATCTGTCTAGAAAGTAGTACAATTCACTGTCGGGGCAGGCAGTCCAAGCTCTGCTTTCGCGTACCTTTCTGTTTATTTTTTGTGATGGGTGCTTTGAAAATATACGTGCAACACCCCCGGTGTCTGTTGAATACTGTTAGACCTGTTCCATGTCTATTGCAAATGTTCACCCAAATGCCACGTTTCGCTGCTTTAAACGGTTGTATTAGTGAAACCAGAGGGCTCACCCGGGTTTCCACATAACCAGCCGTCTGATCCTGGACAAGCCCGTGACTTACTTCACATGTCTTCTAAACCAGGAGCGCTTGAATACATGGCAACACGTCCAATTTTAACGTTTGTGAAAAAGATAAATAGAAACAAGCACAGACAGAAGAATGCGGATTAAATAAAGGAAAGCAGCTGATTGATAGTTGGAGAGTGGTAGGAAGACGAAAGCAAAGACAGGAGCAAAGCCATTAAAAAACACATGATACAAACGGTGCGAGGAGGTGGCTCAACATATAACACTGCTGCCTTTGGTGCAGGAAAACAGGGTTCAATCCTCGGGGTGGGCTGCATCATTTCAGTGCCTTTTCATTATGAATAAACTAAACGTAAATAAATAAACAGCGTCGGGTAAGGGCAAGAAGCTGCCAAATGTGGAAATGCAAGCAGCAAAGGAAACAAGAGCGGCCGGGAAACTGAAAGTACGGCCGGCCACCGGCCAGCCATGAATAATTAGGGGAGGAGAAGCCGCACAGCACATGCTGGTAGAAGCCCTTTGATGTGCTGTGCGGCCGTGAAAAAATGCAATTAGGAGGGAGGGAGGTAGGCTGATGCGCGTGCTTGTTTGGTCACGTGATTCACGTGAACTCAAAGAAAACCGCACGAACGAAACCCTTGGTTTCACAAGCATTTTGAGCACTTGAATTCTCGCTCCGCTCAATGCGCTTGCGCTCATTGATAGGTCGCGAGACCTAAAATGCACTGAGTCTTTGAAATATTGTGTCGGCCACGAACCATCGGATATCAAACTATGAGTTTTAAAGTTGGTGTTGGTGATAGACAAATATAACATGCTCGGTAAAATGACTTTGTATGAAGGACAACGTGTTGTAAGGGGCGACCCTAAGAGTTAATCTGCATCTCAGAGCAAAGACTTAACTTTGATGCCCGACATCACAGAGCCACTAGCCATGTTTTTTCAGTGGAGATAACTTATACATCACCCGAAACAATGGAGGGCGGCTCGCCAACCTTCAAGCGAGCTGCAAGATGGGCGCTGGGACACACTCTGCTTCATGAAAACAGCACCCTAGACCAGGGTGGGCACACCATCCCGGGACAACCGAGCAGTAAACAGGCGGATGCCAGCAGGCTGGCATGGACCCGGGCCTTCCTCCCGCATGCAGAGTGGTCTCATGGATGACGGAATGAATGGCAGCCCAAGGTTTCACACCCTATCACACATCGGTCGGTGCCATGCTCGCTGACAAGCCCCCCCCCCCCCACCCGAATGGCAAGGCCTCCTATTATGTGGGGATCCAATAAATGTGCCGTTCACGGTTTACTGTATTAATTGGCATTTCAAGGCTCTGTATATGTTGACACGGCCCTTACTGCTCCACCAAGAGACAAGCAGTTTAACCGTGCTTTTTATAGGTAATTATGCACACAAACTCTGCAGCAGTTTAGCATTCACACCAGTCTGACGCGGATTAGCAGGCACTGCTTTTGTTCTGAACCCGCATGAGTTTTGGTGCCAGATAATTATTTATAATGGTGGATTACCTGCAGGAGGCACGTGACCCAGACACTGACACAGTTAAAAGGTCTTTGAAAGAGACGGCCCCTCTAAGTCAGCCATGAACCATCAAATGTCAAACTATAAGTTTTAAAGTTGGCGTTGGTGACAGACAAATATAAAAAAAGCGCGGTCCCGAAAGTGAAGGAGGACCACACTGCAGGAGCTTGGGGATCTCTTATCTTCATGGGGCCATGTGTTTGGCCCCATAAAGATAAGAAACTGCTTTGCGACAGCAGCAAGGCAGGCGAGCCAGTCGGGCAAGGAGACAAAGGGCGTGAACAGAAAACCCTCCTTTCCAATGGCAGGCCACCGTTTAGCATAAACGGTGACGCTAGCCAATGGAAATGGGGGGCGGGACTTAACATCCTTTTCTCAATGTCCTCTTTTACAAAATCTCTTGCGGAGGCGGAGCAGCGCTTTACAATGCCATGGAAGACCTAAAAATAGCCTCACTGGTCAAGAAATATTACAGAAATGAACATGGTTACCAAAAGTGTGTTTACCACAGAATGGCTTCTTCTGAAGTTTTATCTTGTTGCAGTTAAAACTAATTTTTTTCAAATACAAAAACAGTTTGACTACAAAGATTATACAAGAAAGTAATCGTTCTCTGATTCATGTATAACGGTCATCTCCGTGACAGTGGTTTCTTTGCATGTCCCATTAACCAAAGTGGCTTGTAGTATTCAACGCTTCAACCCACCCAACTAAAACGTTTTGGAGAAAAAACAAAAAAAGACAGCTCCATTACATTTACATTCAACTGCTGCAGGGTAAAATAGATGTTAGCAGACGAGATACAGCCAAGGCTTAAGGGGTTCTTCACACAGCTCTAGTATTAAAAATACAATTAGGTTGCAAATTATAATATTTACCCAGCACCCTTTCATTTCCCAACACCACCAATAACTCCTGAGCGAAGGTTTCAAACGTGGGAGAGCAAAGCTAAGTATGAAAATCTACGAAGCCACCGCTTGCCTTATAAAGAGGTCCCTATATGAAATGCCACCACTGGAGACCAAGGATGAACATTGCAAGAGGGGAGGGGTCAGACTTGTCAATCTGTCCCTGCCTTGGAAATTCTGATCTGCCTATCCCATTATATCTGAGATGGGGCCCCCGTAAATGGGTTAAGAAGGAGCAGGTAATCGGGGCTATCAAGCAGGGGACATATTTTCATCATTCACGTCACTTGAGTGACCTGTCAAATAATCCAATATTTAGAGGTAGAAAGTATGCACACGGTCGTTCGTAAAAACAATTACACCCTTTATTCTTGCCTACAAAGAAACCCTATTTCTTTACATCGTGAGTGAAGATACATTGGTATGTTCTTTTTTCAAAAATCAACTGAGTGAGAGAAAACTCATGTTCACACCTTCCAATACCTAAGGATCCAGGTCAGGTCCCCGCTTGCTGCAGATTTCTTTTTAGCGCTTCTTGCTGCCCAGAGATTTCACAGCTCCCGAGAAGAGGACACACCAGACGGGGTGTGCCGCGTTGTCAGCCACAAACAATATCGTACCATACAGTAACACCCAACCAACTAGGCCTCCCTGACCACAGAACAGAAGTCAGTGTTCGCAGACTTGAACGGCCTTCTGGAGGCGAGAAACGCTGCCAGAACCATTACAGAAATCTTAGAATACCCGAAAACTCCACACTCATGAACACCTTGGCGAAGTAAAATAAACGGCACAGAAATCTCTGAAGAGTTGCAAAATGAGCCCTGCCCGCCCCACCGACCCTGCTATTGTCTGTTCGGAAGCAGAACAGGTGAGGCAGGAAAGAGCCGGAAAAGCAGGTCCGATCCAGGTGGACTCGCCCATGATGGTGTCCTGGCACTCCAAAACACAGCTTGGGTTCATGCCACTCACCAGAGATTTAATGCGTTTCCACAAGGCAGCCGTCATCAGGACCTGTACTAATTAGGACTCTACTAAAGAAATACTAACATAGCGACCAAATGGGTCAGTATGTATGGCATGTATGAGAATGGTGAATGGAAGTTTAACGACTGAATGCAAACAAATAGGATACTAACAGGATCCTTGTGAGGTCCTGATGAAAGCCAATCAGCCAGGTGATGCATTGTTGTGATGGCTGAAACACGTTGACTCAGGGTAACAGAAGATACTAGTTTCCATAGTGCATCTCCACCTATTTTACTGTCAGGGGGCCCTTTGAAAATAACATTAACCTTCAGGGCACCCTAGACTGTTTTAAATCTAGGATCCCACCCAATAACCAAAGACTTTCCTTGGCAATCAACGTTGAGCCCACCCAGATACAGTAGGTATCTGGACGGGGACTCTACGATGAAGCATGAGACTTGGAATTCTAGTGGATGAGAACTCTTTTAATACCATATGGTGATCCTCTTGAGCTGGTATGGAGAGATAGGCTAAGCACAGGGAATCGGTCGCTTCTGTTGTTTTTCTACGGTTAGGTGTTTGGGAAGGTGAGCAAACCCTGTATCACTTCTCACTCACTCCTTATTGGAATACAGTAATAAGAATCTAAGCCACATATATAATCCATTTGACACTTGACTTTCATGTGGCTTCTACCTGCCAGCCACACTCTAACCTCATGCATGAAGAATTAAAGACAAAACTTTAACCTTTGATGTGAAGTAGGAGCAATAAAGAGAGGCCTATTTAGTGGCTGAATTGCACAAAGGGAATGCAGAAAACCCATGTTTTGCCCATGACCTCTGAAGGCCAGGTGAGGGCTGCTGTGATGATTGAGGGCTGTCGTCCTGGTGCATTGCTCAATTGAGAACAGGACAAAGCACTGTGCAATGCTGTGACCTAAAAGGGACGTTTTACTGTGTGCGCTATCACAAACCCTGTATTCCAGGAGGGGGCATGGTGAAGTGAGACGGTTGTAGCCCTGGAGCAGCGGGAAGCTTTGAAGGAGAAGCAAGCCATTACTCGCGAAGGAAGAGCAATCACTCAACTAATCAAAAATCTAGGAGGACCCAAGATCTGCCACAGGATTCAGGGAGGCTTACCACAGGGGCGGAGGAGCCCGTTGACACCTGAAGCCTCTACTGTAGCATCCAGTCTTGTGCTCACCACCAGGCCGCAGACGCGAGACAGAGCACTCCGACCCTCCACTCCAGCGAAAGCGGGTAAGACTGAATACTGGGCCACCAATACTGGGCTTTCTCTGACTGACACACTATGGCACGGATGCACTTTGACTTTCTCAAGGCCATCATGGAACTTCTAAGACAAACTCACTAGCGGGCCCAGCTGGAATGCTGCCTCACATAAATAGGGAGTAACCTCCATCCTTTTACAGGGAAGTGGAACTCGAGAGCTGATCCAAGGAAAGCTAGTGTGCTTGCCTCTGGAAGACTGTGTATATTATTTGCATGCAAAATATGTGGGTGGATGTACGGGAACGACAATGCACCACCAGTGTAAGACTTACCTGACACACGGAAATGCAAGGCAGTGCAATTGGCTGCCTTCGTATTTTTTTTGTTTGTTTTTTCCCCCAAAGCCATGCAAAAGCTATCCTTTGAGCTATTTCCTCTTTGTATCTGTGCTGCTGAATGCAGCATACATGCACAGAGGAAATAACCTGCCACTGGTAAACTCACCAATTTGGTGCAAACCTATGTTTACAAATCTTTGTAGATATGAGATTGCATCAAAATACATAGATAGATGCACAGGAACGCCCTAGCACCACCCATGTAAATTCTACCTGACATAAGGTAACGCAAGGCAGGGCAATTGCTGCCTTTGCGTTCGTTTTCTTTTCTACAAACCCACACAAACAGGATTTGTGTGGTACTGTAAATCCCAAAATAGATTTTAAGACAGGGTTGTGCCAGAAAAGCAGCTTGACCCTGACGCAAAATCTGGGCCTAAACGTATAAATGTTTTTAAAACTCTGTCACAAAGAAAGTGGCAGCAAGGAGAAAACTGAAAGTAAATCTGTTATGCTTAATTGGTTGCAAAGACTGCATTTTAAAATATCTTATGGAGTTAAGGCACCTGTTGCAGAGATCTGTGTGTTCCCAGTAAATCTGAGTTAATAATAACGGTAAGATAACTGTGGAGGTTAGTGCACTTGCTGGAAAGATCTGTGTTTTGTCTAGCCTCAGTTTTGACTGATAGTAGCAGAGGATTAATTTATTTATTTATTAACTTTATTTCGGCCGTTTTGGCCATAAAAGTCATGTACATACATAAAAAATCATCATAAGTATAGCAATATTTTCTTTTAAAAAGGGGAAAAAGTGTTATACGGACATGGAATAGTTTGCACAGTTCATTCATTTTTACAAGGACAATCATACATTATATTTCATTTCAAGGATTTAAAAGAAAATTAGTTAAGAGATATCACAAATGCATTAGTTGGATAGACATACACACTTTCCCAACTCAGAGACAATATCCTTGTTTCTTTCGGATTATGAAAACAGAATGTAGAAATTTACTTATGCTAAATACAATGAACTGGGTTGTGTTACTTTTCATGATCCTGAAAGCTATCGAACAGGACCTAGTCCCTAGGAGGTTACACATCGGTTTCAACCATTTCTTTCTCGGTTTTGCGTATGCGCTACAAACAAAGAGCATGTGGACCTCATTCTCGAGACAGTCAGTTTGGCACATAGGACAGCCATTGGTTTTAACAGACAAAGCCCCCAGTTTCTTTTGTGCCCATCTTTCTGTATTGTAATTCAACATAAGTGTCCCATATCTAAACTTTAGAAAAAGAGTTTTTGCAATAGGTGGCTCTATCTCGTCCAGGAATGGTTCGAAGTAAAGTTCATCTTTAAATAATAAAAAAGCCTGGACTGCGGAACCAACACTAACTCCATCCACTAGCTTCCTACTTATATGATTCCAGAATGCTCGCTTAACTACCATTTTGGAAAAGGTAGGCATTTTGTCTGGAGTCTCCCACATAAAATGTAGGTCCAAAAGTATAAGCCATTTTTTAATGTGCACTAGCCAGTGCAGGGAGTTGAAAGAATCAAGCATCATCAATTCTTGCAGGCCATATCTATAATCTATCAGTTCGGGTGTAGTCCAAAGCCTAACCCAAAATAGTAATGGCCTTAACATAGTTAGATGATCTGTTCTCCTAAAGTTTAAGTCAAGTTGGAGTGGTAAAAGTGGTGTACTACTTGGTACCCTAACGGAAGCACGCATGAATTTGTTGTCCAAAACGTGGAAACTATTCTTTGCCCAAGGGCCCCATATTTCTGCTCCATATAGTACAGCAGATTGTATTTTAAATTTAAAAAGTTCTAAAACCGGGGTAACACTCTTGCTTGTACTGGAATTCAATTTGCTTATGATTGGTTTGACATTTTGGGCATAAGTTATTTTACTTTTCTCAATTTGGGGTTTCCAGCTTTGTTTGGAATCGAGTACAACACCCAGATAAGAAAAGTTATCCACAGAATCTAGTTTTTGGCTGTTTAGGGTCAAAAACCCTCTATTTGGCATACTGGGATTTAGTAACATGCATTTCGTTTTATTTGCATTGATTTCCAAGCCCTTTGTCTGGCAATAGCAGCTGAATGAGTTGAGGAGTGCCTGGAGACCCTTTTTTGTTTGGGATATAAGTATAGTATCATCTGCAAAGAGCAGCGCAGGCACCCTTACACCATTGAGCTGCGGTGAATCATTGACACAAGCATTTAAGTAGTCAGGGACATCGTTTATAAACAAGGAAAATAAAGTAGGGGCCAGGACACACCCCTGGCGAACCCCACGTTCAATGGGAATATTGCGAGTTAGCTCACCATTTGGGCCCCACCTGATGTTTGCAAAATTATCTGCATGTAGCTCAACTATTTGAGCGAGGAGGCATCCCGGTAACCCAAGGTCTTGCAGTGTTTTCCAAAGTAGGCTACGTGGGACTAAATCAAAAGCAGCCCTCAGGTCAACGAAGGCTACATACAAATGACCTCTTTTCAGCTGGACATATTTCCAAATCAAGCAACAAAAACGAAAGATTTGATCTGTTGTGCTTGTCTTACTCCGAAAACCAGCCTGGAATTTGGAAATTATGTTCGTAGCTTCAAGCCAATCATTAATTCTGAATAGAAGATGTTTGGCATATAGTTTTTGAAGTGTGTCCATCAAGCTGATTGGCCTGTAGTTGGAGGGTGTCATTCTATCCCCCTTTTTAAATATTAGCACAACCTCTGCTGCCCGCCAGCTCTCAGGAAAGTTGCAATTTGAAGATAGGGCATTAAACAAACGATTCAGATAGGGGGCCCAAACTTCAGGTTCATGTTTATAAAGATCCCCCGGTATTCTATCCGGACCAGGGGCTTTAGAGTTTTTAAGATCATTAATCGCCCTTACTGTCTCCTCCAGAGTGAAGTTGAGTGGTTCAATAGGCGGCGGGGACCTTAAGCTCCATTGGCTATCGCTGTCGTATTGTTTGTAAAGATTTGTAAAATGAGATACCCAGGTCATCTCATCCAGGAATACGTCCTTCACGACTCTCCCAGCGTGACCGCCATTGGCCACTAGTCTCCAGAAGCCAACATTGTCGTTAGTTTTTGCGGCAGATAACATGTCGGCCCAAATTGATTCCTCCCAAAGTTTTTTAGATGTTTCCAACGTGCGTATATATTCCACCCTTGCAGCTATTACTTCTTCTTTGGACTTGTTTTTAATAGCAAACAGTAGGTTTGATTTGGCAGTTCTACACACGTGGCCATACCATAACTTTCCATGGTTTGCCACTCTTTGATTTTGCTGCTTCTTTTTCGGCATTTTCGATAAGAGCATTTTTAATTCCGAAAAGAAGATTTTGTGTATATCAATAAAATGTTCAAAGTGTTCCGGTAGGAAGGCATAGTCAGCTACATGTGCAAATGTTTGTTCAAAAAGGGAGTAAACCAGTGCTAAGGCTTTACCATCTGCCAGAACACGTGGCCATCTCACTGCACGCCTGTTATTACTTATGTGGACATCCTCACATAAGGTGACTTCGGTGGATTCAATTGTAGATAAAGTGATATCACTAACCATGCTCTTGTTGATGTAAAGTTCCAAAGGGTAGTGATCACTTTCCCCCCTACTTGCTACTTTCAGATCTATCAAAAAATGCCATATACTGAGAGAAACAAGTACAAAGTCTAAGTTGCTGTTAGCTTTAGAGAAGGTTGGATGTTTTTGCAGGTCAGATGGGAGTCGGCCATTGCCCGCTCTGAGGCCGTGATCTGCAGTAAGTCTTAAAAGTTGGCTGGCCAATGTCGTATATTTAACAAATTTGGTGGTCTCAAGCTGGGGGATGTTATAGGCTGAGTCCTCATCTTCGAACACTTCAGAAAAGCCCAAAACAGGTTCAAAATTGCAATTTAAGTCTCCTCCTAGAATGACCGGGGTGTCTCCAATTACGTTTTTAAGCAGGAGCTCCAGGGCCTCAATTGTTGATGATACCTTCGAGTGACTAGTTGGTCTATTATAAACGTTAACAATAAACCATTCATTGCCACATTGCAGAGGATTAATGTGTCTCCTGCAAAGCACATCAGTAACACGCATATTACAGATTCTATTTTATGTAGATAGGTAAATGGGTTCTCCTTTAAATACAGACATCCTTATGGTACTTGCAGTTGCATTATAATCCTTCTGATACATCACAGTGAGCTATGAATGATGATATGTGACTTTTACACCTTGTAACCCCACATTGTTTTTTGTAACAAATCCTGTACATTGATATAGAAGATTAGAGGATGTATATGTATTGTATATGTAATATGTAAGTGTGAAGTAAAGCGATCTGACACCCTGCATTGAAAAAATAGTGGTATTTAAATTATTTAAACGCCTGGGAAGTAAGCACAATATAAATACAATGTATTTTGTGTAAGTACTGGGAAAGACCAACGCATCTGACATTCTTACAGGGCATGCATATCTCAAACAGGGACTGAACAAAGTGAAAAGCTGCCTCTCTTAAGTGTGTGAAGGCCAAAAAAGATGTGAGTCTTTGTTTCCCCTCTGCTGATTTTACGTCTAGGTGTGAGGCTCCTGACGCTCCCAGCCCGACTCGAACAAAAGGAGGCCCGATGACCCCTCAAATTTGACCTATCATATCACCCAGCAGGAGTCTGAAATAACAACCCCATCCCTGCCTGCACGGTGCTGCTCGAAATGAAAGAAGGCAATGCTGAATGCATACCGGTGTTTGGAAATTACACCGGGACGAGTTCAGCACATTTTTCAGTGGGGCCTAACTTCTTGGCAGAGTTGAAGACATACACCCTGTAAAAAATAGTGGGTGGACGCCATCCACCAGCGTGTACCCCCGACTCGTGCCCTGACTTTAGATACCACAAACGCAAAACAAAAAAGCGCAGCACTTCAATATAAGACCTTCACCTCGCCTATTTTAAATGAATGGAGCAAAGACAAGTCAGCGAGGTAAATGAACAGGCATTGGCAAACCAATAAGTCTCGCCTATGCAAGAGCTATTGGCTTTGCTAATATGTTTTAGCAATGTTGTGCACCAGCGTGGCTGCTGTTCAGCATGGCTAAACCTTACTAAGTTAAAGGAGAGTGGCGTGGAGGGTTGTAATGTGGCGTGGAGGGTTGTAATGTGGTGTAGAGTGTTATCGAGTGGAGTAGCGTACAGGAGAGTTGAGTGGCATGGAGAGAAGTGAAGTGGAGTGTCATGGAGTAGCGTTAGTGTTGTGGAGTGGCAGGGCATAGAAGGAGTAGAGTGTCATAGAGTGGAAGGGCGTAGAGTTGAGTGACGTAGAGTAGAGCACAGTGTTAGAGTTGAGTAGATTGTCTTAGAGTGGAGTGGTATAGAGTGGAGTAGTATGATAGAGAATAGAGTGGAGTAAAGTGGCATAGAGGGTGTTGCGTAGAGCATCGCAGAGTAGAGTAGGGTCGTAGAATGGCATAGAGTGAAATAGAGTGCTGTAGAGTGGATTGGCATAGAGTTGATTAGAGTGACAGCGGAGCAGAGCTTAATGGAGTAGAGCATCATAGAGGGGAGTTTCGTGGAGTGTCGTAGAGTGCAGTGGCACAGAGTGCATTGGCTTTGAGTAAAGTGGTGAGTGCATTGGTGTAAATTGCAGTGACGTAGAGTAACGTAGAGTACAGTGGCATAGAGCAGAGCGGTGCAGAGTAGCATAAAGTACAGTGGCACAGAGTAGAGCGGTGCAGAGTAAATTGCAGTGGCGTAGAGTGCTGTCATGTAGATTGGAGTGGTGCTGAGTGGAGTAGAGTGGTGCAGAGCAGAGTGGTGTAGAGTGAAGTGGCATAGAGTGGAGCGGTGGAGGGCAGAGTGCATAGGTGTAGATTTCAGTGGCATAAAGTGCAGTGGCACAGGGGGTAGTGGTGTAGAGTGGCATAGAGGTGAGTGGTGCCGAGTAGAGTGCAGTGGCATAGAGTGCAGTCAGGCAGAGTAGAGTGTCAGAGTGCAGGGTCATAGAGTGGTGCAGAGAGCAGTGACGTAGAGCACAGTGGTGCAGACAAAAAAAGAGTGGCATAGAGTGCAGTGATGTAGAGTGATGTAGCGTTCAGTGGGGTAGAGTGCAGTGGAATAAAGAAGACTGTTGTAGAGTATGGTGGCATAAAGTGCAGTGGTGCAAAGTAGCTGGCATAGGTTCAGAGTCGTAGGGTGCATTGGTTTTGAGTAAAGTGTTTTTAGAGTGCATTGGCGTAGAGTGCAGTGGTCTAGAGTACAGTGGCATAGGTTAGACTGCAGTGGCATAGAGTGCAGTTGCATAGAGTAGATTGTTTCAGAGTAGAGTGGAGTGGTGTAGGGTAGAGTATAGTGGTGCAGGAAATGGAATAGAGTGTAGAGTGGCACAGCATTGATTGCAGAGGCGTAGAGTGGAGTGGCCCGAATGGAGTAGAGTGACATAGAGTAGATTGGTTCATAGTAGAGTGAAGTGGTGCAGGGCAGAGTGGAGTGGTACAGAGTAGTGGCATAGAGTGCAGTGTTTCAGAGTGGTGTGGTGCAGAGTGGAGTGGTGTAGAGTGCAGTATCATAGAGTGTAGTGGTGCACAGTAGATTAGAGTGGGGTCGGAGTGCATTGGTGTAGAGTGCAGTAGAGTGGCACAGAGTAGAGTTCAGTGGTATAAAGAGGCACAGAGTTTAGTGGCATATAGTGCAGTGCTGCAGAGTAGATTGCCATAGAGTGCAGTGGTGTAGAGTCAGTGGTGTAGAGTGGTGCAGAGTAAAGTGACAGAGAGCAGTGTCAGAGTAGAGTATAGTGGTGTACTGTGCAGTAGTGCAGAGTATATTGGTTTAGAGTGCAGTGGCGTAGAGTGTATTGATTTTTAGTGAAATGGTGTAGAAAGCATTGGTTTACCATTGGCATAGAGGGCAGCAGTATAAAATTAAGTGGCGTAGTGTGAAATTAAGTGCAGTGGTGTACTGTAGTTGGCATGGGTACAGTGGCGTAGGGTGCATTGGTTTTGAGTAAAGTAGTGTGGGGTGAATTGGTGTAGAGTGCAGTGGTTTTGAGTAGAGTGGCATAGCGTAATGTGGCCCAGCATCAAGTGCAGTGGCATAGAGTGGAATGGCTCAGAGTGGTGTAGATTAGATTGAGTAAAGTGGTGGGGAGTGGTGTAGGGTAGAGTGCAGTGGCATAGAGTAGTGGTGGAGAGCGCAGTGGCACAGAGTAGAGTGGCACAGCGTTGATTGCAGTGGCGTAGAGTAGAGTGGCACAAAGTGGAATAGAGTGTCATAAAGTGCGGTGACGTAAAGTAAATTGTTTCAAAATAGAGTGAAGTGGCGTGAAGTGGTATAGAGTAGTGGCATAGAAGGCAGTGTTGCATAGTGGAGTGACGTGGAGTGGGTTAGAGCGCAGTGGCGAAGAGTGCAGTAGTGCATAGTAGAGTGGGGTAGAGCGCACTGACATAAAGTAGAGTGGTGAAGAGTGGAGAGGCGTAGGGTAATGTGGCGTAGAATGCAGAGTCAGAATACAGTGGTTCACAGTAGATTAGAGTGGCATTGAGTGTATTCGCATGGAGTGCAGATGAGTAAAGTAGAATGGTGCAGAGTAGAATGCAGTGACATAGAGTAAAGTGATGCAGAGTTCAGTGGAAGAGAGTGCAGTGCTGTAGTGTAGAGTGACTTAGAGTGCAGTGGTGTTATTATAGGAATAAACAAGGACCCCCTGAATAGAATGAATTTCCTGGGTCAGGGTAAAGCAAATTAAAGCACAGGTAAACACCCAGGCAAATTTTTTCCAAAAAATATCTGGCAGAGTAAAATACAAAATGAAAACCAAACACAAGAAGAGAGACAAAAAATTACATATGATAACATAAGAAATTTAATTATAATTATAAAAAATTGATGTAAACATATTCGATTATACACATAAATTTCTTTAAAATTTCATTAAAACAAGAACAGGTTTTCTTAATCATAGGAATACACAATATTTAGGGAAGAATTCAAACATTGGTAGTTCCCAATAATGACTGAAGAGGCTGATGTCTGTCGACGCGTTTCGACACATACAATGTGTCTTCATCAGGACAATTTCAGCATAGTTCTCAAACCATTAAAAAAGATTTTTATCCAGGGTTTTTATGTTCCCGTTGATCGGTAAATATATTGCCTGTTTTGAATTACAGGGTCTGTAATCTTTTTGGTGTTTATTTCGTGACGACTCTTTCAATGAGAAACGCCAGGTATTTATACCGGAAAACTTCCTATATTTGCCAATTATTATCTTGCAATCTTAGGTTCAAAGTAAAGGCACTTGCGTCGGTCCCTTTGATGACGGGAATATTTACGGGTGGGAAGACCACATCCAGATCAAATGTATTCTTCAAGACAAGAAATCACTAAATCAGGCAAAGATGTCAGGGCTTCAAGCTGGGGCGAAAAAAGGCTTCAGGCTAGTATTACCATATTCAAGTCAAAGCGTAGTT
The DNA here is from genome assembly GCF_964263255.1 of Lissotriton vulgaris. Classification (NCBI taxonomy): domain Eukaryota; kingdom Metazoa; phylum Chordata; class Amphibia; order Caudata; family Salamandridae; genus Lissotriton; species Lissotriton vulgaris. Next base: position 1,285,987,633 of record NC_141687.1, on the reverse strand, counting down.
TGTAATACTGCTGTCCTGATAGCGAGACAAGTAAAGGATGTTATCCGCTCCCTGCTCGAAAGTTTGATTGACGTCAGTAGGGAGCAACGCTTTCGCCGTATCTGTGATTCTTAGTAAAACTTTTCTGATGTGAAGTAACGGCGTTACGAATGCAGTGGTGTACAGCGGTGCAGAGTAAAGGGACATAGCATGCAATGGTGTAAAGCAGAGTGGCATACAGTCAATTGGTTTTGAGTGCAGTCGCATGGTGTGGAGTGGTGCAGAGTTCAATAGAGTGGCAGAATACTTTGTTTCAGAATAGAGTGAAGTGGTATAGAGTAGAGTCTCGTAGAGAGCAGTGGTGCAGAATAGATTAGAATGACTTAGAGGGCAGAGGCGTAGAGTGCAGTGGCACCCAGTTTAATGTTGAAGAGTGGCATAAAGTAGAGTGGCAGAGAGTGCCGTGTTGCAGAGAATACTCTTGTAGAGTTCAGTGGTGTACAGTAGAATGGCATAAAGTGATTTGGCACAGAGTAGAGTGGTGCAGAGTAGAATAGAGTGGCATATTTTGCAGTGATGCAGAGTAGAATAGAGTGAAGTAGAGCGCAGTGGCATATTGTATAGTGGCGTAAAGTGATTGTGTGCAGAGTAGATTGGCGTATAGTGCAATGGTTTTGAGTAAAGTGGTGTAGTGTGCATTGGCGTAGAGTGCAGTGGCATAGGGTGCATATTAGAGTATGTGGGGTAGAGAGCATTGGCATGGCGTAGAGTGGAGTGGTGTAGAGTAGAGAGGCGTAGAGTGAAGTGGTGCAGAGAAGAGTACATTGACGCAGTGGGGAGTGGAGTAGCATAGAGTGGAGTGGTGCAGAGTAGAGTGGAGTGGGGTAATCTGTACTGTGCATGGAATGGTAGCGCGCTGCCATGACAAACAACACATATTCAGTTGAAATGACCATTACATTTGTACTCACATACAGTTTTACTGATAAAAGTATACAGCTCACAAATGATAATGTGTGTAATTGTCATCACTCATTGTATTGATTTCGATCGTTAGCACAGTTCATTTACAGACATTTAAATGTTGTTGTTTGCTAGAAAAAAAATAACATCTGTACAGCCTGCCTCAAGCAGACCCCCACTAGCCAGCATGATTGTCACATAAATCCTCTCACTTTAAAGTCAGAGAAAGAAAATTAAAAATGTATCTCTCTGGACATTTTACCTGTCTTTGAATGCACAGCAAATGTGACAAGATAAGCCTATTTGCAGAAAGTGAGTGTGAGGAAGAATACCGTAAACATAGTTTGGGCAACAGGAGGAACAAACTCGAGCTAGACAGCCTTAAGCGTGTAAGTTAAAAAACACATACCCAATGGTAAGCAGTGGGCAGAATGCATTCCTAGGTCAACTTTCTGAATGTCTCCATGAGGTCTTTAGCCAACCAGACAGCTGCGCTGCCTGGTAGGCTGCAACCTAAAAAGTAGCACAAACACACATACGCTACTGACACACTGCAGTTGTTATGCTATGCCTCTTACCTCCTCACATGCGTTAATATGAAAAGTGATTATTTCTAATTCTGAAAACTGAAACTCTTCATTTCCAAAGAAGGCAGGGAATTGGACCCATTGTAGGCAAGTAGAATTGCATAGCAGTTGTACCTTAACTAAGCATGGGCGGAAAATCCGTTTCGCTCGCGGATTTTGCGGATTTTCGGGAAATCCGCAATCCGCGAAATTTGCGAATCTCCCGCAAAATCCGCAAATCCGCGAGCAGCGGATTTTGCTCGCACTGCTCGCACTGTTCGCGTGAGTTCGCGTGAGTTCGCGCCCCGCGAATAAGTGCAAAATTGCAGAAATACGATTTTAGCAAAACTGAAAGTAACTACTTACCAGGTTCAAAAGTTCAGGCTCATCATTAGTAGCCATTTCCTGTAGTGCTTCCTGAGGGGCCCCTCCAGAGTTCAGTTGCCAGTTGAAACTATTATGTGACCCTGCTCTGAACCTCAGAATAGTTACACATATGCCACAAAGGTCCTGAATTACAGCTAAGGGAGACAAGCAGGAGCCAGGCTGGAAGTTAAAATCCATTAATCAGCCCCTAATTCATTATTGTCAGTTGGGGCAGGGCAGGTGTTGTAACTAATTTTGCAACAATGAAAGCACTTAGCAAGTGCAAAAGATCACTAATCAGGGCGCACTAAGGAAGCAGGTGCCAGCTAAAAAAATATTCTGTGACACATTAATCAGCCCCAAATTAATTCAGGTCACTTGAGGCAGGGAAGGTGTGCTTTGCTTTGCCGAAAATAATGTACACTGGACAACCAGAGGGTGTGGTGATGAAACAGAGGGTGGCATGGGTGGGCCAGAGGGTGGCATGAGTAGTCAGAGAGTGGCAGTGGTGACAGAGAGTGGCAGTGATGAAGAAGAGTGTCCCAAACAGGCTGGACACGTAGAAACAACAAGTTCGCGAAACTTGCGACCCGACAGGTAAGTTCGCAATTTGCGAAAGTGTACAAAACCCTCGCGAACTGGCAGAAACACGGGCGAACACAAAAAAAAAAAAATCTGCAAATTCGCGGGAATTCACGGATTTTGCGGATTGCGAATCCGCAAATCCGCAAAATTCGCGAACGCGAGATCCGCAAAATTCGCTCATGCCTAACCTTAACAAGTAGCCTCCTTCTGATGTGAATCATGACGACCTTGGCTCTACCTCTAATGTTGTATAGTGGCTGACATCTTGGATACTACTTTCCATTCACCAGTTAGAGGGACCAAAATGAAACTCAAAACACAGTGTATTTCTCGTTTATCTTGCCACAATTTGATACTTTCTGAATCAATGAAAAGCTAATTGATTATGTAAGAAATTAACAACATTTAAAATATAAGATGCAATATATATGTATCTCTATTAAAGTTTGTCTCAGAAACAAGTACACATTCTGTGACTGAAATGATACCAGAAAGCAATGCCACAACTGGAGGGCAGTGTAAAACGCATCTTTCTGGAAGTTTCAGAGACATTATCATTTCGTCTTTTTTTTTAGGTCTCGTCTTTGAGACAGCTTTAGCTGTCTAGCCAGACTATGGAATTTCCAAAATATTAAAAAATAATATTGATACATAGAGGGATTTATGGTCAGCAGGGATCATTCATTAATCGGTTAAACTGTAATTCACATTTTGCTTCCTTCCATCTCGACCTTAAGCATGGGGCAACAGGCCAGTTCATATTACCCATAAGCTCCCTTCACTTTGATTGACTACACAAATCCTGTGCACATTGCTTGCATCCGCCTAAAAATAGTTACTTTCTCTTCCATAACAAAGCCGGTTCAAAGTTTGCTTTCTTATTAACTTTAAATTTAAATACCAGTTATTTATTTTTCCCACTTCGGTTTCCAGGTTAGATGGGACTTTTTTCACCATCTACTTTTTAGGTCTCGGCTAGCGTGGCTGCGCACATGCGCAGCTCGCTCGATGAGATTTTACGATTTTAAGGAGCTTCAGTATCCAGCTTTAAGCCCCGCCCCTCTTTCCCATTGGCTGTTGTCACCGTTTATGCTAAACGGTGGCCAGCTATTGAGAAAGAGCTTTTCGTGCCGTAGACTTTTCTCTTTTTCAGACGGCCCACTTAGACAGGCTCGTCTGATTTCCGTTTGTCGCAAAAACTTTCTCATCTTTACGGGGCCATGGGTTTCAAACACATGGCGCCATAAAGACAAGCTCCGCGGCGTGTTTATTTTTGCATCTGGCTTTCACTTTAATGTGAAAGCGAGAAGCGAGATGTAATATTAAATGTACGTGCATTAAGTCACGATTTGCAGTTCGCGGTGTACTTTCAGTTTTGATAGTTATTCTTCACACAACAAAAGTGGGCGTGAGACATGGCACCCCCTCCCCCCACACACACGTGCGCAGGCACCCCATCACTCGGCGCTTTATCATTGCTGCCTCTTGTCACAGTGCCTTATGCAGCTCCTCAGGCACAATAGGCGGTGACCCGACATTTCGCCTTTGATACAATGGTGCCCTTTGCTTGTTGACAGGCCCCTCAAGACGGCCTTTCTGTTCGAGAGATAAACCGGTGCTTTATCTTAGCTCCAAAATGCTGCGCGAAGTGGGAGCGTCCCTAGCGCCGACTGCGCCAGCGCCGAATTCAAGCAGTCCAGTGTGGTCAGTGCAGTGTCAATGTTGTTCTTTGTAATTTCATGACACACTCGAGAGCATTCCTGCGAGATGCATTGTGCTCAGCGGGTAATTCGTATTGTTCCCCTCCTGCCCCACCTCGGTTTCACCCTGGCTGTAAAGCAGAGGGTGGCATCGGGTGGGAGCTTCAGCCCCCCACCAGAGAGGCGGCAGCTGGATAAAGAGTCGCTGGAGCCCTTCATGTGAGGTCCCGCAGGGCAGGGACGCTGCTGTCAGTGGCAGATGTTAGCTTGGCAGATATTGCTTGGACCCAAGATTTATCTCTGGGGCGCTCCTCGGGCAGAGGAGGTGCCCACAGGTGAACAGGACTGGCTCACTTAAAGTGTGGCAATGTACCGGGTTAAGACGAGGTCACCGCGTGTGTCGTGGGCAGTCAGTGAAAGTTCTGGGTGTCCCAAGCATTGGGTTTTAACCATGGGCCAATGGACTCCTGTTTACACAATGACATTATTGCCTGTCACTGTACTGTGCCCCCACGGCTCCGCTCTGCCCATACCATGGTTTAATTGGTAGATGGGTCCCTTGTGTCAAGTGCTGGCGCAGCATTTACATCCACATGTATGTACTCTGACAGTACACAACTCCAGATCATTTTGGAAAATACATTGGAGCGCAGCCTAACATCAGAATATGCTTGGATCATGTGTAACTGCATGTGATAGGGCTTCCTTGGCCTCAATGGAGCAAAAATGGAAGTTAAAGTCATGGAAGGGGGATACTACATACCAGAGCTTTTAGTTAGATGAAAAAACTGGGGGGGTTCTCTCAAAGGGGCGTGGTCAATGTAATTAAGGGAGTGGCTTAAAACACCTAAGCTAAAAATCTGTGCTTAGCATAGTGTGCTGCCCGATTTGTATTCTGCTGTTTCTGTTATTGCAGCCAGATATATGATAACGCAAGTAATATCAGGCCTACAACAAGTCAGGTCTATTGGCTTATTAATGGTTGTTAGTTGCATAAGATAAATAAGCAGCAAATATGGCTCGTATATAATATTGAAAAAGCTTCCACTTAAAAGCCCTGGTGACCCGACGACAATGTTGCTGCTCCTGAGTTTCAAAAAGAGAAGGTAAATCCAAAGAGAAACTGACCCTCTTTAAAGGATTTCCCTTCCCCTACAACACTTACCTGGCATGATGTCATTCCGTAACTTGGCCACCAGTAAGAAGGGAGCAGTGTGAGCACACGCACATGGATGTGCCTGCTGTCACTGCAGTCAGGAAAATAAGCATTGCAAATTCAATAGGTCTCGCCTTTGATTAAGTTAAAGCCATTTTCTTTGCTAATGGTATTGTATAGCAAAGCAAATGGCTTTAACTTAATAAAAGGTGAGACCTATTGAATTTTCAATGCTTGTTTAATTTACTGGTACAAAGGAACTTATTTGCTAGCCCATTGCGCTGTCGGTGCGTCACTTTTTTGATGCACCGACGGCGCAGTGTGCCTGTTCATATTTACATGGCTAAGTAAAACAGCCCTCCGTGACTTTTAATGGCCTTTCAAATATGGCCCCCTTTCACATATCACTCTGAATGAAAGGAACCGTCTATGGGTATTGGCTTTGTCAATGCTTGTTTATGTATGCGTAAACAATGACAGAATCACAGCTTACTGCAGCAGAGCAGCCTGATGGTACTTGTTTCTCACTGTTTGAGTGTGTCCTTTATGTTTCATCATTCGCTCCTTCCTGATGTGCATAAAAATTGTAACTCCAGCTAAAAACACTATACTGAGCTGTTGAGTTGGAACGTTTCTCTCATGGTTCACAATTGTGTACCCCTGTCCTGAGTATCCGACTGAGTGTATCTGGTATTAGTGTTTGATTTAGGTTCTAGTGTCATGTTAAAGCTAATGTGTGCTGCGCAGAGTCCTGTAACGTGGAGGTCTGCACCAAGTGCACCCTCGTTCTCTGAAAGAGGACTACTGTCCCTGTTGTGGGGGTAGCACATATAGCAATGGTGACAGCTTAATATGTTTAGTCAATCCACAGATGTAACTAGACCTTTTTATCGGTGTAATTGGAAAGGCTGTCTACCGACCCACTCGGGTAAAATTCCATTCTGTCTTCTGTCCAGTTTTTACCACTGAGAAACTGAGTGTATGGTGTGCATGTTTGTGTACATAGCCTATGGTACATGGCAGTGGTGGTCTGCAGGGGCGTCGTGCAATCCCCGCTTTGGCAGCTACAGTGGGGGTTGGGCTCTTTATAGGCTCGGCAGACAAAATCTCATAATTAACACTATGAAGGAATACAGCATCAAAAGAAGAGCAAGAAGGAGCAAGGAAGAACGAAAAATGAGTAAATAGAAAAGAGAAAGAAGTTAGCAATACTGAATGGAAGGAAAGAGGGAAGGATGTATGAATGAATGTGTGATTGAATGAGTTAGGAGGATGAATTAGTGGGTGGATGAATGGGTGGGTGAATAAATGTTTGGGAATGAGTGATTGGATAGGTGGATAGACAGGTGAAGAATAATAGATAGATGCTTGGATGGAGAAGATGGGGGAGCTCTTCTAAGGAGGGGTTGAGTCACCTGCTTCGCTTGCTTTGTGTCACTTTAATTTTCTGGCTTCTTCCTTGGTGATCTGTTTACAAAAGCACTGTGGCCCCAATCCTCCTGTTCTCAGACCTTAAAAGTATTTTGTCTGCCTTACAATGGTGCATGGATCTGTCTGTCTGCTCACCGCTCTCAAGCAAGATCATACAGCTGGCAGGCAGCTCCATTCAGCAGTACACTGCACATGTCCAGGCTTCCCTTTTCAGAACCCTTGGTTGCCATACTAAAGGTTATACAGTAGTAACACCAGTGTGTATGGTACTATAATATGGCGGAGACTGGCTTTGGCTCCCCAGAACATGGACCGGCATCTCAGCACCTCTCTTGAGAAGTCTAGGAAAATTCGGACTGCACTATTTTCCAACTGTAGATTGTCATTCATCCTGGCCCACAGTAGTATAAAGTCCCAATCCTTATAGTAGAGTAGTCTGGCCACCACTGGGCGTGGCAAAGTCCCCGGGAGTGGGTGGCGGCCCAGGACTCTGTGCGCCCTTTCAAGGGCAAAGAACTGGGAGAAACCTTCTGGCACAACCTCCTCCTGAAGCCACCTCTCCAGGTAATCCATCAGGCTTTTCCCCTCTGTTCTCTCTGGGAGCCCTACAATTCATATATTGCTGCGGGGTGATCTGTTTTCTGCATCTTCTACTTGGGCCTATGGTAGCTTTACTTTTTCTTCTACAGCTGTCAGGCACCCTGTCACGCAAGTCAGTGTCGGCTGCTGCCTCCAGGTACCTTCACTTCAAGGCCACTCTTCACCTTTTGCAATGTCTTCTTGGGTCTCAACAACTGCTTGGCGCTGCAACGCACTGCAGTTGGGGATCACCCCCACTCCAGCCAACCACTCTCCACTCTTGCAGAGGCTACCAGGTCAGTGTAGCAGCTTGGCGCACTGTTTACTTATGTTGCTCAAGACAGCCCAGTTCCACAGTCGTGGCTTCCATTACATAAGGCCTGTCTCATTGTTCCATTCACAGCAAGTCTCGGTGCAGCAGGTCGTTGTCACTGCGCTCAAGGGGGATGATAGCAGGGTGCCCAGACACATCAGTAATTGCAGCACACTGCAGATGGGGGGGAGTCCCCACCACTTTCATCCGCTGTCCTCTGTACTCTCAGTGGTCACCGGCATGACATCCCATGCGGGTCTCTGCAGGTGCCGCGGATAGCAGCCGGGGGGGTTCTATCACTCAAGCCAGCTGTTCTCCCCACTCTCCGGGGTCATCAGGTCTCTGCTACCCCCAGGATTTCTCCTTACTGGCTCCACAAGAGGCGGCTTAGTTCCACAGTCTAGCCGCCATTTTGTGGAGTCCTTCTCACCGCACCATTCAGGGCTGATGTTAGGCTGGTAATTCGCCTTATCACTGCCCAGGGAGGTGATTTCAGGAAGCCCCGAAGGGCTCGCCTCTGTCCCTTCTCAATGCTGGTGTTTAGGTCAGCTTTTTCAGCAGGATGGAGCCGGATGGGGAGTATCCCCCGCAGGAGCACAGAGCTGCCAACTTCGTCTGCGGTGAGCCACACCCACTCACCCCAGGATGGAAGGTCCTCGCTTATATATGGCCTGAGGTATTCTGTTAGGCCCCTGGACACCATATTTCCATGATTTTTTATAACAAGTTTGACTTTTTGTTTGGTTTATAAAATGGGGACCTCACTATTCCACTTGTAGTTTCAATCCCAAGTCATTGATGGCCATTATGCACGGATCCTGTAGGGATTGGCCCCTATGTATTATAAGGCTGAGATCTGAAAACTGAGTGTATTGATTTCAGTAGTGATATAGCTGCTGCTGAACCAACATCACACTACTTCCTTGTACCCCATAGATCCGGGGGCCACCTAGACTCAAGGGAAATACAGCCTGCATCAAGTGGGATCATTAAAGGGGAAAAGCGGATAGAGGCACAGCACTGTTTTATAACTGCAAGGACAGTAAATTGCATTGTGTTGTTATAGCGTGCGGTATTCCACTCTGAGCTCATTATAATACTTCTTTGTCTTGAAAAGATTAGCACTGGGTTGGACATAAATGTATTGTTTTGTGTGTAATGACTGAGCTTTGAGCTCGAACGCAGGCACACTACTGCCATGAAAAGTCTGTGGCTGCTCGCTATCACTGCCATTGAGAGTAAAGTGCTGAAGGAGTTGTGCCTGGCCCAGTTTGCAGAGCCATATTAGGATGGACTTTGGGACATCAGAGGCAAAAGACCTCAAGCCTCACGTTTGAAGCCCAGTAAAAAAATGATAGTCACTCCATAGTTTCTAAATAGTCTGGTCAATGCTTAATTTGAGTCGATGGTTGCACGTGAGGCCCACCAGCACTCAATTTGGGGACCGGGATGTATGTTTCATCATCAAATATTGACCCACAACAAAAGAGACAAAGGTAAACAAGAACAGTTGCGGCTGCTAATGAAAGGGGGTGATGGGGCGGGCAGGAGCGGAGTGGGGAGAAAAAAAAATGCACTTACCTGAGTATGGCGGGCCAGCTGGCTGCCGCCTCTCCTCCATCCTTTTCTCCAGCAGCGGGAAGCACACAGCGTCCCAGAATCACCCAGCCAATCACAATGCTGCCTTACAGCAGCGTTGTGATTAGCCTGAGCGCCATGGTTTGGCACTCAGACAGGGGCTGAGAGGCTGTGCCCGGTCTCCACCTAGGCTGTGCAATACAGCCTGGTGGAGAACATGCAAAGTGCGCATGACTGTTTGGCCGGCCAAAGACAGCCAGCAAAACTGTCATCCGCACTTAGAAAGTGCCTACCACTCCTCCCCAGCTATGAACAGCCCAGCCCTGCCACGGCCTCCAACCAACTGAGCCACTACAGTAAAATGAAATGATAATAACGTTGCGTTTTTATCATTTTATTTTTCTGTCTTGAAATGGTCAGTGAGCAGTGGGGTAGAGGAGCCGCCGCTTGAAAAGGAGCAATGAAGGGGAAAGAGAAAGACAGAAAATGAGTGACAATGAGAGAAAGCAGAGATGAAAAAAGGAAACTACAATAGATACCAAGGGGCAGGAAGTCTGCAGTGGTGGACAAAAGAAGCATGTGGTGGACAAAAGAAGCATGAGATGGAAACAAGGCTCGACCGACTTGGTATTCGGTAATCCTGAGATTCGGCAGCACAGGCGATGGGTTTCTGAGAAAACTTTAGGTCCCAGCACTTATTCTTTAACAATGTAAGCACTGAATCTGGTGTATTATAAAAATCTAATGTATGTAACTGTGTTATGCTTGAAATCCCAATCTATCGGAAACAGAAAATGTTCACAAGCACCAGGTCTTCAAGGAATAGGAGGCTAGGAAAGCACTGCAGTCGAGATGGTCACATCTGCGACCAACCTGCCAACATGAGCGGGCATTTAGAAACTTGGAAAAAGGCAATGGGAAAAAGAGGATGAGGCGAGAAACACCTTGAAGTGAAGGGCAATTCTGCATGTGGATGTTCAGGTTTGCAGTGCGTCGTGATGTCACCTGCCCATGCTCTGTATCTCACAGGACCATAGTAGTTGCATGTTGGTTTCTTCTGTAAAACTATCCAGATATGTTGGGAAAATGGGAAAGACTAACCTATGGGAATGTGTGGGGGTAAGGAAGGGGAGGGCACCACAGAATTTTCTTTTGCAGGTATTGAGTCCACTATTGGGTGTTTGCATGGCCAAACTAAGAGGCTCAACTCTAATGTCACATTACCTGGTATACACTTTGGTGGCTTTTATTACAGCAACACTGAGTGGGGAACACAGCAGCCAGAACCCACTCACTGGAGTAGGCCGAAAACTAGCGAATAGAACCATCAGGCTGATGAGTGGTCAGTGAGTGGCCTGGAGCTGTGACTGCAATGCTGAGCATGCAGGGAGTGCACACCAGCACTGACCTGTCTCATGAAAGGAGCAGGCAGACGGTCTGCTAGTTAAGGCCACAATGTGCATGGAGTCGATCAAAGAGGCCCTGCGCAGCACCAGATCCCTTTTAAAGGACAAGATGATGGATAAGTGAGTTTGGCTTTCCCCTTGTTGTGCTCCCTTTAATGAGTGACTCAATCTTGTGAGAAAATACATCGTTGTGGGCCACCATGTTGCACTCCCAAAGAGGGGTGGTGCATAAATGGTGCCTGTGTGGCTGACCCTCAAAGGGATGCACTGGACTGTGTCTAAATGAGCCTTATACTACTCTGGGGGCTGAGCGACACTATGGAGAGGACCACTACTAAGAACATTTTAGTCCAACCATTCAAGCGGCTCAAAGATGAAATCATTGACGTTACAGCTGGCAGCATATCATCCTACAAAATAAGGGAGAAGACCTTGAATACCATTAAATCTTGCTGAGTAAAACTGATAGAGCCCAAAGAACAGCCCTCATGCGAACCACTGTCAACTTTCAACCCAATGTCCAGGAGAGGCTCCACTACTACCTAGATAAGGAGTGTATCATGAGGAACACTCGTGCCAGGGTCCGCTCTCCTACACTGAGGAAAACTCACACAACAGTCAAGTACAAATTGGGCTATCTCTTTCAAAGCAACTTAATCTGGGAGGAAAATGGTCAGCCTTTTCATAAGCGTTTTTAACTGCCCATCATTTGTTGCACTTTTCCTATTTACGACGCTGTTCCTCAGGTTCCTGCATATTGTGCTGTTTCTTGATATTTTGCTGTCCCCTTTACATTTACACAAGCGTCTGGACATACGTAACATCAGAACCTCTTAAGCTCTCATCCTTCGAGTAAGCTGTCCATAATGCTCCTAGAAGGTAAATGTTATCAATTATTTATACAAGTATTACCTGTTACTAGCCATACATCATCAAGGTAATACTGTGTTCCCTACCATTTTAGAAGCTTGAGTATTTACGAATTACCTGGCTGGCTGTTATCTCTGTTCCTTTCCTTGTCGTTTCCCCCCTGATTTCTCAAGATCTGGCCGTCGGTTTTCCCTATTTCACATGGTGAACTGTGAGTCATGTGCCATAGGGTGGTAGATGATCAGTCTTTGCTGTCCTTGGCTCTTTGCATTCGGGACAGAGGGTAAAAGGTCCTTGAAGCTCCTGCACAAATGATCAAATCTCCCCTCTAAGATGTGTAGTTTTGTAGCAGGGAAATGCTAAAGCAGCTGCAAGTCCTCGGATATGAATCATAATGTTTTGCCCTTGGAGGCAATTTCTTTGTGAGAAGGCCAGCCTGCACGTGGATGCCAGCTTTGTGTCCATGCTTGCCCACTGGGATGGCAGGCTCGGAGGACATGGTATATGTCTGACAGGTATAGTATAAAAGACTTTATTGCATGATTAGTTAAAACTTTTGTAACATAAGTAAATGTCATCAAATCCCAGTGTACATGCTGACCCTTGGCAGCCGCAAGTGATAGTGAGGGAGGGGGGGTCTACCACCCTCAAAACTAGTGCTGCCCAGGTCGGATCACCCCAACCCTTCTTGTGCCTACCTGGCTTGCAACAGAGTGCTCTTCGTGGGCGAACTACAGTGAGGATACGTATGGGACAGAGGGACGTGATAGTGATGGGGGAAAGGTTGATAAGTCAACCTATATGAAGTAGTGTTGCTTATGGAGATGAATTTTAAGTTACTTCCTGAATTGCGGAAAAGCTGATGTTTTTTTATTTCATGGGGGGTTTTAATTCTATATATGAGGAGCATAGACGGAGGAGGCTTGCTTTCTCCTTCCTGAGGTGTTCAGTCTCTAATTTAATGATGTCAGAGGTCCTCCTCTGGCAATGACTTCAGCATATCCTTATTTTGTTAGCTGGGTAAACAGGGTTCTTGTACAGGGTCTTGTAAGTGATGCAGCTGATCATGAAGATGAACCGGGCTCGCAAGGATGCCAGTGTAGAGCCTTTAATGCGAGGATGATGTGATCAGATTTCTTTAGCCCTTTGGTGAAGAATGACAAGCTGAAGGATGACCTTCAGGGCAGGAAATGTTGTCTCTTTGATACTACTGAGCCAGATGTTGCCTCCTTTTGGGTAGGAGAGGACAAGGGCTTGAGCTGTTATTCTGAAGTCTTCGACTTGGAGAAAGGTTTTCACTTTTTTCAGGCGAGAGTTTGAGCCAGGTTGTTTTTCTCTTCTTGGCAATAAGTGAGATGTTTGAGTCAAGAGTAAGCCAGATAGATTTGGGTTTTAGTGTCAGTTGGGGTGGGAAGCCCTTTAGGTTTAACTGGGACAGCCATGACTGAATCAGAGAATGTTTGGCATTGTTGTCAAACAGATGCAATTCAGTCTTTGTGAGGTTTAGCATCCGATAATTTAATGACATCCAGAACTGGATCTGTTCAAGGCAGCCTTTTAGTCTCTGTGTGTTGTAAATTGAGTTGGTTTTGAGATAGTGTTGGGTGTCATGCCAATAAATTAAATACCATTACCATTTAAACCACAGACTACTTCGATTATATGAGAGTAACAAAAATGCATTTAAAAGTACTACTTGAATATTCAGTAATGTTTCACACTTTATTAAGTAGCTACGCAACTATTTAGATCTCTCTTAATATAAAGATAATCAGGAGTAATTATGGAAGATCAAATAGGCCAATGCAGTTTATTGTGCATAGAAGGCGTTGTGCACCAAATGTTCGTTCACGGTGCCAGGTTTGGCTGTCACATTGGTGAGCTTCCTCAATTTACAGTATCAGTCCCCATGCTGTAAGATGAACCATCTGCTGTCAGTACCACGATGCTGTTGTCCTCATTCCCCCACTGTCATGCTCAGTGCACTAGTGTGTATTGCAACATAGATAGGTGAACCCCAATACCATCACCTATATCAACATTGTCCTTTTGTGTTCTGTTAATCTTCTGTGAGCCTTCGGGCGTTTTGTATTGGCTATGTGTATGGTGCATTATCAATAAAGGTCTTCCAAAAATTTTTTTTTTTTAAACATTGTCTTTTTGCTTCACACTCTATCCTGCTGCTTTCTTTCTGCTTCCCCTTTGTCTACTTCACGCCCTTCTCTTTCCTGTCTTTCTTGCTGTATCTCATCTCTCTACCTCACTAATCACTAATCCCTGGCTTGCTTTCTACTGCACTTCTCTGTCTACAAATATTAATTACTGTCTATGTCAGATCTCTGTAGCACCTCTCTTTTGATCCTCATGTATTTTTCTTTCGCATGTCTTTCTACATACTTTACCGTACCTTTTCTACCTTACCCTTTCGCTTTACCTATCTCTCTTTCTCTCCCTTTCTCCATCTCAATGTACCTACCAATCTGTATCTCAACCCTCTCAACTTCAGTTCTTTCTATAACCTCTCTCTTTCTTTGTACCTATCACCCCTTCCTGAATGCCTTTCATCTCTTTTTACGTGACATGTCTTTCTATACCACACTTCTCATTTTCTCTCACTTTCATGTCTTTCTGTCTTGTCTCTCCCTATCCCTCATAACTGTGCATAGCACATCCCTTTCTGTAAATGTATTTCTCCCCATCTCTAGTTCTCTCTACCTCACTCTACAACCATACCTATTCCCTACTTCGCTTTCTTTCCCTACCAATGTATTATTATTTCTGGCTACATGACCTTTCTCCCTTTACCATATGTATCTCCCTTTCTCACCTACTACCTTGTCTCTCCCCACCTCACCTATCTCTTTATTTATTTATTTATAAGTTTTATATAGCGCTAGCTAGACCCGGGGGTATCTGAGTGCTTTACATACATAAGGGAAAACAATTTGCTTTACATAGCGGGACATATGGATGTATAAAGATATAAGCCAAACATCATAATTAGGCATAAATTACATAGCAGGACATAATGATGCATAAAGATATAAGCAAAACATTATAATTAGACAAACAGTGAAGGTGAGGGAGAAAGCTCAGGAGGTTGAAACAGTCAAATAACCACCCATCCTTGATGGACAAGTGAGCAGGGAGTCAGCTAGGTTATTGAAGTCTAGGTTCGATGACGTGGACTACAAAGTTTGTGTTGAGGAGAAGGAGTTTCAGGCCCCTTTTGAAGCAGGGTAAGGAGGTTTTGCATCTGAGATCTATAGGGAGTGAGTTCCACATCCTGGGTACGTTGCCAGAAAAGGATCGGGTCTGAGTGGTTCTCTTTTTCAATTTCGGAGGGATGAGAAGAAGTGAGTTGGAGCTTCTCAGGGTTCTGGATCTTTCCGCTTTTACCAGTTTGCTGTTTAGGTAGTTGGAGGAATGTGAGTGAAGGGTTTTGTGTGTGATGCAGGCCAATTTGTAGATACATCTACCTTCAATAGAAAGCCAGTTGAGGGAGTGGAGGGATGGTGTGATGTGTTCAAACCTTTTTACCCCAGTTATGAGTCGAGCTTCCATGTTAAGGACTAACCTTAGTGGGGATAGGTGGGCTTTTGGTGTACCTGTTAGGATGGCGTTCCCGTAGTCCAGTTTAGAGAGGACTAGGGATTGTACAATAGTCTTGAAATCATCCTCGGGAATGACTGTTTTAATTTTCTTCAGGTGTTTTAAGGAGTAAAGCGCACCTTTTGCAGAGTTTTAGATATGGTCCTTCACCGATAAGTTCTTGTCCAGGGTAATGCCTAGTGACTTGACCGATTTGGATGTCAGTAATATAGTGATGGATTTACTTGTGGTTACAAGTATGCAACAATTAAAAAAAAAAGGAAAATTATAAGAAATTGGATTATTGGTTGAGCGGGGTGGAAGCCCCACTCAGGCAACAACCACAATCCTTGTCAGGATGGACCACAAAAGTCACTAAATTAACCTTTGTGTAGCCCTCTGGTAGCTTGGCACAAAGTATTCAGACTTAACTTAGAATCAAAGTGTAAAGTATTTATTCAGCGCACAAACAGTAATAAATTGAAAACACAACACAAGAAAAATCGCAAACCAATTTAAATAAATATAGTACATTTTAAGAAATAAAATTACGCCAGCAGACAAAAACCCAATCAGTAGAATCAGAGATATTCAGTTCAAAAAGGTTTAGGTAGATATAGCGCCTAAAAGACAAAACATCACTTACGGTCATCTGGTCGTGCTAGACTGTGGAAAAGTCACAAGTTCAGGCGGGGAACAACCATCTCAATGCATTCGTTATGACACATGTGTTGACATCGCGTGCACTTACAACGCACGCAACGTTACGATGCATGCGTTGTCTACGCACGCCATTACGTGGCATGCTCTTTCAGAACGCATGCATTTCCAATGCATGTAATGGACGTGCGCCGAGACGGGTTATGGGGGGCGTCGAGATGGGCACCGGGGGACACAGACGACAGGGAGACCTCGCTAGAACAACGACAAAGAGACAGGTAAGGAGGCCAATCGTATTGGGTTTAGGGCTTGTTGCAGTATAGGTACTGTTTTGGGCTTGGGGATTAGGGCTTAGGGCTACTAGGTGAATAGTTGCTGTTTTGGGGTTGTGTTAGGGCTACTAGGGCTACTAGGAGAATTGGTGCTGATTTGGGGTTGTGTTTGGGCTACTAGGGCTACGAGGAGAATAGGTGCAGGTTTGGGGTTGCATTAGGGCTACTAGGTACATAGGTGATGTTTTGAGGTTGCGTTAGGGCTACGAGTAGAATAGGTGCAGAATTGGGGTTGCGTTAGGGCTACTAGGTATATAGGTGCTGTTTTGGGATTGTGTTAGGGCTTAGGGCTAGTTGCAGTATAGATAATGTTTTGGCCTTTGAGGATTAGGGCTTAGGGCTGAGGTCGTAGTGTACGCTTGCTTCACTCTTTAGGGCTTAGGGTTTAGGGAAGTTTTAGCGATATTGTAGGGTACTGTTCTCTGTTTACAGGATTAGGGTTTAGGGTCAGGTGAAGGGAATTGCGCATACGGGTAAAAATTGGTATGTAAAAGCATGCGGGTGTCTGTATGCGATGTAAATGTTTTGCGCATGCATTGCTATACAAAATGCTACATTATGGTATGCGTTGTGATTACTCGCGATCTAAGGGGACATGAGATGTAAGAACTGCGATGTTATGGCACACGATGTAAGTGTTTGCGATGTATCATCATACATCCGTTCAGGCAGATCATGGTAGACCTCAGGCCGGATACAGGGATCAATTAGGACCACTGAAATAGTTACCTTCACGTAATCCAGCAAAAACAGTTCCATTTGCGGTGGAGGAGGCCGTGAGGAGTATCCAAAGGAATTGCGGTTGGTAGCCGTTGTAGTGAGAAGAGCTTTAGCATGAAGAGACAGTCGGGCCCCACAGAAAGTCTTTGCTGGAGCTTCGCGGCAGCGGTCACTGTGGGCTGTTGCTGTAGCCCGAAGTGCAGGTCTTGAGTAGCCGGACATTAATGGTGGTTGCTGTAGCGTGAAAAGTCAGGTTCACCTGAGCCTCTCATTGGCAATCATTGAGGGCGGCAGACTCTTGACATGAACTGGCCCGTTCGCACTTATGGAGAGCTCAAAACGTCAAGATTTCACCTTTCCCAGAGAAGAAGCTAAACTGATATCAGTCAAGGGTCCAGGACATGGAGAGGAACCTCTTGGGGATCAGAAACTCACTCAGGCAGGGGCCAGCAGGCTCAGACAGATCCAGTTGCAGGTCGTCCTGGCAGATCCTGGGCAGCAGGTCAGCTGGGCATTTGCAGGCAGGCCTTGGAAGCTTGTTGTGTCTCTGTAGCTGAAACAGCAGGTTAGCCAGCTGACCCTTGGAGTCACCGAGGTTAGCCTGGGATGAAGGGAGCAGGTCCAGCTTTCCTTCTCAGAGAGAAAGGTAGTCCTCAAGCAGCAGGGCAGTCTTCTGGTAGCAGCGTCCTCGGGGGTGCAAGGCAATCCTCCACTGTAATGTCCACAGGTCCAGGAGTGTACTCAAGAGTGGCTCAGAAGGTCCAATATTTAGAGCTGATGCCAGTCTTTGATGTTTGAGGATTCACTATACTACCACCACATCTGATCTGGAAAGTTCTTTCCTTCCATTTTCAAGGTTCCAAGAAGTCTGGTGTGATAAAGACTAGTGTCAGGGTCATTTGTATGTGCTGGAGGTAAGTCCTTTCAGATGTAAGTAGGCCAGGGAACAGCTCTGCCCCTGGCATCCTGCCAGTAGGGCCCATTTTACCTACACTCTTTCTTTTGAAAAGACCATAACTTTCCTTTTAGCTGTATTTATTTTCAGATCATTGGATTTACATTATTCAGCAAACCAGCGTAAGGTCAAATAACACAGTATAATCGGCAAAAAACATCACTGAAATGGCACAGGTTCTAAATCTCGTGGAAAATACGAACCTGATATTAATCCTACCATAGCATCAGCAATACCTAAAGAAAACATAAGCGGAGCTAATATGCACGCCTGTCTAGGTCCATTGGGAGTGGCTATTTTTCTGGACAGAGCTCTGTTGCCCCCTAGTTGAACCCTTGTCCATGAGCTTTAATGTAATTGAATTATAAGCTTTAACCCCTTGGGCGCGGTCGCGATTCTGCACCTGTGCGGCACTTCTAAAGAGTGGGCGGGTTCATGACGGCCCCCAGCCGACATCAGCACACGCCCACCGTGATGCATGACGGCTGGGGGCCGTCATCAGCATGCAAGGGGTTAATAGGCCCGTTGTAACCTTGTGTTTATGCATCTTTTCTCAGAGTAATGCCCTATTTATATTGTCAAATGCTGTTGACAGATCAATGCATGACACATAAAGAGGCTGTTTCTTTTTGAGGGCATATTTTTCAGCCAAAAGGATTTAGGATTAGACAGTCATCCATTGTTGAATTCCTTTAACGGGAACCCATTTGGACCTTTGGTAAAATGTTTACATCTCTTATCCAATCAACCAATAATCCCAGCAGATGTTTTGTGTTAGACCTGGCATCATTGGCGTGGGTCTCCCTACCATTTTTCGCTTTTGTCTCCTCTATGTTTGCTGGTGTTAGATGCTCTGGGCGCTGTGCCACTGCCATTCAGTGCCACAGCATGAATGCTCCCTACTACAAATTGACTCTATGAATTGGTATAATACTAATTGACCCAAGGAACATGATAGGAAAGACGAATTTAGTATGCCTTAGCTCCAAATATTAAGGTGCATCTTTTAGTGAAGATTATTTTTATATTCTGTGTTTGAAAATACCACATTTAGAAAGTGGGTATTTTCTTGCATAAACCTTCCAGTGTGCTCTGCTGTTATGTGTATTGGCTGTCTGGTTTTGGAGGGTCAGGGCAGGCTGAGCTAGACCTCGATTGAATAGAGAGATCTGCAGATGGAGTATGGGGAGGGGAGACCCTTTAATCTGAGCAGGGCTGTGCCTGACAAGGTGAATGATGGCTCCACCTCCCACAGTGCGTCTTATGGCAGACCCCCTCTTCCTGAAAGGCAGGATGCAGCCTTGTAAACAAAGTGCTCCAGGATGACACCAAACTGGTTCTGGCTGGGTTCAGTGATTTGTGAATTTTTGAGAACAAAGACTTTTGGGGTATAAAGATCTGTGCTAAAACCCCTACACTGTGTGTTACTTTAGGATGTCAAGGTGTACCACTGTCCATGTAACTAGAGGGAAAGGACTTTCACTTACATTCATCTGGCTGAATCAACTACCCAAGGGCCTGATTTGAGCTTGCCTACTGCCGAAGTCTCAGGGACATTAGACTTCACTTATCAGCCGTCCGGATTCCTATTTGAGGGGAATTCTACTCGCAGGTGATGCCTCTGTTGAGAATTCCAGAGCATCTGGTTCTACTGCGGGGAACGCAGGCTGAAAGTCATCGTAATGCTATTGTGGGCCGCTGCAGCTGAGGAGCTGTGCTGCTGAGTGCCCGTATTGGCCGTACTACAAAAAT
Source organism: Lissotriton vulgaris (assembly GCF_964263255.1). Taxonomy (NCBI): domain Eukaryota; kingdom Metazoa; phylum Chordata; class Amphibia; order Caudata; family Salamandridae; genus Lissotriton; species Lissotriton vulgaris. The sequence goes on along the minus strand of NC_141687.1, from coordinate 1,285,968,131 downwards.
CATCGCTATCGCTATTGTGGGCCACCACAGCTGAAGAGCTGTTGCCCCTGAGAGCCCGCATTTGCCTGTGTTACCAGAGTCATTGTTGTCACTATTTTGGGCCGCCGCAGCTGAGGAGCTGGTGCCGCTGAGAGCCCGCATTTGCCTGTGTTACCAAAGTCATTGTTATCGCTACTGAGGGACGCCGCAGCTGAGGAGCTGCTGCAGCTGAGAGCCCGCATACGCCTGTGTTACCAAAGGGTATACACCTGTTACAACGCAACTTTTACAACTACCTACCATTACAACGCAACTTTTACAACGCATACCATTACAACGCATTGCGCTGGGGGGCGCTCTAGGATAGGGAATAAGTATAATTTACTATCCAACACCTTCCCTAGTGTCCACGGGGACTGGAGTTGGAATAGTAAATTATACTTACCACTATCCAACACCTCTAAGCGCTATGCGTTGTAATGGTATGCGTTGTAATGGTCGCGTTGTAATGGTAGGTAGTTGTAATGGTATGCGTTGTAACGTCATACATCCTTACCAAAGTAATCGTTATCGCTATTGTGAGCCGCTGCAGCTGAGGAGCTGTTGCCGCTGAGTACCCGCATTTGCCTTCCTACGAGAATCATCGCAATCGCTATTGTGGGCCGCTGCAGCCGTGGAGCTATGCCGCTGAGGGCCCGCACTAGTCACCACTTCGAGGATCTTGTTATCACCTGTTTGTGCTGCTAGGGGCCCACCTTTAAGCCCCGTCCCAGGATTATCGTGAGTGCACGCCCCGGACTTCTACAGCCGGGAGCTGTGGCCGCTGCGAGTCCCCCTGTTATCACCGTGGCTTCCTTGTGACGCTGCGTGCTGTGCTCCTTTAAATCTCAGGTACAGTGTGCATCACCGGGTCGCGTGGACCCCGGCCTCGAACTAAGTTCGTTCCTTACGCTTTTTGGGTGCCATTATTGCTTTTGAAGTGAATCTGTAATTACGTGCATTGGTGCTCCTTGAGCGCTTTTAAGCCTTGTGTTCAGTCTATATAAAGATAACTATTTTTCTATAACTACTTGTGGTGTCGGTCTGTAGCGTTCTTTCTGCATTATTGTGTATGGTCATAAATGCTTCACACACTGCCTCTGAGATAGCCCTGTCTGCTTGCGCTCATTACCCCAGGGTTGAGAAGGGGTTATCAAAGGGTGTAGCCCCCTTACTCTGACTTAGGAAGAAGGATCCCTATTTGGACCTCGGCGCCAGCTGCTGCCAACTAGAGATCCCCATTTCTAACATTTTGCATAAATCTTCCAAGGGATGTCCAACAGGGTAGTCTTACGGTAACTCGAGCGCAGGTCCTGTTCACCTATTTTATACAGTGGTACCCTAATACTTCCTTTCCAGGTTTTGGTAAGTCAAGTCCATTAATTTTCGCTCCAAACATCAGAGCCGGGACTTGAGTCCACAAACTAGGGTTAGGTTTGATTTTATCAGAAGATAGGTCATCAGGGCCTTGAGCCTAGAGCTTTTCAAACCTTTTATTATCAATTCGATGCCATGTACTGAGGGACCCAAGCAGCTCTCCCCAGGTCTTTTTCTGGGAGACCAGCATACATACTTCCCTTTACTCCTGTATTTGCTTCTTTCAATTTGTACAACACTGATATATACCTCACTCATAGATCATCAAGAACCGGTACTGCTACAGTTTTTTTGGACTACCTACGCACTATGTTCCAGAAGCCCTAAAGGCTTCCGGTTCGAAGGGAGACAATTGCCTTCTTCCAAACATTCTCTTTTTCTTACCACACTATTGGTCTTATCTCTTTGCTTTAAGTTTTCCTATGTAGTTTAATTAGGCACTCCCTATTAGCTCAACTTGTTTTATAGGACTCCCTTATGTTCTTATTTAATGTAACCTTAGCCCGCGCCTTAACAGAGCCAGATGTCAGCCGAGCCGGTGTAGGTTTGAGCGGTTAGGCAGGGTGGGTGGTGAAGTCTGTAGACGACGATGAGGGAAAATAAAATGTAAAAAAAAGAAAAAAAAACTTACCTTGAGCTCACCGCCTTGCGAGTTAGCGATGCAGCAAGTGCAAAGCAAGTGGTTTTCTTTTTAAAAATGTTATTTCCCCTCTTCGTCGTCTGTCGACTCCAACCCCACCCCCCCCTCACCGCTCTTACCTGCACTGGCTGCAGCTGCCAGATGTGCCCTTCCTGTCCCAGACACTTTTGAAGCTCATACTAGCCACGTCTCTCAAGGAGGCAATTAAGTTCTCAAAATCCTGCACTATGTGCTGAGGTGATAAAATAGTCTGAGCTTTCAACAGTTCCATAATTCCATTTGGGGACTCTCTACGTGTGTACCTGCTGCCCGTTTGCTGGTGGAACAGCTTTCTTCTTGTGGACCCAGCTACTTCTCGCCGGACCTGCTCCGCGGGTCCCGCTTCGTTGCTTGGGAGCAGAGGAACATCGGGAGTGCGTGCAGACGCCAAGGGTGCCGGTAAGCCTTGCAGGGCTGCGAGCAGCGTGGTCAGGGACTCCATATCCCAGGAGTCCCTGATAGCCCGGTAGCAAACACCTGGGCCGCTCTCCCTGCAAGCCCCGCCCCTTCACCTACGGAGCTAAAAGCCATCGCTCCCACCGTCTCTTTGGGACTCTCTACGTGTGTACCTGCTGCCCGTTTGCTGGTGGAACAGCTTTCTTCTTGTGGACCCAGCTACTTCTCGCCGGACCCGCTCCGCGGGTCCCGCTTCGTTGCTTGGGAGCAGAGGAACATCGGGAGTGCGTGCAGACGCCAAGGGTGCCGGTAAGCCTTGCAGGGCTGCGAGCAGCGTGGTCAGGGACTCCATATCCCAGGAGTCCCTGATAGCCCGGCAGCAAACACCTGGGCCGCTCTCCCTGCAAGCCCCGCCCCTTTACCAATCACACCATCTATATACAAACGCTTGCTCCACCGCTACGCGGGAGCGCGCCGGGAGAAGCCCGGGACAAGGGCGGGACCGTCTGTGGCCGTCCGGGGCCGGAGGAGGCCGGGCTGGGCCACATCCCTTGGCTCCATAAAGCGGACATCCAGCCACCAGGACTATGGCTTCAGGAACTCGGTCTTGCAAGACAAAGAAATCTGCTGGAGACGTTGTTTTAGGTACTATGGACCAGTTCATAACCCGTGCTGTTTCCATAGTTGAGAAGGAGATAATCTTGGCAGAGCGAAGGTTATCTCGGGACTCATTGAGCACGTCAAATAAGCGCTCTTCTTTGGGCGCCATTGCCCTAGCTGATAGCCCTGGTCATATTCCATCAACTCCTTTATTAATAGTTGATCCCCCTACTATTGACGAGAGAGTGAGTCGGATTAGGGCTAGCCTAGAAAGGGTAACCACTACAGCACCAAGTATTGTGCTCGACCCGACACACTCCATTTCCTCCCTTCTTAGTATCCCATCACCAGAGGGGCAGATTTCAGATTGTAATCCTAACACCCCTGATGACTCGAGCCCCCATGTGCTTGTTAATATAGCTGTGAATTCCCCATCCACTGCAGGCCATTCTGATACTAACACTCCTAGAGTAGTAGCCCCTGAAACTGTACCTGCAGGGAATCTAACCCTAGGCACTGTCCCTCAAAAGAAGAGAAAGCGTCCCACTAGTCCCCGTAGGGGAGGCTCTCTAAAACCTCACAGTAAGGTTAGTAGGAACATCACATCAAAAGGGGGTATTACCCCGAATCAGGTTCCTCACTTAAAACCCCAAGCGTCCCATATCGGAGACTCTGTTGTCGAGGGTATTCCTGGGCAATCGGCTCCTATAGATGCCAGCATTTTCCCCCAAGTCGAGAGCATTATTAAGTCTGTGGTGATGCCACTCGTAGACAAGATCGATGGCCTTACACGCAAACTAGCCTCACTTGAGCAGTCAATGCTGGACAACTTTTATGCAGTGAAATCGTTAGTTAAATTTCACGCTAAAACCCAGGTTGAAGAAAACGGTGGGCTAAGGAGTGGTGCTGCTCCAACAGTTCCCCCTATTTCGACAGCCCTCCCTGAGCCCTCACCTAGTCAAAAAACGCTTGCCTTGGCTAAGGCTCCCAAACCTCATCAACCCAATACTGGAACCATACCCCTCCCATCGACCCCTACTCCTGAGTCTAGTGTGGCCCGTCCAATGAACAAATCCGGCACCCATGCACCAAAGGCACCTAAGGTCAAATTTGCTGCAAACCCCAAGCCTACCACCCCCAAAACTAAGGCAACCGGAGATACAGTGACCGTAAGCAAGGGTGCCACAATCACAATCACATCTCCTCCTACTTCTGCTTCGCATGCAGCGCCCAAATCTCCAGCAAAAACCACAATAAAATCCCCAGCCAAAGACAGGATAAAACGGCGTACGCCAAATGCTAGCCTTCCGCCTGGCTGTAAGCCTTATGTGGTTATTCTAACAGGGGTACCCGAGCTTGAAGAGGGTTCTTGTGAGTCCTACTCTGAACTCAAATACAAGACGCTCTCCTGGCTAAAAGCTAATAGACCCCTCCCAGGGCACATTGATGGCAGAATAGCCTTCGTCCGACGGGTGGGTTGGATCGGTAACAGACACAAGGCTATTACCGGGGACTGTGTGTTGATCAATTTCAATGATCCCAGAGTTGCTGGCATGATTTGTAGCCAACAGTCGCATCACAACTTTTGCGACATACAAACTAGGGATTTGGGGTATTTTTACCACCCCCCCCCTTAATGGGGCTCAATAATAATAATTTCTTCCAAGATGGGGGTAGAGGCGTATGGTTCCCTCATTACCCAACCTTGGATCCTAGAGCAAGAGTACGGACTCCCTCCCAACCAGCCACTCCACAAGGTTGGGGCTGGTGACTTAACACCTCAGAGGTAACAAATGTCTCCCCCCATAGGGCTAACACAACTTCTCTGGTAGGGGAGGTACCGCTGACCAATATTGTTGTGCCCCATCCCTCGCCTACCCCAATCCTACCCATTCCTTCAGGCGATGGGACAGATAAACTTGAACTAGTGGCTGGACCTCAAATTCCGGGTCCACAAGGTGGGAATAGCGATTGTAATGAGCCCCAGCATCATGCCCCTCTGAAAATCATTAGTTGGAATGTGGCAGGCTTAAGCAGTAAGCTAGATGCCCCAGACTGGGTGGCGCTCGTTGAACCCCACACAGTTTGCGCATTTCAAGAGACGTGGTGCGTAGAACCAAGGCACCGAGTAGGTAATGCCACCTTTTTTGTCCCGGCAGAAATTCCAGCTTCGGGAAGAGGTCGCCCCTATGGAGGTCTCTTGGTTTGGATAAACATCACTTTGGGATGGAGGGTACTCCATCACCCCCAAAAAACTCCAGATTTGATGCACCTCACTGTAACTTGCCCGAGGAGAGCAGAAAAACTGGAGATTATTAACATCTATACACGAGGGGCCTCCGGGAGAGCCTTGTCACCAACGCTCTTGGACCTGGAGGTAGCCCTGGGTGAGTGCTGTAGCGATTCCCTAATTTTGGTTATGGGGGACTTCAATTGCACATTCGAGCCTTTGTTACCCGATGAATCCCTGGATCTAAATGATGAAGATTCCAGGAGAGGTGTCCCGTCACTTGACTTGCCCATCATAAATAGTTGGACCCCCAGAATCATCCAACTAAATTCCCTCACTTTAGAGCACGGTCTAAGGGCAGCCAATGGGAGGACACCATCAGACTTAGTGGGGGCTCATACATATAACAGGGTCGGTCATTCTTCCCGGATCGATTATATCCTTTTAAACTTTTCTTTGTGGGCACATATGAAGGATATGGTAGTTCTACCCTCCCTGGACAGTGACCATAATGCCCTTTCTTTGACCCTATCAACCTGGTGGAAAGAGAACTTCCCTGGAAGTGGAAATCATGATGCACTTGCGACAGGGCCATTGGGAGGAGTGGTTCCAACAAACTGCTTAAGACGCCTGAAATGGGACAAAGTGGCAATAGATGAGGAGAAAATGGCATGTATCAGAACTGTTACTTCCACAGCCTGTGCCATTTTAAAAAGTCAGTCTATTTGCCCTAATCAGATTACAGCATTGTTCTGTGAGGTCTCACTCTCAATTGGGGACCTTTTCAAGGCCAAAGTAAAAAATGGGAACCCTAATCGCAATAATCAGCAGGGCAAGTCAGGATGGTACACGAAGGAGTGTCGTGCCAAGAAGAGAGCCCTGATACTGGCGGTGAAAAGTGGAGATGCCACCCTAATATCCACCGAACGGAAGGGCTATAAATCGGAGCTTAAAACAGCAAAAAGAGACTGGGAAGACAAGTTCTGGCAGGATCTCCGAACTGCCAGTGGCGGAAAAAACGCAAAAGCTTTTTGGGACTTAGTTCACAAGAAAAACAGACCCCTTGATACAGTTATCACCTGTAACATAACTGAGGACTTATGGTTCACACATTTTTCGAAATTGTATACGGCAACCGCAGTTGAAGCGTTGGATTTCGTTTTACCACAGCCCTCTAGAGTGATGGAAAGACCCGAGGAAAGTCTGTTTACTAAGAAAGAAGCGGAAGGTGCAATAAAATCTCTGGTTCCGCGCAAGGCGGCTGGCCCCGATGGTCTTCCGGGTGACTTGCTCCGAGTTGACATAGACGATTGGAGCACGCTGATCTCCTCGGTTCTGAATGCTGCCATGGTGGGCGCACCTCTGCCTGCCTCTTGGATGGCCGCTGAAGTGGTCCCCCTTCACAAAAAAGGTTCGAGAGAAGATCCAGGGAACTACAGGCCAATCAGCCTGATCGACTGCTCACAAAAAGTCGCAGGCAAGGTTCTTTTAACAAGAATACAGCAATGGGCAGATGAGAACAGGATCCTTTCGGATTTTCAGGCAGGGTTCCGTGCTGGCACTGGAACAATTGAACAATCGCTAAGGCTTCTTATGATCTACTGGAAGGTTGTCACAATTGGGAAGGGTACATTATATCTGGCTTTCATCGACCTCCGGACGGCCTTCGATTTGGTCCCCAGAAACAATCTATGGAAGGTTCTTAATGATCTTGGCCTGCCACCTTACCTGCTCCACCTGGTCATGAAGTTTCATGAAAACAACTACGCCCAAATTCGCTGGGGTCCCAATGGCCAAAAAACCCGAAGAATAGATGTGAACAGAGGAGTGCGGCAAGGGTGTGTTCTTGCCCCAACACTCTTTTCGCTCTACGTTAATGGGGTGGTGGACCACTTGTCAAGGGTTCCAGCAGATGCCCCTCGTCTGGCAGGTCGTTCCATTCCCACTCTGCTTTTTGCGGACGATACTTTGCTCCTGTCAAAATCGCCAATGGGCCTACAACAGCTTCTCTCAGGCTTTGACGATTTCTGTAAACAAAGAGGACTCTGTATAAATACAGATAAAACAAAGTACCTTATTTTGAACCCTCCGCAAAAACTGGGCCCTCCGCCAACATTGGGCTCCGTGGCATTGGACAGGACTAAAACCTTCGATTATCTGGGCATCAGGTTGGTGGATTCCATGAAATGGGACCAGCATCTGCTCAAGATGTTGTTAAACCTAAAAAGAGTAACCGGGACCCTGCTAAAAGAGCAGAGAGCAGCCTCAACTAAACCCATAGCTGCAGTATTGGACATCTACGCGGCCAGAGGAGTAAGTGCTGCCTTGTACGGGGCGGAATTATGGGGAATGACGAACTTGAAAGACCTTACTCGAGCTGAGAATACCTTCTTGAGAAGCCTGATGTCCCTTGGCCCTTCCGTCCCCATCTTGCCTCTGCAATTGGACATGGGCTGTCGGGCTATAGAAGATCTAGCGAAGATACGCCCTTTGCTTCTGTGGGCTCGCATCTGGAGAGTCCCTGAACTCTCAAGTTATGCGGATGGTCTACGGGAGATATTAAGATCGACAGGGTGGGCGAAAATAAAGTGGCTAACGGACATTAAAGCCTTACTTACCAATCTGGGGCTGGAAGAAGCATGGCACCAACAGTCAGCCCCCCCCAAATCAACAATAAAACAACTTTATTGGAATTGGGTAACAAATAGAAGGAATTCCTCCACCTCGATATGCAAGTCGACCAGAAATTTCATGGAGTCCAAAGATACCCCCTTTAGAGAACTGTATCTGGACACTATCTCAGCCCCTTGGGAAAGGTCCCTGTACTTTAAATTCAGAACTGGTCTTCTCCCCGTAATGGAATTTACTAGTCACTGGAAAATCCCATACCAGACTGCTCCGTGGTGTCCCTTCTGCCCACAGCGCCGAGAATCTGTCCCCCACTTTTTATTTGAGTGTCCTGCATATATAGTCCCACGGTCAAAATGGCTCAAACCCATGTGTCGCACATTGGGCACTAGGCATTGTAACGTGGCTTTAAGGATTCTCTATTCGGACACTCGTACTTTTTACGCATGTGCCACCTCGAAGTACCTTGGGTGGGCATGGCGAATCCGGTCAAAAAGACTTAGGCAAATTGTTTAATTACATTTTTTACCATGGTCTGTTTTAAACTAAATGCTTATTTTAAGAAACTTATAGATCCATTTTCTGATAGCAGAAACTAACGGTTTATTTTAAAAATAATGCACTGAATAGTATTTTTTATTGTATGTACGCTTTTTAAGATATTGTTATATGTCGAAATAAAGCCTTTTTTGACTTGACTTGACTTGATAATTCCATTTGTCGCATGAAGTTTTAGATTTCCTGACCATACTAATCTATGCTCAGTCCAGCAGTAGATTGACGGACTATTCTGCCGATGGTCTCTTAAGTAAGCACCACTATGCAGTACAAGAGGTTTGTGATCACTGCCTGCTAAATCACCTACTACTAGGTCCTTTAATATACCAACATTTTCGAATGAGATTATTTCATAGACGGTCAATTTGACCCCTACCCCATTATCAAAAGTGAACTTGGAAATGTGATCCCCTACACATCTGACATTAATAATAGACATATTTAGACTGTCTAACAGTGTGACTAGTTGATGACCGATCCAGCCCCCCCAGGGGCGGCTCCTCCATGTGGGCGGAGGAGCGTCGCCCCACTGCTTTCTCACAGTGCGAGAGGCAGAAACATTAAAATGGTATTATGAATACCATTTTATGACTCTGCTTCTTGCACTGCGAGAAAGCAGAAAGAAGGGTTTGGTTGGGAGCGGGCGGGTGGGCGGTCCTGTTGCAGGGAAGGGGAGGAGTGGTTTGCCCACTGTTGTGGGTGCTGACTGTTTGGTCAGCCCCAGGGCCAACCAAACCAGTCATAGGTACTCTCCCGTTTTCTCCATGTAGGCTGCATGCAGCCTGCAAGGAGAAAACGGCTGCCCCATAGACACTCGTGTGGTCGGCGTCCCAGCCAATCACAACGCTGCCATTGCAGCGTTGTGATTGGCTTAGGGAAGGAGAGGGAGGATGCCTGCTTCCTGGGACTTGGAGCAGAGAGAGAAGGAGACTCAACACGGGACTGGAGGCAAAGGTAAGTTTAATTTTTTTTTAAATTAACCCCGCATTCCCCGTGCAAACCCCTTTTCGCGCGACCCCCGCCCCCCACCCCAGAGTCATGCTGGCCGTGACAATGAAGATCCTTTCAGAACCACCACCCTCGGGCCCCTGGCAGGGGATCGTAGTTGTAGTGGTTAAGTTGTAGCCCTCTACTATCCTCAAGAGCTATATCATAAATTGTCAACTCCCTAGTAGATACAGGGTGTTGAGCAAATGTTTCCTATATGTTAAGCCAGACCACTGTACCTCATCCAGAGAATTCAGGACTTCGTCTGCTACAATCCTGAATAAAATGCACCAATACAAATGGCGAGGAGGCAGCAATAGCACTGGCTTTAGGAAGAACAACCAGGGAGATGTCTTAAGAGGATATTTTAGCCAACTGAGGGATAGATTTGAAAAGAGATAAGTTGCTGGATCTATTTGAAACAAATTCTGTATCAGGGTCAGCAAAAATGTCCACCAATTGGATTACCAAGTCAACTTCCTCATAGGGGTTAGTCACAGTCCCCTTGCCCCACCTCTGATGATCTTCTGGCCTAAAAGCTTCTACTCCAATACTTAAAGGTGGTATGGCCATCACCTGAGAAGGGGATGATATATCATAGCCCGTCTGTACAAACTAATGAACAGGGCCGTTATTCACCATTATTGATCCTGTCAAATGTGGAGGGGATACGTCCCCTAAAAATCAGAGACACTATCAGTGGTTATTGTTAGTTGGGCAGCAGACACCTCAGGATGCAGACCTCTCCCAGGGAATTTAACCCTTCTTAAACTGTTCTTATTTATCCTTCTTAATTCCCCTGTAACCTTTCTTTTGCAAGGCTTAGAGCTAGATTCCTGATGAGTGGTGTCCTTTTTTTCTATTTTAAGTTTTTTAAAGAATGGGAACACTTCACTACTTTTTCCTGGTTTGGGAGCATGACTGGCGAATTCCGTCCCATTGTTTATCACCTCTGGGACTACAAGATCTTCTTCTTTGAAAAGAGCTTCCAGGTGAGATAAATCTACTGACAGGTCACGTCTTTTCACCAACACTTGGGTCTTAGACCTGGAACCCCCCACTTGAACAGTGACCTCCCTAAAACTAGATACCGCGTGTTTTGCACTGATCACTTTACACTTGTTGGCTGGTTTTAAGGGTCATTCTTTAAGTATTACAGTTAAAATATCTAGAATATGATCGGAGCTATTCATGGATTTTTCCAATAAGGACAAGATGGATGGCAAAATGTAGTCTACGCTTTGCAGTGACTTAGAAAAACACACATAGTACACTGAGACATTGATGGGTGGGCTCAGCAACAAGTCAAGAGACACTGAGATATTTGATAATGCCCCAGCCCGGCTCAACCCTAGGGCAGCGGCTCTAGGGCCGCGACCATGCTCACTTCTGGTAGGTCTCGTTATCACCGATCACATTGTTTGTCTGCGGCTTCACTCACCACTCTTTAGCCTTTTGGGACCCACTTAGTTTTCTCCATGGGTTACGAACCTACTGATCCTGCTCTTTGCCCCTGGAGTCTTGGGGCCCCAGTACCTTAAGGATTCTGGGGGCCTTTGAACAATTGAACACAATGACTGCCAACAATAAGGATTTTTTCCAGTAGGGTTGCTTAGCCCTAGAAACTGGGCTACTGAGCGTGCTTCTATAATTGATGCACTTACTGTTGCACATCTGTTTCGGTGCTTATGTGGCATTATTCAGCTTGGGTCGTGTTAGATTAATAAATTTTTTTAATGCAGACCATAAAAAGAAAGTTTTTTTTTTTTTCAAATAATTTTTATTGCAGACGCTCAAATGGGAAGAAATCCACATTAACATACATGTTTCAAAGTACGCATAAGTACACTGCAGAGTAAACCCACGGAGTCCTCCGCTCTGTCCTAGGATGGTCAGCAAAAACAGTCCGGCGATATCAATGTCCAATTCTCCACAGACCAATCGCTTAATGAGGGAGTCACTCATGTGAACCATTCAAGCGACTGCTTTTTGTTTTTGTTAATACCCCCTCCCCCCTTCCCTTGAACAAACAACATAGTGTGTATGTAAAAATCATCTTAACATCTCTTGTTCAGAACTTAACTGCGCAGTCATAACATTGGGACCATACAGTCCCTTCAGTTTCCAACTTCCCATCCCACCCGGCAGGCCTTTGTGTAAGAATGCTGAACTCTCAGTGCGGTCCTGTTGCATCAGGTTCAATTCAAGACAAGTACCCCAGTCCCCTTCGCACCCCCTTGCCATCTCACCAGTCATGAGTCATATGCCCCCCAATCCCAACCCCCCATCCAACCCGTGATAGTGTCTCCATTTCGACCAGACCCTCTTAAACTTGTTCGGACAGCCTCTGGCCTTGTATGTCACATGCTCTGCTGCCATGTAAAGATCCAACCCTCTCCTCCACTCCTCCACAGTAGGGACTGTCTCCGCCCCCAGTACTTTGCAATATCCCGTTTTGCCACCACTAGCGCCAAGGTCAGGAACACCAGCAAAGGACGTGGGAGATCAACATCGTTTGTCATGCCCAGGATGGCTAGCTTGGGCTCTTGCTCCAGTGGTACTGACAGGACATCTTTAAGTTCTGCAAAGATTAGGGTCCAGTAGGACTGTATTCTATCACACGTCCACAATGTATGGAAAAAAATCCCCTCTCTCGCACTGGCATCTAGGCATGTGGCGTCCATGGTTCTCCCCATTTTAAACAGTCTCACCCTATCATAGTATGTTCTATGTAGTACATTATATTGAATTAGACAAAGCCGGGATTTAATGGCCACCTCCCTGGGGTGCATTAAAACTGTGTCCCAGTCTATGTCCTCAAGTGCGCCCACATCATTCTCCCATGTCGTTCTAAGGCTCGCAAGGTCCCCCAGCATATTACTGGTAAGTGTTTTATATGTAAGCGATACAGCCCTGCTCGGTATCCGTTCTTGTAGCAGTCTACCTCCCAGCGGGGCATACTCGGGGAGACCTTCTAAAGTCAGGAACTGTGCTCTCCACGCATGCCGCAGTTGGGTGTATTTATAGAACTGTGTTCGGTGTAAACCATATTCTGCCTGTAAGATCGCAAAGGGTTTCAGGTCACCTCTAGCGATTACGTCGCCTATCGTGGATATCCCTATATCATCCCATCTCCTAAACCTGGTAAGTTTATACAACTCAGGTAGCCACTTGCAATGCCAAAGCGGGGTCTGCCTTGTAGGCCGCTTATCCCAGCCTGTGCGTCTGGTGGCCATTCTCCAGGCTCGGAGTGTGATGTTTGTGGCCGGGAGCAGCGACTTCGTCGCTGTTCTGCCATATAGGTACGTTAGCAAAGCATGGGGGGATAGTTTGGCCCGTTCCAGTGCATACGTGGGGTGATCTGCCGGGGCGTGCAACCAGTCATTAATGGGGGATACATGTTCTGCCCAATAATAGGCTTCAAGGTTGGGGAGCGAGATTCCACCACTATATTGATGTCGTTGGAGGGTGGTCAACGCTACTCTCGGCTGTCTGTCTAACCATATATAGGCTCGGAGGTCTGCATGGGTTTTACGTAGTACGCTGTCTGGGAGCAGATAGTACTCGTTTTGGAGAGCGTAGAGGTACTTAGGTAGTATGATCATCTTGTACATCGCTGCCCTGCCCAGGAGTGTCAAGGGGAGTCGTCGCCAGCGGTCCATGTCCGAGGCAGAGTCCAAGAGTATTCTGTCTACATTTTTGCGACGCGATAGTTGCCTGCCAAGCGTGACGTAGATCCCTAAATATTGAAAGCCCTCCTCAGAGACTACCAGTCGAACCGGAAGCACCTCCATGCGAGCACCTCCACTAGGGTCGTAGAGGACAGATTTGTGCCAGTTGATGGCATAGCCGGAGTGGCTGCCATAGCGCTCCAACTCTCTGAATAATTTGGGCACTGTAGTCCGCGGGTTGGTGATGTACAGAAGGATATCGTCCGCATATAACGATATTTTTTCCTGCGTGGCGTCCGCGGCAGCGACCCGGAAGCCTGAGATCCTGTGGTTTTGCCTAATCTTGGCCGCCAACACTTCAATAGTAAGTGTAAACAGGAGCGGTGATAGGGGACAACCCTGACGGGTGCCCCTTTGGATAGTAATGATGCAGGAGAGCCTCCCATTGACTCTCACTCTGGCACGTGGGCTGGTATATAAAAGTCGTATCCACGTACAGAATTTTGGGCCAAGGCCACATTTTTGCAACACGGCCTCCAGGAACGGCCAATGCACCGAGTCAAAGGCCTTCTCGGCATCTAGGGAGAGGAACCAATGCGGCATCTCCCTATCCCGCACCTCCTGCAGCCAGTTATGTGTGCGCCGGAGATTGAATTTCGTGGCTCGGTCCGGCAGGAAACCAGTTTGGTCCAGGTGTATCAGGTCAGGCAGTACCGCCTTTAACCGTCGCGCCAAGACCGTGGCGAGGACCTTCACCTCCGTGTTCAATAGGGAGATAGGCCGGTACGAGGCGCAGTCCTCTCGAGGTTTGCCCTCCTTATGTATAGGTACAATGATTGGCATGGCGAGGTCAGCCGGCAGGCCTCCTTCCCGGTAGGCTTCAGTAAAGAGATTTCGCATGTGGGGGGCTAGTATGTCCACTGTACCCTCAAAGAATTCCGGGGGAAATCCATTCGGTCCAGGGACCTTACCCGGTTTCAGCTCCGAGATGGCGGGCTTCACCTCCTCCAGGGAGATGTCAGCCTCTAATGCTGGAAGGGCCGTAGCGTCCACCACGGGCAGGGTGACCTGTGTCAGGTAGAGTAGGGCGTCGCCGCATGTGCCAGTGGTCTGGCTTCATAGAAGCTTTCATAGTAAGCCGCGTATGTGTCAGCAATATGAGGGTCCGTGCACACCATCCTTCCCCTGTCGTCCCCGACTCCCTCCACCCATCTCGCCGCTCGCTCTTTTCGGCTAAGCCACGCAAGAAGTTTTCCCGACTTATCCCCTACATCATATAATCTATGGAGTGTTGCCAAGTTTTGTGTTCTTGCCTCTTCCAAGACCAATTCCCGGTATCGCCTCTGAGCGTCTAGAAGCTTACGCAGCAATGTAATGCTTTTAGTACGGAGGTGTTCCCTCTCGAGCTCCACTATTTCTCTCTCGACGTTTCCCACCTCCTCCTGCTGCCTCCTCTTCTCCTCCCCCAGTCTCCCATTTATTCTGTCCCTCATTACCGGCTTCAGCGCTTCCCAGAGGGTCACAGCTGAGTCTACCGAGCCATCATTGTCAGCTAAGTAGACCCGGGCGTCGGCTCTAATGCCTTTAAGTATAGTTTTATTCGTGAGGTCCCAGGCGGCCAGGCGCCACAAGGTCTCTCCTCTATGTCTAGAGTGGCCTAGCGATACTAGTAGAGGCGAGTGATCAGAGAGACCCCTCGCCAGGTATTCTGCTGTGTCCTCCATGGTTAGCTCCTGCCTGTGCATAAATACATAGTCCAGCCTAGAGAATACCTTGTGTGCAGCTGAGTAGAAGGAATATGCAATGGTGTCCGGGTGCAGCAGTCGCCAGACATCAGTTAAGCCTATGTCAGACATTGTTTGAGCGAGGGGGGTCCGCAAGCCATGGGTACTGGGCGTTCCTGACTTATCTACGGTCTTCTCCATTACGTCATTAAAATCTCCACCCACCAACTGAATAGAGTCTGAGGTGTCCAGGAGTATGGTCGCTAGCTTCTTCAAAGCCGTAGCCTGCAGATTCGGGGGTGTATATACTGAGATGAGAGTGTAGGTGCGCCTACGCCACGTTCCCTGTACTCCTACACACATGCCTAGTGGGTCATCCCAGGTACGTGTGACACGGAATGGGAAAGCAGTCTTGACAATAACCGCCACCCCCCTGGAGTCAGTCGTATAGCCCGCGTGTCCCAGCACTTTATATCTACCTCTCGCTATAAATGCACAAGCCGAACCCCTGAGGTGAGTCTCCTGTAGGAAAACTATGTCTGGGCCTACTCTCTTCAGATATTTATTCACCAGACCCCGTTTGATTTTGTTACCCAAACCATTCACGTTCCATGTCAGAACCCGTATTTTCTCTAAGGCCATATCTGATGTCAGCATTGCATTAGCCATCCGGGCGTTAAGGTCGGGAGACCTCCGGTGTGGAAGTACAGCGCATAGTACCAATCCGTTTGACTGCAAAAAACCAACTTACCCCCCCAATCCCTCAACCAGAACCCTTCCCCGCAAAAAACTGTAGCAACTGTTCCCCTCCTACCACCCCCCTCCCCACCTTTTCCCCCCTATCCAGTCCTTCCAAGAAACCATGCGCTCCTAGGACTTTCATGCAGTAAAAGGTCTGTCGCCCACCCAATAGGACAGATATCAAACTAGCCCCAGGGCTCAAAACGTGAATTCCACAAGGGCTGCCAGCTTCGTGGGTGCGTCGTGTTCCGAGTCCTGACGTATCTGGAGCAAATCAGACCACATGTCCCACAACCGCATCCCAGAAGCACCCAACTGAGTCCATATAGTGAAAAGAACGAAAGAATGCATAACTTGCGTGGTGTCAGCAGCGGCCCGCCGCCAACACGAATGTAGGTCCCAAACCACTTCATGACTGCGAGTCTTGCGTGTCAATGTCCTGTTGCTGTGTTCCACCTGTCGCCCCCTGCTCCATCTCCCGTATCAGCACCTCCAGAGGGTGTGTTGAGCGGTCCGTCGCTTCCTCCACCTCCGATAATGTCCCGTTGTCCAGTTCTCCATCGTCCGTTGAGAGCCGAGGGGCCCGACCACTGGATCTGGTCTCCCGTTGGTCGGTGACAGCAGAGATGGCGTCACAGTCCAGCAATCCTCTGCTATTCAGGCGGGGGTTCACATATGGTGACGGGTGTGAGCCTCTCCGCATTCGCGGAATTTGGGATCTCTGGGGTTTCGGGGAGTTCCTCCGAAAGTTGGCTGCCGCGAGCTCCGTCCGGATTCTGCGGCCCTCTTCCTCAGCCTCTCGAAACAGGGGTCTCTCTTCCAGCCATTGCCAGGCCTCCTCTGGGCGGCTGAAGAAGTGTGATTTCCCTTTAAACATCACCTTCAATTTTGCCGGGAAGAGCAGCATATACGATATATTCAAAGTCCGGAGTTTCGCCTTGACCGAGTCGTACGACCTTTGCAGCTTCTGAACGTCTTGGCTGTAGTCCGGGAAGATCATGATGTGCGTGTTTTCGAAGTTCAGCTCACCCGCCTTCCTGGCTTCACGGAGGATGAGATCTCTATCCGCGTAGTTTAGAAAGCGTGCGATGATCGGCCGCGGCCTCGCCCCCTCCGGCGGCCTCGCCAGCAATGCCAGGTGTGCTCTTTCGATCACAAAGCAGGTAGAGAACTGGGCATGCGGGAAGTTGGTACGCAGCCAGTCCTGGAGGAAGGTTGCAGTGTCAGTCCGCTCAATTCCCTCTCTAAAGCCCACGAAGCGGAGGTTATTCCTTCGTGCCCTATTTTCGGCGTCATCTACCCTCCACAGCAGCTGCCTGTGGGACGCCTGTAGCTCCGCCATTTCTTTGCAAAGTGTGGCGACGGAGTCCTCCGTCTCCCCGATTCTGGATTCCGCTGTGGTTACCCTCTCAGTGAGGTTGCGAAAGTCCTGACGCAATAGCAGCACTTCGGATCCTACTTCGGATCCTCCACCATCCATATATGACAGTTGCTCCCGCGTGCAGCGTTCACGCGCAGCGACCGCGCCCAATCTGCGCCAAAGGTAAGCCCGTCTACGCCCGTCCGCGCCTGGACCGCGCCCAGCGCCAGACCCCCTGCCCCTCGCACTGCCCAGCCCGCCCGCATTACCTACGATGCCTCCTCCCTCCTTGCCCTCAACCCCGGTCGCGCCCCCAACTGCGTCCAAGCCGCTCCTGGACACACCCATGGACCCTTCTCCTGCAATTCCTGCAAATTCATCGGTACCATCACCAACTCCGCTACGCTCACACCTCTGATTCCCGACCCCAACCACCTACAATGCATCCTGCTCAACACCCGATCGGTCCACAGGCACGCCATTGACCTATGGAACCTACTAGACACCATCTCTCCGGACGTCGCCTTCCTAACAGAAACATGGATGAACGCTTCCTCCGCCCCAGACATCACCATTGCCATCCCGGAAGACTATAAGATCATTCGCAAGGACCGCTCCGGCCACACAGGAGGAGGAATCGCTATCGTCCATAAAAAATCAATCCACATCTCAACCAGCTCTGACGTCAATCTCGCCAACTCTGAACACCTTCACTTCCAGATCCACATCGACCACAAGACCACACTCAGAGGCACCCTCCTTTACAGGCCACCAGGACCCCGCGCAAAATTCAGTGAAGACATCACGGACTTCATCACTCCACACGCGCTCCCCTCCAAAGATTACATCCTTCTGGGAGACCTCAACTTTCATCTTGAAAAGAACAACGACCGCAACACCATCACCCTCTTGGACAACCTCGCCAACCTTGGACTTAAACAACTGGTCACTTCCCCCACCCACATAGCAGGTCATACTCTCGACCCTATCTTCACCTCCAGCAATCACGTCTCCTTCAGGCACACTACGGCTCTCCTTTGGACTGACCACAGCTGCGTTCACTTTACCTACAACAAGCCGAAACCCATCAACCACCCCCAACCGACTCTGCAAAGAAACTGGAACAAAATCACCATCGACCAGATCTCCTCATCGCTCCTTCTAAACACCCCAGCCCACTCTTCTAACCCAGACCAAGCCGCCACCAACTTCACCCTATGGTTATCCAACAGCGCCGACATCCTAGCACCACTGAAAAAACGTCAAAGCAAACCTGGCAGCAAAAAGGCCTCATGGTTCAACGATGATCTTAAGAAGTCCAAGAAACTCTGCCGCTCCCTCGAAAAGGCCTGGAAAAACAACCCAACCACCAGCACCAAGGACGCCTTCAAAAACGCCACCCGCATACACCACCAACTAATCCGAAAGGCCAAGAAAACAGCATTCAAGGATCGACTAGACAACAACGCCCACAACAGCAAGGAACTTTTCAACATCGTAAAGGAATTCACCAATCCCTCGGCCAACTCCAACGACATCACCCCCTCTCAAGCCCTCTGCGACTCCCTAGCCTCATTCTTCCACAACAAAATTGCAGACATCCACAACAGCTTCGACAACCAACCCGGCGACCAACCCACCCAACCATATGCTGACCTTTCACCCCCCTTGAACACCCTTAACGAATGGAACCCAATCTCCACTGAGGACACCATCCGCCTGATGAACTCCATCCACTCAGGATCCCCCACAGACCCATGTCCTCACCACATCTTCAACAAAGCAGACTCCGTCATAGCACCGCACCTCAGAGACGTCATCAACTGCTCCCTCAACTCCGCCACCTTCCCGGAAAGCTGGAAACACGCTGAACTCAGCGCCCTTCTGAAAAAACCCACAGCGGACCCCACCGAACCCAAAAATTACCGCCCCATCTCGCTCCTTCCTTTCCCGGCCAAAGTCATTGAGAAAGCTGTCAACAACCAGCTCGCCGCTTTCCTCGAAGCCAACAAATCCCTCGACTCCTCACAGTCTGGCTTCCGAGCAAAACACAGCACTGAGACCGCCCTCATTGCAGCAACAGACGACATTCGAACTCTACTGGACAATGGAGACACAGTCGCCCTCATCCTCCTCGACCTCTCTGCAGCCTTCGACACAGTCTGCCACAGCACCCTTCTACAACGCCTCAGAAACATCGGAATACAAGGGAAAGCACTTGAATGGATCACCTCGTTCCTCACCGGAAGAACCCAGAGAGTCCGCCTTCCACCATTCAAGTCCGAGGCCACTGAAGTCATCTGCGGCGTACCACAAGGATCCTCACTCAGCCCCACCCTCTTCAACGTATACATGAGCCCCCTCGCGGCCATCGCACGCCAACACAACCTCAACATCATCTCCTACGCGGATGACACTCAACTGATCCTTTCACTCACCAATGACCCCAGCACCGCCAAAACTAACCTACACGAAGGAATGAAAGAAGTTGCCGAATGGATGAAAGACAGCCGTCTGAAACTGAACTCAGATAAAACAGAAGTCCTCATCCTAGGTACTTCCCCCTCTGCATGGGACGACTCTTGGTGGCCGGAAGCCCTTGGAAAAGCACCCATCCCGACAGACCACGCACGGAACCTAGGTGTTATCCTGGATTCTTCACTTTCAATGAACAGACAAGTCAATGCCGTCTCCTCATCCTGTTTCAACATTCTTCGCATGCTCAAAAAAACATTTCGCTGGATCCCCACCGAAACCAGAAAAACAGTCACCCATGCTCTGGTCACGAGCCGATTGGACTACGGAAACACCCTCTACGCAGGTACTACCGCTAAACTCCAGAAAAAACTCCAACGCATCCAGAACGCTTCAGCCAGGCTCATATTAGACATCCCGCGTAACGAACACATCTCTGGTCACCTGAAAAACCTCCACTGGCTACCCGTCAATAAGAGGATCACTTTCCGACTTCTAACCCACGCACACAAAGCACTCTACAAAATCGGACCAGAATGCCTCAACTCACGACTGTCCTTCTACACCCCCTCCCGCCAACTACGATCTTCCAGCCAAGCCCTCGCCACTGTACCTCGTATCAACAAGACCACCATGGGAGGTAGATCCTTCTCTTACCTGGCAGCTAAAACATGGAACTCACTTCCCACCTACCTTCGCCTTACCCAGAACCACCTAGCATTCAGAAAGCAACTTAAAACGTGGATATTTGACAAGTAATCCTTCTCCCCTCCCTAAGCGCCTTGAGACCCTCTGGGTATGTAGTGCGCTATATAAATTTTATGACTTGACTTGACTTGACTTCGCCCAGTTTAGTTTCCAACGCCATCCTGGAGTCTTTAATGTTGATTCTAGAGGCCTGGATCGCCTCCAGGAGCGCAGCCATGTCTGTGTGCTTTTCCGGGGGATTCTGGGGTTGCTCCTTCTGCGATTTCGCCATTGTGTAAGTCTCAATGGATTCTTGTCGGGCAGCTCGGACAGGCGGGTCTCTCTTCCCCATAGTTCCCCACAGGTCAGGTACAAATGTCCAGGAAGTGCGATGCACGGCGGGTGAGGGGAGTCAATCTCAATGGCTTCCCCGCAGCTCGCCCGGTCTCACACAATGTTCACACAAACGGGCACCCCCTTGGTGGCGCACAATGAAAATCAGGGGTGAGATCTCCAAGCAATATACGTTGTCCTCTACCACCCAGGTGACGTGCTGTGAGCCCCCCGCTGTTCAGGCTCGTCCTGAGACGCTAGAGCCTCCTCCGTGTCCCAAGATCCAGGGGGGGGGTCCGCTCCGGCCGAAGCCCCCCGCAAAAGCGGACTTTCCAAACCATCCCCGCGGCGGGACGCCAGCTGCAGTTCCGCACTGATTACAGTCACTGAGGAGGAGGGGGGGGGGGGGGGGGGGGGGCCAGGGAAGCGCCGCTCCAGCGCGGTCTCCTGGCGTCACCACCGGTCTCAAGCTCAGGCTCCCCCGCACCAAGGTAGAGGCCTCCGACGGATCCGCCCTCCTCAGCCCCGGGGTAGGCAGGCACTCACCGATCGGGGGAGCGATGAACGGGCACCCGCCCCTGCACTCTCCGATTTCCTCCGGCACTCGTCTCCGCCCGCAAGCAAGCTCACAGGGCGCCAAGCCGCTTCCTCGCTCCGGTCACTGCTGGGTTTGTCGGCTCCCCTCGGGCGCCATCTTGCCATCTCAGCGCGGCTCCAGCCTCCGTTGTTTTTCAGGCCGGTTGCAAGGTCCAATCGGCAGGGGAACCGGCGAAGCCGCGGTCAGGGTATCCGCACTGGCTCCGGTTACTGTCCCACAGGTTTTTTAGTCGGTTTGGGGTGAAAGTAGATGTCAGATTCAAGCGGCGGGCCAGGAGCTGAGCTGAAGCACGTCTGACTCCTCCATGCCGCTAGCCACGCCCCCCCATAAAAAGAAAGTTAATTGATACTGGCCAGTGGCACCGACGTTGACGCCAGCGTTGATGAGGAGGGGGTTCAGGCAGCCGGACCTGGTCAGCACAGAATGGCCAGAAGTCAGGCTGGCAAGGAGGCATGGGGCACTGTCTGGCTGATAAGCAGGCAAGATGGAAGGGGGCCACAATGATAACATTTGGCACCAAAGCACCAAGGTGCCTACTGAGGCAGCTACCGCAAGTGATGTCACGGGCCGCCCCTTACCTCCAGCAATATCGGCAATAACTCATCGACTTGCAGCGCTCAACACTCAGAGCATATGTAACAGCCTCATTCTAACAAGCATTTGCAATGCAATTGGTCTCGCCTTTGGAACCTATTAAGTATTTAGCCATTCAGCACATTATCCTGGCACTCAATCAATCACAACTGTAGTGTGCGAGAGCTTAGTGCCAATATCGGCAACACTCCCCATCCCCCATACAGCAATCTCCTAGATAAATAACCAGACAAGACACCTTCTTTGTGAAGAAAACTGCTCATTACAAATATGCCAACATGGTGGGTTATCCTACTGCCGATCCCAAGGCAGGCAGCCCCTCGCCGCCTGCCACCTGATGAGCCAAATTACACTGTGGCCCTTGCCAATCGGTGTTGGCCAAAATTGGGGGAGAGGAAAACCCTCCCACTTGTGGACTGCTAGTCCACCCCCTTGCTCACTTCCCAGAGGGGGAAAATTACAAAAAACAATTTGATGGACAGAATGTAGATCAATGTCTTACATTCACCCCAGTACAAGGATCTGGGCCTAAATCCATCGTTTTTTGCACTCCACACCACCCTGGGTTAGATAATGGCTTTATGCAAATCAGCTCTGACCCTGTGCCCCATGGGAACAGTCCAGTCCGAACTACACAGCCATATCTTTCCCAGACCGGAATTAAGCATCCGAGGACCGGACCGGTTTCGAGGTAACACCTCTCATCAGCCCAGCTAGCCTGACTCCAGTGGTGTGGAGGCTCTGGGACCCACGTCTGGGCTACCCCAGTACACTCAGGGAGAAAATTACAAAAAACAATTTGATGGACAGAATGTAGATCAACACCATTTGGAGTCAAGCTAGGCGGGCTGATGAGAGGTGTTACCTCAAAACCGGTCCGGTCCTCGGATGCTTGATTCCGTTCTGGGAAGGACATGGCTTTTGTAGTTCGGACTGGACTGTTCCCATGGGGCAACAGGGTCAGAGCTGATTTGCATATCGCCATTGTCTAACCCAGGGTGGTGTGGAGTGCAAAAAAACGATGGATTTGGGCCCAGATCTTTTGACTGGGGGAGTGTGTGACATTGATCCACATTCAGTCCATCACTTGTTGTTTTTGCAATTGCCGCCCTAAGTGCGCTGGGGATGCCCAGACGTGGGTCCCAGGCACTCCACACCATTTGGAGTCAAGCTAGCCGGGCTGATGAGAGGTGTTACCTCGAAACCGGTCCGGTCCTCGGATGCTTGATTCCGTTCTGGGAAGGACATGGCTTTTGTAGTTCGGACTGGACTGTTCCCATGGGGCAACAGGGTCAGAGCTGATTTGCATATCGCCATTGTCTAACCCAGGGTGGTGTGGAGTGCAAAAAAACAATGGATTTGGGCCCAGATCTTTTGACTGGGGGAGTGTGTGACATTGATTCACATTCAGTCCATCACTTGTTGTTTTTGCAATTGCCGCCCTAAGTGCGCTGGGGATGCCCAGACGTGGGTCCCAGGCACTCCACACCATTTGGAGTCAAGCTAGCCGGGCTGATGAGAGGTGTTACCTCGAAACCGGTCCGGTCCTCGGATGCTTGATTCCGTTCTGGGAAGGACATGGCTTTTGTAGTTCGGACTGGACTGTTCCCATGGGGCAACAGGGTCAGAGCTGATTTGCATATCGCCATTGTCTAACCCAGGGTGGTGTGGAGTGCAAAAAAACGATGGATTTGGGCCCAGATCTTTTGACTGGGGGAGTGTGTGACATTGATCCACATTCAGTCCATCACTTGTTGTTTTTGCAATTGCCGCCCTAAGTGCGCTGGGGATGCCCAGACGTGGGTCCCAGGCACTCCACACCATTTGGAGTCAAGCTAGCCGGGCTGATGAGAGGTGTTACCTCGAAACCGGTCCGGTCCTCGGATGCTTGATTCCGTTCTGGGAAGGACATGGCTTTTGTAGTTCGGACTTGACTGTTCCCATGGGGCAACAGGGTCAGAGCTGATTTGCATATCGCCATTGTCTAACCCAGGGTGGTGTGGAGTGCAAAAAAACGATGGATTTGGGCCCAGATCTTTTGACTGGGGGAGTGTGTGACATTGATCCACATTCAGTCCATCACTTGTTGTTTTTGCAATTGCCGCCCTAAGTGCGCTGGGGATGCCCAGACGTGGGTCCCAGGCACTCCACACCATTTGGAGTCAAGCTAGCCGGGCTGATGAGAGGTGTTACCTCGAAACCGGTCCGGTCCTCGGATGCTTGATTCCGTTCTGGGAAGGACATGGCTTTTGTAGTTCGGACTGGACTGTTCCCATGGGGCAACAGGGTCAGAGCTGATTTGCATATCGCCATTGTCTAACCCAGGGTGGTGTGGAGTGCAAAAAAACGATGGATTTGGGCCCAGATCTTTTGACTGGGGGAGTGTGTGACATTGATCCACATTCAGTCCATCACTTGTTGTTTTTGCAATTGCCGCCCTAAGTGCGCTGGGGATGCCCAGACGTGGGTCCCAGGCACTCCACACCATTTGGAGTCAAGCTAGCCGGGCTGATGAGAGGTGTTACCTCGAAACCGGTCCGGGCCTCGGATGCTTGATTCCGTTCTGGGAAGGACATGGCTTTTGTAGTTCAGACTGGACTGTTCCCATGGGGCAACAGGGTCAGAGCTGATTTGCATATCGCCATTGTCTAACCCAGGGTGGTGTGGAGTGCAAAAAAACGATGGATTTGGGCCCAGATCTTTTGACTGGGGGAGTGTGTGACATTGATCCACATTCAGTCCATCACTTGTTGTTTTTGCAATTGCCGCCCTAAGTGCGCTGGGGATGCCCAGACGTGGGTCCCAGGCACTCCACACCATTTGGAGTCAAGCTAGCCGGGCTGATGAGAGGTGTTACCTCGAAACCGGTCCGGTCCTCGGATGCTTGATTCCGTTCTGGGAAGGACATGGCTTTTGTAGTTCGGACTGGACTGTTCCCATGGGGCAACAGGGTCAGAGCTGATTTGCATATCGCCATTGTCTAACCCAGGGTGGTGTGGAGTGCAAAAAAATGATGGATTTGGGCCCAGATCTTTTGACTGGGGGAGTGTGTGACATTGATCCACATTCAGTCCATCACTTGTTGTTTTTGCAACTCCCCAGAGGGGGGCAGAGCCTCACAGGCAAACCCTGGTTGCTTAGGTCCACAACCGCCCGTAGGACTAACGGGGCGCCGTCGCTCCTCTAGGGTCCAATGTGAGGACCTCCCTGGGGATATTTGGCCTTTCCACCCTTGTGCTCCTGCAGAGGGTACCCCTATGTACCTTACAGCCTCTGAATCGCCCTGTATCTCTGCCTGCAACTCAAAAGAATGCGTAGACAAACTCCCCCCCACACCCTGCATTTACGCCGGGTAAGCGGTAGAGAGGGAAACGGCGTCACAGTAGTAGGCAAAGAGGGCGCCCAGTGGGCAGGAGAGGTATATGTACCTCCACTCCACCCCCACTCCCCCCGGACATGATGCAGACACAGAGACCCCTGAGGGGGGTCCCCAACACTGGGAGGGGAAAGCTTGTAATGTCAACTTGCTTACCATGATAAATATCATCAACGCAAATGGGGAGAGACTTAGGTCTCACGGCTAGACTGCCGACTTTGGAGCTCAGAAACCAATATCGAGACTCGGGTCGCGTTCACATCCTGTGATTCTGGGCAAATCACTTAATCCCCCCTGTGCTTACCAAAAAAATAAATGTGTCCTTGTGTAACATAACTGGTGCTCATGTAAAGCGCTCTAATACCTTCGGGTCGAGTTTGCGCTATATAAATTTACAAAAGAAGTGTGAGGTTCTCACATATTTAAGCAATGAAAGTCAACAGTGGCCACTTCCCTTTGGACTTAAGAGCTCCAAAGATGCCCACTTCTGGGCTGGGCAATTCTCAAGGATAAGGAGGATGATGTCTGGTGGGTTAAGAGCCCAGTGAGACGCCACTTTGCAAGCAAAGTTAGCGCCATGTGTGCAGTGAAGTTATTCAGCTCCCCGGTATTATTCCTGCCTCAGAACATGTATTCTGAGGAGTTGAGGGGGGGAGAATGTTGCACAATAGGAGGGGAGTTAAGACAGAGGAGCTGAGAACTGGTGAAAGAGCGAGGGACAAACTCTTCAAACCTGCCGTAAAAAGCGAATACCAACAGAGAAGGGCAGGGGGAGGGTAAAGAGCAAAAAAGGGACAGAAACAGAATTACAAAGAATGTGAGGGGGCAGAAAAATAGGCTGGCAAGATCAGGCAAAAGATACACTCCCTGACGGCTCTTTCCCGACTCCGCTGAGGCAGGGAAGAGGCCGAGTTCCTGATTCTAATTGAATGCAGGTCAGAGAGGGAGGGTCCTGCATGGCTCTGTCACCCTTGCCTCTTCAGGCACAGCAAGGAGAGTTATAGAGAGGCTGGAAAAGTATACATTGTGGGGCAGATTAATGAGGCCCTTGCGCCACGTTTATGCCGCTGTTGCATCACGCAAGGCGGCGTAAACGTGGCGCATCCCTACGAACGATTTACAGCGTGACGCATCTAGGCAGATGCGTCACGTTGTAAAGCCCTGCGCCGCTTGTGGGCGTTCCGGCGCAGGGTGGGCGTTCCGGGGCAGGTGCGCCTCGCAAAAGTGGCTGAGTGAAATCTATGAGATTTCACTCAGTCACTTTTAAGCCAATGCTGCGTCAAAAGCCTGCGCCTGCTTGAAGCAGGCGTAGGTCTTGACGCAGCATTGTTAAAATGGGGCACCTCCGAGCCTTGCTGGAGCTGCGTCGCGTTTGCGACGCAACTCCAGCAATGCGCCACATTTCCGGCACAGATGCGTCACGCATCTGTGCCGTTTTTGCACCATGGTGCGCCGCATTATAAATGCGGCGCACCATGGCTGGCGGAGCTCTGGCGCACTGTGGCGCATGTTAACTGGCTCATCCCTGGGGATGCGCCAGTTAACATAAATCTGCCCCTCAGTCTTTCCAGGGGAAGGAGAAAAGTGCGCACTTACAGTATGCCCGAAAGGCAGAGTTTGGAAAATACAGGTTCCACCATTGATGGCATTTGTAGTAGTTAAGGTCTACATGGGCTGAAGGGGACCAGCTCTGCTAATCGCTCAGAGACATTACTCTCGGGGAAGATATTAAAAAAAGAAGGGGGTATGTCAAACTCGCAGTCAAATGAAAAAAATATTGCCAACGTAGGGGACACGCACAAGCGCAACATTAACAAAAACAATGCAATAGGTCTCGCCCTCGTTTAAGTCAAAGCAATTCTGTTTGTAATTAGGTGGCTTTTTAGCTTTGCTTTAATTAGTGTTTGTCAAACTTTTGTGTACATAACATGCATATGTATGCATATATGTATAGGTATGCAAGAATTTATATTTGTATTTATATAGATATGCAGATGTATATATATGTTTATATATGTATTTATATAGATATATATACACATACATATATATAAACGCATATATATACATATATATGTGTGTGCATATGTGTGCGCGTAGAGAGAGGTAGGGGGGTAGAATTAGAGTTAGAGGTAGAGAGTGTAGTAGAGAGAGAGGTAGAGAGTAGAGAGTGAGTAGTAGAGAATGAGTAGTAGAGAGTAGAAAGTGAGTAGTAGAGAGTAGTCGAGAGTGAGTAGTAGAGAGTAAGTAGTGGAGAGTAGAGAGTGAGTAGTAGAGAGTAGTAGAGAATAGTAAAGAGTAGTAGAGTGAGTAGTAGAGTGAGTAGTAGAGAGTGAGTAGTAGAGTAGTAGAGAGTGTGTAGTAGAGAGTGAGTAGTAGAGAGTTGTAGAGACTGAGTAGTAGAGAGTGAGTAGTAAAGAGAAGTAAAGAGTAGTAGAGAGTGAGTAGTAGAGAGTAGACAGTGAGTAGTAGAGTGAGTAGTAGAGAGAGAGTAATAGAGTAGTAGAGAGAAAGTAGTAGAGAGTGAGTAGTAGAGAGTGAGTAGTAGTGAGTAGTAGAGAGTGAGTAGTAGAGAGTAGTAAAGAATAGTAAATAGTAGAGAGTGAGTAGTAGAGAGTAAAGAGTAGAGAATAGTAGAGTGTGAGTAGTAGAGACAGCCTCTAAAGATGAAACCACACCTCTGTCTCCAAGGGACATCTGTCACTCCCCCAGGGCAGCAGCTTTAAAAGAAAAGAGCGGAAGTGAAAGCACAGCGAGGCC
The DNA here is from genome assembly GCF_964263255.1 of Lissotriton vulgaris. NCBI lineage: Eukaryota > Metazoa > Chordata > Amphibia > Caudata > Salamandridae > Lissotriton > Lissotriton vulgaris. The sequence goes on along the minus strand of NC_141687.1, from coordinate 1,285,940,339 downwards.
AACAAAGGGAGGGGCAGGGCTGCTTAATGGATCGGGGAGGAGATGGGGTGGGGGGAGGTGGGGGCTATTCTTTAACTGAGCACAACTTTGCCTTGGCTGGGGTTTACATCGAATGACGCGGCTCGGGAGTAAACACAAACAAGCCCCACAACAGTACCTTTATGTGCACTAGCGCCATGTAGCCACATCATTGACACAGCAACCAACTCTGAGACTGGTCAGCAACAGGAAATGCCTCGGAACGTTAAATCAAAAAAATGCATACCACACGTTAATGAAATAACCATTTGTGGGACTGATCTGGAGGGAAGGGGGACATACAGCATTGAAGCGTGACAGGAACTGAAAGGAAAATAGGCAAAATCGCAAGAAGGGGGAAATGGGGTGAGAGACTGGTATTCTGGTATACGGCAACATTTAGGCAACGTGTCTCTGAGATAGACAGACGGAAGGGGAAACAAATAGTGCTTCCTCAGTAATTAAAGGCAATAGGCAATAGTGTAACGCTGCGAGTAAAAGATTCAACCCCGGTGGGCATGCCTAAAAGGAGACAGGGTGGCAACAAGGAAGGATTGACCTGCCTTCAGTGCAATCATTGGCATAATTTGTGACACCAAACAATGCGCACGAATGAAAGCTGAATGTGGAACAGGGACGAGGCTGAAGGAATCGTATTGATTCCAAGAAGCCTCGTATGACAAGGCAGCGCATGCGCTGCTTACGTCAGGCCAAGACCTAATAATATATAAACAAACATTACCAATGTAGCGGACACGCACAAGTGCGACGTCAATGAAAAAACAAGCATTGGCATAGCCAATAGGTCTCGCCTTTGGGACCTTATAAGTGTTTACCCATGCAACAGTTGATGTTCTTGCACCAAGGATATTGTGCTGCCTAACTAAATACTTATAAGGTCCCAAAGGTGTGACCTATTGGCTATGCCAATGCTTGTTAAACTTGTTAACACTCTCTGGGCATTGGTTGCATTACGTTAGTACCAATTAAACACCCAAATACAGCAATATGTCTTTTTGTAGTAATGCATGTTTGGGGGTAAAAAATGCATTCACTGATGTGCAGCTGGGAAAGGCAGGTTTGTGGAAGACATTTGTGCATGTGTGATGTGTGAGGGTGTATTTGAAGTGTGTGCGAGAAGTGAGTGGAGAGCGAGCGTGAGTGAAGTCAGCGTGAATGTGTATGTTTCTAAGTGTCCGTGGAAAGATTGTGTGTATGTATGCACGTGTGGCTGTGTATGAAAAAGAGTGCACACATGTGTGCCTCTTAGGAAAGCAGTTTCTGTGTGCCCCAGAGACTACATGACCCCTCGAGAAGTCCCCTGCCAGGTGTCAGAAGCCATCCTGTCCTGTTTTCTTTCTTTGTCCTCTGGTATTTGTCATGATGTTCTGTATAATAAAATTATATATATACACATATATATATATATATATATATATATATATATATACATATATATATATATATATATATATATATATATATATATATATATATATAAGATAACCGCGTCTTATCTGCCGCTCCTCCTAGTAACTACAGGCTATCTGCAGTGAGTGTAACCACGAGTCAAATACATTACCCTCTCCCCTTTACTCCCACCACATCCGGCTACCACCCAGGCCGATGTTTAAACTGTGAAATACAGCAATACTCATGGTTCATTGGGCCACGGTGCCCCTGTACCTGTTGCACCAACTGAAACCACGCCTCCGGACAAATGGCTGGTCTTGCGAGTTACAGCAGCCCCATGTGTTTGAGAGGTGTGTCTTTTGTCATTAGCTTTGCAGATGGGATGTGGTGTGTGGTTTGTGCCATAAGATTCATGGAAGGAGAGTGTATGCTTTGCAATTATGGGGAAAAGAAAAGTGCAAGCCTATGTGTTGGAAAGTGTCGGAGTGTGTGTTTGGAAGGACACTTCATACTGTGTTCATGGACTGTACGTGCATGCTTTTGTATGTGAAAGAAGAATGCAATTTTAAGTGTTAGGAAGGAGAGTGCATATTGTGTGATGAAAGTAGGGTACATAATGTGTGATCAGAAGTAGAGTTCATGCTTATGTTTGTAACATGAGAATACAATCATGTGGGTGGGCAATGAGAGTGCATATTGTGTGATGAAAGTAGGTACATATTTTGTGATCAGAAGTAGAAAGCACGCTTAGTTGTGTAACATGAGAATATAATCTTGTGTGGGGAAGCAGAGTGCTTGCTTGTGTGTGTGAAGGGAGAATTACGTTTTGTGTGTTGGGAAGGAGAGCGCATATTGTGTGATTCCAAGTAGGGTACATATTGTGTGATCAGAAGCAGACTGCACACTTGCATGTGACAGAGAGGTTCAGCTATGTATGTTGTGAAGGAGAGTACACACTTGCGCGCGTGGCTGTTTTGCAGTAGTCCACATTTGTAGACAAATATTCAATGCTTCTATTCTTGGGGTGCGAGTGAATAGTTGTCCGCAAAGTTGCAGTTTTGGAGGGAAATGAGGATTATTGCTCGCTTGTATGAAGGAGGAAGGAAGAGGGAAGAGGGTTTTATGTGAAAGGGGTTAAGTGCCTGACTGTTGTTGTTGAAGGAGGAAGGTACATACTTCCTTGTTTGTGATGAAGAACCAGGCGTGCATCCTTGTTGGCGTGGAGGGTGTTATTTTGTTTATATATCACAATATCACAGCAAATTGTGCTCTTTGGCTGCTTCAAAGCGTTTACATGTTTGGATGGATATACCTTTTGGACTTCCACTGGTATTGTGGTTGTGTGCCTTGAGCAATTAATTGTCATGCGTATTGAAGTCCAGAGCGAGACCCTCAAAACAAGCACGGCCTCAAAACCAGCTGCAGCACTCCGCGAGTGGTGCGTGCGCGCACGCTGGAGAGCCGTTGCTCGCAAATGTAATTTATTTCTCCACTGAAGAAAATGCTTTTCTCTATTGACATACCTTTTTGTATAAAATTGTGTAACACATCTTACAAAGTAAATGCTGGGCTTTCTTGTCTCTTCTTAAACAAAAATGAGGACCTTTGGCACAAACCACCATTTGCTTGTTCCCCTTCATACAACAGTTAGACATAGCTAAAAGTCAGTGGCGACTCTTCCTCTAAGGTGGAGGAGCGTCACCACACTGCTCTTGGAGTAGTGTAAAAGGAAAAATAAAATTATAGTAACAGAAGTTATTTCTGTTATTATCATTTTATGTCTTGTGTCAGCCAGGTTGGGCGGGTTGGGACTTGGCTGGGCTCCCATGACATCCAGGAGGAGGATCGGTTGCTGTACTCTAAAGTGTGCATGACTGTTTGCGTGTTTACCACCAGGCTGCATTACACGGCCTGATGGGAAACATGCCATCTCCTATTTCTCGTCTGAGTGCCCAGCCTCGGTGCTTAGACCAATCACAATGCTGCATTGCAGCATTGTGATTGGCTTAGGGGAGAGAGGCTGTGTGCTGCCTGGTTCCGGCTGGAGACGATTGAGAAGAGAAACGCGGCAAGTAGGTGAGTGGTTTTTGCATGTTGTAACGACCCTCGGGCAACCCCCTCTAACTCTTGTTCCTAGCCTGCCGCTAATGCTAACAACCTATCTAGACACGGACTAGTGAAATAGAGTGGTTTTCTTTAGATCACACAAATCAGCATAGCATGGAAGATGGAATTGTAACACATTTTTTATGCACCAGATCATGCCAACTTAGACACACCAAGTGTTCACATCTCCTTACACCAGATTTCACCTGATGTAGAACATGAATGCCCAAAGCAATATGGCCAGGTGTTGCCGAGTCCCCACTCCAGTATGTATTCCCAGTGCCTCCCAACACTTGCCCCCCCCCACAGGGGTCCTAACCCTGTCACTCTCCCCCTATTCAAAACATACAAACTGACATAAACTAAATGATATACATTATTGCTATCCTGCATATCCCAAATTGAGCCTATGGGCAAGGTCATGACTGGTCAAACAACGTGCTAAGTCCCACCCTCTTACCGGAGTGACCGTGCGTAAAAGGCCCAGTTCCCCAGAAAGTTATATCCCCCGGGCATCCCCTACGCCCTCCATATTTATCTCCAAGGTGCTGTGCTGTAGTGTAGTTCCTATATTCCCAACAGGCTCTGCGCATTGGAATAATATATCCTATAGATTTGACATAGGACTTAAGTCAATAGGTCTCTATCGAATATACTAAACTTATGGGTATATGCATCAAAAATCGGTATTACAAGTCCTTATTAGCGCAAAATAAGGATTCGCTAATAAGGACATGCAAACCGCGATGCATCAAGAGATTCGGTAATAAATACTGAATCGGTAAAAATCGGTAAATGATTACGAAACCACGGCTGCGAGACACCAAATTAAAGAATAGCAAATACCGAATTAGCAAATACCGAATCGGTATTTGCGAATTCGGTAATTTACTGAGGGGATTATTTAGAGATTCTTTATTTTTTACGGATGTGGGGTTGATGCATTGCATTTTCAGGTTTTGCGTTCGGTATCGGCCTGTTTTACCGATACGCTATTTTACCGGGAGGTATTTTGCTTGATGCATCTGCCAGTTAATTGTGTGTGCCAGCTAACTCAGAGGTCACTAGAAACTCTCGAATAAACAAGAAGGGATTCTTTTCTGACAACCGCATAAACATGACAAATTTGTTTCCCAAGAAAAAGAATATATCTCTCAGAGTCGCTGAAACAATAGATAACTAGTTCACTCAGTCAATCGTGCATGCTTCGTTTCTACAGAGTTGCAGAGAAATAGTGAGACAGGCGTTTTTAATAAAAATGGTTTATTGAACAGTCTTCTTTCTCATGCAAGAGAAGGGAACTGCTACAAACGTTAGGCAGACTGCAAAGTATAATACGTACAGCGTAAACAGTAATGTGAAATAATACTGTAAGAGCATTGTATGGTTTCTAAGCCATATAAAAATACATACATAAATAAAATAGACTAAAATACTCAACTGGTACTTCTAAAATACGCCTACCCCAATGTACCTAACCTAAGTCTAATAGGAGGGAAGAAGTAAGTATTGTTTAGCATAGGTTTAGTTTTGCCAAGAATCTTCCAAAGATTTCTCTAGGTTCTAATCAGCTCCATACCGTAGAATGAAGGAGGTCTGGCATCTCCGTCTCGGGACTCGATTTCCCAACATCCCGCAAGGGGAGCCGGAAACACTGGAGCTGGATTCTCGGCAGGAGAAAGCCAGCTTCCTGATCAGTGTGTCAGCTGGAGAGTCGGCTTCCTTCGGCACTGGCTGTAGCGAGCTGCATTGGGCAAGTAGGTCTTCGAACTGCTCCTAACCACCGTATCTTGCTACAGCAAGTAAAGGTATATTTATACCTTGAAGGTGTTTAGGAATGCCATAGTTTGACGTAAAGTCGGGCATATGAACGTCATAAATTAAACCCTGGGGAATAGGTGTTCGTTGTAAAGTAACTGAGTTCTTGGAGAAATCAATATTCAAGCAAGGGAAAGTTCACTAACTGCTTAAGCTGGTTTTCCAAGAAATCGTTGTGACGTTTGGTGAACGGATGGCAGTAACCATGTCTGAATTTGGGTAGCATGGGCTATGCCAGAATAAGGGCTTGATTTCTATGCCTATATAAGGGCAACCTGAATTGTACCTACATAAGGGCATGAATCGTGAAAATTCAATCGGTGCCTAAAACGCCACACAACAGTGCTCTTATGCCAACTTTTGCGCCCATGCTCTTGTGCGGGGGTTGGCCCAAAGGCCTACCGGAAGCAGAACTTCCCCTTACTCTGCACCTTCCAGCCTCCGGCAGTAACCGCCTCCTGGAGTTCCATGAGAGACCACTGCCCCACGCCCCCCAGGTGTCCCCATTGACAATGGCGATGCTTACTTAAGACTGTAAAAAATGCCAACCAATCATGACCTTACCGCAGACCAAGGTTACTTCACATAAAATACGACAATGACGCCGCCCTGTAAGGAAAACAATACTTACCAACATACCTAAAACATATTTGCAGAGAAACAAATCGGACAACCTGAAATGAAAAAAAAAACACAAGAAAACATTGCACACATCAAGTTCTACTGCTTCAGGATGGTGGATGGAGAAAAAGATGGAAAACTCTATCTAGTAGATGGTCTTGTGAGAATGACAGATCAGCTGTGGAGTGGTGACGGAAAAGACAATGCCGCCGCTCCAAAACCCCTTTTAACCCCCTGGGGGAAAACCGTCCGGGTCCGGCTCCCAGGACTTGCCCCCTCGAGCCCCATAGGCACATGAGTGCTTCCGGGGACCAAACCTGTGACGCCTAATCAGGGCAAGAGGAAGGGTGGGTGTCGGTGCGTCACTTATGTGCACGGCCCCATAAGTGCAGCGTGCCCAAGACCCGGTTGGCGCCTTATCAAAAACACACTTCGTACACATAACTACTTTTACCCACATTTTGATGTCACCAACAACCAGCACCCAACACTCACTCCTTCTCTAATGTCCCACTATATTCTTATATGCAAATTTCACTTTGCAAAAGGTTGCCATTTCTCTTCATGTTGTTACGGATCTTGTTGCCACTTTTGTGCTTTTGTGTGATAGCCTAATTCTTTATGGCTCTTGTAGTCTTAGTCCATTTCCATTGAACTAATTAGACCTTAATACCTGATAGCAATGATTTGAAGATGAAGACCCAGGATTGAGAATGGCATCCATAATGGAGCATGAGCTAGTTAACCTTAGAAGCCACTCTCTGATCAGCTGCCTTTACGTCACATCATTCCCTCTCAGGAACCTCTAATTTTCCTGCTGTCCTCACACCAGAGAACTTCACACCACACCTTATCTCTCACACACATTCTTTGAATACAAAACTTTCATGTGGCCCCAAAATATGTGTGACACATATAGTCAGATCTGTCTTTTTCTTTAACAGTACTTTTACAAACTGACATTGTTATGTTGCTGAAAACGGTCTACAAGTTCCAGAATGCAAACTAATATCACCAAAAGCCGGGACTGGCTGAAGAAGGACCCCTTAATAGGACGCACTACCCTTTTCGAGATGTATGGTTGTTAGGGGTAGGGTATGCATTGAAGCTTGGGTATAAGCAGGTGTTGGGTGAGATGTGTGAGGTTCTTCCAGACAACCCTTGTCTCCCAACTCCTCCTGTTCTCATTCTCTTCTCTCAAACTTAACTGGTTGCCTTTCAAGAAAGTGAGTCACTTAATTCGTTAGCATGTAGAGACTTATATTACTGGTGAACTGCTTGTGAAAGGCTAGAAGAACTAAAGCATGGTAACTCAGTCACAGCCTTCAGAGGTAAGCTGGCTACAGGTATCACTATGTAATATGAGATAAGCACATAGAAGGATAGGGCCCAGGATCCTTTGTAAGCCCACCAGAGTGCCATCTGTCTCTGAGAATTTGCTTACTTTCATTTTCTGTGAGCGCTGGATTCTATGGAGAGACCACTTGCTGTAAAGAGCTAAAAAGTAGATTATAAAGGGAGTTACACCTTTAATACTTCTCACAGTTGTTTGCACTGATCTCCCATTTTTCTACTAAACGTACCATTGCCATTGTTTGCCAGAGTCACACAGTAAAAAGCAAAATAAAGAAATATCAGTTTGCTAAAAAAAAATTGCCTGTTACGCTCCTGATTAGGGAGGCTTGGCAGGTGTTCATACAACTCAGTAATCTTTTGACAGGAGCGGCCTGTGCAGGTAAGAGCAGTGATGCCGGGTTGAGGGAGAATTCCACAGACTACCACGAGGGAAGAAAAAAAAATGTTTCCTTGTTGTCGTCTGTCATAAACCGTCCCCCACCCGGCCCCACCACTCTTACCTGCATGGGCCGCGGCTGTCCTATGCTGATGCGTAAAAAGCACTCCGCATACCAACAATAATGTGGTTATGTTCTAGTTCTTCCAAGTGCGGCACATAATAAGTGTTATTACTTACCTATAAAAAATATAAATTGGCCCTTTTATTCTTACCGTTATCACTGGTGCCAGTTCCTCAACTGTTGTCAAATTACATTACTGAGGCTTGGGTAAATAAGATGACTTGCCAAGGATCACAGAAAGAGAGCACCAGGATTCAGTGCATCTTATTTCGCTGAAGTCAACATCGTAGCCACTGACCAAACTCAGTCAGACCTGCCAGTATTTGAATCAGGTGACATACATAGCTCACATCGACCTACATCTTCAGTTATGATAATATACATAACACAGACAGCCTCTAACATTGTCCACCGAGAAACTTTTAATACCTTAATTTACACTGGAGAGTTCCCTTAAATAAAGCAAAGTAGTCCTTTGTGCTCCTTTATGCCACTTTTCGTCACATGATCCTCTTAATAGTGGTACAAGGGCATTGCCACCTTACCACCCATGGGTTTTGAGGCAAGTCCTATCAACTAATCATGGGTGTCGATTCACCCGAATACCAGAGGTAGTGAAAGTGACATCATACATACACCCTTTGACCATAATGTTGTTACAGGAAGTGACATCTTATTATCTCTGCCTGAATCTTCACAGGACGTGATGTCACATGACCTTAAATACATATGACAGACCAATAAACAACATTGCTGAAGTTCAATAATAACTGCATGATTAATATAACAATACACCAGAGACAAATGTCCATTTTGCAGTATTGCTATTTTGCCAATACTGCTGTCCATGTACAATTTGTGACCCTTATGTCAAAGGTTATGTCTTGTATGTCAGGGACAGCCTTTTGTCAGAGATGCTCCTGTGACATATGCCACTGTTGTCCTCCCTTATGCAGAGAATTTTATCCAATGTACTTGCACCAACATTTTGCCACAGGTGCCACCCATGCCAAGAATTTCCTTCAATATGCCAGTGCCAGCATTTTTTCTACAGGTGCCCCATACATCCAAGAGCTACCTCCAGTTTGCCAGCACAAACATTTTGCTGTGATTATTTCATCAGTGCCTCTATAAACCAAGAAGCATGGCAGGTTCAACAGCAGACTTGCAGACTAATAAAACATTCTCACTCATGTTCACTTACACTCACTCTTGCTCACTCATTACCTCCTCGTCCGTCTTCCTCGCCACAGTATTAACACGTGAGCCTCCGGCTACCACAGAAACTCCAAGCAAACTTTCTAGCATTCTAGTCTCTCTCTCCCTCCTCCAAGATGGCCCCCAGTGGCTACAGCCAATCCCATAAAGGGATACAGAAACCAGCCTACCAACCTGTTTTTTGGTTTCTGCACTACTCCGAGTGCTGTCTGCCTGGCGTACAGGTGAGTGGGGGATGGGGTCTTGCTGAAGCAGCCCCATATGTTCTTTGGTATATGGAAGAGGGGAAGTTAGTTGTTGTGTGTTCCTTCGTTGGGGCTCTTTTCAATGTCTTTCACTTAGTTTAATTTTTTTTCCCCCTTCTGTTGCCATGAACGCTCCGTGTCCTGCTGTAGCGGACTTGGTGGAGCATTTCATCTGCGGGTTCTGTTTGGGACTCGCTTCGGGGGGCGGGGGGGGGTCGCCTGAGGTTCCTGCTGAGCGGGGTGTTTGATGCGTATGCGCCCCTTGCCGACCGCGCATCCTGCTTAGCAGACATAGTGCGGTCCAGTGATTTCTTTTACCGTTTGCATGCGCGCTTACCTTGTGGCCGTTTTAGTTTATATGTGGCTGCGGGAGGCGAGTTTTTCGCACGATGCTGTTGCTCTTGCTGATGGGGTTTGGGGTCTTCATTACGGAGTGCGCGCGGGACTTCTTCAGTTTTTATTGATATTTTGTGGGCGTGCAGTGGGAAGTTTACATTGGTTGCCTAGCAACCTCCGGCCTCTTTTACCGGTCAGGTGTTTCAAGGTATTAGCTGTGTTTTTCACTTGTGTGTGGCTGTCATGGAGGGTGGTTCTTCCAATTTGGCTGATCCTGATTCCTTGGAAGCATCTGGTTCTGGGGTGACGATTCCTTCTATGGAATTGTTACAAAAGATGATAAATTCTGCTGTGGCTGCTGCTTTGCAGGATAAGGTGACTGTTCCTCCTGCTAAAAAGGCGAGGGCTGATGACGCTCCTACTCTTGACTCTGAGACGGAGGCGGATGTCGACGTTAAGGGCCGTTTTGTGCAGGGTGCCGACCTTAAGGTGGTGCTTGGTCACATTCGCAAGAATTTGGTTTTTCCTGATTCTGTGGTGCCCCTGGAGGATGATTTGTTCTCTCAATATCAGCGTCCTGAGCCTGATTCTATACCCATTCATTCTTCAGTGTTGAAGGTTTTGGAGACGGAGTGGAAGGATGTGGACAAGGGCTCTTTTCCGCGTTTTTTGAATAAACGCTATCCTCTACAGGAATTTTCAGTCAAATTTCCTTCCTCCGTTAAGGTTGATTCCTTGAAGGCCAGTACGTCCTCTCATGGGACTGTTGTTTCGGGGGATTCCTCTCCTGCGGACCCTGTGGATCGTAAGGTGGATGGTGCGGTGAAGCGCACTTTTGCGGCTGCTAATTTCTCCATCAGGGCTGCGGCCTATTCTTCTTACACGATCCTGTCTTTGCTTAAAGATTTTCAGTCGTTGGCTGAATTATTGGACCGGGGGAAGATGTCTCTTCTACTCTGGCGATGATGGAACAACAGGTACGGCTGCTTTCTGATGTTTCTTTTGATTCGTTGGAGGCGGCTTCTTCTGCTGCTGGGTCTTCTGTCGCTGCGAGAAGGCAGTTGTGGCTCCGCTCTTGGAAGGCTGATGCTGCTCAGAAGGGTCTACTGATGAAGATCCCTTTTTCTGGTGTTAAGCTGTTTGGTTCTCCGTTGGATGATATGGTGAAGAAGACGGCGGAGGACCGTAAGCTGCTGGCTCCTGAACGTGCTGGTCATTTCCGTGCTTTTGGTTCCCAGAGGGCTTTTGGTCCTTCTAGGCGGGGCCGTGCTGGTCAGCCCTTTCATGGGAGGGGGCGTGGCCAGGGTGCTCCTTCCTTTGACAAGTCCCGGTTCTCCGTGCTTCGGCCTCCACCTTTCTAGCTTCAAAGTCATGACTGGATTGCTCCTGGAGTGGGTCCGGTTGGGTGTCGCCTCAGTTTCTTCCTGGACTCTCGGCGCGAGACTGTGTCGGATCAGTGGGTGCTTTGGGTGATTTCCGAGGGTTTCCGTCTTGGATTTACCCAGACTCCCCCAGACTGTTTCAGATCCACTCCTTGTCCCAGGGACGCTCTGAAGAAGGTGGCGCTTTTGGAAGGCATCAAATCCCTTATTGTGAAGAAGGCGGTGATTCCCGTGCCCGATGATCAGTTGAGGTTGGGCGTTTATTCCATTCTCTTCCTGGTGTCCAAAGGCATGGGGGATCTCAGACCTGTGATGGATTTGAAGTGGGTGAATACTTTCGTTCCTCATCAAAAGTTCAAAATGGTTTCGCTCCAGGTGATCCTTCCTCTGGTGTCTCAGGGGGATTTTCTGGCCTCAATAGACTTGAGGGATGCTTATCTGCATGTGCCTGTGCACCCCGACTCTCGGAAGTGTCTGTGGTTCTGCGTTCTAGGTCGCCACTACCAGTTCCAGGTATTGCCTTTTGGGCTCTGCTCTTCGCCCAGGGTTTTTACTAAGGTTCTGGCTCCTCTTATTGGCCATTTACATGGGGAGGGCATTAGTGTTTTTCCTTATCTGGACGATATTTTGATTTCTGCTTCTTCTCTTCCTAAGGCGGAGTTGCATGTCCGGAGAGTGTGCCATGTCCTGGAGCGTCACGGATTACTGGTGAATGTTCCGATGTCCTCCCTGGTTCCTGCGCAGGAATTGACTTACATTGGGGCTCTTTTCAAGACTCAGTTGGGGATGGTGTTCCTGCCCCCTGCTCGGATTCTGTCCCTGATGTCTGCTGTTCGTTCCCTGCTGTTGGGGCTTCTCATCCTGTGAGCCTGTGGTTGAGAGTTTAGGGTCTGATGTTTGCATCTTTGTTGGCGGTGCCGTGGGCTCGCCTTCACATGTATCCGGTGGTGTCCCACATTTTGTTGCATTGGGACCCCTGTGCCCTGGATATGGATGTTTTGATCTCTGTGTCCTCCCGGGTGCGGGTGGTCCTGGGTTGGTGGTTGGACGAGGTTCATCTATCTCGGGTCGCCCATTTCTGGTTGTTCCATCTCGGGTTCTCACTACAGATGCCTGCCTGCTGGGTCGGGGTGCAACTCTGGGGGATTCTACGACCCAAGAGGTTTGGGATCCGTCGGTGATGTCATGTTCCTCCAACTACAAAGAGCTGAAGGCTGGTCTGTTGGGTCTGTTGGCCTTCTCGGATCTTCTTCGGGGTCACCATGTGCAGGTCCGGACGGACAATCAGGTGGTGATGTCCTATGTCAACCATCAGGGGGGTTGCAGGGTTCTTTCCCTCAGTTGCCTCAGTCATCGGATTTGTTCTTGGGCGGAGTTTCACCTAGCGTCCCTGTCTGCCATTTACCTGCCTGGTCAGGAGAACACTGTGGCGGACTGTCTGAGCCGGGTGTTTCCATCCATGGGGTCTTTGTCCCTGACGCCCTTGATGTTCAGGAGGGTGGAGCGGATGTTTGGGTCTCCGAGAGTGGACCTCTATGCTTCCCAGTCGAATGCCAAGGTCCGCTGCTTTTGTACAATTATGCCTTGCCGGGATGCTTGGAGGGTGGATGCTCTGTCTTTCCATTGGCCGAGAGGCCTCTTTTATGCCTTTCCCCCTGTTCCCTTGATTCTGGCGGTCTTGCAGAAGATCAAGAGGGAGGGGTCCTTTGTCCTTCTGATTGTTCCGGGGTGGTGTAGTCGCCCTTGGTATCCCCTGTTGTTGGAATTGGCTGTGACTCCGGGGTGGGCCTTGCCATTTGTCCCTTACTCTCTGTTGGGTCCTCTTCTTCCTCTGCCTGTGTTCCGGTCCCTGGGTCTGCGGGCATGGCTCTTGAGAGGGATTCGCTGATCCGTGGAGGTTGTTCGTTGGCTGTGGTTGGTGTCATTCAACAGTCCCAGCGGCCTTCTAGGCTGAAATCCTATGCTAAGCATTGGGATAACTTTGCCTCCTGGTGTGTTCATCGCGATCTGTCGGTGGCTTCTTTGGACCCAGCTCGCATTCTTGATTTCCTTAATGATGGTTTTGAGTTGGGTTTGGCCATTTCTACACTTCATGCGCAGTGGGCCGCCATTCGGGCCTTTCATGTCCTTCCTTTGGTTTCGGTGGCTCCTTTGGTGGCGAGGCTTTTTAAGTCTCTGTCTTTCCAGCGTCCCCGTCCTATCCTGTGTCCTCCTCCTTGGGACCTTCCTTTGGTGTTGCGTTCCTTGCAGTCGGCTCCTTTCGAGCCTTTGGAGTCGGTTGACTTGAAGTTTTTGACCCTTAAGGTCGTCTTTCTTGTGGCTATTGCCTCTGCCAGGCGTATTGGGGAGTTGGGGGCTTTCCTACGATCTGCTCCATTTTTGGTTGTTTTGTTGGATTGGGTGGTCTTGCGGCATCATCCTACTTTTGTGCTGAAGGTTGATTCCTTTCATCGGTCTTCGGAGGTGGTCCTTCCTGTTCTGTGCCCTGATCCCTCCTCGGCTGAGGAGTGTCTTTTACATCTGTTGGATGTTCGGCGTGTCTTGTTGATATATTTGTCCTGCACGTCTTCCTTCTGTAAGGTAGACAATTTGTTTGTCAATTTTGGTTTGTCCCGTCAGGACTTGAAACCTTCCCTTTCCACGGTCTGTCGTTGGATCAAGGAGACTATTTTGTTGGCGTATGGTTCTGTTTCCGAGGTTCCTTCCCATCCTGTTTAGGGCCGTTCCACCAGGTGTGTGGCTGTCTCTTGGGCGGCGTTTAAAGGGGTCTCCATGGAGAATGTTTGCCGGGCTGCCACTTGGTCGTCCCCTCATACATTCATGTCCCATTACCGTCTTCAGGTTGGGGGTGGGGGCTCTGTTTCATTTGCCTCTTCTGCGCTGACTTCTGGTGTTCCTTGAGAGGTTTTCTTTTTGTTTTTCTGCCTCTTGTTTAATAAACCTGTGCTTTTACTGCCTTCATCTTGTGAGCTGTTTTCCTTGCATGAAGCTGCTATGCTTTGGTATCGGCTCACATGTTCATACTGTGGAGAGGAAGACGGACGAGGAGGTAATGCGCCGGTTCCTTACCGGTAATCTTCATTACTCCGAGTCCTTGTCTTCCTTGCCACAGTATAGTTTCCCTTCCCTCCCGGCCCTCTTGGTGGCTTCATGTCTGCGGCTTGGTTTTTCAGGTCGGTAGGCGGGTTTCAGTATCCCTTTATGGGATTGGCTGTAGCCACTGGGGGCCATCTTGGAGGAGGGAGAGGGAGACTAGAATGCTAGAAAGTTTTCTTGGAGTTTCTGTGGGAGCCGAAGGCTCACGTCTTAATACTGTGTTGAGGAAGACAAGGACTCGGAGTAATGAAGGTTACCGGTAAGTAACTGGGGCATTCACACTCATCTGGACTCTTTCATTTTCACTTAGTTTTACCCTGATTGGCTCATTCACAAACTCTCACTCACTTATACTCTGACTCATACTTTCGCATTCATTTACTTGCTCTCTCACACACGCACACAATCCCACATACTAACATACATGTAGACAAATGTGCACACTCCCACCCTGTGTTGCACCCACATACATGCACACAACATAAATGTTAAAGCATTTGATTTTAGTTACTTAAGCCGCCAGTGAAGGTCCCGTTCTAGAAACTGCTGCTCCCTTGGTATTACACTAATAGTGAATGATAGGCTATTATTCTCTATTAATGTGATAATGAATGAGTAGAAAAAAAGGAGAATGGAGTCTGACACTGATAACATGAGCCACCCTTGTGTTCTCGGCACTGGTATTACCACCTCTGAGGCTAGAAGTCGCAAAGACAGTGCCAGTGTGGTACGGTTCCTACTTTCTCAGTAAGACTGTGCATTTGGGCAACATAAGCTTCAATACTATGTGGGACCGAGTCTGCACATACCATCAGAATAGGTTGACCAGATTCCTGGCTAGCTCACAATGTGCCATCTGGACCCCATAACTCACAGGGCACTAGATGGTGTATGTAACGTTAGAACATGACAACCCTAATTCCCCCAAGGAGATCGCGTAAACAAATCTTGCCCTTTCATTAGTAGCTCAGGCATGCCCAAAGAGGTACACAAAAAATACACCAGTTGTGTTTCAAATATTTGTTGATGTTACTGGAATCTTGTGTAAAGATGTGCTGCAATGATTAATAGAATGAAGTAAACCAGTGTCACCAGCGTGGCAAGAATAGTAAACAGGATGAATAATTCAACCGTTGTATAAGTCTATTTGTTTATTTGAATACATACTATTGTACTCCTACCTAACTTTGCCTACCCTAATGAGCATAGATGTGTTAATCGGCCAGATTACCCCAGAGTGGTCAAACTCCTCATTTACCTGTGAGTGTGTGTATCATCCAACAGCCAGGTCTAATGTTAAAATCCAGCTGTTCTAAAATTGAGGCACAGAGTGACCACGACAATCCTAAGCAAAGGTTCATATGGTTAATATATCAAGATAAACCCATGCATTCAGTGCTTGAGCTGTGGTCCGGCGCATCTTGTTTATTCTACCCACCCAGGCTGTCACCAAACAGACAACAATCCATAACACAGTTTGTGCAGAGTACTGGGGACCCTGTACAGAGTGCTATATGAGACGATAATGTACCTATGAAGAATTGCATGTAAGAAATTATTTTCGAAATACGCTGATGTGCAAGTATAATGTGCTGCAAAGGTCACTGTTTGAAAGATGTCAACTTTAAATGTGAACATACAAAAATTGAATGTTTCTGCCCAGCGCACGAGGGGTATGGGCAAGCCAGGGGTGGCAACTTCAACCCCTGCCAACTCTTAAACGATGTCCATGCTACTAGCAATCAATGGCAGAGTAGGGGTTTGCACTAAAAAAATAAAAAATACTCCTCCTTGAAGCAGGAGTAAAATAGGATTTATTTTCTAATGCTTTCACGGACAGATCGATACTGATTATGACTCCTAGGCTCTTTACGGAGCCTGTTGGGCATGGAGGGCTGCCCAGCAATGGGGGCCAGAAGCTGAAGTTCCATGGATTGGCAGTGAGGATCAGTTCGGTTTTGTCAGGGTTTAATTTCAGTTGATTTGCGTACATCCACTCACTAATAGGGCTCATCAATTGAAATTGGATACTGAGGAGAAGTTAGTGTCAGCAAAAAATGAATCTGACCGTCTGTAATGTTATCTGGTGCTCATGTAAAGCACTCCAATGCCTTTGGGAAATACCTTGCTTTAAAAAAACTGCAAGTATTTTGAGGAAAGTGACACTTTTAAAATTATTTTTGCATTTACACATTTGCATCATTCCCTGTTTTTGGAACTTACAAGTGATGCTAGTAGTAAGTAAAACGAAAAAAAACAGATGTACCTTTCATCAATCTCTGAGCATTGGAGGACCTCTCTTAAGTACTGTAAAAAAGAAAGTGAATAACGAAATAGCTCATGGTGTGTGCAAGGCAGTTTAGGTCTGTGCCATTTCCGGTTTCCTAGCAGACATTAATCAAACCATACACCGCAAACGTATGTATAAAAAATCAATTAAACATGAGTTCCTAGTATATTTTATAATTCTGAGCGTCTAACGTATATTTTTCCATTAGAATGTTAATTTCCAATTTAAGTACTGACCCTATAAGCCTTAGAGTACTTTCATTACCACGCATGTTTGCCAACACTTAGCTCCATGATCCTAACCAAGCACTGTATGTGAATGGTGGGGCACATTTATTTTAGCTGCCCAGATCTAATTGTGGCCCAGATCCAACCCTGATAGGCAAATATATCAGTACCAGCCATCACTGCTAGTGTTTCCATGAGCCATCACTACCATGGTTAGGGTTTCAGCAGTAAACATGAAGGTTGACCAGAGGTAATGCTGTTACCACTTAGTGAGGTCTCACAGTTGTATCTGCAATGCTATAATGCAGCTGATCCCTAAAATGCCTGTCCACTGCCATTTCACTCCCTTTCTTTTTTTGCCACAGCACACATTTCATCATACAGCGCAGGTGATATGTGGCATTCTAGTTAAAGGGACACACTTTCAGCTATCATTCTTCACATGGTCCCACCTCTATTCCAAACAAGCTACAATTTGGAAGTTACACAGCTCTAATCTTGGCACAGTTGCCCTCTGCAAGATTCTCATATCAGACTAAAACAAATGCAGAACCATGCGATTCTGCACTCATTGTAGCCTGACAAATTGTACTGAAGAAACATAATAGCAAGAAACCTGCTTTAATGAACCCCACCGGCTCCCAGTGAAGGCTGGATCCATGTCACATTTAATGCACCTTGAATAATTAATTTCTGCATAAGGACCTTGATGAGTGGAAATCTCAGCCTAAGGACATACCAGGGAATAACGACGGATTGATGAGAACATTGGGGACATATGTTCAAGGAAATGTCAGAGCACAGAGCTGTGCCAAACTTGGCAGCACCGCACTCTGACATTTCTAAAACGCAGGAATGCGCTGTATTTATAATACAGCGCACCCCTGTGTTTTCCCTAGTGCTGGTGCTAAAATTAGCAGCCTAGCGCCAACGCAGGCGCCATAGTGCAAGGGGTTAAAGAAGGGGTGTACGGCCCAGAGATCCTGATACTGGATATGACTCCCTAGCATAGGTGGAGGAACTTCGCTCAAGGCTCTGGACCTTGACAGCCTTGAAAAGACAACTGTGGGAAGGGTTTGAGCAGATGTTTCTCTTTTTCAGCGTTATATACATATCATAAGGGTAATTCCTTGCTTGAAATCAACACAGTAATCCAAGTTGGTTTGATTGAAACATGATTCTTTTTAATCTCCACATTGTTGTGTCCGTTTCACTCATTTGTGATTTTTCATAAATTAAAGTGTGGGGAAAATAAACAACCGACATGTGTTTTGCCCTATGTGGCAGGTAGGCTCAGGGCTTTCTCAAGGCTAATCATTACAGTCCAACCTCATAATATCAGCGACATGTCTGTACAAATTCAGAGAAACAGTGTTTTCGACATCCAATTTTTGTCGATCATTAAGGTGAGCGGGTCTCGTCGGGTCTTCGGATAAATCCTTGATATGACTGTAGAAACATAATAGCAAGAAACCTGCTTTAATGAACCTCACTGGTTCCCAGTGAAGGCTGGTTCCAGGTCACATTTAATGCACCTTGAATAAGGAATTACTGCATAAGGACAGAGATGAGTGGAAATCTCAGCCCAAGGACATACCAGGAAATAACGACAGATTGTTGAGTACATTGGGGACATATGTTCAAGGAAATGTCAGAGCACAGAGCTGTGTCAAATTTGGCAGCGCCGCACTCTGACAATTCTAAAACACAGGAATGCTTGTTTCCGGTACAGGGAGGACCTGGCCTGGCAGTTCAGTCTGGACTGTTCCCATGGGGCACAGGGTCAAGACTGATTTGCATATGGCTGGGTTCAAACTGGGGTGGCGTAGTGGGCAAAAGAACGATGTATTTAAACCGGATCTTTTGACTGGGGGAGAATGTTTGCATTGTCAGCCTTCCGTCCATCATTTTTTTTCTGTAACACTTTTCGCCCTAAGTTGAATGGGTAAGCCCAGATGTGGGTCCCTTGCTCGCTGTGCCACTGGATTCAAGCTAGCCTGGCTGAAGAAGGGTGACATACCCTGAAACCGGTCCCAGGATGCTTGTTTCCGGTCCAAGGAGGACCTGGCCTGGCAGTTCGGCCTGGATTGTTCCCATGGGGCACAGGGTCAAGACTGATTTGCATATGGCTGGGTACAAACTGGGGTGGCATAGTGGGCAGAAGAACAATGGAAGTAACCCAGATCTTTTGTCTGGGGGAGAATTTTTGTATAATCAGCGTTCCTTCCATCATTTGTTTTCTGTAACACTTTTTGCCCTAAGTGGGATGGGTATGCCCAGATTTTAGTCCTTGCTCACTGTGCCACTGGATTCAAGCTTATCTGGCTGAAGAAGGGTGACATACCCTGAAACCAGTCCCAGGATGCTTGTTTCTAGTCCAGGCAGGACCTGGCCTGGCAGTTTGGTCTGGACTGTTCCCATGGGGTACAGGGTCAAGACTGATTTGCATATGGCTGGGTCCAAACTGGGGTGGCATAGTGGGCAAAGGAACAATGGATTTAACCCAGATCTTTTGACTGGGGGAGAATGTTTGTATTGTCAGCCTTCCGTCCATTATTTGTTTTCTGTAACAGTATTTACAATATGGAGCACCCCTGTGTTTTCCCTAGTGATGGTCAAATTAGCCGCCTAGCGCCAATGCAGGCACCATAGGGGAAACAACCTTTACAACGCAACTTTTACAACGCACTACCATTACAACAAAACTTTTACAACGCAAGATCCATTACATCGCATACCATTACAACGCAACCATTACAACGCATGACACTACAACGCATACCACTACAACGCATGTCATTACATCGCAGTCATTACAACGTATACCATTACAACGCATACCATCACAATGCATAGTACCCTTACACTATCCAAAATTTACCCTACTGTTGCACCCCCTGGAGTTAGAATAGTAATTTTTATCCCTACACTATCCAACACTTACCCTACTCTTGCACCCCCTGGAGTTAGAATAGTAATTTTTACCCCTACACTATCCAACACTTACCCTACTGTTGCACCCCTGGAGTTAGAATAGTAATTTTTACCCCTACACTATCCAACACTTACCCTACTGTTGCACCCCCTGGAGTTAGAATAGTCATTTTTACCCCTACACTATCCAATACTTACCATATATGCAATGTAATGGTATGTGTTGTAATGGTATGCATTGTAACGGTAGTATGCGTTGTCATGGAATGCTTTGTAAAGGTAGTTTTTAGACAATTCGTTGTAATGGCATGTGTTGTAATGGAATGTGTTGTAAAGGATGTTGCGTTGTAAAAAATGCGTTGTAAAGGCATACGTTGTAAAAGTATGCGTTGTAACGTCATACATCCGCACCATAGTGCAAGATGGCCTGAGTTGTAAGGATTGATTGTTTATGTGTAGGAAGGTTTCCCTTCCTGCACAAAAACAATCCATAATGGCGATTTGTTACTTCTATATGTCCTGCAGAAAGCAGCAATCATAGAAGTAGCAAATCATTATTATTTAATGATTGTTTATGTGCAGGAAGGGTGACCAGCACATAAACAATGTGCAGGTCTCCCTTTTTTGTTCTTTCTGTATGTGCTGTAGAATGCAGCACAGATAGAATAAACAAAAACGAGGAGAACTAAAAGTACTTCTCCTCGTATCGCCATTCTAACGTCTGCTCTTGCATGGTCATTGGCGGCCGGCCCGGATTGGGGGTGGCGGGAGCGAGGGGGGCAGTGAAGGCACATAGAATGTAAAAAGATGAAAAAGTACCTTATTGCTGCGTCTCTCCTCCGCATTGGACCCGGACTACAGGAAGCAGGAAGCACCCAGGGAACACCCAGGCTCTCCTGACCAAGCACAATGCTGCAATGCAGCATTGTGCTCTCACTGAGCGCTCCAGTTCAGCGCTCAGATGGGTACTGGCGTCCTGGGCATGTTCTCTACACAGGCTGTATTGAAGCCTGTGTGGAAACCATGCAAAGTGCGCAAGACTGTTTGGCCGGCCCAAGACGGGCGGCCTAACATTCATGCGCACTTGGAGTGGGCAAACCACTTCTCCCCTGTTCTGCTCAAAGAGCAGAGCAGCATCGCCCACCCAGGCCGTAAAGCAGCAGGAACAAATAAAAGGATAATTACATTGAGTTATTTTCATTTTATTTTTCCTTTAGTTACACTGCTTAAAAGCAGTGCGAAGACGCTTCTCCGCCTTAGCGGAGGAGCAGCCACTGTGCATAGTGTTAGTTTTTGGCTGTGCCTCAGATTTACACATCCTTGTAAATCTGGGGCAGCATCAAAAAGCAATGGGTGTTGCAGTGGAACGCCCACAGCAACACCGATTGCACACCGCTTTCACGCACATATCTGTGTGAAAAGGTATCATATTTACAAAGCAACGTTAAGGCACCACTTTGTAAATATGGAGCAGGGCATTGCACCACAGGAACATCGTTAAAAGTGACGCTCCTGTGGCGC
The DNA here is from genome assembly GCF_964263255.1 of Lissotriton vulgaris. Classification (NCBI taxonomy): domain Eukaryota; kingdom Metazoa; phylum Chordata; class Amphibia; order Caudata; family Salamandridae; genus Lissotriton; species Lissotriton vulgaris. Next base: position 1,285,919,258 of record NC_141687.1, on the reverse strand, counting down.
AGTGCCCTTGTAAATATGCCCCATTGACTGAAAAACAAACCTTCATGCAGGCAACAAAATAAGAACCAAAACTGTTACATGACATGACAGAGGACATGTTATAATCCACGATGTTCATCTACCAAACATCTACTGCTGATATAAAATTCAGCTTGACTCAGTCCACGAGTAAAATTTCATTTCTTGACGTTGAGGTCTTTCCAAAAGAAGGTAAACTGGCTACCACGTTGTTTACTAAACCCACTGACCGTAATAAATCTTTGATGTTCAACAGTAACCACCCCCGTAGTCTCAAGGAAAATCTCCCTTACGGGCAGTTTCTGCGGGTTCGCCGAAACTGCACGTATAACGAAGACTTCCATTTGCATTCAGAGAAATTAATATCAAAGCTTTGCGACAGAGGTTACCCCAAGAAGTTAGTGAGGAATTGTAAGAAGCGAGCCCAGTGGACCCCACGTGAAACTCTTCTGGAACGGAAAGAGAAACCTGATGTGAAGCGACAGGTATGTGTAACAACCTTTTGCCCCAATGCAAACCAGCTCAAAAAAATTATAAAACAAAATTGGCATCTAGTGAACAACTTGGATGAAAACCTCCAAGAATTGCCCCTGTTCGCATTCAAGAAGGAAAACAACATTGCCAATCACATCGTCCGTGCGGCAATGCCAACACCTAAGCCGCCCACGTTACGACAAATGATGGGAATGCCCCCAGTGACGGGACACCACAAATGTGGAAGTTGTCTTGGTTGTGAGTCCACAGTGGAAGGTTCCCTTTTTCAACATAATGGTATATCGTGGAAACACAAATCATTCAGCAATTGTAAAAGCAAGTATGTTGTATATGGCATAACATGTCCCTGTCTACTTTTGTATATAGGAAAAACTAGTCAAGAAGTGCGGCAACGCATCTCTCAACATAAATCGAGACTGAGACATAAAGTTGAAAACGCACCATTGGTGCAACATTGGACACAAATGCAGCATAAGATCAGTGATCTCAGATGGACAGTGATATCACGTATTGAAAAAGATCTCCGTGGAGGTGACATGAACTCACAATTGTCCAAAAGAGAGGCCTACCTTATTGTCAAATTTGACACGACCACGTCCGGTCTTAATGAACTGAGTGAAATTTTTAAACTGTGAGAACACTCTCTTAACTGCAGAAATTCCACCTGTTGAATCCGTCTCCAGGCAAACAGGAGCACCAAGGGTTTGTACAACCAATTGTTATATTAAGATCACTACAGGAAACATGACAGGTTCAATGTAAGTAGTGATGCATGGGGCCCCGCCCCCCTATGCGAGCCTCCCCATGTCTTATTTTTGGCGTTTGAACTTGCATATGTACTGATTATAAGGTTATTCTACCAAGTTGGGTGATAGATCTGTAGTGACACTGTTTAAGGAGTTAAGTTTTGCCTCCTCGTTGTTGGCTCTGCGTTGAACGCGCCGTTTGCGTGCCTCACTAAATGCCTTGCCTAAATCTTTGTATACATCCATCGCGTAGTACGCGTTGATAGCTTGTTCCGCTACATGTCTTGCCGAATTCCTTGCATATTTCTATGTTTGGCCTTTCGTGACCTTTTAGTCTCCCACACGCATCGCTCTTGACTCCAGTCCGGGCTTTTGCACCAGCTGTTAAAGCGCGCCTTCTAACCCTATATATTTTAGAAAGCAGTAACTTCGGGTCTGCTACACGCATGCGCTAGAGATTAGTGCCGATTGCAACGCCAGCTGACCGGCGGCTGCCGGAAGGCTAAACAAGTAAGTTTAAACCCCCCAACCTCTCCATCGCTTGCCATTCCTTCCATCTGTCTTCTAAACTGGCGCTTATTTTTATTCCAGCGTGAATTTAAATCAAGTCCTCTCCGCGTGTTGGCTCCAATTTGGTAAAGCTTCTGTGCACGAACTAGGCGGTAAGCGTTTTTGCTTACATTTTTTCTTAGTTATATGGCAAACTAATGTGCCCGTACTTATGCCACCTTCTATTCTTCCAGGCACCGGCTAATTAAGTTTCGGACTATTTGCCTTATAGCACGCTTGTTCAACATAGCGGTAAGCACTTTCACTTAGCGGCCATGTTGTATAATAGCTTGGTTGATTGATCCTTCACCAACCGACTCCGTTGTTTTTTCCTTTAGATTGTAGACTAACCACATCGCCAAGGCATTCTTATATCGGCCTGCTGGATACTTCCAGACCAGCTTAGGTAATAGTGATTCACCAGTTGCTCCACATTAAATGCGCTAGACTATGCGCCTTAATAATCCTCGCTTTTTCTACTTTGTAGAATAACACTACAAACTATTAAAACCAGTTCGCCGCCTGGAGCCACAGCAACTACGTTCCACCGGTAAGCATGATCTTAAACGCTGACTCCGTTCACTAGATAACGTAACGAGTAAGAGCTGAGTCTAAAGGGCTTCATTCTCCTAACAGGTAGAAACCTTGTGCTTCGCTCCGTTTTATCCTGTGTTCCCATCGTGCTTCAGTTTTTCAGTTTTTAAGACGAAGGCCTACACAGTATATACACCAGGCAAGTAGGCTTTTAGATGTGTTTTTGAAACAAAATACCATTTCTCTTAAACCCCAGTAGGCTTAATTACAACATGTACCTTTGCATCTATAGATAAAAGACATCTGAAGTTCTCCCTCCCTCCCTCCCTCTCTGAGTCGGATTTTCTTCCACCGGTAAGATATGAGAGTTATGGGATTTCACTCTGTTCAAGTTTGCTGATGTGCGGTCTTTAACTCAAAAAAACTCTTCCCTGCAATTTTTTGTCCTTAATATGCCTTTCTCTTTTGTTTTATTCTTTTCTTTGCCATTTAGATACTACATAAGGCCCTGAAGAGAATCCCAGGAAAAGCAGCGGGATTCGAAACGCGTAGGCCCTTGCCACATGGTGTCTGCGAGAGCGACAAGAGCTTCCAGTTGTTTCCTCTTTGTCGCTAGTACAATACCAAGTTTTCCTAGCAACAAAAGTTTTGTTTGTAGATCTATTTAGGATTGTACAGTAAAAAACTAACTGTTCTTTCATTTTTTGTGAAACTGTGTCCGCAGACTGTGGCCTGTTGTTTTGCTTACCTTGTAGTATATATCTTGCTTATCTTGTAGTATATTGTGTACATATTTTTAGATTGTAGTTTATGTCTCACACAGTCCCCGTCCTTGAGTGGTGTGAATGTGTTTTGAATGTCTGTGATATGCCTGGAATACTGTATGATTGATGAATAATAATCACTTCCTTGAGTTTCTTGTGTCCTTTTGTAAATATGTCCCCTTGTAAAAAATGGGAAAATATATAAGCCTGCTTTTTTCCAAATAATGCTAAAATAAAAAACTATTAAGTAGTTACTCCCGTCCTTGATTTTTTCAAGTTCTGTTTTGGTAATTTGTTGCACAAATATCATTAATATCAGCACTGGCACCTTCTTTTGTTCATTGTTACTTTTGGCTCAGCCTTGCTGATTAGAGCCATCCTGTAGTTGTTTTTCACATCACATCTACCAAACACAGCACAATTTCTCACAACTGCTTTTCCTTGAAAGCAGGTTAAATCTTACCTTTATGTGAAGTCAACCGACTATTGAGAGCTAACCTACGTAACAAAGCCCAAACCAACATCGAATTAATACATTTGGGAAAACCTATACACAGTATTTATAATAACGCTCTTATTTGACTATCACCTTATCGTCATGGTAAATATATATAGGTAAAAATAGATTTATGTTCTTAACTCCACATCTATGTACCTTGATGGTGTATATCTTTGAGACATACATGTGGAGTTATAAATAGTAAATCAATGTGTAGCTTTACAGACTTACCGTGACTATATAGTGGTAGTTGATTTTATGAAGTCAATATTTTTGCTGAATTCTTTTTTATCCCTCGATATTGTGGTATACAACCCCAAATAACAAGAAACAGACGGGCACAGGGAGACGGATGTACGTTGTTACAACGCATGTTGTAACAACGCATGCCTTTACCACGCAAGTCTTACGACGCAAGTCGTTACAACGACTTGCTTTGGAGGGCGTGGATTTAGGAATCTTATAGTTTTATATTCCAACACCAGTCCCCGTAACAGTAGGGAAGGTGTTGGGATATAAAATTGCAAGATTCCTTATCCCACAGCGCCAACCTGCGCAAGTCGTAGTAACGACTTGCGTTGTAATAGCTGCGGGGTAAAGGCATTGAGGTGTAAAAACCGCGTTGTAAACGATGTTCCCCCAGGGAGACAGCGGAACATTGGGCCCAGGGTAAGGTACATAGGCAGAAATGTAAACCCTGAGCAAATAGAATGTACAGAATGAGCTCCCTACTTCTTTTGACCTATAGATCACAAGTAAAACCATTACCTGGGCCATAATCTAGGATTCCTTATTTAATGGAACATTCCCAAGTAAACTCATAATGACTCACATTAAACCATTCTTAAAAAGTTGGTTTTGATTCTACCAAACATAATTGCTACTGATCGATATTGAATGGTCAATTTTTGGCAACTGTTTCAAAAGAACTCAGTTCAATCAGTTTTCTGCATTAATTGATGATAATTATCTGCTCGAAGTTAGTCAAAATAATTTCCAAGCTGTCATGACGCTGAAGCAGCACTGATAGTGACAGGATGATAGCAAAACAAGCATTGACTAAAACAGAGTAGTGACACTTCTGCTACTTGGTCTGTCCTGTCAATGGCTTTGATAGGGTTCACCAGCTTATATTGGTAATGAGACTCTATGACACAGGAGTTTGGGGAACTGCCCAGAAATGGTTTGCATCCTACCTTAATGAAAGACTCCTTACCATCTCACTTACCCCATCTCCTCCGAATTGTTCATCTTCATATCTGGATTACCGCAAGGTTCAACCATCGCTCCCCTACTGTTCAAAGTCTCTCTCAGGACACTACTTGGCTTCCTCTCCTCATTTAATCGCAACTTCTGTAACTACAGCGATTACATGCAAATAATAGTGAAGCCAAGAAGTTAGAAACCAGCAGCCTCGGCCCATGCAGTTATTAGCGGTGGGGCCGGGTGGGGGTATTTCAACAGACGACATTGAGGGGAAATTAATTATTTATTTAATTTTCCGTTGTCGCCGCCTGTTGAAAACTCCCCATGCCGCCCCACCGCTCTTTAATACTCTTCCATCTCGACTATGTCAGTGGACTATACCTTTGTACACACCAGTTTTCACTGTGGAAGCTTAAGAGGATCCATAATTGGGCTGCCAGAGAGTTTTGTAGTCCTCTACACAGACATATATCTCACCTGGTCTTTTATCGTTTCATGGGAACCTTTGTGGCCGTATCAGAGATATAAAGTGCTATTCAAATGCTATTTGATGGAGCGCCAACAAAAGAATCTTCTCCTTTCGGATGATCTTGTTCAGAGATCATAGATCTAGGATAGGTATGAACTTGTGCGCTTGGTCTTTTTTCGGTACAGGGAAATATCTGGAGTAGACTCCTTTTCCCCGTTGAGCAGGAGCGGCGCTATATAAATCTTTATAAATAAATAAACACAATACAATACAAAACAATACTTTAGGATTACAAAGATATATTCAAAATAGCAACCAGGCATTAAAATCAACTTGAACTCTTTGACCAATTCATTCAACCACCTGCGTCCCACACACAAACCCACTCACACCAGCACTGCACAAGCACCTAAGAAAAGACAGCACTGCAATGTAGTCTACAATGTCTACCAGAACCCTAAATAGGTAGAATCACTGACACCTCTGACATTTGTTAGGCAGATGGTCAAGTGAGCCGCAAGCCCACTGCCATATACCTGAAGAGATACACCCTCTAAAGAACGCCTCCCTCACACTGGTTTTGTAGCATGTAGAAAGGACACCCCAGTACCATTAGGAATAAAATCACAAGGAGTATCCAACATCTAACACAACGCCACTCTCAGTATACTGAGCATGGTCTGTCCAACGACACCCCGCATGAGCAAACTCACAATGGCAGCAAATAAAACCGCCAAGTGCCAAAGGGAATAGAAGACATGCATTACATCATGTTGTTGTAATTTGAAAAGAGCTCACATTTTGGTATTTCCATTTTCAGATAATGAAATACTAAAGCAAATAAAATGCAAGAAAATATATCACATTTGATCTGGGGTTTGTACAGTGAGACTTGTGACAAACTGAAGTTTCTGATTTCATGTCCAGCAAGTTAATAATTCAGCTTGTGAAGCCCTCTAAATCTGTGCATGTTTTGTCACGTTGCTAGGTACACTTTCAGATTTGTGTAAAAATGTAGACCCCATACTCATTTAGTTCCATTGGTATTCTCATGAGGCTCTCACTGATGAACTACGCCATGGCTGGTCCAAAGCCCAGCTGCGAAAGGAGGAGGGTTATGCACGGGGCGTGCTAACTCACTATGTAAATCCTAGCTATAGAAACATCAACAGGTTTGGCCAGCAGGTCACAAGACCTACTTTCCCATCAGACTCCATCCACGCAGAAAACATTCACTTATTCTTGGAAACACTTACCCTTTTCACCAGCCGCGGTCCGTGCTGGTAACAACGGTGGGGCCAGGTAAGGGGGTAATTTTGAGGGACGATACAGAGGGAAAATTAAATTAATATTTAATTTTCCCTCTGCATCATCCCTGGAAATCCCCCCTTACACGGCCCCACCGCTGTTTCCTGCACAGACCGCATCTGCTTTTCACCAGCATACCCATGGAGCCATGGTCTTAATTTGCATGTACGTATTGGTCAAGCGCAAACAGATGAGCTCGGCTGGATGCATACCACTTTTTTGCTCTATTTTTACATATAAACTTTACATTTTCATAACTCCAGTTTCCCTAATTGGATTTTTGTCGTTTTTGGTGTCAGTTGAAATGTTATACTATTTATTTCTAAATTAGTTTCTGATTTTTCTTGTGTTTTGGTTTGACTTTACTACTGTTTTGGTACTGCATACCTAATTTACACATGTCTTCTAAGTTAAGCCTGTCTGCTCTCTGCCTCAGTTTCCAGGGGGTTGAGCTCAGGTTAATTTAGTAACTTGAAGGGTTAACCTTGACAAGGTGTGTGGTTATTACTTGAGATGGTATTCACCCTCCTCAACTAATACTCCAATGTCTTACAAATACCTTCTTAGCACTTAACAATCAAAGTCTCTGGGGATCCTGTAAAGTACGAATATTTGTCCAAACTTGTTTTCATTTTTATGTGTGTACAAATGCACATATTTTAATATGCATCATCTGCAGTTAAGTACACTTTCGTGGTCGAGCGAAGGACAGGCCTGCCAAGTATCACGCATCAGAAGTGACACTAACGCATTTCAGCCTGGTGATCCGCATCACCGCACTGAAAGGAAAAGTCACGCATAATTTACACAGTGCCTCCTAGGATCTCAAGCCCCATCCAAGCACTGCTAATCACGCAGCATTGGAATGGCAAACAAGCTGCAGTGGCAGCGCGCCCTAGAGCTGATCCTGGCAGGCTTTGGAGATTTTGCGACAATGTAACAACCATTCTATTCCGGACACTGCGCAACGGCGCAGGACGTAACGTCCTGCTCCCGCCCGATGCGACGTGAGCAGGTGGCTGCAGTTCCTGAAAGTAAATTGTGGGAGGCTGCATTGGTAATTAGAGCTGCTCTTAATTCAGGAGTTCTGACCCACCAAACCAATCGCAGGGACCTCGGCGACCGCTGGAACCCAGAGCACACCGTTAATGTGCATGCCCGGTTGCTCCAAGAACTTTTGTGACCACAACTGAGCTCACGAGCGGCACCGGAATCATGGTGCTCTCTGGCTGACAGCACTACTCTAATCGCACCTGCTGCTGCCAGGCCGCCTTAGCTTTGGGCCTAAATTATCTGGCACCCCGCCCCCCGCCGGCTAATAATTATTTCCGAACCGGAGCTTGGTGCCGGCCGAGGGTCGAGAAATCAAGGTATCTGAGCCCACTTGCACCATTCAGCCAGAGCAGCACCACGTGCAGTGGTACAGTCGAGGCGGCACCGGCGCCAGTCGCATTGAGGGTGGGTGCAGCAAGCTGATGCTTTGTTTGCAGTATGTGTAATGGCACAGGGGGTAAGATCTCACACAACCTTTTACCCAGCTCACTGGGTCGTGGCGCCACCAGCCGGGATCAGCTGCACAGTGACACGATGAATAATGATCAGTGCCTGAGAAAGCAGGTAATGTTTTACTAAAAATCATCATTACATCTTTTTAAAACGACTTCTCTGTAACTGCCATATATATAAGCTGCTGTTCCAGCAGTGGTGATTGGTGACAATTGAAAGTGGTGGGGCGTAATTACTGTAATGTGGCGAGCGAGCGAGCCCGATCCACCTACAAGGGGTTCCCCGAGAAAATTTTGAAAAAAGAGTGTGCAAATGGTGCATTCTCAAGCAAATTTGAGAAAGAGATGGCTCGACAAACACATCTCTGTGAGTAACCAGACAAGTCTCTTTGCACTTGCACAGATACATCACTCTCCCTGCATTCACATAGGCACACTACTCACCCTGCACTCATAGACCCATTGCTCACCCTTGGCACTGGACTGGCAACCCCTCTCAGCCAATCCTGGCGCTGCTGCAGCACCAGGATTGGCTTGGGGCACAGGTTATTCTTCACCCGCAGCACGCCCATTAGGAGTCCGAAGGGCTCCTAATGGGCATGTGCCAAAAAGCGCAAACACAAGTGCGCATGAGTGGGCACGGGTAAAAAATTCACTCTCCATCCCCACTCATGCACACTTGTGTTGCGGCCTGTTGCCCTGTGACAATCATGTCAATTAACCTGACGCCAGACCGCCCACCCGCTTCAGACTCTGAAGGGGGTGGGCGGTCTGACGTCATGCTGACTGACATGATTGTCATTTCTCCCGCCTTGGCTCGCGTCTTTGAACTTAAGTAAACTCAGTTTACTTAAGTTCAGATAAAAACCGAAGGAGCTGCGGGCGGCTGTGGGCGGGGGGCTACGCCCCCACTCCCCAATGGACGCACCACGCCTATAGTTTCATTCCTGACTATGTGCACGTTCATTTCTGGTGCTTTCCCAAGTTTATTTCCTCCCTCAGCCCGTGCACCAGCCCGGCCCCAAATAATTGTTGCAGTCGCCTGGCAACAAGACACAGGCATGGCTCTCAAGCTCAAGTGGTGCCACGCACTGCATAAGCTCCTTGCTCTTGCTGTGCTCCCACTTGTGGAAACTTCCAGCACCTGTCTGCAGCCAGGGATCGTGACAGACACTTAGCGACCCAGCCATCGGCAGCAGCTGGGTTTTATTTTACCACCTGCAACCCCAGTGACTCAGAGACACGCTTGATAAGTGTAAAAAAATTAAACCGGCTAACCCTGCTACATTGATATAAATGTTTATGTTCATGTCCAAAGTTTTCGTGTACTGGCAGTTGGCTCGCGATGATTTACTTTCGCAAAGGGTTAAGCCCTGCTGGAAAGTCGGAACGTGTATGTGTACAATGTGTCATGCTCTACATTCGCAAACTGTATTTTATGAGGTTTGATACCTGTGAGTCACTTTTCTCACAGTGATCGGTTTTTTTACTTGTGGAACTTGTACTTTTGTGTAAATAACACAGGTTTAAAACCACCTGACAGAGGGGCTGAATTCCTTGTTGTCCAGACGTTTTCAGACAACAAAAATGTCAAGATCATTTTAGTGAATAATGTTTTTTGTGGCCGAGATCAGCATTATGGGCCATATGTATCAACATCCTGATTTGCGATTCTCAAATAGAGATTTTTTAGATATTGCTATTTGAGAATTGCAAATAGGGATGTATGTAAAAAATCGCAATTTTTTAGCGATTTCTTAATTTTCCTTAATTGCAAATAGCAACTTGCGAATCGCTAAGGAATACTTTCCCATTCATGTCTTTGGACCAGGAGGCCCATAGGAATGAATGGGAAATTATTCTCAATTTGCGATTCGCAATTTGAGTATCGCAAATTGAGAATAATTTCAAGGGTGCAAGGGTGTCATAAGGACACCCTGATGCACCTCTGAAATTTACATGTGTGCGCATATGGCGCACATACATGCCCTAAGGGCATATATGTGCGCCACATGGGACCTTTAAAAATGCCAAAAAGTGCATTTGTGAAAAAAATCGCAATTTACCACCAACTTCAAGTTGGTGGTAATTTGCGATTTCTTAATGAGAAATCGCACACCTTGGGTGCTTCTTACATTGCATTTAAGGAATCGCAAAATTTGCGATTCCTTAAATGCAATTGCAAAATAAGGAATCGCAAATTTTGTGATTCCTTATTTTGCTTTAATACATACCATTTGGCAAAATTGCATTCGCAAACGCTGAAATTCTGCGAATGTCAGCGTTGGCGAATGCAATTTTGCTTCATACATATGGCCCTATGTTTAGTTAGAGATTTCTCGCTAATAAAGTATTGCAGAGGTTTAATATTTCAGTTCATACTGATTTCTGAAGTGGCCATATTAAACAGAAAAAAGGATTGCAGGTTGCAACAATGTTCAAAAACCCTTACCACATGTGTGATTTATGTACATAGAAACTGGACACTGAACACACAAAATTTCAACCTGAATTAAAAAGAGGAGAATGTTTACATTCTGTAGATGTCACTTCCAAGTTCATAAATTCAACTTGCTTGCACATTTATTATCCCCCTTCTTATATAAGTGTTTCCAAGGTAGAAATGCATGTGAAGGGTATTGATCAGATGTTCACACACATACAACACTTTAGCTCTTTACTTGGACTTAATTCCTTAGTTTTACTTGTGAAAAAGTGTCACTCAGTATCACAAATTTAGTAGTAGAATGTCACAAGTACACTGAAACCATGAAAATGTCACATTTAAGCAATCTGAAAACTTGGCATCTATGCTTCACTCTTCTGAGGCTTGCCCAGTGCTGTGCTGTCTGAGGTGGGCTGACTGTTGAGTACCAAAATCAGCGGCTGTTGCCCTTCCATTTCTGGTGCTTTGCACCAGTTTTAAGATGTTCTTACAGTTTCCCATTGCTTACATGGGGGTAATTTCTGATATTTAAATGTTTCCCTTATCCTCTTTGCTTGATTTTGCTCCCGAGAAGGTGTGACTCATAGCTGTTGAAATGTCACTCATAATTACACTGAAATTATGAAAATGTCACACATATGCAATCTGAAACCTTGGCAGCTATGAAAGGAAATCCCACTGATTTGCACAGGCATGTAGAATAGTGAGGCACTTAGGGGTCTCCGTAACACCAGCCTGGCACTGCATATTTTGTATTTCATTTTCTTTGAGTGCACTGACCAGAATGTTTACAGTAAATTTTAATGATAACATTACGTTTGGTGAAGTGGGGAGGGAAGTAAGGATTATAATGTACATTCCCCATAAAAGTATTTAAGCATGTCTGTACAGATTAATGTGTGCTATTTGTTTCTATACATGTATGTAGCTGAGAAGCAGCAGTTTGGGGTAAATACCTGTGTGCACAACATAAAAGAGGACATTTTTAAAATCTGTCCATCACTATTATTTGAATGTAATAAAACGGGAACTACTTGCTATTTTACAGTGTATTTTCTATAACTAGACATTCATAGTTTGGACATTACCATATCAGGCGAGCATTTATAGAGAAGTTCTGTGACATCTTCAAAACACTTAGGGCAAAATTGCAAATTGAATACAAAGTTAAAGCATGGTGTTTACATCGAATCTTTTACATTAACAGAGTAATCTCAAAATAAAAACTATTTTAGATGTAATTAAAGACAATGGCTCCATGCAGTAGTTAGGATTGCTATGCACCTACAGTATATATTCTAGTGTGTGTGGTGATTTGGTAATGTGGGCTGTTCACTTCTAAGGGGGAAGCTTATTCACACAATGAAGAATCTTTACATTTCTCCTACATGGCCAATAATGTCTACTATTTTCCAAGGACATGCCATGCACAATCTGCTCCATCGTCTCCTTTGCAAGGACATGCTATGCACAATCTGCTCCATCAAGGACATGCTATGCACAATCCGCTCCATAGTCTCATTCGCAAGGACATGCTCCATTGTCTCCTTCGCAAAGCGTGCTATACACAATCTGCTCCATTCTCTCCTTTGCAAGGACATGCAATGCGCAATCTGCTCCATCGTCTCCTTTGCAAAGACACGCAATGCAAAATCTACTTCATTGTCTCCTTCGCAAGGACATGCTGTGCACAATCTACTCCATCGTCTCCTTTGCAAGGACATGCTGTGCACAATCTGCTCCATCGTCTCCTTTGCAAGGACACGCTATGCACAATCTCCTCCATCGTATCCTTGGCAAAGGCATGCTACAAAATTTCTCCCGCAGCGCAGGACGTGCGTAAGATTGCCCGGGCGCTGCCCGGGTGAAGCCCGGGCCAAGAGCGAGCCCGTCTGCGCCCGTCAGAGCCCAGAGGAGGCCAGGCTGGGCCACACTATTGACATTTGCCCTACTACCCTGTAAGCATTTGTGCCTCACATTTTAAACATAGTCTGTGTGTTATAACAAAGTTATATCTGTGTATCTAGGTAGGCAAGGGGTTTTACAATTATGAGTAAAAGAAAGTTGGGTGAAGGGGTCATGGGTACCCTCGATGCTTTTTTAAGTAGAGCTGAAACCGTTTTGATGCATGAAACAGTTAACGGAGCGCAGGCTCTCACTTGATCCTGTGCTTTCATTAGGCAGCTGCATGTCCACAGTTCAGTCTTCTCAACCTTCTGTAGGAGATGTACCTGACTTTGAAAGCCATAGAATGTCACCCCACATGACAAATAACGACCTACTGCCCTCAACCCCAGGAACATCACAAGAACAGGGTAGTCCATCAAGTATATCAATGGTTACCACAAGGGGAAAGAAGGTTATTGGGGGCATAGGCGGGGAACCACCTTCTGAAAAAGGAAAGGACGTGGTCCAGCAAAGCCCAATTCATCTGTCCCCAGAAAAGGAACTTACAGAGCAACCTCTACTGGGATATCAGGTGATTCCAAACTGGTTGTAAAACCTGTTGTAAAACCTGTAGCGAATCCCATAGATACTTCTATAGAGCAGGCTGCTAACCGAGACCACGTAGCTCATTCAAGTATTCGGTTTAATTCGGATGAGTTATATTCTCTAATAGGAGAGAAAATTGCAGCAATGATAGACCCCCTACTCAAAAGATTGACCTCGGTTGATGAAAGATTAAAAAAGATCGAACAATGCATCACTAACAATAACCAAACAAACCCAGTTCAATCTAATGTATATGGGAATAGGGAGGTATCTAATAACATTGTGGGGGCTATGAATAAAGTGCAACAGGAAACTCCGGCTAATGCCTGCCAAAGTTCTGTATCAACTGTAACAGCCACAAGTACTGAGTTTAATCACACAACCAATACAAGTAACTGTACTTCCACGATATTGAAGCCGCAGCAAGGGGAAAATGGCATTAGGAATAGGCCGATAGAGTTAGGTGCAGTAAGTGATACGAATCCACACCCTGGTTTGCACCTTCCGCCAGAGGCCACGCCGTTTACAACGGTACTTGCAAACGTCCCAATGTTTCCACCTGGCTCTCGGGAGCATTGGTCGATGCTCAAAAACAAGGCACCTCATTTCCTGGGCAATAGGAAAGGCACAAGAGACCAATTGTTCATGGAATTTAAAATGGTCCGTAGAATCAACTGGATTGGAAAGTCACGAAAGTCCATGTTGGGTGATTGTGTTGTACTTAGTTTTAGATCGCCAATACTGGTACAGCACATATTGGAAATGGACGGTTATTCCTGCTTCTGAAGTAGATGACATAAAAATACTGCCATTAGGTTTTTTTATAAACCGCAGAATATAATTAGGTATAATGAGCAGTGGGGACCCAATATGGCACATAATCAATTTGACTTTCCTGTCCAAACAAGTAATCATTTCAAAATGTTTTATTCGTTAGAAGAAATCGATTGACTTGGACAAATTAATACTCCTCTACAAATTGATTCAGAGGGACATATGGGTATAGATGAGGCTGGTAGTAACCAGGGCGTTCCCACTCATGTTCCCTTTTCCAAACCGGAGGTAGTCTTTTGTGATAAACAGGTTGACATTTTAAGGCACACAGGCGTAGGGTGTACACCCCTAAAGGATCGTAGTTACAGTGGAACGGCGATTACAATCTCGCCAAGACCAGGAGCTTGTGCCCATCTTAAAATTAGCCCCCTCAGAGATGGTTTATCAGTAAATGATAGAACATATGATGCTGTGGAAATTATTAGCTCAGAGGATGTTGGTAGCAGTCTCCTAAAAACATGTATGACCCTAGCCTCCTAGAATATTGCAGGACTTTCTTCCAAAATAATGTCGACGGATTGGACTTCATACATTGACGGATTTGACGTCTGGCTTTCCAGGAGACTTGATCTCTGTATAGAGTCTACCATCCGGGCTTCTTAATATTCTCAAATGCTGCAATACAAGGCACAAGAGGAAGACCGGTTGGCGGTTTGACCTGTTGGGTCAGACAGTATGAGGGTATAAGGGTGGAATAGTTGCCAATAGATAGCCCGGATATCATGGCCATACGTGTTAGATCACTCACAGGCCTTGATATAACGCTTTTTAATGTCTATTCATGAAGGCAGCCGGGTGGCAGGGGATCCAGTGTGGCCACAGCTCTCGATAGTTATCTGAGCAACGCTGGAGTCCCTGGTAATTTGATTATTGCGGGTGACTTCAACTGTAGTTTTGAGCCCCTGGATCTGGAAGACGGAATGCTTAGTGAAGATGAGGATGTATTATGGAATATTCCTCAACTAGAACTACGACCCATAAAAAAATGGACCGAGGCCGCATTACAACTAAAAGGCTTCTGTCTGGAAAGGGGAATGAGGGCAGCAAACGGGAGGATGCAGTCAGATAGGCCGGTGCAAACACCTTTGAGAATGGAGTAAGTAGTAGTCGTATAGACTACATCCTCATTAAAGTAGAATTCTGGTCATCTGTATTGGATATGGAGGTCCAGAGGAGGTCTGAAAGTGACCACAATCCACTGGTTTTGAAACTTAAAGACACAAGCTTTTGCTGTGCAATAACCAGGGAGGTTGAGTATAATCACAACGAAGAGGTCACTGTCACCAATGACCTGAGAAGAGTTCCGTGGGCAAGGATTGCCAATAATGAGGGTGAACTGGCCCAGATGAGGGACCTGGTATTGGTGTCATTGTCTAAACTTTCTGATTGTGAGTCACAGTAGGCTGTTAATCTCATTATACTCCAAGTCC
Source organism: Lissotriton vulgaris (assembly GCF_964263255.1). Taxonomy (NCBI): domain Eukaryota; kingdom Metazoa; phylum Chordata; class Amphibia; order Caudata; family Salamandridae; genus Lissotriton; species Lissotriton vulgaris. Next base: position 1,285,903,962 of record NC_141687.1, on the reverse strand, counting down.
ATGAAGAGCTTTTCAAGAATCTAAAAAAATTCTTCATTAAAAGTAGTACTTCCAGGAAGAACAGGATTATGAAGACATGTTCATGGTACAACAGTGCATGTAGAAATGTCTACAAATCCCTTGCGAAGGCCATTAGATTCAAGGTACTGGGAAATATTAAAAGGTTAGTGTAAACTACAAGAAAGTGCAGATGCAGGCGAAGAACGAAGGCAGGACTTGTTGTTGGCATGTAAAGGGAGGAACATGACCCAATTTTGGCACCTAGTCAAATGGGGTAGTGGCAACCAGATTCAGGCCCGATCAACTATGTTGTCCCAGAACAGTGGGTGGTGCATTTTGAGGCACAGTTCAAGTCCACAAATAGTAATGAAGAGCTCCTCCAGTGGCACATAACTAACAAACCTTTGAGCTTTACCAGTGCTGAGGTTGTGTCTGTGTTAAAATTAATTCCGCAAGGCAGGTCCCCGGGTCTTGATTGCATACCTGCTGACTTATTCATTAAGGATAAGGAGCTTTGGGTACCTTACTTAAAGTTTTTAGCAAATGCAATAGTTAATGGTGCCCCAAACCCAGACACTTGGTCTGGAGCGGAAATTTTGCCGATTTATAAGAAGGGCGACCATTCTGAACGGGGAATTACAGACCAATCAGTTTGATAGACTCTGTTCAGAAGATTGTAGCCAGATTAGTGCTTGGTAGAATACAGGCCTTGATAACTGAAACAGATATTTTAACTCCACTACAAGCAGGGTTTCTGTCAGATACAAGTACCCTTGAACAGGTCTTCAGGTTTGTGTTAATATATTCGAAGGAGGTTGTTATAGGCGGGGGCACAATCTAGGTGGCTTTTGTAGATCTAAAGTCTGCATTTGATCTTGTTCCCCGTGTGAAATTGTGGAATGCGTTAATAAAAATGGGGATGCCTCCGGAATTGGTGGCTATTTTGGTAAAATTACATGAATCAACCTATGTGCAGGTTCGATTGAGTAAACCGGGAGAGACTACAGAGAGGCTTTTAGTGTCTAAAGGGGTATGACAGGGGTGTGTGCTGGCTCCTACTCTGTTTTCTTTATTTATAAACAGAGTAGTCCGGTACTTTTCAAACCACCCCACTGAAGCACCCACGTTAGCTGGCATGAAAATACCCTTGCTCTTGTTCGCGGACAACACCCTGATAATATCCAAGACAAGACAGGGGTTGCAGGCTGCCCTGTCTCATTTTGAGGTGTTTTGTCGCGAACACGAGCTAATGGCAGCTGCGGTCCGTGGAGGGAGTTACGGTGGGGCAGGAAGACGGGGAGGGGCAGGTTGGGGGGGTGCTAAAAACCGGCATATGGATAATTGCAGGTAAGTAAACAATTTACTTAATAAAACGAATTTCGTAGCGCACACTGCATCGCATTTTGCGATGCAAGGCCCGCTACGAAATTACCAATGATCAGAATTAATGATCAATTAATTAATATTAATTGACAACTAGTTATTAATTAAAAATAAATTATGTCCTACCCTTAACCCCTATAACCTCCACAACCCTAAGCAAAAATGTACCCAAAAAATGTAAAACACAATTAAATTATAACACTTCAATTAAATAAATATGAATAAATAAAAAATATTCATTAATTTATTATAACTAAATTAATTCCAATCCTATTCCTCTATAGACCCAAAACTTGCTACAAAACTAAAAAATGCAACATTCTATTCAAATAAAATTAATAACTAATAAAAATTGAACACATATATAAAAAAACATAAACAATGCCTATACAAAAAAATACATCACATACATTTAAAATAGATACTAAAATACATAACATTAATTAGAAAATCGATATTTTAAACAACTATATGTTTGCAAACTATATTACCGACTTCTATATTTTTTAAATTGATGTTTCTTATCTTAAAGTCAATATTCTTCGCCACAATATTCTTGCTGACGATATTTCTATGTACACACATGGTAACTGTGTTAAATGAAGATGCTTGGTAGCTAATAGTATATGTGAAACAGGATAAGGTTTATTCTCAAGGTTGGAGTATCAGGTTACAGGTAAGGTTGGTAGTAAGGAAGCCCAATTGGGTGCAACATCCATGCTGCTCAGCCTACGCACCCCAACAGACATTCACTCAACTTGGCACACATCAGCATTCTGTTACCTCATATTCACTCTGGCTGAGCAGCAGGAGACAAAAAAAGGAAGGGAAGAATGCATGGCAAAGACATGAAGATACCACAGTAACTTATACAATATCCCGTGGGGGGTTATTTAAGGATAATGGAAAGCATGTTATTTGCTTGCTGTTAGAAATGGGGGTCTTTAGTTGGCAATGGTTTGCACCTTGTCCTAGTAGGGACCGTTGCTTCTACTCAGGATAAGGGAGTTATGCCCTTAGCAGGGCCGGACTGGTCATAGTGGGCACCGGGCAATCCCCCGGTGTGCCGCACGGTTGGGGGCCGGTTTTGGGCCCCTGGGGCCTTTTTTGTTACAGGGCCGTTTTTGCAGCATAGCTGCAAAATCCGCCCTGTACCAAAATTGTCCGAAAACCGGCCCCGGCAAAGAGCTCGGCGGCACCTTCAACCCCCCGCCCCCCGAGTGGGAAGGGGGGGGGGGGGGGGCTGGCGGAGCAATTTGCCATGGCCGGTTGTGGTTCCCAGCCCGGCCCTGGCCCTTAGACAACCACTGCTCACCCCCTTGGTAGTTTGGCACGAGCGGGCAGGCTTATCTCAGAGGCAGTGTGTAAAATTAATAACTAATAACAATTGAACACTTATATTAAAAAACATAAACAATACGTATACAAAAAAATACATCACATACATTTAAAATAGATACTAAAATACATAACTATATTTTTGCAAACGATATTAACAACTTCTATATTTTTAAAATCAATATTTCTTATCTTAAAGTCAATATTCTTCGCCACGATATTCTTGCTGTCGATATTTCTGTGTCATGATATTTTAAACTCGATATTAGTGTAAGTCGACATTTCCAACTCAATATTTTGACTGAATTCCCCTGCATGGGAATTATGTCAGTATGCAATTCTAGAACAGTGCACATTTTTTTGGCCTTGTACTCTCTCATTGTGGTTTACACTCAGAGCTTAATTTGAGCGGGTGGCAGCAGATGGTGCAATCAGCATTCATTTTTGTGGACCTGTTCTCATTTTTATCTTCAGGCTTTGATCCTGAGCAAGAGAGAGAAAATAAACAAAAGAGAAAAAAAGGAGGAGAACAAAAAGACTGAAAAACAATTACAAAATAAGAAAGCACAGAGAAAAAAGAACTTGGAAGAGTAGGATAAATGGACAGTGTGTCAGGAGGTGGATGAAAGAAGTATGAGGAGGAATCAAGACTACATAGCCTTGGTATTTAGCAGCCCTGACATTCAACTGGCTACAGGCTTCTGAGCAAAACTTTGGGCACCGCCTCTTATTTTTTTACAAATTAAGCACTGGTTACACTTCCTCTGCCCCTCATCTTTTGCTGTTTGCAGCTGCTTACCCGAAGTCTATGGGATGTCCAGGTAGCAAGTTACAGATGCTCTATGTGAGAAGACTCCATTAGCCCTAAACCAGTAATTGGTTCTATCTTTCTGGCCCCAATACAATTCTGAGAGCGTGTTCTCTTCCTTTGCACGTCCCATGTACGTTGAAATGTGTGTGCCATTGCTTTCACTTTTTGTGCTGTTGCAGCTGTTTGCAAATCTCTAGGGTCAAAAACGGTAAACAAGACTTTCTTCCCACAAAGCAACCACCGTGACTGGAATACGGTATGCTCTCTCCGATACAGTGTCCTGAGTGAGCATGATTTATGTGAATGTTTCCTCTTGTGAGCACCAGTTAGCCATGTCAGACTTCATTGATATTGGCATTTAGTCATTCCATTCTGGGTGTGTTCTGAGGTTGGCAAACATTAGAGCTACGCCTTTATATACAGTTTTATAGCCAGGGGCCCTGCTTTTACACATATACCGCTACATAACTCTATTAATTGAGTATTGTTCACTGTGTAATGCGTTTTGTTTCTAGTTTTCTGAGGTACTAATTATAGTGTGTTTATGTTTTAAATAATAGGATATTGCTAAAGTAGGAACTGTGTATTGCATATGTGGGGAAATGCTTCAATGTTGTACTATTGACATGATATTGCTGTACATTTCATTATCAGGAAACTTGAAATAAAAACAATAATATTTGAAAATATATATATTACAAAAATGTTGTGCTAACGCTCTGAGGGGACATTCATATATTTATCACCGCTGTGACAAATGTGTTGTATGACACTGAGGCATCCCCCTTGAGGTAGGCCTTGACAGCACATCCATAGTTATTCACAAGAAGGCTTCTTGAGGGCAATCTTACTCCACCAGTCCATTACCAGGAGGACCACGGACTGCTGTGCTGCCTGGCATTCTCGATTGCTGGGGTGCTTGGTATCCCCTGTACCTGCGTGTCTCAAAGCCTGATTCTGACAAGGGAGTTAGTTACCTTTGGAATGCAGAGCTGCTAGGCACTTGCCCACCACTTAACCTTTCATTTCTTAATGAGGCTATGTTAGAGCTTTGTGCTTTAAAGAACACAGCAGGAGAACAATGCGTGGACACTAAACTATTAACTCTTAAAAATAAACACAACACATTTTACGCACTGAGAAAACTGACGTTTTTATTATAATTTCCTAGCACTATTCCATGCCAATATGTCCATGTACACAGTTCATGCCCCTTTAGATTGTTGGTAGTCCACCTCCCAGTGTATGGTTTGAAGCCCGTGTCTCAGTGTCCTCGTCTAGGTGCCTCTATCTCTCGTATAGGTGCTGGAAGTAAAGGTGCGAGGAGGGGGAGGGGCTGCAGCACCCACAAAATAACCAATGCTGGGTTTCATAAGGTGAGCAAAAAGGATGCCTGTACATTTTTTTTTTACTTTGACGCATTTACTTCGCTTAAAGACAGAGGTTAAACGGCAAGCTATGTCTTTTGACAAATTGCTGCTTAATTTACATGGATATTTTTGTTTACTTTTCTTTCTCTGACTGCAAAGGGAGACAATTGTGTAAAGTGAACTATGTGAAAATCTTGCAGGGAACATGGAGTGTAAAGGAAAAGCTATATTGAGACTTTTTTCTAACACAACAAAATTTAAATGCCTGCAGGTGAACTGTACACATATTTCAGAATATATTAGCAGTTAGACAGCACAAATTATGCATGTTTTCGCGCAACTAAGGGTAATGTAAACAGCATGTTTTCGCGTAACTAAGTGTAATGTAAACAAAGATGTTGATAGGATCAAAACCAACCAAGACACTTTACTTTTCACCTAATTTTCACACATTATCACTTATGTGTTAGCGCTATATAGTTTTATTAATAAAACTGTATGCCTACGCAAATGTAGCCGCCTTATCGGTGTAAATGTGCTGTATATAAATGTGAGTGCCCTGCCACCTGATACTTTAGAAATGTAGTTGCGACTGTGTAATCCAAAAAGCACTATCTGCTACATTAGGGTAACCAGACATCCCGGATTTGCCAGTACGGTACCTGTTTTTCACCAGCTGTCCTGGCAGATTTCAAGAAATTTAGCTCATGGCCCGGTTTTTAGCCTCTTGCGTGCTCGTGACGGAACCCTTCCGTCACGAGCCTCTGGTGGTTCCGTCACGGCCCGCTCGCCGCGCCTGCGCGGCGAGAATTCCGCGCCTGCGCTGAGCGTTCTATTAGGCGAGCGGGCCGTGGCCCCCCCTCCCCCTTAGCACTGCGGCGGAATAGCCACCGCAGCTAAGGGGTTAAAGAGGGTCGACTGAAAACGGAGGGAGGTTTTTTTTATGTTTTACAAAGCAGAGACAGTTAGCAGTTGTTTAAAGAAACTGTTTAATTAACAGGCAAGCTACTGGGTTTAAAAATTGTATTTTATGTATGTTCTTTGTGCCTGTTCTGTAATTCTATTACAGGACCGGAGGCTTCTAATTATGCTATTTCTTTCTTTACTGTAAAACACAGCAGCCAAATAAAACATTCAATTAGTTAATACAAACTACATTGTCCATGATGCTTTGCATCAGTCACGCCTTCTTAGCCCTCCATAAGAGCCATGAGCACAGTCCCATCATCCTCTTTCTTTGCTGCTCACAGCAAGAGCTAAGTACTTCCTCTATATTCCTTCTGAAAGCATCATGATTATTCTATTTTGACAGACGCTTTATGCTATGATTAATTTAGAATTGCATGATTGGATGTGTATAATCGTGTAGCCTTTTGGCTTGATAGTACTTTGTGTTTTTTTATGCTTCTGGTTACCTTAGTTACATTGGGAACGAGCTCGTCGCGCACAGAAACTCGGGGCTTTGCCCCGAGTGCCAGCACTGCTGGATCGTTGTGTTTGCTATTGTAAGGAAAGCACGCTACTCAGCGTGAGTGTACCGGACCGTATCGGCGGTTATTTTGGCCGGTTGCCGGCCGCGCGCTAGGCGCACTGGTGTTCTGGACTCCCCTCATTGCCGGTTCACAACATTGAAGCCGTTGGTTCACGGCCGACGTGCGCAGCACAAGCGAGCCCATTGGGCTGCTTTCGGTCTTCATTTGGGATCGCGTTGGGCTGCGCACATCGTGCTCGTCCCGCATTCAGTATTTTCATAGAGATTTCTGCCTGAAAGTTGGTTTAGAGGAGACGCCTGATCGGCAGCAACAAGCATCGCCTTGGAGGAGTGTGCATATGCTCCAATATATTGTTTTTCGCCTCCTACGCCCATTTAGGGCAGCAATAAATTGAGTACAACTTTGCTGAGGGGGCTTGGTACATTTTGGCAAATTTTAGGAGTGTGCAACGGGGGCTGGCCCCCAATTACTCCTCCATTACTGATTACATAAAGAATGGCATCTACCTACTCTCATCACAGCCTTAACAGTAAGATGGATGACTGGGTGAGATATGAGAACGATCAGGAGGATGTTTATTATGAGGGACAGCAGGAGACTGTCCTTGAGGATAATATTGTGGAGGCTCTGGGCCCCTCTGTCTAATCCTAGGTGAACAATGCTATTGAAAGCACAGTACCAAACACTGGGCAACAAGCATTGGCTGCTTCACTTAAAACTAAGCAGCTTGGAAGCTTTGCAAAACGTCATGGTTTTTACTAAAAATGAATCCAAGCTTACTCCTCCAACTTCAGGCGCAGCGACAGAGAGTCAGTGGCCACATGCTAGCACATTAAACGCATCACCCCCAGCCCCAATGGGGGATCATGGGTATTCCACAGGTGGCAAGGCAAAGAGTAAGCAGAAAGTATACCAAGATACTCATACCCCCAACACTGATACTGACACTACCACAACAGATGAAGAAGCCCCTCCCAAGAAGAAGGCTAAAAACGTAGCTTCCTCCACTCCAGAAGTGCCAACCAATACTCTATTTACTTTCAACCCTAGCGATATCATGCATCCCAGATCTTGGGATTGGACTCCAGCACCAGAGGTTGCTGAGTACCTTCACAAGAACCTTCGGAAAGGTTTCGACAAGGAGGTCCGTAACTGGCTCAGGTCTGAGTGTCCTTGACCTGATTTACCAGACAAGGTGGCTGAGACCCTAGAGATATACGTAATTCTCCTCACCTTTCTAAACAAGTTTGCGAAGATAAGCTCCTTGACGTTGTGGGACCTCTAGCAAAGATTCTTGAAATGGCCCTGATGGCCAAAGAGGCGACAACCCCAGTGGACCCGGATATCCTGGCAGGATGGACACAAAGAGCAATATGCCTTTTGGGTAATGCCAGGACCCGTTCCCCAATCCTCTCCATTTTTCCCGACAAGAGTGCATTTTTATAGACAGCGAAATAGCCGAATTGCTGCAAAAGCATGCAATAACACCATGCAACAACCGGCTTCATGGCTTTTGCAGCAATGTCTTTTTGGTCCAGAAGGAGGGTGGTAGCCACAGACTAGTTTTAAATTTGAGGGAGTTCAATCAGTACCTCATTTACAAACATTTCAAGATGAAGGGGATCCATCTTTTGACGGATCTGCTAAAACAGGGAGATTGGATGGTCAGGCTAGATCTCAAAGATGCCTACCTGTCCATTCCCATTTTTCCTCCACACTGCTGTTTCCTTCAATTTCAATGGAAAGGGCGGTGGTTTGCGTATCTGCCCATCCTTTCCGGCTATCCTCAGCTCCTTGGTGCTTCACCAAAGTGATGAAGCTGATGGTAGCTCATCTACGGGAGCAAGGGGTGCGCATGATTATTTATCTGGACAACATTCTAAAGCATCATGGACAATGTAGCTTGTATTAACTAATTGAATGTTTTAATTGGCTGCTGTGTTTTACAGTAAAGAAAGAGATAGCATAATCATCGACTCTGTGTCCTTAATAGAATTGAAAATTCTTGGCGCGAATGCTAGCAAATTTTTGATTCTCTTCTGAGGAGTGCGGTCATTCTGTGCGCTTGCTTGAAGTAAAGTTGTAGTCCTTCTTCTATTTTTTTTAACTGTCCCGGGTTTGGCTTTAAAATTCTGGCCACCCTACTCTACATACTACACTACACCCTTACAGATCTCCTGCTGAACAACTTTGCTACACTTGTTCTTTGTGTGACACTGATTTTTCACAATCCCTATGACATCAGTGCTGAAACATCGATGACAGCACCCCCACTCGTAAAATATTTCCAGCACCATTGGGCATCGTTTGTTTCCAGGAATCGGCAGTGCATTGCGGCACGAGTGACGTGTGTCGCATGCACACGATGCCTGTGCAGCCAAAGGTAGAAACAAAAGAGAGCTATACGCTCGAGGTAGTTCCCAGACCAGAATTATCAGTGTTCGTGTGTCCGTGGATGTCAGTGGAGGCTACACCTCAACTGGTACCCCGCCACGGATAAGTCTGCACTGTCACCACTAGAGAGCGCTGGTGCGAATGTACCTGCCATAATACCTATGTGCTATGTTTCAGAATTAAATGGTTTGCCTTTGTCAGAGACTCATTTAAAAAAAAAAAATTATAAACTAATTTCTGGTCGGATGGCTCAGTGAGTTGCATTTATGGCAGTAAAACGCGGTGTTATGTAGGCCATGGATTAAAATCCCAAGGGCAAATTTTAGCCTTCCATGCTTCTGAGGTCTGCAATTAAGTACCATTACATTGTGCAATTACAAGGATTATAAAATGCAGCTATGTAGTATTAAAAACAATGTACTATTTAGATTTACTAGCTCTTCGAAGATTGAGTAAATATTTGGGAGTTCCGTCTGCCTTTGACTTGTCTCACGGCTCAGCTATGAGTGCCTCTAAACGTGCCAACTGTAGTATCGGACTGGATACATTCTAGTGTTGCAGTATGGTGTAACCCACACGGAACACCCACCCACCACAGGCGTCATCAGTCAGTTGACCCTGCTAATAAAAAGGGCTGAGCGCAGGTGCTCAGGGCCAGTTATCTAACCCAACTGAGTGTGTCTGTGTCACCTCATTCTATTAGTATGAGGGCCCAGGGCCCAAATACCACAATGGCGATAAGGGGGCTGTACCCGTGCGTGCAGCAGTCCAGCAGAAGATGAAAAAGGGGGAGAGAGCTGCTGGGTGGTATCACGCCCCCTCCCCCCTGTATGAACGGCGCTGGCCAACGGGAGGCCCGCGGCCTGTATGCAGATTAGTAGGTGACCAGGAGCCTACCCCGCACCTCATGTACCGGCCTGCATGAAGCCCCCGCGTGGAGCGCTGAGGAGAAAGTGCAGGCCAAGCGGAGCCCACCCGCATCGGCTGCGTCAGAGTGACCCCCGCAAGTGAGGAGGAACATGTGGAGCCCACCCGCGTGGATGAAAGAGCCCGCCGGCCGAAGGTAAGGAATGGCGGAAGGGAAGTGACTGTGCAATCGGACGCCAGCGGGAGGCCATCCCGCTCCTTCAGCCCTGAGAACGAAGCGCGACATGCCCCAAGTGAACCCAGGCGAGCGAGAGCCCACCCCGCTGCACCTGGTGAAAGTACGCACTGACCCCCCCCCACCCCTGTGCAGCAGAGTAAACTGTAAGTGGCTGCGGTAGGCGGGTGTGATGAGGGTGAATCAGCTGCCGGCCTGAAGCCAAGTGGAGCAGCCTGCGGCCAAATGGAGCGGCGCCAGCACCCTTGCGTGGCCCGTGGAGGAAAAGGTCTGCTGCGAGGGGCGAAAGATGTCGAAGTGAATGGCTGGCCGCCCTCCCGCATGATTCGATAAAAGAAGATGACCCAGAATGGTGCCAGCAGGCTTCGGCAGCAGCACCGGCTCCCCCCACACCTCGCGCGGTGTGTGAGTTGAGAAATTCCTGTGGGCGGGGATAGCGAGGAGGAGGCAGCTGGCGGCCGCCCGAAGGTGATAGACAGTGAAGTGACTCACTGGGAGAAGCTGTGGTGTCGGACTACAGGCATGTGCCCGAGAAGCGGCAGTGTGCATGACTGCACCTGGCCATTGAGAGAGCATTCGGTGGCAGGCGTTTTGAAGAGCAGGCGCCAGGACTGTGGGTGCGAGTCGACGTGCCACAGAAGCGTGGCGTTGTACCAAGGTTGCATGAACTTAGCACAACCCCAGCAGAAGAGATAACGGCCTATAATACAGGCACCCGCAAAGAGACAGGAAGGCACAGCATGGCGTGTTGATAGCTGCAGCGGAGAAATGCCCAACCGTGGGTTTGCTCAAGCGAGAGCGTAATGCAGCCTGTCAACGTCAGAGACAATCAATAAAGAAGGCACCTACCTTGCTGCAAGTGCCTGTAATGTCTGGGTAGTCCCAGGAAGGTGGGCCAGCTGAGAGAAGACTCCACACTGTACGAAGGCAGCGTGAGGTATCAGAGTCAGCAGTACTAGCCAGCATCACGTTTGGAAGGTCACACTGCCACCCAGTGGCCATTTCCTGGTACTGCAGAGAAGAAGGAAAAACAAGCCTGCAACAAGCCAAGGAAATACCAGCAGCAGCACAGGACCCACTGTTGCAGCACGTGATTGAAGGACACAGATTACCAGGGGAAGGAAAAGAAAGGCAACGCTGAACAGTGAGTGCATGGAGAGTGCTCAAGAAAACTGCCACGCTCGAGTGGCGCCATGTCATCACACAGCCTTTGAGGATGAAAAGGGACGGCGCAGGAACGCACCAGGAGTGAAGGAACTCCACACAGAGGCAGTTGTGGGTACGTTACCCGAAGCGCATGAGGACAGCGAGCAGGATCCGACTGAAGGGGCAGGCAGACCCCTAAGACATTGTAATTCCATTGGAAAAGAAGTAAGCAAGCCCCCTCCCCCCCCCCCCCTTTGGCAAAGGAAAACCGGAGACGCCTGGGGATATCAAATGGAAGAGTGAAAGCTAACTCACAGCTGAACAGAGACTGCCAGGGCCGAGGACGGAGAGTGCGGTGATGCCTAGTGGCCACAGGTAATCACTGCAGAGGCAAGACTACACGACAGCCACCCAAAGCAGCAAGTGACGGAAGGGACAGGAGAGCGCAGTCAGAAGTGCGCCAAAGCACTGCAACTGCGGAGAGACAACGGAGCGATTGCGCTGACCACCAAAAGCATGAAGATTCACGAGAAGGAAGAAGCTGGCCACCCCGTTGGTCGCAAGGGAGAAGAAGCTGACCACCCAGTTGGTCGCAAGGAGGAAGAAGCCGACCACCCAGTTTGGTCGCAAGTGAGAAGAAGCCAATCACCCAGTTGGTCGCAAGGAGGAAAAACCTGACCACCCAGTTTGGTCGCAAGGAAGAAGAAGCCGAACACCCAGTTTGGTTGCAAGGAAGAAGATGCCGGCCACCCAGTTTGGTCGCAAGGAGGAAGAAGCCGACCACCCAGTTTGGTCGCAAAGAGGAAGAAGCCGACCCGCCTGTTTGGTCGGAAGGATGATGCTGACCTGCAAGAAGTCAGCGAGCGAAGAGATCTGACAAAGACATCCAACAAGAAGAACGGAGAAGACATCTGTGAAGAGAACGACCGAGGAGATGTCCACGAAGAGGATCAGGAAGAAGACTAAAGCGAAGTCTAACGACATCAACTAAAAGTCATAAGTAATCAAGCGAAAGAAGGTTGCGACAACAGGTCCAGTCACAATGGATGTGAAGATTGTGTCCTAGGGGAGGACAAGACCAGGGAGACCTGGGTAGAGTGCACGCTACCCGGAGATGCCTGGTGAGGGAAGACCAACCAGATAGAAGACCAGACCAAGTTGCGAAGGAAGGAAGAGAAGACCAATCCTGAGTGGCACGATGCCACAATGAAGGAAGAAGAGCAAAGAGGTGTGCGTGACAGACCAACACAACACACACCAGAAGGGGAACACCCGAAGCGGAAAGGAGAAGAGCAAAGAAGTGTGCGTGACGGAACACAACAACACACACCAGAAGTGGAACACCCGAAGGGGAAAGTGAAAAGATGCACGGACATCCAAACTCAGTACCTGGAAAGCATCAGCACCACTGGGAGTACACATCTACATGCAGACCCGAAGATCACCCGGGAATGACGGAGGCGAGCAGGCCGGTCCATTGGTAACAACCACCTCTGGGATGGAACGGACACAGGACCGTGGCTATCCGAGACCTCAGGGACACCAGTGGCAGCCAAATGTACCAGGAAAGTCTGGCTTGTGAAAACGCTATTCCTATTGTTTAAGCAGACCCAGGTGAAAATGGTTGAACATTTTGTCGAAAAAGCGCAGGGGAAAATGACTTCAAATGATCAATTCTATTTACTATGAATCAAACAAAACGCCCCGCTGATGTAGACAGAGTGTTATTGCAAAAGGAAGCCTACTTAATCTTGAAATTTAATAGCACTCAGACAGGACTTAATAGCCTGTCTGAAATATCTAGATTGTAAAATACAGCCTTTTCACTTGGGTCTGCTTAAACAATAGGAATAGCGTTTTCACACGCCAGACTTTCCTGGTACATTTGGACACTATGTTTCCCACAATCCCCCATTGCAGTAAGAGGAAGTAAATTCACGATTTCCAAAATGGCCGCTGCTGCGGTCGAGTGATATTGGGTCTGCCTTGGTGTGGAAGCGAGAGGTATTGTGCCAGTAAATTTGTTTTTACTCCCGCTATTGTAGGCAGTTCATTATAACTAATACTGCGTTTTCCCATGTGTACGAGCTAAACAAATATCGTTGCGTTAATAGGAACCGCTTGAGATTCGACATCAAGCCGGCAAACGTGTTGGGTACCAGTGTTGAACTACGATCAGGTACGCTCCTAATAAAGTCCTCTGGGAGGTTGTTTACAATTGTTCAGGTTCCCAGTTGCAGAAGGCTACAATTGTATCCCTTCTTTGTCTCCCTTGCTAGCTTTGTCATGGAAGCTGCAGGGATTACAAAGTAACTTTCGAGCTCACGAAAAGGACTAGTGTCAGTTCCATACACCATTTAAAAGGTACGTGACATATGCGGTTTGTTGCAAAGGTGCAACATGTTTTGAATTTGTGCGTTGACAAGCAGTGTAGCCCTAATAGGTACTATTTTCCTTGGTAGAATTCTTCCTGAAATATAGATTGGCACGACAAATACCACTTCAAAGAGAGACCTCGACTAATGAAATAGAGGTACGATTTCATAGCGTTTTCAGTTTCTTTCAAGTATTTTTGTTTTCAACGCCATGTAAGCAGCGTTTGTTATACACATTTTCAATATTCTTACTTTATAGGGAATTAATATCCCTCATGAATACAATAGCCATCACCTCCAAACTGAGGAGAGAGACAGTGTAATCTGAGCCTTCTTTCGGAACTTGGAAGGTCCAGTTTGCCAGATTGATACAGGTACATAAACAAACTTTGAAACTCTAGCAGTGTAATGCAAGATAGAGGAAAGGTTTCAAGTTTGTAAATAAAACTTTATTGTTTTTTACATCTCACACAGAAAAGTGACAAAGCCCTGATGAGAATCTGGAAACTGGGTTTTCCTGGATTTGAAACGCGTCGGCACACCTGAAGGAGCGAGTAATGTCATTAATAGTGTACACTAGCATTTGCTAGTTGCAAAATTGGTCTTCTTTTGGCGACTGTGCTCCTTTTTCGACTTTGTCCTTTATTTTTTGGATATAGATTCACTCAATTGAAAGAAACACTTAAATATATGATGTTTGTTTGTATAAAGTATTCTTTTTGGGATGTATGTTGTTTATTTTATTTAAAGAATACGTGGAATGTAAATAAATGTTTGAAAATTGCATTGTATATTCATGTAAATGTATAGAATGTACAGTTTTTCCTTTTTGTGCATAAATGAGAAATAGATAGATCAAAAAGAATTATGAAGTAAAAGGGTATAAATAAAAATACCGTATCAAACCAAAGAAATCCGTGTTTGATCTTCATGCTAAGATTTTTTTAAATCAAGGTTGGTGTAAGCAAGTTTTTGTGTTTTTTTATATAATAGGGTCCAGCCTACCCCATGCCCCAAATGGGCCTAACTCCTTAGCTTTACAAAGAAGCAAAAGACAGCTACACCCAGCAAGACGGCAAGCCCCAAGAGAAGCACACGAAGGTGAGGTGCCTTGCATGCCACCCCCCATGAGCTGCCTAGACTGTTCAAAGGAGAAAGACTGCGGCACATCACCAAGGGTCCCCAGGAAGCCCAAATCTTCTCCAGCCCAAGCAAGCGCTGACCAAACACACGCAGTAACACCAAAGATAGCCCCCACCAGCAAGAGTCGACTGCCAGCCAGACAGCAACGTCTCAAGGCAACTTCCCCCAGCAACAGCGCAAGAGCAAACACCACACGTGGCTGCCCAACGCCACCGCCGGAGGAGAGATCCCCTCACTCGCTCCTCCTAGTACACAGGAAAAATCCCAAGCAACACCGCAGGCATTTATTTAATTTATTGTATTTTTTATTTAAGACGTTTTCTATGGCGCTTGCCTGACCCTGGGTATCGGAGCGCTGTACAGCAGATACAAAGCAGAGAATCATCAAATACAAAATAGAAGAGTGACATATTAACAGAAGAACTCAAAATAGAGGAGCAACATTTGTATTACAGTGCAGGACAGTCTTAGTCTTCGGGGTCCTTCGAAGTCTTAGATTTGGAGCAGAACGCGATGTCAGCTAGCTGCTCCACGTGATCCTAGCCACTCCCTAGGGAGCGGTTGAGAGACAGGATTTTGAGTTGGCTTTTGAATTTTACAAAGGAGGTAATGGTTCTGATGTGAGGGGGAATAGGGTTCCAGATTTTAGGAACGCTTCCGGCGAAGGATCGATCCGCAGTTCTTTGTCTTCTAGTTTTTGGTGGGATGAGTAGGAGGGAGTTTGAGCTTCTGAGGTTCCTGGTCTGGCCGGCCTTTTTGAGTTTTTTCACCAGATATTCTGGTTTGCTGGTGTGAAGGGCTTAATGCGCATGGCAGGCTGTTCTGAAGCTAATCAGCATTTCGACTGGAAGCCACTTAAGTACCCTGAGTGGTTGAATTTCTTGATACCAGTGATCATTCTGGCTGCCGCATGCAGCGTTGTTTTGATGGGAGCCAGATGCGATTTTGGAATTCCTGAGAGGACTGTGTTCCCGTTGTCCAGTCTTGACAGTACCAGAGATAGAGTGGCCTGTTTGAGATCATTGGGCGGAATGAAGGGTTTTATTTTGTTCAGTAGTCTGAGGTTAAGGAAAGCACGTTTGGCCGAATTCTTAATGTTTCTTGTCATGTTCTGTTTTGGGTCTAGAGCACAGTTCTTCAAACTGTGGGGGGCGCCCCCCCGGGGGGCGTGGATGGGTTCCCAGGGGGGCGCAAAGGCCTCTGCAAGCACATGTAAAGAAGACGCCTGGAAGTGCAGCGATGATCATTTTCTGCATTTCCAGGCTGTCTTTATTTACTCCAAAGCCCTCAGAGTGCCTTGGGGCCAGAGGTCAGTGGGTGCATTGCTGGGGGCTCGGCTGAGCAGTGTCTGGAGTCATTAAGACTCCAGCACAACCAAGTTTTTCACAGGTCTCTAAAGATCGTTTGCATACCTTCAGAAAATAGTTACCAAAGCTTAGTTTTTTTTTCTTTTTCCAGTACCCCCTGTGCCCCTACTCTGCCTATTCCTTACATTTGTATTTTAAATTTACTGCTGTAGTGTGAAAAGGAATACAAAAATGGGTTGCCAATAGAAAAAAGGCCAGCCATGTATGTTTAAAGAGCCTGCAAAAACCTTGCTTTGACACTAAGGAGCCGATTAGGATCGCGGGCGGAAATGGGTTCCGTCCACAAAGGACGCGGCCAAGATACTCCCGACCGCTCCGCGGATAAACCGCTGGTGCGATTAGGATAATAATGTCACGAAACTCCGACCACGGCGGTCGGACCACATCAAACACCGTCCGCGGCGGACGGAGTACACCAGAGACCGCCGCAAGCGGACGGAAACAAAGAAACACCGCTCGCTGCGGACGAACATGACAGCGGGAACAGGCACAACCACTGCAATACCTGCGGAGGCTTTGTGCCCGCGATTAGGATAACGCCGCCAGTCCTACGGAACTCACCTCCATCCACGACCGCAGCGGAAACAATGCAACGATAAACGGAGCATCCCAGCGGAAGGACAACACGAACACCATCCCTACCGTCAAACCAATTCCAAAATGGCTGACGGAAGTAAATGCAAAACACACTAAACAGGACACCCACCCACCTGAAACACCCACACCAATCACAAGCCACAATGGCACCCCCCCAAGCACCTAAAAATCCACACAAGTCAACACACCCACCTAGCACCTGACTGGCAACAACCATTGGGACACAACCACGACACAGAGTATAAAATGATTCCCACCCACTACCACAATCCTTTGCATCACAGCATAGCTGCAAGCAAGAGGCTGAATACCACGAACAGCAGACACAAAATTTACACATACAACCTGCATACAAACACACCCACCACACAAACACCCACCACACCATTCTTACACACCACACACCTGCACATCCCAACCCACTCCACCCACACCTTGAACACCACACACCATGGCTCCAAAGAAAAATCCAAAATTCACTGACACAGAGTTGAAGGTCATGGTGGATGAAATCATCTGTGTCGAACCCCACCTTTTCGGCACACTAGTCCAACAGACCACCGTGGCAAGCGAAAACCACATGTGGGACAGGATAGTCAACCGAGTGAATGCGTCAGGGACCGCGCCACGAACAACGCACGACATCCAGAGGCGGTGGCACGACCTCAAGACAAGGGTCAAAGGCATCCGGGCAAAAAAAACACCTGCGGGCACACCACACTGGTGGCAGCACACCCCCGGAGCCCATACATATGCAGAATGGGAGGAAAAGGTGCTGGGCATACTGTACCCAGAGAGCCTGGAAGAATCGAAAAGGGAGAAGAGGCTATTAAGTACAAACCAAGCACCACTATCACACCGACATGGTCTGCCTTACACAACTTAGAAGACACATCTCCCAGGCCCCAATCCATGCATGTGGGCCATATACTTACCAAAATGTGAAGGCCTGTGCCCAAATGCACCCACCATGACCAAACACAAATGTCACCTCATACTTTCCCAGCCATGCATGTTGTCAAACCACCCAGCACTACAACTCCCAACAGGCCCCCATGTCCACAGGGAGGGTGGTGGGGTGTGTTGAGAGGTGGGTGGGGTGAGTGAGAGGTTACTACTACGACTCCCAACAGGCCCCCATGTCCACAGGGACGGTGGTGGGGTGTGGTGAGAGGTGGGTGGGGGGTGTGAGAGACCAGCACTATGACTCCCTACAGGCCCCCATGTCCACAGGGAGGGTGGTGGTGTGTGGGGTGTGTGAGAGACCAGCACTACAACTCCCAACAGGCCCCCATGTCCACAGGGAGGGTGGTGGGGTGTGGTGAGTGGTGGGTGGGGTGTATGAGAGACCAGCACTACGACTCCCAACAGGCCCCCATGTCCACAGGGAGGGTGGTGGTGGGTAGGGTGTGTGAGAGACCAGCACTACGACTCCCAACATGCCCCCATGTCCACAGGGTGGGTGGTGGGATGTGTTGAGAGGTGGGTGGGGTGAGTGAGAGGTTACTACTACGACTCCCAACAGGCCCCCATGTTCACAGGGAAGGTGGTGGGGTGTGTTAAGAGGTGGGTGGGGTGAGTGAGAGGTTACTACTACGACTCCCAACAGGCCCCCATGTCCACAGGGAGGGTGGTGGTGGGTGGGGTGTGTGAGAGACCAGCACTACAACTCCCAACAGGCCCCCATGTCCACAGGGAGGGTGGTGGGGTGTGGTGAGAGGTGGGTGGGGTGTGTGAGAGACCAGCACTATGACTCCCAACAGGCCCCCATGTCCACAGGGAGGGTGGTGGTGGGTGGGGCGTGTGAGAGACCAGCACTACGACTCCCAACAGGCCCCCATGTCCACAGGGAGGGTGGTGGGGTGTGTTGAGAGGTGGGTGGGGTGAGTGAGAGGTTACTACTACGACTCCCAACAGGCCCCCATGTCGACAGGGAGGGTGGTGGGGTGTGTTGAGAGGTGGGTGGGGTGAGTGAGAGGTTACTACTACGATTCCCAACAGGCCCCCATGTCCACAGGGAGGGTGGTGGTGGGTGGGGTGTGTGAGACACCAGCACTACAACTCCCAACAGGCCCCAATGTCCACAGGGAGGGTGGTGGTGGGTGGGGTGTGTGAGAGACCAGCACTACAACTCCCAACAGGCCCCCATGTCCACAGGGAGGATGGTGGGGTGTGTTGAGAGGTGGATGGGGTGAGTGAGAGGTTACTACTACGACTCCCAACAGCCCCCCATGTCCACAGGGAGGGTGGTGGGGTGTGGTGAGA
Organism: Lissotriton vulgaris; assembly: GCF_964263255.1. NCBI lineage: Eukaryota > Metazoa > Chordata > Amphibia > Caudata > Salamandridae > Lissotriton > Lissotriton vulgaris. The sequence continues at coordinate 1,285,885,178 of NC_141687.1, read as the reverse complement.
GGTCAGTGATATGTAATGTTGGCACAAAAAACATGTCATGTCCACAGCATTGATCATGAAAATCTTGTCCCGCCGGTGATCGCAACATGACTGGCGAAACCAGCAACCGCCTGCAACAGTCGCCCCATTCACAGCACGGACTCTCTGGGAACGATCCCATTGCCAGTTCCGGTGCCGAGGACGAAGCGGGCCCAAGCAGACTCCCAGGGCAATCAGGCTCACAGGACATCCCTGCCTCAACAACCTTGGCCTGTGTCACTCCAGCAACACCTGCCATAGTGAGCTGTGCAGCCACCACCACCACCACCACCACCAGTACCACCACTCCTGCCTGTGCCACCCTGCCTGACCCATCGCACGACGCAGGGCCATCTACATCCCAGCCAAGCAGGGAGAGCGGACGGGAAAGGTCAGAGCTGAGGGCACATCTCACAACCAGGAGTGCTTCTCACCGGCGAGGTGGGAAAGGACACCCACCCCATCCTGACGCAGAAACACTGGAAGCCCTAGCCAGAGTCCAGGCCTCCTATGAACGGGGGCAGGCACAGGCTGATCGTACCCACCAGGACTCAGTAGAGAACAGTAATCTGTTGCGGTCCATTGATAGCCGCATAGGGCAAATTGTGGACCTCATGGGCCAGCAAACAGAACTGTGGAGGGACTGGTTATCCCGCACCACACCCCCCCCCCTCACCCAAGTGCCCAGCCGCCACGGTCACCAACACCACCGCCACCTGAGCCCATGGACACAGATGTGGCCCCTGACCAACCTGCCCCCCAGCTGTCTCCGCTCCGGCTCCAAGACGGAGGGGCCGTCCGAGGCTGGAACTAGGTGAGAGCAGTGGGGATGCATCATCCACCCGCTCCAAGAGGGGCCGCCAATGGCTTTAATCTTGCCTGAGCCTGCCATTCACCCGCCAACTATCCTGTCCCACAACGCCAAGCATTGGCACAAGTCTGTTGGACTAGCTGGACATCACCCAATGTGGTGTCCCCACGGTCTTTACATCTGCCATGACCTTCAACTCACACTCCCCCACCCAACACTTACTTGTAACTATCCACCAACCTCAATTCACAACCTGTAAATAAATTTCACGTAAACACTCAATGATGTGTTGTCTCCATGTTTTAATCACATGATTGTCTTAGAATCAGACGTTACCAGGTGCAGGGATCTATGTCGGTGAGAATCATGCCTCTGTGGTAGTGACCTAGGGATAATGAGAGACAACAAACACATGTCAGGAAACTGATTCACACCCAGCACAACACACTGTACTGCAACATCCCACAAACCACACTCATCACCAATTCTGTGGATCAGAGGACACACATCATGGAGCTTTGCATGTACACAAAAAATACCACACACATATGCAAACATAACATACCAGAACAGCCAGCATAGAAACACCACATCCACACTCCACCAGCAAACATACATCACGCATTGTCAACCTGCACAAGAGGTAGTTACTCACATTCAAGGAAAATAGCGATCAATGAGCTGACGCCTCTGGTCCACACCTTCTTCCTCACCACTATCCTCATCAGTCGACATGGGTGGGATGGGAGGCCGAGGAACTTGTTGGTCTTCAGGGTCCAAGATCAGTTCAATGTCATTGCGCAAGGCCAGGTTGTGGAGCATGCAGATATGATGTTGTCGGCCAGGCACACCACCTGCACGTTGATCAAATGAAAGTGCTTCCGATTGCGATATACAGGCTCACGTGTCCGGGGTGGAATGAGACCGATATGGGTGCCATCAATGGAACCCACTACGTGTGGTATCTGGCCCAGTGCATAGAAATCTGCTTTGACTGCTGCCAACTCTGTCGCCCGTGGAAAATGGATGTAATCATTCTTGTAAATCATCATGGCTTTGAGAACATCCTGCAGTACCATGCTGAACATGGATTGTGACATCCCCCCGGCATGTCCAACTGTGTACTGGAAGGTGCCAGTTGCAAAGAAGTGAAGTGCCGCCATCACCTTTGCTGTGGGTGTAATGGAACCAGGATATGTTCTTCGTGGCTGCAGATGAGGAGACAATTGGTCTACAAGCTCCAGCAATCTACGTCGATCAAGCCGGAATTTTCTGATCACCTCCTCGTCAACCATGTCCTCCAGCACAGTGTATGGGCGATGCACATTTTGAGCCCTCCTGTGTGGGAGGAGATGTAGTAGATGTCAATGTACCAACAACGCATAGCTGTGCAACTCTATCACATGTAGGCCAACACAATTAAAATAAGAAATGTTTTTGACAATTATCATATGTGTGACATGTCTAAAATTACATTCAATACAGATTAGCATAAAAACAATGTGCAGCCACTAACAACATGATGTGTGCAAACATGTACAATGTTACTTACACACATGTCAAAAGAACTGCCAACAAGACATGCCTAAGGACCCAAATGTGGACAAGCGTCATCACAGACACACATGCACGTGCACACACAATAAGATAATGCAACACACACTCCATGTCTTCATGCACCAATGACCACACCTACAATGGTGAGCATCCTCACATGACATGCATGGTCACACAAAAGGCAACACACATACGCATACACAGAATGCATGTGTACCCCACCATTGTTACTTGCACACACAAACCACACACTGACAACAGATTCTGAATGTGGGCAGACAGCCTTGATGTACTGTGTAGATGTGTATAAGTTGAAACGTGTGTAAGGAAAAAAATGTTCGTCAACACGTCGACATGCACATGTGTAGCAAATTGGGTGCACATCAATGGCCATAGTAAACCACTGGCAAGTCCAACAGTATGAACTCACATGAAAAAAAGTGGATGCGAAATACATACATGGCCACGGGCCATTGACTGCACAACCTAATTCTTGCAGCAGTGGGTACATGTCCGAACACACATGTACAACTATCAGCATGACATGTGTGCAGAGACATGTAGTGTGTGTACATATGCCATGTGTGAACTGCTTCCACCAACACAGTAGATGAACGTTGTCCATGATATAGTGCTTGACATATGCTGTTTGGCCAAGTACCATCACGGTCGGACCCCTCATTACGCATGTGTGGACTTCCGCGACGGTGCAGCATTTGAAAATATACAATCAGTGGCATCGCCATGGCGGTGCACGGCTACCGCTATTTTCGATTGCGCATACGCGCCCCGCGTTACCTCTTCCCATTGGCTACATGTTCACGGACCATATGCGTGTGCTTCCGCGACGGTGCATCTTTGAAAATATAATCAGTGGCGCCGCCATGGCGGTGCACGCATTCCGCAGGGTCAGGTGCAGGCCAACACATACTTGTAATTATGAAATTCGAAATGGCAGTTCATGACCCCCTTACAGTCACATTGCATCATCCACCGTAGAACGGCTGTGCCAGGCTGGTCATCTACCGGCGTGCTAGGCCGGTCACCCACCGGCATGCCAGGCCGGTCACCCACCGGCGTGCCAGGCCGGTCACCCACCACCATGGCAGGCCGGTCACCCACCTGGCGTGCCAAGCAGGTCACCCACCGCTGTGGCAGGCCGGTCACCCACTGGCGTGCCAAGCCGGTCACCCACCGCCGTGGCAGGCCGGTCACCCACCGGCGTGCCAAGCCAGTCACCCACCACCGGGGCAGGCCGGTCACCCACCGCCGTGGCAGGCCGGTTACCCACCAGCGTGCCAAGCCGGTCACCCACCGCCATGGCAGGCCGGTCACCCACCGGCGTGCCAAGCCGGTCACCCACCGCTGTGGCAGGCCGGTCACCCACCGGCATGCCAAGCTGGTCACCCACCGCCATGGCAGGCCGGTCACCCACTGGCGTGCCAAGCCGGTCACCCACCTCTGTGGCAGGCCGGTCATCCACCGGCGTGCCAAGCCGGTCACCCACCGGCATGGCAGGCCAGTCACCCACTGCCATGGCAGGCCGGTCACCCACTGGCGTGCCAAGCCGGTCACCCACCTCTGTGGCAGGCCGGTCATCCACCGGCGTGCCAAGCCGGTCACCCACCGGCATGGCAGGCCAGTCAACACCCACCGGTGGGTGACCGGCCTGCCACGGCGGTGGGTGACCGGCTTGGCACACCGGTGGGTGACCGGCCTGCCACGGCGGTGGGTGACCGGCTCGGCACACCGGTGGGTGACCGGCCTGCCACGGCCGTTCTATGGTGGATGATGCAATGTGGCTGTAAGGGGGGTCATGAACTGCCATTTCGAATTCCATAAACACAATTATGTGTTGGCCTGCACCTCCCCCGCGGAATGCGTGCACCGCCATGGCGGCGCCACTGATTGCATATTTTCAAAAGATGCACCGTCGCGGAAGCGCGCGCATGCGGTTGCCGATGTGTGACCATGACGGTCCGTGCACATGTAGCCAATGGGAAGAGGTAACGCGTGGCGCGTATGTGCAATCGTATATAGCGGAAGCCGTGCACCGCCACACCAGGGCCAGTCATTGGCTCTTTTTGAAAGAGGCATCCAGGGGAAGCCAATTGCTGCCGACGTGTGCCACTGACATGGGCTCAGGGCCTTATATATGTGTGATTTTCACAAGCACACATTCACTGCTTTGAGCCACTGCTGCCTGTGACCATCACCTCGACCTGCTGCTGCTGAGCTGACCCACAACTGCTGCTTGTGACCATCACCTCGACCAGCTGCTGCTGAGCTGACCCAAGACTGCTGCCTGTGACCATCACCTTGACCTGCTGCTGCTGAGCTGACCCACGACTGCTGCCTGTGACCATCACCTCGACCTGCTGCTGCTGAGCTGACCCACGACTGCTGCCTGTGACCATCACCTCGACCTGCTGCTGCTGAGCTGACCCATGACTGCTGCCTGTGACCATCACCTCCACCTGCTGCTGCTGAGCTGAACCACGACTGCTGCTGTAGTGCCACAGTCCAGGACCTTGCCATGCAGAGAGTGCGAGAGATCCGATCTCGTCCCTTCACCGCAGCTGAACTAGATGTTCTTGTGGCCGGTGTGCTCAGCCACTACGAACAGCTCTACGGTGCACCCGGACAGGTGGTAAGTGCAGTGGTGTACTTGTTGTTGGCCATGAGGTGGTCAGTGGCTCCTGTCTTCACCAACTCTGGCGGTGTGCTGTGGGACCTTCACATGTGTTGTGCAGAGCATGGCTGCATGTAGATACATGTTTCTACGAGGTTTGTGCATGTCATACTGTCCACTTACGTTACCCTCTTGTCTCCCATCATGGTAGGTAAAGCTGCACCTTCGCAAGGCCGTGTGGAGAACCATATCACTTGATGTACGGGCTGTGGGGGTGTGCAATAGATGACACACACACTGCCACAAGCGCTGGGACGACATATCCAGGCTTAGGAAGAATGTTGCGCAGATGACACTGGTGATGATTCCAAGATCTTCACGTCTGGCCTGACGCACCATGACCCCTCTTATGCACTGTATCATTGCTGTGACACATCCTGACCTGTCCGCCCGGCTGAGTGGGGTTCAACAGCAAACTAGCGGTAAGCAGACTGTATGTGTATGTTACTTGGGAGTGCAATGCATGTATTGGTGCTCAGACACAGTAGTGACTTCCGTGGTGCGTATGTTTTGCAGAAATAGCATGTTGGTGCCATTAGCGGAGTGTGCGTTGGCATCCATGTTTCCGCCAGGTTGACAGGCCACTTGCTTAGTAGTTGAGGGTTCAAGGACATGCTGTAGAGGTCTGTGGTCCCATGGCATGACATGTGTGCAGATCTACAGGCACTTGTCCTGTTTGTATGATGTACATATTTCACGGCCACCACCGGTTCTTTGATGTGAGGATGACTGGTAGGGATGGAGCGTGTGCAGGATGGGTGCTACATGTTCTTTGTCTGTAATGGAATTAGAGATTTGTTGCCCTTCAGTACGTGAGTGTGGCACTTACTTACACCTCTTTTCTCTCTATTTCAGCTTTGGCAGAGGGCACTGACCCACAGACGACGGAGATGAGTGGAGGCAATGCATCCGGATCAGAGATCACACACACGCAGACTGACACAGAAGAGGGCAGCCCCGGAGAGGGGGACAGGACCATCCCTGAGGACTCACATGTTGAAACACCATCGTCCTCATCTTCCGACAGTGTTGGTGAGTCAGCACTGTTGTCACAGACAGGGAGTGGGCAATCAACACCTTCGGTCGGGACACAGCACACAGTTCCCACACTGCCGCCAACTGCACCAAGTACTGCTCGTGCTCGCAGAAGTAGGGGGAGCAGCGTGGCCTTCGGTGCAGGCACCGCTGCCCCTGCCCCGGTGACCCAAAGTGCACTTTGTGCTGAGGCTGTTGATCTGCTGCAACAGCTGTGTGTGGGGCAGACCAACATGATCAATGCATTCCAAGACCACGATAGGAAGTTGGGGCAGGTGGTGGCATTCATGGAGGGGATGCATGGCGATCTTGCTGGTCTACACAGGACAGTTCAGTCATTGGCAAACACTGTGTCTACTGCCATTGTACAGTCGCATAGACAGGGTGCTACTTCTGTTCCCCCATCTACACCACTTGATGTCTCAGGGGGGAGTGAATTTTCTGACCAGGACTCTTTTACAGGTTATTGCACTAGAAGCAGCCACAGGCAGTACAGTAGGGCACGGAGGGCACAGACACCATCTCCTAGGACAGGAAAATCTGTTACCAAAGACGACGTGAGCTACACTGGAGTTCACACACAGGATCCCCAAGGGGTGTTGGGGGAAATGGCTTCACATGCTACACAGGCATCCCACACAAAAGTTAGTCCTAAGGCAAGGGAAACTCCCAAGTCCAGGGACACTCCCTTGGACAAGGACACCACGAAGGGAAAGCCAACTCAAAAGTGCAGGGACACTCCCAAGGACAAGGACACTAGTAAGTAAGGGGCGACTCCCAAGAGCAGGGACAAGGACACTACAAAGGCAGAGCCACCTCAAAAGAGCAGGGACACTCCCAAGGACAAGGACACTACTAAGGAAGGGGCAACTCCCAAGAGCAGGGACAAGGACACTACAAAGGCAAAGCCACCTCAAAAGAGCAGGGACACTCCTAAGGACAAGGACACTACTAAGGAAGGGGCGACTCCCAAGAGCAGGGACAAGGACACTACAAAGGCAAAGCCACCACAAAAGAGCAGGGACACTCTCAAGGACAAGGACACTACTAAGGAAGGGGCGACTCCCAAGAGCAGGGACACTCCCAGGGACAGGCACACTACAGAGGAAGGGGCATCTCCCAAGAGCAGGGACACTCCTAGGGACAAGGTCATTTCTAGAGACAGGTACACTACAAAGGACAAGTCTGCAGCCAGGGACAGGGCACCGTCCAGGGAACAGGGAAAGTCCAGAGACAAGACTCCTCCTACGGCCAAGGCACATCCAAGGGACAAGGCTTCTCCCATAGACACTAGCTCCATCAAGGACAGGCATACATCACCCCTGGCTGTACTGAGGCTGATGTTGTCGAAGGAACGGAAAACCGAGGTCTCCGCGGTGGAGTGCCCCATACCTCCACTCCCATCCACGCCCGTCAGAAGCAGAGGAAGAAGTACCCTGTTGTTGCATCCCCCATTACACATGATGCAGAGGCCAGAAGGCAGGCACACAGCAAACGACAAGCAGGGTCCAGCATGTCCCCAGAGAGCAGACCCCCAGCAGCAGATGCTCCACCTTTGGTGGGTGATATTTCATTTGAGTCCGCACCACTTGCCAGTCCTGTCATGTCCAGAATGCCCTCACATATCCCTAAGAAACGTAGACACACACCATTGACACCTGACCACCCCGATGTCGCTCCAGTACAGCTATCCCCAGCTCCCAGAGCCACCCTGCCTCCTGGCCCATACAGCCCTGTGGCTCATCATTTCGGTGTTACCAGTGGCGCATCAGAGGTTCACTCTCAGTTGTCAGATAGTGGCACTGTGTCTGCTGTTTGCTGTCATGCCTCATGTAGTGGCACTGTCTCAGTTGTGCCCTCCCCTATTTCTGGTGCTGGCAGTGTGTCTGGGTCGATGGCTCATGTATCAGTCACTAGAGCTGTGGCTGTGTGTCACACTCCTGTTACGGGTGCTGGCAGTGTGTCTGGGTCGATGGCTCATGTGCCAGTCACTGGAGCTGTGGCTGTGTCTCACACTCCTATTTCTGGTGCTGGCAGTGTGTCTGGGTCTATGGCTCATGTGTCAGTCACTAGAGCTGTGGCTGTGTCTCACACTCCACTTTCTGGTGCTAGCAGTGTGTCAGAGGCAAGTAGTTCAGGCAGTCCACCAGCTTCAGTGATGTGAGGTGTATTTCGCTTCACTCACATGTCATTAGACTTGGTGTGTAGATTGTCCATTGCAACCAACCTTGCATTGTTGTTGTCCTTGGGAGGGGTACCTTGAACCATGTACTTGTGCTGCCTCTGATGTACCTGTTCTGTGCAATGGACTGTTGATGCACCTGGCCCCTCTCATGTGCTGCCTCTGATGTACCTGCTATGTTGGCCACAATGCCCTGTTGCTGTTCTGATACTGCATTCTGCCCTCTCATGTGCTGCCTCTGATGTACCTGTTCTGTGCAATGGACTGTTGATGCACCTGGCCCCTCTCATGTGCTGCCTCTGATGTACCTGCTCTGTGCAATGGACTGTTGATGCACTTAGCGCCTCTCATGTGCTGCCTCTGATGTACCTGCTATGTTGGCCACAATGCCCTGTTGCTGTTCTGATACCGAATTCTGCCCTCTCATGTGCTGCCTCTGATGTACCTGTTCTGTGCAATGAACTGTTGATGCACCTGGCCCCTCTCATGTGCTGCCTCTGATGTACCTGCTCTGTGCAATGGACTGTTGATGCACCTGGCCCCTCTCATGTGCTGCCTCTGATGTACCTGTTCTGTGCAATGAACTGTTGATGCACTTAGCCCTTCTCATGTGCTGCCTCTGATGTACCTGCTCTGTTGGCCACAATGCCCTGTTGCTGTTCTGATACTGCATTCTGCCCTCTCATGTGCTGCCTCTGATGTACATGTTCTGAGCAATGGACTGTTGATGCACCTGGCCCCTCTCATGTGTTGACTCTGATGTACCTGCTATGTTGGCCACAATGCCCTGTTGCTGTTCTGATACTGCATTCTGCCCTCTCATGTGCTGCCTCTGATGTACCTGCTATGTTGGCCACAATGCCCTGTTGCTGTTCTGATACTGAATTCTGCCCTCTCATGTGCTGCCTCTGATGTACCTGTTCTTGGCAATGGACTGTTGATGCACCTGGCCCCTCTCATGTGCTGCCTCTGATGTACCTGTTCTGTGAAATGGGCTGTTGATGCACTTAGCCCCTCTCATTTGCTGCCTCTGATGTACCTGTTCTGTGCAATGGACTGTTGATGCACGTAGCCCCTCTCATGTGCTGCCTCTGATGTACCTGCTCTGTTGGCCACAATGCCCTGTTGCTGTTCTGATACTGCATTCTGCCCTCTCATGTGCTGCCTCTGATGTACCTGTTCTGTGCAATGGACTGTTGATGCACTTAGCCCCTCTCATATGCTGCCTCTGATGTACCTGCTCTGTGCAATGGACTGTTGATGCACCTGGCCCCTCTCATGTGCTGCCTCTGATGTACCTGCTATGTTGGCCACAATGCCTTGTTGCTGTTCTGATACTGCATTCTGCCCTCTCATGTGCTGCCTCTGATGTAGCTGCTCTGTTGGCCACAATGCCCTGTTGCTGTTCTGATACTGCATTCTGCCCTCTCATGTGCTGCCTCTGATGTACCTGTTCTGTGCAATGGACTGTTGATGCACGTAGCCCCTCTCATGTGCTGCCTCTGATGTAGCTGCTCTGTGCAGTGGACTGTTGATGCACTTAGCCCCTCTCATGTGCTGCCTCTGATGTAGCTGCTCTGTGCAGTGGACTGTTGATGCACTTAGCCCCTCTCATGTGCTGCCTCTGATGTACCTGCTCTGTTGGCCACAATGCCCTGTTGCTGTTCTGATACTGCATTCTGACCTCTCATGTGTTGCCTTTGATGTACCTGTTTTGTGCAATGGGCTGTTGATGCACCTGGCCCCTCTCATGTGCTGCCTCTGATGTACCTGTTCTGTGCAATGGACTGTTGATGCACTTAGCCCCTCTCATGTGCTGCCTCTGATGTACCTGTTTTGTGATATGGACTGTTGATGCACCTGGCCCCTCTCATGTGCTGCCTCTGATGTACCTGTTCTGTGCAATGGACTGTTGATGCACTTCGCCCCTCTCATGTGCTGCCTCTGATGTACCTGCTCTGTTGGCCACACTGCCCTGTTGCTGTTCTGATACTGCATTCTGCCCTCTCATGTGCTGCCAATGATGTACCCGCTCTGTTGTACCCAGTGCCCATGCTCTTGCATACTCAGAGATTATACCCCTATTATGTTTAATAAAGCATGTCAATCATGTGTAGTGGTTTGTCGTTGTCATTCCTGCTTGTGTACTTCAATTGTGGATATCTTTTTGCGATCTAATGTGGTTTCTCAAACATGACACTCCCCTTCCCAACGTCACGGCCCTGGCAGGTACTCCCCTTTCGACAGCAAATGGTGTATTGCGTACCTGCGTTGTCGTCGATGATGGTCCATGACTTGCACGTGGTGGAGCGCAAAGAGTATCGGAAATGCGTGTAGCGCTGGGTCCATGACGGCGAGCAGCTTGTGGTGGGTATCTCTGCAATGTGTGGTTTATTCGCTGTGGGGAATCCGCCGTGTTCAGGCAGGTTGTTTTTCCGCAGCGGTTTTATGTGTGTTTTCCGCCATCGTGATTTGGGGGACGGTCGGTGACGTCAGTCCGTACGGCGGTGTCTCTGGATTGGTTACGTCCGCCGCGGGGTCGGGTGTAGTTTGGCGGCGGTGCGTGCTCTTCCATGGGTCACTGACTTTTGACAGTGTTTACAATCCTAATATGGCGGACGGAGTGACCGCGGCAGGCGGACACGGAAAAGGCATTTCCCGCCTACTCCAGGACGGTGGTCGCATTTCCGTCCGCCATCCTAATGAGCCCCTAAATAGGGTCTTAAAAAAAAAAACTTATGTATTCATTTGTAATATGACTTTCTGTCTGTTTCTTTTATTTTCAGTCATGAATCATTCAGGCAGCCCTAGAACGCATTTAAAAGCGCTTTATATTTGCTTTCCGAAGTGCGCACAGATAAGTGTTGAAAATAGGGCTTTAGGTGACTGTTTATTTTTGTACCCTCTGCAACATCAAAATAATGAGCTGGCAACCCTGATCATAAGACTGTAAGTTAGTTGCAGGATCAGCACATTATTTATTCCCTTCACCTTCGATTCCCTGACTAATTCCATAATAAAAATAGTTTAACTTATTGTATTGTATATTGGATTTATATAGCGCTTATCACCCAGGGATCTCTAAGCGCTTGCCTTGGGAACCCGTCCTGGCTTTTCCCTGTGAGATAGCCCCTACAGGGCATCCCCAAGGTGAAAGCAAGGCATCCCGCCACGGGGGGCCATTTTGGAGATTAAGCAAGCTTAATGCCCAGAGTTTCAGAGTGTGAACCCATGATTAGGTCAGGCACCAAAGCGAGAATTATCGAGTTCGTGGACATTTGAGCTCAAGACCCTGCCGCGTCAGGAATTGAACCCTGGTCCCGGGTCTGACCTCTGCTGCAGGGTCTGCCTGCTCTAACCAGTGAGCCACACTTCTCCACACTTCTTCAACTTATATCTGAAACCCTACGCCCATCAATACCATGCTGATTAAATTCAAGTGTCTGGGAATTCACCCTGCATTCAGACAACTCACTTCTCATTCTCACCCTTCACTTTCACTCTCACCCTGCAATCACAGCGCATAGTTATGGGTTTCCCGCATTTGCCACACAATCCATCGTCTGCTGCATAATTTGCAGATTAAAAAATGGTGCAACACATGTTACCTCACAGTGGAAGGCCCTTTCTAAAGGTTGACTGGTCACCTTTCTGCTGCCTTCTGCTATATATGGGTGTTAATGTGGTACTTATGAGGGGCAATAAACGCCAGGACAATGTTAACAAGTGTAAAAATAGCAAAATAAAGCAGTAATACTATAACAAAATATGCAGCATAATTTGCCTTTGCTTGCTGCAGAATTTAGTCAACCATGCTGCATAATTTGGCCTTCTCCTGCCGCATAATTCCAATGGCCCTGTTTATAGTACTGTTAGGTCCCAGCCTCTGGCAGGAAGCACTGTGAATATGTAAGTCATTATTTTAAAACAGTATTTACGTACTCTAAGGTAGGCTGCTGCAAAATGATGCAGTGATTGAGATAAAACAAGGTCTTACAAAATATATTTTTTAGTAATAAGCAATCAAACTGTATCTAATACAGACATTTTTGTAAGTGTCTCCACTATTCCAGATCCCAGCTGATAACTCCTTTACATTACATCTTTAAAAGAATAGATCTTTGCCACCATAAAGCTTTAAGCAAATCCACTGGAATTATTCAGCAGAAGAGGACAAAATTATGCGGCAGGTTTGACTAAATTATGCAGCAAGAAAAGGTAAATTATGCGGCACAATGCGCCACATTTTGTGGTTAGCATTACTTCAATCTTTTGTCATTTTATTTCATGGTAACGCTGTCAGAGGAAATATTTCACCTTAATATTACCAGTTCAATACCCAAATACAGCAGTAAGCAACTACAAGATTACCAGTCAATCTCTGCAAAGGGCCTTCCACTGCTTCGGAACACTTTTTAATTTTTTTAAATTTCATTTATGCATTTTCAAACGTAATGAACATCAGACAAGGATCCAAATCAGAGCATTAGTACAGCATAGACAGATCAAAATATTGCATTTAACAGATTATGGTATTACACAACTTAATGGCTCAGAGACATACAGACAGGACATTGATTAAAAAATACAGTGTACAGCAGTATCCAGTGTTGTATTCTTACAAAACTTAATGGGCATCAGGTGTCAGATATTGATAGTAAGTAAGACCTGAGTGGCCTCCAGATGTCCTGTTGTTTGGATGTAGTAGGTAGTTCCTCTGCATAGCATGTAAGCTGATCTCGACAGTAAGTCAGACCCTGCAACTATAGTTTAGTGGCAGGAGCAACCCTGTCCTCCCAGCATACCCTGCGTTTAGCCAACAAGAGCGCTATGGCTACAAACTTCTTATTGGATGCCTTAATTTCAGAAAGGACCCCCAGTAGGCACACTTATGGACTAGATGCAACAGATTCCTCAACCATCCGGCATAAAATCTGTGTTACTGACCTCCAATAGTCATACACTTTGGGACACTCCCAAGCTAAATGATGGAAGTTGGCCCCTGGTGCGCCACAGCGCTTACAATTGTCAGCTTCCCGCAACCCATATTTATGATGCAGAGCTGAGGTGCAGTACATCTGATGCAGATATTTAAAATGCACAAATCGTAAATTGCCATTCACCGTCAGCTGACCAGTTACGTGGCAACTATTGAACTAATCGTCTTCAGACAGCGGATCAGGCAACATGGCATTCCACTTGGCTAACGCCGATGCACCCCCAGAGATTACATCTCTCTGTGATGCCTGGTAAAGCCTAGTGACCAACTTAGTTTTGGAAATTATGGTGTATATCAGTTGCAGTGCTTCAAGTGTCTGTGGTTCCGTAGGAAAGTGCGGATAATGCTCCGGAACACTTTGTCACGCTTTAAGTAATATTTGTTCTGTTTGAGCTAGAATCAAGTTGTTTGTTGTTGAAATCTGCAGATTATGTAGCAAATGCAGTAAACTGATAATCATGTGGAAAATGCTGCTGCTGCAGAAACTCATAATTCCAGTGGCCCAGGCTTAAGTGACTCAATCAATTATTGGCTGGTAAGAAGGCTGTTTTCTTTTTTAACTTTCTGCACTACCACCACACACTTCGATTTCAGCACATGCATCTCAAAGTCAGTATTAACCATTCAAGGGAAGTTTTTTGTGAAAGCTGAGTCCATGGAGTGGCAGGTAAAAGGCCAGCAGGGTTGCATTCAGATGCAGAGCCCTAATCGTTTCGATCCTTGGGGCCTTACAGAAATGGTCTAGGAGACAGAGGAAAGGAGCGAGATTCATAGATATTGTCAAGAGAAGGCCCAGAATAGGGAGCACTGTATGCAGACTCATTTTTATGTTTACAAATGGCCAGAGACCGCTTCTTCGGAGAGATACTCCAAAGAAGGGCACAATATAAGTGTTTTTTTTTTTTAAAGGGACATTCATTAGTGAATCTGGTACTGCTGCCAAGTGTGTAAGTGGCCACTGCTGGTTATCATAAAGGAGCAGATGCAGCAGGACTGGGGCCCAGGAATTTGGGGGCCCACTGCATCACAATTATGACTGTCTATTTTTAAAAAAGGGGCATCAGAGCATATTGTCCTTTCAAGCATTAGGACAGAGGTGATAATCCATCATGGTGGGTAACGAGGTAAAAGAGGCAGAGGAGATAGCCTGCTACTCAGGGTTAGTTGCATTGGGTCAAAGAGTATGAGGGGCTCACAACACCCCAATTATGGGGAGCAGTTTGTTTGGGATATCTGTTTTTGTTTGATGCATTTGCTGTTTTATAAGTCTCATATTTGGTGCGGTTCATAAGCTATAGAAAAAGTATTCCTGAAATCATCTCATAAGCCCCACTCCCTGCACTCACCCATGTCCCTCCCGCTCTCCCAATCCTTGCCATAAAGTTTTGGAGGGGTGCCCGACCTCAAAACATTTCGCTTAGGGGGGCTCAGAGTAAAAAAAGTTTGAAGACCTCTGGTCTAGAGTGACGCCTAGTGACTTGACAGAGTCTACTAGAATGAAATTCCCGTTGAGCACATCGACGGCCTTTAACCATTCATCAATTTGGGGGTCATCATCCTTATTCGAGATGAGGAGTGTCTCATTCTTGTCAGGGTTTAGTTTAAAGTGGTTGCATGTCAGCCAGTGTTGGACATCTCTCAGTACGTCATTGAGTCTTTGAATGTCTTTGAGAGAGGTAGTTTCCAAATAAATCTGAGTATCATCAGCATAGAGATGGAAGTGGATCTTGGCTTTTCTGAGTAGTTTGGAGAGAGGTTCCATGTAGATGTTAAAGAGTTGCGGTGATAGCACTGAGCCTTGCCCGACGAAAGCGCCCAAGGAGAAGGCGAAGCATGCTAAGTCAGATGCACGTAGAAAGCAGCACCAGTGAACCTAACGAACGGGCGAGCAACCAGGAGACAGAGACATCTCCACAAAGAAGCACTGCTGAATGTAAGTAGGAGAGCATCCACATCTCCACCGCCCCAACGAAGCCCCGCAGTGGGCCGAAGACCACACACAGTGTCCTCCCTCACACTGCCTCAAGACAGAGTCAGCCTCCACCCAAGATAGGCAAGAGAGGAGTTGCACACCCCATGTGGCAAGACGCCACAGCTACATGGACTCCAACAACCAGCGACCGGACATCACGTCGCCCAGCAAGCAAGGAGCGCGCCGGAGCGAAGGCAGAAGCCGGCACCATGACAGCGCCGCCTCGAGGTCCAAGCGCAACACACTTAAAGAAAGAAGAGAGTGACAGCCTTGTCACCCAGAAAATCGGAGGAACACAGGTGGGCTGAATAGACCAACAAAGGGAGAAGACCGAGGACTCCCAGCAAGCTAAGAGCACACCCTGACACACCAGATAGCCCCCAAGGCAGACCGATGTCCCAGGGCACAGCCTCACGGATGAACCGAACGTAAGCCGCAGCAAGCGCAGACCGTGTCTCAACCCAACGCTTCCCTAGGCGACCGTCCATCCCCGAGCGTCGACAGTCTAAGTCATTCGGCGTCCCTGCTCCTGTCCGCAGATGCCACGGGTGGAGATCAGCACTGAGTGCCCACCCTCACACCGCCTCAAGATGGGGTTGGCAGTGGCCGCAAAACAGGCAAGAGAGAATCCGTACACTTTACGTGTCAAGCCCCCACCAAAAATCAACCTCAACAAAGCGTAGACACCTGACTGCTAAGTCCCTCCAGACTTCCAAACTCTCCCAGCAAGTCACCACCACCTATAATTCGGACTCAACACATGGCTGGCAACCGCCATCATGCCAGCCATCAGCACATGCGTCAAACACCACTACCCGAGTACCGATGGACTGAGTCCGACACCGTTACCATGCCAGCCGACTAAAAGATATCACAAGCCACCTGTGAACCTGGCCTATACCGGAACCACGGCAGCGAGTGCAAGTCTTAGCCAAGACTCATCCACCCGTGAGGGTTGAGCATGAGACTAAGTAACGGCTCCTCAGTGGTCCTTCAGCTGCCCCCAGATGGCACACAAGCGGCCCCCAGCGCAGCCCTCCTACAGTCCCGCAGCAACCCCGAAGACCAGCCTCCCCAGGCGGGAGAGCAAGAAGAGACGTGCCCCACCAACAGGTTACCGGTCACAGCCAAGCAGTTCAACAGGGAACGTCGGTCCAGCAACACCTCTCTGAATCCTCATCGTGGACTCCATCCATGCTCACGACGCAACTCACTGTAAAGAACTGTTACCACAGACCATCACCGATGTCAGCAAGGTGGGAGCCATGCAAGACCGTATGACATGTCATCATTGGTTAACTGACGGTGTACAGCGGACGTCTCCAAGCCAGCGGTCATGTCCTGAACCCCTCAGGTTAAATTACGGGTGTCCGCTGAGAAGGTCCTGCTGCAAGCAAAGTCACCAGCTCCTGTCTGACGTCATCCTGCCACCTGACTCAGAAGACTGATGGACCCTGTGGCATTCAGAAAACTGTTTGTTTTGTCCCCACAGGTTGGACTAACGTTTTGTTTGTTCTTTAATAAAGTTGGGGAGGAATGTAATGGCCTGCGGGACACATTCTAGTGTTCTGCAGGAAGCTGTAACCCCAGCCACTCCTGTGAGGGCTGGACACACTGCACCCCCACACCCATCCATCACGGGTGTCACGAGTGATGTGTCCCCACCAATAAAAGGGCCCGGGTGCACGTACTTGTGGCCAGTTATCTAGTATCTTAACCTCTGGTGTCCGTGTCTGTCATTGCTCCATGTGGGCCCAACACCACCACAACAACCTCTTTTATTTCTGAACGAGCACAATCCACTTTATCTGGCAAGAGCCTCCCAACAAAAACCTCACCATGATGTGACAAAAAGGAAATAGGAGGGGCTGGGAGGGAGAGGGGGAGGGGCGGAGCCTTGAGCCCATTTCCCCTCTAGTCTCGAAAGTGCATCAGTGGAGAAGTGGTCATTGGGGCGGGCTTTAGGCATTGTACAGACCCATAACGTGTGACACCCGGTGGCACTGTGTGAGTAGGCAGGTCTCATAACAAGGTATGGATGCTGAGATAGTCAACCCATGGAGCGAATAGAGTGCCAGTCTAGGTGTACTCCGGAGATGCTAAGCAGACAAGGTCACGTGTAGTAGAGCGTTGTGATGGGGGCTCTGACAGCAGCGCGAGCGGAGGCAGGTGAGAGGAGCACGAGCCGCTGGGGCAGGAAGGAAGCAGAATCTTGGGAGGAGAGGCACATTTCTGGTCTTACCTATGACCCACTTACTGAGGGGGTGTGGAACAGCAGGTGTTATACAACTTCGGAAGGTTTTGAAACAATAAGTGCTTAGCTGCCAAGGGTTAGGATTGCTATGTGTGACATCTTCATAATTCAGTGTAATTATGAGTGGCACTTCAACCACTATGAGTGACACTCATGAGCAAAATCAAGCAGTGATGACGAGAGAAACATATATAATTATCAGAAGTTACACCCATTTGAGCAACACGAAACTCTAATAAAATCTTAAAACTGCTGCAAATCACCAGAAAGGTGAGACAAATAATGAAGCTGCCGATGTCCTTGAGAAGTATCTCTGTTAGTCTATGTCTGTTACACTCATTGGCTCAGCCGACTGCATACACTCTCAGCTGCTGTATAGTTGGAAAGTCAGTCTGTCCCAAATCATGATGCTGGTCAGGAGATCTCAGTGCAGAACTGGTCACAGTGGCACTGCTCAGATAATATGAGAGGCTTGCTTGCCCTAAACACCACCTGCTCAGCCTCTCCCAGACTCAGCACGTGTTCATGAAGAGTTCTAGTGTTGCCATACGACAGCAACAATTATTGGGGGCCTGGGGCACAGAATGGAGGAGGAAATAAACACTGGAAAGCACCAGAAATGGAAGAGCACTTGTACTACACTAACCTAGTCACATAGCTCAGTGTAACAGCAATGTATGCATGCCAGTTACGGAGAATTGTTTAAAAAGATGTGATTACTAATACCAGTAAATAGATTACCTGCTCTCCCAGGCATTTAATGATTATTCATCATCGTCACTGGGTTGCTGAGCCCGGCTGGTGGTGCCGTAGCCCAGCGGGCTGGGTCCCACTCGCTTGTGATACCGCCTCTGTAGTGCCGTCACTCATGCTGCAACCAGCGAGCACAGCAGTGTGCTGCACTCACTCTCATGGCGACTGGCCCCCGGCGCTGCGTCTTGTTATTCAGCCGCTCTGGGCCTGTCTGTGGCCAAATGGTGCAGGCCGGATCACATCCAGATTGGATCCATAATCCATCTTTAGAGTAGACGGTGGTGTCAACAGCTCTCAGCCTGGCTTGCCCTGCACTGACGATGGTCAAAGTCTGCCACAGCCGGCGTTAGGTCGCGTTGGAAATCGATCACCTCATCCCGCCACCCCACTGCAGTGACAGCAGCGATGTAAGGAGGAGCTTCTGATGGAGCAAGGTGAAGAACAAGATTTTGTTAAAAATTGTGAAGTTAATCTCCCATAACAAGTAATTGAATTAATAAGCTTGTGGTGAAATTACTAATCAATTTAGTTTAAGAATACATTCATCCATACACGCAGGATAAACTAATGTGCTTTATGTTGAAAACGCAAAGAAAGAATAATAAACTAACCTTGTCTATTGTCTTTGTCAGTATTAAATGTGGCAGTTAAATTAATGGCATGTGCTTATTTTGTGTGCTTATGTTATGTTTTTTTCTGTGATGAAGAGCTCATGGAGTTCGTGCTGTTCAAAAAGGAAAAGTAATTATAATGCTGCTTGATTGTGCTTATTGCTAAGTAACATAATTAACAGGATTAATTAGTAAAGGGGGAGGCTAACAGAATGGGTCTCAATTCTTTATTTAATTGATGTCTTGTGTTTGTTTAATAATAGTTTCCAAAGTGAGGCCTAAAGATGGTTCAGAAAATATGGCTGACAGAGCTGCAAACGCAAAAGCTTGTCCAGAATGAAGTCTTTGCACATGCGTAGCTGTGAAGATTTTTACTGCATTGTCATTGTAAATTGGAAAAGCAGTTCTTTGGTCGCGTTGAACGTGCTCATGGAGAGAAGGCTCAAGGACAGGAACTTAAAGTGTCTGCCAAGGCTAGGAAGTAAATGTTCAAAACTCGTGGAAAAAGTAACTTTCTTGAGGAAGCTGAAAGATGTGGAAATGAAAGACAATAGGGCTTATTTGAAAGCCTGGACTTGGTCAAGAGTCGGAGATGACCTAATAATTTTATCATGGACTGACAGGACAGCCAATGAAAAGCTCGGATTTGCTTAAAAGAATGTAAAATGTAGAAAGTTTAGCTAGGGAGAAAGGTATAAAGTCTGACACTATGAGCAAGGAAAAAACTCTTACTTTCTGATTCCTGAATGACGTGACATGCTGATGGACCTTTGGCGCATGTAAGGACAGCAGACTTTAAATTATTTTTCCTTTTTAGGTGAAGTGAGAAATAGTCAGGGAAATAGATTTAGGGAATGGAAACTGTTATTCTGCTAATATTTCATGTTTCTGAGCTTGCTTTGAAAATGTCAGTTTTTCAATTAATTTCCTTATTAAAATGCTGCTTTCTTATTTGCTTATAAAATAAAGATTCTAAAACGTAAATGCTTTTTCTTTATGAAAAATAAAGTTAATAAAATTAGATTTGAAAGACAAGCTGGTCTTGTTTATTCATGATCTAGTTTCCATCAGGTGATCCAATCGCCTTAGTGATCTGATTAATAAATAATAAATGTTTAAAACCATGGCAAAGAAAGATAAACTGCAGTTGTATATAATATTGTAAATAATATGTGAGTCGTTTTATTAATCATACCACCTGATTCAGTTGCTCAAAAATTGTCTCATTGGCGTTATGGGCCTTTATATGTGTTTCATGATTAATGTTAAGTTTTGAGGTGATAGGTAGTGTTTATGAGACAGTTTTTCAATCAGAGCGCTGGATCAATTACTTGGTAGCAGAGTTACGGTTTCTATGGTAACTAGCATGTTACATGGTAATACATAGGATTGATGTCTAAAACATGTTAAGTTTGTTCAGTTGTTATATGTAGTCGAAAGGTTTTTTCCAGCAGTGTGAAAATTCCTGGTTTGTGCCGGCATGAGAAGTGTGACAGGTGAAGTTACACAGTGCATTTGTTCTGTTTCAAAATAGTGGTATCGGCACAAGTGTTGTGGTCGTACAGCACAAGTTTAGGGATTTTAAGTGTGTAAGGTAGAATGCATAGTGAGGATTGTCTATGAAATAGTTGCTTTCGAGTATAGGGACTTTAGTCCTGTTTTAAAACTCACTGTGAAAAGAGTAGTAGAACTTATCTAAGCTTGAGTGAAGGGTAAGGAAGCATCGTCTATCTTACTGGCAAGTGAAGATTTCTATTAGTGGGTTAAAGTCCTACCAAAGTTTTATGTAATCATTGGCTAGGGATTTTTTTTCGTATGATTGTGCGTAAATTAATTTGTAATGTACGATCGAGTGAAACTCTAAATTGTCTTTAAGGAGGTGTAAAATATCTATGTATGTGCATTTAGAGCAAAACAAGTTTGTTATTACCTGCTAGAAGGCTAAAGTAGCCTTACTTTATCAACGAATTTAAATATTCTGTGAGAATAGTGTTGTCTATTTCACGCGAAAAGAATACTTGAATATTTGGGAAGGCTATCACTTTATTTTAGCGAAACAGACAAATGGTTTGTTTTTGTGGAGTTATTAACTGGATTCAATTGAAAGTTTTGTAAATATGGCGCTGTGAAATTTTTTTGTAAAGGAGGGGTCAGTTTAAGGAGTGGAGTGAGAGACAGAGCAGCTGCAACGGTAGCACACGTCACAAGTGTCGTGCTGTGATTGGCTAACATACGTCACAGTATTCGCACATGTGACTAAGGCAAGCTTACAGCTGATTGGCTCATCCTGAAAGACAGTAATTCTATTGGTTGAGCAAAATAGTGACGAAGCTTAACTTGATTGGTTTGTTGGTAAGTTTCGCGCACGGATTGGTTGGTGTTGCGGAATAACAAGGAAGTTGTTACGATCTTTTCCGAAGTAGGGGAAATTGTTTTAAAACATGGATTACTATTACATAAAGGAGAAAAAGAAGCTTTCATGGTTTCAGAAATTGAAAAACAAAATTAAACCTGACAAGAAAATTTTAACGCGGGGTGGAAGATTACTTCATAAGTACAAAACACCTGCAGTTTATATGTTGGGTGAATATGGTTATCATACTTATCTTTGGATTGAGAATTGGATGAAGTGTACTGAAAATGATGGTGTATTAGCATGGCCAGAAGATGGATCATTTAACATAGCAGTTTTGAGAAATTTAAGAGAAAAAATGATGAAACTTGTACCAAAGCCTAGACCTTCTCAATTTGAAGCTTTAGTTGAATGGGAAGGTGAGATGTTTGAATTGGAACGAGAGAGTAGAGGAATATTAGGGGAACAGGATTAGGTTTTAATAGAGAAACACATGAGGATAGAATGCGTTGATGGAGAAGTGCAGACATGTGTGATGGCTTGTATCCAGTGAGATTAATTGATGAGGTAACTGGACAAAAGAGTACCCAAAAGAAAAACAGTGAAGAAAGTGATTCAGAAGATGCGGTATTTGAAGAAATGTATACTAAAAAACTACCACCTTATCAACCAGTTTGTACATGGACTTCTCCAAGTGCCCCTCAAATGTAATGTATGTGTCTTGTAAAGCGCACTGCTGCCCTGAGGCGTTGTGGCGCTGTAGACCGCTGGGGAACCCGTCCTGGCTATCCCTGTGAGATGGTCCCTACTGGTTATCTCCAAGGTGAAACCAGGCATCCCCGGCGAATGTGGGGGGCCGTTGTAGAGATGAGGCAAGCTAATGCCCAGAGTTGCCGAGTGTGATCCCTGGTTAGAGTAGGCACCGAGGCGAGAATTATCGAGTCCGCTGACCCCGGTCCACGACCCTGCCGCGTCAGGAATTGAACCCTGGTCCCGGGCCGTTCTATGCTTCCGGGTCTGCCGCCTCTAACCAGTGAGCCACACCACTCCACAGAGAGAAATTATTGATGAGACATCTCCTAAAACAAATTCGAATAATAGAGAAACACCTGAAAGAGTAGAAACAGGACGTAATTCAAATATATCAGGAGAAAATAGTAATTATACTGAAACCCCAGTTCAAAGAAATGAAACCTCAAGAAGTGGAAAAAGAACAGAAAGGTATGAGGAATTACCAAATACCTCAGAATATATTCGTTCTACGAATGAAATAATACAGCAGTTAACTAAAAGCATGGAAGCAGTAACAGTACCTGTAACGATTGGACCTGTTCTTCCAGTATTTGATCAAAAGGAAATTAGACATTCAGCTTTAACTCTTCCAGTAAGTTCAGAAATACAGAAAGTGACGGAAAATTTTTATTCAGACTTGTCTGAAATACACCAAGAGAAAATAATGATGCCTGACCTAACTTTTAATCAAAGTTTGTCATGTAAAACTCCAACTGGTGCAGAATCTGACTCTGGAACTCCGGAAAAGAGTCTAAGTAAAATAGATTTAACACAAACTCCAGAATGTAAATTACTTGATGTTGGAAAGTTGAAAGCAGATTTAGAGGAATTAATAATTGGTACGATTGGAACTGACAGATTGAAGGCATATCAGGATGATGAATTATTATTTATTTGCAAAAGCATAACATGGAAAACGAAAAACAAATATGATCAATTAGAGGATATGGCTTTTGAATTAGAAGTAGATTTAAGTAAGCAGAAGAATTTGCAGAAACATTATAGGGGGGATTTCTCTGAAAAAGACATAAAAATATGAATACCACAGGAAGAATCACTCATATAAAAGATTTAATTGTGATTTTGAGAAAATGGGGTGAATTAAGTAAATGGAGAGCGAAATGGACAAAGAAAAGAGATGAAGACAGAACAAGTTTAGCTTTTCCTATCAGAGAAAAGAAAAGCGTAATAAATGAGTTTCCAATTAGAGAAATAGCGGGAGGAGGGTATGTGTATGTCCCATGGACAAGACAAGACATTTTACTGTTTACAAATGATTTTCCTCGATTAAGAGAAAAACCTGTAGAATGGTATCGACAGGTAGACAGATTTGTGAAAGTTTCAAAAGTTTTGTGGATTGATCTTGATGGATTATTTGACATAGTTGTCCCATCAGATCTTTGGACAGAATGTAAAACTACTATAAATTGGCCTAGAGAAGAATACCCTCAAGATAAAGTAACAGGTGCTCCTTCACCAGAGGTAATGAGAAAGTACGAACAGGTAATTGTGTTTTTGAAAAACAAGATTCCCCCAAAAGAGATAGATTGGATTAAAATAGATAGAACAATCCAAGAGTCTAAGGAATCAGTACATTCATTTTATGAAAGATTACTAAGCATGGGCGAATTTTCCGGATCTGGCGTTCATGAATTTGCGTATTTGCGAATTCGCAATCCGCAAAATTCGCGAACTCTGCGGATTTTTTTTGTGTTCGCAAGGGTTTCTGCCAGTTCGCAAGGGTTTTGTACCAGTTCGCAATTGCGAACTTACTTGTCAGCTCGCAACGGTCGCGACTATGTTGTTTCTACGTCTGGTTCATCATCACAGGTTCACAGCACCCTCTGTTTCACCACTGCCACCCTCTGTTTCACCCATGCCACCCTCTGGTGCATCAATGCCACCCTCTGGTTCATCACTGTAGATTATGGGGGGGGAAGCAAGCACACCTGCCCTGCTTCAACTGACATGAATTAATTTGGGGTTGATTTATTAATGTGTCACTGTTTTAAAATTCCAGTCTGGCACCTGCTTCCTTATCTGTAATTTGCTTTCTGTTGCAGTGCAATTTTTTTCCCCAGGACCTTTGTGGCCTACTTGTAGCTGTTCTATGAGCCTGCTGTGAGGGTCAGAGCAGGGTCATAGAATAGTTGCAAGTAGGCAACTGAACTCTGGAGGGGCCCCTCAGGAAGCACTACAGGGAATGGTTACTAATGATGAGTGTGAACTTTTGCACCTGCTGAGTGCTTTCAGTTTTGCAAAACTCGTTTTTCTGCAATTTCGCAGAACTTGCGCGAGATCGAATTCGGAAGCCGCGAATTCGTGCGAATATGCGATTTGTTTTTTTGTGGCGTGTTAGTTCGCAAGGTTTTCTGCGTTTTAGCGAGCCGCTTGTAGCGCAATGGCGCGAAGTTACCCTGACGGTCGTTCACGGGCACGGCCATCTTGTTTGCATGACGTATTTCCGTTTCCGGGCGTGATGTGTAATCTCGCAAAGTGTGCGGCTCGCTAGTACAATTTCGCGTGTGATCGCGAGGAAAATCTTGCGCGAACTTACCCACGTGGTCATGAACGGGCGCGGCCATCTTGTTTCTCATTCATTGCTATGGTTCTGGGCATGCTTTCTGTATCCTCTCTGAATCTCTGCCATCCTTCGCTTGTTTGAAGTTTTTTTTAATCTATTTTACTTATTATCTATCCCTCTATTTTTCTAGCTCTATATTTTTGTGTTTACTGCTACTTTTGGTTAATTTTAAACTACTTTTTTAAACTCTTTTCTTTTCTTTTTCCTTATTCTATTTCTTCTTTATTATTTAGCTTCCTTTCTGCCCAGACCATGGTAAAGGGAGCCGGGAAGCATCCTGAGAAGGGGAAGGGTCCCGGACCCCGCGCCCGGCTCCCGTGCGGGCGTTTGAGGGGGAGGGGTCACAGCCCGGGAGATCTTCAGCGCGGAGGAGGTGGCCACACTAGTTTTTTATGTTCAGCGCCGCCTCCCCAGGACCACCATGGCAGGCGGCAGGATCGCTAGCGGGTACGGGATCCAGGAGTGCCGGAAGCGGTGGGAGAAGGTGTGCCGGGCCATGTACCAACACTCTCGGGTCCGGCGCACCTACAACCAGGCCACCCACCGTTGGACGGATCTCCTGGACCGGGAACGCGATCTGCTCGACCTGCTCGGCCTTGAGATCCCGGGCTTGGTGAGTAGTAGTAGCTATTTCTTTACTACTCTATTTTCTCCTGCTCTGTGTGTTATTATCTTGCAAATTTTTGGTTTTTACCAAGAGCAATAATGCTGCTGATTACATTGTAGGTAAATTATATTTCAAAATCTTCTGTGCATTTCAGGTGCACTGCTCTCCTTCTCAGTAGCGCTGCTACTATGCTTATTTGTTTTCGATTTTGTGTTCATTTCATTGGCCTGTAAAATATGCATGGGTGTAGTTTAAAGAACTGCGTAATGCTAGACACTAAGGGTCAGATTTTCAATTACCGGTGCATCCCTGCAAAGTAGCAGGGATGAGCCAGTAATTGTGCGCCACGCCACCACCACCCATGGTGCGCCGTATTTACAATGCGGCGCACCATGCCCTAAAACGTCACAGAAGCGTTACACTTCTGTGCCGTAAAGGTGGCGCATTGCTGGAGTTGCGTCGCAACGATGGCGCAGCTCCAGCAATGCTCTGGGGTGCCCTATCTCCCCAATGCTGCGTCAAGCCGTACGTCTGCTTCAAGCAGGTAGGTTTGAGTCACGCATTGTCCTCAAAGTGACTGATTGAAATCTTGTAGATTTTCCTTAGCCACTTTTAGGATGCGTTCCTGCGCAGGAACGCCCTCCCTTGCGCCGGAGCGCCACCTGATGGCGCAGGGCTTTACAACCTGATGCATCTCCCATATGTGTCACGTTGTTAATATACGCCGCACCATGGCGCCTCTTTTGTTCTGCCGCTGCGTCACAAAAGTCACGCAACAATGGAGCAAAAGAGCCGCAAGGGGCTTCTAAATCAGCCCCTACAAACTCAAGTCCAGTCCTTCCTTTGTACACCTGGCAATAAGAAGAAATAGTGGTGGTGGATTGATAGTTTGAGTATTTTAATGACTGGTTAATGAAGTAGGAAACTTTTTAGTGTTGTCGCTGATCTGCAATCACGATGTCTGACACTTCGCGTGCTGCGGACTGCTGCCTGCCAGTCGTAGGCGAACCTTTTTAGTGAGTTACATAAGAACTTTCCAAGTCGACGGTCCGCAAATCAAGCAATACTAATAATGTAGTAGACCACATGAGATAGGTCAACATATCCCGTGGAATAGTTGTCTATTTGCTATTTCACCAAAATATTTTGTTATTGTTCTTTTGAAATGTTTGATTTGGTTGACAAATATCATCCATGTTTTCTGGTCTTTCTTTCTTTCATGTTGTACATCAGCTCCCCCCAGGGGCAAGAGGGCATTGGAGGAGGCTGCTGCTGCTGCTGAACAGGATCGGTCAGGCGAGGGCTCCTTTGCTGGCCCCGGTAAGTTTTCATTTTAATATAGAGTACCTATTTTTTCCTAGCGTTCCTCATTCGATCTTTTCTAAATCGTCTTTGATCTTCTTGTAGACTGTATCTAAATTCTTATCCTGCCTCGACTATGACTCCCTGTGGTATTACTAGATTATTCTTATTAGTCTGTCTGTGTAGCTAACTATGGGCCAGATGTATCAAGATACCGTTTTGCAAATCCTAAATAGCGATGTTTTGCGAATCGCTATTTAGAATTCGCAAAACGGTATGTATGTACAAAATCACAAATTTTTTGCGATTCCTTATTATTCTTTATTTGGAATTCGCATTTTGCGAATTTGCAAATAAAGAATAATGTCCAATGCATTCCTATGGGCCAGGAGGCCCATAGGAATGATAGTGCAATAATTCTCAAATTGCGAATTCGCAATTTGCTAATCGCAATTTGAGAATTATTTCAAGGGTGCAGGGGTGTCTCAAAGACACCCTGCTGCACCCCTCAAATCTACATGTGTGTGCATGTGGCACACATACATGCCCTATGGGCATGTATGAGTGTCACATGCCACCCTTACAAATGCCAATTAGGGCATTTTTAAAAGAAATCGCAAATTAGCACCAACTACAAGTTGGTGGTAAATTGCGATTTCTTAACACAAATTCGCAAACCAAAAATGTGTCATACATATCATTTAAGGAATCGCTAAATTTGCGATTCCTTAAATGCTATGGCAAAATAAGGAATCGCAAATAATTGATTAAATAATTGATATAATTTGAATAATTGATTGGTTGATTAAAAATGGAAAAGTGCTTATACTAATTTTTTCTTTCACACATTTATTGTGGGCGAGCCGAGCCCTCACCTTGTTTGAACTTTCATTTTTCTTTTTGGTGCTGAATTATTGGTCCCTTCGTCCTAATGATTTGTTCTTAGAAGTGAATCTTCTGTCTGTTATGAGGAAAATGGTGCGTGTTAAAAAGCAAGCATTCATCAGTTGTGCCAAATAATGCTGCAAGACAACACCCTTCCCTGGAAAAAGGGAAATTTTTACTTTAGAGTAGACAGTCACAAATTAGTAGATTGGTTTCTATATTCACATTTCTTCATTCCTAGACAAAATACTAGTGAGTGGTGTATGTCTATGACATCTAACATTCTTAAATTTACTTTGTAGGTGGAACATCTGGTGCTGGGCCCAGCGCGGAGGTGGAGGGAAGCTCTGGGGAGGAGGCGGAGCAAGTGCCGGACCAAACTGCTTGCGGGTTGCCACGGTAGTGGCGGGCAGTGGTAAGCTCTTATATTCCTTACTTATTGAGATTGCAGACTGCATAGTGTGCTGCTCCCCGTGAGAAAACATAAAGTTTGTCCAGATGAGAGACATGAAGAAGAATAATTGACATTTAGGGGCCTATTATGATGGCGGACGGACCTGAGTCCGTCCGCCACCATAGAGTAGGAGGGACCGTCCGCAGGGGTAGTGGCGGTCCCTCCGTGGTAATTAGGATGTGACCGCCACCCTGGCGGTCACATCCTGTATTTTTATCATTGCGGCGGGTGCTGCTTGAAGCAGCACCCGCCGCAATGATAAAAATGTAAGTTGTGCATTTGCATGCACAAAGCGGCAGGCACCGCACGGTGCCTGCCGCTTTGTGCAGGCAAATGCAGGGGGGTACCATAGGTAACCCCCATGTGCACCCCCCACCCCCTTCACCTCTGGGGGCCCGCAACGGGCCCCCAAACAAAAATCCGGATGCCTTTGCACGTCGAAACTGCCGCCGTGTAAAGGCATGTGTTCCTCCAGACATCCTAATATGGCTGGCGGTGTCTGATAGACACCGCCAGCCATGTTAGTCCTTTTCCGCCGCGGACGGGAGGCGACCACGGCTGAAAAGCTGCGGACTAAAAAACGATCCCCCAGCCATCCTAATCTGGCGGGGGTCTTTTTCAGTCCGCTGCGGATTTTCCGCATCCTCCGGGCCGGCGGTGGATTCCGCCGGCCCGGAGGATGCGGGAAATCCAGAATCCTAATCTTAAAGAGCATTGGTTACAGACTATGTCTTTCTTTCTTCATATAGATGCTCTTTCCAAACCAACCCAGAAGGAGCTGGCTAGACGGGCCCGGCAACAGAGGCTGGAGGCCACTGTCGCTGAATATCGCCGGCTGTTGGCCCAGGAGGAGGGGGACATGCAGTCTACCACAACATCTACCGGGACAGCTGCATCCTCCTCCGCGCTCCCTGGGTCACCCAGATGGCGCAGGTCTCCAGCGGTACGGAGCCGGGGTACAAAATCGCAATTTTTTTGCGATTCCTTATTATTCTTTATTTGCGAATTCGCATTTTGCGAATTTGCAAATAAAGAATAATTTCCAATGCATTCCTATGGGCCAGGAGGCCCATAGGAATGATAGTGCAATAATTCTCAAATTGCGAATTCGCAATTTGCTAATCGCAATTTGAGAATTATTTCAAGGGTGCAGGGGTGTCTCAAAGACACCCTGATGCACCCCTCAAATCTAAATGTGTGTGCATGTGGCACACATACATGCCCTATGGGCATGTATGAGTGTCACATGCCACCCTTACAAATGCCAATTAGGGCATTTTTAAAAGAAATCGCAAATTAGCACCAACTACAAGTTGGTGGTAAATTGCGATTTCTTAACACAAATTCGCAAACCAAAAAATGTGTCATACATATCATTTAAGGAATCGCTAAATTTGCGATTCCTTAAATGCTATGGCAAAATAAGGAATCGCAAATAATTGTGATTCCTTAAATTGCGATTTTTTCATACATATCAAAAATCGCAAAACGGCCGTTTGGGATTGTCCATAATGTCTTTTCAAGTCTTCTAAATGTTTATGCTTTGACAATTGCCAACAATAAAAAGGTGAATGACCACCAAGAAAGAATAAGATACTACTTTACTCTTGGTTTGGATAGGAGGACAATCCATTTTACTACTGTTGCAGGGACAAATCTGCACAAACAGAACTATGGACACTAAATAGTGCATTGTTTATCAATTATAATAAGCGCAGGTAGACTTTCCACATACCTCAGTGATATCAGACTTTGAAGAACCCCCAATCTCCGTACTGACTAGATAGTGTGGCAGAGTCATTTAGCTCCCGAATTCATCGATGATTGATCCCCAATGATGATTATCCAACGCAGGACAAGAGTACGGAGTCAGAGTCCAGAAGTGTCAGAGGCACGGACTCATGCTTGCAAATTGCAAAACCTTTTGCTCATTCACTCATGACCAAAAACCACAGAGTCTATTTAAGTTTTAAAGCTTTATTAAAAGTAAAAATATTTATTAAAATCAAGCTTGTCATGAAACATAAACGGTTGATTAAAAATGGAAAAGTGCTTATACTAATTTTTTCTTTCACACATTTATTGTGGGCGAGCCGAGCCCTCACCTTGTTTGAACTTTCATTTTTCTTTTTGGTGCTGAATCATTGGTCCCTTCGTCCTAATGATTTGTTCTTAGAAGTGAAGCTTCTGTCTGTTATGAGGAAAATGGTGTGTGTTAAAAAGCAAGCATTCATCAGTTGTGCCAAATAATGCTGCAAGACAACACCCTTCCCTGGAAAAAGGGAAATTTTTACTTTAGAGTAGACAGTCACAAATTAGTAGATTGGTTTCTGTATTCACATTTCTTCATTCCTAGACAAAATACTAGTGAGTGGTGCATGTCTACGACATCTAACATTCATAAATTTACTTTGTAGGTGGAACATCTGGTGCTGGGCCCAGCGCGGAGGTGGAGGGAAGCTCTGGGGAGGAGGCGGAGCAAGTGCTGGACCAAACTGCTTGCGGGTTGCCACGGTAGTGGCGGGCAGTGGTAAGCTCTTATATTCCTTACTTATTGAGATTGCAGACTGCATAGTGTGCTGCTCCCCGTGGGAAAACATAAGGTTTGTCCAGATGAGAGACATGAAGAAGAATAATTGACATTTAGGGGCCTATTATGATGGTGGACGGACCTGAGTCCGTCTGCCACCATAGAGTAGGAGGGACCATCCGCAGGGGCAGTGGCGGTCCCTCCGTGGTAATTAGGATGTGACCGCCACCCTGGCGGTCACATCCTGTATTTTTATCATTGCGGCGGGTGCTGCTTGAAGCAGCACCCGCCGCAATGATAAAAATGTAAGTTGTGCATTTGCATGCACAAAGCGGCAGGCACCGCGCGGTGCCTGCCGCTTTGTGCAGGCAAATGCAGGGGGGTACCATAGGTAACCCCCATGTGCACCCCCCACCCCCTTCACCTCTGGGGGCCCGCAACGGGCCCCCAAACAAAAATCCGGATGCCTTTGCACGTCGGAAATGCCACCGTGTAAAGGCATGTGTTCCTCCAGACATCCTAATATGGCTGGCGGTGTCTGATAGACACCGCCAGCCATGTTAGTGCTTTGCCGCCGCGGACGGGAGGCGACCGCGGCTGAAAAGCTGCGGACTGAAAAACGATCCCCCAGCCATCCTAATCTGGCGGGGGTCTTTTTCAGTCCGCTGCGGATTTTCCGCATCCTCCGGGCCGGCGGTGGATTCCGCCGGCCCGGAGGATGCGGGAAATCCAGAATCCTAATCTTAAAGAGCATTGGTTACAGACTATGTCTTTCTTTCTTCATATAGATGCTCTTTCCAAACCAACCCAGAAGGAGCTGGCTAGACGGGCCCGGCAACAGAGGCTGGAGGCCACTGTCGCTGAATATCGCCGGCTGGTGGCCCAGGAGGAGGGGGACATGCAGTCTACCACAACATCTACCGGGACAGCTGCATCCTCCTCCGTGCTCCCTGGGTCACCCAGACGGCGCAGGTCTCCAGCGGTACGGAGCCGGGGTACCGCAGCCATCCGCCACCGCCGAGCAAAGAAATCAGCTGCCCCCCACAGCAGTTGCAAGAAACGCATGCACCGCCTTTCCCTGAGGGTTTCCTACCTCGAGCAGGAGCTGCTCAACACAAAAACCCTGCTCGAGACACTCCGCAAGGAGCATTCCGACCTGGCCCAGAAATTCAACAGCAGCAGCCAGCAGTAGGAGGAGACTGTCCCTTGCCCCTTTTTTAAAGACTTCTGGGGGGGTGGGAATTGGGAGTTGGGTTTTTTCACATTTTTGGACTTTTCACAGACATTCGTTGGGGTTATGGAGTGGGGGTGGGTTGGGTCTTGTGGGAGAATATTTTTGTCAGGGATATAAATATACTTTAAACTTTATCTTAGCATACGTGTTTTTGTTACTGCTTTTGAGGCTGGTGGGTGGGGGTTTAACAGTAACTTTGTTTTGGTGACACTTAAGTGGCATCTTGATTCAAGTTGTGTAATTAATTGCCCAAATGTTTTCAAAACTAAGTGCCTCTCACAGAGTAAGTGAATTCAATAGTCCTAGGACTTTACTAGTACTAGCGACAGTCTCTCGTCTCTCCTACTACTCCATTATACTTCCTCACCCCAAACGCTTATCTTACCTGTAATTTGTGTTTGGAAATAGGGCTAGGCACAGGGCTGGCTGCACGGCAAATGGCGATTAAGGTTGGCAATCCCGGGCGGATGAAATGTCATCATTGCGTTGGTACTGGTGGTGTTACACAGTAGCAGTTGCAGCATCTGAAAAAAAAGAAAATGAAACCTTGTTTGTCCTTACCGTAGCATTAGAACGGTACGATAGAGAATATAGCAGGTGACAGTACACTAGAACAGTGCCAAAATGTAGCCTAACAAATGGTAAAGTATTGAAAGTATAACTAGTACTTGCATTGAATTTCTTTGATATTGGCTACTACTACAAGAAATAGTACTGAAGGTGAAGGACACAGCAGTGTAATAATTTGCCACTAGGAGGAGGATGTTCTTGATGACCTATCAAGTTGATGGCGGCATGGCGCACATGAAAATCTGCTTTCATTTGCCAATAGTGACTGAGTGTGAAGCTGAGTAAGTATAGAATATATCCTCGGATTCCTTCACCAGCCTGTTGATATGACCTTATCCTCCCCTGCAAGTGTGTGGAATTATTGCTGTCATTTAGTCACACATCAATCAAAACCACACAGCCCGGGGGAAGAGGGTTAGGGTTTGTAAAATGGATGGGAATGGGGGATTTTGGGAAAGTTTTTTTGAGAGAAGAAAAAAAAAGCACAGCATGGACAAACAATAATTGAAGATAAAGAAATCTTTGGGTACAAAGCTAACCATAAATCTTTTAAGTGACATAAAGGAAGTGCATGCACTACTGCATGCATGGTTACTGAAAAGTAAGTAGTACTTTCGACAACCCTGAATGACAGAATGCGACAGTACAGGGCTGCAGCGTTTTCACTTGCCTATCTCTGCACTCAGAGAAACACTTCTTACATTGAATTAGGTTTAAAAAATAGCCGAAGTAAAACCTATAGAATGGCTGTAGGGATCAATTTAGAAGCAGAGAGAGATCCAAGAAATGCAGAGTCACACTCATAGAAGTTCACAGCAATAACATTACTTAAAAAATAATTAGAAAAGAACAGATACTGTATCTGTATGTTGTTGTAGTTGTCCTGTTGAATTTGGTAAGTAAGTTGCACGCATCAAACCATTCCTCTTATTAGCGGCACTCCTCCATTCCAGCTGACGCTTCGTCCATCAATGTTGGTGACCAGAAGACACCGTGTCCACTGCCTGCCCGGCGGATGCTGAATTGCGGCTCGCTAATGTGAAGCCTGACTTCATCCTTTTTTTCCCATTGCACAGACTGAAACCCGGCCTGTAATTATTGATGGAAAAACAGGAAGTGATATTAGAACACCACTGACAAATAAATATAAGGTATGTACGCTGTGTAGTGCAAAAAGTCACACTTTGAGTTTCCTAATAGACAGTACAATATTTTTGAAAGTGCGTACTCTGTCTGAGTCTCCTTTTGAAGGATAAATAAGTATGGGCAAATTAATTTAGCGGATCTTTCCCCTCAAGCTAGGTGTACTGTAAACTGTGTTTTAGAACAAAATTAGACCTTCCCAGCAGTGCTCCCACCCAGACCCTTACTAAAGCCAGTCGCAAAAATTTAGAAGACCCCCCAATCAGATTTCAAAAAACGAGGCCTAGTAGAAAACTGGTGTCAAAACGCACTTTGAAAGTAAACGTAGGCCCAAATCCCCCCTTACCCACCGTGGATTATATTCAAACCACTTGCAAGCAAGCAAAAGTATTCATACCCAGCATCGCTCCAAGACTCGCAAACCCCCCCACAAACAGACCCCCACCCAAAACACATGCAATACAAATACTGCTAACGAGCCCTAAGTTAAGAATAGTGGCAAACACTTTCTTTAACTATGCCAAATCCCCCCTTTCCCACCATGGATTTTCTTCAAATCACTTGCAACCAAAATTACACATTCCCACAAGTGCTCTAAGACCCCAGAACTCAGTTGCAAAAATCTAGAACACCCCGAAACACATGCAATCCTGTTGCTAGGGCTAACCCTGACGAACCCTAAGTTACAAAAAGTGCCAAAAGGCTTTTCCGCATGGATTTTCTCCAAACCAGTTTTATCCGGTATTAGACCTTCCCAGCAAGACCCGCCAACCCACCCGCAAAAAAGCACAACACCCCCAAACAGCCAAAAAGCCAAAAAGGAAAATCTCATACTTACAATATTTTTCGGCCTTCTGTCCAAACGCGCTGTGCAGCTAGGTCATAACTCTCGTTTTCCACCATGGATTTCCTGAAAAGCAAATGCAATCAACATTAGACTGTGCCAGCAGTGCTCCCAGACCCCAAAACCCACCCACAAACACCCGGAACCCCCCCAAAGAGCACCTCAAAGATAAGCAAGTCAGCAAAAACGCAAAAAGAATTTCACCTCCGATTTGGTCCAAACCACTTTTATCCGGTATTAGAGCTTCCCAGCAATGGCCCCAGAGCCGTCAACCCAGGTGAAAACAAGTAGAAGACCCCCAAACAGCCAAAAAGCAAAAGTACAAAAATGGGGACTTAGTCATTTTTATGGCAATTTCCAAAATCACTCCGCGCGCGCTCTGCAGCTAGGCCCTAACTCCCCTCTGCCACCATGGACATGGGCGTCTGCAGAAATTTTTCCAGGGGGGTGCAAAATGTTAACCTCATCACCATCCTCCGACATGATGTGTGCCAGGTGGGGCACATGAAATACTGGGGCGCAGAACTAGGATAGACTCAATTAAATGCCAGGAATCCAGGACATGTGACTGACCCTGCTACGGGCCAACAAACACCACCTATAGGGAAAACGCGAAACTTTCTGCAAGGTGCTTTATCTCTGTCTGCAAGGTGTGCAGACTTCTGGGTCCTCGATCCAACACCAATCAAGGCTGTCTTCAGCACGATTCGATTTTTATCAGAATACTTTAAAACAGCCTATGATTAAAGCACCAGATTAAATATACTGTATGCACAGTGTATGTTAGGGATTATTTGTAGCACACATATTTACCAATATTGGCTTCTTGGTGCTAGAATTACATGATAACTTTTATCCAAAGTTAAAGCACAACGTCAAAGTTAGTAATAAATAATGCAGCAATCACACACGCTAGTGATTTGACAGTGGGTGCTCCCTTTACTAGAATTCCCCGGGCACTGCTAAATTTTACACACATTCAATTTAATTTATACAAAATAAAATGTATAGGTCCAAATGTTAGCTATATTTTTTAAAAGAAACTTAGAGTCCCTCTACGTGTAGTGAATGTCAAACTGACATTGTGTGCACGTTTAGGGATACAATAATGGCCAGCTCCCTTATGCGGAAGCCAGGCACCGTAAATGTGTGGCACATCCGGCGCCCGCAGCGTCGGCACATCACAGGTCCAGGGATGCTGAGTCTTACCCAATAGTCGAAGTGGGGCAAAAAAGTAGGGGAACAGTGGGCGGAGAATCAGAGGGCAGGAATAACCCAAGGATTGGATTTGTGGGTGGAGCCAGAGGTGTGGCTAGAATGCGCAGACATCCCAATTTGTAGTATTTGTTTGGCATTTCACTGCCCAGGTTAATCAACCAATGGATACACATGAATATTTAAGGTTATAATGAGTTATTGACATTAAAATATATTCACAAAGTGGGATATGCTTCTAATCACAGAATGTACCAAATATGATGAAATGTGGAAACACAAGCACTTTGTCTCCGAGCCATGGAGTTTCTGTCATCAGCACTTCACCCTTTTTCAACAACAGCAGTTCAAACATGAATGGCAAAATATCCTAGTTTGCAAATGTTTTCTCTAAAATTATGGCTCTGCCATATTTGTCTCATAATGCAAGATCTGCTGCATCATCTGACCATTTAAACTAATAAATCTGGTCTGGTATAGCTTTATTTCGAAATATTTCATTTCATAAAAGCATTACAATAAAAATCAATGTGAACATGAAAACAGTTATACAATTTGGCCATCAAAACTGACAGATCTCAAAAGGACAATGTAAAATATACAACATAGTAAATAACATCCATTCTAAAAGCATTTATACAAACACGTAATTATCATTTTTGGAAAAAATAAAGGAAAAGGGACGCAACAATAAACAGCCGGGCCGATAGAGTGTAGGTTGGCACCCTTACTGGAGGATCATTCTCCTCGCGGTTCTTATCCTCCAAGCCCACCCCAAGAATTTTGCCAGGCCACAAGCAAGCAGTGGGTGAGGGTCTGATCTTAACAGCTGTAGGGCCTCCGAGTGTGACCGAGTGCCCAGCCTCGTGCAGAGCGGTTTCAACCATCTGCGACGAGGAGCAGCATAGGCTGGGCATTCGAACATCAAATGGGGAATGGATTCATCCCTGGTCGCACAAAAAGGGCAAGTTTCTATGGCTTGCCAAGGTGGTTTCCATTTAGCTGTCCTTGTGCCTAAAGGCAAAACCCCAACCCTAAATTTAAAGTACAACGCCCTATCTACTGGATTCAAAATCACATCAAGGTAGGGTTCTCTAAAAGGACGGCATTTGATAGCCAAAAACTCCTCAGCAGATCTGCACAGATTCGAATGGGTCGCTCTCTCATTATCCACCCACATCCAGAAAATTTTCTTTAACAGCTGTTTGGGTGGTGAAGATCTATTGGCCCAAGCGTCATCCAGGCCTAAATTGCAAAGAAGGCGCTTTATTCCCAGGAGCCAACCGATCTTACACCAACCCGGGGTTGAGAGAAGTTCGCTTAGTGCATCCGCATAACTTGAAAGTTCAGGGACATTCCATATACGGGCCCACAGAAGGAGGGGACGTAACTTGGCCTGATCGGCTATGGATCGTGTTCCTGTATCAAGTAGTAGAGGTAGAGTGGGAGAGCTGTGGGGGAGCCTCATTAGATCTTTGTGGAACTTGTTCTCCAGATGGGATAGAGTATCAAATTTCTGGGTACCCCACAACTCAGCCCCATACAATGCCGCACTCACAGCTTTTGCCTTGTAGATATCAAGTATCACCCCAATGGGTTTAAGGGATGAGGCGCGATGTTCTTTTAGGAGGGCGCCCGTAACCCTCCTATGTGTCAAGATGATTTTTTGGTGGTGCGCCTTCCAACTCGTGAATGTCAAACTGACATTGTGTGCACGTTTAGGGATACAATAATGGCCAGCTCCCTTATGCGGAAGCCAGGCACCGTAAATGTGTGGCACATCCGGCGCCCGCAGCGTCGGCACATCACAGGTCCAGGGATGCTGAGTCTTACCCAATAGTCGAAGTGGGGCAAAAAAGTAGGGGAACAGTGGGCGGAGAATCAGAGGGCAGGAATAACCCAAGGATTGGATTTGTGGGTGGAGCCAGAGGTGTGGCTAGAATGCGCAGACATCCCAATTTGTAGTATTTGTTTGGCATTTTACTGCCCAGGTTAATCAACCAATGGATACACATGAATATTTAAGGTTATAATGAGTTATTGACATTAAAATATATTCACAAAGTGGGATATGCTTCTAATCACAGAATGTACCAAATATGATGAAATGTGGAAACACAAGCACTTTGTCTCCGAGCCATGGAGTTTCTGTCATCAGCACTTCACCCTTTTTCAACAACAGCAGTTCAAACATGAATGGCAAAATATCCTAGTTTGCAAATGTTTTCTCTAAAATTATGGCTCTGCCATATTTGTCTCATAATGCAAGATCTGCTGCATCATCTGACCATTTAAACTAATAAATTGTTTGTAGCTCAAACATATCAAAAGTTAATATAAAATGTGACTTGTGCTGCTGCGGAGTAGAAGGCCTATTGTAAAGGTTGACTGGTCACCTTTCTCACTGCTGCATTTGTATGTTACACTGGTACTAATAAGGCAAAATCTTTCCAGAGACTGTTAGCATGTGTACACACATCAAAATAATAAAATATCAGAAAATGTACTGCATTACGTTGCAGCCTTTTTTTTTAATGCATAATTTAGTCAACACTACGGCATAATGTTGTCATCCTTTGCTGCATAATTAATTCCAGTGGCCCCACAGCAGGCAGCACATGTTAAAAGTGCTTGTGAATGAAGCAGGGAGACTGTGAAGTTTGCGAACTTAGGGGCATATTACCAACAACTAGCGATAATTTTTGTCTCTAACTTGTTTAGAGACAAAATTTATCGCCGCACATCGGCGACTTTTATCGCAGATAAACCTTGCTATTAGCAAGGTTTATCGCAAATGCGATAAAAAACGGCCGCAATGCATGAATATCGCTGAAAAGTCAGCGATATTCATGCATTATCGAGCAAATGCTCTTAGCCATGTTATCCACCTCCCATTGGATAACATGGCTAAGAACTGCTCAGGGCAGGTGTTAGCTTTTGGAGATATTCGCGCTCAGCGCGAATATCTCCAAAAGTTGGTAATAGGAGATAGCGATGTTAGGGACTGTTTCCAGTCGCTAACATCTTGGCACGCCCACTTTGCATGTCATTAGTGATAAATATCACTGACATGCAAAGCGGGGCCCAAGATGGTCGCTATCTCCTATTAGCTGTCACTAACTGGTGTTAGCGACAGCTTGGTAATAGGGAGATAATTTTATCTCCGCTTTCTTGGCTTTTAAAGCCAAAAAGGCGGAGATAAACCCCCTTGATAATATGCCCCTTAGTTTGGTGTGTGAAAATCCTGCATTGCCAATCCCTGGTGAATTGCAGCTACTGCTGCTGAAACAAGGCCAATGGAGGTACCTTTGGGTGAGGCAGACTGGCCTCAAGGGCAGGGCCAGCCATAGCACTGGTGGTGTCCTGTGCATTAATGTTTGTTAGTGCCCCCCAATGACCATCTCTGCCATGGATTCCCTCACTACCACCCTTTAACTGTGCCCCCCAAGTCTCCATAACCACTCTCTCTCAGATGCATTTAATTTGATTTACAGCACCACTAATACAATTGTAAGGTGTCAGAGCACTTTAAATCACACACATTATACAGAGACAATCAATATGTGTGTAATTCACTGTATGGAAAATGTTACATAAGACTAAGGACTACAAGGTGTAGGAGGCACATGACAACCATACTAGTAGCCCGTATAGTTTTATAGTGATTGGTCTGGAGAAACACAATACCCGGAATTTAAAACGTAATACCATGTTTGGGGGTTCTCCTTAATAATCAGAATTGATTTCTGTCCAAAAGAACACTTTTTGGGACATTAGGATAATCAAAGACTGGGGGACGGGGGGGAACATAACGCTCAAATTTATACCTTGCAGTTTGTATGCAGCTCTTAGATGACAGTTAATAGCTCACTGTTCTAAGTTAGGATTTTAACTTATAAACTGCAAGTAACAAAAGGATCTCTGACAAAAGCAGTAGCTCACTGACCTATTTTCATTATGTGCACTTTGTGATCTGCATGGCGCATGTTCTTTGCAGTCAGTACATTAACCATCTGAGCTACCTTTCCATGAGTCAAAATTTCCACTAGACAAAATTCTGATCTCTCTCTAGGAAGAACATTAATCACCAGAGTCATCATGACATTTTTATTGTTGCCGAAAATTGCTGGAAGCCAGGAAGGAGGCAGCAAGCGTTTTTAAAACCATAATATACTTGCAAACATGACGCCTTCACCTAAAGTCACCAGGTGCGGTCACACAGGTTGCACCGCCCTAGAGCTGGCCCTTCTCAAGGGTCCTGTGACCTGAGTGACTGTTGTTCTAGGGTGTGCTGCTTCATAGGCCTGCCCGCAAGACTGGAGGTGAACTTCAGTATGGATAGTGGTGGACAAGCCTTGAAGGTTAACCTACACTTGTCATGCTAGGGTCCACCTGCTGGTACGAAGACACCAGGACTTCTAAGGTGTTGCGAAGCCTTCTAAGGTCTAGCATGTGATTGTGCTCTCGCAGGAGAGTGGTCTGGTGGGCTGGTTATTAAGGCTGAACCTGGTTCCCAGTTCCAAATTCAGCAGCTCTGACCATAGTGCCACATCCTCTCCCCTACTGAAGACCGTACTGCTCCACTGAGAAAAACTACCACTCTTTTCAACTACAACCCAATTGTTGCCCGCTATAAACACCTGGATGCGCAATTTGAATCACGCACTAGACAAGATCAATATGCGGCCTACAAACAAAAAAGAACAACATCCTGGAAGAAGCAAACACTTATAGGGAATGCAAAATTTAGCAAAGCATGGGAAAGGTAAGCAGGAACAACATGGTTACCTTAATGCTTTTACACTCACTATTCAAAAATCAGTGAGTGCTTTTGCCTGAAAAGTTAAGGACACGACTACAGGGCCCTGAATGGACCCATTTCAAAGGCCATTACTTATATCCTTACAAAACGTAAGCAGTATGGTAAAAAGACCACATCCCTGGACGCAGAGCCACAGCACACATTTTATTTTCCAATCCACACATTTTGGTACTTCCAGGATTGGTGCACTAGTTCCAAGTCCAGGAAAAACAAAGACAAGAAAACAAAAATAGTGCTTCACTGGCAAACTCTGTAAAAGTGGCACTAATGTGTTTCAGTGTGAATAAAAGCAGTTTGGCCAGTTTGCTACCACTCTGTCTCACTTTATTTAGTTATTTATCTATTTTTCATAGACCTTAGAAGGCTTCGCAACACCTTAGAAGTCCTGGTGTCTTCGTACCAGCAGGTGGACCCTAGCATGACAAGTGTAGGTTAACCTTCAAGGCTTGTCCACCACTATCCATACTGAAGTTCACCTCCAGTCTTGCGGGCAGGCCTATGAAGCAGCACACCCTAGAACAACAGTCACTCAGGTCACAGGACCTTTGAGAAGGGCCAGCTCTAGGGCGGTGCAACCTGTGTGACCGCACCTGGTGCTGACTTTAGGTGAAGGCGTCATGTTTGCAAGTATATTATGGTTTTAAAAACGCTTGCTGCCTCCTTCCTGGCTTCCAGCAATTTTCGGCAACAATAAAAATGTCATGATGACTCTGGTGATTAATGTTCTTCCTAGAGAGAGATCAGAATTTTGTCTAGTGGAAATTTTGGCTCATGGAAAGGTAGCTCAGATGGTTAATGTACCGACTGCAAAGAACATGCGCCATGCAGATCACAAAGTGCACATAATGAAAATAGGTCAGGGGGGCGTGGCTTGGGGGCCGATGGCGATGGTCGCCTGAGAGCTCGGCTCCGGGACTGAGCCCGGGATTATCCTGTAAATCGGAGGCCGTGGGGCACCCTCACCCCCGCAAATTGTTGGTCGGCCCGACGGGGACCTTCCGGGGCACTTGGCGCAGTCCGAACATGCGGTGACCCGGCGGAAAATCGAAGTTTGTGGAACCGCGGAGTACGACCCAACATGGCGCCCGGACCTCATTGTCCCCTTGGCCGGGACCATTAGACTGAAGGAGCACCACTAGCAGCGGCACACCCTCCACCCTTCCATCTCCCTGTGGTATGAGGGTCTGGATATCGGTCTGATTGGACTCTGGCACCGGGGATCGCACCTAGATGATCGGATGCCCTCGCTATAGCGGATCCCGGCACGCGGACGCCTGAAGGCTCTGACCGTAGTGCCCACTCCCTACACCGCACCTGGCTGCATCTCCCTAACCGACCCAATCCCATGGGAGGCACAACCCCTTGGCGCCACAAAATATCCGGCGGAGTTGGTGACCCTCGTTCCGGGTCCTCATCAACCAGACGGGCCGGCCCGACCTGGCGCCGATTGTCTCCGCCTCCTCCTCGGTGCCCTCAGACGACGTGGTGGTGGCGCGAGCCGAAGCTGAGAAGGTCCAACAGGCCCTGGAGACGGGGATCACCGGCGCTCGACCCGAAGGCCAACAACCGGGAGAGCTATAGCCGACGCCCGCAATCGGTGGCGCCTGTCCCTGGATCCACACTGTGTGCTTCCGGCGACATGGGGAAACCTAGGGGAGCCAAGGGGACTACCCCAGCCGCCTCGGACTCGGAGACCCCGGACAAGGAGGAACGTGGAGACCTGGAGAGTTCGGGTGGTACAACTATGCAGCAGCAATTTGACCGCGTCTTGGAGGCGATTGCGACCACACGCTCAGCCCTCCAGCAGGACATTGCCCAGGTGGCGACGAGCCTAGGCCTCCTTAGAGCGGATCACGGCAAGCTTTCGGACAGGGTCAAGGAAGTAGAGAGCTCGGTGAAAACCTTGGAGCCAGCGCAGCGAACCTTGGCCGCGACTATGAAGGATGCCCTGTCCCGGATTACTGCCCTGGAGCAGCGAGCGGAAGATGCGGAAGGCCGTAACAGGCGCAACAACATTCGTGTGGTGGGCCTGCCGGAGAAGATTGAGGATGGCGACATGGTGGCATACCTGGAAACCTGGCTCCGAGACACGGTGGCCCCGGAGGGTCTATCCTCCTTCTACACCTTGGAGCGAGCTCATAGAGTCCCAGCGAGGCCACCACAACAGGGACGTGCCCCGCGACCGGTGGTGGCACGGTTATTGCACTTTCGGGACAGAGACCTCATCCTCAATGCCGCCAGACATAATGGCCCATTCAAAGTGGCGAACAGCCAGGTGAACATCTTCCCGGATTACACCTATGAAACCCAACGCAGGCGGTTTTCGTTCTTGGCGGTCAAGCGTGAGCTCCGGAGCGAGGGCATCCAATACTCGCTCCTATTTCCTGCGAGACTCCGCATCATTGTGGATGACAAGACTCAATTCTTTGATACCCCGGAGGATGTCTGTAACTGGCTTGAGCTTTATAGAGCTGGGAAAGATGGCTTTAGCTCCTCATCTCAGCTGGCGGCGGAGCCGGAGCAGAGACGGCGGTCCAAAAGGATTCGGAGTCGCCGTGGCCGATCAGGCGGACCCTCAACTGCGGAGACATCGACGGAGCGGAAAGGAGTGTTGGAGGTGCTATCTGCGCTGTCTGGCTCACGAGATGGTGCCATCGAAGAGGAAGCGGACCCTGGTGACGAGGGGGCACCGACGGACTCCGAGGAATCGGTGACTGATAGCGTCCACACGCCGGTGATCACACCGAAATCGGTGGAGGACCTTCTGGATGGACAGGGTTAACGGGGTGAGCTACATCCATTTGGGTGGGGGCCCGAAGCGGGGGTGGCGGAAGCCGACGATTGATGCTGACTCCCGGGGAAGGGGGGGGTGGGGTGCCTTGCTTTTGCCCCGAGGATTTCTGGTACTGTTTTGGGCTTGCTTTAGTCCTGGTAGCCAGGGCATCGAGGGCCCACTGCCAACGCCCGGCCCGCACCTGGCCCTTAAGGCCTTCCTACGGTGGCGACCGCAGGATTAGCTGGGGACAGTGGGTTTTTGGAGGGTATGGTTTGGATGGGAACTAGATGGTGCTATTTGGGTCCTGTTCTGGGGAGGGTGGATGGGGGTTTGGCTCGACCTGGGGTTGTTAAGTTTTGGTTGGGGAAAATGGCCGCCATCAGTGCTGGGATGATTGATGCTTTTTCTTTGTTGGGACCCGGATGGGGAGACTTTGCACGAACGATATGGGACAATGGCTGATGTTGCTAATGTGAAATGTATTACTTGGAACGTGCGGGGGCTCCACACCATGTCTAGGCGTCATAAGGTCCACGCTTATTTAGTGCGAAGGGGGGTACAAATGGCGCTGCTGCAGGAGACCCATCTGAACAAGGCGGAAGGGGTGGCGCTACGGCGTAGGTGGAGGGGGCAGGTCTTTTGCACTTCGTACTCTGCGTATGCCAGAGGGGCGCTGATTTGGGTTAGAGCTGGGGTTCCCTTCCAGGTCCCGAAAACAGTGATAGATCCAGAGGGGCGTTATGTGGCCATTTCGGGCACTTTGGGAGGGAGGGATCTAAACGTTTGCTGTGTGTACGCTCCCAATATAGACCAGATTGCCTTCCTTTCCAGGTTATCGGGCTCGTTGGCCCACTTCTTCTCCGGGCCCCTCCTGCTCGGTGGAGATTTCAATTCAGTGGTGGATGTGGACACTGACCGCTC
Source organism: Lissotriton vulgaris (assembly GCF_964263255.1). Lineage (NCBI taxonomy): Eukaryota > Metazoa > Chordata > Amphibia > Caudata > Salamandridae > Lissotriton > Lissotriton vulgaris. The sequence goes on along the minus strand of NC_141687.1, from coordinate 1,285,841,262 downwards.
GCACCCGCCCCTCCCTGACTCTCCGGTTCGCCGTGTGGCTAAAGGTCGTAGGGACTGGCAGACACACTGGGGTCTAACGGATATTTGGAGGACGCAACACCCCGCAACTAGGGACTATTCCTACTTCTCGGGCCTCCATGAGTTACACGTTAGACTGGACGGATTTCTTGGCTCGGCTGAACTGGTTTCAGCAGCGGTCCGGTCTGAATATTTGGCCAGGACCTTCTCAGATCATAACCCCCTCCTGCTAGACCTTCGTTGGTTTCCGGGGGTGCCTGCGGTCCCACCTGGAAGTTGCGTCCCGAGATCCTTGAGGACAGCGTTTTCAAAGCGGACCTAGGAGACAAGATCACGGAGTACTTCGCGTCCAACGGGGGCACCGCGAGCTCGAGGGCGCTAGAATGGGACGCTTTTAAGGTGGTGGTGAGGGGATACTGTATTTCCAAGAAGGTCGGCATGAGGCGAATTATCCTTGCCGACTTAGATACAGCTGACCGGAAACTCCGCGAGTTGGAACTCCGCCGCCCCGGGCGCCCTGAACTACAGGAACGCACGGCGGAGGCGAAGGAGGCGGTAGCGGCGGAGGTCGAACGGCTGCGCTGTTTCGACTACAAGGCCTACACGGTTAGGTCCCTCGCAGAGGGGGATAGGTCGAGCGCGTTGCTGGCATGGCTAGCCAACCCTACGCGCCAGTCCTCGTTGACGACGTCCATGCGCATGGCGGACGGGACCGTGGTACACACTCAGCCTGAGATTCTGAGCTGCTACCTGCACTACTACGAACGTTTGTACCGCAGTCGCTCTGTCAGAGACCCTGACCTGCTTGATAATTATCTACGGCCCCTGGAGCTCCAAACAGTGGAGCAGGACGTGGCGAAGGCCCTGGGGTCCGACATAGAACTGGGAGAGATCCGCAGCGCCATTAAAAACATGGCGAGGAATAAGACCCCGGGCCTCGACGGCCTTCCGGTGGAATTTTATGCAGCTTATGCTGATCTCCTAGCCCCAAGGTTATTAATAGTATATAGAGAGGCGAAGAGGCTTGGTCGGCTCCCAGGCTCAATGTGCGAGGCCTTAGTGGTTCCCCTCCTCAAGCCCGGAAGGGACTCGTCCGATCCGGGGTCTTACCGTCCCTTATCAATGTTGACGGTTGACTATAAAATACTGAGCAGCATCTTGGCTTCGAGGTTGCTGGGTCACATGAGCTCTCTGGTACACGAGGACCAGGCTGGATTCATCCCCAGGCGAAACACGACCATGAACATCCGCAGGTTGTTCCGCCTGCTGGGAGAACCGCTCGTGGATGCCCCGTGCCCGGTAGTCCTATCGGTAGATTTAGAGAAGGCTTTTGACAGCCTGGAATGGGACTACCTGTGCACTGTGTTACGGAGGTTCGGCCTTGGCGAGGGTTTCATCAGATGGACCACGGTCCTGTATGCCTCTGCATCGTCCAGGGTTCGGGCGGGCCCGCTAATTCCCTCACAATACCTGGTGGAGAGAGGCACGAGGCAGGGTTGTTCGTTATCCCCGCTTCTCTTTGCGCTGGCGGTGGAGCCACTCGCGCTGCACCTCCGATCGGGAGCCCATTATAATGGCTTGTGGACACCTTCAGGCCCACACTACGTTTCGCTGTATGCGGACGACCTGCTGCTCTTCCTTGAGGACCCGATTGCTGCCCTGCATGGAGCTGCGACGGCGCTCACGACGTTTGGGGAGGTCTCGGGCCTCCGGGTGAACTGGGCTAAGACCTGTCTTTTCCCGGTTCGCAAAGGCACCCCTAGCCCTGTTCTCAATAGAGAGATTAGATGGGAACCAGACTGCTTTAAGTACCTAGGGGTGTACGTCTACCATGAACCACCTGACCTCCTGGATGGGAACATTGCCCGCGGCACCCGAGCACTACGGGGCAGTATGGACTTCTGGGCTACACTACCGCTCTCGGTGGCAGGGCGGATCGCTTTGCTCAAAATGGTGGCGCTTCCCCGGTTGCTGTATTATTTCCGGGCGCTACCGATCTGGGTCCCACCGGCCACGTTTCGACTATTACGATCAATGATAGTCGGATTCCTCTGGGGCTCGGGCCGCCGAAGGGTGGCCCTCAAGACCCTGATGAGGCCGAAAGCCGAGGGTGGGCTTGCGGTGCCGGACTTTGAAAAGTACTACTTAGCGGCGCAGCTCCAGACCTTCACCCAGGAGATAGCCCGGGAATTCCGGGGCCCAGAAGACAGGAGAGGTACGGGTATGGCCAGGCATGTTCTCTCCTTCATAGCGCTGCGACAACGTTTGGCCTTACAGGACTTGTCGCTAGAGGAGAGGACCGTTCGCCTGTGTTGGAACCGAGCTCACGCCCGGGGCCACCTGAGAATACCGTATGCGCCCGAAATACCTTTGGGGATGCTGACGGCCTTGCCCCATGGCGGTGATTGGTCACGGTTGGCAAACTGGGAGGACGCAGGCTTACAATTGATAGGTGACCCCTACGAGGACGGGGCGCTCTTGCCCTTTCAGGAGCTCATTGATCGCTTCGAGGTTTCTCGCGGCGACTTTCTGTTGCACTCGGCCCTAGCCCGAGCGATCCAGGCGCACTGGAAATGCGGGCAAGAGGAACCCCCCGTATCTCCGGTGTGCCAATACGTCATGATGGCTGCGGGTACGGTGAAGGCGGTCACTTGCCTCTACGATAGACTGATCAATGAGGGGCTGCCCCCCCTCACTACTCTGAGAACCCGTTGGGAGGCGGACATTGGCAGGGAGATCCCGGAGACGACCTGGTCCCAGCTGGTGCGGCGAGCCTGGAAGGGCACACGCCACGCCCGCTTTCAACTGGTCCACTACTACGTACTCCATAGGGCATATCTGACCCCGGCAAAAATCCAACGATATTTTGCTACGAGCTCGGCGGACTGCCCCAGATGCCCGGCGCCGGAGGCAGACCTTCTCCACATGTTGTGATCCTGCCGGGATTGTCCTCCTATTGGACGGAAGTGGGGAAGACCCTGGAGGAGGTGACAGGGAGATCCTTATCGATTGATGCGGCAGTGGGACTCCTGCACTGGTTTCCACATACCCCCAAAAACAAGATTACTAGCAAATTCATTGATTTGGGGCTTCTCCTTGCTAAGTGAGAGGTGACCAGGAACTGGAAGGCACGGGCTGGTCCGACAGGGAGCCGGTGGCACAGCGAACTCTTGAAGTGGGCAGCGGGGGAAAGCACACTGAGATACCAGCTAGCTAGGAGACAGCATAACGAGAAGGCTCAGGAGGCAGCGCTAGAATGGGAGACGTTAGTGCAGGCCCTCAGGGATTATTGCACCCCCAGCGACTCTGAAAATGAGGAAGCAGCTCGCCCCGAGTCCCGATAGACGATCGCACTTTACAGCTCTGTTGATCTCCTCATGGGTCCTCTCACAGATCCTAATGCGGTTGTTACCGTGCACTGATGGCGGGGTTGGGGAGGGATTATTTTGGTTTATAGTGTTTTGAGGGTGGGGTTTACTTTCTGGGTTTTGTAGGCTTGTTTGGAAAAGCAGATGACGGACAGTGGATCATCCGGACCAGCTTCACCTTCCTGCTGAGCCCCCATTGAACTTCGCCGCCCGACCGTAGAGTTGTGGGCTGAATGGCTGTGTAAGAGTACATACTTCTGGGAGACGGAGGGTTGTGTTTCATTGATTTTATCTGATCTATAATGCTGGTCGAATATGTAACGATTTACTGATTCCTGCAATAAAAATATATTTAAAAAAAATAAATAAATGAAAATAGGTCAGTGAGCTACTGCTTTTGTCAGAGATCCTTTTGTTACTTGCAGTTTATAAGTTAAAATCCTAACTTAGAACAGTGAGCTATTAACTGTCAAAGAGAGCTTCCAAACCACAGCGAGCCCAGCGAGGAAGCAGCAGCAAACAACAAGGGCTTATCTCAGAGGCCATGTGTAAAGCATTTGTGTACACATACAGTAAGACAGTAAAAACAATACAAATGGACTATACACCAGTTTCGAAAAATAGGAAATCTTTCTCTAAACCAAACAAGCCTAAAACGACAAAAATCCACCATACATGTGTCAAGATCTCATAAAAATAGGTTATTCACCAAAATAAGGCTTGTGGCAACAAATAGCTCACCCACCCAGCGCCAACGATGCATCACCTCCGCGAAGCTGTGCACCATCTTTGATTTCATCGTGTTGGCAAGGTACTGTTCTTGAGAGTCAGTGAGACTCCGTGCCCAGCCTAGGCATGGGGCGGTTGGCACGTATTTTGAAATTTTCATCTGTCACAACGTTGTAATATCCCCAGGGGCAGCTTTTTTTTGCTACAAGCCTTATTTTTGGAAATAACCTATTTTTTATGTTAACTTGACGTATATATGGTGAATTTCTGTTGTTTTGGTCTTGTTTGGTTTAGATAAAGATGGATAGGCCGGGTCCCGGGGGCAGTGTGCAGTGTGCAAATAAAGGAGCAGTGCATAAGCTCTCCTAGGGCTTATTATGCCCCGGGGACCATCATCTTCCTGGGGCTTTTTTTATTTGAAATGTTGGGGTTGCTTGTTCAGCAACCCCCATGCCCTAGGGACCGCCACGTAACCAGGGCAACATCTTAACTTAATGCAGGGGGGCCAGGGGCCGCCACCTCCCTGGGGCAACTCTTTAAAAATTAAATACGGGGCCGGTGGTGATCCCCGGGGCTAAAGTAACATTTGGGGGGTGCCATGCATCGCCTATCCATGAGCCAATTGTGGCCCTGGGGACAGCCACCTCTGGGACATTGCAGTTTGCTGTGGCTTGGCGGGACCTGCCAAGCCATCGGAAACACTGCTTTACTTCTCTGCTCTACTTCGAGTAAGCGAGAGCATGTAAAATGCTCTCGCTTACTCGAAGCAGAGCAAATTTGCTTTTCGACAGAGGGAGCTGCTAAACATGCAGCTCCCTCTATCCAAAAGCAATGCTGGCTCCCACAGGATGGGGGAAGCCAGCAGGGACAGCGTGGGTCTTTAGACTCCCCTTGTGGTCCCCAACAGATGAGTGGCTTTCCTGGGTGGCACCAATGCACCAGCAGTCGAGGCCTGGCCCGGGGGTTGTGGTCCCTAGGGTTGGAATCTGCCCAAGCCTGGGGCCGCACAGCCCTCCTCCCTTTAAAAAAAAAAAGGAAAAAAAGAAAGGCCGGGCCCAGCGATGGGGTCCCCGGGGCCAAAATCGGTCCGAGGAGGGGGCAGAGTGGCCCCCTCCCCATTCTAAAAATGCCTGACCCTGGGGGATGGGGTCCCCGGGTCCAAAATCGGTCCAGGAAAGGGGGGCTACGCAGCCCCCTTCCCTAAAAATAAAAATAAAAGAGCCCGGCAGCTTGCGGGAGCCCGACTCCTTTCTCCATCACTCTGCTAGAGCACCTCCGGTTGCTCTGCTGGTTGGGGGATGAAGTACCCTTCCCTCCAGAGGGTCCTTGGGGGCAATCAACCCCTCCTGTTACCTCCAGTAAGTCCCTCACAGCAAAATTGCTACTCTGCAAATGTGCCTCTTGGCGAACTGCTGGTTGGGGGATGAAGTCCTCTTGGCTCTTGAGGACCTCAGGACTAAAGTGGACTTCTTCCCCCAAGTGGGCTAGGAGGCCCGTTTGCAGAGTGGTGGAAAAAGGTGGTGTGACCACTGAAAACCATCACAGCATACCCACTGTGTGGGAATTACTGGAGGTAACAGGAGGGTTAGTTAGCCCCTAAGGACCCTCAAAAGCCATGGGGTCTTTATCACCCTACTTGTAGTGGGCCAGGAGGAACGTTTGCAGAGTGATGGAGAAAGTGGGCGTGGCCTCCGACAACCTCTGAGTGATGTCACTAACCATGTCATGAATGATGTAATATGTGAGGTCACAAGCAGTGCATTGTGGGGTCGTGAGTTATAGTTAGCTCTGCTTACTGTAACTGCTAAAGTTTTCTGGTTTTGTACGTGGGAAATGTCAGCCTAACTATAACGTCCCTGTAAACTTTATTTTTATCCGTAAATATCAAAGGTTTTTTAAGTTCTATTTCCTAACTATAACGTCGCTGTAACCTTTTGTTTTGTTCACTGAATTTCTGTGGTTTTTCAAAATCTATAACCTAACTAAAACGTCCCTCTAACTTTTGTTTTCTTCAGTGAATTTCTATGTTTTTTAAATTCTGTTTCATAACTATAACGTCTTTGTATTTTTATTTCTATAATTAGATATTGAACAATACATATGCATGGTGCATCACTCATTGTAGTATTTATGATCCATTTATTTGAAAAGTACATTAAACATCTTATTTCAAGATATTTTTGGTTTTCACAATGACTTTGCGATTGCCGAGGACACACAGCGAATACTGCATGTTTTTGACAAAGTGTAAAACACATATGCATATTTTACATAAAGTTTGAATCTAGCTGTTTAGTAAGATATTGATTTAACTTTCCCCTTTGTATCAGTGTATCGAAAAAGTACATCTGAAATGCATTTTCCTTGTTTGCGGCGATACCGGACAGTTGTGATGACGTAGGTGGTCATGAATGCCCGATGTTTTCGACAAAGTGTAAAACACATATATAGATATGTTTTATTTAAAGTTTAAGTCTGGGTGTTTAGTAAGATGTTAATTTAACTTTCCCCTTTGTATACATATATTTGTATTTTCCCTCAATCCAATCTAATTTTCAGTTATTTTCAAACCACCAGCACACATGCATTATCACTGTCTTTCATAGTACCAGCTGTGATATTCAGCTGCAGACCTGTCCTGTGTGTGCTGCTACTCCTTCCTACAAAATACTTAGAATCTGGATTGTGGTTCACAACTATGTCTATTGGACTGTTTAGGCTGCAAGAATGAGAAGTATTAATGGGGACTTGGGTTTGGCTAACGTGGACCTTACTTGGATTGGGCAGAGAGGATTCAAGTTTCATCAATTAGTGTCTTTGCTTAAAAGCATTGTGGGTTCTCCAGCCCCTTACCTCATGATTGTGCACTGTGGTGGCAATGACCTAGGCACATTAACTGGAGTAGGACTAGAAATGCTAATGAAGCATACCTATGCTGAATTGATTATGCTTTTCCCTCACACCATCAAAGTGTACTCAAACATTGGGAGAGGATGCAGCCTTACAGCTAGAGCGGTCGACTTCGAAGCTAGGAACCGGGTTGGAGCCTCGGCAATGACGCATCCTGTGATTCTGAGCAAATCACTTAACCTTCTGTGCCTAAAAAAAAAAAATGAGTCCTTGTGTAACGAAACTGGTGCTATGTAGAGTGCTATGTAGATACCCGTTATCTTTGGGTCTAGTTTGTGCTAAATAAAACGCAAAAAAAATAAAAATAAAATAACATCCCAAAGATGTCCACTGATTGACAAAGCCAGGAAACATGTTAATAAAACTGTTTCTGCTTTCCTCAGATATGCATGGAATCTATAGAAGTGATGGAGCTCACTTTACAGATGAAGGGAACATGGTGTTTCTAAGCAACCTGAAACTCTGTATACAATCTTATCTATAGCTGTCTTATACACACTCTCAACACAAAGGCTCATGTCAGAGCCACCCAAGAGCCCAAAATGTTGTTCATTGTTATGTTAAATAAAAAAGAATCTAGAAAATTTTTAATTTGTGACCACGTTGTGATGATTGTGATCATGTCGCAAAATCGCAAAACATAAAGCAGACATTCAACGACCACCACCACATTCAAAAACATTAATTCTAAGTATTATAATAAACTCATTACTAACTACATCACTGCTTAAAAACATATTTTTCTAGTAGGTTGTAAAAAAAAACAGTTTGAACCCTACTTTTCGCCGAGGGTCATGATAACTTAGGTAACCGTGACAATCACACCTTTTTTAAGAGGTGTAAGACACATATATGCACACATTTTACAATATTTTACAGACTGGGTGTTTATTACTGCACTGTTTAAAGTCATAGTTTTATAGGGAGTTTGTATAAAAGCAATGTTTTAAACCGTTTTTCCATCTTCACAATGACGCTGATAGTCACAATGACTTTGGTAACCAAGACGATTCCATCGTTTTAAAAGTGTAAAACACATGTATGCACACATTTTACAACACTTTAGACACTACGAGCTTATTAGTGCACTGTTTTAAACCATATATTTCTAGGAAGTTTGTATAAAATCATCTTTAAAACTGATTTTTCGTTTTCCCGATGACGCCAGGCGCTGCAATGATATCAGTAGCTATGATCAGAGTGAACACATTACGAAATGACAAAACAAAAGCAGACATTCAGCAGCCACCACATACAAAACCTATAACTACAAAATGGATTATAGCCAATAAACTAAACACATTACCATCTAAAAACACTATAACAGCATGTATAACTGACTTACTATCTCTATAACACAGTTTATAACTCTTTCACTGGAACCTGTGACTGTATACATCGCTGTATTAGTAAGTCACTCATTCACTGGATGAGTGAAGGTGCATCAGTCTAGCAATGGTTCTGTCACAACATGCATAACTGAATCAGTGCATCTATGACTGGGTGCATCAATGTCTCAATGGAACTGTGATTTTTTGCATGAGTCTCTCAGTCGATCCGTGCGTAGATGCATGAGTGCTTCTGTACATTTGTATGTAAATATATGACTGTCTGACTGGATTTGTGAGTGGATACATTAGTGTCTAATTGGGTGTCTGCGTGGGTGGGTGCATGACTTTCTAAGTGGGTCTGTGAGTAAGTGCATTAGTCTCTCAGTGGGTCAGTGACTGGGAGTGTGAGTGGCTGAGTGGTTCTGTGAGTGGATTTGTGGGTATCTGAGTGGAACTGTGAGTGGGTGCGCGAGTCTGAGTGTATCAGTGACTGGTGCATAAGTCTCTGTGTTGGTGTGTGGGTGTGTGAGTGACTCTATGGGTGTATGAGTGTTTGAGTGGATCTGTAAGTGGGTGTATGAGTGTCTCAATAGGTCTGCGAGTGGGTGAATGAATCAGTGCATGCATGAGTGGGTCTCAGACTGGGAGGGTGAGTGTCTGGGTGGGTGTGGGGGTGGATGCATGTACCTTTTGAGTGGTTGAATGAGTGTATCTGAGTGAGTCTGTGAGTTGGAGTGTACGTCTCTGAGTGTATGAGTGTGTAACTGAGTGCATATTCTCTAAGAGGGTCTGTGAGTTGAAGTGTACGTCTCTGAGTGTATGAGTGAGTAACTGAGTACATAAGTCTCTAAGAGGGTCTGTGACAGAGTGTGTGAGTGTCTCAGTGGGTCTGCCAGTGGATGTATGAGTGTCTTAGTGGGTCTGTGAGTACATATTTGAACGTGTGAGTGGGGCTGTAAGTGGGTGCGTGAGTCTCTGAGCCAATGCCAGTAGGTAAGATATACATATATCTATATATACTTTTTCTTTATACTTACCTGCGTGGTGAAGGCATATGTGTGGTAAAGGGATATGCGTGGTAAAGGCATGCATTGTAAAAACGTTTGATAGAGTCATGCATGGAAATTACATGCATTGTAATGTCCTACAATCATCAGAGCACAACAGTATTTAATTTACTAATGGCTGATCATCAGAAGTACAAAATTCATTAGAGATCAGGACAAAACAGTGCAGCTTGGGCTTGTGATCAGATCATGGGGTGCTGCATGCATCTGACGCTCGTAGTGGAGAATGACCAATACACAGCCGTGCAGCTAACAGTCGAGCACACTCTAGACAGCAGAGTATCATGCTGCACAGTAAGCTTGGGACAAGTGCTCAGTACCGTCATAGTACAGTGTCTGAAAACATCAGTGACCAGCAATGCAGCATGCACCAAGGAGTAATGTATAGTATTGAAACACGATAAACACAATTCTTATAACACCCTGTTCCCATAGATAGAGTGTTTCAGTGAACAAAGAATGCATGTGAGAGAGCAGCCACTAAATAAACCTACTATGTAGCAGTGAAGCAGTCAGCAATGACTACTGCCTAGCACCCGTCATGCACCTCAGACTAAAGATATATGAAATGCACAATGCATAGCACTACACAAGACTCTTCTCTATTGAACTACAGACCGTTGACGAACATGTAATAATTTGGCATGTATACAGGTATGAGTTCAACACAATGAGTCAGCAAATTCACACTCCCTAGAAGTACACCTATGCATGCCCTTTGCACAGCAGTGCATTTTGCGCCAATGTAAAGTTATGTAGCGCTCCCAGTGAACAGCATTGTGTATCAGGATGAACTGTGACCCATAGATGTCTCATATGCGCAGTGAAGGCATGCATACTTACACTAATGAAGTGTGGTGCAGCATGCACTAATTGCAGCAGTGTAGCATAAGCATTATATCAAAACAGTGGTTCACCTGAAATATTTACATCATGTTGCAGTTCAGGATAAAATAGTAGGCAGCACATAACCACTCACCAGCAGCAAATGCACCACTGCATGAATCCAAGACTCATTTGCACTTAGCTCGTGCAGCGCAGACGGCAACAAAATGTTCGGGTGGGAAGTGGGTCAGCTGAGAATGCAGTAGTGCAGCTGACCATGCGTCAGTACGCTGCTGTCTTTTAATAACATACAGCAATGCAGCTTAGTCTTCATAGCCCCTTGTGTTCACTATGTCTCTAGGCAACTCACTTTTTTTGTGTTTGTGGTCTACAGTAAAGCTGAGCATTCAGCAACCATCAGTAGCAAAGGGGAGAAGAAAGGTATTAGCAATCCTAAGTTGCTTGCTTGTTGGTGAACACACATGCACGTGTCCACACACACTCAGAGACCCACTTCTGAGGCTCAGACCTTGCAGAGGTCACAGCTAACAAGCTTTGAACATCACTGTGGTGGGAATGCAGAGTCCAGCTCTCCTTCCCAGCAGAGTCAGATAGCTGCAGGCAGCAGGACAACAAATAGAAAAGCAGCCTTTCCAGAGAAGCAGTCAAGTTGAGTTCTTTGAGCAGCACAGCCGTTCTTCTGACATAGAATCAGTGTAGGTCCAGAAGTGTCTGATTTGGGAGAGTCAGAGACCCAGACTTATACCCAAGTGTACCTTTGATGTACGGGAAGCTTCAAAGAGTGGTTTTGGAGTGCACAAACACCCCTTTCAAGCCAGTTCTGTCTACTAGGTCATCTATGGGTATCACCAGCCATTTGTGGGGGGTCAGGTCATTACTTCTTGAGGTCCCGGTGCGAGCCCCCTTTCCTCCTGCCTACATAGACCAGCCATTGGAATGCAGATTGATGCAGAGGGGTGTGTATCCACCTCTGGCCTTCTTGGGTTTATGGCTGTCGGACAGGAATGCACGAATGGGATCTGTCACTCCATCTAGACGTGTATTGTAGACAGGCTGGAGGTTACATAGAGCAAAGGTAAGAGCAGAAAAATGCCCACTGTCTGAAAGTGGCATTCCTGTTCTAGTAGTTTAAACTCCAGCCTTCTCATCAAACCATATTCAATCTTACTATTCCACTCATACCAATAGGATCAGGAATTACCACTTGTTAGACCTGGTATCATTGGAGTGAGTCTCCCTTCCATTTCTACTGATTGCCTCCTCTGTTTTTGATATGTTTTGCTGGTTAGATGCTTTAGGCACTGTGCCACTGCTATTCAGTGCCACAGTGCAAGTGCTCCCTATGTTAAATTGTTGTACTAATTAGTGACTCCATGATGGGTTATTTGGTTTACCTGTCAGAGCCTAGTACAGTGCACCATGTGTGCCCAGGGCTTGTAAATCAAATGCTGCTGGTGGGCTTGCAGCACTGGTTGTGCCACCCACAGAAGCAGCTTGTAAAGTGTGTCTCAGGCCTGTCATTGCAGGGCCTGTGTGCAGTCTGTGACTGCCATGTCGACTCGGCCAGTGCACCCACTTGCCAGTTCCTAAACCTTCCCTTTTCTTCCTATCAGACACCCCTATGGTAGGCCCAAGGGCAGGGTGCATTGTAAGGATAAGGTAGGACATGCCGTGGTGTGTGTGACATGTCCTATTAGTGAATTACAGCCATTCTCATTTTTAGGTCGAGCCTAGTGCAGCGCGCATGTGCTGCGGTGCTCGACTTTATGTAAGGGCTTTCAGAAAGCTCACCACACGCTCGCACGCGCTCGTGCATGTGCTTTTGGTTTTGTCCCAAGCTATTGGCTTTTGCGTGCGTCTTTATAACAAAGACTATTTGAAACAGACAAGGGAACCCAAAGGTAATATTACTAGGGACCTTGGGTGAGACAATTTGTTGCTAAAGACAGTGGTCCCTAGACTATGTCAGGTAGAGAACAGTTTATAAACATATGCTAAATAGACAATATGTTCTTTGTCCAGCCGGACAGCATTTATTTCAGAAATACGTTTTTTAAAACGAAAATAGTAACAAATACAAGTAGGACACAACCTGCGACCCAACAAACAAAACAAGGTATGGGGAAAGGGGTTCAGGCAAGGAGAAGGAGTCTGTATTCAGGTATGTTTTGGACAGACTTGATTCTCATATAAGTACCATTGTGCATTATATGCATACTATTCTGTGACATATGGTGCAATTAGTGTTGACGTTTCGATCCCTGGGCTTAGATACATGGGATCATCTTCAGGACAGTAAAGATAAAGCGTGCCTGCGTACAAACAATATTCAGTTTGTCAACCTTAATATTAAAGGCATTCATACAATTTAACAGTAAATTACAAAGGAAAGATTGAGGGGGAAGAAAAGGGAGAAAAAATAGAGGCATGTTAAGAAGTGTCAAGGGCAGACCGCTCAATTAAAAAATGACTGCATTATGTGAAGTAGCATTGGAGTAGGTGAATTGAACCGTTATTGTTTACATGTGCCGATCAATAATATGTAGCGCAGCGAGGAGGATGTGGCGCCCATTTGTGGAGACATCAGGACAATGCTAAAAAGGAGTGTGGTTGAAGCGAGGGCGAGACCCATGCGGCAAGCTGCAGTGAAATTGACGGCGCAGTGAAGATGATGATGGCCAGGGAATGCCTGGGTGCCTGTAACTACATAATTAGCGGGAAGGCGACCATTCAGGAAACAAGAGGACAATGCATAAGGGAGTGTAGTTGAAGCGTGAGGCAAGCTACAGTGAATTTTAACGGCGCAGTGAAAATGATGATGGCCAGGGAATACCTGGGGCCTGTACTACAATAAAAGCGGGCAGACCCAAGTAGGGAATGTTACTAAAAGTGAAAGAATGAGCGAGGTGCATGAGTCATACCGTAGTGACTGGTCACTGTAAAACTAATAATTACCAGGGAGGTCCTGGGGGCCTGAAGATTCCGAAAGAATTGGGCAGACTCAGACCGGAGAAGGTTCTCTGCGGGGAGAGCATTCAATAACATCAGATCCGGCTGTGGTGCTTCATTTATAATGGCGTGGTTTGGTCAGGGCTTGCGGGGGTTAGTCCTGAAAGTGGAAGCGTGTCTATGATTAACATCATAGAGGAATACCCGTTTGACCCCACATCCAGTACTGTGTGCACGCTGGAAGTGGAGTCACTCTACACTAACATCCCCCAAATAGACTCAATGCTTGTCATCGAACAAGTACTAAATAGGCTCCCCCGTCCACACACTGTACCAACACTATTCATATTACAACTCCTGGAAATTTGTCTGACAAAAAACTTTTTTCTGTTCAATGACCAATTTTATGGCCAGGTGCGGGGTATTTCGATGGGAGCAGTTTTTGCTCCCAACCTAGCTATCCTGTACATGGACGATCTAGAAATGAGATGCATCCTCAATTCTACAAATCCCTTCCACAGTGGCATTGCCCTGTGGAAGAGATATATTGACAACATATTTATGCTCTGGAAAGACTCTACTGACTCCCTCATACAACATAGAACATATTGTCTATTTAGCATATGTCTTTAGCAACAAACGTTTTAACAAAGACAGCACGCAATTGGCCAAAGGCTCTTTTTGTCCCACCTTTTTGTTTCCATGTTCACGCCCACGGCCTAATGCTTGCGGTTACGCGCAGCAGCAGCATATGTTTCCAATTATTGTGCCCAGACGCGGGAGCGATAATTGGAAACATATGCTGCTGATGCACTGCGTGCGCACACCAGCATCTTGTTTCGTCCCTCACTGTATGTCCTGGAGCTCGCTCTCGCGAGCACAGGCTTGTTTCCCTTACTATTCTGGTATTCACTGCTGCCATCTTCCAGGAGGGAAAGCCTTACCAATACCCATAACCTGCTTTGCCCAAGTTATCGCACTTCGCCCTTTGGCAAACCCAATGCGAATACTCCTGAGACACGCTGGCTGATTCCGACGCATGTTTCCGGTCTGCCAAATACTAATCTAGCGGCCATTTGTGTTTCCTCTGAATAGGTCCTCCCCCATTTCCTCATTACTTTATGCAAAAACAACAAATGCTCATTTGTTTAAAACACATATAGCGTTACTAATGTTCACATTTAGAGGAGAACGACGGAGCAAACGGGCTGGGACGAGGATGGTTCGACATAGGCTGGTCCCTGCCCACAATCGCACAAACTAGATAACTGTGCACCCAAATGCCAAAGACTTACATTTTTTTGCACTATGACAATCTCTAATGTTTTTCCCTAGCTACGTAACTGCAGAATAGGCCAGTTCAGAGAACTGCACAAAATATTTAGGATTTAATGACACCATAATAAAACAACCATTGGCATAGTCAATAGGTCTTGCCTTTGGGACCTTATAAGTGTTTAGCCATGCAACAGTTGATGTTGTTGCACCAAGGATATTGTGCTGGATATCCAAACACTTATAAGGTCCCAAAGGTGACACCTATTGGCTATGCCAATGCTTGTTCACTATTGCAAGGCTACTTGTTCTCCATAGTCCAGAATTGGCAGTTTGATTACTACATCTTATAATCCTAACTGACTCAGGAAACATGGTAGAAATTCGAGTTCAGTATGCCTGAACTCAGAACGATAAAATACATATTTTATTGAAGTTAGTTTTAACATTCTGTGTTTGAAAATACCACTTTTAGAAAGTAGGTATTTTCTTGCCTAGCTATCCAAGCCTAGCTCTGCTAGGTTGTGTATTCCTTGTCTGGAGTTTGAGGGACAGGGGCTGGGCGATTCCAGGAGACAGGGTGAGTCAGCACAGTGCTGAATAGAGAGATCTGCATCTAGATGGGAGGGAGGAGTTGCACCTTGGACCTAAATAGGGCTGTGCCTTCTCTCCACAATGCTATCTCCACCTCCTGTGGCGTGTCTGATGTCCCTGGCCTACACTGTGAAAGGAAAGAAGGAGTCTTGTCAACAAAGTGCTCCAGGACTGACCAGAACTGGTTTGGGCTAGGCAGAGGCCTCTCCGCCTTCAGAGAACAAAGAGAAAAGTAGTATAAATATTGGGACCCAGACCCAAGGTCACTTCTGGGAACAAGACAAACCTTTTGCCAAGGAGAAGAACCAAGGAAGCTGCAGGAGTTTGGATTGCCCCTCTGCCAGTGTGCTGTTTGCTGGATTGGCCTGCAGTGGTCTCTTCATTGTCAGAAGAACTTCATCATCTTGCAGAATATTACTCCAAGGGCTTGATTTGAGCTTGCCTCCTGACCGAAGTCTCAGGGATACCAGACTTCACCCCCTTCTGTTTGCCTGCATCTGGAACTTGTTGTTCTAGTGCTACAGAGGGAATCTGCAACAGCGATGCCGGCAAATGCCGCCGTAATCTGCAACGTAGTCGTGAGCGCCACTCCGACTTGCGACGTGGACCCGACGCCGTCTGCCGTGCCACATCGATGCCAGCGACGACTTTGTAAGCCTGCCATAGCCATGAGCGCTGCTCCGACATGCGACACCGGCCCGATGCCTGCTGCTGTGCCACATCAACTCCGAAGCCGACATCATCACAAAGCCGATCATCGCCATGGGTGGTCAAGAATATATCGACATTGTGACATCTTACGGAACCGTGGTTTCGGCACCATCATGACGTCACCTCCTCTCCGGTCCGGAACCGACACCTCCCCTGCCTGCGCAAGCGTCCAGGTCCCGACGCCTCTTCCCCCCCTAAGCAAGGAACCGGTGTAGAGTCAAAATTTCGAGTTTTTTTATCGATTTACATTAATATCGATTCAAAAATATAGAATGGACATAATATCGAGTAGACAGAATATAGACTACAAAAATATAGACTAGAATAGCAATAAAATCGATTCCAAAATATAGAATGGACAAAATATCGAATAGACAGAATATAGACAACAAAAATATCGAATTATAGGTAAGTACGTTAATATCAATTTTTTAAAGTGTTTTTTATGTTACTATATGTGTGAAAAGTGTATATTTAATTTATAATTTATTTTAAATAAATAATTTTATGGTACTTTTTTGCGTAATATAAAACAGTAGCGGGTTGTAGTTTTATAGGGGAATAGGGTGGGAAGTAATTTAATTATAATTAATTAAATATGTTAATTTATTTATTGGTATTTATTTTGATTTAATTGTTAATTATTTATTAATTGGTAATTAATTAAAATGTAATTGGTATTTCATTTTAATTAATTAAATAATTGATAATTATGTTAATTATATTAATTTATTTTCTGTAGCGGGTTGTGGGTTTATAGTAATAGGGAGGGAAGTAATTTAATTATAATTATTTAAATATGTTAATTTATTTATTGTTATACATTTTTTATTAATTGTTGATTGATTATTAATTGGTAAATAATTAAAATAAAATTGCTAATTAATTTTAATTTATTGGTTACTTGATACTTATGTTAATTATATTAATTTATTTTCTGTAGCGGGTTGTGAGTTTATAGGGGAATAGGGTGGGAAGTAATTTGAATAACAATAATTAAATATGTTAATTTATTTATTGGTATTTATTTTAATTTAATATTTAAATAATTATTAATTGGTAATTAATTAAAATGTAATTGGTAATTAATTGTAATTAATTGATTAATTAGTAATTAATTAAAATATGATTGTTAATTCATTGTTAAATTATTTATAATTGTAAGTAATTAAAATATAAATGGTAATTAATTTGAAATAATTGATTAAATATTAATTATGTTAATTCTTTTAATTTGTTTTCAGTAGTGGGTTGTGGGTTTATAGAGGAATAGGTTGGGAAGTAATTTAATTATAAATAATAACATTGTTTGATTTATGTATTGGTTTTTGTTATATTCATTTATTATTATTTTGTAATTGTTAATTAATATATTGTTAATTGTTAAATACTTTGTATTAGTAGGAAAAAATTTTTAAAAATATATTTTTTATTTGTATTTTTAATTGATTAATTAATTTATTATAAAAAAATTAATTATTTTAAAAAATTATTTCTTGGCAATAACATTTAATTAATTTTCATTCATATATGAAGTATTAACTTTCCCTACTTTTGCACTCTCTGGAGTGGGAATAGTAATTTTTACCCCTACGCTATCCAATGCTTTCGGTACTGTTGCACTCTCTCGAGTGGGAATAGTAATTTTTACCCCTACGCTATCCAACGCTTTCCCTACTGTTGCACTCACTGGAGTGGGAATAGTAATTGTTACCCCTACGCTATCCAACACTTTCCCTACTGTTGCACTCACTGGAGTGGGAATAGTAATTTTAACCCCTACGCTATCCAGCGCTTTCCCTACTGTTGCACTCACTGGAGTGGGAATAGTAATTTTAACCCCTACGTTATCCAACGCTTTCCCTACTGTTGCACTCACTGGAGTGGGAATAGTAATTTTAACACCTACGCTATCCAACCCTTTCCCTACTGTTGCACTCTTTGGAGTGGGAATAGTAATTTTTACCTCTACACTATCCAATGCTTTCCCTACTGTTGCACTCCTTGGAGTGGTAATAGTAATTTTTATCATTACGATATCCAGGGCTTTCCGTACTGTTGCACTCACTAGAGTGGGAATAGTAATTTTAACCCCTACGCTATCCAGCGCTTTTCCTACTGTTGAACTCACTGGAGTGGGAATAGTAATTTTTACCTCTACGCTATCCAATGCTTTCCCTACTGTTGCACTCTCTGGAGTGGGAATAGTAATTTTTACCCCTACGCTATCCAACACTTTCCCTACTGTTGCACTCTCTGGAGTGGGAATAGTAATTTTTACCTCTACGCTATCCAACGCATTCCCTACTGTTGCACTCTCTGGAGTGGGAATAGTAATTTTTACCCCTACGCTATCCAACGCTTTCCCTACTGTTGCACTCTGTAGAGTGTGAATAGTAATTTTTACCTCTACGCTATCCAATGCTTTCCCTACTGTTGCACTCTCTGGAGTGGGAATAGTACTTTTTACCCCTACGCTATCCAACGCTTTCCCTACTGTTGCACTCACTGGAGTGGGAATAGTAATTGTTACCCGTATGCTATCCAACACTTTCCCTACTGTTGCACTCTTTGGAGTGGGAATAGTAAATTTTACCCTTACGCTATCCAGCGCTTTCCCTACTGTTGCACTCACTGGAGTGGGACTAGTAATTTTAACCCCTACGCTATCCAGCGCTTTCCCTACTATTGCACTCACTGGAGTGGGGATAGTAATTTTAACCCCTACGCTATCCAACGCTTCCCCTACTGTTGCACTCACTGGAGTGGGAATAGTAATTGTTACCCCTACGCTATCCAACACTTTCCCTACTGTTGCACTCACTGGAGTGGGAATAGTAATTTTAACCCCTACGCTATCCAGCGCTTTCCCTACTGTTGCACTCACTGGAGTGGGAATAGTAATTTTAACCCCTACGCTATCCAACGCTTTCCCTACTGTTGCACTCACTGGAGTGGGAATAGTAATTTTAACCCCTACGCTATCCAACGCTTTCCCTACTGTTGCACTCACTGGAGTGGGAATAGTAATTTTTACCCCTACACTATCCAACGCTTTCCCTACTGTTGCACTCCTTGAAGTGGTAATAGTAATTTTTATCATTACGATATCCAGGGCTTTCCCTACTGTTGCACTCACTAGAGTGGGAATAGTAATTTTAACCCCTACGCTATCCAGCGCTTTTCCTACTGTTGCACTCACTGGAGTGGGAATAGTAATTTGTACCCCTACGCTATCCAACGCTTTCCCTACTGTTGCACTCTCTAGAGTGGGAATAGTAATTTTTACCTCTACGCTATCCAATGCTTTCCTTACTGTTGCACTCTCTGGAGTGGGAATAGTAATTTTTACCCCTACGCTATCCAACACTTTCCCTACTGTTGCACTCTCTGGAGTGGGAATAGTAATTTTTACCTCTACGCTATCCAACGCTTTCCCTACTGTTGCACTCTCTGGAGTGGGAATAGTAATTTT
The DNA here is from genome assembly GCF_964263255.1 of Lissotriton vulgaris. Lineage (NCBI taxonomy): Eukaryota > Metazoa > Chordata > Amphibia > Caudata > Salamandridae > Lissotriton > Lissotriton vulgaris. Next base: position 1,285,821,989 of record NC_141687.1, on the reverse strand, counting down.
TACCCCTACGCTATCCAACGCTTTCCCTACTGTTGCACTCTGTAGAGTGTGAATAGTAATTTTTACCTCTACGCTATCCAATGCTTTCCCTACTGTTGCACTCTCTGGAGTGGGAATAGTAATTTTTACCCCTACGCTATCCAATGCTTTCCCTACTGTTGCACTCTCTGGAGTGGGAATAGTAATTTTTACCTCTACGCTATCCAACGCTTTCCATACTGTTGCACTCTCTGGAGTGGGAATAGTACTTTTTACCCCTACGCTATCCAACGCTTTCCCTACTGTTGCACTCACTGGAGTGGGAATAGTAATTGTTACCCGTATGCTATCCAACACTTTCCCTACTGTTGCACTCTTTGGAGTGGGAATAGTAAATTTTACCCTTACGCTATCCAGCGCTTTCCCTACTGTTGCACTCACTGGAGTGGGACTAGTAATTTTAACCCCTACGCTATCCAGCGTTTTCCCTACTGTTGCACTCACTGGAGTGGGAATAGTAATTTTAACCCCTACGCTATCCAACGCTTCCCCTACTGTTGCACTCACTGGAGTGGGAATAGTAATTTTAACCCCTACGCTATCCAACGCTTCCCCTACTGTTGCACTCACTGGGGTGGGAATAGTAATTTTTACCCCCACGCTATCCAATGCTTTCCCTACTGTTTCACTCTCTGGAGTGGGAGTAGTAATTTTTACCCCTACGCTATCCAACACTTTTCCTACTGTTGCACTCTCTGGAGTGGGAATAGTAATTTTTACCTCTACGCTATCCAACGCTTTCCCTACTGTTGCACTCTCTGGAGTGGGAATAGTAATTTTTACCCCTACGCTATCCAACGCTTTCCCTACTGTTGCACTCACTGGAGTGGGAATAGTAATTGTTACCCCTACGCTATCCAACACTTTCCCTACTGTTGCACTCTTTGGAGTGGGAAAAGTATATTTTACCCTTACGCTATCCAGCGCTTTCCCTACTGTTGCACTCACTGGAGTGGGACTAGTAATTTTAACCCCTATGCTATCCAGCGCTTTCCCTACTGTTGCACTCACTGGTGTGGAAATAGTAATTTTAACCCCTACGCTATCCAACGCTTTCCCTACTGTTGCACTCACTGGAGTGGGAATAGTAATTTTTACCCCTATGCTATCCAACGATTTTCCTACTGTTGCACTCTCTAGAGTGGGAATAGTCATTTTTACCTCTACGCTATCCAATGCTTTCCCTACTGTTTCACTCTCTGGAGTGGGAGTAGTAATTTTTACCCCTACGCTATCCAACACTTTTCCTACTGTTGCACTCTCTGGAGTGGGAATAGTAATTTTTACCTATACGCTATCCAACGCTTTCCCTACTGTTGCACTCTCTGGAGTGGGAATAGTAATTTTTACCCCTACGCTATCCAACGCTTTCCCTACTGTTGCACTCACTGGAGTGGGAATAGTAATTGTTACCCCTACGCTATCCAACACTTTCCCTACTGTTGCACTCTTTGGAGTTGGAAAAGTAAAATTTACCCTTACGCTATCCAGCGCTTTCCCTACTGTTGCACTCACTGGAGTAGGACTAGTAATTTTAACCCCTACGCTATCCTCCGCTTTCCCTACTGTTGCACTCACTGGAGTGGAAATAGTAATTTTAACCCCTACGCTATCCAACGCTTTCCCTACTGTTGCACTCACTGGAGTGGGAATAGTAATTTTTACCCCTACGCTATCCAACGCTTTCCCTACTGTTGCACTCATTGGAGTGGTAATGGTAATTTTTATCTCTACGCTATCCAGGGCTTTCCCTACTGTTTCACTCACTGGAGTGGGAATAGTAATTTTAACCCCTACGCTATCCAGCGCTTTCCCTACTGTTGCACTCACTGGAGTGGGACTAGTAATGTTAACCCCTACACTATCCAGCGCTTTCCATACTGGTGCACTCACTGGAGTGGGAATAGTCATTTTTACCCCTACGCTATCCAACGCTTTCCCTACTGTTGCACTCTCTAGAGTGTGAATAGTAGTTTTTACATTTACGCTATCTAATGCTTTCCCTACTGTTGCACTCTCTGGAGTGGGAATAGTAATTTTTACCCCTACGCTATCCAACGCTTTCCCTACTGTTGCACTCACTGGATTGGGAATAGTAATTGTTACCCCTACGCTATCCAACACTTTCCCTACTGTTGCACTCTTTGGAGTGGGAATAGTAAATTTTACCCTTACGCTATCCAGCGTTTTCCCTACTGTTGCACTCACTGGAGTGGGACTAGTAATTTTAACCCCTACGCTATCCAGCGCTTTCCCTACTGTTGCACTCACTGGAGTGGGAATAGTAATTTTAACCCCTACGCTATCCAACGCTTCCCCTACTGTTGCACTCACTGGAGTGGGAATAGTAATTGTTACCCCTACGCTATCCAACACTTTCCCTACTGTTGCACTCACTGGAGTGGGAATAGTAATTTTAACCCCTACGCTATCCAGCGCTTTCCCTACTGTTGCACTCACTGGAGTGGGAATAGTAATTTTAACCCCTACGCTATCCAACGCTTTCCCTACTGTTGCACTCACTGGAGTGGGAATAGTAATTTTAACCCCTACGCTATCCAACGCTTTCCCTACTGTTGCACTCACTGGAGTGGGAATAGTAATTTTTACCCCTACACTATCCAACGCTTTCCCTACTGTTGCACTCCTTGAAGTGGTAATAGTAATTTTTATCATTACGATATCCAGGGCTTTCCCTACTGTTGCACTCACTAGAGTGGGAATAGTAATTTTAACCCCTACGCTATCCAGCACTTTTCCTACTGTTGCACTCACTGGAGTGGGAATAGTAATTTGTACCCCTACACTATCCAACGCTTTCCCTACTGTTGCACTCTCTAGAGTGGGAATAGTCTTTTTTACCTCTACGCTATCCAATGCTTTCCCTACTGTTGCACTCTCTGGAGTGGGAATAGTAACTTTTTACCCCTACGCTATCCAACACTTTCCCTACTGTTGCACTCTCTGGAGTGGGAATAGTAATTTTTACCTCCACGCTATCCAACGCTTTCCCTACTGTTGCACTCTCTGGAGTGGGAATAGTAATTTTTACCCCTATGCTATCCAACGCTTTCCCTACTGTTGCACTCTGTACAGTGTGAATAGTAATTTTTACCTCTACGCTATCCAATGCTTTCCCTACTGTTGCACTCTCTGGAGTGGGAATAGTAATTTTTACCCCTACGCTATCCAATGCTTTCCCTACTGTTGCACTCTCTGGAGTGGGAATAGTAATTTTTACCTCTACGCTATCCAACGCTTTCCATACTGTTGCACTCTCTGGAGTGGGAATAGTACTTTTTACCCCTACGCTATCCAACGCTTTCCCTACTGTTGCACTCACTGGAGTGGGAATAGTAATTGTTACCCGTATGCTATCCAACACTTTCCCTACTGTTGCACTCTTTGGAGTGGGAATAGTAAATTTTACCCTTACGCTATCCAGCGCTTTCCCTACTGTTGCACTCACTGGAGTGGGACTAGTAATTTTAACCCCTACGCTATCCAGCGCTTTCCCTACTGTTGCACTCACTGGAGTGGGAATAGTAATTTTAACCCCTACGCTATCCAACGCTTCCCCTACTATTGCACTCACTGGGGTGGGAATAGTAATTTTTACCCCCACGCTATCCAATGCTTTCCCTACTGTTTCACTCTCTGGAGTGGGAGTAGTAATTTTTACCCCTACGCTATCCAACACTTTTCCTACTGTTGCACTCTCTGGAGTGGGAATAGTAATTTTTACCTCTACGCTATCCAACGCTTTCCCTACTGTTGCACTCTCTGGAGTGGGAATAGTAATTTTTACCCCTACGCTATCCAACGCTTTCCCTACTGTTGCACTCACTGGAGTGGGAATAGTAATTGTTACCCCTACGCTATCCAACACTTTCCCTACTGTTGCACTCTTTGGAGTGGGAAAAGTATATTTTACCCTTACGCTATCCAGCGCTTTCCCTACTGTTGCACTCACTGGAGTGGGACTAGTAATTTTAACCCCTATGCTATCCAGCGCTTTCCCTACTGTTGCACTCACTGGAGTGGAAATAGTAATTTTAACCCCTACGCTATCCAACGCTTTCCCTACTGTTGCACTCACTGGAGTGGGAATAGTAATTTTTACCCCTATGCTATCCAACGCTTTCCCTACTGTTGCACTCTCTAGAGTGGGAATAGTCATTTTTACCTCTACGCTATCCAATGCTTTCCCTACTGTTTCACTCTCTGGAGTGGGAGTAGTAATTTTTACCCCTACGCTATCCAACACTTTTCCTACTGTTGCACTCTCTGGAGTGGGAATAGTAATTTTTACCTATACGCTATCCAACGCTTTCCCTACTGTTGCACTCTCTGGAGTGGGAATAGTAATTTTTACCCCTACGCTATCCAACGCTTTCCCTACTGTTGCACTCACTGGAGTGGGAATAGTAATTGTTACCCCTACGCTATCCAACACTTTCCCTACTGTTGCACTCTTTGGAGTTGGAAAAGTAAAATTTACCCTTACGCTATCCAGCGCTTTCCCTACTGTTGCACTCACTGGAGTAGGACTAGTAATTTTAACCCCTACGCTATCCAACGCTTTCCCTACTGTTGCACTCACTGGAGTGGGAATAGTAATTTTTACCCCTACGCTATCCAACGCTTTCCCTACTGTTGCACTCATTGGAGTGGTAATGGTAATTTTTATCTCTAAGCTATCCAGGGCTTTCCCTACTGTTTCACTCACTGGAGTGGGAATAGTAATTTTAACCCCTACGCTATCCAGCGCTTTCCCTACTGTTGCACTCACTGGAGTGGGACTAGTAATGTTAACCCCTACACTATCCAGCGCTTTCCATACTGGTGCACTCACTGGAGTGGGAATAGTCATTTTTACCCCTACGCTATCCAACGCTTTCCCTACTGTTGCACTCTCTAGAGTGTGAATAGTAGTTTTTACATTTACGCTATCTAATGCTTTCCCTACTCTTGCACTCTCTGGAGTGGGAATAGTAATTTTTACCCCTACGCTATCCAACGCTTTCCCTACTGTTGCACTCACTGGATTGGGAATAGTAATTGTTACCCCTACGCTATCCAACACTTTCCCTACTGTTGCACTCTTTGGAGTGGGAATAGTAAATGTTACCCTTACGCTATGCAGCATTTTCCCTACTGTTGCACTCACTGGAGTGGGACTAGTAATTTTAACCCCTACGCTATCCAGCGCTTTCCCTACTGTTTGTACTCACTGGAGTGGGAATAGTAATTTTAACCCCTCTGCTATCCAACGCTTTACCTACTGTTGCACTCACTTGAGTGGGAATAGTAATTTTTACCCCTACGCTATCCAACGCTTTCCCTACTGTTGCACTCCTTGGAGTGGTAATAGTAATTTTTATCCCTACGCTATCCAGGGCTTCCCCTACTGTTGCACTCACTGGAGTGGGAATAGTAATTTTAACCCCTACGCTATCCAGCGCTTTCCCTACTGTTGCACTCACTGGAGTAGGAATAGTAATTTGTACCCCTACGCTATCCAACGCTTTTCCTACTGTTGCACTCTCTAGAGGGGGAATAGTAATTTTTACTTCTACGCTATCCAATGCTTTCCCTACTGTTGCACTCTCTGGAGTGGGAATAGTAATTTTTACCCCTACGCTATCCAACACTTTCCCTACTGTTGCACTCTCTGGAGTGGGAATAGTAATTTTTACCTCTACGCTATCCAACGCTTTTCCTACTGTTGCACTCTCTAGAGGGGGAATAGTAATTTTTACTTCTACGCTATCCAATGCTTTCCCTACTGTTGCACTCACTGTAGTGGGAATAGTAATTGTTACTCCTACGCTATCCAACACTTTCCCTACTGTTGCACTCTTTGGAGTGGGAAAAGTAAATTTTACCCTTACGCTATCCAGCGCTTTCCCTACTGTTGCACTCACTGGAGTGGGACTAGTAATTTTAACCCCTACGCTATCCAGCGCTTTCCCTACTGTTGCACTCACTGGAGTGGAAATAGTAATTTTAACCCCTATGCTATCCAACGCTTTTCCTACTGTTGGACTCACTGGAGTGGGAATAGTAATTTTTACCCCTACGCTATCTAACATTTTCCCTACTGTTGCACTCATTGTAGTGGTAATAGTACGTTTTTATCCCTACGCTATCCAGGGCTTTCCCTACTGTTGCACTCACTGGAGTGGGAATAGTAATTTTTACCCCTACGCTATCCAACACTTTCCCTACTGTTGCACTCCTTAGAGTGGTAATAGTAATTTTTATCACTACGCTATCCAGGGCTTTCCCTACTGTTGCACACACTGGAGTGAGAATAGTAATTTTTACCTCTACACTATCCAATGCTTTCCCTACTGTTGCACTCTCTGGAGTGGGAATAGTAATTTTTACCCCTACGCTATCCAACACTTTCCCTACTGTTGCACTCTCTGGAGCGGGAATAGTAATTTTTACCTCTATGCTATCCAACGCTTTCCCTACTGTTGCACTCTCTGGAGTGGGAATAGTAATTTTTACCCCTACGCTATCAAACACTTTCCCTACTGTTGCACTCTTTGGAGTGGGAAAAGTAAATTTTACCCTTACGCTATCCAGCGCTTTCCCTACGGTTGCGCTCACTGGAGTGGGACTAGTCATTTTAAACCCTACGCTATCCAGGGCTCCCCCTACTGTTGCACTCACTGGAGTGGGAATAGTAATTTATCCCCTACGCTATCCAGCGCATTCCCTACTGTTGCACTCACTGGAGTGGGAATAGTAATTTGTACCCCTACGCTATCCAACGCTTTCCCTACTGTTGCACTCTCTAGAGTGGGAATAGTAATTTTTACCTCTACGCTATCCAATGCTTTCCCTACTGTTGCACTCTCTGGAGTGGGAATAGTAATTTTTACCCCTACGCTATCCAACACTTTCCCTACTGTTGCACTCTCTGGAGTGGGAATAGTAATTTTTACCTCTATGCTATCCAACGCTTTCCCTACTGTTGCACTCTCTGGAGTGGGAATAGTAATTTTTTACCCCTACGCTATCCAACGCTTTCCCTACTGTTGCACTCACTGTAGTGGGAATAGTAATTGTTACCCCTACGCTATCCAACACTTTCCCTGCTGTTGCAGTCTTTGGAGTGGGAAAAGTAAATTTTACCCTTACGCTATCCAGCGCATTCCCTACTATTGCACTCACTGGAGTGGGACTAGTAATTTTAACCCCTACGCTATCCAGCGCTTTCCCTACTGTTGCACTCACTGGAGTGGAAATAGTAATTTTAACCCCTATGCTATCCAACGCTTTTCCTACTGTTGCACTCACTGGAGTGGGAATAGTAATTTTTACCCCTACGCTATCCAACATTTTCCCTACTGTTGCACTCATTGGAGTGGTAATAGTAAGTTTTTATCCCTACGCTATCCAGGGCTTTCCCTACTGTTGCACTCACTGGAGTGGGAATAGTAATTTTTACCCCTACGCTATCCAACACTTTCCCTACTGTTGCACTCCTTAGAGTGGTAATAGTAATTTTTATCACTACGCTATCCAGGGCTTTCCCTACTGTTGCACACACTGGAGTGGGAATAGTAATTTTTACCCCTACGCTATCCAACGCTTTCCCTACTGTTGCACTCTCTAGAGTGGGAATAGTAATTTTTACCTCTACGCTATCCAATGCTTTCCCTACTGTTGCACTCTCTGGAGTGGGAATAGTAATTTTTACCCCTACGCTATCCAACACTTTCCCTACTGTTGCACTCTCTGGAGTGGGAATAGTAATTTTTACCTCTATGCTATCCAACGCTTTCCCTACTGTTGCACTCTCTGGAGTGGGAATAGTCATTTTTACCCCTACGCTATCAAATGCTTTCCCTACTGTTGCACTCACTGGAGTGGGAATAGTAATTGTTACCCCTACGCTATCCAACACTTTCCCTACTGTTGCACTCTTTGGAGTGGGAAAAGTAAATTTTACCTATCCAGCGCTTTCCCTACGGTTGCACTCACTGGAGTGGGACTAGTCATTTTAAACCCTACGCTATCCAGCGCTTTCCCTACTGTTGCACTCACTGGAGTGGGAATAGTAATTTTAACCCCTACGCTATCCAACGCTTCCCCTACTGTTGCACTCACTGGGGTGGGAATAGTAATTTTTACCCCCACGCTATCTAATGCTTTCCCTACTGTTTCACTCTCTGGAGTGGGAGTAGTAATTTTTACCCCTACGCTATCCAACACTTTTCCTACTGTTGCACTCTCTGGAGTGGGAATAGTAATTTTTACCTCTACGCTATCCAACGCTTTCCCTACTGTTGCACTCTCTGGAGTGGGAATAGTAATTTTTACCCCTACGCTATCCAACGCTTTCCCTACTGTTGCACTCACTGGAATGGGAATAGTAATTGTTACCCCTACGCTATCCAACACTTTCCCTACTGTTGCACTCTTTGGAGTGGGAAAATTATATTTTACCCTTACGCTATCCAGCGCTTTCCCTACTGTTGCACTCACTGGAGTGGGACTAGTAATTTTAACCCCTATGCTATCCAGCGCTTTCCCTACTGTTGCACTCACTGGAGTGGAAATAGTAATTTTAACCCCTACGCTATCCAACGCTTTCCCTACTGTTGCACTCACTGGAGTGGGAATGGTAATTTTTACCCCTATGCTATCCAACGCTTTCCCTACTGTTGCACTCTCTAGAGTGGGAATAGTCATTTTTACCTCTACGCTATCCAATGCTTTCCCTACTGTTTTACTCTCTGGAGTGGGAGTAGTAATTTTTACCCCTACGCTATCCAACACTTTTCCTACTGTTGCACTCTCTGGAGAGGGAATAGTAATTTTTACCTATACGCTATCCAACGCTTTCCCTACTGTTGCACTCTCTGGAGTGGGAATGGTAATTTTTACCCCTACGCTATCCAACGCTTTCCCTACTGTTGCACTCACTGGAGTGGGAATAGTAATTGTTACCCCTACGCTATCCAACACTTTCCCTACTGTTGCACTCTTTGGAGTTGGAAAAGTAAAATTTACCCTTACGCTATCCAGCGCTTTCCCTACTGTTGCACTCACTGGAGTAGGACTAGTAATTTTAACCCCTACGGTATCCTCCGCTTTCCCTACTGTTGCACTCACTGGAGTGGAAATAGTAATTTTAACCCCTACGCTATCCAACGCTTTCCCTACTGTTGCACTCACTGGAGTGGGAATAGTAATTTTTACCCCTACGCTATCCAACGCTTTCCCTACTGTTGCACTCATTGGAGTGGTAATGGTAATTTTTATCTCTACGCTATCCAGCGCTTTCCCTACTGTTGCACTCACTGGAGTGGGACTAGTAATGTTAACCCCTACACTATCCAGCGCTTTCCATACTGGTGCACTCACTGGAGTGGGAATAGTCATTTTTACCCCTACGCTATCCAACGCTTTCCCTACTGTTGCACTCTCTAGAGTGTGAATAGTAGTTTTTACATTTACGCTATCTAATGCTTTCCCTACTGTTGCACTCTCTGGAGTGGAAATAGTAATTTTTACCCCTACGCTATCCAACGCTTTCCCTACTGTTGCACTCACTGGATTGGGAATAGTAATTGTTACCCCTACGCTATCCAACACTTTCCCTACTGTTGCACTCTTTGGAGTGGGAATAGTAAATGTTACCCTTACGCTATGCAGCGTTTTCCCTACTGTTGCACTCACTGGAGTGGGACTAGTAATTTTAACCCCTACGCTATCCAGCGCTTTCCCTACTGTTGCACTCACTGGAGTGGGAATAGTAATTTTAACCCCTCTGCTATCCAACGCTTTACCTACTGTTGCACTCACTGGAGTGGGAATAGTAATTTGTACCCCTACGCTATCCAACGCTTTCCCTACTGTTGCACTCCTTGGAGTGGTAATAGTAATTTTTATCCCTACGCTATCCAGGGCTTCCCCTACTGTTGCACTCACTGGAGTGGGAATAGTAATTTTAACCCCTACGCTATCCAGCGCTTTCCCTACTGTTGCACTCACTGGAGTAGGAATAGTAATTTGTACCCCTACGCTATCCAACGCTTTTCCTACTGTTGCACTCTCTAGAGGGGGAATAGTAATTTTTACTTCTACGCTATCCAATGCTTTCCCTACTGTTGCACTCTCTGGAGTGGGAATAGTAATTTTTACCCCTATGCTATCCAACACTTTCCCTACTGTTGCACTCTCTGGAGTGGGAATAGTAATTTTTACCTCTACGCTATCCAACGCTTTCCCTACTGTTGCACTCGCTGGAGTGGGAATAGTAATTTTTACCCCTACGCTATCCAAATCTTTCCCTACTGTTGCACTCACTGTAGTGGGAATAGTAATTGTTACTCCTACGCTATCCAACACTTTCCCTACTGTTGCACTCTTTGGAGTGGGAAAAGTAAATTTTACCCTTACGCTATCCAGCGCTTTCCCTACTGTTGCACTCACTGGAGTGGGACTAGTAATTTTAACCCCTACGCTATCCAGCGCTTTCCCTACTGTTGCACTCACTGGAGTGGAAATAGTAATTTTAACCCCTATGCTATCCAACGCTTTTCCTACTGTTGGACTCACTGGAGTGGGAATAGTAATTTTTACCCCTACGCTATCTAACATTTTCCCTACTGTTGCACTCATTGTAGTGGTAATAGTACGTTTTTATCCCTACGCTATCCAGGGCTTTCCCTACTGTTGCACTCACTGGAGTGGGAATAGTAATTTTTACCCCTACGCTATCCAACACTTTCCCTACTGTTGCACTCCTTAGAGTGGTAATAGTAATTTTTATCACTACGCTATCCAGGGCTTTCCCTACTGTTGCACACACTGGAGTGAGAATAGTAATTTTTACCCCTACGCTATCCAACGCTTTCCCTACTGTTGCACTCTCTAGAGTGGCAATAGTAATTTTTACCTCTACGCTATCCAACGCTTTCCCTACTGTGTCACTTTCTGGAGTGGGAATAGTAATTTTTACCTCTACGCTATCCAACGCTTTCCATACTGTTGCACTCTCTGTAGTGGGAATAGTACTTTTTACCCCTACGCTATCCAACGCTTTCCCTACTGTTGCACTCACTGGAGTGGGAATAGTAATTGTTACCCGTATGCTATCCAACACTTTCCCTACTGTTGCACTCTTTGGAGTGGGAATAGTAAATGTTACCCTTACGCTATCCAGCGCTTTCCCTACTGTTGCACTCACTGGAGTGGGACTAGTAATTTTAACCCCTACGCTATCCAGCGCTTTCCCTACTGTTGCACTCACTGGAGTGGGAATAGTAATTTTAACCCCTACGCTATCCAACGCTTCCCCTACTATTGCACTCACTGGGGTGGGAATAGTAATTTTTACCCCCACGCTATTCAATGCTTTCCCTACTGTTTCACTCTCTGGAGTGGGAGTAGTAATTTTTACCCCTACGCTATCCAACACTTTTCCTACTGTTGCACTCTCTGGAGTGGGAATAGTAATTTTTACCTCTACGCTATCCAACGCTTTCCCTACTGTTGCACTCTCTGGAGTGGGAGTAGTAATTTTTACCCCTACGCTATCCAACGCTTTCCCTACTGTTGCACTCACTGGAGTGGGAATAGTAATTGTTACCCCTACGCTATCCAACACTTTCCCTACTGTTGCACTCACTGGAGTGGAAATAGTAATTTTAACCCCTACGCTATCCAACGCTTTCCCTACTGTTGCACTCACTGGAGTGGGAATAGTAATTTTTACCCCTATGCTATCCAACGCTTTCCCTACTGTTGCACTCTCTAGAGTGGGAATAGTCATTTTTACCTCTACGCTATCCAATGCTTTCCCTACTGTTTCACTCTCTGGAGTGGGAGTAGTAATTTTTACCCCTACGCTATCCAACACTTTTCCTACTGTTGCACTCTCTGGAGTGGGAATAGTAATTTTTACCTATACGCTATCCAACGCTTTCCCTACTGTTGCACTCTCTGGAGTGGGAATAGTAATTTTTACCCCTACGCTATCCAACGCTTTCCCTACTGTTGCACTCACTGGAGTGGGAATAGTAATTGTTACCCCTACGCTATCCAACACTTTCCCTACTGTTGCACTCTTTGGAGTTGGAAAAGTAAAATTTACCCTTACGCTATCCAGCGCTTTCCCTACTGTTGCACTCACTGGAGTAGGACTAGTAATTTTAACCCCTACGCTATCCTCCGCTTTCCCTACTGTTGCACTCACTGGAGTGGAAATAGTAATTTTAACCCCTACGCTATCCAACGCTTTCCCAACTGTTGCACTCACTGGAGTGGGAATAGTAATTTTTACCCCTACGCTATCCAATGCTTTCCCTACTGTTGCACTCATTGGAGTGGTAATGGTAATTTGTATCTCTAAGCTATCCAGGGCTTTCCCTACTGTTTCACTCACTGGAGTGGGAATAGTAATTTTAACCCCTACGCTATCCAGCGCTTTCCCTACTGTTGCACTCACTGGAGTGGGACTAGTAATGTTAACCCCTACACTATCCAGCGCTTTCCATACTGGTGCACTCACTGGAGTGGGAATAGTCATTTTTACCCCTACGCTATCCAACGCTTTCCCTACTGTTGCACTCTCTAGAGTGTGAATAGTAGTTTTTACATTTACGCTATTTAATGCTTTCCCTACTCTTGCACTCTCTGGAGTGGGAATAGTAATTTTTACCCCTACGCTATCCAACGCTTTCCCTACTGTTGCACTCACTGGATTGGGAATAGTAATTGTTACCCCTACGCTATCCAACACTTTCCCTACTGTTGCACTCTTTGGAGTGGGAATAGTAAATGTTACCCTTACGCTATGCAGCGTTTTCCCTACTGTTGCACTCACTGGAGTGGGACTAGTAATTTTAACCCCTACGCTATCCAGCGCTTTCCCTACTGTTGCACTCACTGGAGTGGGAATAGTAATTTTAACCCCTCTGCTATCCAACGCTTTACCTACTGTTGCACTCACTTGAGTGGGAATAGTAATTTTTACCCCTACGCTATCCAACGCTTTCCCTACTGTTGCACTCCTTGGAGTGGTAATAGTAATTTTTATCCCTACGCTATCCAGGGCTTCCCCTACTGTTGCACTCACTGGAGTGGGAATAGTAATTCTAACCCCTACGCTATCCAGCGCTTTCCCTACTGTTGCACTCACTGGAGTAGGAATAGTAATTTGTACCCCTACGCTATCCAACGCTTTTCCTACTGTTGCACTCTCTAGAGGGGGAATAGTAATTTTTACTTCTACGCTATCCAATGCTTTCCCTACTGTTGCACTCTCTGGAGTGGGAATAGTAATTTTTACCCCTACGCTATCCAACACTTTCCCTACTGTTGCACTCTCTGGAGTGGGAATAGTAATTTTTACCTCTACGCTATCCAACGCTTTCCCTACTGTTGCACTCGCTGGAGTGGGAATAGTAATTTTTACCCCTACGCTATCCAAATCTTTCCCTACTGTTGCACTCACTGTAGTGGGAATAGTAATTGTTACTCCTAGGCTATCCAACACTTTCCCTACTGTTGCACTCTTTGGAGTGGGAAAAGAAAATTTTACCCTTACGCTATTCAGCGCTTTCCCTACTGTTGCACTCACTGGAGTGGGACTAGTAATTTTAACCCCTACGCTATCCAGCGCTTTCCCTACTGTTGCACTCACTGGAGTGGAAATAGTAATTTTAACCCCTATGCTATCCAACGCTTTACCTACTGTTGGACTCACTGGAGTGGGAATAGTAATTTTTACCCCTACGCTATCTAACATTTTCCCTACTGTTGCACTCATTGGAGTGGTAATAGTACGTTTTTATCCCTACGCTATCCAGGGCTTTCCCTACTGTTGCACTCACTGGAGTGGGAATAGTAATTTTTACCCCTACGCTATCCAACACTTTCCCTACTGTTGCACTCCTTAGAGTGGTAATAGTAATTTTTATCACTACGCTATCCAGGGCTTTCCCTACTGTTGCACACACTGGAGTGAGAATAGTAATTTTTACCCCTACGCTATCCAACGCTTTCCCTACTGTTGCACTCTCTAGAGTGGCAATAGTAATTTTGACCTCTACGCTATCCAACGCTTTCCCTACTGTGTCACTTTCTGGAGTGGGAATAGTAATTTTTACCCCTACGCTATCCAACACTTTCCCTACTGTTGCACTCTCTGGAGTGGGAATAGTAATTTTTACCTCTATGCTATCCAACGCTTTCCCTACTGTTGCACTCTCTGGAGTGGGAATAGTAATTTTTACCCCTACGCTATCAAACACTTTCCCTACTGTTGCACTCTTTGGAGTGGGAAAAGTAAATTTTACCCTTACGCTATCCAGCGCTTTCCCTACGGTTGCGCTCACTGGAGTGGGACTAGTCATTTTAAACCCTACGCTATCCAGGGCTCCCCCTACTGTTGCACTCACTGGAGTGGGAATAGTAATTTAACCCCTACGCTATCCAGCGCATTCCCTACTGTTGCACTCACTGGAGTGGGAATAGTAATTTGTACCCCTACGCTATCCAACGCTTTCCCTACTGTTGCACTCTCTAGAGTGGGAATAGTAATTTTTACCTCTACGCTATCCAATGCTTTCCCTACTGTTGCACTCTCTGGAGTGGGAATAGTAATTTTTACCCCTACGCTATCCAACACTTTCCCTACTGTTGCACTCTCTGGAGTGGGAATAGTAATTTTTACCTCTATGCTATCCAACGCTTTCCCTACTGTTGCACTCTCTGGAGTGGGAATAGTAATTTTTTACCCCTACGCTATCCAACGCTTTCCCTACTGTTGCACTCACTGTAGTGGGAATAGTAATTGTTACCCCTATGCTATCCAACACTTTCCCTGCTGTTGCAGTCTTTGGAGTGGGAAAAGTAAATTTTACCCTTACGCTATCCAGCGCATTCCCTACTATTGCACTCACTGGAGTGGGACTAGTAATTTTAACCCCTACGCTATCCAGCGCTTTCCCTACTGTTGCACTCACTGGAGTGGAAATAGTAATTTTAACCCCTATGCTATCCAACGCTTTTCCTACTGTTGCACTCACTGGAGTGGGAATAGTAATTTTTACCCCTACGCTATCCAACATTTTCCCTACTGTTGCACTCATTGGAGTGGTAATAGTAAGTTTTTATCCCTACGCTATCCAGGGCTTTCCCTACTGTTGCACTCACTGGAGTGGGAATAGTAATTTTTACCCCTACGCTATCCAACACTTTCCCTACTGTTGCACTCCTTAGAGTGGTAATAGTAATTTTTATCACTACGCTATCCAGGGCTTTCCCTACTGTTGCACACACTGGAGTGGGAATAGTAATTTTTACCCCTACCCTAAACAACGCTTTCCCTACTGTTGCACTCTCTAGAGTGGGAATAGTAATTTTTACCTCTACGCTATCCAATGCTTTCCCTACTGTTGCACTCTCTGGAGTGGGAATAGTAATTTTTACCCCTACGCTATCCAACACTTTCCCTACTGTTGCACTCTCTGGAGTGGGAATAGTAATTTTTACCTCTATGCTATCCAACGCTTTCCCTACTGTTGCACTCTCTGGAGTGGGAATAGTCATTTTTACCCCTACGCTATCAAATGCTTTCCCTACTGTTGCACTCACTGGAGTGGGAATAGTAATTGTTACCCCTACGCTATCCAACACTTTCCCTACTGTTGCACTCTTTGGAGTGGGAAAAGTAAATTTTACCTATCCAGCGCTTTTCCTACGGTTGCACTCACTGGAGTGGGACTAGTCATTTTAAACCCTACGCTATCCAGCGCTTTCCCTACTGTTGCACTCACTGGAGTGGGAATAGTAATTTTAACCCCTACGCTATCCAACGCTTCCCCTACTGTTGCACTCACTGGGGTGGGAATAGTAATTTTTACCCCCACGCTATCCAATGCTTTCCCTACTGTTTCACTCTCTGGAGTGGGAGTAGTAATTTTTACCCCTACGCTATCCAACACTTTTCCTACTGTTGCACTCTCTGGAGTGGGAATAGTAATTCTAACCCCTACGCTATCCAGCGCTTTCCCTACTGTTGCACTCACTGGAGTAGGAATAGTAATTTGTACCCCTACGCTATCCAACGCTTTTCCTACTGTTGCACTCTCTAGAGGGGGAATAGTAATTTTTACTTCTACGCTATCCAATGCTTTCCCTACTGTTGCACTCTCTGGAGTGGGAATAGTAATTTTTACCCCTACGCTATCCAAATCTTTCCCTACTGTTGCACTCACTGTAGTGGGAATAGTAATTGTTACTCCTAGGCTATCCAACACTTTCCCTACTGTTGCACTCTTTGGAGTGGGAAAAGTAAATTTTACCCTTACGCTATTCAGCGCTTTCCCTACTGTTGCACTCACTGGAGTGGGACTAGTAATTTTAACCCCTACGCTATCCAGCGCTTTCCCTACTGTTGCACTCACTGGAGTGGAAATAGTAATTTTAACCCCTATGCTATCCAACGCTTTACCTACTGTTGGACTCACTGGAGTGGGAATAGTAATTTTTACCCCTACGCTATCTAACATTTTCCCTACTGTTGCACTCATTGGAGTGGTAATAGTACGTTTTTATCCCTACGCTATCCAGGGCTTTCCCTACTGTTGCACTCACTGGAGTGGGAATAGTAATTTTTACCCCTACGCTATCCAACACTTTCCCTACTGTTGCACTCCTTAGAGTGGTAATAGTAATTTTTATCACTACGCTATCCAGGGCTTTCCCTACTGTTGCACACACTGGAGTGAGAATAGTAATTTTTACCCCTACGCTATCCAACGCTTTCCCTACTGTTGCACTCTCTAGAGTGGCAATAGTAATTGTTACCTCTACGCTATCCAACGCTTTCCCTACTGTGTCACTTTCTGGAGTGGGAATAGTAATTTTTACCCCTACGCTATCCAACACTTTCCCTACTGTTGCACTCTCTGGAGTGGGAATAGTAATTTTTACCTCTATGCTATCCAACGCTTTCCCTACTGTTGCACTCTCTGGAGTGGGAATAGTAATTTTTACCCCTACGCTATCCAACACTTT
Organism: Lissotriton vulgaris; assembly: GCF_964263255.1. Lineage (NCBI taxonomy): Eukaryota > Metazoa > Chordata > Amphibia > Caudata > Salamandridae > Lissotriton > Lissotriton vulgaris. Next base: position 1,285,804,898 of record NC_141687.1, on the reverse strand, counting down.
TCCTACTGTTGCACTCTCTGGAGTGGGAATAGTAATTTTTACCTCTATGCTATCCAACGCTTTCCCTACTGTTGCACTCTCTGGAGTGGGAATAGTAATTGTTTACCCCTACGCTATCCAACGCTTTCCCTACTGTTGCACTCACTGTAGTGGGAATAGTAATTGTTACCCCTATGCTATCCAACACTTTCCCTGCTGTTGCAGTCTTTGGAGTGGGAAAAGTAAATTATACCCTTACGCTATCCAGCGCATTCCCTACTATTGCACTCACTGGAGTGGGACTAGTAATTTTAACCCCTACGCTATCCAGCGCTTTCCCTACTGTTGCACTCACTGGAGTGGAAATAGTAATTTTAACCCCTATGCTATCCAACGCTTTTCCTACTGTTGCACTCACTGGAGTGGGAATAGTAATTTTTACCCCTACGCTATCCAACATTTTCCCTACTGTTGCACTCATTGGAGTGGTAATAGTAAGTTTTTATCCCTACGCTATCCAGGGCTTTCCCTACTGTTGCACTCACTGGAGTGGGAATAGTAATTTTTACCCCTACGCTATCCAACACTTTCCCTACTGTTGCACTCCTTAGAGTGGTAATAGTAATTTTTATCACTACGCTATCCAGGGCTTTCCCTACTGTTGCACACACTGGAGTGGGAATAGTAATTTTTACCCCTACGCTATCCAACGCTTTCCCTACTGTTGCACTCTCTAGAGTGGGAATAGTAATTTTTACCTCTACGCTATCCAATGCTTTCCCTACTGTTGCACTCTCTGGAGTGGGAATAGTAATTTTTACCCCTACGCTATCCAACACTTTCCCTACTGTTGCACTCTCTGGAGTGGGAATAGTAATTTTTACCTCTATGCTATCCAACGCTTTCCCTACTGTTGCACTCTCTGGAGTGGGAATAGTCATTTTTACCCCTACGCTATCAAATGCTTTCCCTACTGTTGCACTCACTGGGGTGGGAATAGTAATTGTTACCCCTACGCTATCCAACACTTTCCCTACTGTTGCACTCTTTGGAGTGGGAAAAGTAAATTTTACCTATCCAGCGCTTTCCCTACGGTTGCACTCACTGGAGTGGGACTAGTCATTTTAAACCCTACGCTATCCAGCGCTTTCCCTACTGTTGCACTCACTGGAGTGGGAATAGTAATTTTAACCCCTACGCTATCCAACGCTTCCCCTACTGTTGCACTCACTGGGGTGGGAATAGTAATTTTTACCCCCACGCTATCCAATGCTTTCCCTACTGTTTCACTCTCTGGAGTGGGAGTAGTAATTTTTACCCCTACGCTATCCAACACTTTTCCTACTGTTGCACTCTCTGGAGTGGGAATAGTAATTTTTACCTCTACGCTATCCAACGCTTTCCCTACTGTTGCACTCTCTGGAGTGGGAATAGTAATTTTTACCCCTACGCTATCCAACGCTTTCCCTACTGTTGCACTCACTGGAGTGGGAATAGTAATTGTTACCCCTACGCTATCCAACACTTTCCCTACTGTTGCACTCTTTGGAGTGGGAAAAGTATATTTTACCCTTACGCTATCCAGCGCTTTCCCTACTGTTGCACTCACTGGAGTGGGACTAGTAATTTTAACCCCTATGCTATCCAGCGCTTTCCCTACTGTTGCACTCACTGGAGTGGAAATAGTAATTTTAACCCCTACGCTATCCAACGCTTTCCCTACTGTTGCACTCACTGGAGTGGGAATAGTAATTTTTACCTCTACGCTATCCAATGCTTTCCCTACTGTTTCACTCTCTGGAGTGGGAGTAGTAATTTTTACCCCTACGCTATCCAACACTTTTCCTACTGTTGCACTCTCTGGAGTGGGAATAGTAATGTTTACCTATACGCTATCCAACGCTTTCCCTACTGTTGCACTCTCTGGAGTGGGAATAGTAATTTTTACCCCTACGCTATCCAACGCTTTCCCTACTGTTGCACTCACTGGAGTGGGAATAGTAATTGTTACCCCTACGCTATCCAACACTTTCCCTACTGTTGCACTCTTTGGAGTTGGAAAAGTAAAATTTACCCTTACGCTATCCAGCGCTTTCCCTACTGTTGCACTCACTGGAGTAGGACTAGTAATTTTAACCCCTACGCTATCCTCCGCTTTCCCTACTGTTGCACTCACTGGAGTGGAAATAGTAATTTTAACCCCTACGCTATCCAACGCTTTCCCTACTGTTGCACTCACTGGAGTGGGAATAGTAATTTTTACCCCTACGCTATCCAACGCTTTCCCTACTGTTGCACTCATTGGAGTGGTAATGGTAATTTTTATCTCTAAGCTATCCAGGGCTTTCCCTACTGTTTCACTCACTGGAGTGGGAATAGTAATTTTAACCCCTACGCTATCCAGCGCTTTCCCTACTGTTGCACTCACTGGAGTGGGACTAGTAATGTTAACCCCTACACTATCCAGCGCTTTCCATACTGGTGCACTCACTGGAGTGGGAATAGTCATTTTTACCCCTACGCTATCCAACGCTTTCCCTACTGTTGCACTCTCTAGAGTGTGAATAGTAGTTTTTACATTTACGCTATCTAATGCTTTCCCTACTGTTGCACTCTCTGGAGTGGGAATAGTAATTTTTACCCCTACGCTATCCAACGCTTTCCCTACTGTTGCACTCACTGGATTGGGAATAGTAATTGTTACCCCTACGCTATCCAACACTTTCCCTACTATTGCACTCTTTGGAGTGGGAATAGTAAATGTTACCCTTACGCTATGCAGCGTTTTCCCTACTGTTGCACTCACTGGAGTGGGACTAGTAATTTTAACCCCTACGCTATCCAGCGCTTTCCCTACTGTTGCACTCACTGGAGTGGGAATAGTAATTTTAACCCCTCTGCTATCCAACGCTTTACCTACTGTTGCACTCACTTGAGTGGGAATAGTAATTTTTACCCCTACGCTATCCAACGCTTTCCCTACTGTTGCACTCCTTGGAGTGGTAATAGTAATTTTTATCCCTACGCTATCCAGGGCTTCCCCTACTGTTGCACTCACTGGAGTGGGAATAGTAATTTTAACCCCTACGCTATCCAGCGCTTTCCCTACTGTTGCACTCACTGGAGTAGGAATAGTAATTTGTACCCCTACGCTATCCAATGCTTTCCCTACTGTTGCACTCTCTGGAGTGGGAATAGTAATTTTTACCCCTACGCTATCCAACACTTTCCCTACTGTTGCACTCTCTGGAGTGGGAATAGTAATTTTTACCTCTACGCTATCCAACGCTTTCCCTACTGTTGCACTCGCTGGAGTGGGAATAGTAATTTTTACCCCTACGCTATCCAAATCTTTCCCTACTGTTGCACTCATTGTAGTGGGAATAGTAATTGTTACTCCTACGCTATCCAACACTTTCCCTACTGTTGCACTCTTTGGAGTGGGAAAAGTAAATTTTACCCTTACGCTATCCAGCGCTTTCCCTACTGTTGCACTCACTGGAGTGGGACTAGTAATTTTAACCCCTACGCTATCCAGCGCTTTCCCTACTGTTGCACTCACTGGAGTGGAAATAGTAATTTTAACCCCTATGCTATCCAACGCTTTTCCTACTGTTGGACTCACTGGAGTGGGAATAGTAATTTTTACCCCTACGCTATCTAACATTTTCCCTACTGTTGCACTCATTGGAGTGGTAATAGTACGTTTTTATCCCTACGCTATCCAGGGCTTTCCCTACTGTTGCACTTACTGGAGTGGGAATAGTAATTTTTACCCCTACGCTATCCAACACTTTCCCTACTGTTGCACTCCTTAGAGTGGTAATAGTAATTTTTATCACTTCGCTATCCAGGGCTTTCCCTACTGTTGCACACACTGGAGTGAGAATAGTAATTTTTACCCCTACGCTATCCAACGCTTTCCCTACTGTTGCACTCTCTAGAGTGGCAATAGTAATTTTTACCTCTACGCTATCCAACGCTTTCCCTACTGTGTCACTTTCTGGAGTGGGAATAGTAATTTTTACCCCTACGCTATCCAACACTTTCCCTACTGTTGCACTCTCTGGAGTGGGAATAGTAATTTTTACCTCTATGCTATCCAACGCTTTCCCTACTGTTGCACTCTCTGGAGAGGGAATAGTACTTTTTACACCTACGCTATCAAACACTTTCCCTACTGTTGCACTCTTTGGAGTGGGAAAAGTAAATTTTACCCTTACGCTATCCAGCGCTTTCCCTACGGTTGCGCTCACTGGAGTGGGACTAGTCATTTTAAACCCTACGCTATCCAGGGCTCCCCCTACTGTTGCACTCACTGGAGTGGGAATAGTAATTTAACCCCTACGCTATCCAGCGCATTCCCTACTGTTGCACTCACTGGAGTGGGAATAGTAATTTGTACCCCTACGCTATCCAACGCTTTCCCTACTGTTGCACTCTCTAGAGTGGGAATAGTAATTTTTACCTCTACGCTATCCAATGCTTTCCCTACTGTTGCACTCTCTGGAGTGGGAATAGTAATTTTTACCCCTACGCTATCGAACACTTTCCCTACTGTTGCACTCTCTGGAGTGGGAATAGTAATTTTTACCTCTATGCTATCCAACGCTTTCCCTACTGTTGCACTCTCTGGAGTGGGAATAGTAATTTTTTACCCCTACGCTATCCAACGCTTTCCCTACTGTTGCACTCACTGTAGTGGGAATAGTAATTGTTACCCCTACGCTATCCAACACTTTCCCTGCTGTTGCAGTCTTTGGAGTGGGAAAAGTAAATTTTACCCTTACGCTATCCAGCGCATTCCCTACTATTGCACTCACTGGAGTGGGACTAGTAATTTTAACCCCTACGCTATCCAGCGCTTTCCCTACTGTTGCACTCACTGGAGTGGAAATAGTAATTTTAACCCCTATGCTATCCAACGCTTTCCCTACTGTTCCACTCACTGGAGTGGGAATAGTAATTTTTACCCCTACGCTATCCAACATTTTCCCTACTGTTGCACTCATTGGAGTGGTAATAGTAAGTTTTTATCCCTACGCTATCCAGGGCTTTCCCTACTGTTGCACTCACTGGAGTGGGAATAGTAATTTTTACCCCTACGCTATCCAACACTTTCCCTACTGTTGCACTCCTTAGAGTGGTAATAGTAATTTTTATCACTACGCTATCCAGGGCTTTCCCTACTGTTGCACACACTGGAGTGGGAATAGTAATTTTTACCCCTACGCTATCCAACGCTTTCCCTACTGTTGCACTCTCTAGAGTGGGAATAGTAATTTTTACCTCTACGCTATCCAATGCTTTCCCTACTGTTGCACTCTCTGGAGTGGGAATAGTAATTTTTACCCCTACGCTATCCAACACTTTCCCTACTGTTGCACTCTCTGGAGTGGGAATAGTAATTTTTACCTCTATGCTATCCAACGCTTTCCCTACTGTTGCACTCTCTGGAGTGGGAATAGTCATTTTTACCCCAACGCTATCAAATGCTTTCCCTACTGTTGCACTCACTGGAGTGGGAATAGTAATTGTTACCCCTACGCTATCCAACACTTTCCCTACTGTTGCACTCTTTGGAGTGGGAAAAGTAAATTTTACCTATCCAGCGCTTTCCCTACGGTTGCACTCACTGGAGTGGGACTAGTCATTTTAAACCCTACGCTATCCAGCGCTTTCCCTACTGTTGCACTCACTGGAGTGGGAATAGTAATTTTAACCCCTACGCTATCCAACGCTTCCCCTACTGTTGCACTCACTGGGGTGGGAATAGTAATTTTTACCCCAACGCTATCCAATGCTTTCCCTACTGTTTCACTCTCTGGAGTGGGAGTAGTAATTTTTACCCCTACGCTATCCAACACTTTTCCTACTGTTGCACTCTCTGGAGTGGGAATAGTAATTTTTTACCTCTACGCTATCCAACGCTTTCCCTACTGTTGCACTCTCTGGAGTGGGAATAGTAATTTTTACCCCTACGCTATCCAACGCTTTCCCTACTGTTGCACTCACTGGAGTGGGAATAGTAATTGTTACCCCTACGCTATCCAACACTTTCCCTACTGTTGCACTCTTTGGAGTGGGAAAAGTATATTTTACCCTTACGCTATCCAGCGCTTTCCCTACTGTTGCACTCACTGGAGTGGGACTAGTAATTTTAACCCCTATGCTATCCAGCGCTTTCCCTACTGTTGCACTCACTGGAGTGGAAATAGTAATTTTAACCCCTACGCTATCCAACGCTTTCCCTACTGTTGCACTCACTGGAGTGGGAATAGTAATTTTTACCCCTATGCTATCCAACGCTTTCCCTACTGTTGCACTCTCTAGAGTGGGAATAGTCATTTTTACCTCTACGCTATCCAATGCTTTCCCTACTGTTTCACTCTCTGGAGTGGGAGTAGTAATTTTTACCCCTACGCTATCCAACACTTTTCCTACTGTTGCACTCTCTGGAGTGGGAATAGTAATTTTTACCTATACGCTATCCAAATCTTTCCCTACTGTTGCACTCACTGTAGTGGGAATAGTAATTGTTACTCCTACGCTATCCAACACTTTCCCTACTCTTGCACTCTTTGGAGTGGGAAAAGTAAATTTTACCCTTACGCTATCCAGCGCTTTCCCTACTGTTGCACTCACTGGAGTGGGACTAGTAATTTTAACCCCTACGCTATCCAGCGCTTTCCCTACTGTTGCACTCACTGGAGTGGAAATAGTAATTTTAACCCCTATGCTATCCAACGCTTTTCCTACTGTTGGACTCACTGGAGTGGAAAAAGTAATTTTTACCCCTACGCTATCTAACATTTTCCCTACTGTTGCACTCATTGGAGTGGTAATAGTACGTTTTTATCCCTACGCTATCCGGGGCTTTCCCTACTGTTGCACTTACTGGAGTGGGAATAGTAATTTTTACCCCTACGCTATCCAACACTTTCCCTACTGTTGCACTCCTTAGAGTGGTAATAGTAATTTTTATCACTACGCTATCCAGGGCTTTCCCTACTGTTGCATACACTGGAGTGAGAATAGTAATTTTTACCCCTACGCTATCCAACGCTTTCCCTACTGTTGCACTCTCTAGAGTGGCAATAGTAATTTTTACCTCTACGCTATCCAACGCTTTCCCTACTGTGTCACTTTCTGGAGTGGGAATAGTAATTTTTACCCCTACGCTATCCAACACTTTCCCTACTGTTGCACTCTCTGGAGTGGGAATAGTAATTTTTACCTCTATGCTATCCAACGCTTTCCCTACTGTTGCACTCTCTGGAGAGGGAATAGTAATTTTTACCCCTACGCTATCAAACACTTTCCCTACTGTTGCACTCTTTGGAGTGGGAAAAGTAAATTTTACCCTTACGCTATCCAGCGCTTTCCCTACGGTTGCGCTCACTGGAGTGGGACTAGTCATTTTAAACCCTACGCTATCCAGGGCTCCCCCTACTGTTGCACTCACTGGAGTGGGAATAGTAATTTAACCCCTACGCTATCCAGCGCATTCCCTACTGTTGCACTCACTGGAGTGGGAATAGTAATTTGTACCCCTACGCTATCCAACGCTTTCCCTACTGTTGCACTCTCTAGAGTGGGAGTAGTAATTTTTACCTCTACGCTATCCAATGCTTTCCCTACTGTTGCACTCTCTGGAGTGGGAATAGTAATTTTTACCCCTACGCTATCGAACACTTTCCCTACTGTTGCACTCTCTGGAGTGGGAATAGTAATTTTTACCTCTATGCTATCCAACGCTTTCCCTACTGTTGCACTCTCTGGAGTGGGAATAGTAATTTTTTACCCCTACGCTATCCAACGCTTTCCCTACTGTTGCACTCACTGTAGTGGGAATAGTAATTGTTACCCCTACGCTATCCAACACTTTCCCTGCTGTTGCAGTCTTTGGAGTGGGAAAAGTAAATTTTACCCTTACGCTATCCAGCGCATTCCCTACTATTGCACTCACTGGAGTGGGACTAGTAATTTTAACCCCTACGCTATCCAGCGCTTTCCCTACTGTTGCACTCACTGGAGTGGAAATAGTAATTTTAACCCCTATGCTATCCAACGCTTTTCCTACTGTTCCACTCACTGGAGTGGGAATAGTAATTTTTACCCCTACGCTATCCAACATTTTCCCTACTGTTGCACTCATTGGAGTGGTAATAGTAAGTTTTTATCCCTACGCTATCCAGGGCTTTCCCTACTGTTGCACTCACTGGAGTGGGAATAGTAATTTTTACCCCTACGCTATCCAACACTTTCCCTACTGTTGCACTCCTTAGAGTGGTAATAGTAATTTTTATCACTACGCTATCCAGGGCTTTCCCTACTGTTGCACACACTGGAGTGGGAATAGTAATTTTTACCCCTACGCTATCCAACGCTTTCCCTACTGTTGCACTCTCTAGAGTGGGAATAGTAATTTTTACCTCTACGCTATCCAATGCTTTCCCTACTGTTGCACTCTCTGGAGTGGGAATAGTAATTTTTACCCCTACGCTATCCAACACTTTCCCTACTGTTGCACTCTCTGGAGTGGGAATAGTAATTTTTACCTCTATGCTATCCAACGCTTTCCCTACTGTTGCACTCTCTGGAGTGGGAATAGTCATTTTTACCCCAACGCTATCAAATGCTTTCCCTACTGTTGCACTCACTGGAGTGGGAATAGTAATTGTTACCCCTACGCTATCCAACACTTTCCCTACTGTTGCACTCTTTGGAGTGGGAAAAGTAAATTTTACCTATCCAGCGCTTTCCCTACGGTTGCACTCACTGGAGTGGGACTAGTCATTTTAAACCCTACGCTATCCAGCGCTTTCCCTACTGTTGCACTCACTGGAGTGGGAATAGTAATTTTAACCCCTACGCTATCCAACGCTTCCCCTACTGTTGCACTCACTGGGGTGGGAATAGTAATTTTTACCCCAACGCTATCCAATGCTTTCCCTACTGTTTCACTCTCTGGAGTGGGAGTAGTAATTTTTACCCCTACGCTATCCAACACTTTTCCTACTGTTGCACTCTCTGGAGTGGGAATAGTAATTTTTTACCTCTACGCTATCCAACGCTTTCCCTACTGTTGCACTCTCTGGAGTGGGAATAGTAATTTTTACCCCTACGCTATCCAACGCTTTCCCTACTGTTGCACTCACTGGAGTGGGAATAGTAATTGTTACCCCTACGCTATCCAACACTTTCCCTACTGTTGCACTCTTTGGAGTGGGAAAAGTATATTTTACCCTTACGCTATCCAGCGCTTTCCCTACTGTTGCACTCACTGGAGTGGGACTAGTAATTTTAACCCCTATGCTATCCAGCGCTTTCCCTACTGTTGCACTCACTGGAGTGGAAATAATAATTTTAACCCCTACGCTATCCAACGCTTTCCCTACTGTTGCACTCACTGGAGTGGGAATAGTAATTTTTACCCCTATGCTATCCAACGCTTTCCCTACTGTTGCACTCTCTAGAGTGGGAATAGTCATTTTTACCTCTACGCTATCCAACGCTTTCCCTACTGTTGCACTCACTGGAGTGGGAATAGTAATTGTTACCCCTACGCTATCCAACACTTTCCCTACTGTTGCACTCTTTGGAGTTGGAAAAGTAAAATTTACCCTTACGCTATCCAGCGCTTTCCCTACTGTATTTCACTCACTGGAGTAGGACTAGTAATTTTAACCCCTACGCTATCCTCCGCTTTCCCTACTGTTGCACTCACTGGAGTGGAAATAGTAATTTTAACCCCTACGCTATCCAACGCTTTCCCTACTGTTGCACTCACTTGAGTGGGAATAGTAATTTTTACCCCTACGCTATCCAACGCTTTCCCTACTGTTGCACTCATTGGAGTGGTAATGGTAATTTTTATCTCTAAGCTATCCAGGGCTTTCCCTACTGTTTCACTCACTGGAGTGGGAATAGTAATTTTAACCCCTACGCTATCCAGCGCTTTCCCTACTGTTGCACTCACTGGAGTGGGACTAGTAATGTTAACCCCTACACTATCCAGCGCTTTCCATACTGGTGCACTCACTGGAGTGGGAATAGTCATTTTTACCCCTACGCTATCCAACGCTTTCCCTACTGTTGCACTCTCTAGAGTGTGAATAGTAGTTTTTACATTTACGCTATCTAATGCTTTCCCTACTCTTGCACTCTCTGGAGTGGGAATAGTAATTTCTACCCCTACGCTATCCAACGCTTTCCCTACTGTTGCACTCACTGGATTGGGAATAGTAATTGTTACCCCTACGCTATCCAACACTTTCCCTACTGTTGCACTCTTTGGAGTGGGAATAGTAAATGTTACCCTTACGCTATGCAGCGTTTTCCCTACTGTTGCACTCACTGGAGTGGGACTAGTAATTTTAACCCCTACGCTATCCAGCGCTTTCCCTACTGTTGCACTCACTGGAGTGGGAATAGTAATTTTAACCCCTCTGCTATCCAACGCTTTACCTACTGTTGCACTCACTTGAGTGGGAATAGTAATTTTTACCCCTACGCTATCCAACGCTTTCCCTACTGTTGCACTCCTTGGAGTGGTAATAGTAATTTTTATCCCTACGCTATCCAGGGCTTCCCCTACTGTTGCACTCACTGGAGTGGGAATAGTAATTTTAACCCCTACGCTATCCAGTGCTTTCCCTACTGTTGCACTCACTGGAGTAGGAATAGTAATTTGTACCCCTACGCTATCCAACGCTTTTCCTACTGTTGCACTCTCTAGAGGGGGAATAGTAATTTTTACTTCTACGCTATCCAATGCTTTCCCTACTGTTGCACTCTCTGGAGTGGGAATAGTAATTTTTACCCCTACGCTATCCAACACTTTCCCTACTGTTGCACTCTCTGGAGTGGGAATAGTAATTTTTACCTCTACGCTATCCAACGCTTTCCCTACTGTTGCACTCGCTGGAGTGGGAATAGTAATTTTTACCCCTACGCTATCCAAATCTTTCCCTACTGTTGCACTCACTGTAGTGGGAATAGTAATTGTTACTCCTAGGCTATCCAACACTTTCCCTACTGTTGCACTCTTTGGAGTGGGAAAAGTAAATTTTACCCTTACGCTATTCAGCGCTTTCCCTACTGTTGCACTCACTGGAGTGGGACTAGTAATTTTAACCCCTACGCTATCCAGCGCTTTCCCTACTGTTGCACTCACTGGAGTGGAAATAGTAATTTTAACCCCTATGCTATCCAACGCTTTTCCTACTGTTGGACTCACTGGTGTGGGAATAGTAATTTTTACCCCTACGCTATCTAACATTTTCCCTACTGTTGCACTCATTGGAGTGGTAATAGTACGTTTTATCCCTACGCTATCCAGGGCTTTCCCTACTGTTGCACTCACTGGAGTGGGAATAGTAATTTTTACCCCTACGCTATCCAACACTTTCCCTACTGTTGCACTCCTTAGAGTGGTAATAGTAATTTTTATCACTACGCTATCCAGGGCTTTCCCTACTGTTGCACACACTGGAGTGAGAATAGTAATTTTTACCCCTACGCTATCCAACGCTTTCCCTACTGTTGCACTCTCTAGAGTGGCAATAGTAATTTTTACCTCTACGCTATCCAACGCTTTCCCTACTGTGTCACTCTCTGGAGTGGGAATAGTCATTTTTACCTCTATGCTATCCAACGCTTTCCCTACTGTTGCACTCTCTGGAGTGGGAATAGTAATTTTTACCCCTACGCTATCAAACACTTTCCCTACTGTTGCACTCTTTGGAGTGGGAAAAGTAAATTTTACCCTTACGCTATCCAGCGCTTTCCCTACGGTTGCGCTCACTGGAGTGGGACTAGTCATTTTAAACCCTACGCTATCCAGGGCTCCCCCTACTGTTGCACTCACTGGAGTGGGAATAGTAATTTAACCCCTACGCTATCCAGCGCATTCCCTACTGTTGCACTCACTGGAGTGGGAATAGTAATTTGTACCCCTACGCTATCCAACGCTTTCCCTACTGTTGCACTCTCTAGAGTGGGAATAGTAATTTTTACCTCTACGCTATCCAATGCTTTCCCTACTGTTGCACTCTCTGGAGTGGGAATAGTAATTTTTACCCCTACGCTATCCAACACTTTCCCTACTGTTGCACTCTCTGGAGTGGGAATAGTAATTTTTACCTCTATGCTATCCAACGCTTTCCCTACTGTTGCACTCTCTGGAGTGGGAATAGTAATTTTTTACCCCTACGCTATCCAACGCTTTCCCTACTGTTGCACTCACTGTAGTGGGAATAGTAATTGTTACCCCTACGCTATCCAACACTTTCCCTGCTGTTGCAGTCTTTGGAGTGGGAAAAGTAAATTTTACCCTTACGCTATCCAGCGCATTCCCTACTATTGCACTCACTGGAGTGGGACTAGTAATTTTAACCCCTACGCTATCCAGCGCTTTCCCTACTGTTGCACTCACTGGAGTGGAAATAGTAATTTTAACCCCTATGCTATCCAACGCTTTTCCTACTGTTGCACTCACTGGAGTGGGAATAGTAATTTTTACCCCTACGCTATCCAACATTTTCCCTACTGTTGCACTCATTGGAGTGGTAATAGTAAGTTTTTATCCCTACGCTATCCAGGGCTTTCCCTACTGTTGCACTCACTGGAGTGGGAATAGTAATTTTTACCCCTACGCTATCCAACACTTTCCCTACTGTTGCACTCCTTAGAGTGGTAATAGTAAGTTTTTATCACTACGCTATCCAGGGCTTTCCCTACTGTTGCACACACTGGAGTGGGAATAGTAATTTTCACCCCTACGCTATCCAACGCTTTCCCTACTGTTGCACTCTCTAGAGTGGGAATAGTAATTTTTACCTCTACGCTATCCAATGCTTTCCCTACTGTTGCACTCTCTGGAGTGGGAATAGTAATTTTTACCCCTACGCTATCCAACACTTTCCCTACTGTTGCACTCTCTGGAGTGGGAATAGTAATTTTTACCTCTATGCTATCCAACGCTTTCCCTACTGTTGCACTCTCTGGAGTGGGAATAGTCATTTTTACCCCTATGCTATCAAATGCTTTCCCTACTGTTGCACTCACTGGAGTGGGAATAGTAATTGTTACCCCTACGCTATCCAACACTTTCCCTACTGTTGCACTCTTTGGAGTGGGAAAAGTAAATTTTACCTATCCAGCGCTTTCCCTACGGTTGCACTCACTGGAGTGGGACTAGTCATTTTAAACCCTACGCTATCCAGCGCTTTCCCTACTGTTGCACTCACTGGAGTGGGAATAGTAATTTTAACCCCTACGCTATCCAACGCTTCCCCTACTGTTGCACTCACTGGGGTGGGAATAGTAATTTTTACCCCCACGCTATCCAATGCTTTCCCTACTGTTTCACTCTCTGGAGTGGGAGTAGTAATTTTTACCCCTACGCTATCCAACACTTTTCCTACTGTTGCACTCTCTGGAGTGGGAATAGTAATTTTTACCTCTACGCTATCCAACGCTTTCCCTACTGTTGCACTCTCTGGAGTGGGAATAGTAATTTTTACCCCTACGCTATCCAACGCTTTCCCTACTGTTGCACTCACTGGAGTGGGAATAGTAATTGTTACCCCTACGCTATCCAACACTTTCCCTACTGTTGCACTCTTTGGAGTGGGAAAAGTATATTTTACCCTTACGCTATCCAGCGCTTTCCCTACTGTTGCACTCACTGGAGTGGGACTAGTAATTTTAACCCCTATGCTATCCAGCGCTTTCCCTACTGTTGCACTCACTGGAGTGGAAATAGTAATTTTAACCCCTACGCTATCCAACGCTTTCCCTACTGTTGCACTCACTGGAGTGGGAATAGTAATTTTTACCCCTATGCTATCCAACGCTTTCCTTACTGTTGCACTCTCTAGAGTGGGAATAGTCATTTTTACCTCTACGCTATCCAATGCTTTCCCTACTGTTTCACTCTCTGGAGTGGGGGTAGTAATTTTTACCCCTACGCTATCCAACACTTTTCCTACTGTTGCACTCTCTGGAGTGGGAATAGTAATTTTTACCTATACGCTATCCAACGCTTTCCCTACTGTTGCACTCTCTGGAGTGGGAATAGTAATTTTTACCCCTACGCTATCCAACGCTTTCCCTACTGTTGCACTCACTGGAGTGGGAATAGTAATTGTTACCCCTACGCTATCCAACACTTTCCCTACTGTTGCACTCTTTGGAGTTGGAAAAGTAAAATTTACCCTTACGCTATCCAGCGCTTTCCCTACTGTTGCACTCACTGGAGTAGGACTAGTAATTTTAACCCCTACGCTATCCTCCGCTTTCCCTACTGTTGCACTCACTGGAGTGGTAATAGTAATTTTAACCCCTACGCTATCCAACGCTTTCCCTACTGTTGCACTCACTGGAGTGGGAATAGTAATTTTTACCCCTACGCTATCCAACGCTTTCCCTACTGTTGCACTCATTGGAGTGGTAATGGTAATTTTTTATCTCTAAGCTATCCAGGGCTTTCCCTACTGTTTCACTCACTGGAGTGGGAATAGTAATTTTAACCCCTACGCTATCCAGCGCTTTCCCTACTGTTGCACTCACTGGAGTGGGACTAGTAATGTTAACCCCTACACTATCCAGCGCTTTCCATACTGGTGCACTCACTGGAGTGGGAATAGTCATTTTTACCCCTACGCTATCCAACGCTTTCCCTACTGTTGCACTCTCTAGAGTGTGAATAGTAGTTTTTACATTTACGCTATCTAATGCTTTCCCTACTCTTGCACTCTCTGGAGTGGGAATAGTAATTTTTACCCCTACGCTATCCAACGCTTTCCCTACTGTTGCACTCACTGGATTGGGAATAGTAATTGTTACCCCTACGCTATCCAACACTTTCCCTACTGTTGCACTCTTTGGAGTGGGAATAGTAAATGTTACCCTTACGCTATGCAGCGTTTTCCCTACTGTTGCACTCACTGGAGTGGGACTAGTAATTTTAACCCCTACGCTATCCAGCGCTTTCCCTACTGTTGCACTCACTGGAGTGGGAATAGTAATTTTAACCCCTCTGCTATCCAACGCTTTACCTACTGTTGCACTCACTTGAGTGGGAATAGTAATTTTTACCCCTACGCTATCCAACGCTTTCCCTACTGTTGCACTCCTTGGAGTGGTAATAGTAATTTTTATCCCTACGCTATCCAGGGCTTCCCCTACTGTTGCACTCACTGGAGTGGGAATAGTAATTTTAACCCCTACGCTATCCAGCGCTTTCCCTACTGTTGCACTCACTGGAGTAGGAATAGTAATTTGTACCCCTACGCTATCCAACGCTTTTCCTACTGTTGCACTCTCTAGAGGGGGAATAGTAATTTTTACTTCTACGCTATCCAATGCTTTCCCTACTGTTGCACTCTCTGGAGTGGGAATAGTAATTTTTACCCCTACGCTATCCAACACTTTCCCTACTGTTGCACTCTCTGGAGTGGGAATAGTAATTTTTACCTCTACGCTATCCAACGCTTTCCCTACTGTTGCACTCGCTGGAGTGGGAATAGTAATTTTTACCCCTACGCTATCCAAATCTTTCCCTACTGTTGCACTCACTGTAGTGAGAATAGTAATTGTTACTCCTACGCTATCCAACACTTTCCCTACTGTTGCACTCTTTGGAGTGGGAAAAGTAAATTTTACCCTTACGCTATCCAGCGCTTTCCCTACTGTTGCACTCACTGGAGTGGGACTAGTAATTTTAACCCCTACGCTATCCAGCGCTTTCCCTACTGTTGCACTCACTGGAGTGGAAATAGTAATTTTAACCCCTATGCTATCCAACGCTTTTCCTACTGTTGGACTCACTGGAGTGGGAATAGTAATTTTTACCCCTACGCTATCTAACATTTTCCCTACTGTTGCACTCATTGGAGTGGTAATAGTACGTTTTTATCCCTACGCTATCCAGGGCTTTCCCTACTGTTGCACTCACTGGAGTGGGAATAGTAATTTTTATCCCTACGCTATCCAACACTTTCCCTACTGTTGCACTCCTTAGAGTGGTAATAGTAATTTTTATCACTACGCTATCCAGGGCTTTCCCTACTGTTGCACACACTGGAGTGAGAATAGTAATTTTTACCCCTACGCTATCCAACGCTTTCCCTACTGTTGCACTCTCTAGAGTGGCAATAGTAATTTTTACCTCTACGCTATCCAACGCTTTCCCTACTGTGTCACTTTCTGGAGTGGGAATAGTAATTTGTACCCCTACGCTATCCAACACTTTCCCTACTGTTGCACTCTCTGGAGTGGGAATAGTAATTTTTACCTCTATGCTATCCAACGCTTTCCCTACTGTTGCACTCTCTGGAGTGGGAATAGTAATTTTTACCCCTACGCTATCAAACACTTTCCCTACTGTTGCACTCTTTGGAGTGGGAAAAGTAAATTTTACCCCTACGCTATCCAACACTTTCCCTACTGTTGCACTCTCTGGAGTGGGAATAGTAATTTTTACCTCTACGCTATCCAACGCTTTCCCTACTGTTGCACTCGCTGGAGGGGGAATAGTAATTTTTACTTCTACGCTATCCAATGCTTTCCCTACTGTTGCACTCTCTGGAGTGGGAATAGTCATTTTTACCCCTACGCTATCCAACACTTTCCCTACTGTTGCACTCTCTGGAGTGGGAATAGTAATTTTTACCTCTACGCTATCCAACGCTTTCCCTACTGTTGCACTCGCTGGAGTGGGAATAGTAATTTTTACCCCTACGCTATCCAAATCTTTCCCTACTGTTGCACTCACTGTAGTGAGAATAGTAATTGTTACTCCTACGCTATCCAACACTTTCCCTACTGTTGCACTCTTTGGAGTGGGAAAAGTAAATTTTACCCTTACGCTATCCAGCGCTTTCCCTACTGTTGCACTCACTGGAGTGGGACTAGTAATTTTAACCCCTACGCTATCCAGCGCTTTCCCTACTGTTGCACTCACTGGAGTGGAAATAGTAATTTTAACCCCTATGCTATCCAACGCTTTTCCTACTGTTGGACTCACTGGAGTGGGAATAGTAATTTTTACCCCTACGCTATCTAACATTTTCCCTACTGTTGCACTCATTGGAGTGGTAATAGTACGTTTTTATCCCTACGCTATCCAGGGCTTTCCCTACTGTTGCACTCACTGGAGTGGGAATAGTAATTTTTACCCCTACGCTATCCAACACTTTCCCTACTGTTGCACTCCTTAGAGTGGTAATAGTAATTTTTATCACTACGCTATCCAGGGCTTTCCCTACTGTTGCACACACTGGAGTGAGAATAGTAATTTTTACCCCTACGCTATCCAACGCTTTCCCTACTGTTGCACTCTCTAGAGTGGCAATAGTAATTTTTACCTCTACGCTATCCAACGCTTTCCCTACTGTGTCACTTTCTGGAGTGGGAATAGTAATTTGTACCCCTACGCTATCCAACACTTTCCCTACTGTTGCACTCTCTGGAGTGGGAATAGTAATTTTTACCTCTATGCTATCCAACGCTTTCCCTACTGTTGCACTCTCTGGAGTGGGAATAGTAATTTTTACCCCTACGCTATCAAACACTTTCCCTACTGTTGCACTCTTTGGAGTGGGAAAAGTAAATTTTACCCTTACGCTATCCAGCGCTTTCCCTACGGTTGCGCTCACTGGAGTGGGACTAGTCATTTTAAACCCTACGCTATCCAGGGCTCCCCCTACTGTTGCACTTACTGGAGTGGGAATAGTAATTTAACCCCTACGCTATCCAGCGCATTCCCTACTGTTGCACTCACTGGAGTGGGAATAGTAATTTGTACCCCTACGCTATCCAACGCTTTCCCTACTGTTGCACTCTCTAGAGTGGGAATAGTAATTTTTACCTCTACGCTATCCAATGCTTTCCCTACTGTTGCACTCTCTGGAGTGGGAATAGTAATTTTTACCTCTACGATATCCAACACTTTCCCTACTGTTGCACTCTCTGGAGTGGGAATAGTAATTTTTACCTCTATGCTATCCAACGCTTTCCCTACTGTTGCACTCTCTGGAGTGGGAATAGTAATTTTTTACCCCTACGCTATCCAACGCTTTCCATACTGTTGCACTCACTGTAGAGGGAATAGTAATTGTTACCCCTACGCTATCCAACACTTTCCCTGCTGTTGCAGTCTTTGGAGTGGGAAAAGTAAATTTTACCCTTACGCTATCCAGCGCATTCCCTACTATTGCACTCACTGGAGTGGGACTAGTAATTTTAACCCCTACGCTATCCAGCGCTTTCCCTACTGTTGCACTCACTGGAGTGGAAATAGTAATTTTAACCCCTATGCTATCCAACGCTTTTCCTACTGTTGCACTCACTGGAGTGGGAATAGTAATTTTTACCCCTACGCTATCCAACATTTTCCCTACTGTTGCACTCATTGGAGTGGTAATAGTAAGTTTTTATCCCTACGCTATCCAGGGCTTTCCCTACTGTTGCACTCACTGGAGTGGGAATAGTAATTTTTACCCCTACGCTATCCAACACTTTCCCTACTGTTGCACTCCTTAGAGTGGTAATAGTAATTTTTATCACTATGCTATCCAGGGCTTTCCCTACTGTTGCACACACTGGAGTGGGAATAGTAATTTTTACCCCTACGCTATCCAACGCTTTCCCTACTGTTGCACTCTCTAGAGTGGGAATAGTAATTTTTACCTCTACGCTATCCAATGCTTTCCCTACTGTTGCACTCTCTGGAGTGGGAATAGTAATTTTTACCCCTACGCTATCCAACACTTTCCCTACTGTTGCACTCTCTGGAGTGGGAATAGTAATTTTTACCTCTATGCTATCCAACGCTTTCCCTACTGTTGCACTCTCTGGAGTGGGAATAGTCATTTTTACCCCTACGCTATCAAATGCTTTCTCTACTGTTGCACTCACTGGAATGGGAATAGTAATTGTTACCCCTACGCTATCCAACACTTTCCCTACTGTTGCACTCTTTGGAGTGGGAAAAGTAAATTTTACCTATCCAGCGCTTTCCCTACGGTTGCACTCACTGGAGTGGGACTAGTCATTTTAAACCCTACGCTATCCAGCGCTTTCCCTACTGTTGCACTCACTGGAGTGGGAATAGTAGTTTTAACCCCTACGCTATCCAACGCTTCCCCTACTGTTGCACTCACTGGGGTGGGAATAGTAATTTTTACCCCTACTCTATCCAACACTTTTCCTACTGTTGCACTCTCTGGAGTGGGAATAGTAATTTTTACCTCTACGCTATCCAACGCTTTCCCTACTGTTGCACTCTCTGGAGTGGGAATAGTAATTTTTACCCCTACGCTATCCAACGCTTTCCCTACTGTTGCACTCACTGGAGTGGGAATAGTAATTGTTACCCCTACGCTATCCAACACTTTCCCTACTGTTGCACTCTTTGGAGTGGGAAAAGTATATTTTACCCTTACGCTATCCAGCGCTTTCCCTACTGTTGCACTCACTGGAGTGGGACTAGTAATTTTAACCCCTATGCTATCCAGCGCTTTCCCTACTGTTGCACTCACTGGAGTGGAAATAGTAATTTTAACCCCTACGCTATCCAACGCTTTCCCTACTGTTGCACTCACTGGAGTGGGAATAGTAATTTTTACCCCTATGCTATCCAACGCTTTCCCTACTGTTGCACTCTCTAGAGTGGGAATAGTCATTTTTACCTCTACGCTATCCAATGCTTTCCCTACTGTTTCACTCTCTGGAGTGGGAGTAGTAATTTTTACCCCTACGCTATCCAACACTTTTCCTACTGTTGCACTCTCTGGAGTGGGAATAGTAATTTTTACCTATACGCTATCCAACGCTTTCCCTACTGTTGCACTCTCTGGAGTGGGAATGGAAAGGGGCGACCATTCGGTCCCCCCGAACGTATGGCGGAGTACCACGATCCCCCCGGGAAGCCATCTTGGGCGGGAGGCGAGTCTCGGCTGGTATGCCCGAAGCGGCGTAGCCGGGGCGCGCCTTTTTCCCGCCCTGGAGTGGGCTGGCCTAGACACCGACGCGGCCGGCCACGCCCTTGGGGCAGGCTGGGGCGGGTTTACGCCCGCCCTGAAGACGGATAAAAGGAGCAACAAGCCAAGGAAGCATCCTCTTGTTCCTGTGCTCTGAAGCTGCACCACCTCGCTGCACGTGAGCTCGAGACGGAACGAAGAGCCAATTTTGAGCGTTGTAATCTTTCTTGTTTGTTTTGCAGATACTCTGTTGGAGAATGCCCAAGAAAGCAGGAAAGCGAATGACTACCGATCAGATGCTGCGTGTTCTTATGAAAGAGGTGACCGACCTAAAGAGGCGAATGGCGGATAAAGACGAGGAAGGGGGACCGAAACGTCCTTTGGCAGGAGCAGCTCCGGGAGGAAAAGGCAAGAGGCCCAGAAGGGGAGCAGCTGGGGGAGACATCCCGGTTCCCTGTACCCCACTCGAAGAACCAACTCCCGTGCCGGAAGAGGGGAATCCGATTCCCGTGGTGGTCACCCCCGTGTCCGGGGAGGATATGCCGCCCGAGTTGGCAGCACAACTAGCAGCGTGGTTGGGTAAAGGTAGCAAGGGCGCCACGGCTGACGACGCGCAGGTGTTGATGAAGCAACTGCGTGAAACAAGGGAAGCGGCGAAGGCACCATCGCCGGCTGCGGCAGTAGAGAAGCCACCTGGGACAGGTCCAGTCGCAGATACAGCTTCCGGTTCAGGTAAGCGGCCATTGCCGATTGCGAGGGATCACTTCACTCTCCTGTGCACTTTAAACAGCGCTCCTAGCGCTGCAACGAACGCCATCTATCGCCATCACTGAGGGCGAGGCGCCACGGCGGTCACGCCCACCTCAGCTGGACACGCCCCCTCCCCTGTCACTATAAAGTGCGCGCGGCTGGAAAGCGCGTCACTTTAATTTGGGAGTCTCCTGAGGCGGAAGCCGGGAGTGAATCTTATCTTTTTAAAACATTTGTTGTGTGATACTCTGCCTCACTTCACTCTCCTGTGCACTTTAAACAGCGCTCCTAGCGCTGCAACGAACGCCATCTATCGCCATCACTGAGGGCGAGGCGCCACGGCGGTCACGCCCACCTCAGCTGGACACGCCCCCTCCCCTGTCACTATAAAGTGCGCGCGGCTGGAAAGCGCGTCACTTTAATTTGGGAGTCTCCTGAGGCGGAAGCCGGGAGTGAATCTTATCTTTTTAAAACATTTGTTGTGTGATACTCTGCCTCACTTCACTCTCCTGTGCACTTTAAACAGCGCTCCTAGCGCTGCAACGAACGCCATCTATCGCCATCACTGAGGGCGAGGCGCCACGGCGGTCACGCCCACCTCAGCTGGACACGCCCCCTCCCCTGTCACTATAAAGTGCGCGCGGCTGGAAAGCGCGTCACTTTAATTTGGGAGTCTCCTGAGGCGGAAGCCGGGAGTGAATCTTATCTTTTTAAAACATTTGTTGTGTGATACTCTGCCTCACTTCACTCTCCTGTGCACTTTAAACAGCGCTCCTAGCGCTGCAACGAACGCCATCTATCGCCATCACTGAGGGCGAGGCGCCACGGCGGTCACGCCCACCTCAGCTGGACACGCCCCCTCCCCTGTCACTATAAAGTGCGCGCGGCTGGAAAGCGCGTCACTTTAATTTGGGAGTCTCCTGAGGCGGAAGCCGGGAGTGAATCTTATCTTTTTAAAACATTTGTTGTGTGATACTCTGCCTCACTTCACTCTCCTGTGCACTTTAAACAGCGCTCCTAGCGCTGCAACGAACGCCATCTATCGCCATCACTGAGGGCGAGGCGCCACGGCGGTCACGCCCACCTCAGCTGGACACGCCCCCTCCCCTGTCACTATAAAGTGCGCGCGGCTGGAAAGCGCGTCACTTTAATTTGGGAGTCTCCTGAGGCGGAAGCCGGGAGTGAATCTTATCTTTTTAAAACATTTGTTGTGTGATACTCTGCCTCACTTCACTCTCCTGTGCACTTTAAACAGCGCTCCTAGCGCTGCAACGAACGCCATCTATCGCCATCACTGAGGGCGAGGCGCCACGGCGGTCACGCCCACCTCAGCTGGACACACCCCCATGTTCCCTCTCGCACGGACATAAAAGATGTGCCTCGCCAGGAAGCGCAGCGGACGGGCGCAGCGGGCGCGCCGGCAGCGCGCCGAAGGCGCGCCAAAGGCAAGCCCGTCTGGGCCCGTCCGGGCCTGGACCGGGCCCAGGGCCAGTCCCCCTGCCTCTTCCATCAGCCCCACCCGCATCTGCTGGACTTCTGCCCAACTTCACCTACTCAACTCGCATCTATGCCCGACCTGCCCCCGCTGCATCCCGAATCACCTGGAAACCGCTCATTATCTCTGCTCACAATGCAGTTTTACGCTTCCACCTTGCCAACCCCGCCTTCCCCCTTGCTCACCACCGCATCCTTCTTCCTCTAATCAGCTCACTTTACGTGCAGGTTTGATTAACTGTCGATCTCTACCCCGTCACGCCAACGACATCTGGATGTCCATCTCGTCTGAGGAATGGGATATTCTTTTCCTTACCGAGTCCTGGATCACAGACTCTTCCTCACCAGACATTTATCTGGCTATCCCCCCAGGCTATGACATCAAATGCCTAAATCGGACCGGAGGCAAGTCCGGTGGCGGTCTTGCCGTCATTCTCAAATCTTCCTTCCAGTTTACTTTCACTAGACTTAGTGAAATTGGCACCATCGAAGCCATGTACTTCTCCATCTCCGACAATGCGTCAACAATTCTAGCTGGCACACTCGTCTACTGTCCCCCTCCTGTCTCCACGCCCTCCCTTAACGCCCTTGTCCACTTATTAGCTGATCTCTCTATTAAACATCAAAACTTCATTGTCCTGGGCGATTTTAACCTCCACATCGACAACCCGCTTTGCGCTAAGGCTATTAACCTGATTGACACCATGGAAAGCCTCAATCTTAAACAACTGGTTGCAGGTCCCACCCATGTGGCAGGCCACACCCTGGACCTCATCTTCGCAAACTTTTCGCTCATCACTGCCCTCCAGCCTCTCCCTCTAACCTGGACCGATCACTTCCTCGTCCCATTCTCCCTTACTTTAGGACGCAAATCTGTCCAACCGGCTCACAGGAAGGAATTAGGACGAAAGTGGCATAAAGTCACCTGCGCTACCCTGGACCCCATATTCCACTACCAATCGGAGCACCTCTCCCCGAATATTGATGAAAATGTCGCTAGGTTAAACTCTACCCTCCTTACGGCAATTGACTCCATTTCCCCCCAGATAACCATCTCCTCCACCAGGTCGCGGCCCTCGGCTCCCTGGTTCTCCACCTCCCTTCGGGAGGAGAAAAGCAAGTGTAAGGCTCTTGAACGCAAGTGGAGGCTCCACTACGACTCTGATGCCAAACAACTTTACAGAATGGCACTCAAACAATTTCTTAAACTGAAAAAAGGCGCTATGAAAGACCACTTTGCCACTCAAATTAACAGAGCAAAAAACTCTTCAAAAACGCTCTTTAACGTCGTCAAAGACTTTATTAACCCTCCGGCCAGAGCCCCCCAGAATACCGCTAGTCAGGCCCTTTGTGAGGGACTCTCAGATTTTTTTCTTGAAAAAATAAATAAACTATGTGTCTCCTTCCCCACTGAGACAATCACTCCATCTCCTGCTCCCAATCCCCCTGAGTCTCCATCTCTCCTTGCATTTAACAAACTAAGCACGGACGAGGCCATTAGATTGCTCATCGCCTGCAAATCTGGCGCCCCCTCTGATCCTGTTCCCGCCAAAATCATGGGAGAACTGGCACCCTCACTGGCCTGCCCTTTCCTCTCCGTCTGGAATGCCTCCCTTCACCATGGCTTCTTCCCCACCACCTGGAAGGAGGCACTGGTGATCCCTATTTTGAAAAAGGCAGACGCAGACCCCTCGATCTTCTCTAACTACCATCCCATCTCCCTCCTTCCTAAACCTGCCAAAGTCCTGGAAAAAGCAGTTCAGCTCCAACTTACTGATTACTTGGAAAGCCACTCTCTGCTTCACGGATCCCAATCCGGTTTCCGAGCAGGATTTAGCACCGAAACGGCCCTGCTGGAGGTGTCGGAGACCATCCGGGAGTGCGTGGACAGGGGCGAGGAGGCCATGTTGGTTCTCCTCGACCTGTCCGCAGCTTTCGATACGGTCTCTCACCCCATCCTCCTGGACCGTCTCAGGCAGATAGGCGTCGGTGGCACTGCCCTCGGCTGGATCGAGTCCTTTCTCTCATCCAGAAGTCAGAAAGTACTACTACGCCCCTACAAATCACAGAAAAAACCTCTGTCATGTGGGGTGCCACAGGGCTCCGCCCTCAGCCCCCTATTTTTCAATGTCTATCTGGCCCCCCTGGCTGACGTCGTGGAGTCCTGCGGAGTCAGGGTGGTATCCTACGCCGACGACACTCAGTTGGTGTTTTCCTTCCGGGACCACTCGGACTCCGCATTCCTCAACTTTCGCCAATGCCTGAATAACATCAGCGGCTGGATGACTACGAACCATTTGAGACTGAATGCAGATAAAACGGAGGTTCTGTTTTTCAATCAGAAAACCTCTATTCCCTCGTCTTGGTGGTGGCCGACAGCTCTTGATCCCGCCCCAACCCCGGTTCGCTCGGCGCGGAATCTGGGCTTCCAATTTGAGGACTCCTTGTCATGTAAAACCCAGATTAATAAGGTTACCTCCGCCTGCTTCATGAAATTACGGATGATAAAAAAGATCCTCCCGTACCTTCCCACGGATTCCCGCCGCACAGTCACCCAGGCCCTTATCACGTCCCACCTGGACTATGCGAACAGCCTCTATGCAGGAGCTCCGCAGTACCTGATTGGCCGGCTGCAGATTGTCCAGAATGCTGCGGCCAGACTGATCGGTAACATCCCTTACCGTCAATCTGTTTCTGCATATCGAAGGCAACTCCACTGGCTCCCTGTGGCCAGCCGCATCCAGTTTAAGGTCCTCACCCTTACCTATCGAGCCGTTAACAACTTCGGTCCTACTTACCTGAAAAATCGGGTCTCGATATCTTGCTCCACCAGATCCCTGAGATCCAATGACCTCCGCCTCCTCATCTTGCCCCGCTTCAGACTTTCCAGAACCGGTGGCAGAGGTTTCGGTGTCATTGCTGCCAGACTTTGGAATTCCCTTCCTCTTGAGCTGAGGTTCTGCCCCTCTGAAACCGTCTTCCGAGCCAAACTCAAAACCTGGCTCTTCTCCGGACTCTAACTTCCCCTGCACTGTCTTTTTCTCTTCCCGTCTCCACTCAGTAACCCCTGGATTTCAGCGCCGGGACACCCCTTCGGGGGTAGCTGCGCGCTTTACAAACTCCATAAAATAAATAAATAAATAAATAAATGAGTCTGCACCCTCACGAAGGGAAAAGTTGGGTCAACATGTCCCTTTGGCTATTAAAGAGAAGATATGGGCAGAGGAGTATATAAACATCTTCTCGTTGCTTACCGATCATTATGAGATGGAGCATGTTAAGAGCCAGAAGGAGCTCATGCATCCGAGTGTTTGGCGCGCAAAGATGGCCGCCTTTACGGTAAATGAAAACATTGGCAATTGGGGCAGAGCGTGGGGGATTTTTACATCCATCATGGGTGAACGTAGGCCCGAATTGCTGTCCGAATTGCCGATTTATCAGTCACGGATCATGGGGTATTCTGTATCACACGAGGGCAATCAATGGTTCTGTTACGATAATATTTTCAGAAAAGCGAAAGAACATGATAAAAACTTAACTTGGGATTGTTATGATTCTGTGTCTTGGTCCAAAATGGAAGATACTGGTATGTTGAAGTTGCCACTGGTAGGGAGTAGCGTGGGTGAATCCTCCCGCCAATATGCTGGGACGCCCTTTCGATCAGGTACAAGTAACGACAACCACTCGAGGCCGATCGGCAACGCAGGTAAAAGGGGGATTTGTTGGAACTTTAACAGGGGTAAATGTACGAGGCCCCAGGGGTCATGCAAATTTAGGCACGAATGTGGTGGGTGTGGGCAATCATCCCATCCTGAGTCCATGTGCAGAGCCAAAACGGGTGATAACGGGGGTAGAGGAGGCGCCAAACAGGTCTGATTTAGTCCGAGGGGCGCCTTTACCTACTCCGATTGATACCATGGCAATGATTCCCTGGCTCAGCGAATACCCGGATCACGCTTCCGCTGGGGTGTTGCGGAAGGGGTTTTCATATGGTTTCCGCATCCCAGTTGGGGAGTTTCAGGGTATAGCGAAATGTAAAAACCAAATATCGGTCTTGCAACATACGACCGTGGTACAGGAAAAGATTGGGAAAGAGGTTACTCGAGGTCGAGTCGCCGGTCCATTTAATGTGCCACCAGTGGCTAACTTTGTTTGTTCCCCTTTAGGGGTGGTCCCCAAGAAGGACCCGGGTGAGTTTCGGCTGATACATAATTTATCAGCCCCACGTGGTCTTTCCGTAAACGATGCGATAGACCCGGAAGTGTGTTCGGTGCGGTACGCATCCTTCGATGAGGCCGTAGCCATATTGAATCGCCTGGGGCCCGGTGCGCTGATGGCAAAATCTGATATCGAGTCAGCGTTCCGGTTGCTCCCGGTACATCCAGACGATCAGCGTCTCCTTGGTTTCATGTTTCAGGGTCACTATTACAGGATAGGTGTATGCCAATGGGGTGCTCTATATCTTGTGCCTATTTTGAAAAGTTCAGTTGTTTCCTGCAATGGGTCTTCACAAAGAAGACGGGGTTTCAACATGTTATGCATTATCTCGATGACTTTTTGTTTCTGGGGGCAGCCGGGGATCCGGAATGTGGACAGGCTTTGACTGAATTTTGTGTCTTGATGAATCAGTTTGGCGTGCCATTGGCACCTGGTAAGACTGTGGGTCCCTCGACTTGCCTCGAGTTTCTGGGGATCGAGCTCGACTCCGAAGAAGGTTGTTTTCGTTTACCCGAAGACAAAGTGTTAAGATTCAGGGCATGCCTGCAAACGTGTATAAGCGAGTCTAAGGTTAAGCTACATCAATTACAACAATTGGTGGGACAGTTGAATTTTGCCTTAAGAGTAATACCGATGGCCCGCCCCTTTTCCCGCTCGATCGCTCAAGCCATGGTCGGCCTGAAGGAGGGTCATCATCGCACAAGGCTCTCGGCAGAGGTTCGCCAGGACATGCGCATTTGGTTGGCATTTCTGGCGGATTTCAATGGTCGAATTGTCTGGAACAAACCGGCGGTGTCCTCTGAGGAGCTGGGGCTGTGGACAGATTCTGCAGGGAGCATTGGTTTTGGTGCCATATTCGGCACTCAGTGGTCGGCACAAAAATGGCCGTCATGGTGGCATGATAGTGGACTGACAAGTAACATTGCTTTTCTGGAACTTTTCCCCATTCTGGTGGCCCTGAGAACTTGGCCCGAGGGGTTCAGAGATCACTCTGTGGTATTCTGGTCTGATAACATGACCGTGGTTGAGTGTATCAATAGCCAGGCAGCACGATGCAAATGGATTCTGAGATTGCTCAAGGAAATTGTGTTACTGTTAATGCAATTGAATGTGCTATTTAAGGCAAGACATGTGCCGGGGGTGATGAACCAGGCGGCTGATGCGCTTTCTCATTTTCGTATGCAGGCCTTCTGGGGTTTTCTGCCCACAGCGGACCCGGTGGCGGCACCCTTTCCCGAAGCTCTCTGGTCTCTCGGTGCCCCGAACTTCGTAACCTCGTGGGAGAGAGTTTAGCACCCAGGACGAGGAAGGCATATGAAGGGGCGTTCCGTTCCTATTGGGCCTTTTTGGGGGCTGCTAGAGGGGAGCTTTGGGGCCAGGAGGAGTTGGTAGTGAAATTCCTGCTGTCTTTACATCGGGCAGGCAAATCAGTGGCTACAGCCCAGAGGCATCGGGCCACCATTTCCTTTGTGGCTAGGGCTCATGGGATCCAGGACCCGACAGCGTCTTTTGTTGTGCAAAAAGCGCTACGTGGGTGGCAACGCCTTGAGGGTCGCAGAGTAGATGAAAGGCGCCCGATAGGTTTGGATAGGTTGGCCCTGTTATTATCCATACTCCCTGCAACGTGTTCATCCCAGTATGAAACAGTGTTATTCCGAGCCGCTTTTACGCTGGCATTCCATGGGGCTATGCGGGTAAGCGAACTAGTGGCAAGGAACAAGCAGGATGTGATGGGGGGACTGTGCCGAGAGCACGTTCAGGTCAGAGGGGGGACAATGACTGTCTCGTTTGTCAGGTCCAAGACCGATCAGGGTGCGATGGGTGATTGCATAATCATACAAAGGATTCCCGGGTCCTCCATGTGCCCGGTGAGTTGTGTAGAGGAATTTTTAGCACAAAGGGTGGCATCATGGGGGGGGACCTTGTTGAGACACGCTGACGCCACCCCACTGACGAGGTTTCAGTTTCAGCGGGTGCTTGCGATGTCGATTGCCGCTGCGGGCTTGAACCCAGGCGAGTTTGGGACCCACTCCTTTCGGATAGGGGCTGCTACAGAGGCTACAGCCAGGGGTCTGAATGTAGAACAAGTTAAACGTGTGGGGCGTTGGTCCTCCAATTGTTATAAAAGGTATGTGCGGTTGCACATGTTGTGAAGCTGTAATGATGTACTCACGCTTCTTGTTTTTGTTTGGTTTCAGTTGCGCAAGCCTACGAGGCGGGGCGGACTATGCAGTCGACCCAACACCGGGCCAGCGGTCAGACATCACCGGCTGTGAAAAAGGAGGTGTGGGTCGTGGGCCACTCATACGTGAGGTGTGCCGCGGACGTATTCAAAGCAGGTGACATGATTCACGTGGCTGGGGAATACGGGTACAGTGTGTCCTTCTACGGAAGGGGCGGACTCTGTATTGACCAGTTTCAATCATTTTTCGAGGGTTTGCTAGGGCGGACGAGGTCACCGCCGTCTATAGTCATAGTACATCTTGGGGGCAATGATTTGGTCACCACTGGTAGACGACTTCTTCTTGAGGCGATGCTTTCCACTGTAAGTTGGTTAGCGAGGAGAGTTCCAGGGTGCACAATTGCATGGTCCCATATGATCCCACGAAAAGTATGGCGGGGGGCTATTTCTGTTTCTGCTCTGAATCATTCAGTAAGAAAAATTAATAACAAAGTGAGTAGATTGTTCCGTTCCAATGCACTGCATTCTATTTCGCATGGTTGTATTACTGGTGACAGTATGTATTTGGGGGATGGTGTTCATTTGTCCCGGGTGGGGAACGAGTTACTCATAGGAGACTTGATAGCTTGGCTAAAGACTTTAAGACATGACCTTTAGGTAGGAGTGTTGTGGGGGGTCCGGATAGCCGGTCAACTATCCGGCCTGTGGCGGTAAGGTCATGATCGGTGAGCACTAATTGGAAGATCCCCATGAGTGGGCGTCACCCATTATGGATGGGAGCGCTCGAGGGAGGTGGCCATTGGCCCCTCAACGGGGAGGCGGTCCCTTCTAAGGATGGGCCGCCGAAAGGAAAGGAAAGGCGGTCAAGGCCCCTTCCTGGGTAGGAGGGGCTACAGCCCCCTCCTGGAGAATTTCCCGGGGCCAGGGCATCTGCGACGGCAGATGTGGTAAGTTGTGTGGGGTTTGGGGGGGGGTCTACGCTACCTTCTAGATACCTCACACGAGTCCTCGGACGACCTTTAAGTGGCGTCGAGTTTATTGGGGCCCCCGTCAAGTCAAGGGAAATTGGTAGTTGCACTTGAGGTACACCTCTGTGCGGTCGCCCCTCACAAGTGAGGGGGATATTTCTGGTTTAGGGATCTTGACACCGGTTACGACCTTGCCGTTGGCCCTTAAACGTTAGGATGTACAATTTCAAAATTTCAAGTTAAATGTTTTGTAGGATGTTAGTTCGGCTAGGAGAACCTTTGTATTAGAGAATATGTTAAGGTTAGCCAAACATCGCAATGTGGTAATGAAATTGTACATAATATGAAACTGTTATTTTAATGTTTTAATTTTGTTTCATATTTTAATAAATACGGCCGGGAGGGTCACTCCCTCCCGTCTTCCAAAAGTTCAGAACTGTTTCCGGTTTCCCATCCTTGGGGATTGTGTCGAGAGGGGGTGGCGGGTATCTCAGCCATATGGAAAGGGGCGACCATTCGGTCCCCCCGAACGTATGGCGGAGTACCACGATCCCCCCGGGAAGCCATCTTGGGCGGGAGGCGAGTCTCGGCTGGTATGCCCGAAGCGGCGTAGCCGGGGCGCGCCTTTTTCCCGCCCTGGAGTGGGCTGGCCTAGACACCGACGCGGCCGGCCACGCCCTTGGGGCAGGCAGGGGCGGGTTTACGCCCGCCCTGAAGACGGATAAAAGGAGCAACAAGCCAAGGAAGCATCCTCTTGTTCCTGTGCTCTGAAGCTGCACCACCTCGCTGCACGTGAGCTCGAGACGGAACGAAGAGCCAATTTTGACCCACCCACCAGCCCCTGGGGACAGCAAGTGGTTTTGAATAAAGTTTGATGTGTTAACTCTAATTTTGTTTGCAGGTTCGGATTATTATCGTGATAACTTTGAATATGCAATAAAGAATGGTCAATTTGTGGTATGTTTTGCAAATAAAGTAATCCTGCTCTAGTGTTGATCAGTAAGCATGCTTTTAATAAAGTTATTGTTGTTACTGTCTTTTAAGTTAATTAGTCATTTAGTTTAGAATTGTCGCATTTATTTTGGTCGGGCGGTAAGGTCATGATCGGTGAGCACTAATTGGAAGATCCCTATGAGTGGGCGTCACCCATTACGGATGGGAGCGCTCGAGGGAGGTGGCCATTGGCCCCTCAACGGGGAGGCGGTCCCTTCTAAGGATGGGCCGCCGAAAGGAAAGGAAAGGCGGTCAAGGCCCCTTCCTGGGTAGGAGGGGCTACAGCCCCCTCCTGGAGAATTTCCCGGGGCCAGGGCATCTGCGACGGCAGATGTGGTAAGTTGTGTGGGGTTTGGGGGGGGGTCTACGCTACCTTCTAGATACCTCACACGAGTCCTCGGACGACCTTTAAGTGGCGTCGAGTTTATTGGGGCCCCCGTCAAGTCAAGGGAAATTGGTAGTTGCACTTGAGGTACACCTCTGTGCGGTCGCCCCTCACAAGTGAGGGGGATATTTCTGGTTTAGGGATCTTGACACCGGTTACGACCTTGCCGTTGGCCCTTAAACGTTAGGATGTACAATTTCAAAATTTCAAGTTAAATGTTTTGTAGGATGTTAGTTCGGCTAGGAGAACCTTTGTATTAGAGAATATGTTAAGGTTAGCCAAACATCGCAATGTGGTAATGAAATTGTACATAATATGAAACTGTTATTTTAATGTTTTAATTTTGTTTCATATTTTAATAAATACGGCCGGGAGGGTCACTCCCTCCCGTCTTCCAAAAGTTCAGAACTGTTTCCGGTTTCCCATCCTTGGGGATTGTGTCGAGAGGGGGTGGCGGGTATCTCAGCCATATAATAATTTTTACTCCTACGCTATCCAACGCTTTCCCTACTGTTGCACTCACTGGAGTGGGAATAGTAATTGTTACCCCTACGCTATCCAACACTTTCCCTACTGTTGCACTCTTTGGAGTTGGAAAAGTAAAATTTACCCTTACGCTATCCAGCGCTTTCCCTACTGTTGCACTCACTGGAGTAGGACTAGTAATTTTAACCCCTACGCTATCCTCCGCTTTCCCTACTGTTGCACTCACTGGAGTGGAAATAGTAATTTTAACCCCTACGCTATCCAACGCTTTCCCTACTGTTGCACTCACTGGAGTGGGAATAGTAATTTTTACCCCTACGCTATCCAACGCTTTCCCTACTGTTGCACTCATTGGAGTGGTAATGGTAATTTTTATCTCTAAGCTATCCAGGGCTTTCCCTACTGTTTCACTCACTGGAGTGGGAATAGTAATTTTAACCCCTACGCTATCCAGCGCTTTCCCTACTGTTGCACTCACTGGAGTGGGACTAGTAATGTTAACCCCTACACTATCCAGCGCTTTCCATACTGGTGCACTCACTGGAGTGGGAATAGTCATTTTTAACCCTACGCTATCCAACGCTTTCCCTACTGTTGCACTCTCTAGAGTGTGAATAGTAGTTTTTACATTTACGCTATCTAATGCTTTCCCTACTGTTTCACTCTCTGGAGTGGGAATAGTAATGTTTACCCCTACGCTATCCAACGCTTTCCCTACTGTTGCACTCACTGGATTAGGAATAGTAATTGTTACCCCTACGCTATCCAACACTTTCCCTACCCTACTGTTGCACTCTTTGGAGTGGGAATAGTAAATGTTACCCTTACGCTATGCAGCGTTTTCCCTACTGTTGCACTCACTGGAGTGGGACTAGTAATTTTAACCCCTACGCTATCCAGCGCTTTCCCTACTGTTGCACTCACTGGAGTGGGAATAGTAATTTTAACCCCTCTGCTATCCAACGCTTTACCTACTGTTGCACTCACTTGAGTGGGAATAGTAATTTTTACCCCTACGCTATCCAACGCTTTCCCTACTGTTGCACTCCTTGGAGTGGTAATAGTAATTTTTATCCCTACGCTATCCAGGGCTTCCCCTACTGTTGCACTCACTGGAGTGGGAATAGTAATTTTAACCCCTACGCTATCCAGCGCTTTCCCTACTGTTGCACTCACTGGAGTAGGAATAGTAATTTGTACCCCTACGCTATCCAACGCTTTTCCTACTGTTGCACTCTCTAGAGGGGGAATAGTAATTTTTACTTCTACGCTATCCAATGCTTTCCCTACTGTTGCACTCTCTGGAGTGGGAATAGTAATTTTTACCCCTACGCTATCCAACACTTTCCCTACTGTTGCACTCTCTGGAGTGGGAATAGTAATTTTTACCTCTACGCTATCCAACGCTTTCCCTACTGTTGCACTCGCTGGAGTGGGAATAGTAATTTTTACCCCTAGGCTATCCAAATCTTTCCCTACTGTTGCACTCACTGTAGTGGGAATAGTAATTGTTACTCCTACGCTATCCAACACTTTCCCTACTGTTGCACTCTTTGGAGTGGGAAAAGTAAATTTTACCCTTATGCTATCCAGCGCTTTCCCTACTGTTGCACTCACTGGAGTGGGACTAGTAATTTTAACCCCTACGCTATCCAGCGCTTTCCCTACTGTTGCACTCACTGGAGTGGAAATAGTAATTTTAACCCCTATGCTATCCAACGCTTTTCCTACTGTTGGACTCACTGGAGTGGGAATAGTAATTTTTACCCCTACGCTATCTAACATTTTCCCTACTGTTGCACTCATTGGAGTGGTAATAGTACGTTTTTATCCCTACGCTATCCAGGGCTTTCCCTACTGTTGCACTCACTGGAGTGGGAATAGTAATTTTTACCCCTACGCTATCCAACACTTTCCCTACTGTTGCACTCCTTAGAGTGGTAATAGTAATTTTTATCACTACGCTATCCAGGGCTTTCCCTACTGTTGCACACATTGGAGTGAGAATAGTAATTTGTACCCCTACGCTATCCAACGCTTTCCCTACTGTTGCACTCTCTAGAGTGGCAATAGTAATTTTTACCTCTACGCTATCCAACGCTTTCCCTACTGTGTCACTTTCTGGAGTGGGAATAGTAATTTTTACCCCTACGCTATCCAACACTTTCCCTACTGTTGCACTCTCTGGAGTGGGAATAGTAATTTTTACCTCTATGCTATCCAACGCTTTCCCTACTGTTGCACTCTCTGGAGTGGGAATAGTAATTTTTACCCCTACGCTATCAAACACTTTCCCTACTGTTGCACTCTTTGGAGTGGGAAAAGTAAATTTTACCCTTACGCTATCCAGCGCTTTCCCTACGGTTGCGCTCACTGGAATGGGACTAGTCATTTTAAACCCTACGCTATCCAGGGCTCCCCCTACTGTTGCACTCACTGGAGTGGGAATAGTAATTTAACCCCTACGCTATCCAGCGCATTCCCTACTGTTGCACTCACTGGAGTGGGAATAGTAATTTGTACCCCTACGCTATCCAACGCTTTCCCTACTGTTGCACTCTCTAGAGTGGGAATAGTAATTTTTACCTCTACGCTATCCAATGCTTTCCCTACTGTTGCACTCTCTGGAGTGGGAATAGTAATTTTTACCCCTACGCTATCCAACACTTTCCCTACTGTTGCACTCTCTGGAGTGGGAATAGTAATTTTTACCTCTATGCTATCCAACGCTTTCCCTACTGTTGCACTCTCTGGAGTGGGAATAGTAATGTTTTACCCCTACGCTATCCAACGCTTTCCCTACTGTTGCACTCACTGTAGTGGGAATAGTAATTGTTACCCCTACGCTATCCAACACTTTCCCTGCTGTTGCAGTCTTTGGAGTGGGAAAAGTAAATTTTACCCTTACGCTATCCAGCGCATTCCCTACTATTGCACTCACTGGAGTGGGACTAGTAATTTTAACCCCTACGCTATCCAGCGCTTTCCCTACTGTTGCACTCACTGGAGTGGAAACAGTAATTTTAACCCCTATGCTATCCAACGCTTTTCCTACTGTTGCACTCACTGGAGTGGGAATAGTAATTTTTACCCCTACGCTATCCAACATTTTCCCTACTGTTGCACTCATTGGAGTGGTAATAGTAAGTTTTTATCCCTACGCTATCCAGGGCTTTCCCTACTGTTGCACTCACTGGAGTGGGAATAGTAATTTTTACCCCTACGCTATCCAACACTTTCCCTACTGTTGCACTCCTTAGAGTGGTAATAGTAATTTTTATCACTACGCTATCCAGGGCTTTCCCTACTGTTGCACACACTGGAGTGGGAATAGTAATTTTTACCCCTACGCTATCCAACGCTTTCCCTACTGTTGCACTCTCTAGAGTGGGAATAGTAATTTTTACCTCTACGCTATCCAATGCTTTCCCTACTGTTGCACTCTCTGGAGTGGGAATAGTAATTTTTACCCCTACGCTATCCAACACTTTCCCTACTGTTGCACTCTCTGGAGTGGGAATAGTAATTTTTACCTCTATGCTATCCAACGCTTTCCCTACTGTTGCACTCTCTGGAGTGGGAATAGTCATTTTTACCCCTACGCTATCAAATGCTTTTCCTACTGTTGCACTCACTGGAGTGGGAATAGTAATTGTTACCCCTACGCTATCCAACACTTTCCCTACTGTTGCACTCTTTGGAGTGGGAAAAGTAAATTTTACCTATCCAGCGCTTTCCCTACGGTTGCACTCACTGGAGTGGGACTAGTCATTTTAAACCCTACGCTATCCAGCGCTTTCCCTACTGTTGCACTCACTGGAGTGGGAATAGTAATTTTAATCCCTACGCTATCCCACGCTATCCCACGCTTTCCCTACTGTTGCACTCACTGGAGTGGGAATAGTCATTTTTACTCCTACGCTATCCAACGCTTTCCCTACTGTTGTACTCATTGGAGTGGGAATAGTAATTTTTATCCCTACGCTATCCAACGCTTTCCCTGCTGTTGAACTCGGTGGAGTGGGAATAGTAATTCTTACCCCTACGCTATCCAACGCTTTCCCTACTGTTGCACTCACTGGAGTGGAAATAGTAATTTTTACCCCTACACTATCCAATGATTTCCCTACTGTTGCACTCTCTGGAGTTTGAATAGTAAATTTTACTACTACTCTATCAATGTTTTCCCTACTGTTGCACTCATTGGAGTGGGAATAGTAATTTTTATTCTCCTGCTATTAAACGCTTTCCCTACTGTTGCACTCATTGGAGTGGGAATAGTAATTTTTACCCCTACGCTATCCAATGCTTTCCCTACTCTTGCACTCACTGGAGTGGTAATAGTACATTTAACCCTCTCGCTATCCTACGTTAAAAATATTGTATATGTTTTGTTAATAATATTTATTTGATCAAGCTTTGTGAAAAGCGAAACGCGTAATGGCGGCTGGCTTGCTGGATGAAATAAAGCACCTTGACTAAGCACAAAATCACGGGTCTGCTCCTTCGTCATTTGGGACTGGGCTGGGGCGGCTGCCTCGAGTCGATTGGCGAAATTACTTTCATATATATATATATATATATATATATATATATATATATATATATATATATATATATATATATTCAAAAAAGATTGCTCTTGCATTGAAGCGCCCACACAGCGTTTTTGTATGTACCTTTATTTTCGTCAATTTGGCAGCAAGGAGTCCAGCACACAGGTAATTGCAAGTTTTCAAAGCCCAAATGCCGACGCGTTTCTGGAGACAGTGCTCCCTTCCTCATGGCAGGCTCAGGAGGCAGAAACCAGCTGCTTCACATTTCATTTTTTAAGTTGGTACTCAGTTACTCCTACTGGGGCGTGTACACAAGTAGCATTGTGGTTCTTGTAGTGTCTTGTAAGTGAAATCCATCGTGGTTCAAGCAGCAGTCTTTTCACCTTCCCAAAATTATTTCTCATCGGATTGCTTTCACCACATAGTGCCACACGCACTTGCTTTCTTCCACCAAATTGACAGGCAGCGCTGTTCCTTCATGATATTCTCAAAGTATAACAGCAGGACCTGTTCCTTAGCGGGGGGGCTGCTTCGTGACCTGAGCAGGCCACTTAATATTCAAAAAAGATTGCTCTTGCATGGAAGCGCCCACACAGCGTTTTTGTATGTACCTTTATTTTCGTGATAAGTCTATATAAAGAATACTTATTTTTATAAAATCTGTGTGGTGTCCATCTGTAGTGTTTTCACTGTATTGCTGTATGTATTCACAAATGCTTAGCACACTGCGTCTGAGATAAGCCTGTCTGCTCCAAGGGGGTGAACAGGGGTTATCTAGGAGAGATATCCTTATTCTTATCCCTTATCCTTATCCCTTATCCTGACTTAGAAGCAAGGGTCCCTATTTGGACAAAAGTGCCAGCCATTGCCAACCAGAGACCCCCAGTTCTAACACCACTTAAAAGAATGGAAGGGAATTCCCAATGCTAGTCTATGAGGGGAGTAGACCTCACTGTAGTGAAAAACAAAATAGGCTGTTTTTGACTACCAGGCCATGTAAAGCATACAAGCACATGTCCTTCCCTTTGTGTAAATAGCACCCTGCCCTCTGAGTTGCCAAGGACTGTCCTTAGAGTTGGCTTATCTATACTAATATAATAAAGAGAGAGCCCAAACCTTTGAGGCGGGTAATCTCAGAAACCACAGCACCAATCACAACACCCAATACAGCGTTGGAGAGGGCAGTTGCAGCAGAAGGACATGGGCTATGCAGACGCCCACCATATACATTTAAAAGGTAAAAGAACCGTGCCAGCAAAGTAGTGTCTTGTGGGCATGTCTGCGTTGTGCTGTGGGCGTGTGCTGGGGGCGTGTGGTAGGTTCCGCCCTTCATGCCATGTCTCAAATTGTGTGCTGTGGGCATGTGCTGGGGGCGTGGGCGTGTGCAGAGCGCGGGATTACGGAAAAAAAAAGCGAGCGTTGTGCCCAATATTTCATTGTTTTTTCTCCCCAGGTTCTGTACATTCCAGCTCCGGGTGTGCTTGTCTCAGGCTCCCAGTGACATGCACCTGCTTAACTGTATGGAGGTCAGGCATGGCACTATTCCCAAGGGCCGGAAGGAGCGCAAACAGGGGTCATTGTGCAGGAAATGTAATCTCGCCTTAACTTTCGGTGACACCTGAAGTGCACACTGGAGATTTTCCACTTCTGTTGCGCACAGGCCTCGCGCCCCGAACATCCGGACACAAGGCCCGCCTCCACGGAAATAGCAAGAAAGTGACTATCCCTCCCCCGGGAATATGTGATGATATTCCGCAAACCAACATCCCGCATACCATCACTCCGCAATTTTTATAACGCGGGACTATTACTCCGCAAAGACAACATTTCTAAAACTTTTACAACGCATATGACTTCATCACGAATGCCATTATAACGCAAATGCATGTGTGGTAAAGTCATATACATTGTAATAGTACATTATTAAAACATCAAATATATGTTTGTATATATGTGTATTTTTATATATATATATATATATATATATATATATATATATATACATTTTTGTAATTTAATTAAAACATTTATTCTTTTAAAATGCATTTTTTATATTATTTGTATTTATTATTTTATTTTATTACCCTTTACACCCTAAAAACGAATCCCACCCTGCTCCCTTTAAATACCCCTGCACCCCATAATCATAACCCACCCTTACTCTTTAAAATACCCCAACACCCTTAAACACTAACCCATTTTATCCCTATAAATATACCCCGTACTCCAAAACCCAAACCTATCCCTAAACCCTAAAAATACCCCTGTTCCCCAAAACCCAAACCTAGCCTGAACCCTATAAGTACCCCTGTACCTCAAAACCCAAACCTACCCCTGAACCCTAAAAATACCCCTGTACCCCAAAACCGAAACCTAGCCCAGAACCCTAAAAATACCCCTGTACCCCAAAACCCAAACCTACCCCTGAACCCTAAAATACCCCTGTACCCCAAAACCCAAACATAGCCCTGAACCCTTAAAATACCCCTGTACCCCAACACCCAAACCTACCCATGAACCCTAAAAATACCACTCTACCCCAAAACCCAAACCTGGCCCTGAGCCCTAAAAATAACCCTGTACCCCAAAACCCAAACCTACCCCAGAACCCTAAAATACTCCTGTACCCCAAAACCCAAACCTAGCCCTGAACCCTAAAAATACCCCTGCACCCCAAAACCCAAACCTAGCCCTGAACCCTTAAAATACCCCTGTACCCTAAAACCCAAACCTACCCCTGAACCCTAAAAATACCCCTATACCCCAAAACCCATACCTATCCCTAAACCCTAAAACTACCCCTGTACCCCATAACCCAAAACTATATCTGAACCCTTAAAATACCCAAACACCCCAAAACATGTACCTCAGTACCCCAAAACATATACCCCTATACCCATACTTACCTTAACAAACATTAAAAAAAACATGCTTTTACCATTCATGCATTTACAACGAATGTCATTGTAATTGTATGCATGGTAAAAGCGTATAACATGTAATGCCATGCTTTATAATGATATTGAGGATTCATGGTACTTTCGTAATGAAAGTATGAGGAGTGATGGTATGCGGAAAGAAAGTTGCGGAATAATGGGTTGTTACCCTCCCCCGGTAAGTACATTGGTGGCACGGCGGGCCACATCTCCAGCAACATAATCATATTTTTTCACCACGCATTTGAAAAATGCACAGGTCTCTCTCATTGATGGCCAGCACCGACATACACTTTTAGACACACCTCCCGCCACAAGTTCTAGAATTGCGAACTTTAGAGCTGGGGAGCTACGTTCGAATCTCGGTATCAGCTCAACATCTTGTGATTCCAGGCAAATCGCTTTGTCTCCCCGTGCCTACCACAAATGAATGTGTTCTTCTGTAATGTAAATTGTGCTCATGCCATGTTGTCGAGTTCGCGCTATATAATATTGCAAGGAAAAATAAAGTAGGGAAACTCGAGTTCACACACTACTGAACGCGCACTCTTAAGTGCATCAGCAGTTCACTGTGAATCGGAGCGTTTCACAGACCTGTCACAGATAAGAATATCAAAACGAAATCCTACAAAACAATATACTACTGGCCGGCAGCAATTCATACCCGGACAACGTCGGGACGGGATGCTAGTATGTAATAAAAGGAAGAGTGCAGAGCTTGGCCAGTAGTTTTTGCGACGTCACAGTGACAGTGAACTGCATGCGCAGTCCCTGCCATGGCAGGCCTGGGACATTATTAGGCGGCTTCTTACGAGGGCGATACAATCAGTGCTGTGAGCCCACTAGTAGCATTTAATTTACAGGTCCTAGGCACCTGTAGTGCACATTACTAGGGACTTATAAGTAAATTAAATAAGCAATTCGGTACGATCCAATGTTACCATGTTTTAGGGGAGAGAGCACAAGCACTATAACACTGATTAGCAGTGCAAAATTGTTCAGAGTTCTAGAGTCTGCAGAAATGGTTATAGAAATTGGAGTGAGGCAGGCAACTACAAATTGGGTGAAATACCCTCCCAAGGCTGTCAGGTCTTACATGTGTCCACCCCAGCTGAAAGTGGGGAGAGCTACCCAACCTTTTGGGAGTGCTCTTCACTAAGGCGGAAGGACCTGGAGAGACCATCAGCATTGGCGTGGTCTGCCCCCAGGCAATGCTCGACCATAACGTCATTTCCCTGTAGGTATATAGACCACCTCAAGAGTTTAGGATTCTCCACCCTCATCTGCATGAGACAATTTAGAGGAATGAGGTCGGTCCAAACTAGGAAATGAGTCCCATAGAGGTATGGTCTCAACTTTTTCAGGGCCCGACCACAGCAAAAGCTTCTCTTTCAATGGCACTCCACCTCTGTTTCAGTGGAAGTAGCCTCCTGCTAAGGAAGGCTACTGGTTAAGCATGGGCGGAAAATCCGTTTCGCTCGCGGATTTTGCGGCGTTTCGGGAAATTCGCAATCCGCGAGATTCGCGAATCTCCCGCAAAATCCGCAAATCCGCGAGCAGCGGATTTTGCTCGCACTGCTCGCACTGTTCGCGTGAGTTCGCGGCTTCCCAGTACAACTTCGCGCCCCGCGAATAAGTGCTAAATTGCAGAAATACGATCTTAGCAAAACTGAAACTACTTACCAGGTTCAAAAGTTCAGGCTCATCATTAGTAGCCATTTCCGATAGTGCTTCCTGAGGGGCCCCTCCAGAGTTCAGTTGCCAGTTGCAACTATTATGTGACCCTGCTCTGAACCTCAGAATAGTTACACATATGCCACAAAGGTCCTGAATTACAGCTAAGGGAGACAAGCAGGAGCCAGGCTGGAAGTTAAAATCCATTAATCAGCCCCTAATTCATTATTGTCAGTTGGGGCAGGGCAGGTGTTGTAACTAATTTTGCAACAATGAAAGCACTTAGCAAGTGCAAAAGATCACTAATCAGGGCGCACTAAGGAAGCAGGTGCCAGCTAAAAAAATATTCTGTGACACATTAATCAGCCCCAAATTAATTCAGGTCACTTGAGGCAGGGAAGGTGTGCTTTGCTTTGCCGAAAATAATGTACACTGGACAACCAGAGGGTGTGGTGATGAAACAGAGGGTGGCATGGATGGGCCAGAGGGTGGCATGAGTAGTCAGAGAGTGGCAGTGGTGACAGAGAGTGGCAGTGATGAAGAAGAGTGTCCCAAACAGGCTGGACACGTAGAAACAACAAGTTCGCAAAACTTGCGACCCGACAGGTAAGTTCGCAAATTGCGAAATTGTAAAAACCCTCACGAACTGGCAGAAACACGGGCGAAAACAAAAAAAAAAATCCGCAAATTCGTGGGAATTCGCGGATTTTGCGGATTGCGAGTTCGCAAATCCGCAAAATTCGCGAACGCGAGATTCGCAAAATTCGCCCATGCTTACTACTGGTTTGTCTAGGCTCTTCTCGTTCAGCTGTGCTGAGACTGGCCCCACGGCATGCACTGAAGCATCCATCTGCATGATGAACTCCTTGGAGGAATCAGGGGCCCTGAGTATCGGTGCTGTGCACATAGCTTCCTTGAGGGAATCAAAGGCTCTCTAACAAGCCTCTGTCCAATTCACCAACCTGGGCTTCATCTTAGAAGTCAGCTCAGTTAAGGGGGCCACAATGGTGCCATATTGCTTAATAAATCAGCAATAATATCCAGTGAGGCCCAGGAAGGCTCTCACTTCCATTTGGGTTTTAGGTGATTTCCAGGCCAGGATGGTTTCAATCTTGGCATGACCCCCACCAGTTGCCCCAAATATACCAAGGAACTCTTCCCCCGGCACTTACTGGCCTTAATGGTCAGGCCCTCCTGTTGCAGTGCCTGACGGTGGTGTAGGTGTTCCTCCAAGCTGCAACTGTAGATGGTAATATCGCCTATGTAGGTGGCATAGAACGCCTCCTTGCCAGCCAGGGACTGTCAGAGGCTCAAACACCCTAAGGCTAATATCTTGGGGACTTCCTCCTTGATACTGGCTCAAACTCGGTGTGACAACCTGTTAAGCTTGTTCTTTACAGGGAGGCTATATCCGGTGTCAATCTCGTGGACGCACAGATGTGTGAGTACGGTGATGAGTGAGAGCAAGGGGCAAACTGCCCCAGTAACTGGTAACAGTCACCTTGCTGCTCCGAGGTCAGGGATGCAGAGAGAGTGACACCCTCCGCTGACCCAGCATATTCCTGTGCAGAGAGGAGGTCAGGTGGACTCTACTCTTCCACTTTCTCATCTGTCACCATAGACTTGCTCACTTTGAAACTCTCGAATGAGGCTTCGGCATGTTCACATGGAGCCCCTCAAGGGGGTCCTAGGGGTCCGGTGGTCTACCGGGTAGGTGTTGTCTCCCTCCACTCCTTGATTTTATATGGGCCAGTCCAGCGGTCTTGGAGAGCCTGGGGCTCCACTGGCTTCATGACCCGCACCATTTGGGCAGGTTGAAATTCCACCAGTGTGGCCTTCTGGTCTTACCAGAGTTTCATCACCTCTTGGCTAGCCTCGAGGTTACTTTTAACTTGCTTCCAGAAGCAGTGCTTCTGGTTCTGGAAGGCCAGCATGTAGCTGACCACATCCTGGGGGGCTTCCTGGAAGCTTGCTCCCACTCCTCCTAGACTAGCCCTAGAGGTCTCTCACAGGGTGTGGTGTCCATTGAGGAGCTCAAAGGGTTGAACCCTACTCTTTTATGTGGCACTTCCCTGTAGGGGAAGAGAAGGCATGGTAAGAGTACGTCCCACTTAGCTCATAGGCTCTGGCAGACCCATAATCATGTCTTTCAAAGTCTTGTAGAATCTCTCAACCAGATCATTGGTTTGGGGTGATAGTGGTGGTGAACTTGTAAGTCACACCACCCTCCTCCCCCAGGTTCTTCATGTACATGGACAGGAAGTTTGTGGCTCTGTCAGACACAACCTCCTTAGGGAACCCAACATGGGTAAAGATCCCATCAGAGCTCTGGTCACCATGGTTGCAGTCACCATCCTCAAAGGGATAGCCTCTGGGTAGCGGTGACATGGTACACCAAGACTAGTATAAACCTGTTGACCATGGCGGTCTTGGAGTCGAGAGATATAATGACAGTGATGCCTACCTTCTCAGAGGGGGTACCAGTGATGGGGAGTAGAATGAGGGGAGCCTTCTGATTTTATCCTGCCTTCCCAGTGGTCTGGCAGGTGGGACAGGACCTACAGAATGTATGAGAATGTCTTCAGCCGGGCCTAATAATAGTGGGAGACAAGCCTGGCAAAGGTCTTGTCTTGCCCCAAATGTCCTGCCAGGGATGTCTTGAGCCAATCCCAATAGGAAGGCCCGGTAACACTGGGGGGCCACCAGCACCCCTGCTGCCCCAGCTCCAGGAACCTTAGGTTAACTTTAAAGATGATTGTTCTCCCAGTAGATAAGGTGATTCCCAGAGCCCTCACCTACTGCATGTGCTGGGGCTTATCGCCTCAGACCCCAAGAGTCGGACACTCTTTCTGCGCATGACAGAATTCCTCCCTGGTGGACCCACCTTCAACCTGCCAGCTGGAAACCTCAGGTAGTTTACCTAGGGTGGCAATGTCCTCCCCGGTTGCCTCGGGAGACCTCCTCCTCCAGAACCCTGTCAACCTCCCTCATGGCAACTTCAGAGACAGGTTTCCTGCATCCCTTGCTCTTCGCCTTGACAGTTATCTTGGCCATTATTCAAGGCTCCAGACTACCCATACTCACCTTTTAGGGCAGCCATGTCTCGGGTGGTCGATCAGACCCACTCCGAAAATGCCATAATTTCCTAGTGAGATCTGAGCTCCACCTTCCTCCTAGTAAAATGCTCCAGGTCATTGCCTAACAGACAATCTACAGGCATGGCAGGACTCGCAGCTACTTTCAGAGAACCGGAGACTCCTCCCACCCCCACACACTTAAAGGAAATCAGAGCCATTGTTAGATGGCTTTCACAATTGTCAGCTACTATGACTTTGTGGAATGTGTTTGGAAGTGCCTGCTCTACTGACATCAGATGACACTTGACAGTTATCATGCTGGCTCCTCTGTCATGCAGAGCCTCCACCCGATGACTGTTAATGGTGACCCACTGCCTATACTTTGAAGTATTGGAAGGCATTTGGCCTCTAGGCACCATTTCTCTATCACCTAGGGAAACTAGTGTCATCTCTGTCTATTCCCCAAAACTAACGGGGACTAACTTCTCCCTGAGCGCTACACTCACGATCCCTGTTGTTTGACCCTCTTGGAACATTTAGAGTCACCCCTATTGTGCCCACATTTGTAGTATTGACTACATTGGGGTTCAAACCTCTCTGTTTTATGGTCAAAGAAACATTTCCTTTTGTTTGGATCAGGCTGGGACTAATTAGCACTATCCTCTTGGGAATACCTTTGAGGGCTTTTTGAGAATTCCTTATTCTTAATTTCATCTTTACCTTTTTCTTCTGTTGGGAACCCTGACCACCTTTGTGTGTGTCACCCCTAGATACATTTTCGGACACTCTGATGTAAACCCAGAGGTCTGTCCAGGGTGAGCAAACTTCCTGGGATCGGTCAGCTTACTGCCAACTAGGTGCTGGTGCAGCTCTGTATAGAGCATGTGCTCTCTCATGAACAAATCATACAACTCAACATACTTTCCTTTGGTGCCCCTTATCCAGCCATTCAGTGCCTTACTGCAGTAATCCACAAAATCTACCCAGGACTGGTTGGGGAGCTTCTGGTTGTGCCTGAATATCTGGCCATACTTCTCGGGAGTCAGCCCAAATTTGGCAAATAAGATGGATAAGGTGGTTTTCATGGGAGTGTACCTAGTTTGATCCCCAACTTCAAAAGTTAGCTGTGTGTCCCTCCCCAGTGTAGGTATGTGTTTCCACAGACCTGCCACCA
Source organism: Lissotriton vulgaris (assembly GCF_964263255.1). Taxonomy (NCBI): domain Eukaryota; kingdom Metazoa; phylum Chordata; class Amphibia; order Caudata; family Salamandridae; genus Lissotriton; species Lissotriton vulgaris. The sequence continues at coordinate 1,285,760,035 of NC_141687.1, read as the reverse complement.
CCCCTCCTTAGGAACCCTGTGTTCCATCAGTGCAACTTCATACGCAGACAACCACTTATCAATATCATCCCCCACCACATTACTGGGCACTGAGTTCTTAGGTATCTGAACCATATTCTCTCCATTAGGTACTGTACACATGCCACCACCATCACTGCAGAAATCAGACCGCTTGACCATGATTTTTAGCTTCTTTATACTCAGTTCATTCACCAACAAAGGTTTCTTCTTTGCTAAGGGTCTCTCAGCCCCTGCCTTTCTCTCCTCCGACTCTATCTTTAGCTACGCCATCTGCAGCTTGAATTCCCTCTCCTCCTTCCTTCTCTCCCTCAGCTTACCTGGGGATAGGCCACAGGCGGATACACTGCTTCCTGTTCTTCTATGAGGTTGACATCCAGGGGTTTCCCCCTCATCTACCGCAGGCAGCTCCTCAGAAGAGCCCCTCTCAGTCTCTTCCAATGCATTATTCTCTTGGTAGCTGGAATCAGCCCAGGCCATCAGGACCGCCTCGAAATCCACCTTCCTGGTGGTTCCTGGGGCAGGTACCACAATCTCCTTGCAGAAGGTTTTCCACTGAGCCACTGTGCAACTTTCCAGCTTGGCCAGTTCAAACTCCCTGGCTCCAGAACCAGTCAGAGACATGATGAGGAGGATGGATCAAAATGCAAAGCAAGAAACAAGCATTGGAAATGCAATAGGTCTCGCATCATTAGAGTTAGTGCTTTTAGAATTGTTTATGGGTTTTTTTTGTAAATCTTTAGCATTTTTGTTTCCTGTAGCCAATGCTAAAGAATTACAAATAAAAAAAGCCATAAACATTTCTAAAAGCTCTAACTCAAATGCTCCGAGACCTATTGCACTGTGTGAGGGTGAGGGGTTGAGGGTGAGTGAGGGTGAGGGGTTGAGGGTGAGTGAGGGTGAGGGTGAGGGTGGGTGAGGGTGAGTGAGGGTGAGGTGTTGAGGGTGAGTGAGGGTGAGTGAGGGTGAGGGGTTGAGGGTGAGTGAGAGTGAGGGTGAGTGAGGGTGAGGGTGAGTGAGGGTGAGTGAGGGTGAGGGAGGGTGAGGGTGAGTTAGGGTGAGGGGTTGAGGGTGAGTGAGGGTGAGGGTGAGGGGTTGAGGGTGAGTGAGGATGAGTGAGAGTGAGGGTGAGTGAGGGGTTGAGGGTGAGGGGTTGAGGGTGAGTGAGGGTGAGGGTGAGGGGTTGAGGGTGAGTGAGGGTGAGGGTGAGTGAGGGTGAGTGAGGGTGAGGGGTTGAGGGTGAGTGAGGATGAGGGTGAGTGAGGGTGAGGGTGAGTGAGGGTGAGGGTGAGTGAGGGTGAGGGTGAGGGGTTGAGGGTGGTGAGGGTGAGGGTGAGTGAGGGTGAGTGAGGGTGAGGGGTTGAGGGTGAGTGAGGGTGAGGGGTTGAGGGCGAGTGAGGGTGAGGGGTTGAGGGTGAGCGAGGGTGAGGGTGAGTGAGGGTGAGGGGTTGAGGGTGAGGGGTTGAGGGTGAGTGAGTGAGGGTGAGGGGTGTATGTTTCAGATAGTGCATGCAGTCCTGTGTGGAGATCCCTATATAGTTCAAATTTATTTTTAGGGATAGAGTATTATGTGAGAAAGCAGAAAGATACCCAAAGTACTAGTAAAAAAGGTAAAGCTATAAAATACATCATTATTATTAATACCTATATCAGGTTGGTTTAGTCATTCAATAGATGTTTTCAGTTTTGCCAATGCACAGTGTCAACAAAGATGTTTTTATACATACAATTCTGTAAGGGAAAATGTATGATTTTCAATACATTCACAATTGTGTAGTTCACCATCATAAAACATTTTACCCTTCTATACATCTTGTATCATTTTGTAAATAACCATCGATTTTATTATTGCTATTTAAATTAAAAGGCAGAGCTTGGTTAAGAACCCTATAATTGTATCGCTATTGTTTTAGGACAGGATGAATAGTTTCTAGTTTTATTGATTATAAAGTAAGCCCCTTAAACGAGAGTGTTGGTCTCTTATTATGGTATATTGGTAATTCAAAACATAAATCAGTGGTGACCTGTGGCTGCAGGGTGTAATAGGGCGCATTGATGTGAGTTCGCAAACATTTAGTATAACATTCCATGAGACTCCGAAGGAGTCATAATCCCAAAATGAGAATAACGGTAAGCTTGGTTTTGTTATCTAACAAAGGCCGCACCAAGAGGAGGAAAAAGGCGGAAGTCCCGTGATTTAGCGGATAGGATCATTCTGAATGCACTAACCTAGTTAAAGCCCCTTACAATATAGGCGCAACGACGTTGTTCCGATATTGAGATCAGGTAAGGGCAAGATGAGAGATCGGCTCCCCTCGTATTTAAAAGATGGGGCCAAGTCGGAACAAACGATAGAATAATATATATAATAATATAGGCAGCTAGTAGTCTCATTGTTCAACGGGCAAAGGGCCGGGTGCGCGCAAGACTTACTTTAATGTAGGTGAATCTCCCAGAGTAGCGATGTCCTACGGGGAGGGGGGAGGAGAAATGCGACACGGCGGGGAGGGGAGGGGGCGGAGCGGGGAGAGGGAACAAGAGGAGGAAAAAGGCGGAAGTCCCGTGATTTAGCGGATAGGATCATTCTGAATGCACTAACCTAGTTAAAGCCCCTTACAATATAGGCGCAACGACGTTGTTCCGATATTGAGATCAGGTAAGGGCAAGATGAGAGATCGGCTCCCCTCGTATTTAAAAGATGGGGCCAAGTCGGAATAAACGATAGAATAATATATATAATAATATAGGCAGCTAGTAGTCTCATTGTTCAACGGGCAAAGGGCCGGGTGCGCGCAAGACTTACTTTAATGTAGGTGAATCTCCCAGAGTAGCGATGTCCTACGCCATTGGCAAACTAAAGACGAGCAGGCAGGGGAGGAGAGTAGGAGGAGGAGGGGGGAGGAGAGTAGGGGAGGCGTGCAATCAAGAAGTGAGTCAGCTTCTAAACACCGAGGCGGCCACCTTCTTCAAAATAAAGGTAAATCAAAATGTTTCACAAAATAACGTGCTGCTACCGCTTACGAAAACCCCTTTACAAAAAAAACGCGGGCGCCATTGGAAAACTAAAGACGAGCAGGCAGGGGAGGAGAGTAGGAGGAGGAGGGGGGAGGAGAGTAGGGGAGGCACGGCCTAGCGGCCGTGCAATCAAGAAGTGAGGGGGCGGAGCTGGGGGAGGGTGTGAGAGAGAGAGTAGGCAAGGCAGGCGGCTGGGGGCATGTGCACGCGCTTTTAAGCTCAATGCGCATGCGCATTGAGCTTAAATTTCTCGTGCACTGCAAGGAATCGCCACGATTCCTTGCAAGTTGGTTCAAGAGTGGATAAGCCCCCATAGTCTCGCAAGCTCGATGCGCATGCGCATCGACAGGCGAGACCTAAAAATGAAGAAAAATCAAAATGGTCTTAGATGTGAAAGAGTAATGTCCACGTAGCTATTGTACGGACCTGCACAAAAGTCCTATGGCGCCTCTGCCAACAATGTTAGAAATTGAGTCTCTAGTTAGTCAAGGTATGCAACCTGTCCAAGTAGGGATCACAGTTGTAGTCAGGGTAAGTCACAACACAATCCTAATTTATCCTGTGCTCACTCTCTGGTACCTTGGCACAGAGCAGGCAGGCTTAACTTAGAAGGCAATGTGTAAAGGATTTGTTCAATAACTCATACACCAACACAGTAAGTAAACCACAAAAAACACTCCACAACATTTTAGAAAATTAGAAAATAGTTATCTGAGTAAAACAAGACCAAAAAATCAAAATCCATCAAGTAGAAGTTAAGATTTTGAATTTCGATAAAACAAATCCCAATGAAGTGCTTAGATGCAGGTAACGCTAAAAAGGTTACTTCAGTTCACGAGGGACCGGTGCAAATCTCAAGGTCAGGCAAACAGCGATGGATCGCAGGCCAGCCACCGTGACACACTTGGGTCCACTGAACATAGTTCCTTTGATCCTGTGGCGCAGCCTGCGTGGCTAGGCTTTGCGCTGTCCGGTGTCAGTTCCAAGTGGCTGTGCGGTGAGGATTCATGTGGCCCGACGTCGGTTCTGAGAGCTGTCAGCTGTGCAGCGAGGCTTTGCAAGTCCTCATGTTGCTTCACATTGGATTTGACAGAAACTCAGCTGCAAAACCCACTTCTGAGGCCCAGACCTGCAGGGGGGAACCTCAGGCATGGGTAGAACTCACTGAAGGCACAGTGCAGCAGCACCAGCAGAACTGCAGGAAGCCTTAGGTGTCCTTGAGACTTCAGAAACAGGAGGCAAGCTAACAAACACTTGGAGATCACTTTGGAGGGAAGGCAGAGTCCAGCTCTCCTTCCCAGCAGAGTCAGAGAGCAGCAGGCAGCAGGGCAGCAAGCAGAAACGCATACCTGCTAGAGAAGCAATTTAGTTGAGTCCTTTGAGCAGCTCCACAGTTCTTCTGACAGAGATTCGGAGTAGGTCCAGAAATGTCTGATTTGGGAGGGTCAGAAACTAAGTACTTATACCCACATGTGTGTTTGATGTAGGGGAAACTTCAAAGAGTGGTTTTGAAGTGCACAAGCACCCCTTTCAAGCCAGTCCTGTCTACCAGGCTATCTAAGGGGATCCCCAGCCAACTGAATGTTGAGACTAATCTTGGTGAATCTTCCAATTCACTAGTATCTTCTGCTGCCTCTACCTCTTGTGGCAATAGTGATGTTCTTGATCTTGTATTTGCTTTAAGAACCGCTTTTGCTAGCATTTTATCTGTGTAACCTCTTTTTTTCTTTCTATCCAGGGCTTCAGTTTGACATTTATTAAAATCCTCTGGTGTGCTGCAGATGCGCTTCAACCTTAAAATCTCACCATAAGGGATGCTGGCAATTAAGTGTTTAGGGTGTGAACTGGTTGCGTGGTGTTTTGTTTCCTGCAGTAGGTTTTCTAAACGTAGTTGTAGCTAGTTCATTGTTATTGACATAAACGCAAACATCTAAAAATTCTATTGAAGTTGGGCTAAGATGTGAGGTAAAATGTAAATTAAAACAATTAATATTAATACTTTTAATAAAATCCTCCTTACTCTCTACATCTCCCTTCAAAAGAATAAAAAAATCATCAATAAAACGCAACCAGTGCATGATTCTATTGTCACAAATGTCTTTGTATTGTGTCCTAAGGACCTGCTCCTCTCAGAACCCTAAGTGTAAACACGCGTAGCTCGGGGAGAAGCAGGCCCCCATGGCAACTCCATGTTTTTGCCTAAACAAGTCTTTTCCAAATGAAAAAAGTTGTTATCTAGACACCAAGTGATCAATGATATCAACATCTTGTTATGCATAACATATTCAGAGGGCCTAGAATTAAGAAAATGTTTGATTGCCTGTATGCCACACAAATGTTCAATGCTTGTGTATAATGACTCTTTGTTTAGAGTCATTAAAATCATGTCATCCGTCCATGCAATGTCTTTCAATTTATTAAAAAAATCCCCTGTGTCTTTCAGATAAGAGGGCAAAGTTTTTACTAGTTCCTGTAAATAGAAATCTACATATTGCCCCACTTGTTCTGTCATGCTCTTTATCGCCGAAATGATAGGACGGCCCGGGATTGGAAACGTTCATATATATCATGTGATCAAGGTCCGAGTGGGACCGAAACGTGTCATGGCGGAGGTGCTGGGTGAAAGAATACAATAAAAATATTTCAGCATGACATTGGGTACGCTTCTTCTCTGTGGAGATTGAATTCCTGTGGGTGAGACGAGTACAAGGATATATATATATATATGAACAGAACATCCAGCTCCCACAAAGACGAACTCCATGGAAGAAGGCACAGGCACAAAGTGGTTTCAGGATTTGGCATCAGTTTAATCAATCATGTCGCCCTCAATCCCAGGTACAAGAGACGCGTTTCGGCCTGCACAGAGGCCTTTGTCGTTCTAGTTTGGCGACATATATCAAACACATTAAATAGCCCTTCCCCTGGACCTCATCATAAACATAGAAAATACATTCATGTGTAACCATTCGTCACATGGCTCTGATAATGCATGTGTGTGTCTGTGAAGTACTGCCTAAAGCCTCCAATAAAGCAGGTTAAACATAACGCAAAAATAAATTCCACGAATTGTGTAAACTCAACGGATGGGAAATCCCATTAAAGCAAACAGAGTAAATCACACACAAGCCATGAATTACGTCACAGTGGGAGTTCTATAGGCAAATAAAATCTGCAGCCAAACTTGTAGTCCTGTAAAGTCTGTTTTGAGTAATAAGATTAAAATGTACTTAAAAATCCATGCTGCCGAACATAATTGTTGTTCCACAAGGTCAGGTACCTTAGTCCCAGAAAGTTCCCTCGAGCCGATATTGTTTCTGTACATCGTGTCCTTAGCCCTCAGCTGCACGCATTAAAGCTTGTTGAGCAGGTTGCCTGTATTGCTGCCACAATTATTGGTGACGGGATCGGATGATAAAGATCTCACCTCGGGGTCACATTACCAACATCAAGTGTATTTGAAACTCAAAGTCAATGTTTGGGCCAGTGCAATCCACCCCTCGGGACTACCGGTCCCATAATGCCCCACAGATGGACAGTTACTGGGAACAGGCACAGGTCAACCATTGTTATTTGCGCTGGGTCGGACTTTTGAATAAATGGATGGCACTGGGGCAGAGGCAAATACCAGGCAGCATGGATGTGATTTCAATCAAGTAAAAACTCGGGGTTGAGGGCGACCCCCTAACAAAATGATGTTATGCCATAACCACCTCACCGCATCTCCATATGTTTTCAGCGGTGCCCAGTCGCCAGAAAGCGCCAGTATTCCGGGCGAGGCATTTCTTGTGGCAGGAACACCGGATCCCATGCTGACAGCCACGAAAGCCGCCCCGCTATGAGACCACCGTCTCTCACCACAGTCATCCACGAACCGCTTCCTGACTGCAGGTCCGGGGGCTCCCCCTATAGCACTCAAGTACTCCTCCAAACAACCGGTCTGAGAGGGAGAGCCACAAATGCCTGGTGTCCCATGGAAAGCGGGACGACCGCTCACGCTGCAATGAATGAACAGAACATCCAGCTCCCACAAAGACGAACTCCATGGAAGAAGGCACAGGCACAAAGTGGTTTCAGGATTTGGCATCAGTTTAATCAATCATGTCGCCCTCAATCCCAGGTACAAGTGACGCGTTTCGGCCTGCACAGAGGCCTTTGTCGTTCTAGTTTGGCGACATATATCAAACACATCAAATAGCCCTTCCCCTGGACCTCATCATAAACATAGAAAACACATTCATGTGTAACCATTCATCACATGGCTCTGATAATGCATGTGTGTGTCTGTGAAGTACTGCCTAAAGCCTCCAATAAAGCAGGTTAAACATAACGCAAAAATAAATTCCACGAATTGTGTAAACTCAACGGATGGGAAATCCCATTAAAGCAAACAGAGTAAATCACACACAAGCCATGAATTACGTCACAGTGGGAGTTCTATAGGCAAATAAAATCTGCAGCCAAACTTGTAGTCCTGTAACGTCTGTTTTGAGTAATAAGATTAAAATGTACTTAAAAATCCATGCTGCCGAACATAATTGTTGTTCCACAAGGTCAGGTACCTTAGTCCCAGAAAGTTCCCTCAAGCCGATATTGTTTCTGTACATCGTGTCCTTAGCCCTCAGCTGCACGCATTAAAGCTTGTTGAGCAGGTTGCCTGTATTGCTGCCACAATTATTGGTGACCGGATCGGATGATAAAGATCTCACCTCGGGGTCACATTACCAACATCAAGTGTATTTGAAACTTATTCTGTCATGCTCTTTATCGCCGAAATTATAGGACGGCCCGGGATTGGAAACGTTCATATATATCATGTGATCAAGGTCCGAGTGGGACCGAAACGCGTCATGGCGGAGGTGCTGGGTGAAAGAATACAATAAAAATATTTCAGCATGACATTGGGTACGCTTCTTCTCTGTGGAGATTGAATTCCTGTGGGTGAGACGAGTACAAGGATATATATATATATATATATATATATATATATATATATATATATATATATAGAGGCTCCAGCTTGAGTCCGTAGTACAAGGAATCACTCGAGCTGCATCGAAGGCTCCAAGCAAAAACCTTTATTCAAAAGGAAAGGGAAACATGCATTGGCAGAATCCTTTTAGCAGTCACACGCCTGCCTGACGCGTTTCGATAATTCTCTTCAGAGGCTTCTGGCGGGTGAAATGCACCACCGCGCTTCCCAGTTCTGTCCAATGTTAATGCGCACCTGTTTAGGTTGCCAATTAAGACTGCGCTGCGGATTGTGGGAATTGTAGTGCCGGTTACGGGTGCAATGTTCTGCCGGCTTTCAAGACCCGGGATGGGCCCCCGCCTCGGATGTTTTCCAAAATCCTACATGATGCAGCTCCAAATGGCCTGGCAGGATGACAGACCACACGGCTCCCAAGTTACCAGGATGGTGCGTTCCTTACGGCACGGCCGCCGTGTTAACATTGAGGCTCCAGCTTGAATCCGTAGTACAAGGAATCACTCGAGCTGCATCGAAGGCTCCAAGCAAAAGCCTTTATTCAAAAGGTAAGGGAAACATGCATTGGCAGAATCCTTTTAGCAGTCACACGCCTGCCTGACGCGTTTCGATAATTCTCTTCAGAGGCTTCTGGCGGGTGAAATGCACCACCGCGCTTCCCAGTTCTGTCCAATGTTAATGCGCACCTGTTTAGGTTGCTAATTAAGACTGCGCTGCGGATTGTGGGAATTGTAGTGCCGGTTACGGGTGCAATGTTCTGCCGGCTTTCAAGACCCGGGATGGGCCCCCGCCTCGGATGTTTTCCAAAATCCTACATGATGCAGCTCCAAATGGCCTGGCAGGATGACAGACCACACGGCTCCCAAGTTACCAGGATGGTGCGTTCCTTACGGCACGGCCGCCGTGTTAACATTGAGGCTCCAGTTTGAGTCCGTAGTACAAGGAATCACTCGAGCTGCATCGAAGGCTCCAAGCAAAAGCCTTTATTCAAAAGGTAAGGGAAACATGCATTGGCAGAATCCTTTTAGCAGTCACACGCCAGCCTGACGCGTTTCGATAATTCTCTTCAGAGGCTTCTGGCGGGTGAAATGCACCACCGCGCTTCCCAGTTCTGTCCAATGTTAATGCGCACCTGTTTAGGTTGCTAATTAAGACTGCGCTGCGGATTGTGGGAATTGTAGTGCCGGTTACGGGTGCAATGTTCTGCCGGCTTTCAAGACCCGGGATGGGCCCCCGCCTCGGATGTTTTCCAAAATCCTACATGATGCAGCTCCAAATGGCCTGGCAGGATGACAGACCACACGGCTCCCAAGTTACCAGGATGGTGCGTTCCTTACGGCACGGCCGCCGTGTTAACATTGAGGCTCCAGCTTGAGTCCGTAGTACAAGGAATCACTCGAGCTGCATCGAAGGCTCCAAGCAAAAGCCTTTATTCAAAAGGTAAGGGAAACATGCATTGGCAGAATCCTTTTAGCAGTCACATGCCTGCCTGACGCGTTTCGATAATTCTCTTCAGAGGCTTCTGGCGGGTGAAATGCACCACCGCGCTTCCCAGTTCTGTCCAATGTTAATGCGCACCTGTTTAGGTTGCTAATTAAGACTGCGCTGCGGATTGTGGGAATTGTAGTGCCGGTTACGGGTGCAATGTTCTGCCGGGTGCAATGTTCTGTCGACTCAAGCTGGAGCCTCAATGTTAACACGGCGGCCGTGCCGTAAGGAACGCACCATCCTGGTAACTTGGGAGCCGTGTGGTCTGTCATCCTGCCAGGCCATTTGGAGCTGCATCATGTAGGATTTTGGAAAACATCCGAGGCGGGGGCCCATCGCGGGTCTTGAAAGCTCCCAAGTTACCAGGATGGTGCGTTCCTTACGGCACGGCCGCCGTGTTAGCATTGAGGCTCCAGTTTGAGTCCGTAGTACAAGGAATCACTCGAGCTGCATCGAAGGCTCCAAGCAAAAGCCTTTATTCAAAAGGTAAGGGAAACAAGCATTGGCAGAATCCTTTTAGCAGTCACACGCCTGCCTGACGAGTTTCGATAATTCTCTTCAGAGGCTTCTGGCGGGTGAAATGCACCACCGCGCTTCCCAGTTCTGTCCAATGTTAATGCGCACCTGTTTAGGTTGCTAATTAAGACTGCGCTGCGGATTGTGGGAATTGTAGTGCCGGTTACGGGTGCAATGTTCTGCCGGCTTTCAAGACCCGGGATGGACCCCCGCCTCGGATGTTTTCCAAAATCCTACATGATGCAGCTCCAAATGGCCTGGCAGGATGACAGACCACACGGCTCCCAAGTTACCAGGATGGTGCGTTCCTTACGGCACGGCCGCCGTGTTAACAATGAGGCTCCAGCTTGAGTCCATAGTACAAGGAATCACTCGAGCTGCATCGAAGGCTCCAAGCAAAAGCCTTTATTCAAAAGGTAAGGGAAACATGCATTGGCAGAATCCTTTTAGCAGTCACACGCCTGCCTGACGCGTTTCGATAATTCTCTTCAGAGGCTTCTGGCGGGTGAAATGCACCACTGCGCTTCCCAGATCTGTCCAATGTTAATGCGCACCTGTTTAGGTTGCTAATTAAGACTGCGCTGCGGATTGTGGGAATTGTAGTGCCGGTTACGGGTGCAATGTTCTGCCGGGTGCAATGTTCTGTCGACTCAAGCTGGAGCCTCAATGTTAACACGGCGGCCGTGCCGTAAGGAACGCACCATCCTGGTAACTTGGGAGCCGTGTGGTCTGTCATCCTGCCAGGCCATTTGGAGCTGCATCATGTAGGATTTTGGAAAACATCCGAGGCGGGGGCCCATCCCGGGTCTTGAAAGCCGGCAGAACATTGCACCCGTAACCGGCACTACAATTCCCACAATCCGCAGCGCAGTCTTAATTAGCAACCTAAACAGGTGCGCATTAACATTGGACAGAACTGGGAAGCGCGGTGGTGCATTTCACCCGCCAGAAGCCTCTGAAGAGAATTATCGAAACGCGTCAGGCAGGCGTGTGACTGCTAAAAGGATTCTGCCAATGCATGTTTCCCTTACCTTTTGAATAAAGGCTTTTGCTTGGAGCCTTCGATGCAGCTCGAGTGATTCCTTGTACTACGGACTCAAGCTGGAGCCTCAATGTTAACACGGCGGCCGTGCCGTAAGGAACGCACCATCCTGGTAACTTGGGAGCCGTGTGGTCTGTCATCCTGCCAGGCCATTTGGAGCTGCATCATGTAGGATTTTGGAAAACATCCGAGGCGGGGGCCCATCCCGGGTCTTGAAAGCCGGCAGAACATTGCACCCGTAACCGGCACTACAATTCCCACAATCCGCAGCGCAGTCTTAATTAGCAACCTAAACAGGTGCGCATTAACATTGGACAGAACTGGGAAGCGCGGTGGTGCATTTCACCCGCCAGAAGCCTCTGAAGAGAATTATCGAAACGCGTCAGGCAGGCGTGTGACTGCTAAAAGGATTCTGCCAATGCATGTTTCCCTTACCTTTTGAATAAAGGCTTTTGCTTGGAGCCTTCGATGCAGCTCGAGTGATTCCTTGTACTACGGACTCAAGCTGGAGCCTCAATACATATATATATATATATATATATATATATATATATATATATATATATATATATATATATATATACATATATATATATACATAACTTGAAAAACTCCTCTGCCAGCCGGACTTTGCAATCACACAAATAGGGAAACAGACCACCTTTGAGTGCACAGAATCTCCTTTATTTGGGTTGTGCTCTATCGGCCATAATCCTTTTCGGCACCGAAGTGCCTATGTAGGAAAGTAGGGTCTGCTTCTTATGGTTACCCCCACTTTTTGCTTCATGTGAAACTGTTTTTGACTAGTTTGACTGGGAACCTGCTAATTAGGACCCCAGTCTATCTGCTTTAACTTAGATACACTCCAGATTGGATACTGGGGTACCCTTGTAGTCCCTAGTATGTGATACCCATGTACCCAGGGCATAGGTACCCCAGAGGCCTCCCATGAGCTGAAGCAAGTATCATTCCACCCACGAGAGGGCATGCAAAATGGAACTACAGGCCTGCCATTGCAGCCTGTGTAAGATGGTGCATGCACCTCTTACTTTATATATAGGTTTACTATACCTAAGGGTCACTGCACTTAAAACCTTTAAGTCACCCCTATAGCAGGCCTTAACAATCCTGAAGGCAAGGGGCTTGGTTCTAAGTGAGAGGGTGCCCCTGCATGAGCGGGACACCCCTGCAGCCTAGGGAGTCCATTCTCCCGGATTGTCAGTGTATCAGCCATTTTCGACATATAGAGGGCATTATATGACCACGTAATGACCAACTCTAAAATGGCTAAAAGTAACCCTATTGTGTTTGGTATCAAACATTGTGGAATCATACCCTCACACTGGTAACCGGTGTGGGAGGTATCATTCTACCCCTCAGAAACAAGCTTTGCGAGGTCCCTGTTGTTCCCGGAACCAGCTTTCTATTCCTGGCCAGCCCAAAATGGTTGCTGCCGACCAGAGACACATTTCTGTCCTCCTGCTGCTGAGCCAAGTAGGGGAAGGCAGAACAATAGGCATCCTGTCACAGGGCGGTGTGACCACCTTCCAGAGAGGATTTAGTGTATTAGGCCAGGGTGGGTGCGCATGTCGGCGACCGAAAGTTGGCATGAGGGGCACATTTGGTGTTCCTATCAATAGCCCAGTTCAAACCAGTCAAGGGAGCCGTTGGCTCCTGCTCTGGCACGAAACTGGACAAAGGACAAAGAAGTAGAAACTGGTCTGTTGAGTTTCGAATGAGGGTGGTATTTTGGGAATGGTTACCTGGGTCTTCGCTGTCTTGTGTCTCAGCTTGCTGAAGAGATGGTGCGGAATGCGAGGCAGATGTCCCCTCGACTGTGGTGTTAGGGGCCTTATTTATTTATTTATTTTTAAATATATCCTTTATTTGGTTCACAGGATAAAGAAAGCATGAATTGTACAGTATTTCGCAACACGAAAACTCAAAAAAATTGCATACATGGATCACGGAGCAAAGCATAAGGTACATTGTTACTTCACAATGAAATACTATGGTGGAATCATAGCTCAATCATGCCTTCCTCGTTATCATGTTGTAAAGGAGAGGTTAGGATAATAAGAACGGGGAGGTGTGGGGTTACCAAACTTGGAAGTGTATGGCGTGTGGTGTGATGGACATCTGATCATGCAGTGGGGGGGGTCCGAGGGTGGTGTCGTGGTCGGTTCGTGCTCCTCCCAGTAGGACAGAGAGGGCGATGCGGAATCAGCGGTGGGTGTGCTTCGCGAGTGGGGCGGGGGGGGGGGGGAGGGGGGGGGCAGTGCTCATCCCAACTATATGACGGGAGTGCCGGCGGCGTGGCCATCATCAGCAGTGCTTGGTGTTGTGCACCTGTCTCTGTATTCTCCGCTTGGGGAGGTGTGTCCTGTGGGTTCTTCTAGTGTCTGGAATTCGCTGTGGAAGGAGTGTAGCATTTCGTCCCAAAGCGCCGCAATGGGGAATTTACGCAGCCCTGCTGTCTCCTCATTGTGAAGGGAGATGCTTTCCGCCTTTGCCCAGTTGTCCAGTGAGGTGCGCCAGTGCTCTGCCCTGGATGGTTCTGCGCGTTTCCAGTGTTTAGTAATTAGCCTCTTAGCCGTAATAAGGCCAAGATCCCAGAAGCGGGAGGGCACTCTGTTGTGTTTGGTTCTGTGGTAGAGGCCCAACAGGCATGCCTCCCACGTGTGAGGAATCGGCATCGCCGTGCTCCGCTCCAGTAGCGGCAACACCGACCGCCAGTACGTTTGGATCTGTGGACACTGCCACAGCACGTGTAAGAGATCCGCTCCTTCTGTCTCGCATCTCGGGCACCCTGCCGCTGCTCCTGGAAAGTATAGATTTATCCTGTCTGGGGAGAGGTATGCTCTGTGTAATATATAAAACTGGATCTGTTTAAAGCGTGCGTTGCGGGGGATGTTCTTGGGGCTTGCCAGTATCACCGCCCACTCCTTGTCTGTCCAGGCCTTCCCTCTGTCCACCGCCCACTTATCCCGCAGTGGTTGTAAGGTGCATTGTGTGTGTGAGAGCAGCGCTTGGGTTAGCCAGTGCACCACGTGTGTGCCATTTCCCATGACGTGCATGCACTGTATCAGTTGGTGTATGGGAGGTTCTTCAGTAATGTTTCCCCACTTCTGCGTGAGCGCTCTGATTATGGAAGCGTGTTGCAAGAACTGCCCTGCCGGTAACCCCGTGTCGGCGGCAAGTGTCTCAGTGGTGTTAGGTGCCTTATGAGATAGTGCATCTATGGAACTGCTTTGGACGGTTTCCATCCTGCCGCTATTCGTATGGCAGAATTAGTGCTGGTTACCGTGAGTGAGTGAACTTGACCTGCCACTGGGGCTGGGACAGATTCTATTATTTGGTTCTCCCATGTGGCCTGCACCTGTTCCTGTGTCTGTTCCTGTACTTTGAAAAAGGATCTGAGGGAAGGGGTGATTCTGATGGTTTGCTCCGATGAACCCCCAAACCCCCCCTTTTCTTTCAAAGATTTCCTCTTGGTGGTAAGGGTGTGTGTATCTGTTTTAGCGTGTTTCTTGGTCTTCCTCCTAGTGCTGCGGGGAGCAATAGTCTGTTTGGAGGCTACTGGGAGGGTGGTTGAAAGAACTGTCTATTTCTCAAGCAGTAACTTGATCTACCTCTTTCTTGCTCCTCGTCTGACCTGTCTTCCCCTGTATTTGCTTCCTCAAGTAGAAATGCCGGCGCCCCCTCTCTCCCCATAATGTTGCCGAAAACACCTCTATACTTAGTACTTGCTCTGTAGTCTCCTTACAGCGGTCTTTTACGACTTTGCCTCCCTCATCCGTGCCCTTATCTCCCTCAAGCCCACTTCCCCTTTTCATCCGCTGCGGAGCTTCGGTTGCCACTGCCACTGTTCCTCTGTCCTCCTTACCCTCTGACTCCCTTTCTGCCTCTCTAGGCGTTGTTGGTCCCGTATCTGCAGCAGGGGGCAAGGTAAATTCCAGTGACTGTCCCGAAGCTGCCCCAAGATCAACCCTCGATGTCAGGGGGGACCTTGTTGTTTCCGTTGTTGCTGCCGTTGCCTGTCTTCTCTCTGCCTTAAGAGCCCTGTGTACTAAGGGCACCCGAGCATCGATGATCTATTTCTTTATGTAGCCTACACCAATCGGTCGAGATTCCACCAAATTCCCCACCGTTGCTCTCCTTGTTCAGCAGCGTTCCCGGGAATACACTGCTCTCTGCCCTTCTTGGCACCCCTGAGAGTGCACTCTGAGCGTTCTTG
The DNA here is from genome assembly GCF_964263255.1 of Lissotriton vulgaris. NCBI lineage: Eukaryota > Metazoa > Chordata > Amphibia > Caudata > Salamandridae > Lissotriton > Lissotriton vulgaris. The sequence continues at coordinate 1,285,744,732 of NC_141687.1, read as the reverse complement.
CCTTCGGCGCTCGTCCCAGCTGCAGTGCGAGCGCTGGCGGTGCCCTCATTCCCCCGGAAGAGGAAGGGGATTCTGCTCGCTGCCTTCAGGTAATTCTTTCTGGCTTCCTGAGCGGCGGTCCATAGACCGACGTAGGGGAGAAGTGATTCTCTCAACTTTCCTTGAGGGAAAGATCCCACACCCGAGTAGAGGTAAACGTGTCCGCCTTCGCTCATTCTGAATTTTAAACGGTGCCTGTGCAGGTCGGATTCCGATGACCAATTAACTTTGGTTCCCTCTGCACCACTCCTGATTTCTTGAGATTTCTTGAGATTTATCCTGTTTTAAAAAGGGGATCAGGTTTACATGTGGATTAAACACGAAAACTGCGTACTGGACGTTTTCTCTGCAGTGAGGTTGATTCCCACAGACGGCTTGCACGGAGGTCCCGACCTGGCTTCTTAGCCGGCCGCCATCTTCCCCCGGGCTTTCAATCGCTGCAAGCTGTTGGAGGAAATGAGAGTGAAATTTGCAGTCTCAGAAGTAAACCAGAGCAAAATCCGGGAGGTGTGTGTAACATTAGACACTAAATTAAATGCTCTGGGCGACCGAGTCACTGCAGTGGAATCAGTGGTTGGGGCACTGAGCAAAAGAGTCGAAATAAATCTAAAGGAAATAAGGGTCCTGAGAGAAAGCGATAAAAGTATCAACCAAAAATTAGAATCTTTGGAAAACCAAGCAAGAAAGAACAATTGAAGAATCCTAAATGTACCAGAAGGCCAAGAAGGGACAGATATCAAAAAGTTTATAGTTCAACTCCTAGAGGAACATTTGCCTTGGACAAAAACGGAAGGGTTGGAAGAGGATATACTAAGGGCACATCGCGATCCTTTTGGGAGAAATAAGGATAGGAAAAACCCAAGGAAAATACTAATAAACTTCAAAACATACACCTTCAAGGAGAGAATCTTGAGCGAGGCCCTAAAAACGGCCCCCAGGATAAGGGTTTTTTTTTTTACAAAAAAAGGGGTAACCCTGTGTCCCTCAGAACCTGGGTAAGCGTGATTAACAACAAAAATGGTTCTGTCGGGTGGTAGCAAGAATTACTTTTAAGGAAGGCTGAAATAGCTCAGAACACAAAAGCACACCTCTCTGAAAACAAAGTTTTTTATAATAAAAACAAAGAACACAATACACGGGAATTACTTCATTCCGTATTGGTTACGAGATGCTTAAAACATGTGATTAGTGACTGTGGTGAACAAAGTGACTAGTGCATTGCATATAGTGACACTTATATACAGATTTTAACAATTGAACCAGGGGGGGGGCGGGGGCCAGGGGTGTTTTCTTTCGTTGGACGGCCAGTATTACAAAGTTAGTATTCCAAGGAAATAGATGGTTAATGTCCAAGTTCCTGGAGGTATCTTGGCCAAGTATGAGCGTCGACGTTTCGACTATATTGCGCCCCAGTTGGTGGTCGCGGCAGGTCTTTATCAAAACAAGGGGTTGGAAGGGCCTGGAAAGGAAGAGAAAGGTATCAGAGAGGTGTAGATAATCATCGTCATGAATGACAGGGGGAAATAGAAATTACTTACATGGGGGTCTGGTAGGGTGGGAATTGACTCCGGAGGGAAGCCCGTCGGTCAACCTAGATGGAAAGGGTTGCAGAAAGTGGTCGATGAATTGGTTCACAGGTTCTAATATGGATCCACAACCGGATATGATTGGTCTTCCCGGCTGGTTATTTAACCCCTTGTGCACCTTTGGCAAGGTGGTTAAATGCAAGGTGCAAAGACATCCAATTCACCATCAGCTATGACAAAAAGAGCATTGCATTCCTTGATCTTTTGTTCAAAACAGAAGACGGACTAATACTATGTGATCTCTACAGGAAACCCATGGAGAGAAATACCCTACTGAAATATGACTCTCACGACCCACGTAATCTACGTGACATTCTGCCATTCGGTCAAAATCTACGGATGAGGCGTAACTGCACCAAAAAAACAGACTTCTTTAAGGAATGTGAGACACTCACAAATCGCCTACGTGAACGTGGCTACCCATTAGGACTCCTCAAACGTGCCAAGAAAAGAGCCTGGTATTGTCCGAGAGATGAGTTACTGATCCCGAAAGAAAAGAAACCTGCCACGGCCAGCCTAGTCTGTGTCACTACTTTCCACTCACGGAGCAACCTCATGAAGAAAACAATAAAGAAATACTGGAACTTGGCGGCATCCGAGCTCAATACTGATGAAGGTCCACGCTTTGCATTCAAGAGGGGTAGGAATATAAAGGATAATGTAGTGAAAGCTTTCCTTGAACCACCAAAACCAGCAACACTCAGAGATCATCTGGGTCTACCTCCCATGAAAGGACACTTCAAATGTAATACCTGCAAAGCATGCCCCTTGTGCATTGATGGACCCTCCTTCTCCAACAATAACAAAACATATACATTGCCTTCCCTGACAAACTGTAACACTTCCAATGTCATATACATCGTTCTATGTCCAGCAATAAACCCTATGTGGGACAGACCACACAGAAGGTGAAGGCTCGCATACTGCAGCATATGAGTAGGATTCGTTGCAAGGTTCAAGGGGCACCCATGGTGGACCACTTCGTAACTCAAAATCATGATCTTGACAGTATGCGTTGGCGCATCTTGGAGAAAATTAATGCAAACCCAGGAGGGAGTTCCTTGTCCACTGCTCTGAATAGAAAGGAGTGTAAATGGATCCACACCCTTAACTCTGTGAGTCATGGATTGAATGAACATGAGGAGATTTAAAAACAAATGGGCTTACTGTAACCTTGATATATGAATCTCTTGTAAAACTGTTCATTTGGACTTAACATGAACTCCTTTTCGAACTTTCAAATCTCCCTTGAACGATGCATCTCTGTATGTTGGTTCTTGTGAATTTAAATGTGAAATCTTTGAATTACTGCAATTGCTAACCTTGAAATCGTATTTTAAATGTTTTAATTTGGTTCCCCTACTAGTACCCCGGGACGTATGACACGATCCATAGATTGGGCCAGTCATGGGGCATCACATAGTTACTTGGCAACCGACGAAGCATGCGTCCTCGAGGAGACGAGCCTCACGTCTCCCAGTCCTACGCCCCCAGTTTGATTGGGCCAGCCATGGCGCGTCAGAACCACTGACCCGCGTTGCCCAGCAACGAGCATACTTAACGTCCCTGAGTTTCTCGGGCTCATTCTTTCTACTCGAGCATTACCCCGACAGCTTGGATGGCGCTCTGACATCGCTTTGACCGCCAGTGTTACTACCATAGTTCGCAATACCGAGGGTAAGCCAGCCTCCTGCCGGTCCAACTGCTGCGCAGATGACTCACCAGCGTAACTATTTTGGGTACCTAGGAGTCCCAGTAAATCACCTAGGCACATCCAGCATTGCGTAATTGCCTTTTTGCACTCCAGCTAGGCACTTTTAAATATCGCATATCCCCCATCAGACCTCTCAATATTGATCAGGTCTTAAACCCTTTCCATCTAGGTTGACCGACGAGCTTCCCCTCCGGAGTCAATCCCCACCCTACCAGACCCCCATGTAAGTAATTTCTATTTCCCCCTGTCATTCATGACGATGATTATCTACACCTCTCTGATACCTTTCCCTTCCTTTCCAGGCCCTTCTAACCCCTTGTCTTGATAAAGACCCGCCGCGACCACCAACTGGGGCGCAATAGGGTCGAAACGTCGACGCTCATACTTGGCCAAGATACCTCCAGGAACTTGGACATTAACCATCTATTTCCTTGGAATACTAACTTTGTAATACTGGCCATCCAACGAAAGAAAACACCCCTGGCCCCCGTTTCCCCCCCCCGGTTCAATTGTAAAAATCTGTATATAAGTGTCACTATATGCAATGCACTAGTCACTTTGTTCACCACAGTCACTAATCACATGTTTTAAGCATCTCGTAACCAATACGGAATGAAGTCATTTAATTTAAGTTTAGTGGCTTTCGCATCTGTGTGTGCCTCTGTATAAACTGGTCAGTACTGCTCTGTCTCCTGGTTCTAAGTGACAAGCAGCCCCCCACCCGCCGTCACTGCGGAGCCGTTACCCAGCCTGGCGCTAAGTGCTAACTTCTAAGCACTTCACGGCCTGCATTGCTCTGCGGAGCTGAGTTGTTTTGGGACCGGGACCCAGTGCCTGGCCGTTCACAGCCCGTGGTCAGGGGCTGGTGCACAGCATTTAGCTCTGAACTGTTCCCTGCCCCTGGGTGCTCAGCAGCAAAGGTGTACAGCTCTTCTCTTAAGGCTGAGAGCTGAACGTTAGCCAGTGCACTCTGAGCTTCGCAGTGCTCTGGTGGAGGGCTGGCTCCTAACTCAGCAGCAAAGTTTTACCGGCCCAGTGCTCTGAGGTGCCGAGGCCACCCCGCCCCCCCCTTCTTCCCCTCCCTCCTCGTCTCACACCCCATCGCAAGTATAAACAGTCGGCATCAACACATGCCCTCCAGCCCTTTTTTCGGCTGCTTCAAACACTGTTTTCTAAATGTAATCTTTCGCACCATCTGGTAGCGCCTTGTTATCCTTTTTTCTGCCCTGCATACCCTAGAACAACCTCTTCTAAGATAATTACCCTCCATTCTGCTACACAGTCGCTCCTTAGATGCTCTGTTCACTCTCTTCTCTCACTGCTGTTGGTTTTTATTCCAGTCCTTTCTCTTCATCCACTGTATCACATATGTTTTGTACCATCTCTCTTCACAGACACCCTCTCCTCATCCCAGTTACTTGCATCCACAGTTTGGACATGGGTCGGGTCACAGCACCCTCCGCACCCCCACCCCCCCAATCTGGTTACAAGCCCGGTTTCTCTTCATTTTTTGGAAAAAAAACACTTTGTTTATTCTGTGCAAATGGCAGTGGGCTGTGTTTGTTCTGTTGGCTGGCAGGCCCGAGAAATGTGCTGAGTTGCTGTAAATCGAACATCTTTATGTTTGTATTTGCTGTAGCATAAATATTCAAATCAGAGCACCCCTCGTACAAATTTGGAGGCTTACAGCCTCATAAAGGCATGATGATAGTAGCGGAGCAATGACACTGCCTCTCCCTTTCTTTGGCACTCCAGCCCTGTCCACTTACGCCCCCTCTTCACATATCCATGTCATCCTGTATTGTGTGGAAAAGTACGTCAGTCATGACGTGCAGGCAGGAACTTTCAACAACCATGTGTTGCTATGTTTTCTCTCTTGCAAATATTTCTATCATTCATATACACCATACCTTCACCTTGTGATTTTTTACTAGCACACACTTCACTCTAGTACACCACACACCTCGCTCTCCATCATATGCAATCATGTGCAGTTACAGAAGCGGAGGAAAGCTTACACTGCTGCTGACGGTGATGTATAAGTGCGTAAACTTGTTAACCACTTGCGTTCTCATTTTGATGGTCTTTCATGGTACCAATTTGTGTATTTCACTATTTGTTCACATTCTGCATGCTTTTCTTTGTTCAGTGTTTTTTATTTCCAGTGGGTAGCTACCAAAGAGTGACTGTCTATCTATCTATCTATCTATCTATCTATCTATCTATCTATCTATCTATCTATCTATCTATCTATCTATCTATCGCTCTCACTCTATCTCCCTCACTCTATCTATCGCCCTCCCTCTATCTATCTATCGCCCTCACTCTATCTATCTCTCTATCTATCGCCCTCACTCTATCTATCGATTGCCCTCACTCTATCTATCGCCCTCACTCTAACTATCTATCGCCCTCACTTTATCTATCGCTCTCACTATCTATCTATCGCTCTCACTCTATCTATCGCCCTCACTCTATCTATAGCCCTCACTGAATCTATCGCCCTCACTCTATCTATCGCCCTCACTCTATCTATCGCACTCACTCTATCTATCTATCGCATCGCCACAGCATCACTCAGCACCACCACAACATCACTCAGGGGCACCACAACATCACTATGCGCTACCACAGCATCACTGTACGCCACAGCATCACTCGTCGCCAATACAACATCACTCAGCGCCACCACATCATCAATCTGTGCAACCATTCAACAACTGGTTCAAATATGTTCTCTCAATGTTTCAAGTTTTATTACAAATGTCACAAAAAGATGTTAATATTTCACTTCTGTTCTTGGATTTTGGTCACAATAAAATACACTGAACATAATCTTCACAAAAGTTATTTACAAAACTTTAAGCTATTGCCATTATAAATTACAATAACTTTTATTTAAGTATTAATGATTTAAAAAAATTAAAAGCAATTATTATTTGTAATATCAATACATCTAAGTCACGTAAATACAACACATATTGCATTACAAATGCTATAGGTGTCACATTTGCGAAAGGTATAACCATTGGCAGTGTAAATGACAAAGCTATTAATTTTGCTATTTTCAAAACCAACACATAAATAAAAAATGTGTCATTTACAATACCAATAGCTCAAACTTTCCTAATACGAGACCTATTGCATTGCAAATGCGTGTTTAATAACATATAAGTCACCCCTATGGTAGGCCCTGGACAGCCCAATGGCAGGGTGCAGTGTATTTAAAAATTAGGAAATTTACTTTTACGTTTTACATGTCTTGGCAGTGAAAAACACTTCCACTCGTTTTTCACTACTGCAAAGACCTATCTCCCATAGGTTAACATTAGAATTACCTTATAACAGCTTATAAATGTATTTTCCAGTTGGGAAGAGATTGGACTCCAACATTTGATGTCTCTGGGATCACAATTCAAATAACACAACTTATGGTGAAGTTGGATTTTAAATTGCAATTCGGAAAATGCCACCTTTAGAAAGTTGCATTTCCTTACTGTAACCATTTTGTGCTTTCTGCCTGTCTCTAAATACACATCTGGGAGGGTGACTGCTGGCTTTGTGCATTCCCTCTAGACAGCTATACACAACAGGAGCTTAGGTGTGACTGATGGGCTATCCACATCATGATGGGCTATTCTGGGCAGGATGAGAGAGAGGGGCTGACACACCTGAAAGGGCTGTGTCCTGTCCCCGCACAAAGGGTTGCATACCTCCCTGGACTGGAGCCAGGGCAGGAAAAAAGGGACTTGTGAGCTTTAAAGGCATTTCTTTGAAGTCTCCCCCACTTCAAAGACACAGCTGGATAAGTACTGGACCTCTGACAACACCAACTCAGAACACTTTTGGAACTGAGGGCATTTTATCAGGAAGGACTGCTGTGCTGCTGAGAGACTGCCACTTTGCTGAACTGCTTTGCTGTGTTGACCTGCTGCCCTCTTGTCTGGGAGTGAGAAGGACAGGACCTGCGTCTCTCCGTCTCAGAACGTAAGTATCTCCAAGTGCTTGCTGGCATGCCTCCTGTTTTCTGGAGTCTCAGGGATATCAAAGACTTCGCTCTTCAACTTCCAGACAGCACCTGGACTCTGTATGCTGTGAGTCCTGCTCTGCCAAGTGGTGCCAATCAAGTCCTGGGCCCGTGGAAGTGAGTTTAAAGTGCGGCATCTTTAAAAAAAGGCTGCATGGACGACGTTGTGCCGATCGGGACTGCGCATTTCCTTCATCGCAGACGCATCAACGCTGCTGCATGGAATGCGGACCACGCATCGCCGACTGCGCAACACATCGTCTCCAGTTTGTGACACATCTCCGACTTTGCACGGCTCGGCCAACAAATCGCTTCGTGCTGCTTGCATCGCCTTTGACCCAGTTGTTTGACGACAACAGATTGCCCCGGTGCTCTGCACATCTTGACTCTTGATACATCCTCAACTGTGCGTAGCTTGGAACTGAGGCATCGCCTACATCTGCGGGATGGACAGTGAAGCATTGCCTTCCTTGCTTACTGCATCGCCCTCAACGCATCCCAGGTACTATTCAGTGGGCAAAGGCTCGTCCCTGTATCTGAACCGCGCTCCATTGCAGTCTGCCTCAAATTTTGAATTTGACCAAGTCAAGCACAACCAGATAGCCCTGTTGGCGCGATTAGTTTCTTAGCACTACAAAACAGCTTATTCCTTTGAAATCCATATCTTGACTTCTACTTATTGGATTGTTGACCTTTTCGTCTTGTTTTACTCATAAAAATATAGGCTTTTCAATCAAGTAAAAATGAAATGCTGTTACGATCAGAGGACATTAGAAACTATTAGCAATATATCTTTTGGGGATATTGCCAGGATCAGAGGCCTACTCAATAAATTCAGTTGCAATAAATCCCAGGATGCTTGTTTCCAGTTCAGGGAAGACCTGGCTTGGCAGTTCAGGCTGGACTATTCCCATGAGGCACAGGGTCAAAACTGATTTGCATATGGCTGGGTCTGAACTGAGGTGGCAAAGAGAGCTAAAGAATGATGATGGATTCAACCCAGATCTGTGAATGGGGGCGAGTGTCTGAAAAGTTTCAGTGCTCCGTCCATCATCTCCTTGTGTTTGCTTTTTTACCTTTAAACATGGCAGCTTCCCAGACTGCACTTTCTCAACACGCCCTCTGTTCTGGCTGCAGCTGCCTTCTCCTCCTCCCTCCTGCTTCTTATTATTCATTTCCTGCCGCCTGCTTTTCTTTTTTATATACTTTTCAAGCATTTGCGTAATGCCACATTTTAGATTCACGCATTAAAAGCTAAAGGGCCGCGTGCCGCGAATGCTACAAAAGTAAATAGGTAAAAAATGCTGGCTGCCGACACCTTTCTTTTCTATTTATTTCCTTTTGTAGCGTTTGTGGCACGCCACCCTTTAGCTTCACATGTTTAAAGATAAATTTCTCTGTGAGTGCTTCAAAAGTAAATAAGTCGGAAAAAAAGGCAGGCGGCTGCCATCACATCTGGCTTTGCAGTTTTTACGTTGGCTTTACCTTTAAACATGGTGGCCGCCTGCCTTTCTTTTCTATTTATTTACTTATCTAGCATTAGCGCCTAGGCACGCTTTAGCTTTAAACATATGAAGTTAAATCATGGTGTGCCACAAATGCTACAAAAGCAAATAAATAGAAAAGAAAGGCAAGTTGCCACCATAATGTATGGCTAAATACTTATAAGGCCCCGAAGGAGAGAACAATTGCATTGGGCTGTGTTGTTTTGGGTGAGCTTGCACATGTTTTGTTTACCAAGTCTCTCCGGGAACCCTTATTGTCAGAGAGGTACTTGATTTCTAGCACATCTCCCTGGGAGTAGCTTTGATGTTCAAACAGCTGATGTTCCAAACTGCTTCCCTGGTTGTTAATGCTGATACTGCTTGCTATGTTTATTCTTAGCTAGTCTATGCCTAAAGTGGAAACAATGGAATGCAGTGAAGATTGCTCCTGCAAGGAATAGGCGAAAGGTCTCTACTGCTGCCCAGACTTATGACACTGACTTTTTTTACTTGTACACCACATTAATGCTGCACTCTTGGCCATTGCCTCTGGGACCAAACGGACCTTCAAGCAACTAAAGTTGCCAACATAATCTTCTCATTTCAGGTACGACTTGCCACTTAGACAATGCGCTCCCTCCAAATTTGCCAGTACCTCTCTTAACCCACCACCTCCCACCCGGTCTGGTGTCTATCAGGCATTACATGCTTGCCGCTTTTATTTCATTACAGCTCAGGCCAGCAATGTCGGCCCTCCCCTTTCAGACTTGGGTACTCCTCAGAAACAAGTAGACGTGCGCCTTACCTGATTTCACCATTTACTGTATTTCGTTTCTCAGTACTTTTACTCTTAAAGTTCACGATATGGGTCGGTAGCAGCCCAGTGTTCTCTCATCCACTAGTTTCCCTGTGTAATTGCCCCAGTTTTTTTCCAAGTGTAATTACCACTATTTTTCTAGAGGTAACACCAGGTGTTTTACCAGGTCACTGATGTGGTAACACTTTATCAATAAAGCTGTTTTTAGCACTTAACTTCCCATATATGCAGGAATGAAAACATGCAGTAATCAAGCTAGCACACATATTTTTACTTTTACGCAGAGCTAATAAAAAAGCCATGAAGATACTCCGGTACAGGCTTAACCGAAGGAAAATAGACCAGATTTTTTTTAAGTAATTTTTAGGAACAAGGGAGACATGATGTCCTCTGCAGCATTGTTAATATAGTGGACCAAAACAAAAAGTAAAAAAAACAATATCATTTACAACGCCAATATCTCTAACTTTCACAAATGTGACACTGATTGCATTACAAATACTTGTTAATGGGTGTACACTGGTCATTTGTATATAAAATCATTTTGCTAATCTTTTTAGAGCTTTACATACATTTGATAAATTTAAAAAATCCATTATATTTTCAGGGCAAGATGTCGTCTTAGATGGTTTACTTACATTAACTTATTTGTATATTCAATGAGTGCTCTAAATACAACTTAGCAGATTCAGAAATGTTTTTGGTTTAAAAAAACAGGTTAACCGTGGTTTATGCCGACTGCCCAGGATCCTCCTGGTTGTGGAGTGGTGTGGCTCACTGGTTAGAGGCGGCCGACCCGTAAGCAGAGAACAGCCCGGGACCAGGGTTCAATACCTGACGCGGCAGGGTCATCGACGAGGGTCAAAACTGACTCAATAATTCTCGCCTTGGTGCCTACTCTAACTAGGGAACACACTCGGCAACTCTGGGCATTAACAGACATGCCAACCCTCCTGATTCAGGCGTGAGACTACTGATTTGAAGGCTATTCTCCCGCCTCCCGATTCCTGCAAGCAAAAACCCGTGACAGGGCTTGGTATTTATTGTGTAACGTGTTAATTCTTCCAGCAATAGATGCAGGCGCTCTAGAAGGGGTGAAAAACCAACAAGGCGTCATTAACAAATGAATAGTCTTATAAAGACCCATAAAGTACTGGGGGGGGGGGGGAGCTGTGTGTGTGACCTGGAAAACCCACGGGTTGGGGGTGCATGCACTGCCAGCAACCTGCCAGGCCAGTGCACAGCCCTTGCATCACCCTCTCTCTGTCTGCCATTGCGCGTATTGGCGTTTCAATGTCCGATCCTGCAGCAGCACACTTCCAAAGCCCATACATGCCAGTAACCCAATTCAAGGCCCCATTCTCCCTATTTATTTATTTTTAATCTCCCACTTTGCTCTTCTGAAATGTTGGCATGTATGCATTAAGCTTGCCTCATCTCTACAACAGCCCCCCCACAGACGCTGGGGGTGCCTGGTTTCACCTTGGAGATACCCAGAAAGGGACCATCTCACAGGGAAAACCAGGACGGGTTCCCAAGCGGTCTTCAGCGCCAGGATACTCCATGGAGTCGCAGTGCGCTTTACAAGTACACCCACATTTACATTTAAAGGTTTGCTATTCTGTATACTTGCAGTCAGTTGTTACTAGTCACAGGGAGATTAAGTGGTTTGTCAAGAATCACAGGATGTTGAGCTTGAACCAGATTCACCAGGACTCAAGTTGACAGGTCTGATCCTAACGCCACATCCTCGCCATGCTGTGTGGAGATGCGACTCGTAGTGGATTAAATGGCGTGATGCTCCTTACTTACCATTGGTCTGTTATTACACAGACACTTCCTGGCTCGGTTCTGGCTAATAATTTGCAGGCTTGCTGAGCTCTAGAAAGCAATAATTATGACCCCATCCTCGATAACCATAATGCGAGTTAAGAGGGAACTTAAAAGTAAGCCTAGCACAAACATACATGGACCTTATCCTTATCTTTCCCTTCATTTCCGGGAAGCATAAAAACACGGGATAAACTCCAACACGTGGAACAATTGGTGTCAGCAGTGGATCAATAAATACGCCATCAGACAGGCCACCGTTGGAGCCCCACGACTCCCACCACAAGGGGGCAGTCCTCCAAACACCGCCACGTTATCGCTCCTCTTCCTCAGTCTTATTTCCCTTCCAGAATCGTGGGGGGCAAGGAGCAGCAGGACCAGATCAACTATCACCACGTGGTCCATTCACTGGGTTGTGACTGTTGTCATCGGTCACCCAACAAACCCATACTATTCCAACTCTAGTAGCATTTCCGGATGATCTCTCAACACACTTTTTAGTCAACGTAGCGGCCTACGTACACTACACACCCAATGAGCATTGCCGAAGTGTCGTAAACGTCTAGGATTGGATGTGCTGCCAAAGCTCCTATCCTTGGTCGCCTTACATGTTAGGAGCCCCCACCAGAACCAACCAGACTCCAGAATACGTTAAGCCATGGAATAGGCTGTCATGCGACCCGGAAGTACTGACAAATGTCATCTATTAAATAAAAGATCGACAACGGACATTAAGCTGAAATTTACGGACTGTTCGTGTAAGTAGTGTAGATGTGTTTACCTTATCTTGGGGGGAAAGGACACCTAAGGGTTTATGTTGAATGGAGCTTTCCGGGGAACTCCTCTATATCTTCAGAATCGGCGCCTTGTTAAGCTCTTTACAATAGGAGAGTCTCGGGGGGAGCTCTTCTAAATGTGCCTCTCTCTGCATGAATCTCCTTAGAAATGGGGCTCTGTACAAAGGGGCGAGCTGAATGTTTATATTTAGAAGGTGAATCCTACAGTAATGCATTAACAAGTGAACTCTGCTTATAGTGTATTAGAAAAGGAAGTTCTGCAACGAGAACTTTAAAAGGGGGCTCTGAAGTAAACGGGGTTTCAGGAGTACATCCAGACTCCTCTTTAGAATGGAAAGGCATGAAAGCAGCTTTTTAAAGTGAGAGATCTACAGCGAACCAGTTCTGCATTAAACTTTTTGGAAGGAAAATAAGCATGCATATTTTCGGGGCTCTTTCTGCTGCTCTTTAAAAAGGAAGGGCGCTTAAAAACAAATGTTTTCAACGAACTGTTAGAAGGGAATGGTTTAGGCGAAAGTTTTCAACCTTCTTTTTTGAAGCCCTGCATTTGTATGTTTTACTAGATAGCCATGTGTGATGTTTTATGTATTTATTTATTTGCCCTTTATTGAAGCAAAATAACAACCCAGGCAATTAACAAATACTGGCAAAGTTCAAGAAACAACAAGAAAAATATATAATGAACAATAAAGCACTGAAGTATTTGTGTATTGCCTGGGTTGTTATTTTGCTTCAATTTGTTTGCCCTGACCCAGGAATCTTATCCCTATCAGGGGGTTCTTGTTTGCCACATATTTATTTGCCCTTTAAGCATGACCTTTATGCAAGCTCACTGAAGGTACTCCCCTTTAAGATGTGTGACACTTCAGAGCTGGGCCATGATGTCAAACGGCCACACATAGTGCATGACTTTTTGTGCAAATGACTACTGTTCCCTCCATCCAGCCTATAACGGTTTTGGCAGATTAAGCCATAGTCGCTGGACAGGTTTTAAGTAGGGGTGGGTGGAACTTTCAGAGTTTCACTCCGCGGAATTCCGCAGAGTTACATAAAAACTTTGTCAGATTATGCAGATTATGCGAATGGATGGAAATATGCATACCGTGGTGCAGTTTAGCTGTGGTAGTGCGCACAGCACTGAAAAATCAGCACAAGTGACGCCATGCGGTGCACAGAAGGTTGCTGCCATCATGTGATTTTCCTGCTGCTCAAGTAGAAAATCTATTCTAGCGGAAGCCAATCTACTGGAGCAGCAGCCCTCTCACCATATCAGCCCGTGTTAAAAAATTACACTACAGGACGGCTTGCATTTTACAGAAAAACATTCTGCCTCATGGCGATTGGCAGAATTTGGCCAGAACGCTGAGTTACAAGAGTAATGCGGAGTCACCAAATTCTGCCAATTCCGTAGGAGAATGAAACATTCTGCCCACCCCTAGTTTTAAGCATTACCCAAGTGAAGGCATGGCCTGCAAGCTTCCTCTATGTGATGTCTGTGAGTTTTGCAAAACTGTTGTTCTTTAACCCCATGGTGCCTGGGACATGCATGACGGTTTCTTGCCCATATTTGTAACAGTTTATGGTTTCACATATGTGCATGAACTGGTGAATGAGGAGTTAATTTCAACTCGGCGAGCATGTGTTGCACCCCATGGTGGTCACTGGGCTGGCAATATATACCCAGATATTGGAGCCTCTGCGTATTTATCTCTGCTCACATTCACCAAAAATAGTTGCTTCTGTAGGTGGGGGTCTACTGTAAAAGGTAGCGCATCAGATCTCGATTGATGTAGCCACAGATCCCCTACCGGAATGAAACCTGTCCCTCCTCTTTCCTGCTTGGGAAAACGGTTTCTTTAGAAATTACCGTAATTTTGGAACCATTCGCAACCTGTATTTCAGAATGATAGGAATAGCCGCCTTGTTCCTTACAATTTTTTTGGTATATTGTATTAAAGCTTAGTTTGGAAGTCTCCTATTCTGGACAGTAATCCAGTAGCTACTAGACTCACTTATGTCACTGTGAGTGCCTCGAAAAGGAAAGGGGCTCTACAGCAATCAGTAGAGTTGAAGAGACTGCTCAAATATCTGCCACGCTCACCTAAAGGGAGTTATAGACTAAACTGAAACCCTCTCCACCTTGTTAATACCAAGCAGCCCAGTGGATACTGGATTTGGATTTAAGTGTCTGTATGTACTGACACCTGGCCACCAGCAAGGATATGCTCATCAGTTCTTTGGGTGGTGGGCCCAGCTGGCATTTTTTTTTTTTAATTCGTAGCAGGCGCATATGATGCTCTCCTGTCTGCCTTCCTACATATCACCAAACTAAATAGATTCACACCCAAACCCCAAGAACCATTATTCTTAAAAGTAACGCAAGTAAAGGCTTTGAATTTACAAACTTTATGTTTGGCTCAAGGCATTTTGCATAGTCGTGGTTCACTGTCAACAGTGTCCCTACAGTATTTGAAGTGGCATTAGGCCCAGTGTTAAAATGAACCTAGTGGTTAGGGGCCATGAACATGTTTGAGTTCCTAAATATGGCCGAGAAGGTTTTGGGTGCTTCTGATTGCTGCTGATTAGATTTTAAGTGTTTTAAAATTTTAATTATTTGTAATTAAAGTCCTTGAATATTGAGCAATACAAATTGTGTGAATATTACAATTATTACCTGTTATTTCATGTTCACTCTGTTCCTAAGTTTAACCCAGCATAACCTTCTGGATAAAACCTTGACTATTCGACCTCACCAGCTGGTGTGCAACAGTATATTGGCCCCGGCACACCATTCGGACCCACGTTAATTGTTTTATTTAAAGCCCTACAACCTTGATTGTCCACCATGAAAAAATGGATCACCAGATTTAATACAGTCAAGTCATTTTACTCGAGCGAGATTTGGGTTGCGAAAGGTAAACTCTACCTTTTTCACAAACATTCAAAGTGTGGGCATATTTTTACAAGCCACTCTTCTCTATTCTGCCTTTCAGCGGGGATAAAATGAGCCAGGGGGACACAAACTCCGCAGCAGTTCCGCAGCCTGGTGCCGACATTTTTGGTGATGACAGATGGATGTCTCAGGTAAGCGCAAACTATGTCTTGTAGAAAATCTTATTTCACTTCTCCCAAAATTAGTCTACCGCTCTTCTAGTTGAAACAACCCTTCCCTGACTTTCCTCTTACCTCATAGACCGATCTCCCTCAAACTTTGTGGTTTGTTTCAGAAACTGAGTAAGGCTCTCAGTTCGACTGCCATCTCCATTCTACGCAGTATCTATAAAGTCCTCTTACGGCTCATTCGCCACCATGCCAAATTAGACTAAACTCCCTCTCCTCCTTTGAACCCATAAGAATTGATGTAAGGGGTGGAAATTGGGGGTGGGAACAGTGTCGTGGAGAGCACAGTGACTTGGCAGTTCGGGCTGGACTGTTCCCATGAGGCACAATATGGCTATGTCTGAACTGGGGTGGTGTGGAGTGCAAAAAACAATGGATTTAGGCCCAGATCTCTGTACTGGGGTGAATGTATGACATTGTTCTGCATTCTGTCCATCAACTGTTGTTTAGGTCTCGCCTGTCGATGCGCATGCGCATCGAGCAAGGCGAGAGTATTGGGACTTATCCGCTCTTTATCCACACTGCAAGGAATCGTGGCGATTCCTTGCAGTGCCCGTGACTTTTAAGCTCAATGCGCATTGAGCTTAAAAGCGCGTGCACGTCCGTCTTTGTTTACCCGCTCCGCCCCCTCCCCTTCCCGCCGTGTCGCATTTCTCCTCCCCCTCCCCTCTCTTCCCTCCGTCTTGTTTATTTTACCCGCTCCGCCCCCTCCCCTTCCCGCCGTGTCGCATTTCTCCTCCCCCCTCCCCTCTCTTCCCTCCGTCTTGTCTTGTGAGTCTCTGTAACTGTACCCCGCCTTTCACCCATCCTGTAGTCATGGATAACAACTCCTCGGGTTACAGCTCCTGTTTCCGAGATCTTTCTGTAACTCGTGCCACTTTCTTTTATTTAATGTCCGTGCCTTTCTTCCCGTGCATAGGGTTGGCATAAGCGCTGCACATTTTAGGAAGCAGTATAACAAAGCATAATGTTTAGGGTTAAACACCATTCAAGCAAGCAGTGTGACGTAGCATCGTGTTCCCTGTTTCCCTCGCTCCAATTCCCTATAGTATTCCCTCTCCCCCATGCCCTGTCATTCCCTCTTCAGTTGTGTCGCAGCGATTTAAACATGTCTTAAACGCAATAAGCACTATGCAAGCCAATACATTACATAAAGTGACATCTTCCCCGCGCCGCTTCTGTGTACCTTTTCCCTTCAGATGCAGCGCTTTGACCCTATCTATATGCGGCATAAGCACTATCTATGCAAACTGCTGACATATTACATCGGGTTCTCCTGTTCCCTCTCTCCAATTTCTTCTCTCATTCCACTTGTTTCTCCTCACCCCTACTGCTTCCTTAAAGTACTACGGTGCACTAAAAATGTAGGGCAACTTTCGTGCCGTATAAGCAGCCAACGTGACATAACTCCTTTCTTCCCTCTCTCCGGCTCCCTCCTGTGTCTACTCCTTCTCTTGCTTGCCCCCGCTCTGCGCATGCGCCAACTGTTAGCAAGCGTTTTTATTAACAAAAGGAAAACATAGTCTAGTCTGGGAAACACAGAGGCGGGTAACAAGGGGATCCTCTAGCAGCCATGAGTGCATGAAGCTCCCCACACACTCCAGACCCAGATGTGTATGATTGCGACAGAGATGACGCGAAGAGGCTAAACATTAAGACGTCACACGGGTGCTGGATCTGAAGATACGGGAAGGGAGCATACCAACGAGATTCATGCTGAAATAGAAATGTAAACTTTCAGCGCCGATCAAACCATTCAAAAATGTCTCCCTTGCAATGCCTGGTGCGAGAGTGAGTCTTTGTATGTCAGAGACTGACAGAGACGTGGTAACATTGGCGAACCCAGGGGCTTTAAGTGGGTCGGGTTCTGCCGGTGCTCAACAGCTGCATGTCTAAAAACCAGGTGCCAGACTACTGCAAGCTTCCATCCACACGCAGGCTCTCCTGCACACCAACGTCATTCTTTTCGTGTGACCCGCCACAGACCGACCTTTCTACAGGGCTGAGGAGGGGGTGGGGGCAGCAGGGCGTCCTTTGCAAAAGGTTTTAAACTGTACAGTTTAATCGATAAACTTTCCATTTGGTGCATCAAGCAGGCATGCATTCCTGAATCAACACTGCATGACCCAGTTTGTGGTAATTGTACAGTTTTTCAATCCCTGGTTTAATTTCGTTCCTGTTTTTTTTTTTCATTTCTTCAAGTTGTCTCCTTAATTTAAGTGTAAGGCTTGCAAATTATTATAAACATAGATAAGAACGGAAAGACACACTCCTTTCACGTGCCCCTGGCTGTAAAAGGAAGTGACACATAGGTTGAAAGCCTACAGAGCGTGTTGTGCACATGAAAGTGACAATGCGGAAACAAAGCAGCTGGCTGCTCTGGAGTCTGCAGAGATCTTATCGACTCTATAACCGTCTCCACCACAAATGGGCCCCAAACACTGTCGATCGCACAAACTGGCCGTATGTTAAAGTGATGCTGACACTCTAATGGATGTTTTCCACTTTGAATTCTCCCAGCTCTGCCCAGAAGAGAAACTTTTTCCTTTCAAACTGATTTGCCCAGTGCAGTTCTATTCACTTTAATCCTAAATGTGAATTCCTGCTTGCATACAATAATATTGTATTTGTGCACACAAACGAAATGGATGTGTTCCTAAAAAGCAGGGAATACATACATGAAATAAATGCACATTTGAATCGTTCATTAAGGATAAAAGCATATTTGTAAATTAATTTGCCAGAGTGCCTGTGTCAACCAGGGAGGCCTTGAGGACAAATAGCTGGGCTTTCAGAAACTTGATCCCAAACACGACTTGCTCATAATATGAATGTCTCTTTTTATGAGTGCCTAAGTTCATTGTGTTTTGTGGCTCACCCTCACCCTCACTCACCCTCAACCCCTCACCCTCACTCACCCTCAACCCCTCACCCTCACTCACCCTCAACCCCTCACCCTCACTCACCCTCAACCCCTCCCCCTCAACCCCTCACCCTCACTCACCCTCACTCACCCTCACTCACCCTCACTCACCCTCACTCACCCTCACTCACCCTCACTCACCCTCACTCACCCTCACTCACCCTCACTCACCCTCACTCACCCTCACTCACCCTCACTCACCCTCACTCACCCTCACTCACCCTCACTCACCCTCACTCACCCTCACTCACCCTCAACCCCTCACTCACCCTCACTCACCCTCACTCACCCTCACTCACCCTCACTCACCCTCACTCACCCTCACTCACCCTCACTCACCCTCACTCACCCTCACTCACCCTCACTCACCCTCACTCACCCTCACTCACCCTCACTCACCCTCACTCACCCTCACTCACCCTCACTCACCCTCACTCACCCTCACTCACCCTCACTCACCCTCACTCACCCTCACTCACCCTCACTCACCCTCACTCAC
Organism: Lissotriton vulgaris; assembly: GCF_964263255.1. Classification (NCBI taxonomy): domain Eukaryota; kingdom Metazoa; phylum Chordata; class Amphibia; order Caudata; family Salamandridae; genus Lissotriton; species Lissotriton vulgaris. The sequence goes on along the minus strand of NC_141687.1, from coordinate 1,285,725,896 downwards.
CCTCACTCACCCTCACTCACCCTCACTCACCCTCACTCACCCTCACTCACCCTCACTCACCCTCACTCACCCTCACTCACCCTCACTCACCCTCACTCACCCTCACTCACCCTCACTCACCCTCACTCACCCTCACTCACCCTCACTCACCCTCAACCCAACTCACACTCACCCTCACTCACCCTCACCCTCACTCTCACTCACTCACCCTCACTCTCACTCTCACTCACCCACCCTCACCCTCACTCTCACTCTCACTCACCCACCCTCACCCTCACTCTCACTCTCACTCTCACTCACCCACCCTCACCCTCACTCTCACTCTCACTCTCACTCACCCACCCTCACCCTCACTCTCACTCTCACTCTCACTCACCCACCCTCACCCTCACTCTCACTCTCACTCTCACTCACCCACCCTCACCCTCACTCTCACTCTCACTCTCACTCACCCACCCTCACCCTCACTCTCACTCTCACTCTCACTCACCCACCCTCACCCTCACTCTCACTCTCACCCACCCTCACCCTCACTCTCACTCTCACTCACCCACCCTCACCCTCACTCTCACTCTCACTCACCCACCCTCACCCTCACTCTCACTCTCACTCACCCACCCTCACTCTCACTCTCACTCACCCACCCTCACCCTCACTCTCACTCACCCACCCTCACCCTCACTCTCACTCTCACTCACCCACCCTCACCCTCACTCTCACTCACCCACCCTCACCCTCACTCTCACTCACCCACCCTCACCCTCACTCTCACTCTCACTCACCCACCCTCACCCTCACTCTCACTCACCCACCCTCACCCTCACTCTCACTCACCCACCCTCACCCTCACTCTCACTCTCACTCACCCACCCTCACTCTCACTCTCACTCACCCACCCTCACCCTCACTCTCACTCACCCACCCTCACCCTCACTCTCACTCACCCACCCTCACCCTCACTCTCACTCACCCACCCTCACCCTCACTCTCACTCACCCACCCTCACCCTCACTCTCACTCACCCACCCTCACCCTCACTCTCACTCACCCACCCTCACTCTCACTCACCCACCCTCACCCTCACTCTCACTCTCACTCACCCACCCTCACCCTCACTCTCACTCTCACTCACCCACCCTCACCCTCACTCTCACTCTCACTCACCCACCCTCACCCTCACTCTCACTCACCCACCCTCACCCTCACTCTCACTCACCCACCCTCACCCTCACTCTCACTCTCACTCACCCACCCTCACCCTCACTCTCACTCACCCACCCTCACCCTCACTCTCACTCACCCACCCTCACCCTCACTCTCACTCTCACTCACCCACCCTCACCCTCACTCACCCACCCTCACCCTCACTCTCACTCACCCACCCTCACCCTCACTCTCACTCTCACTCACCCACCCTCACTCTCACTCTCACTCACCCACCCTCACTCTCACTCTCACTCACCCACCCTCACTCTCACTCTCACTCACCCACCCTCACCCTCACTCTCACTCACCCACCCTCACCCTCACTCTCACTCACCCACCCTCACCCTCACTCTCACTCACCCACCCTCACCCTCACTCTCACTCACCCACCCTCACCCTCACTCACCCACCCTCACCCTCACTCTCACTCTCACTCACCCACCCTCACCCTCACTCTCACTCTCACTCACCCACCCTCACCCTCACTCTCTCACTCTCACTCACCCACCCTCACCCTCACTCACCCACCCTCACCCTCACTCTCACTCACCCACCCTCACCCTCACTCTCACTCTCACTCACCCACCCTCACCCTCACTCTCACTCACCCACCCTCACCCTCACTCTCACTCACCCACCCTCACCCTCACTCTCACTCACCCACCCTCACCCTCACTCTCACTCACCCACCCTCACCCTCACTCTCACTCACCCACCCTCACCCTCACTCTCACTCACCCACCCTCACCCTCACTCTCACTCACCCACCCTCACCCTCACTCTCACTCACCCACCCTCACCCTCACTCTCACTCACCCACCCTCACCCTCACTCTCACTCACCCACCCTCACCCTCACTCTCACTCACCCACCCTCACTCTCACTCACCCACCCTCACCCTCACTCTCACTCACCCACCCTCACCCTCACTCTCACTCACCCACCCTCACCCTCACTCTCACTCACCCACCCTCACCCTCACTCTCACTCACCCACCCTCACCCTCACTCTCACTCACCCACCCTCACCCTCACTCTCACTCACCCACCCTCACCCTCACTCTCACTCACCCACCCTCACCCTCACTCACCCTCAACCCCTCACCCTCACACAGTGCAATAGGTCTCGGAGCATTTGAGTTAGAGCTTTTAGAATTGTTTATGGCTTTTTTTTATTTGTAATTCTTTAGCATTGGCTACAGGAAACAAAAATGCTAAAGATTTACAAAAAAAACCCATAAACAATTCTAAAAGCACTAACTCTAATGCTGCGAGACCTATTGCATTTCCAATGCTTGTTTTGCATTTGTCACCCCGAGTGGGATGGGTATGCTCAGACGTGAGTCCCATGCTCTCCACACCACTGGAGTCCAGCTATCCTGGCTGAAGACGGCTGATAGCCAGAAACCGGTCCTAGGATGCTTGATTCCGGTCCAGGAAAGACATGGCTTGGCAGTTCGGGCTGGACTGTTCCCATGAGGCACAGGGTCAAGGCTGATTTGATATGGCCATGTCTGAACTGGGGTGGTGTGGAGTGCAAAAAAACGATGGATTTAGGCCCAGATCTCTGTACTGGGGTGAATGTATGATATTATTCTGCATTCTGTCCATCAACTGTTGTTTAGGTCTCGTCCTATTCTATTCCGCAAGGAATGAATAGGACGAGACTATTGGGGCTAAACTAAGAGCTAAACTAAGCTCTGAAAAATGCGGATTTCCAGAAGTGCATGTGGTCTCGTGAACGCGCTTCTATTCGCATCACCGAGCCGCCTGCCTACGAGAGCTTCACTTCAAAGTCATCCGCTCCCCGCCCCCTGCTTCACACTTCACGGCCGCCAGGCTGTGTCTCGCATTTCTCCCCCCCCCCCCCCTAATTATTCATTCACTGCTGTTGCTGCCCACGGCCTCCCTCTTCCCTTGTTATGCTGGTGGAAGCATTTAGAAAATAAATGGCGCTTTATATTATTCCATACGTGTTTTCCAGCTTGGCCATTGCGCTCTCTAAATAATAATAGAAAGTGCACATTCAGTGTGGTTTTCCCAGGTCAAATTGCTCTTTAGATCTGCTAAATTTAGCTCGCAGCAGCAAGGGCGCCTGGGAGTTGTAGTCTTCCCGATGGATGTAGTCACCTGGCCGTAACTTAATCCACCAGCTTTCTTAATGATAATGGGGGTGCTATCGACCACAGGGATTGTGATGATCAGTTTGCCACATAATCCGTAATCTGCTGCATGATCTGCAGATTTCAACAAGTTGTTTCTTGCTCAACCGGATCAAAAGTTACTAACAGTGCAGCAGCATGTTTTGACTGTTAATCTGTGTTGCTTATTTATGTATTTAGGTGTCGGAGGGCAACCAATGGGACTAACTGTGCCCAGATAGTGTTAACGTGTAAAAAAACAATCGGGTAATATTTAACATGTGCCGCATAATTTGAGCCTTTGTTTCATTATTCTAGTAAATAATACTTAAAAGGCATCACACACAATGAAGTTCCTTTTCAACTTGCGCCAGAGTGATGCATTTGACATCTGACTCGTTGATAATTGATAATCTTGGCGTTTAGTGTGCACAGCCATTTCTGCTCCTTTTTTCAGCTAGAGGACGGGCAGGATTTAATTTTAAGATTGACTTGTAATTGCAACACAACTAAACATTCTTACTTTATTAGAGCGCCTTTGTTTTAACATTGCCTGACCTCGCCAACAGCATACAAGTATAGTGCCTCCGTCCACGACCCCTCGCAGTGCTCCCTGTACTGTGTTACTATTTCACTTTTGTTCTTGGATTTTCGTCACAATAAAATACACTGAACATAATCTTCACAAAAGTTATATACAAAAGTTTAAGCTATTGCCATTATAAATTACAATCACTTTTATATAAGTATTAATTATTTATAAAAATTAAAAGCCATTGTTGTTTGTAATATCAATACATCTAAGTCACGTAAATACAAAACATGTTGCATTACAAATGCTATAGGTGCCACATTTGCGAAAGTTATAACTATTGGCATTGTAAATGACAAAGCTATTAATTGAGCTATTTTCAAAACCAACACATAAATAAAAAGAAAACAATAGCTCAAACTTTCCTAATGCGAGACCTATGGCATTGCAAATGCTCGTTTTGCACTAGATACTAAAGCACAGGTAGAGGGGGTGATGTTTCTGGCAGACTTGTGGATGACCTGTTCATCAAGAAAGGACAGGTATCCACTGAATGCGCCCCTCACTAAAGAACAAATTGTAGCGGCCATCCGCACATTGAAAACTTCTAAGGGGGGCGTGGCCACGACCGCCAAACAGATGGCAGCACTCTTGCGACGTTCCTGCGGCCCTTATCTGACGATAATCAAACTCTGGGAACAAGATGAGTTCCCCACTGCGGTTCCTGGGGGCCTAACGGACCGGGAGAGCTACCCCACTGCTGGGTGTAAGGAAGGCCACATTGGACCGTTTCAGCAGTGACAGACCTGCACAGCCAACATCACCTCAGAGGCCCTGCAGAGACAGGGGCCGCAGCTGAGGCTGGGATCGACCTATCCCGTTGGCACCATGAGTGATCCCCACTCTCTCCTCCCCGCGTTGTGCTCATCTGAAGTGGAGACAGGCCTGGCAGCTGAGGAAATCAATAACCCAGAGGCTAAATTGGTGCAAGCTGCACAGGGCCTGTGACTCCTTGTTGAGCCTGGGGGGCGGGCCTGGCCAGAGCTTGCCTCGCGCCCTCTGGCCGTACCGCCTGGACCCTCCCTCAGTCCGGTTGCTCCTCCACGCTCCTGTTTCCTAACACGCTGGTATCGTTTTGATCTCCTGCCCTGCATCTCTGCAGCTCTCTGATCGCCTAGTGCTGCACGCAACTATTTATTTAATTACAGCGCTGCACTGTCGCTCTATTGATTTACTCGCGCTGCACTGTCGATGAATTATTTATTAATTTGTAGCGCGACCTCGCTGAGTCTGTAACTGTGATTGCCGCTATACTGATACTGATTTGTGCGCTTTAGGCTCTTTCTCATTACACGCTGTGCATTTACTGCCCCTGGCTGTGCTCGCCTTTGACCCTCCATTTTGTGTTGTTGTTTTCCCCTGGTCCGCCCCTCCTCCCGCCACCGCCTCCCAGCTGCTGCCCCTCCCACGCTCCGCCCCCTCCACCATCCATTTATGACCAATGACCCAACGCGCAGCGTCCACGCGCAGCGACCGCGCCCCATTCGCGCCGAAGGTGCGCCAAAGGTAAGCCCGTCTACGCCATTCCGCGCCTGGACCGCGCCCAGCGCCAGAGCCCCTGGTCCTCGCAATGCCCAGCCCTCCTGCATTACTTACGACGCCCCCACCCTCCTAGCCCTTAACCCCGGCCGTTCCCCCAACTGCGTCCAAGCCGCTCCCGGACACACCCATGGACCCTTCTCTTGCTACTCCTGCAAGTTCGACGGCACCAAAACCAACTCCTCATCCACCGACGCCAAGCAGAGACCCGACACCAACCACCTAAAATGCATCCTGCTCAACACCCGCTCAGTCCACAGACACGCCATCGAACTTTGGAATCTACTAGACACCATCTCTCCCGACGTCGCCTTCCTGACAGAAACATGGATGAACGCCTCCTCTGCCCCTGACATCACCATTGCCATCCCGGAAGGATACAAGATCATCCGTAAGGACCGCACCGACCAAACAGGAGGAGGCATCGCTATCGTCCATAAGAACTCCATCCGCATCTCAACCAGCTCAGACGTCAACCTAGCTAGCGCCGAACACCTTCACTTCCAGATCCACACCGACCCCAAGACCACACTCAGAGGCACTCTCCTCTACAGGCCTCTAGGACCCCGTGCAAAATTCAGCGACATTATCACAGACTTCATCACCCCACACGCCCTCCCCTCCGAGGAATACATCCTACTGGGAGACCTCAACTTTCACTTGGAAAAGAGCAATGACAGCAACACCACCTCCCTTCGGGACAACCTCGCGAACCTCGGACTCAAACAACTTGTCTCTACGCCCACCCACATCGCAGGTCACACACTCGACTCCATCTTCACCTCTAGCAAACATGTCTCCTTCAGTCACACCACCACCCTCCAGTGGACGGACCACAGCTGCGTACACTTTTTCTACAATAAAACCACCACTCGCAACCGACTTCAACCTACTCTACGAAGAAACTGGAACAAACTCACCATCGACCAGATCTCCTCTTCGCTTCTTCAAAACCCACCCACCCACTCCTCAAACCCCGACCAAGCAGCATTTAACCTCACCCAATGGCTATCCAACAGCGCCGACACCCTAGCACCGCCGAAAAAACGTCAAATCAAACCTGGCAGCAAAAACGCCTCCTGGTTCAATGATGATCTTAAGAAATCCAAGAAACTCTGTCGCTCCCTGGAGAAGGCCTGGAAAAAAGACCCAAACACCAGCACCAGGGACGCCTTCAAAAACGCCACCCGCATACACCACCAACTGATCCGGACTGCCAAGAAAACCGCATTCAAAGACCGACTAGACAACAACGCCCACAACAGCAAGGAATTATTCAACATCGTCAAAGAATTCACCAACCCCTCAGCCAACTTCAACGACATCACCCCCTCGCAAGCCCTCTGTGATTCCCTAGCCTCATTCTTCCACAACAAAATTGCAGACATCCACAACAGCTTCGACATCCAACCCGGAGACCGTCCCACCCAATCTACTACCATACCTGCACCCCCCTCGAACATCCTTAACAACTGGAACCCAATCTCCACCGAGGACACCATCCGCCTGATGAACTCCATCCACTCAGGATCCCCCACAGACCCATGCCCTCACCACATCTTCAACATAGCAGATTCCATCATAGCACCACACCTCCGAGATGTCATTAACTGCTCCCTCAACTCCGCCACCTTCCCGGAAAGCTGGAAACATGCCGAACTCAGCGCCCTTCTGAAAAAACCCACAGCTGACCCCACCGAACTCAAAAACTACCGCCCCATTTCGCGCCTTCCATTCCCGGCCAAAGTCATCGAGAAAGCCGTCAACAACCAGCTCGCCGCCTTCCTCGAAAGCAACAAATCCCTCGACTCCTCACAGCACGGAGACCGCTCTCATCGCAGCAACAGACGACATTCGAACTCTACTAGACAACGGAGACACAGTCGCCCTCATCCTCCTTGACCTCTCCGCAGCCTTCGACACAGTCTGCCATAGCACTCTCCTACAGCGCCTCAATAACATCGGGATCCAAGGAAAAGCACTGGAATGGATCACCTCATTCCTCACCGGAAGAACCCAGAGAGTCCGCCTCCCACCATTCAAGTCCGAGGCCACTGAAGTCATCTGCGGCGTACCCCAAGGTTCCTCACTCAGCCCCACCCTCTTCAACGTTTACATGAGCCCCCTCGCAACCATCGCTCGCCAACACAACCTAAACATCATCTCCTACGCAGACGACACCCAACTGATCCTATCACTCACCAAAGACCCCAACACCGCCAAAACCAACCTACATGAAGGTATGAAAGAAGTAGCAGAATGGATGAAGCACAGCCGTCTGAAACTGAACTCAGACAAAACAGAAGTCCTTATCTTAGGCACCTCCCCCTCCGCTTGGGACGACTCTTGGTGGCCAGAGGCCCTTTGGAAAAGCACCCATTCCGACAGACCACGCACGAAACCTGGGCGTCATCCTGGACTCCTCTCTCTCGATGAACAGACAAGTCAACGCAGTCTCATCTTCATGCTTCAACATCCTCCGCATGCTCAAAAAGACATTTCGCTGGAGCCCCACCGAAACCAGAAAGACAGTCACCAATGCACTGGTTACAAGTCGCCTGGACTACGGAAACACCCTATACGCCGATATCACTGCAAAACTCCAGAAAAAACTACAACGCATCCAGAACGCATCAGCCAGACTCGTACTTGACATCCCACGCAAAGACCATATCTCTAGCCACCTGAAAAACCTCCACTGGCTCCCCGTCAATAAGAGGATTACCTTCCGACTCCTAACCCACGCCCACAAAGCACTCTACGAACTTGGACCCGAATGCCTCAACACACGACTTTCCTTCTACACCCCCCCACGCCAGCTTCGATCTTCCAACCAAGCCCTTGCTACCATTCCTCGCATCAATAAAACCACCATGGGAGGTAGATCCTTCTCCTACCTCGCAGCTAAAACCTGGAACTCACTCCCCACCCACCTACGTCTCACACAGAACCACCTAGCATTCAGAAAGCAACTTAAAACCTGGATATTCGACAAGTAACTCCCTCCCCCTCCTCAAGCGCCTTGAGACCCTCTGGGTATGTAGAGCGCTATATAAATTTCCGACTTGACTTGACTTGACTTTCTGACTCTCCTGTGTCGTGGTCTCGTCTGGAGCTGCTGAGTTGCGTAGCAGCCAGGCGAGGGCCACTGGCGTGGCTGCGGTTGTGGCGTACCCCGGACTGCCTGATTCTGCAGATCTGACATCGGACCTAGGAGGAGGCGGTGAGTGCAGGCCCAGTGTGTGATCCGGATTCTGGCCCAGGTACCTTCCCCCTCGGCATGTGGGGAAGCCTGCCACCATTTAAAGGGCCACATGATGGATGGCCCACTCTGTTGGTACATGGGGACACCCATTTTCATCGCCATATTGCTAGGGATTCCCGCGGCCATGCGGGTAGTGTGCTAGGCCGCTGCTGCACTGGATGACTCTCTGGGGTCCAATATGCCTCTGGTCCACTCCCGGCTGAGATGCCTTGCTACCGCTGCACTGATTATGACCATGTGACTCTTCATTCCCCCCAAAGGTGCAGGGACTCTCTGGACACAGTTGTGCTACTTCAACACCTGTTCCTCATGGGCTGACACAGAGTCTGTGCTATTGAACCGTGGAGTGCAGTAAGGAAAAATGGTTCTGTCGGGTATAACCTCTAATTTGAGCAGGGTAATGAATACACTTCAAACATTTGTAAGCTGCACACTAACATTTTTACAAAGATAATAATACACACGGCTCTTAATCAGCAGTGAGTGGTATCTTTACTTTACAATGTATAGAATGGTTGTCAGGTGGCCAGCTTAAAAAACAAAGACTGTACAATGTTCAAGTGAGTCTTGAGTGACTTTCAGTGATTAGTGACTGTAGTGCTGTACATACAGTGATCAATCAATCAATCAAAGACATTTATAGAGCGCACTACTTACCCGGAGGGTCTCAAGGCGCTGGGGGGGGAGGGGGGGGCAGGGGGGGGGGTGCTGCTACTGCTCGAACAGCCAGGTCTTGAGCTTCTTCCTGAAGGAGAGGTGGTCTTGGGTCAGGCGCAGGTCGGGAGGGAGGGAGTTCCAGGTCTTGGCGGCCAGGTAGGAGAAGGACCTTCCTCCTGTTGTCGTTCTTCAGACGCGGGGGACGGCGGCGAGGGCGTGACTGGCTGATCGGAGATGGCGTTTGGGAGCGTAGAAGTTGATGCGGTTGTTGAGGTAGCTCGGGCCTTGATCGTGTAGGGCTTTGTGTGCGTGGGTGAGGAGACGGAAGGTGATTCTTTTGTTGACGGGGAGCCAATGCAGGTCTCTCAGATGTCCGGAGATGTGGCTGTGTCGTGGGATGTCGAGGATGAGTCTGGCTGAGGTGTTCTGGATCCGCTGGAGTCTCTTCTGGAGCTTGGCGGTGGTTCCGGCGTAGAGGGCGTTGCCGTAGTCCAGTCGGCTGGTGACGAGGGCCTGGGTGACCGTCTTCCTGGTCTCGGTGGGGATCCACCGGAAGATCTTCCGTAACATGCGCAGGATGTTGAAGCACGACGAGGAGACGGCGTTGACTTGTCTGGTCATGGAGAGGGAGGAGTCCAGGATGACGCCCAGGTTCCGTGCGTGGTCTGTCGGTTTGGGTGCGGTGCCCAGGGCGGGGGGCCACCAGGAGTCGTCCCAGGCGGAGGGCGAGGAGCCCAGGATGAGGACCTCCGTCTTATCTGAGTTCAGTTTCAGGCGGCTGGTCGTCATCCACTCGGCTACGTGTGTCATCCCTTCGTGAAGGTCGGCTCTGGCGGCGGCGGGGTCGTTGGTCAGGGAGAGGATCAGCTGGGTGTCGTTGGCGTAGGAGATGATGTTGAGGTTGTGCTGGCGTGCGATGTCCGCGAGGGGGCTCATGTAGACGTTGAAGAGGGTGGGGTTCAGCGAGGATCTTTGAGGGACGCCGCAGATGACTTCGGTGGCCTCTGACTTGTACGGTGGTAGTCGGACTTTCTGTGTTCTTCCGTCGAGGAAGGAGATGATCCACTCCAGTGCCCTCTCCTGGATTCCGACGTTGCTGAGGCGCTGCACTAGGGTGCGGTGGCAGACAGTGTCGAAGGCCGCGGAGAGGTCTAGGAGGATGAGGGCCGCTGTTTCTCCGTTGTCCATCAGGGCTCGGATGTCATCGGTGGCCGCGATAACGTAGACATGTGAATAAAAAAATAATTTTTTTTGATGGTCAGGTCCAATTTACAAGCATATCACGCCAAAAACCAATTTGATTTCCAGAGCTGGCCTCACAGCTTAAGTGCTGGAGGATTTCTTTTGTGTAGTTATCCGTGTTCTGAACCACCACCGTACCCCCTTTGTCGGCTGTCTTTATAACAATATTCCAGTTGTTACTCAGTGCGTGTAATGCCAGTCTCTCAACTTTTGGTGATATTGTGTTTGATGTACTTAGTGTTACTTTCAAGTAGATCCATAACTTCTGTCATCACTATTCTTTCAAAGGCCACAATTTTTTCACTCATCAGGTATGTGGCTGGAGTGAAAGTAGAAGCGGGGTGAAAGTTTGTGGGGTCTGGTTTTTGTGGTATTCATCTGCCTTCACATAAAAGTACTTGAGGCGAATTTTCCGAAAAAATTGTTGTAACTCAAGTTTTATATTAAATGTGTTGGGCGGAGACGTGGGGATGACCTATGGAGGGCTAGTGGCCCGATCAAGCTGCTCCTGCTGTGAGATTATACACCGTGCTCCTCACTGCTGCCGCCACTGAACGCTGTTCTTGCACTATGGGCCAAACTAACCCCAAACAATGGTGGCTCACATTTGACTGCACCAAAATTCCTGGGAGCCATAGCTCCCACTCAGACACAAAAGAGCCCACAGATCAAGGTCTGATGGAAGCCGCCCCTACTAATATGTCCGCTATAATGGCCGAACGTAAAGCAGGCTTCCGCGCAATGGATGCACACTTCGACACCCTTCCAGGCCACATGGACCAGCTGGGGGAGCGACTGGACCCACAGGGGGTAAGGATATAGGGTGTGGAAGAGAGGATCACTGGTTTGGAGGACACCACCTCCACAGTGCAAGTAGAGCTCATTAGGAACAAGTGGTCATCAAACATAAGGACCTTGAAGCCCGGTCCCACAGGTATAATATCGGTATTTCTGCAATAGCGGAGACCACCAGCATGGGAAGCCCAGAGGTGTTTGTGGAACAGCTCCTGTCAGATCTCTTTGACACAGCTTTTCAACCACATTTGCTGTGGAGCAAATGCATCGCTCCCTGGGCCCATGACATCCGGACGGAGTCCTGCCACGATACCGGATAGCTCTCATACTCTACTATAGGGACAATCACTGCTATGCGCCTGGCACGTGAAAAAGGCCCACTTCGACACCAGGGTTCCAACATTTCATTGTTCTCAGACTTCATCCTGACAGTTCAGGAGGTGAGACAGAAATGTAATGATGTTTAAAATACTCTCAATAAGTTGGGCGTTTGATATGCTATGTTCTATCCAGGTCGCCTGGGGGTGGAATATAATGGGCACACTATGATCTTGGATACCCCTTAGATGTGTGGTTCCTCAGGGATCTTCCTTGAGCCCCACTCTATTTAATGTCTATATGAGTTCCCTGGCAGAAGTAGTAACACCTTTTGGCATTCAGATCATCACCTACGCTGATGATACCCAGTTGGTGGTTTCGCTTAATCAACTGAATGATTCAGGCTCGGGGCTAGCCTCATGCCTGGAAAAGGTGTCGAGTTGGATGGACAGCTCTTGCCTAAAACTTAATGGAGCTAAGACTGAGCTGATGCTCTTAGGTAACTAGACTATGCTGAGCATACTCATTCTCTCCTAGCTGTCTGGGGACACCACCTGTCCCAAAAGAACAAATTAAGAGTCTGGGTGTATGGCTGGACCTTAATCTTGATTTTAAAGAGCAAGCAGGCAAGGTTGCAGCCTGCTGCTTTGGGATTTTAAGAATGTTAAGAAAGATCCTTCCCTTGCTACCAATGTTCCCTCTAATTTCTTACCTCTGTGTGCGGCAGTGTAAGGTCTATGTGCACTGCATCCAAGGTTAATGGCGCCAGGACCCAGACCGCACATGTGGGTGCGTCGACCAATGTTCCCTCTAATTTTTTTCCTCTGAGTGTGGCAATGTAAGGTCACCTTACAAGGAAAAGTGGTCAGTTGGATACATTTTTCACTTCCCAAGAGACATTAAAGAACTCCGTCTCGGCTCTAACTGAGTAAGAAGCAATGCACAAGCCCTGATCCTCTCTCACCTGGGTGGTGGCAATGTCCTACTCACCAGCTTCCATCACTCCGCATTCGCTCCATGGCATTGCATCCAATGTGCCACCGCTCATCTCATCACGGGGTTCAATATATATCGCATCACAGCGAGAGTGGTGAATCTGCAAATGCTGTCCATCAAAGACTGCATAGACTTTAAGGCTTGAACCTACAAATCCGAAACCGGTCCACTAATTCACCTGCTTGAAATCATGACATTGGAAGACTTCAGATTGAGAAATGCAAGAATGAGAACTGGAGACAGTGTACGCACCAGGACCTCCAAAATAAAATCCTTCTGGATTTCAGGCTCATCATATCACTCTCGAAGCTCAGAAAGGAACTAAAGTCTTTTCTCTTTTGAGATCACCTCATCTGGCATCGATAAGGACCTCCGAGCTCCTCTGTCTATGAGCCCAACTATGAAGAAACTCTGTCCCACTTAACTCTCTCCTTCCATCTTACACTCCGAATTGCTCCCTAGTCTCCACGTGAACCAAAGTGGGTTCACTTTCCTATTACTATATAACGCACTGCACCGCTTTTCACGTTTTCTTACATTTTTGGGGGACCCATTCAGACATAAATTTGATACATATTTTGTGGAAGCGAGGAGTAAGATGAGGTAGACAGTAAAATGCCCAACTGTACAAATACAGTTCAAGAGACCATCATGTACAAGGGAAGCATTTCTATAGATCAGGATCTGTTGCTTAGTAGCTCAGAATGTGTAGTAAATGCCAGGAATGTCTTTGCAGCAAAAGTAGCAAAATAACAAGCATTGGCAAAGAAAATATGTCCTGTTTTTACAGCCTCTTTGCCAAAACCTTTTAGCTGTGCTATTCAGCAGCATCAATATGCTGTGCAGCATAATGGAAAGCTAAAAAATGGAAGGTGTTATTATGCAGCCATGCTATTTTGTTGGCACGAGTATGCTGCATTGCTCATGTATGCCTACAAAATGTTTGTTTACAGAACTCGGATGGAATAGTAGATTTAAAAAAAAAATAGAGTAGAAGTAGCTCAAAAGTGCTTTTAAGTTGGAAGGCGGGCTGGAGATAGCCTGGGGGAGCAGGAGTGTGGAGGGAAGCAATGGACTTTGGTTGGGGAAGATATCACTTGTGGCAGAAGAACAGAAGTGTAGAAGCAAAGTGGTGTAGTAGCACACGAAGATGCATGAAATACATAGAGGGGGAGGAAACACATGGGCAAGAGAGAGCAACATGGAACATAGCAGAATATGGTAGAGAAGTACACAAGGGAGACAGCTGGAAAACACATGCACTCTCATGGAGTGCTGAACCAAATAGAAAAATTTAGTTCCCAAAAAGTAAGTGATTGAAGGAAGTAAAGATGCTATGTTCCAGGGGGAGGGAAAACAGGAAAAGAAGGTAAGCCCACACAAGGGAATTAATAATGAGCAAGCTGACAGTGAAAATAAAGCCAAACAATGGGAAGCAGTGGGTAGCGTCTAAGACAACTGCAAGTTTACAATAGGTCTTTTCACAACCAGACAGATTGAGCTGTGTGGTAGGCGAACCCAAACAATACCAGATCTGGCGAGAAAGCAAGGTCTGTATATTCATAGTAGGCGGCTCTCATGTGTATTAAGTAATATTCTGTGCATCCGCGACCCTCCGCAGTAGGGTCTGCTGAAAAGTAAAGCAATTGTGACATATTCTACAACACATATGAGAGCTTAATGATATTTCAAACAAAGGTGTAGAGCCAGATGCAAGGAGGAGGGATCCAAGTGAAACAGAAACATTCTCATAGATTATGGGACCCACTGTGCTTCTGTGTTTATTTGCATGCTGTTGTGTGTTTTGCCAAAGCTCTCCTTGGTGGTTTGTTGGGCACACTAAATTCCTTGTGGTCTCTTCGAAAGCAGGCAGCCATATTGGATCCCTGACAGTGTGGCGCTTGTCCGTGTGTCCAAGCAGAGAGTCTCGAAAAAGATTGCTTGCCGTCCTATTAGTGCTGGGTTTAGTGCTTAATTTGAGCTGGTGGTTTCCAGTGTTGGCACCAGTACTTACTTGTCAACACCATCACTCGTGACAGTATGCCGCAAGGTGGCAGTGTCTCGCTAATTTAGAGATGACCACAACAACAGTTAATTATTAATTCAATATACGTTGTAAACTATTATTACCTGCGGCCCAAGTCATTCTTAAAGCTTTGGGGGCCTGTAAAAGTCTGAATTGTCCCACTTGTAGGAGGAGTGTGATGGTTAGTAGTCGTGTTGTTACTATAATTAGCAGCATGGTAGGGGCAATGTGTGGTGGAAGCTGCAATGGCCTCCTGACGAGAGCCCAGGCATGTTTTTTTACAAATTAACTTACGCACTGGCTGGTTTTCTTGATCCAGCGAATAGTTAGTTATGCACAATCCGACTTTGGGATAGCTATCAAATATGCATATTTATTTCCAATGATACGTATGCAAGGTACATTTTTCTCAGATGTTTTCATTGTGGAGATTCTTAAGTCCTGGCTAAATGGTACTATCTGGTGGCTCGACCAGCAGAACTCAACTTCCCATTAATGGGAATGCTTGAGCTCGAGCCCACCCTAATAGAGGTGGACCTGCATTGCCTGGCTATGTTGAGAGGTATACATTTTACCTCCCTACTCCATAGAACATGCTATTGTCAAGCGAGATGGTCGTAAGTGGTTATAATGCAGCACATTCAAAATAATTTAGAAAGCCGCAACGTTTTTAATACAGACATCAATATCATTTTAGCTATTGTGAGGAAATGTGGGTGGCATTGAGAAAATATTCCCCGAACTGAATGCATGGTGGAGCTGTCGATAGAGAAGCAGGTGCAGTTGCACTGGGCACAAGACCTTGAGAGACTCACCTCACCCAAGTATGGCTTCATTTTGCTACAAAACTGCGACTGTAAGAGGCCTTTGTTTCTTGCTTGTCTGAAGGCACCCTTGTAAGTTCGTCTTAAAACCCTATGGTTTGACTCAACATTGATGTGAAGGTGGGTTGAAAACCTGTGATTTACTGGGTATGTTTAAGAATGTCTCTAAACCCCCCCCCCCCCCTCCCCCCCTCCATCATCCCACAGCCATGCTTTAAAATCCTATCTGAAGTCTACAAGCCTGACGTGTTCTTTCAGGTATTTCTAAAAGCACTCGTCATGCTTGTAGACTTGCTGCATTTCATTTGTTAATAATGCGTGGCACACAATCTGCCCTACTTTACTATCAAAAGAGATGCAGCAAGTCTACAGGTAGGACATGTGCTTTTAGAAACACATGAAAGCACATGTCATGCTGGTAGACTTGCTGCCTTTCATTTGTTAATAGGGCACAGATCCTGGGCAGATTGTGTGCCTTTTTCGGAAAGTATTCATGTTAATTGCAGCGCACACGGGCACTGTGATTAACATGAGTACTTAAAAAAAAAAAAGTATAAAATCTTCCCCACAGCCGATCCCTTTTAAACAAAAGAAATGCAGCAGGAGCCTCTTGCTGAAAAACTTCGGGAGGTCTCCCTCCACCTTTCGTACCGCACGCATTTGAAAAGTGGCGGCGCGAACGGTCCTCCGCTGAGTGTGCGCGCTTAGCATATTACACTGCACCCTCTGGGAGACTTGGGCGCGCACATTACAGGGAACAGTGCTTGCTACCCTTCGCAGACAGAAGACTGCTAGTCCAAGCATTGATTCTGTCACGCATTGACTATGCTAATGCTCTATATCTGGGAGCCCTACCCACTACCACTAAAAAATTGCAGGTAGTGCAAAACTGCCCAGCACATGTGCTCATGAATGCTTCCAAGCGCCTTTCAGCTAAGCCTGCGCTTGCATCGCTTCAATGGCTGCCCATTCAAGAGAGAATCCAGTTCAAGGCTTTGTGTATCACACACAAAGCTTTCTCAGGTAAAGGCCCACCCACCATCAGCTCCATTATTCAACCTTATCGCCCAAATAGGTCTTTAAGGTCAGATAATAAACAATTGGCGGTAGTTCCAAAAATAAGAAACACAAAGCGGAGGGCGTCTCTTCTCGTACAATGCCACTAAACTGTTGAATCTTCTGCTTCCTGGTATTCGCCTCAAACCAAATAACCTGACCTTTCAAAAGCAGCTAAAAATGTATCTAGTCCCCTAATATTGCCTGTGGTTGAAGCTGCGCTGCTACTAGCGCTGGGATGCCTCTGGGTAGCCATGCGCTCTAGAAATGCCTCTTCATTCATTCATTTGGCCGACCCTCTCCCTCCACCCCCGCACCCATCTCGGTGGGCATCTCCTACCCATCCTGGGTCGAAGCACTCCAGGAAGTCGCTTACCTCTCCCCCTGATGATGCCACCTGATGCTTCTTTGTTTAGGTGTTCAGGTTTGCTCGTGTTCACGGGGCACTAATGTTTTCAGCTTCGCATTTAGTTCGTGCTACTGTTATTTACTAGCGGTTGATTTACCTATCCCCTATTTTTTTTCTGTTGATGGGCTGGGGGTGGCAGAGTTGTAACATTCCCGTGGCGATCACCAACTTTTATGCATTGCAGTATTCTTTTTCTTTTAATACATGGGATCCGCTGGATGCTTTCTAATCTGGTGATAGTGAGGGGAGGGAGGCTCGTGGGGTGGGTTTTTGTTAATGTTATATTGCCTTTTGCTGCTTACACTGCACTTAACATACAGGTCATCACATACTCTCTTCATTAGGGATGCACCCCTTCAGAATATCCTCACTCTCCACTATGGCCCAAATAGTTGATCTTTCTGCTATTTCGTATTAACATCCCGCGGAAAGGGAAGCAGGCACTATCATACCTGAATAGACATGATATTAAAATAGCTTTTCTACAAGAGACACACCTCTTCCCCAGCACCGACCATGCCTTTGCCAAGAGCTTAGACCAACATTGTTTTGTTACGTGTTATTGCACCAACTCACGTGGCACCTGCATCCTGATTCATAAAAGTATTCCCTTCCACTGTCACGCATCACACTGACCCGAGTGGCCGATACATACTCCTACAGGGAACCTTAGTGGACAAAAATGTTCTATTAGTAAACATATGTTCCCCAAACATAGGCAATCCTGACTTTTTTTCAAGCTTTATACTCTCGTTTGGAGGCAGATCATTTAATACTGGGCGGGAACTTCAATATGCCACACTCTGACTCTACTAGTGCACAACCCAGCGATAACCCTGGGCACGGGAAGTATTTAGGCATATCACTGTTGCATATACACTGCTAGCTGCGTGGCGTACTCGCCACCCTTCCGACCCAGGGTCTACTCTGCACCCTACTCTATCTGGACGCAATTAGATTATTGGCTCCTTTCCTCCAGTGTTCACTTAAGGGTCTCTGAGGTAGCTGTACTCCCCCGGAACTCTCCTGAAGCTTAGCTGTCGATTCTACATTGAGGCCCTCCATGATCAAGTGTTCCATAGCGAACTCCTTGCTTCTATCATTGAATATTTCATGATAAACTCGGGCACGGTATCCACTCAGTCCACTTTGTGGGAGGGCTTTAAAGCGTACATCCGCAAAGTGAACATCTCCAAACATACAGGCGGCATTCGCGCCCAACTGCACCGGGTTGAGGGCGCTCTTCAGGAACTGGAGAGTCAGGCTGTAGGGGACGGGGACACCAGACTGCACTAGCGCTCCGCCTTAATGGCGGAGTTACAGGAACTTGCTGATCGGGAAATTGCATATCTGGGCAAGCACGCCGAGGCCTGCCGTTACGGGGTATGCGAGTGCCCTGGTCGCATTCTTGCACATCTACTACGTCCGGACAGGCTGCGCAATACATAGCAAAACTGCGAACAGAGACTAGGTTGGTTATCACAGGCTGGGAGCATATCCTGGCCGAATTTCTGAATTACTACCAGGAGCTTTATGCATCCCATGTCTCTGATGTATCTCCTGCGATGTCTTCCTATCTTAAGGAAATCGCGACGTTCTGGCTCATGGATGGCCAGCGACCGTTTCTCAGTGAACCACTGACCCAGGAGGAGGTTACACAGGCTATTGGCGCCCTGGATGAATCCAGTGCGTCTGGATTGGAAAGGGCCAACCAGGGCTTTTTATAAAGCTTTTAAGAAACTCACTCTGCAACTCCTTGCACTGTATAATGAATCACTAAAACTCGGTATGCTACCGCCCGTGCTTTGAGAAGCGGTCTTAATTATTACAAAAAACAAAGGTCCTATGCTAATTTGAGATTTTTTGAGAACATTAATGATATATAGACCACAGTAAGTGCTATATACGTTTTTCCAGTGTCCAGCCGGACAGAGGATTTAATTCAATTTGTTTTTCAAGAATAAGTTCAAGGAATATAAATACACAAATACACACGGGCACAGTCCTGTACCCAACAAGTGGAAGAAGGTGGGAGGAAAGGACAATAGACTAGTGCACAAAGCAATATTTAGAAAATAGTCAGGCAAATACTTTGGAGCAAAAATATGCTTGCCTATAGAATGTAATAACACAATCTCTACAAAACAATAATCAAATCAATATCATTCAATGGTCAATATGAGGTATTGTTTCAAAAACAGTCGACGTTTCGATCCCTGGCTCCTAGGTGAGTGGGATCATCATCAGGACTAATTAAATTAACTATTGCCTGATTTATCACGTTGACACCAAGAATCCGGCGTAGCAATCTCGTTAGCGGGTTTTACCCGGGGAGATCCTGCATGGCTTGGGTTTATCTGTTGTCACTAATAGTGGACCGCAAGGGGTTTCAAAACAATGGTTTAGTTGGTGGCTGGCGGAGGAGTGTTCCAGGTAGCCAAGAAGGTTCAGACGGACCCGCTAGATAACGTGTGTATGGCCGCTTTGGAGCTCTAAGGAGTCTCCTTCACACGCGATCAATACGGTCCGTCTGAACCTTCTGTTTTTGAAACAATACCAAATATTGACCATTGAATTATATTGATGTGATTATTGTTTTGTAGAGCTTGTTAGTACATTCTATAGGCAAGCCTATTTTTGCTCCAGAGTATTTGCCTGACTATTTTCTAAATCTTGCTTTGTGCACTAGTCTATTGTCCTTTCCTCCCACCTTCTTCCTCTTGTTGGGTACAGGACTGTGCCCGTGTATATTTGTGTATTTATATTCCTTGAACTTATTCTTGAAAAACCAATTGAATGAAATCCTCTGTCCGGCTGGACACTGGAAAAACGTATATAGCTCTTATTGTGGTCTATATATCATTAATGTTCTCAAAAAATTCTTAAATGAGCATAGGACCTTTTTGTTTTTTGTAATAATTGATACCCTTGGTCCGATGCTACCTAACGGTTTCCCTTGCTTGTAATTTATTGAGAAGCGGTCTTGGCGCTATTGTTAAAGCCTGGCAAGGACCCCATCCACTGCTCCTCTTATGGACCCCTCTCACTGCTGAAACTAGATAAAAAATATTGGCAAAAATTGCCACAAGGCTAGCTCCCCTTACTGCGGGGCACCCGGGAGGCCTGCCCGCTACAATTCCCCCTCCTTTTCATAATTGCAGCGGACCCTGTAGTCCGTGCCCTGCAAGACCGTCACACACGCCGTGGGCTGCAGCTTACTTGTGCCCCCCTACTGCTCTCTCTTCACGGATAATATCTTGCTCTTTATTCAACATCCTCAAGACAACCTCCCTCTGCTTATGCAGGAGATTGCACTATGGAGACCGCTCTGGACTCCGTATAAACTGGGCAAAGTTGAAACTCATCCCGCTGACAGACACAGCACCTTCAAAATATCCCCTCAAGTGGGCTACAAACAGCACCAACTACTTGGATATCCTTCTCTTCAAAGACAGAGACCAAATACTGCTGCATAACTATGGCCCGGCAGTGGCTGACCTCACCCCTCTCGATGGCTGGACGAGTGGCCATTACTAAAATGGCCGTGCTTCCCTGCTTTCTATACCTTTTTACTAATATCCCTATCCCCGTGCCGCAATCCTTCTTCCATAATCTGCACAGCATCCTAATGTGCTTGGTTTGGGCTGGACCCCGCCCCAGTGTTAAGTTGGACACGCTTACTCTCCCCTATGAGCGCAGCGGACTTGGAGTTCCTTTTATTTTGTTTATATTACCTAGCTGCTCAGTGCCACTACACACACAGCAGGTACCAACCAGAGTCAAGTCAAGTCATAAAATTTGTATAGCGCACTACATACCCAGAGGGTTTCAAGGCGCTTAGGAAGGGGAGGAGGATTATTTGTCAAATATCCACGTTTTAAGCTGCTTTCTGAACGCTAGGTGATTCTGGGTGAGGCGAAGGTAAGCGGGGAGTGAGTTCCATGTTTTGGCAGCCTGGTATGAAAAGGATCTGCCTCCCATGGTGGTCTTGTTGATGCGAGGTACAGTGGCGAAGGCTTGGCTGGAAGAGCGAAGTTGGCGGGAGGGGGTGTAGAAGGACAGTCGAGAGATGAGGCAATCTGGTCCGATGTCGTAGAGTGATTTGTGTGCGTGGGTAAGCAGTCGGAAAGTGATCCTCTTATTGACGGGTAGCCAGTGGAGGTCTTTAAGGTGACCAGAGATGTGTTCGTTGCGTGGGATGTCTAATATGAGCCTGGCTGAGGCGTTTTGGATTCGTTGTAGTTTCTTCTGGAGTTTAGCGGTGGTACCTGCGTAGAGGGTGTTTCCGTAGTCCAGTCGGCTCGTGACTAGAGCGTGGGTGACTGTTTTCCTTGTTTCGGAGGGGATCCAGCGAAATGTTTTTCTGAGCATGCGAAGAATGTTAAAGCAGGAAGAGGATACGGCGCTGACTTGTCTGTTCATTGAGAGTGAAGAATCCAGGATGACGCCAAGGTTCCGTGCGTGGTCTGTCGGGATGGGTGCTTTTCCGAGGGCTTCCGGCCACCAGGAGTCGTCCGATGCAGAGGGGGATGTACCTAAGATGAGGACTTCTGTTTTGTCTGAGTTCAGTTTCAGACGGCTTTGTTTCATCCATTCGGCGACTTCTTTCATTCCTTCGTGTAAGTTAGTTTTGGCGGTGCTGGGGTCCTTGGTGAGAGAAAGGATCAGTTGAGTGTCATCCGCGTAAGAGATGATGTTGAGGTTGTGTTGGCGGGCGATGGCCGCGAGGGGGCTCATGTATACGTTGAAGAGGGTGGGACTGAGTGAGGATCCTTGAGGTACGCCGCAGATGATTTCAGAGGCCTCGGACTTGAATGGTGGGAGGCGGACTCTCTGGGTTCTTCCGGTGAGGAACGAGGTGATCCATTCCAGTGCTTTTCCTTGGATTCCGATGTTTCTGAGGCGTTGTAAAAGGGTGCTGTGGCAGACTGTGTCGAAGGCTGCAGAGAGGTCGAGGAGGATGAGGGCGACTGTGTCTCCATTGTCCAGTAGAGTTCGAATGTCGTCTGTTGCTGCGATGAGGGCGGTCTCAGTGCTGTGTTTGGCTCGGAAGCCAGATTGTGAGGGGTCGAGTGATTTGTTGGCTTCGAGGAAGGCGGCGAGCTGGTTGTTGACGGCTTTCTCGATGACTTTGGCCGGGAATGGAAGAAGCGAGATGGGGCGGTAGTTTTTGAGTTCGGTGGGGTCTGCTGTTGGTTTTTTCAGAAGGGCGGTGAGTTCAGCGTGTTTCCAGTCTTCTGGGAAGGTAGCGGAGTTGAAGGAGCAGTTGATGACGTCTCGGAGGTGCGGAGCTATGACGGAGTCTGCTTTGTTGAAGATGTGGTGAGGGCATGGGTCTGTGGGGGATCCAGAGTGGATGGAATTCATCAGGCGGATGGTGTCCTCAGTGGAGATTGGGTTCCAGGCGTTAAGGTTGTTTACGGGGGGAAGATGGTCAGCAGATGGTAGGGTGGGTTGGCTTCCGGGTTGGTTGTCAAAGCTGTTGTGGATGTCAGCAATCTTGTTGTGGAAAAAAGAGGCTAGGGAGTCGCAGAGGGTTTGAGAGGGGGTGATGTCGTTGGAGTTGGCCGAGGGGTTGGAAAATTCCTTGACGATGTTGAAAAGTTCCTTGCTGTTGTGGGCGTTGTTGTCAAGTCGATCCTTGAATGCTGTTTTCTTGGCTTTTCGGATCAGTTGGTGGTGAGTACGGGTGGCGCTTTTGAAGGCGTCCTTGTTGCTGGTGGATGGGTCTTTTTTCCAGGCCTTTTCAAGGGAGCGGCACAGTTTCTTGGACTTCTTGAGATCACCGTTGAACCATGAGGCCTTCTTGTTGCCAAGTTTGTGTTGACGTTTTTTCAGTGGTGCTAAGGTGTTGGCGGTGTTGGATAACCAAAGGGTGAGGTTGGAGGCGGCTTCGTTGGCGTTAGAAGAGAGGGCTGGGGAGGTTCGAAGGAGCGATGTGGAGATCTGATCCGTGGTGATTTTGTTCCAGTTTCTTTGTAGAGTTGGTTGGAGGTGGATGATGGGTTTCGGCTTGTTGTAGGTGAAGTGAACGCAGCTGTGGTCAGTCCAGAGGAGATCCGTAGTGTGGCTGAAGGAGACATGGTTGCTGGAGGTGAAGATGGGGTCGAGTGTGTGACCTGCGATGTGGGTGGGGGAAGTGACCAGTTGTTTAAGTCCGAGGTTGGCGAGGTTGTCTAAGAGGGTGGCGGTGTTGCGGTCGTTGATCTTTTCAAGGTGGAAGTTGAGGTCTCCCAGAAGGATGTAGTCTTTGGAGGGGAGCGCGTGTGGGGTGATGAAGTCCGTGATGTCTTCACTGAATTTTGCGCGGGGTCCTGGTGGTCTGTAGAGGAGGGTGCCTCTAAGAGTTGTCTTGGGGTCGATGTGGATCTGGAAGTGAAGGTGTTCGGAGTTAGCGAGGTTGGCGTCGGAGCTGGTAGAGATGCGGATGGATTTCTTATGGACGATAGCGATTCCTCCTCCTGTATGGTCGGTGCGGTCCTTGCGTGTGATCTTATAGTCATCAGGGATAGCGATGGCGATGTCAGGGGCGGAGGAAGCGTTCATCCATGTTTCCGTTAGGAAGGCGACGTCTGGAGAGATGGTGTCTAGTAGATTCCATAGGTCAATGGCGTGTCTGTGGATCGAGCGGGTGTTGAGGAGGATGCATTGTAGGAGATTGGGGTCGGGAATCTGTGGTGTGGTCGTAGCGGAGATGTTGTCGGTGCCGCTAAATTTGCAGGAGAAGCAGGAGAACGGTCCATGGGTGCGTCCAGGAGCGGCTTGGACGCAGTTGGGGGCGCAACCGGGGTTAAGGGCTAGGAGGGTGGCGGCATCGTAGGTAACGCGGGGGGGCTGGGCAGCGCGAGGGGCAGGGGGTCTGGCGCTGGGCGCGGTCCAGGCGCGGACGGAGCGAGCGCAGCTGGATAGACTTTTACACTTGCATAGATTACCTAAAGGCATACCGCTGGATGGCGCGGACATTCACACAAAATCTACCACATGCTGAGCTTGTCATAGGCTTTGACAAATGCTAGGCGGAGGCCCCCTCTACTTTAGCGCACTCCCCCTGCACAATAATAGACTTACGCGGCTTCCACGTATGCAGGAAAAATGTGTCCAACGCACGCTACGCCGGCAAAATCTATCTACCAGAAGAGACCTATTCACAGTCGGCCCAGCCCTACATCTGGCTGACGACTCACGTGCACAAGACACCTCCATATGGATCTCTTCGTTTTCATGCAACTTCAGCATACTCTGTGGTCATTTATACCCTCATATCCGCTTGCCCTGAGGAATTTCCACCCCTGATGATAGCGATCGCCAACATGGACGGAGAACATGGAAGTGGAGAAGTGTGGCTCACTGGTTAGAGCAGGCAGACCCTGAAGCAGAGGTCAGACCCGGGACCAGGGTTCAATTCCCGACGCGGCAGGGTCTTGAGCTCAAATGTTCATGGACTCGATAATTCTCGCTTCGGCGTCTGACCTAATCATGGGTTCACACTCTGCAACTCTGGGCATTAAGCTTGCTTAATCTCCACAACGGCCCCCCGCGGCGGGATGCCTGGCTTTCACCTTGGGGATGCCCTGTAGGGGCTATCTCACAGGGAAAAACCAGGACGGGTTCCCAAGGCAAGCGCGGAGATACCCCTTCGGGGGTCGATTCTGCCGCTATATAAGAATATAATAATAATAATAATAATAATAAAGAGCATATAACATCCAGATTATACCGTTCATGTTTTGCCCTGAAGCCAGACTCCATAACATGGATGCGGGAGATATGAGCGGCAGAGTTGAGGAGGCCAATTGCTGATAAATTCAACGCTGCATACCTTCCAGGCCAGCAAAGGGTCTGTCCGTAAGGAAAGTGCTGAAATTATAGGTTAGGTCCTGTGCGCCTCGGCCTCCATCTGTTTAGGTTTGTACTCCTAGTTTAATTGTGCTGTCTGATCCGTGTTGCGTGTTCACACTGGTGTGGTGGAGCTTTCTTGCTCCTTGGTTTTGTAGGTTTTGTGGGTGTGCCTGCGTTCTCTGTTTTTAGTTCACATATGCACCTTGTCCACTGACCGCTATGTTGTCGATGTGGGTTATCATCACAGAAGTCTCTAGTGTTTAGGGTTACAGATAAATTAATTACATTGAGTTAAAATGTGCACCAGGGCGACGATCCTGGCGAAATAGAGAACTTTGGAAGAGATCTTGCCTTGCCCTTGGTGGTTTTCTTTGATGCACAATGAGGTGTAGGAGAAGTTGGGGTGACAACCTGGAAGCTTTGAGCTTTACAATATACTCTAAAATTAATCACATTAGTTCCCTGTTCGAGTTAGTCAGCCATCTGCTACAGTCGTGTATCTTTTGTATAGCACTCTCTTTTGACGTCAGTTGTACCAGTTTGTTTAGGTTTGGCCTAGAAACAACTTTAGTTGGATCGCTGTCTCGTATAATAAATAAGTCAAGAAATAGCCTGCATAAATAGATACATTGAGGCGCTGTGGGCTGGCCCACTTCACCCAGTGGTCTGTTCAACCATCAATCACATTTTGCTTATTCCTACCACAATATAGGGTTGTGGTTCAGCGTACTTTAGTTGTTGGCTGCCTTGCACGACAAATTAATAACATTTTGCTTGATTGTATGTAAATATCTGTGTAACAAAAAGTGCACTAAATTGCAAAGGCTGTTGGGCCAGTACTTTACTTTGCTAATGCTGTTTCCTTTTATTCGTAGTGTCAGGTTGCAGTAACTCAAGCCAAACATATAGTTTCATTGCTTCAATAACCAGGAATGTGTTTAATGCCATACTTGTCAGCCCCTGGCTTTCACATTCTGACGTTTTCAGAGTTTATGAAGCTTTTTTTTTATTGCCTAGCATTTAAATTTAAGGGCCAGAGTGGTCGACCTCAAAACTGGAGAACCGGGTTCGAGTCTCGTCAGGGACGCTCAACGTCCTGTGTTTCTGGGCTAATCATTTAATCTCCCCATGCCTCACAAAATGAATGTGTCCATCAGTAACGCAACTGGAGCTCATGTAAAGCACTCTGATACCTTTGGGTCGAGTTTGTGCTATATAAAATCCCCACCTCCCGCCAAAACATGCTCCATTTACATTGTCACTGATTTGGAGGATCTTAAACATGTGAGTGGTTTGCCTACAAATTTTGAAACCAGAGGAAAAAATGTTAAATGCAATTATTTTTAATTTCACTTTTTGTCCTGATGTATTCTTTTTCGCACAATCTTAATGTCTATCAACTAGGGCCCACCATCATCAGAAACCGGTTCCAGGTCAGCAGTGGCACTTTGTTTATTTTTAGTCTTCTGCCGTGTGTTTCTAGAAATATCTTCTGGCGTGTATTTCTAGAAATACCCATGTCTGCCAAGTGAGTTTGTTAAACATTAAAATTGGTACTCATTGGACACATGGGCTTTAAAGGCCATTAAGATGCTCTTGCCAGGAAGGCAGGTCTCCTTGGTAAAGTACTATGTGCCGGCCCGCCACAACCCCTCTTACTTCTACATAGGCTGACTCTGGTCGCTGCCAGGGCAGTTTTCCAACAAGGCCTCAGCTGTGTGGCACGCGCTTCCAAACGACCTTATATTGCCCCCATTTCCCTCTCATGGCATTTTAATCTCCGGCCAGAGGACATGGTTTACCACAGAAAATTCTTCTCTTTAGGAAAAGTACCAAGGCGCTGGAAGCCACAAGTCTACATGGACTTCCATTTGCATTGGTATCAGCGCGCTCTCAGTGTGACTGACCTGGCCCCAGCGCAGCCGGCCTTTCGGATGGACCACTTTTCACGATTTACCCTTAAATCCCTCTGCCCGTGGCTGACTCCAGGTCTGCTCCCTTTGCCCCCCTTCCCTAAAGTCTACTGAAGACCTCTCTGGTCTGCAAGCCTGAGCACAAGATGCAAACAGGAGTTGTTAATACCCAAAACCCTGAGAATCCTGCATCACCAAGGACAGACCCTGTATCCCCCCCCAGGCGGCCTCACGCCCCCTCCCCTCTAAGGTTTTAAGGCAGATTGATCTTGCCCAACAAAGTAGGTAGATATGAATCTAAACGTGAAGCCAATGCCTTCGAATTTTTTTTATAGTCCATGTTAACGAGGGAGTTAGGCCTATAGTTTTTACAATACTTAGTATCTTTCCCCTCTTTCGGGATGAGGCAAATGTGGGCTTCAGAGAAAGATCCAGAGGAACTATGTATGTAAAAAATGAGTTTATCAGGGAGAATAGCTTTGGTATTAAAAGTGTAGAAAAGTGAAGATAAAATTCAACAGTAAAACCATCAGGACCTGGTGCCTTATCCTTTTTAAGACAATGAAGAGCTTTAGGTAGTTCTTTCTGTGTGAGGTCTATTTAGAAGGAAAATAAATCAGAAGGGTTGTGTTGGGATTTCAGAATAGTAGGAAAAAAAGTGTGACTGTTCTTGGTCTGTGGGCTGAATTTCAGATGTGTATAATGATTTATAAAAGAGAGAGAATTCATTCAATAACTCTGCAACTTTAAAACCGAACAGTCGTCATCAATGGATTAAATATTTAACTTGTGCTGAATTTTTAAATATTTAGCCAGTATTTTCCCAGCTTTATTTTTACCACCATAACATTTTGCACTAGATTTTAACAAATAAAGTGAGGCATTATCCATAGATGTCTTAATAAATTGCAATTTAGCATCTATAAGAACTGATAAACATTTCTGCGAAGGGGATGTGTAATAGGAGTGTTCCAGTCTCTAAATATCATGTAAAAGATCATTAGTAAGGTTGCGAGCTGTTTTTCGCTTCTTGGAAACAAAAATATTAATGAAATCCCTCGCTGAGGCTTTAAAAGCATCCCAAATGGTTGAAAATGGCATGGAATCATCTTGGTTTATGGCAAAGTGCTCATTAAAGAAGGAGGTAAAAGAAGCTGTAAACACAGGGTCTAAAAGAAGAGCATTATTAAAACGCCATCTCCAAGGAGCGTTGACTATAGGCAGTATATCCAGGCCAATTGAAACAGGGGCATAATCAGACAGTAGGATAGGACCAATTTCTGCATGTGAGGGCTTGCAAAATATTATGAGAAACAAAAATATAGTCCGTTCATGATTGAGTGTGATGGGTTGGAGAAGAGAAAGTGTATTCCCTTGTAGTCTGGTTGCATAAATGCCAAGCATCAAGAATTTATGTTGAGTAATAGTGTGAACAAAAGATTTATGAGGTTTACTAGGGACAAAATAAACCTTGGAACATCGGTCTATAAACGGGTCATAAATCTGATTACAATCCCCAGCCATTATAAAATTATCCTCCATGCCATGAGTAATTTGCTAAGCCAATGTGTGCCAAAAAGAGGCATCACCGCCAGTGGCAGCATAAACCTTAAGGAAAGAGACTGGAACACCTTTGAGAGACATTTTAAAGTTCAGCCACCTGCCATTAGCATCTGATTCCTGTGATAAAAGTTTAACAGAAAGTGATTTATAACTCCATTACGTTTACCATCCCCTTGAGAGAAGAAGACTTCCCCCAACCCAGTTTCTTTTTAGTTTTAGAGCTTCAACTGCCGTAAGATGCGTTTCTAGAGCAAAACTATATCAGCGCCCATTTTAGCTAGATGAGATAAGACTCTTTGCCTTTTGATGGGAGAGTTCAATCCCCTAACGTTCCAAAAGATCAATTTTAGAGAAATAAGATTGCAGGAGAAAAATGGAGAAGGAGCATGAAGTAGAAGTCCAAATCATGTAAGTGATAGTGGAGAATATAGGAAGAGAAACAAGTGGAGAATATAGGAAGAGAAACATTGAAGATGAATAACCAATTCCATTTCAGTGCGAAAGAGGATAGAATAATCAGACGTCTTAAAACAAAAATGGAAAGTAGAAAGAATATAGCATAAATGATATACTCTAGATAAATATTATAAGAAAGAGTATACAATAAGATTTGGTAATCTAACGAAAAATATATTAACAGACATAAGTATGCTAGGAAAGGTGAATATATTAATGACCCCAAAAGAGAAGAGCATAAGGGAGTGCAATACCGAACAAAGAACGAAACAAATCACTTGTCTACATGGAAACTTGAATCTGCATCTATAAAAAGAAGCATACTCCTGGGAATACCTGAGGAGCAGGGAATATTGAAGACATCAAACAAGGAAAAAACCAAAATATGCGACACAAACCAAAGAACAAAAGACAAAACAAATAGCCAAAAATAAAACAAATAACTTACCTACATAAAGGAAACTGGAATGCGGGGGAGGGTGGAACCACATGAAGCCAACAGATGGCTTGTGATGACTCAAAAAGACCGGGGGAGGACCACATCATGACAGGACTTAACTGTGAGGCGCAAGATAACACGGTTAACTTTAATTTAGAAACCGAACATTAAATATGAGAATATTGAAACAAAATAGCTAAAGCAATAATACTATTGAGGAGAAGGTACCAACTAAAACGTGAGACTATGATCATAGAGATTTTAATCAACAGAGAAATAACCTCTCATACAAGCAGATCAAACAAATCTTGTAATATGAGAAGTGGAAGAGCCCGAAGAGTCCATATTAAGTCTTTTGCGAGTTTATGAAGCTTTGTAGACGAACTGGGTCTTCATATGTTGTTCTATTATTATAAGTGACCTTAAAAAGACTTGGACGAAAGAGACCATATCTAGCACCCATGGAACGAAGGTCAGGTCTCATGTTACAGGCTTTACGTCTGGCAGCTGTAGCCCTAGAGTAATCTTGTGCTAAGAACAAGGTGGAGTCAGACCATGAGATCTGTTGCATAGTTTTAACTGCTGCTAAGACTTTCAACAAGTCTGTATATTCTAGAAAATAGAGGATGACACCCCTTGGTCTCTGTGAAGATGACGTTGTATTAGGAGCTCGTCCCAACCTGTGAGCACGCTGTATGTTAAGTGTAATACCTGCTGGCATATGTAGAACTTTAGGGAGGAATGATGTGAAGAATGACAGAGGGTCCATACCTTCGGCCCCCTCCACCAGACCGTAAATACACATGTTATTTCTTCTATTGCAATTTGAGTTTTGAAACTTGAGACTGCTGAAAAGTGACACTCTTGGTAGTTTTGTTAAGAGAAGAAACATTATGTTCTACTGCTGTAAGTCTAGTATCCATTTGCGACCAGTTGTCTGAAAGGGTTTGTAATTTAGAGTTTGTCTCCTCCATGAAGGGCCTGAAAGCCCTTATCTCCTGTAATAAATGCTCCATTGAGACTGGAGAGGCTGGTTTGGGTGTTGAGGGAGGGACTTTTTTCAAGAGTTTTACATTTGACTTTCCTGATGTTCCTTGTGAGGAATCCATTGTTTTGTTGGTATGCTCTGCTTTGATTAATCCGGAGTCCTCCAGCTTGGAAAGTTGTGTAAAAAGCGTTGAATTTTTAATTAATGAGCGATGTGGTTTTAGTGTGCTGCGAATAGATCCTTTTGTTCTGCCCATTAACATGAAAGATAAGCAAAACAGAAAATCCTGGATATGGCTTGAGAGAGAGTTGGCCTGAAAATTGTCAGATGAGATAACAACTTCAAATTGGGATATGTAGCGTTTTGAAATGAAAGTAAAGTAGCTAAGCTTGGTAGTGTATCCTTCAGTAAGCTATGAGATACTTGCTGAGAATAAGGTACATGAACCACTACAGCCTTTGCTACTAGAATAGCTGTTTTGCTCTCCTAAATATGCTTCTCCTCCTTTTTATATATGCCATGTAAGTCAGCAATCAAGGTATTGAAGAATTTGAAACATGGGTGCAAAAAAATGAAAAAGTAGTCCTCTATTGTGATATTATGAAAGAAATTAAGTGAGCATATTCATAAGCGGCACTGGTATTAGAGGAGATGCCTTGAGGCATTAGGTGAGGTTCTACAAAATGGCGTTTGATTCTTTGCCTCCTCAGCCATTCTGAAATAAGGCGAGAGAATGTTGGAAAAATGTGCCCCCTCAAATTTCCTCTAATGATGCCCAGAGAGTATACATTTCTAGTGGGCAGTTGGGCATATTGGAGTAATGTGTTCTCCACAGTTGAAGCAGTAGGACACTCGTAGCGTAGACGTGGCAATTAAAATGGCGGCCGCAATGCCGCGATCCGCCTACATCCGAACTTTTACCTGCAAAAAAACTCTTGCCGCGGTGTAAACGCTCTTCAAGCTTCAGCGCGTGTTATCGCAGAGCACTTCACTGACTCAGTGATCCGTTCGGCTTCGTTCAAGGTGTCGTGGAAATAGGAGTCCGCCGCACCTGCACCAGGAGCCTCACATAGCCGCCACCGGGCGCCAAGCCACGCCCCCAAGTCTTTAATTTTAACACAATCTTTTCACAATAAGTAAGTCAGGCCTACTGGCTTTCGCATACATTTTCATAATAAACAGTTCAAGCCTATGAAATCTGACCTACATTTTCCCACTGAACAATAAGGCCTATAGCCTTTACCATTGGCTTGACACTATAAGCGACATGGGCGTATTGAAGTGGGCAAATGCTAGGAGCCCACAGTTACAAAATTGGAAATATGTACAAAATAACAGCTGTCAAACCAACATACTACCCAATTCAAAAGGGCAAAACAATGATCATCACAGTGAAAATTTTACACCTGAACGATTTCAAAATACCTGTCTACAGCCTGTAACACGGCAAGATGACAAACCACTCAAAGTCATATTAGCTTTAAGAAATGCTTTTAGCAGCAAATAAGCCAAGACTACTGCCTTTTGCATACCATTTTGTAATAAAAAGATCAGACTTATGGCTCCGGGCATAACGTTTACTGGTGAACCAATATGGCCTATTGCTTTTATCATTGGCTTGTCAAAGTAGCAAACCCAGACCTATGGCATTGAGGGTAAGAAGGCAACCATCAGGCATACAGTATCAAAATTAGAAGTGTAAACAATGGTCCAGTTGGCAAAGCAAAATACTAGGGACCTGATTCACAAAGGTAAACGTATACTGTTGTGTAAGTTTGATTGCTATTCACAACGGAATTTTACTAGTGGTATCATTACAACTGCAGAGTCACTCCACACCTATAAGGATAGGCCTGTCCCGTGGTGCTACCCAGGCCAGTCAGAAGGTAACTGACTTCCTGTAGAACATTGCCCTTGAGTTCCTCAAACACATTCCTCACATTCTACAGGGCTGTACACATTATTACACATCCTATTCCCTTTATAGTGTTAAAAGTAAACCGAATAATTTAATTTGCAGAAAACCTTTCCCAAAACATGCCATCAATTATTTACAAAGTTTCTAAGATTGACCAACATGCAGGAGTATTTACCACACAGTCTTCCAGACAATCTGACACCCTTATCACACTGGTTTGATAAGACCTCTTGTAACTCATAACTCCCATCAGATCGACACCAAAATGTCTGCCTCCAGACACACCCTCTTCTCCCTTACTCGTCACACTTTGTCCTTGCCAGCACTCATTGCTTATTAACTATATACCACTACATCCTTCCCTACCCTCTTGCGCTCCCTCACATGTTCCTCCCATCTGACATACCACCACTCTCCTGCTGTTCCAATTCAAGTCTGTCCCCTTCCTCCCGTAATTACAGCTTACCGCACTGAGTTTTTACAGCGCCCTAAGTTTAAAAATTCCTCGGTCCAACCACTCAGTTTCACCTTGATCTAATTGCCTTACTTCACCCATTTGTCTTTAGCTTTGCTCCATTTTTTTGCCATTTACTTCTCTCTTCCCGTCTAATTCCCTCATCCAGATAGACATTAACTGTTTTTTTGTCTCTGCCGCTCTTCAGAAAGTATAGTGTCCTGTGGCCTAATTGGCATAGGTTTGATGCACCATTCTGACTCCAAAATACCAGAAGTAGCCTACTTTTCCAAGACCGCTTGTAAAAAATTGGATTATTATTTTGGGTGGGGGACAGTCCATTTCAAAGAATAATCACAACCATTGTAAGGGGGAACCCTCAAGATGCCTAAATCAACCTGAGCTCAAACCCCTGTTAGCTCTGGCAGACAATGTGTATAATATTTATGCAGTTCTAAAACATTAGTCAGTTTTCAAAACAATAAAAATTTCAAACCTACTTTGAACAATAGAGTTATATCTAATAAACAAAAAGACATAAAAATGGCAAAAACCAAATTACGGAAATCTGAGATATGCATTTCTCATGCTTTAATAAAAAATGGCACCAAAAAGCACAGAACACAAGATCTAGTCAATGGTCACGGTAAACCAGGACGTGGGAGGGATTTGAGGCCAACCCCAATGGAGCACGGGTCAAATACACCTACCAGGTTTGTCTTGATCAAAGATATTTCTCTTTTAAGACCCAACCAACCACAGCAGTACACTTCTAAGACCCCCAAGACCTAGGGAAGCACTTAAAGTGTTCCCGTAAAGGCCAATAGCAGGGTCCAGTACAGGTCCAGTTGTCAGTGCAGTTGCCAGGCTCCTCTCAAATCAGACAGCTGATCCAGTCCTGATCTTTTCTTCCGCACGTCCAGAAAGTGTTCTGAAGTGGATGCCTGGAGTTGCCACATTTATACCAGTTGCTAGATAGTGGGTGGGGGTAAAAGTTCCCGGGGTCTACTCTACTAACCTTTTCAGTAGTTCATCTTTGCCTTACAGCAAACAGGACCAAAATGCATTTCTCAGCCTTTTTAAGATGGCGAAAGACTTTGACCCCACTAAACATGGGCTGTGAGCAAACCTTTGCTTTTCCAAATATCTTTCTTAGAACCCTATGGAACTTGCTGTGGTAATTTTCTTCTCAAAGTCTAACTCAAGCCATCTTGTGTGTGTGTATGAACCATCACTACCACAGACAGCTGGATCATTTGTGTTGGGCTTTCCTACTTCCAGACTCTTCTTTTGCATTACCCACCTCACAACCCTCCACCCTTTGAATAATCAGCTACCAAAAGTGTACTTTGATCCATTTTAGCCTCACGGTTTGGCCTAAGTGACACTTATTGGGGTTAGGTACCCTCGCCTTAACAACACCCTCTCTTTCAAGACTCAACTCCTGCCATGAAAATGACATCACATATGTTCATACAACGGTCTTCCTGCTGCCCCTTCACACACACTTTTACTAGGTATTTATCTTCTTCAGCTGTGCATCCTCTACATCCTAAACTAACCACTCCTCATTCGCTATTGGACCACTACAATGTGCTCATGCTACTTTCTATTCTTCAATAAAGCAAAGGGTGAACTGGAAAGACTATCTTATCGCCTCTTTAAATTGCGTCCTCCCATGATGTATTTTGCTCCTTGGATGTATTTTGCTTGAAAACCATATGATTGTAATCTTGCAGCTACTATAGCTGAGACATTTGATCATACCGCCAGTCTGTGCCACCTTAGAAGGGGCACATAGTCCGTATGCAAGATTACATTTACCACCCAAATGTACATTCTAAAGTAATTCAAACCCCATAGGGCAGCCAATGCTTTCCCTCTCGATAATGAAGTACTTGTTTTTTTTATTTTTGTACTCAGGCAATGAAGAAGAAACAAAGCCACTGCCTTCTCTTTACTCCCATGCATCTGTGACAGCACAGCACCTATCCCTTTAACACTTGAGTCCACCATTATTATATACTCCCTTTAAATACGATCTTGGCATTAAACAGTTTCATCTATATCTTTTTAAATGTTCTTCTGTGCATTTGACCACTCAAGCTATTTTCCTGTAAGTACCGATGCTCTCAACAATTCAGTCTTGTCTGCAAAATTCCTTACAGAGTTGGCAGAATATGCAATTAAACCAATTACAAAACCTATGCCTTTTTGTTGTGCGCTTCATGCGCCTTCTTTATGACTCTCACCAATGCTGTCTTTGGTCTCGATCCATTGGCGGAGATGGTATGTCCCAAGTATTTCCTCTTCCAATCATTTACAGTCTTCCTTATGCAATGTAATTCCAGGCTTTCCTAATCTATCCATAAGTTGATCAGCACCAAGTTGTGCTCCTCCACGGTTTGTCCAAAAACAAGGATATATGCTTGGTAGAATACACTTTGATTCGGAATGTCAGACATAAGAACACACTCCCACCTAGGTGAGACCAAAAGGCAGACAGGTGAATTAAATCGCATGCTTGGATTTTATCAATGTTATTAATGAGTTTGATTCCTTATGGTGTTTGATCTGATGGTAAGCATCCCTCAGATCTAATTTTGAGACATAGTTCTGTTCTTTGAGCATCAAGATCATCTCGCTCATCTTTGCTAGGATGAAGCTGTCCACAACTATTTTCTGATTTAAACAGTAAAGGTCCCCGGAAACCTTAGTCTAGGCTTTGCCTCCTACTTTTTCCCTCTGATGCTACTCATCCTGAAAATTATTTCTCTTCCCATGTATCTTGCCTAATACATCTATCCACCTACATTGGTACCACTGGGATTAATATATTTATTCTCCTCTCGCATTCCACCCTTTACCAATAAGTCTTGCAGTGTGGTCGAATCCATCAATCCATATTCTACCATCAACTCTACTTGCTTGTCATCGATTACAAAGGTTGCATTGGATCTATGTAGGAAAGTGCCCCCTTTTTAGGTCTCACCTAGCCCTGCAGCACGCCTGCGCTACTCGCTTTGCGAGGCATGCAGTATATACTATAGCGTGAAAGCATTGTGGAAGCTCCGCCCACTCCGCCCGTCTGTTTGATTGGGTTAGATCGTAAATGCTGTCTTCTGATTGGTGATTGGTTTTCGGATTGTTAGTTCCTCCTCTTGAAGGCCATGTCGTCATTTGTATACTTCCGAGGCTATCTGCCCCTTTACTCCAATGCTATTTTCCTCCCTGTGTTTCCCCCCCTCTCCCTCCCGCAGTCCGTGACTTTTCGCGCCACCCTCGCGTTCGTGCCTTCCTGTTTTTCCTGCATTGCAATAGGTCTTGCGTAAATACGATTCCTATTGAATTTTAAATGCTTGTGTGTTGTGGAATTGGCTGGGTGAATTTGCACTTTCTTTTTGGTGTCACACGCTGCTGGCGGCTTATTTTGCCTGACAAAAAGATGGCAGTTTCCAGAACACATGCGCAATACAAGCATGCAATTTTTTTTAATGCCCCCCGTTCAGGACAAGCCCCAGCAGTCTCCAAAGGGTAGCAGTCATATTTCACTTCAAATCCCCTGCCCTAGGCCTCTCATGTGCCACAAAAAGAAACCAAGAAAGAAAAAGATTCTTCAAAAGCGATCCGGCAATTGTGTGTCTTGCGTGCTACATTATGTATTAGTGAAAGCAGGAGTTTTTAACTGTTTATTTGTTTAATTTGAAGTACATGTTATTTACCTGCAAGTTTCACCCTTGTAGTTGCATGTTGAATAAATAGAGGGGAGTGCTCGTCCAGCTTCCCAACAATCATTTCAGTGTTTTGACGTGTGGAGATGAGGCACGCGTACAGCCACAGAAGATATTTCTAATTTAGATAGTGTTTCAAGGAAGCTTATTGTGGAAATATTGGAGACGAGTTCGAGGAAGGGAAAGGTTTGACTGGAGCAACCATGACCTTTCAAGCGGCTGTTTGAGTTTGTAGTAATTGAAGGTGGACGGATTTCTGTGGCATCAGAGTCAGGAGACTTACCGGGGAGGCGAGGAAACTCTTCATGATTTCAGATCGTGGTTTGTATTTCCCGAAAGCGCAGCGGGTCCCTTACCACGTTTAACAAGAGGATGCAAAACTCCATTCATTGTGTGGTGCAAGTCTCTCTACCCACACACCCATCCATCGAGCTATCCATTCATCGGCCAATTGATTAATCAATCCATATATCCATTCAGTCGTCCATACGGCCATCAATCCGTCATCCAGTGATCAGCCCATCCATCCGTCCACCCACGTCCTTCATTCCATCCATCCACGTCCTTCTTCCCATCTATCCATACATCCATCCGTCCATCCATCCTCCAACCCAGCCACCCAGCCGTCCGTCCGTCCGTCAACCCATTCATCCACATCCATCCATTCAGTCCCCACCACTCCACCCACACCTCCAGCAACTTTGGAAGGTCTCATTACAGGGCGGGAAACCTGCACTCATGAAGGTGAAGCTCTCCGCCCAATTTCCTCTCCCAGGAGGGCGAGCAGTGGGTGGTTAAGTGTAAGAAGTGACAAAACGAAGTGGTTGGAGCCGGGAATGGACAGGGCACCTCCAAAGCATGAGGCGCCGCTCCCGGTCTCCACAAGGAGAGCTCTGGACCAGGGTGGACCTGCGCTGGAAAGACCAGTCTTGTTTCTTTTTGGGCTCTTTGGAAACATTACCTGGGATTTTCCTGCCACGAGCTCCGGGGCTTTTCCGCGTGCAGTCTGAACTCCAGGCGTGTATGTTGTGGATTGGAAAGCCCGACTCAGCTCTGTGTGAGGATGCTGTGAGGTGCGGGCCAGGGATGCGGCTGAGCGAGACCTGGCCTCGTGACCCTGCCAGGACCTGAGGCAGAGCGGTGCCCGGAAGGAGGGGAGTGCAGGTAGGGGACTGCCGTCGCAGCTAAGAGTAGTTTTTGTACTGCCCTGCGTAATTAACAGAGTTTCAGGGGCATTGCTGTATTGTTTTGGGGGGAGGAAGACATTGAGGCTGCGGCTGTTTCGGAGAAGAGCAGCATTTTTATTTCAGGGGGTAAGCATGCACCTTGGGGCATCTCTCCAGGACTCCTACTGGCACAGAGGGCGCGTGGGGGCAGAGGGTGTGTGGGGCAGAGGGTGCATGAGGGCAGAGGGCGCTGTTGTTGGTTACTCTGTTGGAGAGTAGGTGGGCAAATGTAGGGGTAGCGACACGTTGGCACAGGCATTAGGGGCAAGAGAATGTGGCGGTGGCATAACTCTGCGGGTGCCTCCGGCGTGCAGAACTTTTTGCCTACTGATCGTGTGTCCTGTGGTTTTGTTTTATTCATGTATAAAAATTGTCTTGACAAAGAGCACGGCAAAAAAGACTGCGTGCCAATTACTTTTTTATGGTATTTCTCTTCTCTCCGGAAACGTGTAAAGAAGTTGCATAAAAGTGCCTCATTCTATATGATGTTATGTTTTCCAAAATCGCCATGATTGGGCTCGAATATTAGTGTCCTGTATTGCAAACTCTTTGCTGCTTAGTTGTGTTTTAGCAACTCAGCGCGGCGCCCGCTTAATGGCCTTCACACTATAACGTATTTATTTATGCAGTCCTCTGCATCTTCGCCATTTTAAATGAACAGTAGTGGCGCACAGTCAACAATGGCGCCCGCAGCCAACTCCTACCCCCAGGCGCCACTCTTAAGGTTTGAGCGAGGCACCCGCTTTCACATTAATATGGGCAAACAGTCAACAATGGCTCCCACAGCCCACCTTCCTGCCGCCGTGGCCTATCTATATGCCAGCTCGCTGTATTGCGCTCCATGTCCTGCTTTAACTTTAACGACGGTTGCACCCCTTTCTTTAGCCGAGCTGCATATAATGAAAGGGGCGTGGCCGCCATTAATGTGAAAGCGCGCTATGGGGTGCTTTTACAAACTAGCATTTGCAATGCAATAGGTCTCGCATTAGGAAAGTTTGAGCTATTGGTATTGTAAATGACAATTATTTTATTTGTTTTGTTTTTGAAAATAGCAAAATTAATAGCTTTGTCATTTACAATGACAATAGTTGCAACTTTCGTAAATATGACACCTATAGCATTTGTAATGCAATATGTGTTGTATTTACGTGACTTACATGTATTGATATTACAAATAACAATGGCTTTTAATTTTTTTAAATAATTAATACTTAAATAAAAGTTATTGTAATTTATAATGGCAATAGCTTAAACATTTGTAAATAACTTTTGTGAAGATTATGTTCAGTGTATTTTATTGTGATGAAAATCCAAGAATAGAAGTGAAATATGAACATCTTTTTGTTACATTTGTAATAAAGCTTGAAACATTGAGAGAACATATTTAAACCAGTTGTTGTTGAATGGTTGCACAGATTGATGCTGTGGTGGCGCTGAGTGATGTTGTAATGGCGAACGAGTGATGCTGTGGCGTTCAGTGATGCTGTGGTAGTGCATAGTGATGTTGTGGTGCCCCTGAGTGATGCTGTGGTGATGCTGAGTGATGCTGTATGCTATACTATGTTTTGTTTTGCTATCCTATATTTTGTTTTGTTATGGTATGCTGTTTTGCTATCCTATGCTTTGATTTGTTCTGATATGCTCTGCTGTGTTTTGTTATACTATGCTTTGTTATGCTATGCTATCCTCTGTTATGCTATGCTATGTTTTGTTGTGTTTGGTATGCTATGCTATGTTTTGCTATGCTATAATATGTTTTGTTTTGCTATGCTATTTTTTTGTGTTTTGTTAAGCTATGCTATGTTTTGTTGTGTTTTATGTTTTGTTATGCTATGCTATGTTTTGTTTTGCTATCCTATGCTTTATTTTGTTATGCTATGCTATGTTTAATTTTGCTATCCTATGCTTTGTTTTGTTATGCTATTCTATGCTATGCTATGCTTTGTTTTGTTATGCTATGCTTTGTTTTGTTATGCTATGCTATGTTGTGTTTTGTTATGCTATGCTTTGTTTTGTTGTGTTTTATTATACTATGCTTTGTTTTGCTAGGCTATGTTTTGTTATGCTATGTTTTGTTATGCTATGCTTTGTTTTGTTATGCTGTGCTATGCTTTGTTTTGTTATGCTATGTTGTGTTTTGTTTTGTTATGTTATGCTATGCTTTGTTTTGTTTTGTTGTGTTTTGTTATGCTATGCTATGTTTTGCTATGTTATGCTTTGTTTTGTTGTGTTTTGTTATGCTATGCTATGTTTTGCTGTGCTATTCTATGTTTTGTTGTGTTTTGTTATGCTATGTTTTGTTGTGTTTTGTTATGCTAGGTTTTGTGTTTTGCTATGTTTTGTTCTGCTATTTTTTTGTATGCTATGTTTTGTTTTGGTATGTTACGCTATAGGTCTCGAATTTTCAAGAGTTTGAGCTATTGGCATTATAAATGGCAATGCCTTTTATTTATTTTTTAAAAATCAACACATAAATAAAAGGCATTGTAATTTATAATGCCAATAGCTCAAACTCTTGTAACTGTGAGACCTATTGCATTGCAAAACGTTTATTGCAAAGGCTGTGTTTGTTTTCCCAGTCCTGCCCTGACCTTCAGTGATACTTAGAGAACGGCCTGGGGCCCCAAGCGGCCCTCCTGTCCTTTACAAGTGACCCTTGGGTAACAGCAGCATTGGGCTGATGTGTCTCAACTCAGCACTAAAAGATATGTTAAATAAGGGGGCACATAAATGACCTCTACTTGCATGTGTTCTGTCAGGCCCCTAGCCAGAAGTAAGTGTTTTGGGGGGATGGGACCCCATTGACATCATCCACAAACAACAGTGGTTGTATGTGTGTGTGTGTGTGGCAGGGGGTCTCACATCAGAATAGTTTTTTGAAAAACCTTTCAAAATGGTGTGGCTTTGAAGAATGAAGTGCGGAAGTGCTGATGCAACCGCAGATTGGAATCCGGCCCAACTTGCCATTCTGCGGCAGCCCACGAAGCACCAACGTGCTTTAATGTTAACGTCCGCTCTCGGCGCCTTAAGATACCGTTTTGTAGGCGCTCTATAAATTGTTTTAAAGTAGGTGGTCGCCTGCTACAAGATCCGTTTCTGACCTGGAAGTTGTGGAAAGGGCCGCAGGGCTGTGGTTTCTTGGCTCTTTCTAGCTAAGATGATGGATGGTGCCGGTGGGGGAGGGGGTGGCGCTGAAGATGTCTCCGGACCCCCTGGAGTCTTCAGGTAGCAAGCTGCAGGAGAGTTAAGAAACGGAGCGGCATCCGCGCAGCGCACAAAGGCGGTGGATGAAGGCTCTCCCCAAATAACCCAGGCTGGAGGTGGGTGGGGGAAGGGCGGTTTAGTTGCTGGTGAGGGGGTGCAGTGGCTCTCTGGGAGGTCTGGGCACAGCAGCACCCCTCCCGGCCAAGCTCCGGAGACAGTAGCTTCTCTTGTACCGGCTGCTGGTAATGGATGAATGGGCAGAGGGGAGGCCGTGTGGGAGGGGAAGATGAAAAAGGCTGGGCATGGGCGGGGGAGGCAGTCGAGACACAGAGCACACAGTGAAAGAGGGGAGAGGCAGGGGGCGAGAGAGCTGAGAAGAGGAGGAACGTGTGTGTGTGGGGGGGGGGTTGTTAAAATAAGGGTGGCGTTGAGAGAGGAGGAACACCCAAAGTAATCTCAAATTAAAAACAAGAAATAGGCTTCTTCCAGCTGGATATGAAAATACAAGTCTGCTGTTGAGAGTTTCTGCTGGAAGAAATCTGTTTTCAGATAGTCAGACAAATCAAACTGTGGGATGCTAAAAGTGACTAACTCGAGCCAGGAGGCAGAGCTAATTTAGCTGCATCTCCGCGTATGTCCGCCCGCTTAAACAGCACTACAAAGAAAGACTGAATATTTATTTTAATATATTTAAAAATATATATGTGCAAAACATGGCTGTGCACTTGGCTGTACATCTAAAGTAGCACAAAATGTTTTTTTTAAAAACCAAATGTTAATTGCGAAACAGTTTAGGGGAGGGGTTTAAACAACAGGAGGGCCGGTAGAAAAAAATGGATGAAACGGAGTATGGAGATCGGGACTGTGAGGGTATCGGAGAACCACCGGGGTGAGATAGAGGGCAGTGGGTGGGGTTTCCGTAGACCCCAGGGAATGATGCAGCAACACGGTGTTGGGCAGAGAAGCGTTGAAGGGAGAGAGGTAAAACAAATGCACCCTCATGAAGTGCTTTCTAGATATGAACAAGTTTTAAAACAAGAAAGATGAAGCATACCGACGTGAGAAACGTGCTCAGATGATGGAAGCAAAATAGAAAGCACCACTTGAAAGGTCGATTTCTGAAAGGACCCAGTCTGGTTATATAATATCCCATTAATTTTGACAGGAATTGATTTCTCCAGCAGTAAGGCGATAAAAGTAACGTGGACGCAACATAGCTTAACCAGGAAGGGCTGTTGTAGACAACTCCAACGCATTTGACTCCCAAATTAGAACAAGGCAGCGCTGGGAGGGGGGCTGGGCACGAAGGAAGGAGAAATGTGAGTCACGGCGGCCGTGAAGTGTGAAGCAGATCCCTTTGAAGTTCTCGGAGGCAGGAGCAAATGGTAAGGGGAGGAGAAATGCTGCTGGGGTGAATGCCTGAGGCCAAATCCGGATTGTAAAAGTCAGCTTTGTGGATGGACGGCATTAGGTCTCTCTACGAGACCTAAAAAATCATTTGTTTGTGAAGTTCACCAACAAATACTTTTTTTTCATTTTTGTAAAAGCACCCAATGCCGCACTTTCACTTTGATGGCTTCCACGTCCCTTTCTTTACACGCAGCTCGGCTAAAGAACAGGGCGTGTCCACAGGTAAAGTAAAAGCAGGACATGGAGCACAATACGGCGAGCTGGGCTGTTAACGTTTTTTACAGAAAGCAAGCTCTTTTGATTTTTTTTTTTTTCCCCTCCCCTTTTTTTTGTGTTTTCCTGTTTTTTTGGTTTTCAGGGAAACCGTTTGGCTGCTTGAGATATCATAGATTGCTGCATGAACACAGGTGCCAGAGGCCCCTTATTCAGGCGCATAGATTAGGGTAAAGAGCTGCGAGCCGTAACAGCACAATTTTGTGCGTGTCACAAGGAGTCCACTCCTGCCAACCTAAAAACCTCTGTGGTGCTTAAACCCGTTGTGTGCGTTCGTCGGCCAACGGCTTGCGAGCACTACCTCCGTACACACATTCAGACTTGCACAACCAGACACGACATACAAAAACAAATAATAAAGGGGCAATGTCTTCATATAAGTCAAGAGGTTTTAGAAAATGCCACAAGGGTTTTTTTTGTTGTATGTCGTGTCTGGTTGTGCAAGTCTGAATGTGTGTGAGTTTGACATGAAGACGATTTGAGTCAGGAATGTGAGAATTTTGTGCGAATGGGTCATAATAATTGTCCGTTTATTTTTGTTGTGTACGTCTGTTCCCTAAAATAACGTTTAGGTGTTTTCACATATTTATAAATTCATTTTCTACTATGTGTGTTCTTTTGAAATTTCAAAAAAAGAAATAAATATTGATGGATTAAATCCAACACAGGGTTAATCATTTATTGGTTGTTAGCTTGATGATTATGGTATGGTTTGGAGTAGAACTCAGTATTGGCGTCCTTGTTGTTTCATTATCTTGTGTTTGTGAGTGTGGACATCCCCTGATACACGCCTCTCTAGGGAAATGTCCTGACCTATATCACAAAAGCCTTTTCTTAATTATTTATTTAAACTGTTACCTGGTGCTATTTACATATACATATGGTCACTTAGTCCTCCCAAACATCAGCTCCCTTCTTAATCCGTATCCCCTATTACTTTTGCCTAAAAGTCTGAAGAATTTTTAATAATTCCAACGCTTAATTTAGACTTCTCTTGGGAGATGATGGAGACCTAGCGAGCTCTGGAATGCATCCTTAAAGTAGGACAATTAATATCTGTTGCTTATAGTCTCTGTCACTAAGTGCTGTACATAGCAATGATGAGACACAGATCCCATGCTTTGATAAGGGTGTGGGTGAAGTGAAGGAAGGGAGTGTGCATTGCATGCAACATGGGAGAGTACAGTACCTTTTTAAACACACATTTTTAGTGTTAAAATCTGTGATGCT
The DNA here is from genome assembly GCF_964263255.1 of Lissotriton vulgaris. NCBI lineage: Eukaryota > Metazoa > Chordata > Amphibia > Caudata > Salamandridae > Lissotriton > Lissotriton vulgaris. The sequence goes on along the minus strand of NC_141687.1, from coordinate 1,285,682,187 downwards.
TTCCATACTAGTGTTCTGACCGTTTGTCTTGACAAATGTGCATCTTCAAGGTCCTGGCACCCTTTTGCCTGGTAGTCACCACTGATGCTCTTTAGCAAGTCCCATAGGTTTTGTACCGCAGAATATGCCCCGCTGCAAGCTCATCTGTCTGTCTAACTGCACATTGGTTTTCAAGTCTGGCTGCTGCAAAGTGATGGGCATTGCAGTTGTCTCTGCCTCTTCTCCTGGTTAACACTTTTCTGTTGGCTGCCATGCGGCCACTTTTTCAGAAGCACAGACTGGCACTTCCTCTGGGGCCTTCCATCAGCACGTTATGGTTCACTGTGTGAACGATTGAGGAAATGCTTTTTAATTTTATCTGTTGCCCATGCCAAGCTGCACTATTATATAGGAGAGGCTACTGCACATCAATGTGGTGGCTTCCTTCTAAAGTGCACAAGATGGCCACTCTTTTCTCTTGGAGAAGCAACATTTGCCCACTTTTCACATTGCATAACCAGGCTTCCTGCCTCAGGGAAACTTTGCTCCTCTTCGTGGTGGTTCGCCTTCTATGGGCCAGATGGCATATAAAAAAATATAGTAATAAAAGAAAGATCATAAATTACCTTGGAGGGGGCTTTTTGTCACCAGGTGTACAATGCACAGCATAAATATGTTTCCCCTAAATGGTATGAGAGACAGTTCCTTTTCCACTGCAACACCAGCTGCTTCATGTAGATTACCACACATTCCATGGAAGGGCCTTAACAGGAAGGGCTGTATGAACCAGCTTTGACTAGAAGGGTGTAGTAGCCAGCTGGGCTGCCTCCAAGAACCTGCCAGAACTGCCATGTCAATCAGACAGCCTGCTCTTGTCACCATCTTGTCCCCTTGAGAACAGGTGATTCACGTTAATGGAAGTTAGTGCTACGAGAGAGATCTGAAGCTGGGACAGATTCCTCTGGGCGAAACTGGAAGTCATGCAAACCGAAAACTGAATTCCATTAGCAGGACCATCTATGACACAGCAACGTGAGCATCTCTTCCCTCTGACTCTTCCCCCCTCCTCTCTACTCTTCCTAAACCTGCTCCTGCTGCTATGATCTCCAAAAAAACACTTTCTAGACCCTTCCCTCGTCTATCCCTCCACTATCATTTTCAATCCAACTAACAAACTCACTTTTCCAAATTAATTTCATATTTCCCTATACTAATTCACCACTAATCCTGTTTGGATGGGGGGTGTCACAGATCAACTGCTCCCTTGTGAACAATGGCCCGCGACCCTAGACTCCGTGTGTACCCGCTGGGAGTGATGACTAGGTCCCCTAGAGGAAGCTGACTGGCGAGACACTCATGGCTCCCAAAACTCTGACGACCTCCACTAAATTACGTCTCATTCATCTTCATTACCTTCACACGCCATACCTTACCCAGAGCGCCTGTACAGGGCAAGACTACGCTCCTCCCCAGACTGTCCAATATGTGTACACGCCCTGGCTGATTTTTATCACATGGTCTGACTGTGCCCTGTTCTCAATCCATTCTGGATGGGGGTGGAATCGGAGCTCATGCAGACTTTGGCATGGCTTGTCCCCCACGATCCATTACGTTTTCTCCTGGGAGTATTTGATGGCCTGGACGGCTCTAGAGCCGACAAATGCTTCTTGGGCACTGCGGTTGCGGTAGCCAAGCACGATATTGAAACAGCCTGGACACAGGCCAAACCCCCTACCGTACGTAAGTGGCGACGAGGGGTGGATTGGTGCACGGCCCAAGAGGAACCCCTCTTTGAGGCCCGGGGACGTCCTGAAAAATTTGAAAAGGTTTGGGGCAAGTGGCTAAATTTGGTGTTTTGAATGCTGTGCATGTCTTTCTCCTGTCTTGCTACTTTGTTTTTTTTCTACGAGAAGGCTTGTTCAAGGGCCTTGCATTCAGGCAGAGTCTACTGTTGTCTACTGGTGATGGACTTAGATACATTGTGCACTCCCATGCTGTCTCTGTAGGTTTTTGTTTTTCTCAAATGCTAATAAATTAGATTATCAAAGAAAATTCCTGTGCTGGTTCCGAAATTAGCGTGCTACTCCTCATAGCTTTTTAATGCTTCATCAGGGGTAGCATGCACTATATGAATGCAAACCAATCCCTCTTCTATCTCTGCACTATCCTTTTGAACTCCAATAACAGACTCACATGTCCACCGCTCAAATACATTTCATAATTCCCTATACTAACTCACCACTAATCCATTTTAAGTCCCAGAGCAGCGTCCTACTCGCTAAAAAGCACTTTGACGCCTCATCAGTAGTAGTAAGCACGATATAAATGCAGTTACAATTACAATAGTAATTCCGAGCTTTCAGTGCTTTGAACCAACAGAGCTGCAGTACTACAAAACAAGCATTTGCACTGCAATAGGTCTCACATTACTGAAAGTTTCAGCTATTTGCGTTGCAAATGATGTTTCTTGCAGTTTTTTTTGTCAAGAAATATCCCAGCAGTAGCATAAGTAATAAAATAAAACCTACACAGCAAGAAAAAATTGCAGTACCACAGGCTTTTACTAGATTTAACTGCGGATTTGTAAAGGAACCACTATTAGCCACATAAGGCACTGCATCCTCAATGCAGTTATAAAGAGACATGTTGCAGTTGAGCAGATGTTTCCATTTGTTTTTATTGGAAGTGAGATTGTTTTGTAAGCATGCGTTTTAAAAATGCACCATTGTTGTTTATGTTAATATTGCATTTTTTTAAACGCAAGGTAACAGAAATCTCACTTTCAATAAAAACAAATGGAAACATATGCTCAGCTGCAATCTTTCTCTTTATTATTGCATTAAGGGTGCAGCACCTTATATGGCTAATAGGAGTCTTTTGCAACCCCACAGGAACACCTAGTAATAGCCCATAGTACTACACCCTTGCCTTTTTATCGTGGATTTTCTTTTATTACTTGTGCTACTACTGGAATATTTCTTAACAAAAACTAAAAAGCACTATTATGTGCATCGCCAATAGTTCAAACGTTCAGTGATGCGAGAGCAATTGCATTGCAAATGCTTGTTATACATTGGTGTGGATCTCGTTTTTGAGTTGTGTGGATCGTTTACTGACTATTGTGTGTATTTGTAGTGGAATTGCACTTCTCTTTGATAAGCCTAAGGTTGCTCGACCACACTACTCCCTATAAGAGCACCTTGGGATTGCCAAAGCAAGCCCCCTGTCTGCTCATAAGGGAACACATGGACTTTTAAAATTATATCTCATTTTGATGTATCATATAAAAAGTTTGATTCGTACATATTATTGACATATTATAGAGATATGAATTGCATAAATCAAGCGTCGCCCAAGCCCTCATCACTAGCAAGCTGGACAATGGTAATGCACTCTGTCGTGAAATCAACATTCAACTAACCTTAAGGCTCCAGACCATACACAACTCGGAGCTAGGTTCACCCTTAACTTCCCATCCTTCACGCACATCACTGCGCACCTCAAAGAGCTCCAATGGCTCCCAAACCACAAACGAGCACTTTTCAAAGTCCTCACGCACACATGTAAAGCCTTGCTCAATAGTGGCCCCACATACCTCACCAACTGCATACACTTCTATAAACCAACTAGACTCTTCTGCTCCTCTGGAAACGTACTCGCACCCCCTCCCCATTCAAATACGCAGAACCAGATCTGGCAGTCCTGACTTCTCCTACCTCGATCCTAAAGCCTGGAATGATTTTCCCCTGTATATCAAAGCCTCCTCCGCAGTTTTTGATTTCCACGAGTAACTGTAGAACTGGCTCTTCAACCTGCTCCAACACTAGCTTGGCCCATAGAGCTCCTGCTTCAGTGTCAGGATACTATGCATGCTATACAGATACACACAACACAACTATAGGGAAGATGATAAAAAGTAAAAGGGAGGAATTTGGATTGGAATAAGTGAGGAAGGAGAGCTGTTTGTGAAAGAGGGTTTGGCCTTGCAAGGTGAGAGAGTGCGCTATAGTGTAGAAGGAGGGTGGCTAGTTAAGCCCTTCTGGTGGGGGCACTTTCTTCATGTACTCTAAGCAAACGATTACCTTCTTATTCTAGGTCATTCCGGACACTGTCTCTGGTCCTGACCTTTTCAGCTGCAAATAATTATTTTTAAGTGTTAGTCGAAGTAATTTAATTGAATAGGAATCCACCCAGGATGCATTTTGTGATCACAGAAATGGAAGTACTGGAAACAGTTTCATTAATGACTTGGAAGAAGTTGATCACCCTATGTAGGAAGGTGGCTACCTGACTATGGTTACCCCAAATTTTTTTCCTTGTGTTTAGCTAGTTTTCGACTTAGTTGGCCTGGTTCCCTGCTAATCTCGGTCCCAGGCTATCTGCTCTCTCTGTAAAATGGATTCCATGTACCCTAGGTGCATAACTAAATTGGCTTGGGTCACCTTATCAGCCCCTGTACAGAGCACTATAGGTGCCCAGGGCATAGGTGCATCCAAGGCCTACCAGGGGCTGCAGCATATCTTTTGCCACCCCTGGCTGGCTATCCAAAATTGACACAACTGGCTGATCACTCAGCTGGGGCAAGGTGGTGTAATCACCCCTTGCTTAGATATAGTAGGCCTATATCTAAACCTATCTGGACACATATAAACCTATAAGCCACTCCTATGGCAGGCCTTAACAATCCTGGAGGCAGAGTGCGGGTTTTATGTGAGATGGTGCTCTAGCATGAGCTGAGCCTGTCTGCAGCTGTCGGGACCAATTCCCTAAGCTGTTCCGGGATATTGCCATACCATATACTATTAAGTGCATTATAATCCTTGAGGTTATATGTTAACTTTGGTCTGGCTTTATCAAAACATGTCGTGTAAGGTGTTATACGATTTGGAATACTACCCCCTCGCCAGTCCTGGCGACGGGGGTAGCATTTTACCCCTCTAGAGGGAGACGACATGTTACTTTGCTAAAACGCGGTTGATTTTAAAAAGAGCCTCAGATCCACAAAATGGATGCTTCTGCCACAGACACAAGTCTGACCTCCTGCAGCTGACCGAAACGCAGCCAAGGAGGCCTGGACAAAGGATTTCCTGTCACAGGGAGGTGTCACACCACCCCAGACAGGAGATAGTGGATTGTAGCAGGGAGGTTTGAAAGAAACCAGACACTGCCTGGGGAGCACAAGGCTTCCCCTTGCATAATCCGGCCAAACCGGTTCTGGGGCACACCAGCCCTAGTCCCAGCGCGGCCTGGATCAAAGGGAAAGGGGTGTATCCACCCCCTTCCTGGGTCCCACCCATAGGAGGGGACCTAGCAGGTAATCCAGGCCCCTAGATTGGTATAAGAATGGGAGCAGTGCCAACGCACTCAGATTATCCTGATGAAACATTTGAAACGAAACTCTGGACCCTTCGACATCCTACTCAATGTAGAAGACTGAAGAATCTCCCTTGTGGTCAAGGAGTGACCACCCTGTCCAAACAGGCACCATCCAGCACCTCGACGTCTGCTTTGTTGCAGTTCCAGCCGGAACTCGAGCGACAGAGATCGACGAGATCAAGCTTGCCTGCCTTCTAACAGCCCGATCCACAGTCCCTGCAGAGCTGAGACCCGTGGAGGCGACCGGAAGAGTGGGGCACGCCATCTTGAAAAGACCACGAGACGCTGACCGTGCAGCCCACGAGTGACCCTCGAAGCTGTACACCGGGGTTTGAGAAGCCCCAGCCCTGAGCCCCTTTTGCACCGAAGCTCACCCCTCTACACTCGACGAGTGCTGCGTGGGGCCCTTCTGCTTCCTTTGGCTCAACGCGTTGGCCCGGTCACTTGCCAGCTGGCTTGTGGCCCTTTGCCGACGAAACTTGAAATACGACTTGTGATTCTGGTTGCTCCAGACTTGCACCCGCTCCTCTGAAAAGGAGCACCCGCTCTGACCCTCCTGGTCCGAGTGAGAAGCAATCTTCCAGTCCTGCGTGGATTGCTCTTGCCAAGTGTTGTTTGCTCCGATCTTGAAGCCGACAGTGCCGACGGTGAGAGCCTTCGTGCGACAGCTCGTGACCCGCTCCTGGACGTCGCAGATGCCCTAGAGCCCACGTGGCAGCAGAGAGAAGCTCCTCGACAACCACCTGATTGCACCCGACATTGCCTGGTTCCACCCTGGTCACTGCTGAGTGACCCAGACTCTGTCCCCTCTGCTTTCAGGTACTCTACAACTCTGATCCACCCTTGGATCACACCGGACACTTCTCCTTCACATCGCCTGCAGCATCTTCAGCTTCAAGCACCAACAACCTGCGTGACGAAACCCGACTCAACTTCGACCCTATGCACCCGCTTCCTGTGGGTGAGGTAACTCAACAACGCCGGTGTTCCCACACTGGTACACACCTCTAGTGTATGTGTCTTAAATTTCGTCCTTCTAGGTTAAGCGGAAGTCTCTTTAAACAGTAACTTTATAACTTTTACGCACCATTGACTTTGCATTGGTGCATGCGTGTGCTTTAAGCGCTGCACCCGAATCCCGCGGGCTTTTCCTGACTTCAGCATAGCTAGTCCCGACTGCTCCCAGCGATTCCCTAGGCCCTAGGCCTAACCACTGTTCGATTGGTATCTCTTATACCACTTTCTTAATATATGGTTTGAGTGGCCACCCGCCCTCATCCATAATTGTGCAACTTTCATATGTTATACTGTGCTTTTGTTTTAACACTTGTGCCCCTTTGCTCATAAAGAGTACTGGGGATTATTTTAGTAATAAACACATATATTTTTATAATATATACTTGTGTGGTGTCCTTTCATTTGATATTACAGGATTGTGATTGGTAAAACAGCTCGCGTAACACGACCTCTTGAGTTTAGCCTTTAAGGCTGCTTAGTCCATGCTACCACTAGGATAGCTTGTCTAATAAGGTTGACTTACAACCAGACACCATAAGGGATTGTTTGGACTGATACAAGGTGGTTCCAGAATTGGAAACATCATATATCAGGCCAACTTCTCACACCCTACTAAGAAGTATGTATTCAATTTCCTATTTGGTATAGTGGGGGTAGAGCTACAGATTGGGCCAAACTATGCCACAGTTGTCTTAATCTTGTAACTCCAGATTTTCATTACGGATGGCAGAAAGCAATGGCTAGAAGAATGCCAGCACTGATTATTTGTTTTCATGGTTGTGACCTGCTTTCGGAACCACCTTTAAATAACTCCTGTGGTGCAAGGCACCAGGATGCAAGATGGCAGTTACACAAGTTTGTGTCAGTGTATCGAGATATTTTTTTTCTTTTACATTACAGCACCTCCGGTTTGTCCTGGATTGCAAAGATAAAGAGCCTGAAGTTTTATTTGTGGGTGATTCCATGGTGCAAGTGCTTCAGCAGTATGAGGTAAGGTTTGGTGCTTGGAGACAGAATATGTTTGGCATCCCTTAACCCTAAAAGCCCATTGATGTCCATTGAATGAAGAGGTATTGGTAAAATACCTGTCCAAGGACTATTTAAAGGTCACCCCAGTTACCACAGTGGTCATTACTGTATTTAAATAAAGTGAAGTTTTGGGGTTCTGCCCTCAGTTGAAATGCTCTGCTTGATTGGGAATCAAAACAAGGATATAATCGATTAAAACTGCTTTACCTGGCTCATGTTGGTGGGTTTGTGTATAGTAACGTCATCTTTTGCTCCTTAGGGCTAGATCTGCACTGTCAGTCAATCATTTAATCAATCCGTCCTTGTATAGCAGGGCGTATCACCATGGAAGGTATCCAGGGCTGGGTTGCTGTGCTTTGTCGAAGAGCCTGGTCTTGAGTTTCATGCTGAAGTCTGCCAGCGAAGGTGATGGTCAGATGTGGAGGGGGTGGGACATTCCAGGATTTGATGGCAAGGTGAGAGAAGGAGCGATCTTCGCTGTGGCTACAGTGGAAGGACAGTGACTGCCAAGGCGGGGTAGCGACTTTTTCTGGATCATTTGAATTTCAGGTGGTGACTCAAGTATGCTGGTCCTTGGTCATGGAGGGCTTTGTAGGCGTGTGTCATTAACTTGAATTAGCATCTTTTCTGGATGGGGAGCTAGTGGAGGTTTCTCAGGTGCATGGTGATGTGTGTCCTTTTGGGCAGCTTGAGGATCAGTCTGGCCGCTGAGCTCGGTGTCCTCCTGGACCCTTCTCATGAGTTTGATGGTGGTGCCTCTTTACAGTGCGTTGCCACAGTCCAGACGGCTAGTAATTACTGCTTAGTGACTTTTTGCTGGTGCTTGTGGTTAGCCATTTGAAGATTGTTCGGAGCATGCAGTGTGTGTGGAAGCAGGTAGAGGAGACAGTATTGATCTGTTTCATGGTGAGCTTGCTGTCCAGGACGATACATAGGATGCAGGCGGGGTCTTTTGGGGGGGGGGGGGGGGGTGGGGGGGAGTTGTCCGAGTTCCACGTGTCACCAGGTGTCATTCCAGAGGGAGGTATGGTTGCCAAAGATCTGCACTTTGGCCTTGTCCATGTTAGGCTTCAGGCAGTTGTCCTTCATCCAGGCTGTGACGTTCTTCATGCAGTTATATAAGTTGGTCTTCGTTGTAATGGGTTCTGCTGATAGCGAGAGGATGAGCTGGGTGTCGGCGTAAGATATGATGATGATATCGTACTTTCTGATGATGTTGGCTAGAGGAGTCGTGTAGATGTTGAAGGGGGTGGAGCTGAGAGATGAACCTTGGGGGACGCCTCAGATGGTGCTCTTGGATTGCAAGGTGAAGGGTGGTGCGGATTCTCTACGTGCATTCCGTGATGAATGTTGTTCATCTGTGTGTGCTTCCTTTGATTCCGATCTGGTGCAGTCTTTTGATGAGTGTGGGGTGTAAAACGGCCAGAAGAAGACTGCAGAGAGGTCGAGAAGGAATAGGGTGGCCGATTCTCCTCTGTCGAGGAGGGTGCAGATGTCGACCTTGGCAGTGATAAGGGCACTCTTGGTGCTCTGGTTGGCTCTGAAACCAGATTGGGAGGGATCTAGCAGGTTGTTTAGCTCCAGGAGTTTGGTGAGTTGACGGTTGATGGCCCTCTCCAGGACTTTGATGGGAAACGGGAGTAGCGAGATGGGGTGGTAGTTCTGGAGATCACTGGGGTCTGTGGAGGGTGTCTTGAGGGAAAGTCTAATCTCCGCTTCTTTCCATGTGTCGGGAAAGATGGCTGTGGCGATGGATGCTTTGAGGGTGGTGATGAGTTGGTGATGGTTCTCGTCACTTCGTAGGTTTAAGAGGCGGTGGAGGCATGGGTAGAGGGTGCTTCTGAGTGGATGGAGTTCATTATGGTTGTGTTACCCCATGTGCTGAGCTGTTCTCATGCAGTGAGATGGTGGTCGGGCGGCTTCCGTAAAAGTGGTGTGACTGAGAAGGTCGGTGGGTTGGGGGTCAAAGTTCTTGTATATAGTAGATCTCTTGTTGGTAAAGTGATTTTCTAATGCGTCACAGAGTTCCTGTGAGGGAGGGATCAAGTTCTCATGGCTGCTGGGAAGGAGAACTCTCAGGCGGTCTTGAAGAGATCCTTGGTGTGGTTCGCACTAGCCTCCATGCGGTCTGCAAGAGACTCCTTTTTCGCCTCTTTTAGTTGGTGATATTTGATGAGAGCTGACTTGAAGGAGGCTCTGTCTGTGTCATCACTGTTGGTGCTAGCTAGTTACAAATAAAGTAGCACGTAAAACGGCCCACTTGCACTGTAGCAGGTCAGCGAGCAACACTACACAGCCATGTTTGCTAATTGCCTAACCTACTCATTATTGCAGAGAGACCCGACAATGTCCAGCTAGGGGATCTTTTCAAATGTAGATCTGCAGCAAACTATTGAAATAATGTGTTATCCTATATGCTATAGGGCTATTGCAAGTCTAAATCATGATTTTCACATAATTCCTCAGTTCAAACATGCTGTCGGCACCAGCTGATGGCATTAGTATAGCTGTCCAACTTAAAACTTTGAACAAACCCGTTTCATTTTGTAGTCCATCGTGTTTTTCGTCTTGTGAATTTGCAGAATGACAGCTTCATTGTTGTTTCTCTTTTATGTTTCCAGCTATGGAGGGAGCTCTTCTCTCCCCTTCATGCCCTGGGCTTCGGCATCGGTGGAGATAGGACAGAGCACTTGCTTTGGAGGCTGCAAAACGGGGAACTTGAGAACATCAAGCCTAAGGTACTGGGTTTTTCGGAAGAGTGAGTGAGTTGGCATTGATGGACTGAATAACACTTCTAGGAAGCTTGTGCAGTGTGTCCTATTTCAAGAAGACGTTGCACATTGGGGGTGGAATGGCTATCCTTGTACTCTGTAGGCTTACTCGGGCCACAATTTTACCTCCTGTGCCAATCTCAAAGATACCCTGGAGGAACATGTTAAGTGTGCACGAACTAGCCAGCTAGGCATAGATGTCCACTATTGAGAAAGGGCAAGAAGGAATCCAGGGACAACAAACTGGTGCAGTCATAGACTCTGGGCATGGTGCTCCTTAAAAGATACCAACAGTGGGGCAAGAACAGCACTATTAAAGTCTTTGTAGTTATGCATGGCTCCTCACTTGTGCCCTAAAGTAGAGGCTTTGTAGGTCAGTGTAAGATTATACCCACTCTCATGAAGGCCTTAAAGGTCGCCTCAAAGGGCAAGGAAGTCACCCAGACGGAGCAGCATGGGAGCTAAACCAATGCTCCATAGTTCCATGCTGTACGCTATCCGCACCATATGGGCGCCCACATAAAGTAAAAGCCTATGCACTGCAGTGGAGGTTTAAAAAAAAAACGTAGCTATTTATTTATTTGGAATGATGCAGCTAGGTTTTGTCTGAGCCAAGATTATTTAGTGAAGGTGTGAACTGGCACATTCAGGACCTGTTCAGTCCTTTCATAATTAGGTGCCTAATGTACACATTTCAGTTATTTTGATTCCCGTCCTGACACTTAATCACTGGCCCAAATCTGTGGTCTTTAGAGTCCTGCAGTTCCAGAAAGGCATAGGAACAACAGCATTGTGGAAGCGCATATAGCATTTTATTCTGTCATCTCCAGAAGTATGTTTTTAAATAAATTTGATGTGAGGAGTTGCCAATATCTGGTTTTTAGAGATTGTTTCTTGTCAAGGTTCCATGCATAGGGGTGTCTATCTAGATCGCTTACTTTGAAGTCATGCCTTTCATTTATTTAGTGATGATGAAAAATGTAATGAAAACATATTTGTAAAGCACCCTAAACCCAAAGGTGTCAAAGTGCTAAGCTAAAGAGTGACTGTCCCTGCAGAGCCTGAAAACCCAAGGTAAAGAATTATGAAGATGAGCAAAAATGTTTGAACCTTTACCCCACAGATTCATCGATGGCTGTCATTTGATGAATCACGCACACAAGAATATCAGGATTTGAGTCAACCTCAAACATAACACACCTGATTTCCCCTGCAGGTTATTGTTGTCTGGATCGGAACAAACAATATTGAGAACACAGCGGAGGACGTGGTTGGTGGCATTGAAGCCATTGTGAAGCTCATTAACCGGTTACAGCCGCAAGCTAAGATTATTGTAATGGTAGGTAACCTTGGCTAGATAGGCTCACATCTTGCACTCTTCATTGTGGTGGTGTTTGACTTGTTCATTATTGTGCCATATTTCATGACCATAGCCGTTCAAAGTTAATTAGGATGTTTCCAGAGAAATCAGTTTGTGTGATTACACATGTGACCTGGAAGCCCAAAGGGCCCAGAGATTTCTGAAAAAGCGCATAAAATCTAAGGTGACAGATTGTATTTGATTGTCATTCTTTTCTTTTTTAGGGTCTGCAGCCACGAGGTGAGAAGCCCAACCCATTGCGGCAAAAGAATGCAAAGGTGAACCAGCAACTCAGAGTGGCTCTTCCTAAACTCCCCAGGGTGCAGCTATTTGATGTGGATGTAGGCTTTGTGCACTCAGACGGAACTATCTCATGCCATGATTTGTTCGACTTCCTGCACTTGACGCCTACGGGCTACACTAAAGTCTGTAAACCTCTCCATGAACTGATCATGCAGCTGCTGGAGGAAACACCCGAAGAAAAACAGGCCACTCTGGCTTGACATGCTTCTTCTGGGGTTTGACCCTATTGAGTCATTCTTTATTTCATTACTGATAAGTTTTATTCCCAGAAACCCTACCTAGGACTGTTTCTTTCCCAAATTTATGCTGGCTGTATGGATAAAGCGGTCACGTTAGGGCAAGGGATGGGCTAAGAAATTACATGAGCATGCTTAGCTGAGTTGTAAAGAAAAAGGCACAGAGCGGCACTGTTTGCTCCTGGTGGTTTACATTTAGGAGGCATGTTGTTCTGTGGTGCCCAAATGCAGTAATGGAAACCTTCAGATTGGTTAAGCAGGGACTCTTTGCTGGTTCCCTTGGAGACAGAATTACATCTTAACATCTACTGAACTTGGTGCCATAAAGAAGTGCTGTTTTCAAGCCTGAGCATCTCCCAGTAGTGAGGCTGTTAAAATATTGTATATAAGGGCCATACACTACTCTTAAACTATCAATACATTTGCACAGGTGTTTAGCTAGCCTGCCTTTGTGCTGAAAATTGGCTTCAGAGTTTTAAATGTCTCCTGTCTCCCTATCTTGCTCCCACCGACTTTTGCTTTATTTGTCATGTGAAACTGAAGTGCTGCAGCATCCTGCAGCTGCCTCATACCCACCTCACTTCGCAACCATTTGATTGGGAGACTGCTAGCATAATGTTAGGTTTGTCCGCTCCTTTCTCGCGTCCCTCATGAGACCTGGGGGTGGGACAGTTCTTGATGTTAAAATCATTCTCATTCCACATGTGCATATTCTTTCTCATCGCTGTGAATCTGGTCTAGCTCCCGTTGCTTAAGCACCATGCTGGTTCTGTAAATAGTCATTTACCTTGTAAATTCAACGCCTCTGCCAATATTTTCATAGCATGTTTGATTCCGGTGTAGTATAACGTTGCATCCAAAATTCCCTGCTAAATCGTTATCCATCTTCTCCTTTCTCTTGGGTTAATCACTGTCTCTTCTAAAGGGAATCTTTAAGCGGAAGAACAGATACCCTATAAAACCTCAGCATGGTTTCCCACTCTAGACAACAGTGTAGCTGGCACACATTCTGTCCTCAAAAGAAATAGGTTGGCAGATGTGCTATCAGCATCGTATGTGGCAAGCTGTCCTCACTTTTCCCCTTCCATGACCTTATCAAAGAAAGTATATCCTTGTTCATTGAACTTTAACAGCTAATGCCACCAGTGACACACTATTTGTCTCTGGAATCTTGCACTCCGTCTGCTGTGCTGTAAGTCCCAAGGACGGGCGAGTTAAAAAAAGGGACTTCTTCATAGCAAGACTTCTCAGTTGTATATAGTCTGTAGTTTGTAGCTTGCCGAGTAAATAGACCCAGCCTTCTTGTATGGTTGACTGGCTCCTCCAGTAGATGCTGCTTCTGTTGTGTGCTGTTGAGGTAGTTGTGCTTTGTGTATATAGTGTTGCTTGAGAGCATTGTGTGACTGCAGTAGATCCTGGGGACCATGACTTTCACTTGATGTTGTGCTCAGTGTCTTGTTCCCAATGTTTTGTCTTTCACCCTGTATGCATTATTTTTAATTTTGTCACCTTTTCCATTCCACTCCTTGAAAGAAAGATTGTTTTTTCCAAACCTGGCTAATTGTATTTTTTTGTGTCTACATTTCTTGCTTCTGGAGTATTAAATATTGCTTATAAAGGGAGCATATTGTCAGTACTGGAATAGGAATCGTGGAGTTCGAGCTTCATTTTACTACTGTCACTGCTGTGGTATTTGACTGGAAGATATTTTTTGTGTCCATGCATGATGATTCCTGGCTTCTGCCCTTGTTTCTACAACTCTGGCTCCTTCTTAGTCTGATATTTAGACTTTCTCCACATAAATCCGCATTCTTTGGTGTGATCTTTGATTTATTTATGCCAAATCTTTGTTTCTGCTACATTGTGACCACAACACACAGCGTACTTTACCTATTTTTAGTCGCCCATTATGTGGTGTAATGAAATCAGCAAAGGAACAATGTGTCTTGCGTATGCTGTTTGATCATGGTAGTCACTCTATTAAAAATTGCCAAGCATGTCAAGACATGCGTTGAGAGTATCAGCACACAGTAGAACTGCTTTAATTCTTTATTGCATTCACCATTTACAAGCAAAGCCACAGCTTGGCTAACCTTTTTTCCAACTGTCCCCTTGTTCTCAAAGCATAATTCTCTGCATGATGCTCACAGAACTCCAAGGATTACATCATCATTAAAGAAGCATGTACAACTATGCATAGGCCATAACACATCTTCTCCCCCCCCCCATAATAACACAAGAACAGTACATAATATTAATTCGAAAACAAATAGGAAAAGTTAAAAGAAATGATGTAACAACTTAAAGAAAATGGAAGGCTTCATACTCTACCTAATTCTACTATGCTATATAACAGAAAATACAAGGGTAAAAAGAAAATTGCTAAAATACATGATGACATTTCACACAAGCTCCAACAAAAATTATTCTTATCCCTATAAGAGTAAAACTATCTCACAACATAATCCTTCAGAAAGATTGGGCTCCTCTTGACGTGAGCACCAACGCGGGACAGACTTATTAAAGATCTATGCTTAACATCCACAAAGCGCACGTTTCACTGCTAGTTTATTCAGCTTCTGATCCATCTGTGAGGGACATCTTGCCAAGCGTGACATACTCTGCACAGCCCCATTTTCCAGAACCACCGCATTCACTTTGACTTCGGTTATGAGGAAAAATCCCTCTAACTTAGATTCACCTTTGGCAAACCACCTAGGTTTTTTCCCATACACTTATTCTCCAACTTTCCAGAATTTTTTAATGGTATCCTGTTTGACATTGTAACATTCTCTGCATTTCTTTTGATACACAGCCCAATTTCCCACACCAAAACGGACTCTGTCATCCCTGCACTCCAAACACAAAGGATTGAGTTTGGATCCAGCCACCCGTCCCTTCAGACAATGGATCGGAGAGAATTTTGTAACATTGTTGGGGGTGATGCAGTGTGCCACCCAGCTTCTTTCCTAAAAATCTTTCTAA
Source organism: Lissotriton vulgaris (assembly GCF_964263255.1). Classification (NCBI taxonomy): domain Eukaryota; kingdom Metazoa; phylum Chordata; class Amphibia; order Caudata; family Salamandridae; genus Lissotriton; species Lissotriton vulgaris. The sequence goes on along the minus strand of NC_141687.1, from coordinate 1,285,667,131 downwards.
ATGACCCTCTTGTTTTCACAGCTGCCTGAGTACAATCTCTCACCAGACCATTCATCTTTTCAACTAGACAATTGGCCTGGGGTGCCGGCCGCATACAATGCAGTATGGCGATGTTTGATGGACAGTTCCTCAAGGAAGCTCTTCATTTCATCTGATACGACCTGAACACCATTGATCAATGATAATTACCCTTGGGACACCCTCGCACGCAAACACTTTTTTCATAAACTCCAACATATTGTCAGTGGTAATGGAACTGATGCAGCAACCAGTTACCCATTTGGACTTCTAGTCCACTAATACAAATATGTATCTTTTCATTCAGGGCCAACAAATTAAAAGGTCCAACAATATCTAACCCCAGTTTGCACTAAGTCTCCTCTGGCACCTCCACTGGAGACAATGGTGCCATCCTCACCACCTCAGATTTGTCTCTGCTTGTGCAGATACAACAGTCTCTCACCAGTGCCTCTGTTTGTCTACCAAAGCCAGGCTACCAGTAGTTCTCCCTTACCCTCGCCTTAGTGAGTTGGTGAGATTTCTGCTAAGGTATCCTTCATGGGCCAAATTCATAATTTTGTCAACCCACTAGGTGGAACCAACTGATCTACCCTGAACAACTTGCCATCAATGATACTCAACTCCTTCACTCCCCAAAATCTCTTCTCTTCCAACATAAGCTTTCGCTCAGGCCATCCTTCTACTACATATTTCTTCACTTCCACCCAAATCGAATCCCTGTCAAATTCTTAAGCCTACTTCAGTTCATTCATAGCTGATTCCTTCACCCGCATGATCGGAATTTCAGCTTCAGATAATACCTGTACCTCAAAGGGATCCTGGAAAGACAATCTCCTGCAGCATATCTGATTTCTGGAAGATATTAAACTTGAAAATTATATTCCAGTACACTCTTCCCCCCATCTCCTAATCCTCGGAGTTATCTTTTCAGAACCCTTGCACGTAGACACCTGGAGCAGAGGTTTGTGGTCAGACTTTGGGGTGAAAGGCAAACCCCAAAGGAAAAACTTAAAATGATAGATGGCCCAGACGCACTCAAGTGCCTCACTCTCGATGACAGAATATCTCTCCTATGCCCCTTTTAAGTGAGTGTGAAGCAAATGCTTTGACTTTCTCTTCTCCAGCCACAATCTGGGCCAAAACTACCTGCATCACCTTGTGACTGGCATCTTTAGTCAGTTTTGTTCTTTTCATCACATCAAAGTGTCCTAAATTTGGCATTTGTTAAAGAAGAAATGCCAAACTGAATGCGCCCGCTTTAAAATCACCATAAATCCTAACTTCACAGTGTCAGGTCTCTACATCTATCGCCCACCTGGCCCCGCTTCTAAATTCATTGAGGCCCTCCTCGAGTCAACAACCTCCTTAATAACCAAAAACTCTAATTTTACAATTCTGGGAGATCTGAACCTTCATTTCGACCAGTTAAATGACCCTACAATCAAAACGCTCCTTGCAGACTTCTCCGCACTGCAACTCAACTCTTTCATTTCCACTCCAACCCACTCAGCTGGTCATATTCTAGATCCTGTTTTCTCAAACCTAGACAAACTTACCTCAGAGCCTCCCCTACCAATGGGATGGACAGATCACTCCCTTATTAAACTGGCCATCCCGGTCACCAAAAGCAGACACAACACGGCTTCTACCCGCCGATTAAAAAGACCATGGCATAAACTATCTCATAACGATCTGCATACGACCCTAGGGGACTTCCACCTGGACGCCAACTCTGATATCAACGCCAGTTACAGTGCGTTCCATGAGTGGATCATGGGCGGACTAGACAGCCTCATTCCGGCTAAATGGACTAAAGGTCGCAATTCCCCATCCAACCCTTGGTACAACGATACCCTCAAAAACTTACGCAAAGAATGCAAAAAGGCGGAACGCCTCTGGCGTAGGGACTACAACAAAGAAGAGAAATCGAAATATCTACTGCTACAGAAAACGTACCACAAAGCCATCCGCGCGGCGCGGTCCGCCTTCTACGCCGATAAGATCGAATCCAGCCCCACCCCCTCTAAAGAAATCTTCAAACTTGTACAAGAACTGCAGAGCAGCAAAGCCCCCCTCCCTACTATCTCCTCCGAGCAGCAGTGCGAAGACCTTGCCAAGTTCTTCGTCGACAAGGTACGAAAAATTTACACCTCCTTCCCTCAACCCGACCCTAGTACCACCAGCAATTCCTCCTCTTCCCCCAGCTACTCGATCATGACGCGCATCCCAGACATCCCTGATGACATCCTCTCCAGACTATGCAAAAAGGTCAAATCTGGCTCCCCCGCAGACCCTATGCGCCCGGCTCAATTCTTAGTCACTCAACTTCTTTCTACCAACACTCACCGCCATTCTGAACCTCTCCTTCACTTCAGCATATGTTCCTTCCGCTTGGAAGCAAGCATGGGTTTCGCCTATCATCAAGAAACCCACCTTAGACCCAACGAAACCGGAAAACTTTCGTCCTATCTCTTTTCTCCCATGGCTGTCTAAACTCGCTGAAGTGCATGTCAACACCACTCTATCCCAGCACATGGTCGATAACGACATCCTTGATCCATCACAAAACGGGTTTAGACCAGGCCACAGCACTGAGTCTGCTCTCTTAGCCACCACAGAGCACCTCCGAGCGATCCTAGACGCCAAGTGCCGCGCTGATCCTTCTAGATCTCAGCGCGGCCTTTGACATGGTATCCCATGCCATCCTTCTCAACCGTCTGGAGACCTTTGGAGTGGCTGGTCACGCCTTGGACTGGCTCAGATCTTTCCTCGAAAACAGGTCCTTTCGAGTTTCTGCCCCCCCCCCCCCCCCCCCCCCCCTCCCTTCCTATCCAAACCTCACCCCATCGCACAGGGAGTTCCGCAAGGCTCCGCACTGAGCCCATCCCTTTTTAATCTCTACGTCCAGCCTTTGGCAGCAGTGGCCAAAGAGTGGGGATTAACATTAGTATCCTACGCCGACGATACACAGCTGGCCATCGCTCTCTCAGAAGGTCCCTCCAATCTATCCTCTGATTTCAAAAACGGACTCTCTGCAGTCGCCCGATGGATGACCATGAACTGTCTACAACTTAACAGCGGAAAGACAGAGGTACTCCTCCTGGGCAAAAACACCAGCCTCTGGAATGAACATTGGTGGCCATCCTCCCTGGGAACCATCCCCCCCCCAAATCCCTAGTGAAAAATCTAGGTGTATGGATGGATGACTCACTCAACTTTCGGGCCCACACCAAGAAATTTGCCGGCACCTGTATTGGCCTGCTGAGAAGCCTCAGCCACATACTAGGTTTTTTTGACGCCAAAACCCGCCAACTAATTATCCAAGCCCCCATCCTCTCGCGTCTAGACTATGCCAATGTGCTACTTCTTGGTGCCAACAAATGCGAGATAGCACGTCTCCAACGAGTGCAGAACTCTGCGGCCAGAACTCTGGTCGGCCTCCCCCGCAGATGCTCAGCCAGAGCGACCATCAAAAAATTACACTGGCTACCCGTCGATTCCAGAATCAAATTCAAGACCCTCATTTTGTCCTTCAAAATTCTCAAACTCAACAACCCCCCTTTGCTTCGACCCCTCCTCACTCCCTACGCCCCGACACGGAACCTAAGATCTTCCAACCAAAATCTCTTATGCGTCCCTCGCATAAAACTCAGCCGCATGGGCGGCCGCTCCTTTAGGTTCCTCGGAGCCAAGATGTGGAACGACTTGCCACAACACATCCGCTCAATAGACAATCTACCAGCATTCCGGAAAGCTGTGAAAGCATTCCTATTCCCTTGCCTGTAACCCCCCTCTGTCCTGTCCCCTCCCTCTGACCAGGCTCTGGGTTCCTAGCGCCGGGACGCCTCATTGCTGGGGCAGCTGTCGCGCTCTACCAAAACTATAGAATACTACCATTCATCATATTCTTATTAGAAAAAGCTTCCTCACACTCAGCTGACTATTCAAATTTAGCTCCTTTTTCAACAGTGCCCTTAAAGACTCAACAGTGCTAGCAAATCCTTGTACAAATTTGGCATAGTAATCGGCCAATCCAAAGAATGACAGAACACCGTCTTTGGCAGTAGGAGGTGGCACTTTGATGATAGACTGCGTCAAACTCACTTTAAGTTTTATGCTTCCTCAGAGATGATAGGACACAGTGCTCACCCTAAATTTGCATTTCTCTCGTTTCAATACAAGTCCGTTTTCTTTCAGTTTCTCCAAACCTTGGTTTAAAGTAACATCATGGCTTGTCCTGTCCTTCCCAAAAACAGGAATATCATCTTGAGAGAATAACACATTACCGACCCCAAGACCTTTGTCAATACTCTTTGAAAGCAAGTGGCAGCTGAAGCTAAATCAAAAGACATCCTCTTAAATCTGTAAGCGCCTAATGGTGTCACAAAGATATGAGGTGACGGGAATTGTTATTCAGCCCGATCTGGTGATAAGCTGCCGGCATATCCATGACACTAAATACAATGGACCCATTTAAACAGAGAAAGCATCTGTTATGGTTTTTAAGAGGCTGGCGGTCAACCCAGATACACTGGTTTAGGTTCCTGAGGCCCACATACATCCTCAACTTGGACCCATTGGTGCGGAGAACACAGGGGCCAACCACTCCAAATCATTCTCCTCCACGACATCCAATGCTTTAAGCTTGTCCAGTTCATCTTTCAAAGAACCCATCATAAGATTGGAAACTTTGCGCAACCTATGCACTACCGGCCTGGCATTGCTTTTAGGGATGATTTTATGCTCAAAACCTCTCGGCAAACCCAAACCGCCCCTGAACATATCTGGATAATCTTTTGCTATGTCCTCATCCTCACTGATCTTCTCGGAGTATAACCTGATTAGTGGCGTTGGGACTGATCGTGATTTCTAAATTCCTTTGATGGTGCCAGCCTAACAGGTTTTTACTTTGCTTAGCTACTTATACTTTGCCTACCGTCTCACAACACTTGATGTTGACGTTCATTATAGTGTAGCCTATCAAGACGATTTTAATACTACCATAGCTGTGATAGCTGAGAGATGTCGGGGGCACTCAATTTTATCTTGTGATTTCCCAGTTTTTATCACCAATTAAAGTGAAGTGTGAACCAGTATTGGCCAAGACAGTGACTTCCTTTCAATCCACAGTTATTTGGCACCCCGGCATCACCTTCCAATCACAGTCCACCTCTCCTCTCCTCCTTTTCAGATACATATAAAATGACATGCTGATGCACATCAGGTTGATAATCTATGGACTGCACCATACTATTTATAGTCACCCATAATAGATGTCCCATCTTCCCACAACCCTTGCAAGTAAACTTTCTGGCAAACAATCTGGGCCGTTGGAAAGGTGGTTGGGATTGCCATATCTATAACATTTTATCTTAACACAGTCTTTCATATCTTTGCATTTCCCTTGCTTTTGACATTTGTTGAATATCCTTTGGAGTTGACGGTACCCATTTATAAATTGATGTTTTAGATTCATCATCTTCCTCATTGTTTTTACTGAGGTGAGCCACTCCAGTACTAGGTGACATACAATGTAAGAATGATACAAGCAAGAAAAGCAATATCCAAAATACAGCAATAGATGAAAACAATACAAAATTAAAAATTGGTAAGAGTAGCTCCTTACAAAGATTTAGGAAACATTTGGAACATTTGATCCATAATGCATGTCAGAATTTGGCCAAGCAAAATACCACTTGGCGCATGTCGGTGGCTAGGATTCTCATACCTCCAGGTAATGCCCACGTCCTACCAATCGACATAATAGCACAATCCACATAGCCCTCAGATTTTTATAGTAAGGGCAGAAGAACAGCAAGTGGACTATTGACTCAGAGCAAGCATTGCATGCAGGACACTCATTGTCTGCAGAGGCGTTACTACACCACTTTCGACAGAATCTTAGTTGGAAAAGTTTTGAAACCGTATTGAATGAATAATTTCCGTGCCAGTGGTGGTGGTACAATTTCATGAATAGTTTCCTCATAAAAAGGGGCGAATTTAAAATAAAAATACTTTATTCAGCTCTTTCGAGCCACCAGGGAGAAAATATGTTACAATACACAATAAAAGAAAGGACCTTTAAAAATCGTTTAAAATAAGTGTACGAGTGTAAGAACAGCAATAATAACAAAACATGATTCAGTATTTAGATTGAATCCTACTGCTCTTAAACTCTAATTCAGTATAGCATATATAACGGTTTAACTTCCCAAGTGATGTAAATAAGCAAAGCAAGTTACGTGTGATCTCGACTCTAATATTGCATGAAGAAACTGCCTTCTTTGTGGGGTATAAAATGTGCAAAATGGAAAAAAATGCATAGTGCTTTGCTCCGCTGGAGCTTCACAATGACGGGGACGAGATGGGAACCAGATACCTTTAGTTGGGAAAGTAACCAAAAAATCTATAGATTTAAGACGGAACCTTGACAACAGGAACTCCTGCCTCTCCTTTGTAATTATCTGCAAGTAGAATGCGACGTGCAGGTAATGGCCATGGCTTAACACCCAACCCATTGCATTTGTCCTCCATTCATGCCGATTGAAGGTGTTGATAGAAGAGCTCTTTTATTCTACTCTGAGAGATGTTAAGTTAGATAGCTGGGTTAGAAAAATATATAGAGGTACCAAGCCTAGCAAAACTCATTTTGATCTATTTAAAGCATGGAATATCTAAGCAGTATTCCAAATTCATGCAATCAGTCAGATCTGCTCTGCACGATTGGGTTCTGGATTTGTTCAGCTTCTGAGCCAAAGTAACAGAGGCTTTAGTTTAATATGATCTTGTAGGTGGTTCAGCCCAATCTCATCATCTTAGAGGGACGTTACAGTGGATTGTGGGACTGCCAACCGCCTTCTTATGAACTTATTTTCCACAATTCGGGAGACTTCCAGTTGGCATGACCCCCCAGATACTGGCACCAAATGTAGCAACTGACACAAATTTACCTTTAAAAATACAAAGCAGTTCATTGGTTGGTTTTTGCCCCAGCCTTTTGGAAAATCTAAAAACTGCATCAGTCGCCCTTTGAAATTGCAGAACTCTTACATTCATTAAAAACTTTGTTAAAATCTACATCAATCGTACTCCCAGAGATGTAAAATGAGGGTTTTTCCAAATTTCTTCACCACCATGTAAAAATGTCTTACTCTTTGATAATGTAGGGCCACATTTCATTACAAAAGACTTGGTGTGATTTGTCTTTAGTCCTAGGCTATCCATAAAACTGTTAAAAGCATCTAGCAGGACATGGAGTCCATTAGCTGTTCTTGCAAGAACAGCAACGCCTGTATAGAGTAACACAGGAATTAACCTTAGGGATATCTTTTCCTGCCCTTGTCAGATGCTCTCCAAGGCCATTAATATAAATTAAAAAGAGAAAGGGTGCCTGTACATCCCTGTCTGACCCCTGCTAACAAGGGAAATTATTCTGTGAGGTCCCCACTCCTACAATACCAGACTCTGGCTATAGTGTGTGCATGAAGCTTACAAAGCAGGGTAACAATCACACAATCAATACCTAGTTGTGACCTTATTGACCATAGTTTGTGGCAGTCGACTGTATCAAAGGCTTATGTTACGTTCATTGAGGCTAGATGGACACAGCCTATTTTTTAAGCTTTGTATATTTTTAAACTATCAAAGATAGGCTCAGGGACTGCTCTGTGTTCCTAGGCCTGGACTGAATGCAAACGGAAGGTCGTAGAGCCCTTTGGTATTGGTGGCCCAGGTATCCAGTTTGGCCAAAATTGCCCTACCTAAAATCTTGAGCGTATTATCTAGGAGGAAAATTGGACGGTAACAAGGGAGCTGACGCTTTTCACCCTTTTTAAAAATTCGGACAATGATAGCCTCCTGCCATGTCTTAACTAAAGGGCCTACAATTGCACATCTTATAATGTTTGTTAGTAAAGGGACTCAAAATTGTGGGAGGAATTTGAAAGGTCTGATGGTTTTCTATCAGGTCCAGGGCATTATCTGAGGGACTACTCTCAATGGCTAAGATGACCGCAGGCACCTTAATTGACCTACTCTGCTCCAAAACAGCATTCGAGTCTCATTTACATTCTGCGCCTTTGGACCAAATATTTTAGAAAAGTGATTCGACCTATCTTTGCATGGGACAAAACACTTGACTTGGTATATCCTCACCCAAAAGATTTAGGGTGTTTACTGCCTGCAAAAAGGCTTGTGACTCTTTCATCTAGCTTGCAGTTTCTAAATCTTCCAAGCCTTTTCCTGTATTCCCTTCTTTTTTTAATGGCTTTATACATTTTTCTGGCCATGGGTACTTTCACCTAGTCTTGTGGGAGTTTGCTGAAAGAAAGCTTTAACAATTTATGGGCCTTGGAGCAGGTACTGTCAAACCAGCTTGGGCTATTACTGGTTTTTGAGGTGTTTTTAGTTAGTATTGCCGCCTTATAATCATTTAAGGAGGTATAGGCTTGTATAACCTCTACTGGATCGAAGTACTCTTGCAGGACATTATCCATGTTAGTTTGATTACGTACAAAGAGGTCTCTATGGAAGGCTTTCTTAACAATTTTCTCCTACTTAATGCTTATATCTTTGTTCTTGCTTTATTGTATCCTATGTTGTGGGATTTTATGTGTATTTCCGGTTAGATCTAAGTTAAGCTCTAATATTAAAGGGTTGTGATCTCGTATGCAGGGGCTATAACTTTACAGCTAATAAACACTGGTAGCAATTCCTTAGAGATTAATATATTGTCAATGATTACATTTGCGCCTGACCCCATATATGTTGGTATTTGTGCTCAACTCACAATAAAACAATCTTGAGCAAATTATTGGCAAAAAGCGCTCTATTCAGTGTATCCCCATACGTGGTATGCTCAAAGTTAATAAGGGGTTGGTCAAATTCATAACAGACGCCACATGATGCAGAGACCCTACAATCGCACATTTCAATATTCGATTCTCCCGCCTACATGATTAAAAGTTCCATTCCATGGTCATTCTGGATCTTATGTAGGGCATACTCTGATCCGTCCACAATCTTAGTCATGAAGGAATCGGATATATTGTAATAAAAAATGACCGATACCATATCAAAGGATTTCTACAAAGTGGCCAAGAGTATATGGTAATAAGGTGTAACAGCAATTTCGAGAACCTTAATGTGCACCAAAGTCACTTATATAAAAGTAGCCAGGCCCCCTTTTGCCCGGCCTCACTCAGCTCGGATAGCTTTTCTTCATCCATCGTATGAGATAGTCTTTCCATCATGGTGGCAGGTTCCTCTTGCATTTCATTGACCCATCCTGTTGTTATAAGTAATTTTTCTTGTACTCTAGGACTATTCGTGTAATTCATCTGCTGGTCTCTTATTAACTAGTCAGTTAAGTCCCTGAATTCACTAGTGCATGCCAAACTCTTTTTAGTAATGTAATTTCCTCCTTTTCAGTTTTATTCTGAACTTTCATGAAAAACTTGTCTATCTAGGACAACATTGATTCTCGATCCACAGTGTTTTTCCAATATAGCCATAGATATCTCATAATATATCTGAACTCTCGCACAACATTCCCTATGGGTAACTCATCGAAACTGCTATAAATTTAAATTCCAAGATAATGCAGTAATACACCCTGTTTCCTTACTGGGGACAATTACCCCTCCACAAAACCCTCCCCTGCCCCAATTGCAATTATTTAAGACTCGGAGTTTCTTCCTTAACAAAACGGGGTCACCTGCCTCAAAGAGAAATTGTGAAGGTGAAAGCATGCTTCCTACTGTCATGCTTCAGTCTTGGCACAAGATCAAACACGGTTTGTAAAAACAATTAACTAATGAATCAACCTAAAATAATGAAGTAACATAACAAGATGACACAAGACACTAAAATAACAAACTTCAATCAGGTATTGTTTGCACTGCGGCTGTGCTAAAATATAAAGGTGTCTTCCCCACACTTCCGAGCTAAGAAATGTGAGCATAAATGTGTAGCTTGAACAATGTTCAAAACAGTACCTCAAAAAATGTGGATTGAAGCAGGTTCACAGAGTACCACAGTATATTGTTTAAAATTAGGTTCAACACAGTACCTCAATACAGACATGCTCCCACAATAGCCTGAAGCGTGGTTTACCATATACTAAGTGAAATGCAAAACGGGTACCTAACCAAGACTACCACCCAAAGGATCTGTAGGCCAGGGGAAGCACGTAACTACCAAAGGTAAGTAACTAGGAGTCCCTAGGCGTCCGGGTGCAGAAGTGATTACCCGGGTCAGTGTCTAGAGGATAAAATGGGGACGTTACAGTTAGGATTTTCACGATTCAGCACCCTTTTCAGAGGACCCAGATGAAACCTTCGGAACCAGGGAGGTTGGGAAGCATCCCCACCCGTGGATACCCAGAGAAGCATGGTACCTACACCAGGGAGCCCGGGTGCATCGGTGTGAAGTGGTGTCAGAACCTCCCGTTGAAGTCGGTGGGGATCTTCAGCTAACCAGCTGCTCCCATGACCTGTGGGCCAGGTCAGTGGAACCCAGGTGTGGATTCCAGATGAGGAGCACCTGAGGAGAGAGGAGACAGAGTCCATTCCACCGTAGTCGTCCCAGAGGTGCAGGATAACAATGCACACCTTTCTCCGGGGTACTTCACGGTAGAGGGGAGGTCTGGCAGTTGCAGCTATGGAGATCAGGGGATGATGTAGGAACACAGGAGTCATCTATGAGGTGTCCCATTTGACCGACTAATTTTAGGAGGGTCAGTGGCCAGCAGGATCACCAACAAGTCTTGGCAAATGCAACAGACTTGTTGCAAGTTGAAAATATAGAGTTGCAGACCAGCACGGTCTGAGGGACTCACCCACCACAGGTAAATCAGAGCCGTCCCACAGCTATCAGGCGAGCCAGCAGGAATCGCAGGAGACCCCTCCACACACACACACACACACGGTTCCTCTAGCAGCAGGTACAGGGAGTCTCAGGGAGACCTCAGCAGCACACTAAAGATGGAGGCCCACATTGCTGGAGAGGCAGTGACGGTATCGTTTCTGCTGCTGTGTGGTGTTTGAGGTTGGGGCTTCTTGGAGCTTGAAGATCTTTAGAAGCCTTGGCAACGGCGGACAGGTGCGGTGCACAGGGATGTAGCTCCACATGGGATTTATCTTCCAAATTAAAGAGAAGACTGAAATCCACCCCCACCTGTGTTGCAGAGCCTGGGCGAGTCCCTGGTGCAGGAGACTCCACCAGCCGGTCGTTGTCATAGAGGTGCCTGTGGTTGCAGAGAAGTGACTCCTCCACTCCAAGGGAGATCCTTTTCTTGCTGTCCTTGATGCACACAGAGTACTTGTGACTCAGGAGGATGAACAACCGTGGATATTACAGGATGTTTGCAAGCACAGAAACGAAGTTGCAGTAGGAACCTTCCTACCAGAAGCAGTCTTGTCTTGAGTCCGGCTTAGCTTAACAGCGGAGTTCAGCGTCAAGCAGCAGAGGTGTCTTGTGGGAGAATCCTGAAGACTAATCTTGCAGAGGAATCTTTGTCCAGATGAATCTAAGAACCCACCTGCAGGATAGCCCTAGGAGAGCCCTTAAGTAACCCAGAAAATAGGTTGGACAGCATCAGCAGTGACCCACTAATCAGGGTGGGGTCAGGGACGAGGCGTCTTATGGACTGACCAGTCAGATGCTCCCTGGGGCCTCTACTTATCTTGCTGGGCACGGGGTGGTCACTCCCCTGTCCTTTGTTAGTTTAGTGCTGGCTCGGGAACCAATGGCTCCTGCACTGGAGTAAACTGGTTTATGCAAGGCGTGCACCAAATGTGCCCTTCAAAACAGTTTGGTGGCACTCAGAAGTACTCTCACATTAGCCCAGACACCTAATTCTAAAGGAAAGGTGGTCACACCTCTCTTAACAGGAAATCCTTTGTTCTGCCTTCCCCTGCTAGAGTTAGGCTCACCAGCAGGAAGGCAGAACAGTGTCTGGGGTCGGCAGCATCATTGGCTGCACACAGACACTGCAAGGCTACACAGGTATGCATGAGGGAGATCCTACAAGGAGCTCCCCAGTACATGGTATCATGCAACTAAAATTGGAATTGGTGTAGTTGCATGCTTCCAACATGTTTGATACCAAACATGACCAGATTCTGTGAAGCCATTGTGTGGATGACATCTCGAGTTTGCCTGTGTACACTACATACCTTGGCTTCCCTGCACTTACAAAGCGCAGGGAAGTAGTCCAGGGTTTATAGAGGTGCCTCTGCTCATGTAAGGGTATTATCACACTTTGAGCCATGCACCCTGCCCTTAGGCTGAAGGGCTAACCTTAGGGGTGACTTATAGGTCTGGGTGAAAGGTGCATACAGTTTGCATGGACGGCATAATGCATGCTGCAGACCACGGGAGACCCTCGTGTACTCATACCCTCGCTACCTTAGTATCATATAGTAAGGACTTACAGGGGTACACCAGTATGCCAATTGTGGGGTGTACAATGTACTTATCAGTCAATTTAGGGTAGAGAGCACGGACACTGGGGCCCTGGTTAGCAGGATTCCAATGTACTTCAGTCTAAACACACTGAAACCAGGCAAGAAAGTGAGAGCTACCATATCGGAGATCCTACTTTCCGACACAGGCTTCCCTCCTGGACATGCACTTTGATGGCATCCGCCTCTTCAGAGACCAAGCAGACATGGCTCTTGAGCGCTTTAAGGACTCACAGGCTAAGTCAAAGTCCTTGGGCCTCTCAGTGGCCACACATCTCCCATCTGCTTTTAGCTTCTTTTGTGGTTACAGAAGGGGCTTTTCGACCCTGTGGGTCAGGCAGCCAGAGGTCAGGTCAGTTCACTCCGCCCCCTTGCAACCTCAGCCTCCAAACCCTCCTAGTCTGGCCCTTCAAGATCAAGGGCGACCAGTTGGTGGCAGGATCAGCCATCACCCTCCTTCCACTGGTGAAACCTCACGTCAGACAGGTGGGTCTTCAGATAGTCCGATGGGACTACTACCCCCCCTTCCCCTTCCACCATTCGAGACTACCCCTACCTCGATGCCTCCAACTTACTATTACAAGTATGCAGCAGAGGAGGACATTACTGCACACGTATCTCCTTACAGGTGTTGTCAGTACATAAAAAGCAAAAGGTTTTGTGGTGCTACCACAGACTGCACAGCTGCTGCAATGAGCTGTGAATTAGTCAACTGCAAGAGCAATGACTACTATACATACTTTTGTAATCTGGAGCACACAGAAAATAGTAATTCGCAATTTTATAAGAAAGAAAAAAAGAGTTGTTTATTTCCAGTCTTGGTGAAATGCATTGGGTTCTCACAATAATATGTTAGTGCTTAGTATTGGAACATACAACAAAAGACATTTTAAACAATTGTTCGATTTTAGTGTTGATGAACATGATGTAATATACTGAAAGAGGTCGTTTTCTAAGATGGAAACAGCACAATCAACACGTGTTTCATCTGAAACGACTTCCTCACGGCTGTTATTATGTGACACAGATGAAGGTCACCACATGGATGTCGTGACAATTGGTAAAAGAGTACTTGGATAATTCGAGGGTAAGTCAACAAAAATAACTCCTTGATATAGATGTATTATCATTTCATTTCATGTATGCTTTGTTTCGATAACTTGTATCATAAAAGCATGAAGGAGCATTTTATAAACCAGTTACAAAAGTGCAAAATGACAAGCGATACAGAGATTGACCAAAGAATGTGCATGGCCAAAACGTAAAAATGCACTGTTGCACCGCAAAGGATAATACAGTTGTCAGAGGCTACACAATAAAAGGTATTAAAAATTCATTAATAGAACGGTAAATAGTTTCATTAATATCAGTAAAAAAGTACAATCATAACAGTCCTGCCTAATAAGGACATCGCAAAAAAAGCAGAATGTGGATCCTGCCGTGTGTACTCAATAGGAAAAACCGTTTTGAACCCTCTTTCGGGTGGCAGGTGAGCTAATATAAAGTGCTGATGCATAAGGCGATGCTTTAATAGTGAATTAAACATTCATCTAGAGCTGGAGTAATTTCTCCACCGGTACTAGGATTTGATGTTAAACCTCCCTGCGCAGGTCTTTTTGCCAATCTATCCAGGTGTGGCCAAGGAACTTGGCTACACCACACACAAAGAGGGCTCTTGCGTCAGACTTCAGGATGCGCAGAGGTCCGGAATGCCCAGTTGTCAACAGATTGGTTTTAGCCTTTGTACGCTGGACAAAAAAAACATAACCTTGGCAAAATACTCTAGCGGGGCTCTGCAGAAAAGGCAATCTTCTGTTGTCTGTTTAGGTGGGTGCCAATGTGTAGTTTGCGCGAATAGGTAACGACCAAACCTAAAGTGAATGTACAGCATCCTGTCTCTTGGTACCTGAATTATATCTAGATATGGCTCAAGGCCTCTGCTCTGCTTGTGGCAATAGAATTTTCCTGTTAGTCTGCCCACCTTTAGCTTGCTGAGTTTCTGGCTGTCTACCAAGTTCCAGTACGATCGCTTGAGCTCCAATTTGCTAGTAGGATTTTGCCTATCCCAGTATTCTTTAAAACCCAAAGCTATCAATGTTTTCCTGATGCTTGATATCCAACTAATTCTGTAGCTAAAGTCTAAGCTCATAACATCAGATAGTGCTTCGGCATATTTGGAAAGTTCAGGGGTCCGCCTTAAACGGGCCCAGAAAAGCAGTGGGTTCAGCTTAGCAATATTTATGAAAGACTGCCTGCCCATGTCAAGCATTAAGGGTGTTAATGGTACAATACAGGGAAGCATCACCAAGTCCCTCAGAAGCTTATGCTCAGACCTTCAGATGTCATCGACATTATCAAACCCCTATAATTCATCTCCATAAAGGGCAGAGCTAACTGCGTTGGTGTCATAAACTGTGAGGGCCGGGGCAACTGCCCTGCTTTGTGAAGAGCGATGTGTTTTACCTAGTACCCTGGCCACACGTTCATGGCCCATGTCATCTTAGCTAAATGGGGCCTCCATGACATAGTGTCTGAGAGTCGGATGTCAAGATAGTCTAAGGTGCTGACTCTCTCCAGATGTGTCTCATCCAGCTGAAGGTTGTTTCTAAATGGTTTGTGGGGGTTGAATGTCATGAACTTTGTTTTTGAGGTGTTGATGACCAATCTCTGAGCTTCACAGAAAGATTGGAATCTATTCAGCAGTCTTTGTAGCCCTGCTGGGGTCTTAGACACCAGAAGGGTATCATCAGCAAACAGGAGGGTCGGTACTGTGTCACCCGCCAGGGTTGGAGTGTCAGCTGGGTCTTCTAGCAAAAAGCTGCCCACCCCGTTCACATATAAAGAGAACAGGGTGGGTGCCATAAAGCAGCCCTGCGGACTCTCCTGTTGATGGGTATCTGCTCCGTCAGCTGACCTTGTGTCCCCCATCTCACGTGTGCGTAATTGCTCTCATGGAGCCGGACCAGCATGTTGAGGATAAAAGGAGGGATGCCCATACCTACAAGTATCTGTCACAGCTTAGTCCTGGGTACCAGGTCAAAGGCAGTCTTTAAATCGATAAATGCGAGATAAAGACTGCCCTTGCCTATACCACATATTTCCAATATATAAGAATCAGCCTAAATGCCTGATGGACCGTTCCAGTGCTGGCGCTAAAGCCAGCCTGATATTGGGAAAGGAAGTCTTCATCCACTGCCCAAGATTGGATCCTCTTTAGCAAGACTCTACCGAAGACCTTCTCCATTGCATCTACCAGACTAATTGGTCTGTAGATTGGGGGATCTTCTTTAGCACCCTTTTTGTAGATCGGTACCACCTCTGCGCCCTTCCAAGAGTCCGGTACTGGGCAGCCACTGGTAATGGCATTGCTAAGTAGGACAATATAGCGTGCCCAATTTGTGGTGTCTGTGAGAAATAAGTCACCGGGCAGATGGTCCGGTCAAGCTGCTTTTTGGCGGGTACTATCTTCCTTAACGCAGCTTCAATTTCAGCCAGAGAAAAGGGCTTACTGGCATTACCAACATCATAGGAGTCTAAGTGGTCGCATGGCCCACCCAGAGACATGGACTCTGGGGCCGAGTAGAGCTTCCCAAAATGATCATGCCAGTCCTGGCTTGGGATGTGATTGGGGAGTGGACAAGGATCGTTCTTGTTACCCTGGGTGACTAGGGCCCAGAATAGATTGGTGTTCTTAGCTAGACTGGCATCCTTCAGTTTCTGCCAGTGAGATTCGTCCCACTTAATCTTTGCTTGGTGCAAAGCTGCTCTGTTGTCTTTCCTAGCAGTCTTGATCAGTGGGCAGTTCTTGTTTCTAATTGCTATAGCTAAAAGCTGTCTTTTTTGCCTGCAGTCATTTGTGTACCACGAGTGTGGCCCTTTAAAAGGTGCCCTTGGCTTGCTACTCTTGCCGGGTGCTAGGAAATATGCACTCAGTTGTTCCATTGTGTGTGAGTGAATAGTAGGGTTGTCTGCCCTCCCCACTGGATCGGTACCTGCAGCCTGAAGCACTGTTGTGCTCAGGGCCAGGACTTGCCGAATGGCAGCAATTTTAGATTCTTTGAGTGAGACCTTATGCCATTTTTACAATCTTTTACAGTTCGAAGGAACAACCTCTCTAGTGGAGGTTAGCGTTCGGGTGCTCTCAAGATGGCAGGAAACTTCCCACTGGAGCTTCATATTAGTGCAAAGTTGGTTGTGGTCACTGTCGGTAGTAGTGCCCGCATACATACATACATATCTATCATATCGTACCAGAGCCATACATCTAATAAGATGTAGTCAATGTGTAACGGGCAACTAACGCTATTGTAGGTGTTTGCCCCCTGGCTGTCTGATGGAGTTCTATCGTTAATTGCCCTCAAACCAAACTCTGTAGTAATTGCATTGATTTGGAGTGACAGCTGTGTCCATCTTTTGAAAGGGGGTATGTTTAGTGGGGGGACAGCCCATTTTCTGTCATCATTCTCAACCCCCAGCATGTGCTCTGTGTCCAGGAGCTCAGAAGTGCAGTTGAAATCCCCTGCAACCACAACTCTAGAGTGGGGCGGGGGCGTGGCCAAGATGGCGGGGTGAGCGGACGCTTCCTCCCGCAGCTCCTCCGGCCCGGCTCAGCTCGAGCCCCTTTCTTGCGCTTCTCTCCCCCCGCTGATGCTCAGCGAGTGAGAGGAGTGTGGCGGAGTACTTGGCGCGCACATTGATGTCACTTTGGCCCTAATCGCCTCGGAGGAAGCACTTCAAAAGTTTGGTCAAAGATCGAGGAACGGAGGAGAGCCTGGGAGGCGGAGCGAACTGCAGTGCTGTCCGGGCGCCTCGGCTGGGCCTGGTGCTGAAAGCTGACGATCCGGAGGGGATCGGACCCGCCGCGTGCCGGAGGATAGCGGAGCCCTACGGGTGGGGTCTTGGCGGCACGGAAGACTTTGGATTTGAGATTTGCGCCTTGGCCCCCGACTAGCGACGGCGACACAATGCGCTGTGCAGGCCCCGGCCCCGTGAACGACAACCGGGGGCCTCAACGCTGTGATCGGCCCGCTCGGGCCCTTCTGTGAAACTGTTTGACATTTGCTGTGGAACTTCTTTGATTGCTGTGATCCCGGGGGGCACCGGCGGTGTCGACAGCCCGGGCCGCTCTTCCCGCCCCCCCCTGCCGCCATCTTGTCCCCGAAAGACTGGTGTTGGTGGCCTCCATCGGTGCCCTAGGCTGGCGGGTGCTTGCAGTCGCCTCCGCTACTATACTAACTTTCTGTGGGACGCGCTGAAGGGGGACCCTGCTTTGGCTCCCGATCACCGCCCTGGCTGGGTGCCGCGACTGGCAGTGCCCGGACTGGTCCGCCATTTTGTCGCTTGTGACGCAGCACCCCTTCTTACAGAGCGGTCCCCACATCTAGCGCTCGCCGGCGACTGGGCTACCCTGAGGCGGCCGGACCTGAGCCCGCTCGTCCACTGCAGCCACTACGATGACTGGGAGGGGCGGCTCGAGGAAGGGGGACCGTACCCTGCCGGACATGCTTGTCAGGGCCCAGCAGCTGCGGGACAGAGCACAGCCGTCGCCGGGGTCCTCCCGAGCCTCGGTGGATGCGGCTGGGGGCGAGCCTCCGGTCACGAGGTCCTTTATGGAGGAACTGTTTAGCTCCCTCAAGGAAGACTTTCAAACGCTGAAGAAGGAAGTGGCCAGTGAGGTCCGTGAAGTGCGCAGGGAGGTGGAGGGCCTCGGCGAGCGAGTTGAAACAGTAGAGACGGCGGCCCAGCGCCGGGATGAAGAGATAGTCCATCTTCAACAGGACGTTCTCCGCCTCCGGGAGCAATGTGAGGAGCTCCAGGCCCACTCTGAAGACCTCGAGAACAGGTCCCGGCGGAACAACATCCGGGTGCGTGGTGTCCCATCCGCGGACGAGGGGGCCGACTTGGTGGCCTATCTGCAGGACCTGTTCCGAGAGATCCTGGGGGAAGATGCAGACTTCCCTGTCCGCATTGACAGAGCGCATAGGGTTGGTCGACAGCGCCAGTCGTCGGCGCCCCCACCGGACATTTTGGCATTCTTGCCCGACTTCCCGCTGAAAGAACGCATCATGGCGGAGGCCCGAAAGAAGCAGCCTCTAACTTTCAGGGAGCGGCCTGTAGCGCTCTACCAAGACCTGTCCGCCATCACGCTGCAGAAGCGCAGGTCCTTCAGGATTGCCACTGACTTTCTACGCGAACACGAGACGCCTTACTCCTGGGGACACCCTTTCCGTCTGATCTTTAGGTGGAACGGGGTGCTGCACCAGCTGCGCTCCCTACAAGACATCTGCGGGGTCCTGGGGCTCACGGCTACAGAGGAGGACGGAGCTACACCGTCGTGGAGGCGCCCAGAGAGACGGAGCCGACGGAGGTCAACGAGGAGACAGTCGCCAGCGAGTGCAGGGCGTCCTGATTCCCCTACTATCAGGGCGGACATGGCTGATGCCTTGAGGGCGGCGGCCAGGGACTTGGCCGACTCCAACGGCGTGGCCTTGACGGCCTAATTTCACTCCGGGGGGGGATGTTCTTAGCCTTCGCGATGCTGGGTTTGGGGCCGGGGGTCAGGGGGGAGCGGATGGCGGTGAGTGGCTGAACGTCCACTTTGCTGTTTTCTACGGACTTGCCCGTTTTGGGGCTTGACTGAGACAATGGGGTGTTTATGTTTGTCTTTGGCTAGTTGCCATGGGTGTGTTTTGGGAGAGTGTAAGGGTTGTTTTGTTGTTGGGGAGGTCCCGTCCGATGTTGTCCATGCCCACGCTTGGCCTGTCCTGGCCTTTCCCGCGCGCCTGCCCCATGTGCCCCGCCCGCTGATCCCTTGCTTGCTACATAGCGTTTCTGATCCCCGGGTGGAATGCCGTCCTTAAAGGTAGTGACCCTTAATGTTAAGGGTCTGAATAACCCCGTGAAGCGACGGGCGATCCTATCATTGCTGGAGGGGACACAGGCGGATATATGCCTCCTGCAAGAGACTCATTTGCTGTCCCGGGATTGCCATAGGCTGCGCTTTGCCAAGTTCCCCACTCAGTTCTTCTCGGCGGCGACCAGGACTGCGGGAGTGGCCATTCTTTTAGCGAGCTCCTTTAGAGGTGAGGTTCTGTACAAGTATGCTGAACAGAAGGGGAGGCTCCTTGCATATCGCATGCGCCTAGGGGGAATAGCTTTTACGGTTGGCTCAGTTTATAGCCCGAATGATCACCAGGATCGTTTCTTGGACTCAGTGTTGGTGGACGTCACTGCCTCTCCCGACCGCCATGTTATCCTGGGGGGAGACCTTAACATTGTTTTCGACTCTGCTATGGACAGGTCGGCGCAACGCTCCCCGCAGACGGGGGAACTTTCCCGCGCGGTGAAGGATCGGATTGTAGAGATGGATTTGCATGACCTCTGGCGCTCTATGCACCCCACTGATAGGGACTAC
Source organism: Lissotriton vulgaris (assembly GCF_964263255.1). Classification (NCBI taxonomy): domain Eukaryota; kingdom Metazoa; phylum Chordata; class Amphibia; order Caudata; family Salamandridae; genus Lissotriton; species Lissotriton vulgaris. The sequence goes on along the minus strand of NC_141687.1, from coordinate 1,285,647,232 downwards.
TCCTACTTTTCCCATGCTCACCGCACCTACTCGCGGCTGGATTACCTCCTGGTGAGTGGGCCAATGTGCACTGCCGCCACAGCGGCGGACATTGGGGTCCTGTCTCTGTCCGACCATGCGCCAGTTTCCGGTGTTTTCAAGTGGCCGGTGGCCTCTCCCTCTCGGGGGACATGGCGTCTTCGCGATACCCTTTTACATAAAAAGTCTGTTGTGAAGCGCATAGGGGAGGTCATACAGGATTATCTGATTCATAATGGCAACTCCGACACGTCCCTCGCAACGCAGTGGGCGGCTTTGAAGGCGGTCCTCCGGGGGGAATTTATTTCCATCTCCTCAGCCGAAAATAAGGAACGGCAACGTAAAAGGGACGAACTGACCGTGCAGGTCCGGGAGCTTGAGCAGGTCCATTGCCGCATAGGGGCTCAGAGAGTTTGGAGGCAGTTGAAAGCGGCGAGGAAGCTCCTGTCGGCACTGGATCTTGATAGGGCGGAGTATGCCGCTTTACGCCTGAAACACGCCTTCTACTCAGGGGGCGACAGGTGTGGTAAGCTCCTGGCCCACCGGCTCCGGGTCGCACAGCAGCGTAGTGTCGTGAAGGAACTGGTGGGCACGGACGGGGTTGTTGTTTCTGGTGACGCAGAGGTGGCAGAATCTTTTCGCAGCTTCTACGAAGCGCTGTATGCTGGGAAGCCCTCCTCGCCGCGAGACGCCGAGGACTATTTGGAGTCAGTGGCCCTCCCGGTGCTGGATCCCGCCCAGGCGGACCATCTGGAGAGGGACATCCATGTTGAGGAAGTAATCTCCGCTATAGCGCGACTGAAGCATGGTAAGGCCCCGGGCCCGGATGGCTACACATCCTTGTTTTATAAGACCTTTTGCACCGCTGTGGCCCCATCCTGGCTCGACTGTTTAATTCACTCTCCGAACCTGGCGCCATCCCACCGGACCTCCTGAACGCAACGGTATCGGTCATCCCGAAACCCGGGAAAGACCGGGCCTTGTGTGGTTCGTACAGGCCCATCTCGCTCTTAAATGTCGACTTCAAGTTATATACGGGGATTCTAGAGTCCAGGCTTGGTCTACACCTACCGGGACTGGTGGAGGCGGACCAGGCTGGCTTCGTACCCGGTAGACAGACGGTTGACAACACCAAGAGGGTGACGCATGTACGAGAGAAGGCCTCCCGAGCGGATGCTGCTATCAGTTGATGCGGAGAAGGCCTTCGACAGAGTTCATTGGCCGTACCTCGAGCTGGTTCTCAGGAAACTGGGTATCGGTGAGAAGTTCCGCACCATGGTCTTCAACTGTTACAAACGTCCTTCGGCGTCGGTGCGGGTCAATGGGTGTAGCTCCGGAAGTTTTGCCATCGAACGCGGTACGAGACAGGGCTGCCCCCTCTCGCCGCTTCTGTTTGCCCTCTACATGGAGCCGTTTGCTCAGAGGATTCGCAACAACCCGGACGCTATTGGGGTCAGGATGGGCCAATATGTCCACACGGTCAGTCTCTACGCGGACGATGTCCTGCTGACCCTAGATGACCCCAGGAGGTCGCTCCCTGCTTGCGTCCAGGAATTGGACGCCTTTGCGCGTGTGGCCGGCTTCAAAATGAATATGAGCAAGTCGGTGGCGTTGGATGTGTCCCTGGCGGCGGATACCAGAAGGGACCTTCAGCGCCTTTTCCCCATGCAGTGGTCCTCGTCTACGGTGCCATACCTGGGGATCCTGCTGGTGCCCACACTGCCTGAGATGGTGACAGCCAATTACACTTCCCTTGGCAGGAAGATCAAGAAGGAACTTGGCCGCTGGAACAAGGGCCTTCTGTCTTGGCTGGGTCGCATCGCGGCGGTTAAGATGACGGTGCTGCCCCAGATTCTGTACCTCTTTTGCGCTCTGCCTCTCCAACCCCCTGTGGGTTGGATAAGACAAACGCAGGCTGACATCTCCCGCTTCGTTTGGCAAGGCCGCAAGCCACGGATGAAGAGGGTCCTCTCCACGCTTGCTCCGGAGGCGGGGGGTCTTGGTATCCCGGACCTCCGTAAATATTTCCAGGCGCAACGGCGATACTTGGTGGAGTGGAGCAGGTGGGAGTCCGACAAACACTGGCTTTTTCAAGACCAGGCGGTGGCGGGCCGCACCCTCCAGGAGGTTCCGTTCTTACGCCGCGCGCATCGCCCTGCTAATCTCTACGCCTCTTTTGTTACGCGGGTCCCCCTGAGGGTGTGGGATGCAGTTTGCGGGGCTTATGACCTGACCACTTTCCCCTCGCCGTTCACACCCATAGCGGGTAACCCGGACTTCTCCCCAGGGATGGAGCCGGGGGCCTTTTCCCATTGGGTGAGCGCGGGCTGTAGGGCGCTTTTCCAGATCTACGGGCCGGAAGGCGTGATTCCCTTTCAACAACTTCGGCAGGAATTCGGCCTGAGGGAGATGGACAGACTGCGCTATATGCAGGTCCGTCACTGGGCTCTCCAACCCCAGGTGCGCGACACCGCTGCTCGCCAAATCACACTGTATGAGCAGTGGTTGGTGGTTCGGACCTCGGATGCCAAGCTGATTACCGATTTGTATAAATTCCTTCAGCCCCCGACGTTCCACTATTATAACCCGGGGAGGGAGCGCTGGCACAGAGAATTGGGTAGGACACTCAGCCATAAGGAGTGGGACAAAATTGCATATCGGGCGCGGCACTCGGCATATCACACGGGACTTACGGAGACCTTTACTAAGGTGTCTACTTATTGGTACTACACCCCGGAGAGGCTGTATGAAATGCATAGACACACTGACAAGGGGTGCTGGCGGGGATGCGGACAGGAGGGTACCCTCTCACACATTCTTTGGGCTTGCCCGGTGCTGACCGCTTATTGGAAGGAGGTTTTGGATGAGGTGGATAAGCACTTTGAGATTGAGCTGCCGCGCTTCCCAGCGTATGTTTTGCTAGGCCTTCCCAATGACCTAATGTACCCGTTGAAGTCCCGCAGGGGTAGACAGATTGCAATTGCGCTGGGCTCAGCGGTCAAGAACATTCTTGTCCACTGGCGCTCCACCACTGTCCCCTCCATTACGGGTTGGTTGCATAGGCTCTGGCAGGTGTTGGGAATGGAGAAGATGTCGCTCACGGTGGCTGGGGATGTAGACCAATTTGAGGAGCTATGGCGACCCTTCCTAGCACTACTGTCCATGGAATTCCGGGAACTCACCTGCCCGAGGTACCTTCGACTTCTTAGGCTGACGCCACCAACGACCCCGGTGGGTTAGACTGCACGGGGGACCTGATCTTAGGGGATGGAGTGTGGGCTTATTGGGGCGGGTTATCCTAGTACAGGGCCATTGGACGGGGGAGTTGGGGTGTTGTTTTCTTTCTCTTTCTTTTATTGGGGGTGGGGGATCGGAGGGACTGGGTTGTGCTTTGATGTGTCGCTGATGGCTATCCGCGCTCGGCCTTAGGTGGGGTGTTGAGGTGCATGCGAGGGTCACACGGATTGCTCATTTGCCTTACATTTGCTGTATTTTTCTTCTGGACCACCGGACTACTTTTCACCAACGCTCCTGAGATGCACTTCTTCCTTTATTGTGCTGTATGTAACCTTAACCTCCTATTCCCCTCCCCCATGTTTTTTTTTTGTCTTAATAAAATTCTTTAAACCTAGAGTGGGGCGAGCAGCTAGCTAGGATTTCTTCCAGAGTTTGTGACAATGGGTGAAGGTCTGCCCCCTTTGGTCCCCCTTATATAGACATTGAACAAGTCAAGAGAACATCCCCCGGGCCCCCTAATGGTAAGTCTCAGGATGGCAGGGCTCAAACTTGGTTGTAGAGTAATTCGACAGCCCAGGGCAATATTCACCCAAAAAGTCAGACCCCCTGACGGGCGCCCACTCACCATAGTGGTTGCTGGCGAATAGAAACAAGTATAACCTGATTAGTTCAACGGAATCAGCCTCCAGGTCTCCTGAAATATGCAAATATCAAAGCCCTCAATTAGTTTGTTCCAGTGGGGGATTGACAGTTTGCTGCTTAGCCATGCCACATTCCAGGATATTATCTTCAGCTGAAGGTAAGAAGCTGAGGCAGGTACACTATTTCTGCTTGGAGAGTGTTGGCTAAGCAGAGCAGGGGCATAGGGCAATATCAGGAGGTCTAAGGGTGTTGGGAGGTCGGCGTTCTGGGCCCTCTGAGTAGCAGTGGGGGGACTACTTTGTCCCTTCTTCCCCCCCACCAGCTATCTGCCAGGGTCAGTGTGAGGGACGGGTATGTTACAGAAGCTATGCTTGGAGGGATGGAATGTGATCCCTGGTGCGGTTGACGCTCGGGCTGTAGTCAATCAATGGCTTCTGAGGTGCCGGGATCGTTGTTTCCCAGGTACGGTGTGGTCTTCAAACAATGTTTCAGGTTCTGTAGTGTCCAGCTGCAATGCCGGTGGCACAAATCCTTGCAAAATACGATCACTCTCCTTTCCTGTGCCAGTTCCTTTCAATCGTGCATCGCTGAAGGGCGCAAAGCGCGGTACGGATTCAGTCTCAGAGTCAGCGATTCCCTCCTGGACCCATCGGTCATATGGAAGGGGCAACGGGACCCATTTGCAATGGGCGCCGTGCACCCAATGTTTCTTGCCATGGACACGTACTGCAGAGCGGGTAGTTAACAGGACCTGGAAAGGTCCGGTCCAGCGAGGCTCCTCGTTCTTGGTTCGCCTGAAGTTCCGGACTAGGACCCAGGAGCCAGGTTCAATGGCGTGGCCTGGATCGTCAGACGCTGGTGGAGAGGAGCTGTGGACCTTTTGGTGTAAAACACGCAATTTAGTTGTCAATTCACACAAGTAGTCAAGCAGTACAGGGTGCTCTATTTCACCCAGTTTCTTTGGCCTTGGCACTCCCCATATGTTTGCTGGGCGCCCAAACACGATTTCGTGGGGGCTAAGTCCTAGTCTAGAGTGGATGATCATTCTGGTAGACAGGAGTGCTAAAGGCAGGGCGTCAGGCCATTTAAGACCTGTGCTGGCTTGGATCTTGGCTAGTTTTAACTTTAACGTGCCGTTGTAGCACTCTACTAATCCCGCTGATTGGGGGTGATTTGCAGCGTGGAATTTCTGGTGTATGCCTAGACACTCACACACTCTCTTCATCACTCGTCCCACAAATTCACTTCCTTTATCACTCCAGACAATTCTAGGCATGCCAAATCTAGGGAAGAATTCCTTGACAAGGGCTTTGGCAGTTGACAAGGCGGTGTTGTCCTTAAGGGGATACGCTTCCACCCACCTGGAGAAGTCGCAAACAACGACAAGCACGTATTTCAAGTTGTTGCACCTCTCCATGTGGATGAAATCGAGCTGCAAAACCTCGAACGGATACATTGGAGGCGCAAAATGACCAGCCGGAGTTGGGGTTCCCCTACAGGAATTGTGCTTCAAACACACCATACAGTTCCTGACCAAATTCTCCGCGCATTTTGGGATACCACTATTCTGCCATACTGGGGCCAACAGTTTACAGATTCCTTTCACACTGATGTGCGCCATTCCATGGGCCATTGTCACCACTGCAAGTACATATGCGTCAGGTAATAGCCATCACTGATGTTCTGACAATTCGACCCAACAACCATTTGCATCCAATCCACCCTTGCTTTCTCTCCATTCGTTCACCTCTTTCTCAGTGGCATCAGATTGTATAGACTTCACACTTTCAATAGTGTCCTCACACATACCCACATCAGTAATCCATCTCGCAGGACCTACAACGTACATCCGACTCATTGTGTTCCTTGCAGTCTCTTTCGCAACCTCGTCTGCAAATGCATTCCCACGACCAACATCATCTTGAATCTTACTGTGTGCACTGTATTTCACAATCGCAACTTGTAGGGGCAAGGTCAGTGACTCGAGAAGCTCGTTAACTAATTGACCATGTTGGATTTTTGCACCATGTGACGTCAGGAACCCACGTTCACGCCACAATCTTCCAAAACTGTGGGCCACGCCGAAGGTGTATTGGCTATCAGTATACACATTCACTCGCTTTCCTGTTGCCAACACACACGCTCTTGTAAGTGCGATTAACTCTGCTGCTTGCGCAGAATTGTGGGGAATGCGTGCGGCCTCTACAATCATGTGCAATGTCGTTACGGCATATGCTGCAGTCGTATCACCATTTGGCAACTTGAAACATGAACCATCAACTCATAAAGTATCATTACATTCAGGAAGGGGAGTGTCCTGCAAGTCTACTCTCCCTTTTGTCTCTTCTTATGTCCTAAAGCAGCAATCATGTTTTTCAACCTCATCTGTCTCTGCCGAAATGGGTAATAACGTAGCGGGGTTGAGTGTATCACACCTCTTTATGTGTATGGGACTCGCTAAGAGTGTCAACTCCTAGCTGGACAGTCGAGCACTAGTTAAATGCTGTGTTTTTGTTCTGTTTAGTAAAATGTCTACTGCATGTGGGACCATAACGATCAGAGTATTATTCATGACTAACCCAGCAGACTGTCGAATACAGACAGCTGCTGCTGCAGTGGCCCTCAAGCAACTTGGTAATGCCTTAGCCACAGGATCTAGAGTCGCTGAGAAATACGCACATGGGCGCTGTTTGTCGCCAAAGTATTGTGTCAGGACTGATAATGCGCAACCTTCCTTCTCATGAACATATAATGTAAAAGGCTTACTGTAGTCGGGGTTGCCCAACACAGGAGCCGAACACAATGCATCACGCAACTCGTAGAAACTTGTCTGACAACCTTCAGACCAGGGCATAGGATCGGGTGTGTCTTTACAGAGTAGTGCCAGCAAAGGTTTAGCCAGTAGTGAGAAATTCGGTATCCATTCTCTACAGTACGATGTAATGCCCAAGAAAGCCCGAACTTCTCTCTGTCCTGGGGGCACTCAATCTTGCAATTGCCTGTATTCTTTCTGGGGTCAGTCTCCTTCCCTCCTTCGATAAGATGTGACCTAAGTAGGTCACTTCTTGTCGACAAAATTGCAGTTTTGAAAGAGAGACTTTGTGCTTCATGTCACATAAGTGACGCAATAACGACAATGTGGCTTGCTTGCAAATTTCTTCAGTGTCTGCAGCGATCAGCAGATCGTCCACATACTGTATCAGAGTTGCACCATCAGGTAGGACAATCGTGTCTAGTTGTGTTTTCAGAGCCTGACTGAATATTGATGGACTTTCGCAGTAGCCTTGAGGAGCGCGCTTGAAGCGGAAGCTTCGTCCTCCTAGATTGAAGCCAAAAATATCTCTGCTCTCCTCAGCAATCGGGATGCTGAAGAAAGCGTTCTTCAGGTCAATCACCGAAAACCAAGTGGCTGAAGCTGGAACCATTGTCAATAAGGCAGTAATGTCGGGGACAACTGGAAACTGTGGTACAACAATCTTATTCACTTCTCTGAGATCAATCACAAACCTGTATACAGGTGGCTGCGAAGGATCAGTACGCTTTAAGACAGGCAAAATAGGACTGTTACAAATGTTGCCTGTTGTCTCTTCAATGACATCTTTCTCAATCAGATCGTAAATAATCGTCAACAATGCTTTCCCACATTCGCTAGAGATCTTGTATTGGGGAATACGTGGCAACCTAACATTGGCTTTCAATGTTATGACATACGGTGCTATCTCCAAACGACCTACATCATTAGAACCACTAGCCCAAAGTGTATCTGGAAGAGATGACAATTCAATTGGAATATTCTCCTTTGCCAAATACATTGGAGAAATCACTTTCTTACCAAGTGTAAGTTGTACTCCAGAAGGAGAACAGTACAAAGTAGCATATAATCTCTTTAACAAATCCAAACCTAACAAATTTTCACCACAACCTGTTGTAAGGATGAGGGGTGCTTCTAATTCGCATGGGCCAACAGAAAGGGGCATAGGACTAGAGATCGGATTTCTAACCGGGGCGCCAGAAAAACCTACTGAAACATTCATTTCACCAGACAAAGGTGCGCCAGGAAATTTGGAGTGCATAATTGAACTTTTCGTAGCACCAGTATCCAGCAGAAATGGCTCTGACACTCCTGATGTAATCACCTCGACATAAGGTCCATTCTGATCTACTGGAACTGAAACAACTCCCTTTCTTTGTCCATGGCTGTCCTAGCAATTATTACCCTCATTCTCGTTTTCTGCGTAATAGTCATCAGCATAATACTGAGCTGACCTAGAGGATGCATTATTTTGTTGATCCAAGCTATTCATAGAATTCTGAGGCGGAAAAGAAGCGGTATTCTGGGGGAAATTTCCACGGCCCATACCCCTAGGAGCCTGTTGAACACCTCTACCTCTTGCACCGGAAACACCATTTAGACGTCGCGCTAGAGCTGGACAATTATTTTTGAAATGACCCTCTTCTTTGCAATAGGCACACTGATTCGGGCCATAAGGCAAACGCTGATGGGAAAACTCGTTCCCTTGCGGGTTTCTCGAATACTGCTGTGGTTGTTGATAATTGGGCTGACTAGGAGTGCGAGGCGGATAGGCTTGCTGGAGAAGAACTTTAGTTTTTAAATCTTTAGTCTTTTTGTCTGCCTTATCTAGCTCGTCTCTGCGCCTATTTTCGTAGTACTGGGCTGTGGCTAAAATCTGCGCTGACGTGGAAACAGCCCAAGCACTCTCTGAATCTTTCAGTTTATTGCACAGTTCAGGAAGCAAATTATGTACAAATTTGTCTACAAACAATCTTTGGCCACCCTCGGTAGCCATATCCTGACCACTATGATCGACGAAAGTCTCTTCAAACCTTGTGAAAAAGTCAGACACATTCTCATCTTTCTTCTGCTTGCACGCAGACAACTTGTCCCAATTTACACGCAATTCAGGCATTAAGGTTTTCATTTACATGATAATTCTACCAGGAAGTTCAGCTACTAAAGGCTCAGGTTTAGAACCACCAATTTGTCTATCATCTGTAGCAGTAATATTAGCCCATGTGTCGCCTAGTTCTTGATCATGATCTGTATGACGAATTTTACTCCATAGAGGCTGCGGAACGACGTTCCCAAACAACATGTCTACATCTGCTAAATTCATTATACATGAGCTGACAGTCTGTGATAACTCCTTCTAGTACCCTGCAGGATTTTTACGTGGATCAGGTAATGTCTGCTTGAGTGCTAAAACTTCAGATCATTTCCAGGGGACATGTACCCATACACGCTGGAAATGCGGTGGAACGGGTGGATGTGCATTTGCATCACCTTCCCTCCAAACTGGAGGAACTTCTCTCATAGGGTACTGTCGCGCCTTTTTCCTACCTGACACGTCATCTTTGTACAATGATCTAGAGACATTTCCTTTACTCCTAAAGGATAATAACAGATCTATTGCTTTTTCAACGTCGGCACCTACAATCATGCCTTCATAGAACTTAAAACGCATACGAAATAATTCCTGCATTTTGCGTTTGGGATCATTTGTCTCCAAGTCTTCGCAAAGGTATACGCACATTTCCTCGAATACATATCTCTGAGTGGGTGCATCCCATTGTCGGAAGACCTCCATAACAGACTGAACATCGTATCTAACAGTGTCAGTCACCCATTTGCTTGCTAACTCATTCAGCACTTCTCTTTCCTCGTAATCAGGCAGTTGACTACGCAACTGTCTACGTCCTGTTTTAGGGGTCGTTTTAGGCGACCCAAAGAAAGGTGAGAACAGACCAGTGACAGTACTTGCCACTCTCTGTCGAACAGAAGGAGAAGCTTGCGGAGAGGCAGATGTGCCGGAAAAGACAGGCTGATGTAAAGAGGAAGTCGAGGCAATAGCAGAGGAAGTCGAAGCAGTGGCAGAAGTAGTATCAGGATAAACAGTTGGAGCAGTAGGCAAAGTTGTAGAAGAAGTAGATGGAGTATGTAGCAAAGGCGGCGGCCCTTGAGAGGGCAGCGCCGGAGAAGTAGGAACCAGCTGAAGAGGAGCTGGTGCTTGTGCAAGAGCTGCATTTCGTGCGCCGGGGCGCGGTATAACAAAACGCTTCGGGGGTCCAGTAATACTCGATGTATACGGGGGTGGTGAATTCAATAAATGGGACATTAATGGATCTTTTTCGGGTGTTCCCTTCGAATCTTGTCCTTCATGGGGCAACATCGGGTAGCATTTATCTAATGCTAATTTCTTGCTTCTGAGCATTTGTTCACCTTCTTGCTCTTCCTCATTATCCCTGTATGCAATGGCGGCTTGCACCATTGATATACCTCTTTTATTCTTCTTTGCTAATTTTATTTCTTTCTGTTTGGCTTCTTTGCGCCATAAGCGAAAAGAGTCAAACATCGCCGGCCGGGCTTTCTTCTTGAATAGTTTGACCTCGAGGTTATCTAAAATTTCTGCGTCAAAACTACCATATTGGGGCCATTTTAAAACACCATCCTTGCGAGTGTATTTTATCCATACTTCATTATACGTGATAGGACCTACTCCATGCTTTATGTACAGTTCATATGTTGGAGTCCCAATCGGAGGAACCGGACACGAATCCTCTAATCGGGAGTCCTTACGACAACCAAGACAAAACACGTTTCCAAGTCTGCTAAGACCAGGCATCTTCGCTCACTGGTCTAGCTTCAAACTTCAAGGGATTATCGAATACGATATTTTTCGTGAATACACGAATCCCTTGGTTTTGGCACTTGCAAGTTCCAATACAAAACCGTATCTTCGAGGATACCAAAAACTAAGAACCAAACTAAGGACTGGGAGACGCTCCACTTATACTTAACTGAAGTTATTGAAGATCGATGACGTCACTAGAAGACTCGTCTATCGTTTCGCTCTACCAAGGATCACTGGGTCCAAAACAGGGCAATAGTCAGGGCAGCAGTCCTTCGTAGCCGTCGGGACGCGGGGAACCTCTCAGCAAAGACCTTCGGAACCACGTCGACATACAGGGGTCGCTGAAGTGGCTGGCCGTCCTCCGGAATTTTCACACGAAGCTCCTCAAGAACATCTGGCTTGGACCGATACCGCTTGATACCGCCCCGAGTTGGGCGCCAACTGAGGTGCCGGGTTTTTAGGAACCCGGTGGTGCCAGGGGATAACACCCGAAGACCTCTGAGTTCTCCCTGTTCCGGACCACAGAAACCAAGAGTCTTCTAGGTGAAGTCAGAGATCGAGTTTTATTGGTTGCAACCAAGTAACATGCGTCCTAGAATTACAACAGCACGGGTCGTAAGTTCTCAGGAGACTGTTCGTTTTTACAGAACCAGCCTTCTCCTTTTATACGAAAATAACAGCTGCAGGCAAGAATTCTTGAGTTTATGATACGGTTATACACATATTTCTATAACAAGGCAAAGAGCGAAGTCATGCTGGCCAACCCATATTTTAGATGTCCAGTTTGTGATAGATTACCCAGCCTGGCCCAGAACTCCCATCAGATATCGATGAAACCCCAATAAAACAGGGCACCTCCTTGTCATAAAACTGGCCATAAACAAGGAACATGGACAGGTGTATGTGTGTAGAAAACATGGTCGGTATGTAGTGAATGGTTTATGGCATGTTGTGCATTTATGCTATCTTATTCGGCCACTGGGCGAGGGGACTGCCTGAACAGGCTTGGCTGGAGGCAGTGGAGTCAGTTTGGCCAGGTCATGGGGAAGTCAGCTAAGGTGGACGTGTCCTTTTAGATCAAGCTCGGCTTTAATCAATTGACTTATATGAGGGCAAGCCATAAGATGGATGCCGTTCACAAAATGGAGTCCGAGGGTTCAGAACGAAAACCATGATTTAAGGGTGTTAGCATCGCTCGATCACGACGCAAATGCACAGGGATAATGTCCTAATCATTACCGGTCTGCCGATACCAAATTCGTCATGGTACGATGATGTTTTGAGACATGAGTGTTGGACCTCGGTACCGGTATTACAGCAGGGCCCAGAATTCCAGAACCACACTTCCAGGGAGGTCCCTACTTCTGGAGTGGTAGATAATTGCATGGCAGTTACCCTACTACCAATAACAGGCGGAAACCACATGAACTGAATAGATGAAGTGTCTGGGGGGCAGGTGCGATACTCCAGGGCAAGGAGGTTTTCAGCCAGGTCAGCCCTATTCATAGTGAGCTTCATACCGTTGAAAGATTGAGCAGGGGACGTACATCTCCGGGCCCTAGTGATGTTGTCTCGTATCACTGAACGGCAGCCACTAACATGACGAATCCAGTGAATGGCTTCATTGGTCAGGGGGTATTCATTTTCAGGGCCACTCTTTGGGCCAAGCTTAGGGACATTAACCATAAAGATTTTTAAAGTGTGGGGCACAAGGGGGTATCTGGTTGGTTCTGCTGCTGTTGTACTTTCTGGAGGGGACGCTGAGCCAGTGATGGAATGAAAGGTCTGGCGTTGTCTGTAGAGTCCTGAGAGGCAGCCAAATTACATAGCCTTTATGGGTACTGGTTTTTAAAATTATTTGCATAGTTAGTCTTTAAGTTTGGTGGGGTATGCTTATGGGTTGATGTGTTAGAGGGGGCTAATAGTGACCCACAACCTATTATACCCCTGTCCCTGGTGGTCGGCACACGCGCCATATGAGGTTGTGTGTCATGTTCTAACAAGGGGTTTTTACGCTGCTGGCATGGTAGGTCCTTTTGAAGTATGGATTTGACCAGAGTGGTGAGTTCTTCAATGATGGCCCTTATGTTTCCTATCTCGGACCTGAACATGTTAATAAGATGGGGTGTGTCCTGTGATGCTGAGTTGTACTCTTCATTAGCCCCTATGGTGGACGTACAGGGTAACTGGGGCGTGTCTTCCCTATAGTTGTCGGGCAAATCCCCCAGTGGGGAAAACCTGTTTGCGCAGGGGATAGGAGAACAGAGCTGGCGGTCATCAGTACAGGTGGGGGAGATTAGGGAATGGGAGTCCTTCACCGGTGCTGCCAATGGCTCTAATGGTATTTCTTTGCTAGATGTCAATGCCCCCTTTTGAGGGAGCTTATGAAACATTGCTGAATGGTAGTTGGGCGGAGTGGGCTGATGACTTTAGGAGGGGATTGCCCATTGGTGTTGGGCGTAGGTAATGGTTTGAGCTTCTAAGATGCCTTTGCACTTGCTGATGAGGGTTTCTATTCTATCCAACGCGCAGTTACTACCCGCTTGTTTTTGTGATTTCCTTGCTTTTTTCCCCTTATCAGCCCGACCATTGGTGCTTTTTCCTTCTCCTGTTCCCTCCATAGTTTTCCTTTTACCCATATTTTGATCTGTGAGAAGTGTTTTTAACTAGAAATTTGGCAATAACCAGCAAAGTGGCTAGTGCTCAAGGCACTGTCAAATGGTAAAACCACTCTCCAAATTACAATAGTAGATTAATAGGTCTTACGCCCATACAGGAAGTTCCAGTCCATAGAGTTTTTGTCGGCTTGGCTCTACACTGGGCTTCCACATATATCACGGATAGTTCACACAGTTCCTCGGTGAGCAGGTGTCAGTCTGCCATGCAATCCGAGGGCCCGAAGAAAGAGGGGTGGCCCTGCCTTGCTGCTTCCTAGCAAGGACTGGCCCGCCCGGGCGCATCCTGCGTTGCGGTAGACGTTGGCGCTTTTTAAAGCATGTCAGGAAAATAGCTCCTCCCTCCTGGGAGAGCAAGGCACTCTGGGGCTAGATGTCCCCCGACCCGGTGGAATTTGCAAACAAAACAGGTGATGGACCGAATGTGGATCAATGTCACACATTCATCCCAGTCCAAAGATCTGGGCCCAAATCCATCGTTTTTTTGCACTCCACACCACCCTGGGTTAGACAATGGCGATATGCAAATCAGCTCTGACCCTGTGCCCCATAGGAACAGTCCAGTCCGAACTACAAAAGCCATGTCCTTCCCAGAACGGAATCAAGCATCCGAGGACCGGACCGGTTTCGAGGTAACACCGCTCATCAGCCCGGCTAGCTTGACTCCAGTGGTGTGGACTGCCTGGGACCCACGTCTGAGCATCCCCAGCGCACTTATGGCGGAATATGCAAACAAAACAGGTGATGGACCGAATGTGGATCAATGTCACACATTCATCCCAGTCCAAAGATCTGGGCCCAAATCCATCGTTTTTTTGCGCTCCACACCACCCTGGGTTAGACAATGGCGATATGCAAATCAGCTCTGACCCTGTGCCCCATGGGAACAGTCCAGTCCGAACTACAAAAGCCATGTCCTTCCCAGAACGGAATCAAGCATCCGAGGACCGGACCGGTTTCGAGGTAACACCTCTCATCAGCCCGACCCGGTGGCAGCAATGGCAGCGAGGTGCAGCATCCCGCCTTGCGCTAGGCGTTGGCGCTTTTTAAAGTGCGTGCAGGAAGATGGCGACTCCCTCTGGGGAGAGCAAGGCACTCTGGGGCTAGAAGTTACCCGACCTGGTAGCAGTGATGGCAGCGTGGTGCAGCGTCCCATTCGTATTGGAACATACAACAAAAGACATTTTAAACAATTGTTCGATTTTAGTGTTGCTGAACTTCATATAATATACTGAAAGAGGTAGTTTTCTAAGATGGAAACAGCACAACCAACATGAAACGACATCCTCACGGCCGTTATTATGTGGCACAGATGAAGGTCACCACATGGATGTCGTGACATTTGGTAAAAGAGTACTTTGATAATTTGAGGGTAAGTCAACAAAAGTAACTCATTGATATAGATGTATTATTCAATCAGTCCAAGGTGAAGTATTTCCACAATTGGGGACTGGATTTTCAATGGTTCATAGGCACCCACTTGATAATCGGTGTTTTTGTAGCATACAAATAAGACCAGAACTCCTGTATCATAAATGGTGTTGGGCAGAGCAATGTGTTTGACGGTGGCTGTTCGACGACATGCCTGGCTGAGAACTTCTGGCTTTTCTGGGGATGTCCAACTTTCCACATGGATGTGCTGTTTGATGCACCCTCCTCTTCTCATGGGCTATGGCCACGTCCTTGGGCCTCTCAGTGGCCACATGTCCCACGTCTGCTCTTCACCCTTTTTGGTGCTACTCCCTCCCCTTCAAGACTGCTCCTCCCTCCATGCCTCCAACTTACGATCGGCTGATGGAGGAACCTGGCTTTCCTTCAGGAGAAAGTCATGACTCTTGGCCAAGGGAGCCATAGAGCGGGTTCCGGCGCCAGGAGTAGGCTTCGGTGTTATTCCCGCTACTTTCTGGTCCTGATCTGTGAGCCCTCGACTACTTCCTCAAAAAGAAAAGCTTCAAGATGCCTACTCTGTGAAGTAGTGAAGTGAAGTGAAGTAGTGTGGCTCACTGGTTAGAGGCGGCAGACCCGAGAGCAGAGGACGGCCCGGGACCAGGGTTCGATTCCCGGCGCGGCAGGTTTCTGGACCAGGGTCAGCGGACTCGATAATTCTCTCGCCTCGGTGCCCACTCTGATCAGCGATCACACTCGGCAACTCTGGGCATTAGCTTGCCTCATCTTCACTAACGGCCCCACCAGACCGCCGGGTATGCCTGGTCTCACCCTGGAGATACCCATTAAGGGACCATCTCTCAGGGAAGCTAGGAAGGGTTTCGCAGCGGTCGAAGCGCCTTGGGACCCTCCGGGTAAGTAGTGCGCTATATAAATGCCTATACATTTACATTTACTCTGGCTCATGTCTTGCCTACCCTAGACCCAGGAGATTGGATGGTAGTGTTGGACTTGCAGGATGCCTATTTTCATATTCCAGCCGGTTACCTGAGGTTTACGGTTGGCCATGAGCACTTTCAGTTCACAGTGCTCCCCTTTGGCCTTAACAGTGCCCCTTGGGTGTTCACCAAGGTGATGGCGGCTGTCGTAGCTCATCTATGCAGATCAGGAGTGCCAGTCTTTAGCTACCCTGACAACTGGCTGTTGAAGGCGAGCTCTCCTCAGACTATGGCGAACCTCCTGCATATCAACATGCTGAAGTTACACCGGACTCCCTCTCAGACGCTCCCTTTCATGTGAGCTGTTCTGGACACAGTGCAGTTTCAGTCCAGGTTGTTCAGGCTATGATACTGATGTTTCAGCCTCCATCCTGTATTTCGGAGAGAATAACTCTGAGGCTGCTAGGCCTAATGGCCCACTGCATCCTGCTTGTGACACATGCCAGATGGCATATGCAGGTTCTACAGTGGTGCCTTAAGTTCCAGTGGGCACAGCATCAGAGGAATCCTCCAGACATGGTCCAGATCTCGGAGGGAACTACGAAGGATCTGCTATGGTGTCTGACCAACCACGATTGGGTCAGAGGAAGACCCCCCTCTCCCTTCACCACCCAGATCACACAGAGTAGTAACAGATGCATCACTCTTTGGATGGGGCGGCCATCTAGGAGGTGGAGATCAGAGGACTCCGGTCTCCTGCGGAATCCGTACTCCACATCAACTTGCTAAAGCTCCATGCTATTCGCTTGGTATTGAAAGCCTTTCTTCCTTTCATCAAGGGAAAGCTGGTTCAATTGTTCATGGAAAACACCACCATGTAATACTCCAACAAACAGGGCGGGTGGGGTTGTGGACCCTTTGTCAAGAGGGCTTACATCTCTGGACATGGCTGGAACAACAGGACACATTCCTGGTGGTTCAACACTTGGCAGATTCTCTGCACGCCAGGGCGGACAAACTCAGCCGTCAATGCCTAGCGGATCGTAAATGGTTCCAGTATCCGGAGGAGACGCTAGGTTTCTTTTAACAGCGGGGAGAGCCTTGATTAGATCTGTTTGCCTCTGCCGAGAAGGCGCAATGTCAGCAGTTTTGCATGCTGGAGTTTTCAAGGTGGCTCTCGCTTGGAGATGCTTTTTGTCCCGAGTGAAGCTCAGGCCTTCTTTATGTCTTTCTGCCCATAACACTCCTGCCCAGTGTCATGTAGATCAGGAGCAACCGGGTCCAAGTCATTCTTGTGGCTCCGGACTGGGCATCGAGAGTCTGATATCTCAAGCAGCTCCAATTGAGCATTGTTCCTCTGATCAGGCTGGCCCTTCGGGAGGATCTTTTGCCACAGCAACAGGGGAGGGTCCTCCAACCAAACCTGTCAATCCTACAGCTTCTTGTGTGGAGATTGAGCAGCAGCAGTTAATGTAATTCGACCTTCCTCGCGAAGTCTGTAATGTTATTTTGGCAACAAGGCGGCACTCTACCAAGACCATATACACCTGCCGGTGGAACAGATTTGTAAAATATCGTACAGAAAGATCGGTTGATCCTCTTTCTGCTCCCCTCTCAAGTACTGATTTTTATTTTGACCCTTTCGCTCCTGTCTGTCCTCTTGAGACTGCCAGACCATTTCTCTTTATGTAAATCACCTACTGTAAATAGATTTCCTATGGGGCTTGTACATATGTTCCCACCTGTACCTTTCATCATGCCTCAGTGGGACCATAATTCGGTTCTCACCTTCCTGATGTGTGCTTCGTTCAAACCTCGACGCAGCTACTGCCTTCGGCTGCTTACCATCAAAACAGCCTTCTGGTGGCAATTACTTCTGCAAGGAAGCTGAGCGAATTGCAGGCTATTTCATTCAAGCCTCCTTACCAGACCTTCTTCCATGATAAGTTGATGTTTCACACTAGGACCTCTTTCTTACAGAAACTGGTAACACCATCCCACGTGGGGAAATCGGCCACCTTTCCCACTTCTGCAACCCTCTAAAGAAGAAGAGCGACTCCACTGTCTGGACCAAAAAAAGAGCATTGTTGTTATACCTTGATCACACTAAAGAGTTCTGGGTGGACGACCAAATCCTTGCAGGGCACATTTGATGAAAGAACGGTTGTGCGGTGCAGAACAGGACTATCTATCAGTGCACTTCATGGCTACTGATGTGTAAAGTTGTGAAAAGTATAACTGATGGTAGGGCGCAATGTGGCGCCTATATAGGTTACATGGATGTCACAACTGTGGAGATGACGTCATGCAGAGCCGACCGATTTCACCTACCAGCGCACAAGGGTATTGCGCGAAGAAAAATCTTCCAGATCCAGTCTGACGCCTGGGAAATTAAAATGTAAGGAATCTGCAGTTAGATCATGTCTCTACGAGACAAGGTGTTACCGAAGGTAACTTGTCTGTTACGCACTTCATTTGGTACCATCTCTTCTGTTCCTGCAAACATGCACACAATGGCCAATCACAGAACAGCCCTCACATTCCTGATTGGGAGCAAGACACTCCTTGCTATATGCAGGTATTTCGCATGTGCTTGTTTTTTGACCCATCATACTCCCCTTTTCCTTTTGTCCCTAATGATAACATAGTTCCTCCCCAGATGCTGATTGTATAACCTACAGTTATCACCTTTGTTTGAACATCTTTGTTGTCATCCCTTCTTGGAACAACGACATATTAGCTCTGCTTTACGTAAAACATCATTACAGCTTTCAATTAATCCTCACAATTCACCCATAACCTATCCTGAATGTTAGACTTATTACTGGGCATAATATTTTGGTCCAAAATGAATTGAACAAGCAAGGTACCAAAACTCCGAGAAAAGGACAATGTGTTAAGGCATGTTACATAGCCACCCACATTATTATTTTTCATGTGTCTCCTTGAAAAAAGTTGAAGTGGTCTGTGGCCTTACACCATTTGAAAAATAAGTGTCCAAGCCCTTCAGTGTACTTAGGACAACGACACTCCGCTCATAAACTGAGAGGCTCGGCCGCAGCCCTTTCGTCCATGCAGAATTGCCTGTCAGCAGTTTGTTCTTGGATGAACCAAAAAAAGCTCTTGGGAAAACTGATGCCACCCTTCAGGTGGACGCCCGGATTGCATCAGTTATTGTCTTGCAAATTCCTTGTTTGCAAGCTTCGCCCAATCTTGCCCTGAGGATAAGATTAAAGTGGTGTCTTGTTTGGTGGGCTCTATACCGGACTACTGCACCAGCCTCTATCTCAATATCAAGACTTCCTTGTTAGAATGGCTGAAATCAATCTAAAATCAGGTAAATATCGGGAAGGACACAAGATTCAAAAGCGGATAATCTGGTCTCACTCAAAACTTCTTTCAAAGGAGAATTCCTCTTACTGTGTCCTTACATAGCACAACACTTGCAAGACAAATAGTTAATGATGTGGTGGAGAAAGATTTTCACACAATCCGCTCGGTTAAATTTCTTTTTTTCTCTAACAGTACTGGTTCCTGTAGGCCGGGTACAGCACTATGCCACAGTTAGTAAATTCCTGATGTCCATTTACAAGTCGGAAAAAGTTTCCAGCGGATGTGCACTTACTTCAGGTATATTGCCCACCAAACAGGGAACTGAATAGAGATCGTGTCGGCTCAACAGGAGTAAAGATGTATACAAAGTCACCACGAGAAATATAAATGTTACAGTAATATACCTCTCCGAAGATAGAGGCACACAAGGTCTTGATCACGTGAGGATCTGATATATCAGTGCTTCCAGTGTCTTCCGTCCTGCTTGTGCACTACATCCATTAAGGCCCCCCAGCAAAATTCTTGTTCCGCTAAAGATCACACGCGTCAACGCTTTAAATTCTACAATGCAGGCATCCAGAGAGGAGAAGATTGCATGTCGCTCACACTGCCAGCCAAACAATCCGCATACAAAGATTCTCGCTCTAGTAGTTGTCTCCCACTTTCTTCAAGATGACAAGCTTAACTGTTGCATGTGAGCAACCACTAACCAGTCAATGAAAGACCTTGTACCTTGAATATTTCAAAAATCCTCCTAATCAGTTTCCTGACTCGATCCAGAAGCACACCCTGATCCTTTGGTGTAAAATACATCTTGAGGAGTCCTACCCCTTCCTCCCTTGTTCCTGAACTCTGCAAGGGTTCTAGACACTCCTCCGTTGCTGTAAATAATACTTGTCACCAAATTATTGCATAACCGTACCACACAGGACTGTGCTTCCAAGTACAACTTCCTTTAATAACAGCCCTGGTGAACATTTGTTTCCTATTGCAGTACCAACTTCAAACGCCACAACCAAGGAAAAGCTCAGAATCTCCAAGTACAAAAAAGAGTGTAGAACATAGAACTCTTAAAGTATGCAAGTAAATGATAAAATGCAGCATCAGCTATTCTACAAATACCTCCCTCCTATAAAATGTGAATAGCTGGGATTTCTGTACCACGGTCTCAATTCTCACATAAACTGTCAAACAGTTTAAATTGCTTGCTGTTGACAATTAAGTGTTTAAATGCAGACCAGATAGGAAGTAATTCAGAACATATATAGGGTTGCCGTGGGCTTCCATGACTGCATTCAACAGATAGGGAGCTGAATGTCTAACAACTGCCTGAAACGAAATTCAGACAAAACCGAGGAGCTTCTCCTCGGTACTCGTCCATCGTTGCGGTTTCCCAAATGGTGGCCTCAGGAAATGGGAGCTCTCCTGACTCCTGTCCCTAAAGTGAAAAATTTGGGAGTCCAATTTAACAAGAAACTTTCCTTTGTGGGACGCACTAATACTATCACCTGTTCCTGTTTCCTTTTTGTTCAAGTCACTCAGGAAGGTTCTTCCCTTCATTCTTCTAGATTTGTGTATGGCAGTGATCACTGCACTCGTCTTCTCAAAAACTGACTATTGTAATGGGCTGTTTCTTACCTCTCATAAGAAAGCACTGCATAAGCGTCAGATGGTCCAAAATGGAGCAGCAAGATTACTTCTTGGGTCTCCCAATCTCTGTTCTCACCTCACTGGCTCCCGGTGAAAAAGCGAGTGATTTTCAAATCTTTGTGCATAGCCTTTAAGGTCCTTCACCTTGAGTGTCCATAATCTATCAGACGGCTTTTTCACCCCATCCAGAACTATATATATCATCCTCTCTGGCTAATTTGTTTGCGCCTAAAATCAAAAAATCCACTTGGGAAAGCAAAAGTTTTGCTGTGGCTACTGCCAAACTATGGACTCCATGCCCCTCAAGCTAAAATGTAACAACCTACTTACCTTTCTCAAGACTCTTAACACATGGTTGTTTAATAATTAGTAGGGCCTCATGTTTTTTTCTTTTATCGCTCTCTTTTCCCACGTTTGGTTAAACTACTGTTTTTGCTGTTCTTACCTGCCAGAAGGTCTTAGTGCCTACATCCCCCTGGCTAGTAGGGCGCTTTATAAATCACAAAAATTGATTTAATTTCATGTGTAAGTTATTGAAGGTAAAAATGTTTTTTCTAGTTGTCAAATGTCGTATTGCTTTTTCCGCATGAAGCATATAAGAGAAGGTCCTTGAATGAAGAATCTCTGCCCTTAAATGTGCTCCAGTTTGGGACCTTCCAAACATTCTTACTGCCATTCATTAGTGCGTTTCTAATGTAAGACAAAGGAATTTCCAGAGGAATGTTAGTAGTAATAATGATACTTATCAGCTAGCTTAGTGGATCAAGACCTTATCAGTGAGGTTTGTGTGCCTCTTGCATTTCAATGGTTTGATGCCTGGCAGGACAACTCGCCATTTAATCCTTTCAAGCTTAGATAATATTAACGCTAATAGGCCAAACTGTGTTAACAAACATCTCATAAATAAATGTTGAGATAATATAGGTTTTAATAATAACAGTGACAAAAATAAATGTTAGGAACATATAGATATTAATACCACATGCCACAAATAAGATTTAATTCATGTTTTATTTAACAAAGCAACAAAATAGGCCATCATTACATTTGGACGCGTACGCCTTCCTTGTTTACTCCAATATCAATAATACGTATTTCACCTCATCCCATGTATCCAACAAACGCGCCCGTAACACACTACGCCAAAGTATCCTCACAAACAACAAACACTTGTTAAAAAAAATTATGATAATTAAAGTATTTAACTACTAATGATACATATGAAATATGAGATTGATTAACTTTATTAAGAAAAACATTATCCTTTAAGATTAGAGTATACTGTAGCTCATGGGGATATTGATTTAGAGAAGTGGATGAATGACACAAACTCAGGACCTTAAAAAGGCGTAAAACACCTACATGTGTAATGTGCAGGTCAAAACAGGGACTGAAGATTTCGTATACCCATCTGTGGAGGAGCAACGGGTTGTTTCAATTTCAAGCTCCATTAGAGCAATGGAGGGAGAAGAAACCATAGGGGTATACAGGTTCTTCACACTCGGTGCCCCAAACACTCTAGGTAATTCATGAAATCCATTTTGTCAATAAAGCAATCAAAAGTGTAATTTTGTAACATGGTGTCTTTTGTGTAGATTGTTCATGGTTTTCAAAAAGAAACTAATTATTGATATAGAAAAATGTAAGTAGGAAAAAAGAGATTGATGACATCTATAATGTTTTGCCCTGGTGGCAAATTTACAAAAATAACATAACGTTAAATCTAACGGACCCTTCTTGTCGCCTGGATAAATAGTATTTATTGGCTGTCCGAAAACACATACTACCCAGACCCAACAACTGAGCTGCAGCATTTATAATGATCTTTCATTGTTTACTGACCATGCAGCAATTTGTATGGTAAAATCTAATAAATAAAAAAATGGTTATGAAGGAAATGTATGTATTTTTTAAATAGGCACAGAATACTGAGTTTAGGAGCAATGATTATCTGTACACCTCTCATTTTGGGATTACCCATACTGTTTTACATTTGGAAACCAAAAATAGATACAAATCCAATTTGTAATAACAAAGTTCTACTAGTCTGTGTTCCCAAACATTTCCCAATGCGCCAGTGACATCAAACGCCCCAAAAGACAATTTGGAGACATACATTATTTTAGAGAAAAATGACTTTTTTGCGATGTTGGTAGGGGTGGCATGTGGTCCAGAGTTCAGCTGCTACCCAGGAAAACCTGCTAGATCGAGGCATTTCTGATAACTAGTCACCTAGAGGAGTCCAGGGAACTGTGAGTTGAGTGAATCACACTACCTTTTCTTACCCATAATGCCCTGCAAATCCCACACTTAGGCTGTTAATTGTCTATCTGTTTCAGTGAGAAAGTTCCAGAAGCTGTGGGAATTCATATAATTCCTACGATCCAACATTCCTACACTTCTCCCAATTAAAACGGTATTCCGCCTAAGTGGATCAGCCTAGTGCCCATGACACAAAAGGCCCACAACCCAACACAGAGACATCAAATTTTCTGAGAAAAAAATAGCCCAGTTTGGAAATGTGCGTAACTGTGGAACTTTGGCCTGGGCTTGGCAAGGGAAACCTACTAAACTCAGACATTTCTGAAAACTAGACACCTAGGGTAATTCAGGGTGGTGTGGTCTGTGTGGATATGATTGTTTTTTCTTAACCATGATGCCCTGCAAATCCCAAACGTTATCTATAAAACATTACACTAATTTCTGCGAGAGAAAGTTCCTGAAGCAGGGTAACTACAAAATTCCTACCACCGCCACACATTTCCCTATAAAACAGTACCCCACTTGTGTGACTTATCCTTCCGAAATGGTTAAACCTGGGGCTTGGCGAATATGGTGCCTGGTTCTATCTGCTCATGTTACAAGTGGCAGCCTATCTGCACAATTGGGATACAAGTAATTACCTTTGGGGAAAGGGTTCTGGCAAGTTCCTATGTCAATTTTATCACTAAATCAACTAAAGAATCCTTACCACTGAAGACTGAAACTATATTTATATCCAGTGATATTTTCACACAACTTATACAGCTTAATGCCATAACGTACACTCATGCTGGGTATGTACCGTCTGAAAACCAAACGGCCATTGACCGTGACCAGAGACTCGTGCACAACTATATTTTGACCTGGTACATAGATCTTTGATAAACTGTCTAAGAAATGATTAAGGACAGGCTAAATCTTGAAGAGATCAAGGGTGAACTTGTGGCAACATGCAAGCATTGCCCACAAAATGAGGCATCCGCTGCCGAAGCAATTACTAATCTCAGCTCATGGTCGCTGGAAAAGTAGCATTTGCCATCAAGAGATTAGTAGTAATGACAAGGATGGCTTCCTTAGTATTCCTATCAAAAAGGTTACACCTCAGAACTGCTTCATCTCATGAAGATTTTTGGAAGTCCACCGAGTAGGGTTAGCATAGAGGTTTAGTGTGGCACTGTTGTCCCTAAAAAACTGTTTACATATAAGTTTAGCTACTCAACCATAACATCAAAAAACACACCATCAATAAAGAGTGTGAAAAAATGGATTGGCAAAAAGTGCTCTGTACTTACATCCTTCAACACAACTAAAGGTAGGCAAAACTGGCTGCACCATGTTAGGGACAATCCAGGGTTCAGCACTCACAGTGGGAATTCCTTCGGGCCCAGGCTGAAATCTCACTTGCTCACAATACACAAAGGGCCTTTCTATGTCCTATAATTAAGTCAATTTCATATGCACTAGTAGTGGATTCAACCTCTGATAATTCCTCTTGAACAGACAATCCGCTGCCAGATTCTTCTACCTGATCCTCTACCTCAGATGCAGAGTCTGTCTCAAAGTCATGTTGAGAGGTAGATTTAAAAGCAAACAAACAATTTGCTAGGCAGTAATCCATGATGCTTACTAATAAAACTGTTAAAAAAAATCTGACCACTAAAGAGTACACAGTTTCAAATAAAAAATAAAATAATAACTTTCCACAGACAGCTATACTGAGAATCAGCTGCACCTATTCTGCAAACTCTCAGCAAGCCCCAAAGACATGGTTGATCTGCTCCTAGGGGATCAGAAACAAAAAGTAAATAAATACTCCCTTGGAGGGCAGCGACTGTTAGCCAAAGGCCATTCCATCCACAAACAAATATCTCTCTAGTGATATTGTAGGGTTTCTGGGAGGCAGATCAGCCAAATAAAAGAGCCAACTGACCCCTGAGGGCAGAAATAAAAAAATATGGATATGCCTCTTGAGGGAGCCCTTAGCCAGCGACTGCTCTTCCTATGAACACAAATACTCTAGTGGTCCTGTGGGGCATTCCTGTTACGGGTTACGTTCCCAACCACGATCCCTTAGCGGGATTATACAAAAGAGAGACAGACAGGGTAAGGTGAAACACCTTTGTCCCTACATGTCTCTTCTCTCCCTCCCAGTGAGAAGATCTTACTGCTTTTAGATCCTGCAAAATACTTTTCATTATGTTTCCAAGTAGTATCATGACGTCCACATGCACTTCGTTCATGATATTGTCATGAAAGGCGTAGTGGGTGGCAGTGGAAGCACTTCCGTGGCTATCCCTAGTGGGGCCTGTACTGAGGGTGCCAGTAAGGAAGCTCCAGCGCTTTTACCAAGGGTGGGTCCTAGTAAGTGCTAGACATGTTCTTGGCACCTGAGAGGCAGTACTGAGGAAGTGTCCACCTTGTCCTTAGCACCTAAGCTGTTAAAATGTGTTTGGAAACATTTGAGAATATGCCAGAAATGTGGTACAACCTGAAGTAAACCATGAAAGAGCCACTACACAAATTCTCAAGACGGATTTTCTTGTTCACAATAAGAACCTTTGTTGGAATATTTGCTCACTAGATGAGCTTAATGTTTGTGGTGGAAGTACATTCCTATACGGAGCTTAGTTAAGGCACTATAAATTCGTACACCTGGTAAAATCAACTTTCCTAAGTAGTCAATTACTATAGCGACTGAAACCTTAGAAGAACTTTTCACCTTGGAAAACATTTTAATGGCTTTGGTGAGCTGTATAATGTCTTTCCCTTCTCAGTACTTATGTAATAAGGTAGCTCACTTAATTTTAAGGCATGAAACACTGATATGAGTTAATCTCCCTCAACAAAATTCAGATATTTCCAAAATGACATTCAGGTACTCAGTCCAGGTTTCCACACTTCGTCTGTTGGCTGAAGCTGAGGTTGTGGGCATGCTTTCCAGGCTTATCGTATGATTCCCCTAATGACCTGGCCTTTTTTGTTCTAAAAAAGCTTGGCACTGGCCGTAGAACCAATAATCATTAATTATGTTAATACAGCTTTTGCTTCCAGGCTGGTTCCTCCATCCTAAAAAAGGAAGTGAGTAAACTATTATTGAAAAATGCCTTACTTGAAAATCTTCTGATTCATCCAGTTACTGGACCAAATCAAGTCGCTTCTTGCTTAGTTTATAGCATTGTTATTTGGAAGTTAATGAGCTTTTTAATGGGTTTCAAGTTAGGGTTTTGGCCGCTGCTGGGGGGTACACTCCCTTTTGGCTTTCCACCATGGATGAGTTGACCTTTACATGTTCATATAATAATGTTGGACAGCTTATTAGCTAAATAGACAGGACTACTACAAATACTGGAGAACACATCTGTCATGCCCGCTCCCTGCGTACATTATCACATGGCACACAATTTGATTTTCCCTTGGGTCTCCTGCTTCCTTCCTTTTGAGGGTTGTTGGTGGCACATTTTTTAAATGACCCCCTAATGTTATGTTTCATACAGGTACCCAGATTTAGGTTCAGGTAGTGAATACACCGTTCACCTACATTACCCCTGCCATTACCCTACATAACGGTTCATAGTACTGACCTTTTACCAAGTTACGGTATTGCCTACATGACATGGGGTTTTCTCCGAAAACTAGCCTCATTCGTTATGCATGAGGATTCTTGGAAACTCAGGAGCACTGCCATCTCCTGCATAATAACTATGTATAAGGTCATTCCTTCCGTCATCCTAGCCCAACATGACACAGCAAGGTTTTTCCCCTGAGGGTACCGCTTAGGCTATATAAACACCATATCTCTGATGAGACAGGCAGAGGAGAAAAGGACTTCCATGCTGATACACTGACGCGAGGCGCTGAGGTTCCTGCATGCAGACACTCCAGCACACAGTGGTCCAACATCCCTCACGGGTTGTCCATGTCGAGACCAAGACAGGGTCCCACAGTCTCTCAAGCCAGGTAATGGGCTACTCTTTATCCTAGGGGGATTCTTGGTTATACACCTACAAACATGCTAGTTAGACTTAGGTACATCTACTTAGGGGTGCATCGTAAGAGCACGCGGTCAGGTTTACACAAGATGCCTCCAGCTTCCAAGTTTCAGGTCCTACCTTTAAGGTCCGTAGTGGCTATTCTTTTCCTGATTCCTCATTTAGTTGGAATCAGCTGCTGGGCAGGCGATTTGTTCTTTGCGCGCCTCTCACTGATTCCATCTTTTGTAATTAGATTTCCTCCGTAAGAACATCAGTGGTAGGTTGACACACATCAACTGTGAATTTTCCCCGAGGAGACGTGTCTCCTATCAGCTCACAGTTGAACCTTTGAGTTTTGTGTAAAACGAGAGTTCGCATTCTCGTTACTTCAGTCCTCTGGAGCAACCGTCGAGTCAAGTTTTCCTGTGCTGGTATTCAACTGAATTCTTCAGCAGCCACGTCGTGAGAGGTAGGTTCGGTATCCTACATTTCCTACTCGACGACGCAGGCATTCTTTCAGTATTCAAGGGCGTCACCAAGGACTGGTTGGGAGATGTATCTGGAAGGCTCAGGTTCCGTTTTCCTGAACAGCTTCGTAAGAATTTTTGCAGAGAGTCTGCGTATTTACTTTAGTGACTGAACTATTTTCAATCCTCTTCATTAACCCTGAGTTAGTTAGCTGAAAAGTCATAGCACAGAGTCTTTCCTCATTCCTATTAGCATACAGTCTGACGCAGTAAGGATTTAGTTTTGACAAAGACTACAACATCATTTGTATTCTGCGATTTAAAGGCAATTTGTAAATATATATATATATATATATATATATATATATATATATATATATATATATATATATATATATATATATATATACTTATACTTATACTTACCGACAAATGAACAACACAGTCAGTAATCCAGCAGTAACTCCTGAAAGAAAGGAAAAGACTGTGTTCGAGGCATTTGGGCTGCTGAATTCATATCTGTGCATAGATCGCCGCCTAGTGTTGGGTCCGGATGATTGCACATTGTTGTCCTGGAAGAGTCTTCGAAGTATCACGAGATAGGTGGCTCCTCCCCTGGACTACAGTGCGCATGGGCATTGACTCCATCCCCAGATTGTTTTTTTCCGCCATTGGGTTCGGATGTGTTCGGTTCCCTCCTGTCGGAATCGATAGTTCTTAACTTTACTTTGCTTGAGACCAAAAGGTCTTTAGGACTTGCGTCGGTATTGTCTTTCGTTCGGGTTCGTAACTTCCTCGGCTCCGAACCAACATTGTTCTTCCGCGTGTTTTCGGCGCGGAAGGGCCTAGTCGACGATCCAGACTCTTCATCCATCATGGAACGAAGTCCATTCAAACGATGCCCAGTGTGTGCCTCGAAGTACCCACATATCGATGTACACCCGGTGTGCAACAAGTGCTTGTCACCGGACCACGACGAGGCCAAGTGTATGGCCTGTTCCAGGTTCCGGTCCAAAAAGACACTCAAGCTCCGTCGAGCTGCGCGCCTGGAGGCCCAGCAATCTGCACCACCGCCTATGGACATCTTTGATGCTGGGGATGTCGAGGACGACGATATCCAGGAGATCACGGAATCTAACCCCGAGTCGGAGGTCGAGGACGACTACGACGCAGAGGCCGAGGATTTCGATGAAGTCGTCGAGGAGGTAGGGGATGACGACGGGGCCCTTGCCACCGTAGAGGATAGCTCGGACGAGGAGCTTCCTCAGACTGGCTCCGGGGCCGTCCAAACTCATAAGGCCCAGGTCGAGGGATCGCCTTCGGGCCTTACCCGAGACCTTGATGTACGTTCCACGGCTTCGCCTCCTGGCCCGGCCACGGACATTGATACCGAATCACTCCCGGTACCTCAGAAACCGAAAGTGAAACCTACGGTCTCGACGCCAGAAATATCGAAACCAAAAGTGCGGATCGCGCTGGTCGGGTCGAAGACTTCAGAGGCCTCGGCGCCGAAGAAATCGAAGATGGCCGTCGAGCCGAAGAGCCACGCCAAAATGGCCGACCCGAAGGCTACTACATCGAAGCCAAAGGTTAAGGGGTCCGACGCAGCCGCATCGGCGCCGAAGACAGTCGACGCCAGCAAGGGTCGACTCGATTACAAGAAAACGGTCGACGACCCCAAGAAGTCCACTCTCGACCCGAAGAAGCAGCAGGACGACCCGAAGTCCCTCTCTGCCTCACTTCCACTCGACAAAACCAAGGGAGCAACGCCGAGTGCGTCGACTCCGAAGGGCGCATCGTCGGTCTCCGCTCCAAAACCAGCCGCTAAAGACTCTGTCGAACCGGCGCGTCCATCCGCCTCGTTCACAAAAAAGGTTACGGAGTCCCTACAACGAATTAGGGAAGGGGCCGCAGCAGTCGAGCCGAAGGACCCTGTGCCGCCCAAGCCTCTGGAGAAACCGGCGAAGGCGCCTACGCCGATCCTTTTCACCTTGCCGCCTAAGACGGCGCCGAAGGCTTTTGCGGCTAAACCGGGGGCCGGCGTGCCCGAGAAGGTGTCTTCGACGCCGAAACAGTCGTTGGTGGTCCCCGGCCCACGGCAACGACCACTTGCAGAGGAGGAGCGTCAGGAGCATTTCATCGACGCCAACACGGGCAGACTTTCCCTCCTGAAGAGAAAAATCACCCCTGAACCACAATTGGAGTCGTACAAGATTCCACTCAAAAGGAAGATGGACTCTGCTGGTACTTCTGCCTTGATAGAGCCCATTTCGCCACAGGCTCACGAACTCTCGCCCACTCATTCCAATGTCGAGGCAGGTGAAGGTGACGACGAAGATGAGTACAGCTATCCCATCTACACAGACCCAGAGGATGTGACTGAACCATGGTCTGCTGGTGGCGATCCTGGGGACCCGCATTCTGGACAGGAGCCTCAGCTTTTCTCAGCCAAAACTTCCCCCACTGAGGACTCTGCGGCTTTCAATGCCCTCATCGAGAGGGCAGCAGCCAATCACAACGTCGAGCTCCATGCTGACCCGGTGGACGTCGACTTCCTCTTTGACACCTTTTCGGTCTCTGAAAAGACTGTAACGACTCTGCCAATGCTGAAGGGTGTTTTGAAGCACGCGGCTGAGGTGTTCAAAGAGCCCACCCGGGCGAGGGTTATCAACCCGAGAATCGACAAAAAGTACAAGGCGGCGCCCACTGATCCAACTTATATTAAGGGACAGTTGCCTCTGGATTCCCTGGTTGTCTCCAATGCCCGCAAAAGAGCCAACTCGCAGACTACGGGTGATGCTCCTCCCCCAGACAAGGAATCAAAAGTCTTTGAGGCTTCAGGGAAGAGGGTGGCAGCGCAGGCAGCCAATATGTGGCGCATATCCAAAAAGCAGGCGCTACTAGCGCGTTATGACAGGGCACACTATGATACTCTAGAGACCCTTTTACAGCATTTGCCGATCAATATAAGGAAGCAGCAGAAATGTTAATACAAGAGGGGAAGCTTATCTCCAATGCTTCCATAAAGTGCGCACTGGACGTGGCTGACACCGCCGCACGCGCAATTAACACTAGCGTTATGCTTCGTAGACATGCATGGCTAAGGATATCTGGGTTCAAGCCGGACATTCAAACTACCATCTTGAACCAAACGGTCAACCCAGATCACCTGTTTGGCCCAGAGGTTGATACCACCCTTGAAAAGATGAAGAAGGACACCGACACCGCACAATCTATGGGTGCCTTGCAATCCCAGCAGTTTCGGAGTGGGTCCTTTCGTCGCTCCAATACTAGGGGCACCTCAAGGGGTCAACTTTCGCAGTCAGCGCAGTTCTACAAAAGCAACACCCAAACTTCTTATACCAACAAGGGTCGAGGTGGATACCGCGGCAACAACGCCAAGGGCAGAGGACGTGGCAACAACAGCTCCATGTCCTCCACCGCCAACAAACAGTGACGCCTTGTCACTGCCCCCCGACCACGCAACACCGGTCTGGGGGAGACTCCAGCAGTTCCTGCCCGTGTGGAAGTCCATCACCACGGACAGGTGGGTCAGAACACTTGTCCAGTTCGGTTATTGTCTGGAGCTCACATCCACTCCACCCAACATACCCCCAAGGCACCGTCCTATGTCCGGCGAGCACTTGCACTTACTGCAGCAGGAGGTCACAGTCATGCTGCAAAAAGGGGCAATAGAGCTTGTGCCCTTGCAGGAAAGAGGTACAGGAGTTTACTCCCTGTACTTTCTTATTCCAAAGAAGGACGGATCCCTCAGGCCCATCCTAGATCTCAGGCCCCTCAACTTTTACATCCTATCAGAGCATTTCCACATGCTCACACTGCAGCAGGTTCTCCCACTGCTTCAACAGGGGGACTTCCTGGCAACTCTGGACCTGAAGGATGAGTACTTCCACATTCCACTACATCCTTCCCACAGAAAATACCACAGGTTCACCATACAAGACCAGCACTACCAGTTCAAGGTTTTGCCTTTTGGGGTCACCACGGCACCCAGGGTTTTCACAAAGTGCCTGGCGACGGTGGCGGCACATCTGAGACGTCAAAACATTCACGTCTACCCCTATCTGGACGACTGGCTCATTCAGGCGAAGTCGGCCCAGCAGTGTGCCGACCACGTGTCCCACACCATTCACCTTCTGCACGATCTGGGTTTCTCACTGAATTATCCAAAATCCCATCTCCAGCCCGCCCACATACGGCAGTATCTGGGTGCGACCATAAACACTCTGGCGGCCACAGCACGGCCGAATTCAGTGAGAGTCGACAGCATTCAATCGCTGATCCAAAGATTCAGACCTCAACACTCGCTTCCAGTGCGAGTGTTCATGCAGTTGATAGGCATGATGGCCTCCTGCATCTCCATTGTCCCGCACGCGAGACTACATATGCGTCCGCTTCAGGAGTGCTTGGCACGTCAGTGGACTCGGGCTCACAACCAGTTGAAAGACCTAGTGTTGGTGAGCGGTCGGGCATACAACTCTCTGCATTGGTGGAATCCACAAAACCTTTACAAGGGCCGACCGTTTCAGGAGCCTGTGCCACAGATTATCCTGACAACGGACGCTTCTCTCCAGGGATGGGGAGCGCATGTACTCCAATACACTGTGCAGGGACTATGGACGCAGCAACAGGGGAAGATGCACATCAATGTTCTGGAACTGATGGCAATCTTCATGGCACTGAAGGCCTTCAAAGTACATCTATGCAACAAGGTCGTGTTGATCCGGACGGACAACATGACGGCGATGTACTACATTCAGAAGCAGGGAGGCACACACTCTCCGCAGCTGTCTCATCTGGCTCAGAGCATGTGGAAGTGGGCCATTCAGAGGAACATCTTCCTCATGGCGGAGCATCTCCCAGGCAAGGACAATCAGATGGCGGACCTGCTTAGCAGGCACATCCACCAAATGCACAAGTGGGAGATACATCCATCGGTACACCAGCCGTACTTCCAAAGATGGGGTCATCCAGAGATCGACCTGTTCGCCACTCAGGAGAACGCAAAATGCCAAAGCTTCGCCGCCAGATTCCCACACCCACTGTCGCAGGGCAATGCGATATGGATGAACTGGTCAGGCAAATTTGCGTACGCTTTTCCCCCAGCACCACTGATACCGCTGGTGGCACGCAAACTCAGGCAACACTCGATGACTCTCATCCTGATTGCTCCAACATGGGCTCGTCAACCATGGTACACCACGTTTCTGGAACTGTCCGTGGTACCGCATCAGAGGCTACGCCTCACACCCAGCCTTCTAACGCAGAGCCATGGCGACATTCAGCACCCAGATCCGCAACAGCTCAACCTGGCGATCTGGTTCCTGAAGTCCTAGAGTTTGGCTACCTAAACTTACCTCCCAATTGCATGGACATCATTCGGGAGGCAAGGAAGCCTACTACTAGAGCCTGCTACGCGGCAAAATGGAAGCGGTTTGTCATTTATTGTGCAAACCACGACGTTAACCCGCTGGATGCTTCCATTCAAGACATCATCTGTCACCTGTTCCATCTGTACAAGTGTAATCTGGCCTATACTTCCATTCGCATTCATCTGTCTGCTATGGCCGCGTATCTCCAAAATAGACAACACCTGTCGCTTTTCAAGGTGCCTGCCATCAAAGCTTTTTTGGAAGGCCTCAAACGAGTCATTCCGCCACGGACTCCACCAGCTCCTGAGTGGAACCTCAATGTGGTTCTTACCAGACTGATGGGTCCTCCCTTTGAACCACTGCATTCCTGCGAGATTCAGTTCTTAACGTGGAAAGTGGCTTTCCTCGTAGCAATTACATCGCTACGGAGGGTTAGTGAATTGCAAGCCCTCACAATCCAAGAGCCATGTATCCAAATTCATTCCAAGAGGGTGGTGCTCCGCACTAACCCTAAGTTCCTGCCCAAGGTTGTGTCTCAGTTCCACATCAACCAAACAATCGAATTACCTGTTTTCTTTCAAAATCCTGAGTCACTGGCGGAGCGGATGCTCCACACCCTTGACGTTAAGCGGGCCCTAATGTATTACATTGATAGGACCAAGGATTTTAGATAGACTAAGCAACTATTTGTCGCCTTTGCGCCACACCACAAAGGTAACCCTATTTCCAAGGCTGGTATTGCTAGGTGGATCGTTAAATGTATCCAGATCTGCTATGCAAAAGCAAAACGCACTCTTACCATTCCACCAAGAGCCCACTCTTGTGGGCCTCTATGGCTTTCCTTGGAAACATTCCCTTAGAGGACAAATGTAGAGCAGCCACATGGTCTACCACACACACATTTACTAAGCATTACTGTGTTGATGTGCACTCCAAGCAGCAGGCAGCTGTAGGGCAGGCTGTTCTCAAGACACTTTTCAAAACTGCTGCAGCTGGCACGGGCGGCCGCCGTTAATGGAGGGACTGCTATGTATTCTATGCATAGATATGAATTCAGCAGCCCACATGCCTCGAACCGAATATGCTACTTACCAGTATGCATCTGTTCTTGGCATGTAGGGCTGCTGACATTCATATCGCCCGCCCTCCTCCCCGGCGCCTGTAGCAGCTGCAGTTTTCACATATATGCTCATGGCATGGTCATCATTCACTGAGTTTCACTCCATCTTGGCCACAATGGCTAAAAACAATCTGGGGATGGAGTCGATGCCCATGCGCAATGTAGTCCAGGGGAGGAGCCACCTATCTCGTGATACTTCGAAGACTCTTCCAGGACAACAATGTGCAATCATCCGGACCCAACACTAGGCGGCGATCTATGCACAGATATGAATGTCAGCAGCCCTACATGCCAAGAACAGATGCATACTGGTAAGTAGCATATTCGTTAATTTTGGACTTACACATAAAAGAAAAAGAGACTATAAGAGAGAGGCAAATTCCACAAACTAATCATGTACAGAGTATTTGAAGGATTAAGTTAATGCATTGGGTCCTTTAGAAGTAGAGAAAGTTAGTAATTATTTGCTTGATTTTACAGGTGCAATGATCCTAAAGATTGAGGCTTTCGAAGACACCTGCTAGCAGTCTCTCTAGTTCTCCCATTCCCCTTTCCCCCTCACTTCTGAAATCAGAGAGAGTCTGGTTTAGAGGTGTAGGGGGGTTGGGAAACTCTCTTAAAAAAGAAGACTTCAGACATTTTGCTCCTGTGGAAGCCCCAGCTTAGGTACTGGATCTTGACACACGCATAATTACTCTCATGTGTTTTCATACCTACTTGTATTCATTGTTTTTGCACTATAGTAGGAATCGACCATCCTTTTACTCTATTGGTGCTTACCATCTTACCATCATTTATATGTGCTTTTGTCTTATTGTTGTTTCACCACACCTATTTCACATTAGAATGACGCAAGTTCAATAAATCCTTATTGAAAACGTCCCCACCATTTATTCTGTGTATTTCTCTGAGACAATATGACCGAGCGAAAAGTACTATACTGTTTTCACAATCCCTGACGGGACAGAGTTGTCATGTTCGATAGATGCCAAGAACTACCATTTGCTACCATGTCCAATGTGGGCCTTCAATGATGTTTCCAACATTTTGCATATTTTCCTTTGAGTGAAGGTAGCCTCACTTCTCATGCCTCCCGATCCTTGTGCATGTGAGGACTCCAAATTTTACAAGGTCTCCAGTTCTCGCAAGATTTGGCTGCAATCTTGGATGGGCGCGGTCTATATGCTGCGCCTATTCTCAAAACCTCTTCTTTGCTTCAGGCTTGCCTCCAGTGAAAAACTCTTGTTTCCAACTCCCCTATGACCATATTGATCCCAGACTTCAGGACCAGAGCTGAATTCACCAGGTTGGCGAATCTTCTTACAGACCTCCATTCCTGCAAAAGAACACAGAAAGAAGAAGTCCTGCAAAAGAACACAGAAAGAAGAAGTGATTTCACAAGGCAGGGGCGCTGAACCACAAACTAATAGAACTAGCTAGTTAGTTAGAAAAGTTCAACAAGTGTGTTTTGCAAGAGACTTACTTCAATTTCGAGTGCCTTCAAACTTGGAGTGAGACTTGAAAGACAATAACTATTGGCATCATCGGGAGTGACTTAGTAAGATGGCTGAGTAGACATTTGTCTCAGCTCTCCCGCCAGCCATCTAGTAATTGAAAGAAGGCAGTGCAGGCTGGATAAGCATGGTGGAGTGGATTCAGGCCCCCAGGCACTCAGGGAGGAGCAGCATCATCTAGAGCCACCACAAGGAAGGTGAAGAGAGCAGTGAGTCCATCGTCCCCTGGGGGTGCTATTGGATCGGGCCCACACTCCCCTGAATCAACAGTAGGAACAACGGGGCACGGGTGGAGCAGGACTCTTGACCCGCGGCCCGGATTGGGACTCCTGGAACTTTACCGGGTGTAGGGGACTGGTCTACAGCCTAAAAAATTACGGCTACAGAGGTCCCCTGCGTCCTGCCGTGTTCAACCTGGAAGGGAGCGAACAGTGTCGAATTCCAAGCAGTGGAGATACTGGATCCCTGGAAGCGGAGCCTGCAGTGTAGCGGTGTGCGGCACAGGGGGGTGGGGCGCCTGAGTGCCGGGAGGGCAAGTAGTGATTTTTGTGAAGCAGGAAGAGGGCCTGGAGACCCCAAACAGGCCTGCTGACGGCCCCAGTACCGGGTAGATAGAGATTACCGTATGCATTTAAGCATTCTGATGCTGCGAGATGCGGCTATGGTCCAAGTCAAAGGAACTAGCACAGCCAAATCTAATCAAAATCTCAAAATACGCACACCCATTACCGATGGCCCAGGGACCTCAGAGGAAGGCCACCACGAATGTGCAGGGAAACATACAGGTACGGGAAGACCAGTCCCCCTCAATAGCAGATGTGCTGGTGGCCATACACTCAACTTGGGACGAAATTGGCCAGAAGATAAACACAGTCGCTATTTAGTTCAACCTACTATGCCGCGATCTCCTAAAAGTTACTGACCGTGTCACTACAAATGAGGAAGAGGTAGACACCTTACAGAAGGAGGTAAATACCTTACGGACTACAGTGGGGGAGCTTCAAAAGAAAGTGATCTGCCTAGATGACCGTAGTGAAGATTCCAAAGGAAGATCACGAAGGAACAATCTATGCTTTCTAGGATTTCCCGAGAGGGCGGAGGGCCCATCAACCAAACCTTTCCTGGGAGAGTCGATTCTGGCCGCTATGGCTCCCAAAGAAACCCTCCAAAGTTTATAAAGTAGCCATAACCTGTCTGCAGGAAACACACATCTGGCAGGACTCACTGGCCTGATTGAAAAAATGTTGGAGGTGGTAGTTATATGCTACCTCATACTTTAGATTCACTAGTGGGGTCCTCATTTGGGTGTTCCCGGGGACACCGTTCCAACATCATCATCATTTTGTAGACCTGGAGGGGAGGTACGTCATTCTAAATGGGAAGCGAGATGGGAAGGAGATTTGTATTATTAGCGTCTACTCCCCCAATGAGGATAACCCAACCTTTTTCCCCGACTTGATGAGGGCAGCGGTCCCTTACCTTGGGGCGTCTTTGCTATTGACAGGGGATATTAACTGTGTCCGGTATGGGATCCTAGACTGTGAACCCCCCAAACTTCAAACCAAGCCTAGGGTGACAGAGACACTAGTGGACGTGTGGTGCAGATGAAACCAAAGAGCTAGACAATTCTCCTGCATCGGGGACTTTTAGCCGGTTGGATTATTGGTTTTCTTCCATGGATCTAGAACCAAGGGTACATGGAGTAACGTACTTACCGAGATATATGTCTGACCATTAGCCTGTATTGTTAAACCTGAATGAGACGAGAACTCGTCCGGCAGTCCCCCTCTGGAGGCTCCGGATGGAGGCACTGACGGGTTTACAACGCTATTTTGAAACAAATTGGAAGACAGCCTCCACACAGGCTATGGAGTGGGAGGCCATGAAAGTGGCCATAACAGTTGGGTGTATCAAAACAACATACGGGGTGTGCAAACAGCTTGAATCGGACATAGTTAAACAGGAAGCGGTGATGGGGGAGATAGTGGGAGCCCTCCCGAGCCCCCCAAAGGTTAGAGGAGTGGCGGTCAGCCCGCGAGGAGCTGCTGATGGCAGTGTAGTGATCAGAGAAACATGTGCATACCCCATACAGACAAAGACTGCATAGAGAGGGGGATAGGACAAGAGCCCTAGTGCCTCGATTAATTAAACAGGAGACTCAGGCCGGGCCAATAGTGCAACCCCAGAGACATGATGGTACCATGTTTTTTTTCACAAAATGTGATCACAAACACTGGCTGAGCATCTTGAGCGAATATATGAGAGGCCACTCTTCATCTCGCTGGGGAACATTTGAGCTTTTTTGGACTCAATTGAACTCCCTACGATTTGAAGAGGAGATGGCGGAGGAGCTAAACGCCCCCATATGGAAGGAAGAGGTTTTATCTGCTATCCAACAATTGAACACTGCAAAATGTCTCAGCGCCGATGAGCTGCCGGCTGAAATCTATCAAAGATACGCTGCTCAAAAGTCCATCATTTAGTGGATGTGTAAAATGAGGCACTGGAATGGGGAGAACTGCAACCCACCATGAGAGAAGTATTAATTAATTTTAAAATATAAAAATCCTCAGTGTTATTATGGTGGTACAGCTTCTCCCTGGGATTCACCGGTTTAATTAACCCAGATCAAGCAGGGTTCATCCGTAAACGCAGCACGCTCACAATCTCAGGAGGGCGAAACACATCTGGCACGCCCCATGCCTGATGTTGGATGATTATGCCATGGCACTTTTAAACCTAGAACAAACATTTGACTCAGTGGAGTGGCACTACCTATGGTCAGTCTTGCAGAAAGTGGGGGCTGGTGGGGATTTTCTTGAATGGGTCAGCTGTTGTACACCTCCCCATGGCGTGAATCAGACCAGGGAACCAGGTATCCAAGGAATTTAAACTGCACAGGGGCACGCCGCAGTGATGCTCGCTCTCCCCGCTGCTAATCGCACTGGGGATGGAGCCACTACCGGCAGCATTGCGGAGTGGGCTAGATGAATGGGGGATCAAGGTCGGCGAGACCACCCATGTGGTATCCGTATATGCTGATGAGACCCTGGTCTACTTAGGTTGTCCAGTGGACTTGGTACCACTGTTGTTGGCTGAACTGGGATGATTTGAGGAAGCCTCTGGACTCCGCATCAGTACCGGGAAATCCAAACTCATCCCCACTGGGAGACTTGCAGAAGGACCACTGCCTGATGGGGACTGGGAGGTATTGCCTTGGGCTGGGGACAGAACAAAATACCTGGGCGTGAAGTTGGCATACACTCCTAATAGGTTCCTGGACCTTAATATTGGCAGGATAATAGAGGGACTAAAGTGGTCCATAGGGTTCTGGGTTTGTTTGGGATGCATATAAGGCCCATACTCGAGGACAGCTTCATAGCCTGACAAGCTCATATAATAAGGAGGAGGCACTGAAATGTAGAAATCTGGAAGACAAAATCTCTTCTTTAGAGATCACAAGACTGAGCACTCCGTCAGATAACGTGCCACAGGTATTAGTCGATCTGGAATGCCTCCGCTCAGAATACAGAGGGTTGTTAGAACTAAAAGTCAAGGTGCAATGGGCTGTACATGGTATGGAGAACTATGAATATGGCGAAAAAGCTGGGGCAATTCTGGCCCGTAAGATTAGAGCAGACCGGGTGAGGAACAATATAAATAGTTTAATTATAGATGATCAGGGAACCATATCCTGTCAGCAGGAGGATATGGAAAATCATCTGCTTTCCCTGTTCTCTAAACTATATGAGGAGGAGTCGACTCCAAGCTCTGTTAATACCTTCAAATGGTTGGCGAGCAAGGCTTTACCTAGTTTAACGGACGAAAGGCGAGATATGCTGAATAGCCCCTTTACGGAGGAAGAAATTAGATCTCATATTAAAAAAATTAAGAAAAATAAAGCGGCCGGGCCAGATGCTCTTCTTGGTGAGGTATATAAAGTTTTTCAGGATGTGTTGGTCCCAAGACTATGTGAACTGTTCAACTATGTTTACAGCCCAGAGGGTAAGGCTCTGCCATCATGGAACGAGTCCACAATAGTGCTTATACTAAAACCAGGGAAGGACCCTCTCAAGGCAGATTCCTTTAGGCCTATCTCCCTGCTGAGCGCGGATTACAAGATCTTTACCAGCGTTTTAGCAGGGAGATTGGCTGAGCTGGCCCCACAACTCATTAGTTCTGATCAGAAAGGCTTTATACCTGGAAGATCTATTTATGAGTTGACTCTGCAATTGATTGACAGTGTAGATTTAGCGGTGGCACGGTCGGAGCCCTTGGCGGTGGCGCGTTCGGTGCTGTGAAGGCCTTCGACCATGTCAACTGAGGCTTTCTATGCGATGTACTGAGAACTATGGGTTTTGGCACAACCTTTAGCCAAACATTGAGAGGGTGTTATGAGGGCGCTTCTGCTGCGATA
This sequence comes from Lissotriton vulgaris, assembly GCF_964263255.1. Classification (NCBI taxonomy): domain Eukaryota; kingdom Metazoa; phylum Chordata; class Amphibia; order Caudata; family Salamandridae; genus Lissotriton; species Lissotriton vulgaris. Next base: position 1,285,607,559 of record NC_141687.1, on the reverse strand, counting down.
TTATTAAATGGTTTCCTGACACCACGTTTCAACATAAAAAGGGGAACTAGGCCGGGGTGCCCCATTTCACCCCTCTTGTTCGATCTGTATATCGAGACTTTGACGCAGGCGCTGAGGATCGACGACCTGATCACACCTTTTAGAGTTGACTACAGTTGTAAGTTGGCCCTATACGCTGATGATTTGGTGGTTTATACCAGCAGTCCGGCCGAGGTGCTCCCTAGAGCGGAGGAGGTAATGTCTGATTTTGGCTTGTATTCTGACTATCTGATAAACAATTCCAAAACGGAAATAATGTGCTGGGGGGTTGATAACTGGGAGGGAGTTCGAAGCAGTCAGTTTAGGTATCTGGGAATAACAATAACACAAGATCTTAACAGTATAGCGCAGACTAACATAAAGAAGGTAGTTGAGGACATTGTTCATCTTTTTTCGAGATGGCAGAACCTCCCTTTGACAATACATGGCCGCGTCAACTTGGTCAAGATGGTAATTTTGCCTAAATTGACTTATTTGTTCAGTACGATACCTCTGATTTTTCCTGATAAAATCCTGGGGAATATTCAGGGGAAAATAAGCAGTTTCATCTGGGCAAATAAAAACTCCAGGCTATCCTGGAAAAAGCTAAAAAGAAAACTGTTAAAGGGGGGAATTGTGCTACAGGATGTCCTCTGGTACGCATTTTCCTTTCAGCTGAAATATATCCGATGCCTCCTTACTAGCCCAGACGATTCCAACTGGGGACAGATTTTTAATATAATGGTTGACCAAGAGGGGGGCGGCACTGGCTTTCTGTATAAGTTTGGGGCGCCAAAATTCTACAAAAAGGTAGGTCTCAAGGTATTAAAACTCGCCCTCTCAATATGGAATAGAGTCAAAGGAAGATGGGGTATAAAATACTACTCCGACTTCGCCCTAATTTGGGAGTCTCCGGGCTCACTGATATGCCTTAGGGATAGTCTGTCTCTTCCCATTAGGAGAGCAGGGATAACAGTAAGGTCGGACTTAGTGACATCAGAGGGGGTCCTCCCTTGGGAGGTGCTGAGATCAAAGATTGGGGACTCTTTCTCCAAATTCAAATATATTCAACTCTGTTCCTGGTTTTTAGCTGAGAAAGAGAACATCGGTTGTAATTGGTACATGGAGTTTGCTCTCCAATCCCCTGGCTCTAGGAAGAGAGAAGTGGGATTCTGGTATAGAAATATGCTTGAGGCGGAGGAACTACAGGCCCCCCCCCCCCCCCATTACATCAAGTCTGGAATTCTTCTTGGCTGGAGGATGCCTCAGTCACTCTTTATGATACATCTCTCCAAATTTTGTATAAGTATGTCAGGTCTGCCTCTCTTAAGAAAAAACATTTTTATGTCATTAATAGGCTCTACTACACGCCAAAAAAATTGCGAAGTTCGTGAGCCCATCCCCTTGGTGCCCTAGATGTGGACTAGTTTAGGCGGATGACATCCATGTCTTCTATGATTGTCCTATCATGGGTCCCTTTTGGGTTAATGTAGAGAAGGCTATGGAGAGTATTTTTAAAGCTAAACTGAGTTTGAATATAGTTAGAGTTTTGTTTGGTTTGGACACTGATCTTTTAGGGGGTTAAGGGAGATACAAGTAGCCTTATTTTTTAGCCTAATTCTTATTGCCCGCAGAGAGATCTGCAAGTTATGGAAGGATGCTAGTCCGCCTCTCTATGAAAACTGGCTGCAAGCAGCACTGGCTATTGCACGTTTAGATCTGGTATGGCACATAATGTAAATAGCATGGTTTGGGAACCTTTGATAGTATGGGGTAGAGAAATGAGTCTGGCCTAAGGCCCGAAAGGTCCTATGATTGCACCATGCCTCGGACAAAGGGACAGGCCGGGCCGGGCCGGCTCCAGGTGAAAGCAAGAACATCAGCGCTGGGCGCCCAGGATGGAATGGGGTTGGAAGTGTTCATTTGCAGATGCCAATGGTGAAATGAGGACTAAATAAAAAATAAAAGAACTAGCATTTGAATATTAATAATCATCCCCATGCCGTTAATAAACCCTGTTTGATTTTTTGGGAGTAAATTACTGGCAGCAACCCAAGCCGTGAGTTCTGTTAGCAGACACTTAGCAAAAAACTTTGCTTTGCAATCCATTAAAGCTATAAGTCTATAGTTAGCAGGATCCTAGACTTGACCAGCTTTGTAAATCGGAGAGAAAATTGAACCCCTCCATTTGTCTGGGACTTCTTCCTTCCATAAAACATGATTGAACAAGTTTGACAAGTTCTTTGCCCAATATTGTGGATTTTCTTTATATAGTGCTTAAGGGAGGCCATTTAACCCTGGTGCACTACTCCGTCTGCTAGAACTTATAAAGTTTTCCACTGTTGTCCGCTGGATCATTTGCTGGGCGTTTTTCTTTTTATTATCATTGACCCTTGTATTTTCTACTGAATTTACTTCTGTTGGCTTTATTATATTTATGGTGTATCCTGTCATTGATCCCAAGACTTCTTCCGATATATTTGTAATCAGTTGTTGTTATTTCCCACCATTGGCTTGATTGACCTGTCTCCAAAATTCCCGTGCATCTTTACGTTTTGCTGCATAATTAATTTTACATCAAAACAGATCAAGTTCAGTTTTTGTTTGTATCCATACTTCTTTTTTATAAAGTGACCTCAGTTCTGGTAATATCTTACTCTTGACATTAGAGGATGGTTGATTTCTTAAGACCCTCTGCGCATTGTTCAATTTCCTTTTCGCTATCTTAAGTTGAACAGTCATTTTGTGGGGAAAAGATGTAGCTGATGTTACCATGCCTTTTGAACGCACAGCATTTTTCTCCACTAGATTAGTTATGAACTGCTCCCAGAGGGTCAATAGATTTTGATCTATTCTATTTAACTCTTCCTCTCACTGGTCTCTTGCTTGCTGTTTGATCTTTTGTATATTTTTTACAGTCCAGTTTATCCTTCTATAGGTCAGAACCATAGGTTCCCCTAACTCAGGGGCGCTTTGTTCGTGTCGGGTAATATGAAGATTGAGGCTGATCATTTGTGGTTGGTGATCACTTTACAGTCTATTTCCCAGATTATAGCTTATTATTGATTGGTATAATGGGAGAGACACTAAAGTGTAATCAATAACAGCTTTGGATTGTGCCCCATCTCCTTCCTCTTCTGACCACACAAGTTGTTCGTGCTATGTCCCCAACTATTCCATTGGCTCCACCAGAAAGGTTCCAGGGAGACCCCCATAAGGCCCAAATCTTTCTCACACAGTGTTCGTTACACTTCTTATGAAAGCAATTTATTTTTAAGGAAGATCAGTCGAAGGTGGCTTTCATACTGTCTTACCTGAGTGGAGAGGCAACAGCTTGGTCTATGCCTTTGGTGTCTACCAACGATCCAGTTTTGTATAATTTTAAGGAGTTTAAGTCTGAGTTTTTACGAATTTTTGATCGAAGGTCCATCTCACAGACTACTGATAACGAGTTACTAGATCTGAAGCAGGGAAATCAAGAGTTGGTGGCATATTTGGCACACTTCAACAAATTGATTGAGGAAACTAGTTGGCCTGAGGCGAAGAGAGCAGCGATATTCTACAGAGGCTTAAGAGATGACTTGAAATATAGATTGGCTCAAATTCCAAAGAGACCTACGGATGTGTCGGAACTAATAGACCTAGTCCTGCAAATTGACCAACTTCAATCTGAAAGAAGAAGTGAGCGTCGGAAAGAAACCTGTCAGATTCTACCACGATTTAATTGGAGCAGAACCGAAGCGACCAAAATGTATGAAGTGTGGCCGTGTGAGGAACCTATGCAAATAGGAACAGTATGAGGTCCTCTCACCAAGGAAGAAAGAGAAAAAAGACGGCTAAGCAAATTGTTCATGTACTGTGGATGTTCGGGTCACTTTGTCAAAGAATGTGCCAAGAAACCCAAGAACAACACATGGGTAAAAGACAGGCTCCACCAGTAGAAGGAGTTGCTCTGGTGGGAGCTGCTGATGAGACAAATCCAAAAGCTCAGCTATTAGTGAACACTCTTCAAGCAGCTGCCCCTCACCTCATCATTTCCAGTATAATAAAGTTTTGGGAAAAAGAGGTCAAAGAAGTTTCAGTTATGATTGACTCTGGAGCTACAGGACATTTTTGCGATCTCGCATTTGCTAAATCATTGGGAATTCGTTTTGTCAAGAAGGAAAAGCCAGAGCCAGTTCATGCTGTAGATGGCACCAATCTCTCTTCCGGTCCCATTACCTTTGACACAGAAGAAATTATCTTGATGGGTCCGGGAAGTCATCAAAGTTTTTTGAGCTTTAATCTCATAGACGCCCACAGTTCCATTTGATTTTGGAATTGCCATGGCTAACGGACCACAATCCGAAAATTGATTGGGCGAAAAGAACCATTGAATTGAACGCAGAGTATTGCTTAAGGAACTGCTTTCATCATGTAACCAGTGAATCTCGGTCTTCTCCATCATCTTATTTGGCCGAACAGACACAAATTATCTGCATTGTGGAGGTGCAAAGCATTCCTGAAGAATGCCCCGATCTGGAATCGGTTTTTAATAAGAAGTAGGCTTTGAAATTACCCCCGCATCGGGAGTATGATTGTAAGATAGATTTGGAGTCAGGTGCGTCTCTACCTAGTAGCCGTATTTATGTAGAAGCTGAGAACCAACATCTGAGAGAATATCTTGATCAATACCTGGCCAACGAGTTCATTCGACCCTCACAATCTCCCGTTTCCTCTCCACTTTTCTTTATCCCCAAGAAGGACGGAAGTTTGAGACCTTGTATTGATTATCGCGCACTCAACCAAGTAACTCAGAAGAACCGTACTCCTTTACTTTTCATTTCAGAGCTTCTGGATCAAGTGAGAGATGCCAAAGTGTACTCTAAACTGGATTTAAGGGGGGGCTTACCACCTAGTTCGAAAGGCCAAGGGGGAAGAGTGGAAGACGGCTTTCCAGACTCGGTTTGGCTTATTTGAATACCAAGTCATGCCAAATGGCTTGTGTAATGCACCGGCGGCCTTCCAGCATCTTGTGAACGATATACTATAAGAATTTCTGGAGCGCTTTGCCATCGTCCATATAGACGATATTCAAACTTTTTCCCAAAATATGGAAGATCATGTACGTGCAATTTTGGAGCGATTATTGGAAAACCAATTGTATGTCAAACTGGAAAAGTGTGTATTTCATGCTTCGCAAGTCGAGTTTTTGGGCTTTGTTCTATCCGCCCAGGGAGTTTCCATGGATGACTCTAAGGTGCGAGCTATTAAAGATTGGCCAGCACCACGAACAGTCAAAGAAATACAAAGTTTCCACGGATTTGCTCATTTTTACCGACTATTCATTCACAATTTTTCTGAGAAGATCAGCCCTATCACCCGCCTGCTTAAACAGAAAGAGAAGTTTGTTTGGACAAAGGATACAGAAGAGGCCTTTCAGTTGCTGAAAGAGACCTTTATCACGCACCGGTTTTGCAGCATCCCATCCTGGGTGAACCTTTTTATGTTGAAGCAGAGTGTTGTCCCAGAGACATAAGGACACTGGCCAGCTTCATCTTGTTGCGTATCGATCCCGAAAATTGTCTCCTGCTGAAGTCAATTATTCTATCGCTGACAAGGAGCTATTGGTAATAAAGGATGCTTTCCAGGAATGGAGGCATTATTTATTGGGAGCCAAGCACGGAGTAACTGTTTTTACTGATCATCGCAACCTGCAGTTTTTTAAATCTGCCAGAACATTCACTCCTAGGCAGCTAAGATGGTCGCTCTTTTTTGCAGATTACCAATTTGTTCTTACTTACAAACCTGGCACAGCGAATGGGAAGGCAGATTGGCTATCTCGTTTAAACACAGGCGACAATAAAGAGGCTGCTAGAGAAGGCCACATAATTCCAGAAGAGAAGATTGTGAGATCCACGACATATTCAGAATTGGAAGACAAGAGAAAAATCTTTCCGAAGTATATTTGACAGTCTGGAAGGCAGCAGGGCCTGATCGTGAGATCAAGGATGTGAAACCATTTTTTCAAGGAATTCCCTTTATTCATAATGAGGATTTGAGGAAGGAGATCATTCAATTGTTTCATGATCATCCATTGGCAGGCCATAAGGGAGTTATGAAAACTTTGGAACTTTTGAAACAAACCTTATTCTGGTCCGACATGGAAACTCAGGTGAGACAGTATGTTGCTTCATATGAGCAGCGTGTAAAAGGAAAGGCAGTACAACAGGATCCTCAAGGTCTTCTTATGCCTTTACCAGTAGCTCCCTAACCCTGGCACACGGTTTTGATTGACTTTATAGTTGAGTTACTGTCTAGTCAAGGTTATTCAGTAATTTGGGTGGAAGTGGATAATTTCTCTAAAATTAGCCATTTTATTCCTCTAAAAGTCTTACCCAATGCTGCCCAATTGGCCACCTGTAAAACTCCATGGAATTCCAAAAATTGTAATTTCCGATTGAGGCCCACAGTTCGTATCTCAGTTCTGGAGATCTTTTTTGAGAGGTCTAGGTGTAGATTCTCGTCTGTCCACCAGTTTTCATCCCGAGACTGATGGACAGACTGAGCGAGTAAATCAAGACCTCGAGCAGTACTAGCGTTTGTATCTAATGGATCAGGAAGGAGATTGGCCAGCTCTACTGAGCACTGCAGAGTTTGCTTACAATAATTCAGTCCACTCATCTACCGGTTTCTCATCGTTCTATCTGAACACTGGCAGACATCCTAACATGCTGTTTGTTAAGGTTGAGGTGGATGTACAGGCAGCTGAGGAGGTATTACAGGGTCTGCAGGAGGCATTTCAAAGGGCTTCAGCAAATCTGACTAAAGCAAAGCTTCCTACAAGAAACAGGCCGATAAAGGGCGAAAAGAGAATCCTAAGTTTGAGCCTGGAGATCAGGTTTGGATTTCAACATGCCATATGCGGTTTAAGGGATCCAGGAAATTCCAACCAAGGTATAATAGCCCTTACCCCGTGATTGCGATGGTTAACCCAGTAAGTGTCAGGGTCAGGCTTCCTAGTAAGTTAAAGATGCACCCAACCTTCCATGTCTCCCTAAACGAAACCCACCAAATCTAAGACAAGTTCACCCCCCAGATCCCATTCAGGTACAATCAGAGGAGGAGTTTGAAGTTAAAATAATTTTAGATTCTAAGTATAGCAGAGGTAGACTGTATTACTTGAGTGATTGAAAGGGGTTTGGTCATGAGGAGAGATCGTGGGAGCCCAGTCAGAATGTTCATGCCCCTAGATTGGTGAAGGAATTCCACACAAGAAATCCTAGAAAGCCTAGAGAGGGGGCTTTGGTGGGGGATACTGTCAGGTTTACACAAGATGCCTCCCGCTTCCAGGTTTCAGGTCTTACCTTTAAGGTCCATAGTGGCTATTCTTTTCCTGATTCCTCATTTAGTTGGAGTTTGCTGGTGGCCAGGCGATTTGTTCTTCGCGCGCCTCTCACTGACTCCATCTTCTGTAATTAGATTTCCTCTGTAATAACGTCAGCGTTAGGTTGATGTTCTAGTTGTTGTTAGTTGCTGCCGCTAGAACTTCGTGCCCGCGCACCTGTGTTACGACGCACTTCAACTGTGAATTTTCCCTGAGGAGACGTTTCTCCTGTCAGCTCGCCGTTGAACCTTTGAGTTTTGTGTAAAACGAGAGTTCCCATTCTCGTTACTTCAGTCCTCTGGAGCAACCATCAAGTCAAGTTTTCCTGTGTTGTTATTCAACTGAATTCTTCAGCAGGCACGTCGTGAGAGGTAGTTTCGGTATCCTGCAATACCTACTCAACGATCCAGGTATTCTTTCAGTATTCAAGGGCGTCTCCAAAGACTGGTTGGGAGACGTATCTGTCAAGCTCAGGTTCCGTTTTCCTGAACAGGTTTGTAAGAATTCGTGCAGAGTGTCTGCGTATTTACTTTAGTGACTGAACTATTTTCAATCCTCTTCATTAAACCCTGACTTAGTTAGCGGAAAAGTCATAGCACAGAGTCTTTCCTCAGCACTATTAGCATACAGTCTGACACAGTAAGGATTTAGTTTTGCCAAAGACTACAGCATCATTTTTATTCTGCGGTTTAAAGGCAATTTGTAAATATAAATATATTTGTATACTAAAACTTACTGTTGAAAGAAAAACGCAGTCAGTAATCCATCAGGAACTCCTGAAAGAACGGAAAAGACTGTTTCATTTTGGACTTACACATAAAAGAAAAAGAAACTATAAGAGAGCCAAATTCCACAAACTAGTCGGGTACAGAGTATTTGAAGGTTTAAATTAATGCATTGCGTCCTTTATAAGTAGAGAACGCTAGTAATTGTTTGCTTGATTTTACAGGTGCAGTAATCCTAAAGATCGAGGCTAGCGAAGACACCTGTGTGGCAGTCTCTCTTGTTCTCTCATAACCCTTTCCCCCTCACTTCTAAAATCGAAGAGAGTCTGGTTTAGAGGCGTAGGGGAGTTTGGGAACTCTCTTCAAAAAGAAGACTTCACAGATTTTGATCCAGTGGAAGCCCCAGCTCAGGTACTGAATATTGACACACACATAATTACTGTCATGTGTTTTTATACCTGACTGTATTCATTGTTTTGCACTATGGTAGGTATCGACCATCCTTTTACTCTATTGGTGCTTACCATCCTTTATATCTTTTTCTGTCTTATTGTTGTTTCAGCACACCTATTTCACATTAGAATGACGCTGGTTCAATAAATGCTTATTCAGTCAGTCAGTCAGTTTGGCTTTATTTCGATATAAAACATATCTTTAAAAGCATTGTACAAACATATTAAAAGGTGAAAGAGCCAATTCACATAAGATACAATCATACAGGATGGGATGCGAATGGCATCAATAAATTACATAAAATAGTCAGGATAAAGATTAAAAAGTAATTAAACAATGTACGTAAGCCTTTTTGATCTGATTAGCCATGCCCAGCTTAAAAACTTTGCCATACCATAGACAAATAGGAGCCGAGTATCAGATATCAATATTCGCAAAGCTACACTATAATGTCTGGTACCCAACTCTCTACACAGGGGTCTAAGCCACTTGAGGCGAGGAACTTTATAGGCAGGGCATTCGAATAAAAGATGGGGGACAGATTCAGTCCTAGAGGCACAGAAAGGACAAAACTTACTGGTCTGTGCCGAAATCTTCCAGCGAGCGGTCAGTTCACCCAAGGGAAGCACTCCTATTCTAAATTTAATATATAGAGCTCTATCTCTAGATTTTGTAATTGCATCGAGATAAGGTTCATATAGGGTTACTTCCTTTACCAATAAAAAGTCTCTAGTGGTTCGACACAGATTGGGATTAGTGTTTCTTTTGTGCGATACCCACTGCCAATAAACTTTTTTTTTTTTTTTTAGGACAGCCTTCGGGGTTGCAGACATAGAATGCCAAGCCTTGCCAAATCCCAATTCTCCAAGGAGATGCTTAACATCCCTTAGCCATCCTATTTTGCACCAGCTTGACAGCGATAAGACCTCCTTTAGCCCTTCCGCATAGCTGGCGAGTTCAGGGACTCTCCATAGGCGAGCCCAATGAAGAAGGGGTCGTAATCTAGCCTCGTCTTTAATAGAACAACATCCCATGTCTAGGAACAAGGGTAAAGTGGGGGTATTAGGGGAGACCCATTAAATCCTTCAGAAACTTGTTCTCTGAGCAAGTTAATTGATCCATATTCTGTGCTCCCCAAAGCTCTGCTCCATAGAGCGCCGCACTAACACCTCTCGCCTTATAGATGTCTAACACCGGGGCGATAGGTTTGAGAGTAGATAAACGCTGTTCTTTAAGTAGGGCTTATGGAAAAACGTCCCTACCATTTATTCTGTGTAACAATGTCCAGTGTGGGTCCTCAATGATGTTTCCAACATTTTGCATATTTTCCTTTGAGTGAAGGCAGCCTTACTGCTCGTGCCTCCCGATCCTTGTGCACGTGAGGACTCAAAATTTTGCAAAGTCTCAAGTTCTAGCAAGATTTGGCTGCAATTGTGGATGGGCGCGGTCTATATGCTGCGCCTATTCTCAAAACCTATTCTTTGCTTTAGACTTACTTCCAGTGAAGAGCTCTTGTTTCCAACTCCCCTATGACCATCTTGATCCCAGACTTCAGGACCAGAGCTGAATTCACCAGGTTGGCGAATCTTCTTACAGACCTCCATTCCTGCAAAAGAACATAGAAAGTAGAAGTGACTTCACAAGACAGGAGCACTGAACCACAAACTAATAGAACTAGCTAGTTAGCTAGAAAAGTTCAACAAGTGTTTTTTGCAAGAGACTTACGTCAATTCCGAGTGCCTTCAAATTTGGAGTTGGACTTAAAAGACAATAACTATTGGCATCCTCGGGCATGGCTTAGTAAGATGGCTGAGTAGCCGCTTGTCTCAGCTCTCCCGCCAGCCATCTACTAATTGAAAGAAGACAGTGCAGGCCGGATAAGTATGGTGGAGTGGATTCAGCCTCCCAGGCACTCAGGGAGGAGCAGCATCATCTAGAGCCGCCACAAGGAAGGTGAAGAGAGCAGTGAGTCCATCGTCCCCTGAGGGTGCTATTGGATTGGGCACAAACTCCCCTGAAGCAACAGTAGAAACGACAGGGCGCGGGACGCAGCAGGATCTTTGACCAGCCGCCTGGATTGGGACTCTTGGAACTTTACCGGGTGTAGGGGACTGGGCTACAGCCTAAAAAATTACGGCTACAGAGGTCGCCTGCACCCTGCTGTGTTCAACCTGAAAGGGAGCGGACAGGGTGGAATTCCAAGCAGGGGAGATACTGGATCCCTGGAATTGGAGCCGGCAGTGTAGAGGTAACTGTATGCATTTAAGCATTCTGATGCTGCGAGACGCTGCTATGGTCAAAGTCAAAGGAACTCGCACAGCCAAATCTAATAAAATCTCAAAATACGCACACCCATTACCGATGGCCCAGGGACCTCAGAAGGAGGCCACCACGAATGTGCAGGGAAACATACAGGTCCGGGAAGACCAGTCCCCCTCAATAGCAGATGTGCTGGAGGCCATACACTCCCCTGGGACGAAATTGGCCAGAAGATAGACACAGTCGTTATAGAGTTCAACCTACTCTGCTGCGATCTCCCGAAAGTTACTGACAGAGTCACTACAAATGAGCAAGAGGTACACACCCTACAGTAGGAGGTAAATACCTTACGAACTACAGTGGGGAAGCTTCAAAAGAAAGTGATCTGCCTAGACAACCGTACTGAAGATTCCCAATGAAGAACGCGACAGAACAATCTATGGTTTCTAGGATATTCCGGGAGGGTGGAGGGCCCATCAACCGAACTTTTCCTGGAAGAGTAGATTCTGGCCGCGATGGCCCCCAAAAAACTCTCCAAAGTTTTTACAGTCGAGAGGGCACATAGAGCGCATGTGCCTCTGCCCAAGCCTGGTGCACCACCCAAAGCCATCATTGCAAGGATCTTTAATTTCAGAGATCGGGATACTCTTCTCCACATGGCGAGCATTCATGGCTTATTGATGTATGAAGAACATCACCCTATATCCAGATTACCCACAAAGGGTGCAGGAGCAGAGAAAATTATTCCTGATGGTAAAAAAGCACTTTAGGGAATCAAACTTTAAGTACAGTCTCCTAAACCCTCTTTTTCTCGGTGGCAGAAGCCAGTGACTGGCTAAACTCTCTGGGAGAGTCGGTGAGGGGGCCGGCTCCCCTGGCGGGCCCCTCCCGGGTGACACCGTTCCAACATCAGCATAATTTGGTAGACCTGGAGGGAAGGTACGTCATTCTATGTGGTAAGCGAGATGGGAAGGAGATTTATATTATTAGTGTCTATTCCCCCAATGAGGATAACCAACCTTTTTCCCCGACTTGATAAGGGCAGCGGTACCTTACCTTGGGGCGTCTGTGCTATTGGCAGGGGACATTTACTGTGTCCTGTATGGGATCCTAGACTGTGAACCCCCCAAACTTCAACCCAAGCCTAGGGTGACGGAGACACTGGTGGACGTGTGGTGCAGATGGAACCAAAGAGCTAGACAATTCTCCTGCATCAGTGACATTTAGCCGGTTGGATTATTGGTTTTCCTCCATGGATCTAGAACCCAGGGTACATGGAGTAACGTACTTACCGAGATATATGTCTGACCATTTGCCTGTATTGTTAACCCTGAATGAGACGAGAACTCGTCCCGCGGTCCCCCTCTGGAGGCTCCGGACGGAGAGACTGACGGATGAACCATTTGCGTCAGCAGTGCTGACGGCTTTACAACGCTATTTTGAAACGAATTGGGAGACAGCCTCTACACAGGCTATGGAGTGGGAGGCCATGAAAGAGGACATAACAGTGGGGTGTATAAAAAGAACATACGGGGTGTGCAAACAGCTCGAATCGGACATAGTTGAACAGGAAGCGGCGATGAGGTAGATAGAGGGAGCCCTTCCAGCAGCCCCCCAGAGGTTGGAGGAGTGGCGATCAGCCTGCGAGGAGCTGCTCATGGCAGTGCAGAGATCAGAGAAACATGTACATACCACATATAGACAAAGACTGCATAGAGAGGGGGATAGGACAGGAGCCCTAGTGCCTCGATTAATTAAACAAGAGACCCAGGCCGGGCCAATAGTGCAACCCCGGAGACATGATGGTACCATGGTTTTCTCACAAAATGTGATCGCAAACACTCTGCTGAGCATCTTGAGTGAATATATGAGAGGCCACCCTCCATCTCGCTGGCGAACATTTGAGATTTTTTGGACTCAATTGAACTCCCCCAATTTGAAGAGGAGATGGCGGAGGAGCTAAACGCCCCCATATGGAAGGAAGAGGTTTTATCGGCTATCCAATAATTGAAGACTGCAAAAAATCTGGGCGCCGATTGGGCTGCCGGCTGAAATCTATCAAAGATACGCTGCTCAAAAGTCCATTAATTAGTGGATGTGTACAATGAGGCAATGGAATGGGGGGAACTCAAACCCACCTTGAGAGAAGTATTAATTGTAATGATACCTAAAGCAGACAAGAACCCTTTCCTTACCAGCTCCTATAGACCAATTTCTTTATTAAATATAAAAATCCTCAGTGGTATTATGGTGGCGCAGCTTCTTCCTGGGATTCCCTGGGTTATTCACCCAGATCATGCAGGGTTCATCCCTAAACGCAGCACGGCCACAATCTCAGGAGGGCGACACACATCTAGCACGCCCCATGCCTGATGTTGGATGATTATGCCATGGCACTACTAGACCTAGAACAAACATTTTGGAGTCGCACTACCTATGGTCGGTCTTGCGGAAAGTGGGGGCCGGAGGGGATTTTCTTAAATGGGCCAGGCTGTTGTACACCTCCCTGTGGCATGAATCAGACCAGGAAACAAGGTATCCAAGCAATTTAAACTGCACCGTGGCACGCGGCAGGGATGCTCGCTCTCCCCGCTGCTATTCGCACTGGGGATGGAGCCACTGGTGGCAGCATTGCGGAGTGGGCTAGATGAATGGGGGATCAAGGTGGGAGAGACCACCCATGCGGTATAATTATATGCTGATGATACCCTGGTCTACTTACGTTGGCCAGTGGCCTTGGTACCACTGTTGTTGGCTGAACTGCGACGATTTGAGGAAGCCTCTGGACTCCGCATCAATACCGGGAAATCCAAACTCATCCCCACTGGGAGACTGGCAGAAGGACCACGGCCTGATGGGGGCTGGGAGGTATTGCCTTGAGCTGGGGACGGAACAAAATACCTGGGCGTGAAGTTGGCATACACTCCTACTAGGTTCCTGGACCTTAATATTTGCAGGATAATAGAGGGACTAAAGGGGTCCATAGGGTTCTAGCAATAAATTACCATGGACCCTTATGGAATAAATTAATGAAATATGTATTGTTCAGTTACTAAAAACTTACAAATAAAACAACATTATACAATTCTTCTTATATTTCATACATTATTAAGACCACATAATTAAAAGAAACTTTTCATCAATGTATAAAACCAAGTATAAATAAAACCATCCTCATTGTCCACAGTTAAGCAATTTCTTCTCCACTATTTCTATAAACTTCAGAAGTCTACCCGTAAATTCCAAGCTTTCTCCTTGTACACTGGCTATGACTGCTTGTCAGCATGTTCGTATAATTTGACTGTTAAAGTCCGACCGTAGCAGTCTCCTACGTTCCTCTATTAGTGCATGGCAGCTACAGATGATATGACAAATATCTTCCCTCTTGTAATAACAGAGGTGACGTACCCTCTCACTACTCATCGATTTCCATGTAAGGGCGTCTCCAAGAAATTGGTTTTTCCTAATCGGAGATTCATCAGCTTCAGCTTTGCCCTTTGGCTATTTGAGTCTTCTAAATATCTTTGGGGTTTTAGCATACCATACAAAGCAATAACTGTCCATGCATGGGATCTCTTTGTTATCCCATAAAGACGACAATTTTTTGCTGCACCCATTTATAACTTTATTAAAAGCCACCTGTGAAAGAGGTAAGGCCCATAGTTGTTCCGCAATGAACGTATCTATCACCAGTTTGAAATATTCATGTGCCTGCTTATGTTTATTATCTCATATTGCCTCCCAAACCACTGTCATAAGCGAGGAATTATTATCCCTTCTAATTTTGTGGCAGAATTTTAAATACGTTCCTAAGCTATTTAGGTTTTGTCGTTTAATTCCGAACTCAAGTCGGATTTGTGCCGGTGAAGAATGATGAGGAATATTAAACAGGCGTCGGTAGGTCCCTGTCACTAGCTTATCTATCATGTTGTCAGCACGACCTCTTAAGGTATCTACTCCATATGCAAGAGTTGGCACATGTTTAACTGACATAATTTGTAATAGTTGTATAAGGGGAAGCCCTTTTTAAGTTATTCTGAAGTATGGAAAATGCAGCAATTAATGAGTTGTTTCTTCTCTGTAGTGCAGCGTACTGGTTTTTACCCGTGCCCCAGCATCTATTACAACACCCAGATATCTATATTCAGTGACCGATTCTAATACAGTACCTTCCATTCTCAATTCTGGTCTTACAGCTAACCCTCTAGTCACCAGCATTGTTTTTGTATTTTTTAAGTTAATCTTTAGGCCATGAGTAGAGGCGTACTGTGCCCTTTCATTAATTAATCTCTGCAGACCCACCTTGGTATAGCTTATTAAAACAATATTGTCTGCATAAAGTAAATGTGAAACATTAAAACCTGCAACAGTCGGAGAGTGAGAATTAGTTTCACTAAGCCTTGATGAAATCCCAGCTAAATACAAGTTAAATAAGGTTGGGGCCAAAATACACCCCTGCTTCAGCCCGTCCCTTATCACCATTTTTTATGACAAAACTGTGCCTTGGCCCAACCTTACTCTCGTCCAAGTATTAGTATATAGCAATTGTATCGCTCTCAACAAACCCAGTGAGATTCCCATTTTCGTTAATTTGTTTCAAATAATATTTCTGTGCACTGTGTCAAAAGCTGAGCTAAAATCAATAAACATAAGTGAAGGTTCATCTTACGGCTTCTGGCCATTTCCATTATAAGAACTAGCATTTGAATATTAATAATCGTCCCCATGCTTTTTGAATAAACCCTGTTTGATTTTTTGGGAGTAAATTACTGGCAGCAACCCAAGCCGTGAGTTCTGTTAGCAGACACTTAGCAAAAAACTTCGCAATCCATTAAAGCTATAAGTCTATAGTTAGCAGGATCCAAGACTTGACCAGCTTTGTAAATCTGAGCCAAAATTGAACCCCTCCATTTGTCTGAGACTTCTTCCTTCCATACAACATGATTGAACAAGTTTGACAAGTTCTTTGCCCAATATTGTGGATTTTCTTTAAATAGTGCTTGAGAGAGGCCATTTAGCCCTGGTGCACTACTCCGTCTGCTAGAACTTATAATTTTTTCCACTGTTGTCCGCTTGATCATTTGCTGGGCGTTTTTCCTTTCATTATCATTGACCCTTGTATTTTCTACTGAATTTACTTCTGTTGGCTTTATTATATTTCTGGCGTTATCTGCCATTGATCCCAAATGCTTCTCCCAGACTTCTTTCGATATATTTGTAATCAGTTGTTGTTGTTTCCCACCATTGGCTTGATTGACCTGTCTCCAAAATGCACGTGCATCTTTACGTTTTGCTGCATAAATTAATTTTACACCAGAATAGATCAAGTTCAGTTTTTGTTTTTGTTTGTATCCATACTTCTTTTTTATAGAGTGACCTCCGTTTTGGTAATATCTTACTCCTGACATTAGAGGATGGTTGATTTCTTAGGACCCTCAGCGCATTGTTCAATTTCCTTTTCACTATCTTAAGTTGAATAGTCATTTTATTGGGAAAAGATGTAGCCGATGATACAATGCCTTTTGAACACACAGCATTTTTCTCCACTAGATTAGTTATGAACTGCTCCTAGAGGGTCAATGGATTTTGATCTATTCTATTTAACTCTTCCTCCCACTGGTCTCTTGCTTGCTGTTCGATATTTTGTATATTATTTACAGTCCAGTTTATCCTTCTATAGGTCAGAACCATAGGTTCTCCTAACTCAGGGGCACTTTGTTCATGTCGGGTAATATGAAGATTGAGGCTGATCATTTGTGGTTGGTGATCACTTTCCAGTCTATTTCCCAGATTATAACTTATTATTGATTGGTATAATGGGAGAGACACTAAAGTGTAATCAATAACAGCTTTGGATTGTGCCGTAAAATGGGTCGCTTGAGCTGGGATGTCCGGATCTACTCGGCCATTCAAAACTCGAAGGCCGTGATGCTCCAGGTTTATCACTGTATCTTTACCCATTTTGCCTAATCGTTGTTTAGTTGAATCAATTGCCGGGATATGCCAAAATTGATTAATCTCCTCAAATATTTGATCCCTAGGCACCCCATGGAAGAAATTCATCTTGAAATCCCCTGTCAAGATTATCCAAGGAACTGGATTCATCATGCTTAGTCTTATTAATAGGCTCAGTATCATCTCTATTATTTCTTTTTTTTGCAGCCAAGAGGATTAATGTATACATTTATTATCATCAAAGAAGGGATCTTATTTCCTGTGCTAACCGGCCAGAACTGTGCTCGAATGTTTGAATGGTTGATTTCCACTTCTTCGATCTTTATTTTTAAGGCCACTGAAACATATATGGCCAAACCTCCTGCTGCTTTCCCCTTCAATTTTGTTTTAATTGCTGGATTACTATAGCTTAAGTATGCTGGTAACTTAATTCCTCTTGTGCCCATGTTTCTTGAAAGAGGATTATCTGATATCTTCCAATGGATGTTAGGAATTCATGATTGTCCACTTTTGCTGCCAAACCCTCTATGTTCCATGAGCTGATGTCTACCTTTACTTCCAGACCCTCTAAATTCCATGCACGGGTGTCACCTTTATTTTTGTGGTCAATGAGATGGTTTATATCCTGTCATTCTCTTACACCTTTGTCTGTCCTGACATTCAAGGCACTCGGTAGCCAGTACCAGTCCGACTTTGTACCCCTCGCCCTGCCTGCCGCACCGGACGTGACCACACAGCTCCTCCTACGATACCTTCGGGACTCCTCCTGCCCTGGGGAGGAGAGGGTGCTAGAGGGGGGCGGGGGAAGCCCTCTGTGACTAGGGGGCGACCTCCTAATGGCCACTGCGTGGCCTCGGGCAGCCGCATAGTCACATCATGGCAACAGGACCCCACAACATAAGCATGCATCCCGCAAATAACACACTAGGCACCAGTGTTAGATTGGGACAAAACTGCTGCAGGTTTATTACATACAACATTATGTAATCATAGTGGGTTATCTTACGGGCGATCCAAGGGCAGGCCGCATTCTCGCCTCCTGCCCGCCTGATGAGCCTGGCAGCACCGTGGCGAACCACCTATGTGCTGCCCCTTATGATAATGATTATACTCATGCCCCTTGCGGGGCGTAGCTAGGCAAACCCCAGTTGCACAGGCCCACATCCGCCCGAAGGACTACTGGGGCGCCGGCACGGGTTCCCGGAACCTCCCCTGAGGCCCCAGGTCTTAGGCTCTGTCACCCCTATGTGCCCGCTGAGGTACAGTGCTACACCTCTCTGCTTCCGGATCGCACTGTAACTCCGCCACAGCCCGGCCGGCGGCAACCGTCGCCGTCCGGGCCCTCCACTACCTAGCTTCCTTCCTACTGGCAACCTCTTAGCTGGAATGCTTCCTACCGGACTAGAAGAAAGGTCCACCCCACTGTGAGAGGTGAAAACCGTTCCCCTCAAGGTGGCCATAGATGTCACATAAATCATTTATTGCCGGTCAAGGCCAAGTCACAACTGCTTCAAGGAGATGCTGGCGGCGGCCGGCCTCTCCTGTATTAAAATGGTGTAAGCTGCATGTCCCAAGAGCTTCCTAATTACCAAAACCTCCATCTGACTGAATGGCACAAGCTGCGACAAAGGGAGTACAATAGCAAGGACAAACTTAATGGTTAGCTTGGCTGGCCAGGAGAGTGAGATGCCGGTAGTTCGGCACTCACCGGCAGGTGGGAGTATCCAGCAAAATCGATGTACCTCTCGTGTAGACCCTGGAGGAGACCGCGTGGTATACCTCAGGATGGACACGTGTCCTTACACACTGACAGGAGCGCGTAGCTCTCCGGGTATGGGCATGGGATCAGCACCCCGCTAGCTCCGCTGACGGCAGACACAGGATTGCAGTGACCGTTGTCCAACCCTGGCTTGGGATGCTACCAGCCCCCGAAGGTGTCACAGATCCGGGTCCCCCTTACATGCTGGTCTGCCGAGCAACTAAGTCATGTGTTCACCCCTGCACCTCCCTCACAGGATTTCACAGGGCCGGGCAGGTACTCCTGTATACTTGTGGGCAAGGACGCCTCAATCTCCGTTACTATAATGAGGCCGTCCGTGTAAGGTAAAGGGGCTGCGTCACCATCGCTGGATAGGTAAAGCAGCGGACTGCCGCTGCTTACCGACAGAACCCCCAATTATTGCCCAGTAAATCGACAATTGCCCAGACTTATCCAATGTTCTACAAGAGCAAGCATCCGATTATTGTACAGGAGCTACCTGCTAAGCTCCGGTACCCCAGTTGACTACGACTGTAATACTACCATGGGCCACAACCTGTTAGCCCTACAACATGGACATTAATGACACCTGGGGAGAACCTGAGAGTCCCAGACCCTAGCAGACTTCCCCAATGTGCTATAACCCTTAAACTGATAGTTCAGTTGCCCCCCCAAGAGTAGGGCAGTTCTCCATCTTCGTTCCTGCATTAAGATAAAAACATCCATTAGAAGCCCTGCCCTCTCCTCATATACTAATCAGATCTCAGCAGTGAGACGGGGGCCATCAATGCCCCCACGCTACCCGGGCCAAGCCTGTTTGTCAGTTCCGAGTACTAGTTTGTCTACCTGACCCTCCCGTAAGGAGTTAGGTGGGCAACGCATGCGTACCTCCAGCGCCTGATGCAGTAGTGTGGAGGTGGCGTGGGCCATCAAACTGACCTCAAAGTTCTCCTCCTAAAGAGACACTTGCAACAATACTACATGCCCTCTCCAATAACTGATGGCAGACCTTACATATAGAGAATTCTACTCACCTTGACTATGGAAGTGTCTTCACAGTGTGTCCGTGATGTTTGAGAGTCTGAAAAATATTGCAGTATAATCTACTACCTGTGTTCAGTACTCTTTTGTAACATGCACCTATTACTATTCTCTTGAACACGCTTATTGCTACCTTTACAAAGTGATGGCTACCTGTGGTTGCACAAGTGCCGCCATCGCCTACGTAACGTTCGTTCCTATGTGTGACTGTCGCCAGCAGGGTTGGATTGGGATCACAATTCGGCCCTAGAACCCCTTAAAAAAGTGGCCCACGTTCCCGGCCTTAACCAATTATAAAACAGCATATGCTGGTCTCATTGGGCTCATTTTTGGGAAATGTTAGATACCTATCATATTTTAAAGCTCATAGGAGCAGATACATTGGTGAAAGCTAAAAGCACTACCCTAGCTGGTAAAGTGAGGAGAGATAAAGTGGCCGAACGCCACAGCTCTAGATGCAGTCTTAGAACTTGGCAAACAGAAGATTATTTTATTGTGGTATTAGAGTTAACTCAGCCCGAAGGCAGAGATTATAAAGCACCAGTCATATTAAAAGATCAAATAATGTTCGTTTTGGGCCTTGGGCAAAAATTGCCCACCATCACAGCCTGTTCCGCTGAAGCTGTGACCTATTTCCAAATTCAGCAGCGCTGACCCTAACATTGCGTCCTCTCAATTATATATATATATTTTTTTTTTTGAAAGATGCCTCACAACAAGGCCTATCCAAACACGCACCTGTCCGTCTACCAAGACCTGAAAGACTCTGGCACTAAGTTGCCAGCAACAGGCCCCCAGCGGCGATACTTCCCTCACCCCTCAAACTACCCAGCCAAGTATAGCCTCAGGGCGATGACATAGCAGAGGAGGGGTAAATTCCAGAGCTGCTGCTGCTCCAGGGAGCTGAGGTGATAATGGCCCTCCTTGCAGCATCGTTGTATATCAAATCTCAGACACTAAACCCTAGTGTAGGCCTAAGCGCAAATGCCAAGAACTCACACGTGCGTTGAGCCGACCCTAGCGCGGCGACCCTAACCCCCTAGGCCTGAAACTTAATCACAGTCTGCAACCACCCATAGCTCCACTCACCCTACAGAAAGGCCGACCTGGAGGCCAAAAGCAAACCTCAGGGTGGGGGTGGGGGGGGTTATAAGCAGACAAACTACTATGGCTGGACATCAAGCGGGCCTACGCACAGCCACCCGAGAGCCCGCATACCCAGCAGCACACAGGCTCGCTGCAATAAATCCGGACAAGGTTAGAATCATCCAGCTCCTAAAACCCAGTGCCTACCATGCAGAGGAACTTCAACTGATCTGAAATGGCCAGCCTGCTGCTGGCCATTTCAGATCCCAGAGACCTATATAGACTGTCCCGTTATGCACCTAATTATTTATTCGTTTTAAATAGCGCAGGCTTGACCCGAAGGCTTCATGCGCCTCCCAAAAGGAGTCGAGCCGCTGCACTAGAACATCACACGTGAATAAACACAAAGCAAACGCCACATCAAGTGGAGCAAACGTGGCAGTCGAGCCAACAAACAAGGGTAGCAAACGGTGCATGACAGGAGGAAGAGATGACGTGTGTCCAGGTCACGGAAGCGCACAAACTAACATAAAGGTACCGCGCTGTAATAATGGAGGACACTCCAACTCAAGAGCAGAAACGCCACGTGGCACAGTAGGCACCCGTGCAGGTGACGAAGCAAGCAAACGCTAAAGTAGGATACAGTATGTACGAGGAAGAGCGACGTGTGCATGGTACCAACGCAACCGGGGAAGGGGGTGGGGGGGGCATGACCCTCACTTCTTTCCCCCCACCAAGCAGACTCCCTCAGACATGCAAGGCAGACAATGACAAGCTGGAGATAAATGAGAAACCATCAAACAGCGTGACCGTGCCACCCAGTGGCATAAACACCTCATAGCACTCTGGGATAGTATCCGCAAGCAATGGTTGATCGACTGTGGAACCACAAAATAACGTGCATACCGAACCACTCGACCCTAACCTGCCGAAGGTTAGGACAATACCCATCTAAGACTAGCGCTTGCATATAAAATGCCCATAATTTACTGGTGCTGCATGCTATCAGGTTGTAGTGTAGTTCCTATATTCCCAATAGGCTCTGCGCATTGGAATAATATAAACAGCAGTGTAGACGTAGGACTGAGGTTGACTAGGTCTCTACTGACTATATTAGACTTAATTAGTTTCGCCAGCTAGCTCAGAGGTCACTAGAAACTTTCTCGAATGTTCAGGAAAGAGTTAACTCTCCGGATTAGACAAGAAGGGATTAGCTTCTGACAACCGTACAAACATGACAACTTTGCTCCCTCAGAATAGAGTGTATCTCTAGAGTCGTGTGAAAACAATAGGCAGCTATTTCACTCAGTTAATCGTGCATACTTAGTTTCACCAGAGTGCAGAGAAATAGAGAGACGGGCGTTTTCAATAAAAGGTGTTATTTTATTGAGCAGTCTTCTTTCTCATGCAAGAGAAATGAATTGCCACAATTGCAATACTTATTATGAAGTAAAGTGCGTACAGAAAAAGTAGTATTATGAAATAATACTGTAAAAGCATAGATATGGTTTCTTAGCCATATGATACTTTAAAATAGATAAAATATATATACATACATAAAACCATTGACTAACGTACTCAACTGGTGCTTCTAACTATGCCTACCCCGATGTACCTGACCTAAGCCTAATACTTGGGAAGGAGTAAGTAAGTGGCAGTTTAAGTTAAGTTGGTTAAGATGGTTTTGCCAAGGATCTGAATCAAGAATTCTCTTTAACTCCTTGAATGCTGCAGCAATTCATCCCGGATGCTGCTCTTTCAAAAATCCCATTGTTCATGACGAGCTCTTCTGGTCATGAGCACACGAGCAGTGTACTGCAGGACGAGCTGAGCTCGTCATGAGCATCGAAGGGGTTAAGGGTTTAGTCAGCTCCGTACTTTAGTAATAGGATGTGGGAGATCTGGTATCTCTTTCTTCAGGACTCGATCTCCCAGCAACCCTCAAGGGTGATTTGGGAACACCGGAGCTGGATTTTCTCAGCGTGAGAAAAAGTAGCTTCTCCAGCGCGTCAAAGGGGAGGGGCGGCTTCCGTGGGCTCTCGCATCAGCTGAGCTCTCAGGCAAGTAGATAGCCGCTCTGTTCCAAACCCTGTGTGTTTGCTTAAGGCAACTGTTGGTATTTTATACCTGAAAGGTGCCGGGTTTGACGTAAGGTTGGTGTGAGAAGTTGGCCTGATATATGATGTCTCCAATTCTGGGGGCACCTTGTATCAGTCCAAACAATCCCTTATGGTGGTGGTTGTAAGTCAACCTTATAGACAAGCTATCCTAGAGGTAGCATGGACTAAGCAGCCTTCAGGCTAAACTCAAGAGGGCATGTGAAGCCAGCTGTTTTACCAATCACAATCCTGTAATATCAAATGAAAGGACACCACACAAGTTATATATTATAACAATATATGTATTTATTCTCAGAATAATCCTCTAGACTCTTTATGAGTATAGAAGCACAAGCGTTTAAACAAAAGCACAGTAAAACATATGAAAGTTGCACAATTATGGATGAGGCCAAGGGCCACTCAAACCATATACTAAATAAGTGGTATAAGTATCACTAATCGAACAGTGGTCAGGCCTAGAGCCTGGGAAATCGCTGGGACTAATCGGAACTAGCAATGCTGAAGTCGGGAAAAGCCCGGGGGAATCGGGTGCAGCGCTGAAAGCACACACATGCACCAATGCAAAGTCAATGGTGCGTAAAAGTTATCGAGTTACTGTTTTAAGAGTCTTCCGACTGGACTAGAAGTACAAAACTTTAGACTTAGACACTAGAGGTGTATACCACTACAGGAGCACCGGCGTTCAAGAGTTACCTCACCCACAGGAAGCGGGTGCACAGGTGCAAAGTCGTGTCAGCTTTCGTCGTGTAGATCTATGGAGCCTGTAGATGATGATGCTGCAGGCGGCCAGAAGAGAAGTGTCCGGTGTGATCCAAGGGTGGATCGAAGACGTAGAGTACCTGAAAGCAGAGGGGACAGAGTCGGGTCACTCAGCAGTGACCAGGGTGGAACCAGGAAGGAACCAGGCAATGTCTGGCGCAATCAGGTGGTTGTCGTGAAGCTTGTCTCCGCTGCCACGTGGACTCTGGGGCACCGAGGATGTCCAGGAGTGGACCACGAGCTGTCACACGAAAGCTCTCACTGTCGGCGGTGTCGGCTTCCAGAATGGAGCAAACGAACCTTGGCAAGTGTAACCCACGCAGGATTCAAAGATCGCTTCTTACTCAGACCAGCAAGGTCAGAGTGGGTGCTCCTTTTAAGGGGAGTGAGGGCCAGTCCAGAGCAACAGGACTGGCAGAGCAAATTCAAAGGTTCGTCGGTACTGGGGCCACTAGCCAACGGGCAAGCGACCGGACCAACGCGTCGAGCAGAAAGATGCAGAAGGGCCCCACGCAGCACTCGGAGAGTGTGGAGGGGTGAGCTTTGGTGCAAAAGCTGCTCGGGGCTGGAGCTTCTCAAATCCCAATGCACAGTGTCGAGGGAGCCTAGGGAGCTGCACGGTCAGTACTTCGTAGTTTTCCCAAGATGGCCGGCCCCACGCTTCAGGTCGCCTCCACGGGTCTCAGACTTGCTGGGACTGTGGATCGGGCTGTTGGAAGGCAGGAACGTTGGGTCTTGTTGATCTCTGTTGCTAGAGTTCTGGCGGGAACTGCAACAAAGCAAACGGTGATGCACTGGATGGTGCCTGTTTGCACAGGTTGGTCACTCCTTGACCACAAGGGAGATTCTTTAGTCTTCCACGTCGAGTGGGATGTTGAAGGGTCCAGAGTTTCGTTTCATAAGTTTCAGTCAGGATAATCTGATGTGCGTTGGCACAGCTCCTACCTTTATTCCAAATCAAGGGGCTGGATTACCTGCTAGGTCCCTCCTATGGGTGGAACCCAGGAAGGGAGTGGTTACACCCCTTTCCCTTTGTCCAGTTTTGCGCCAGAGCTGGGACTGGTGGGTCCCAGCACCGGTTTGAACTGAACTATGCATGGGAAGCCTTGTGCTTCCCAGGCAGTGTTTAGTTTCATTCAACCCTCCCTGCTACAATCCACTATCTCCTGTCTGGGGTGGTGTGACACCTCCCTGTGACAGGATATCTATTTTCCAGTCCTCCCCTGCCGGAGTTTCGGTCAGCAGCAGGAGGCCAGACTTGTGTCTGTGGCAGCAGCATCCATTTTGGGATGCTGGGGCTTTGGTTAGATTTAACCGCGTTTAAGCAAGGTAACATGTCTTCTCCCTCTAGAAGGGTGGAATGCTAACCCCCGTCGCCAGGAATGGCGAGGGGGTAGTATTCCAAAGCATATGACACCTTACACAACATGTTTTGATAATGCCAAACCAAAGTTAGCAAGTAACCGCGAGGATTATAATGCACTTAGGAGTATATGGTATGGCAATATCCCGGAACAGCTAAGGGAATTGGTCCTGACAGCTGCAGCCAGGCTCAGCTCATGCTAGAGCAACATCTCACATAAAACCAAGCACTCTGCCTCCAGGATTGTTAAGGCCTGCCATAGGAGTGATTTATAGGTATATATGTGTCCAGATATAGGTTTAGATATAGGTATACTATATCTAAGCAAGGGGTGATTACACCACCTTGCCCCAGCTGAGTGATCAGCCAGTTGTGTCAATTTCGATAGCCAGCCAGGGGTGGCAAAAGATATGCTGCAGCCCCTGGTAGGCCTTGGATGCACCTATGCCCTGGGCACCTATAGTGCACTGTACAGGGGCTGATAAGGTGACCCAAGCCAATTTAGTTATGCACCTACGGTACATGGAATCCATTTTAAAGAGAGAGCAGATAGCCTGGGGCCCTGATTAGCAGGGAACCAGGCCAACTAAGTCGAAAACCAGCTAAACACAAGGCAAAAAATCTGGGGTAACCATAGTCGGGTATCCCCCCTCCTACACAACCCCCCCCCCCCCCCCCCCCCCAAAACGAAAGGAGATAAGGCTATCCTTGACCAGGTAAGCTATATTGCCTGAGTGGCCATATAAGGAAGTACCTGCACTAGCATGGTTACCCCCTGTTTCATGGTCCACTAAGCAATCCCTCACCCTAGGGGTATTAGAGGGTCTCCACCATAGGGAATCACTACCTGTGGTGTGTTTTGGCAAAGTAAAAGGCTGGTGTTGAGATGGAGAACTGAAGTGAGGCTCCACTAATGTAGGTCTCAGCTTCCTCCAATCATCTTCCACCATGTGTGCCTTTCCTTTCCTTGACTGAGTTGCACTGTGCTCTCAGGGTCAACCTCTGGCTACCTAAAGCTGGAGGCTGGGTCCCTTTGGTTGGCTTACTGGAGGGACAGGTCAGATTTGGGGCCTTGGGGTCCCAGGTGTGGCTGTGCCCAACAGTGTCCATTTGGGGGATGTGCCTACCTACTAGTAAGGGGGATCCCTCAAGAATTTTTAAAGTTTTCACCTTGCTAGGGCTGCTAGCTTTGGTGCCCCTAATCTGCTGATGGGGGTGCTTTATTTGACAGGGAGCCCTTTGGGGCTCTTTGACTTCCTTGATCTCTGTAGCCCTGGGCTGACTGAGGCTGGGTAGAGAGGGGCAGGTTACCTGCTCCAGACTGGGTCCCACCTGGGAAGGGTCCACTGACATCAGGGGCTCTGTCAGGCTAGGCCTAACCACCTCTGGGGCAGTTCCTTCACCAGGGGTAAGATCAGTTCCCTGAGGAGGCTGATCCTTTCCAAATGTCTGGTGGGAGGGAGATTTATCTTCCTCCTCAATGCTCTCTGTTTGTGTGGAGTGATCCATAGTTTCAGGCTTCACAACACAGGAATCAGTTTGAGTTTGGGCTGTGGCCATCACAGCCCCACCAACCTTTTCAGGAAGGGACTCAGTTTGGGTATGGGCTGTTACCATCACAGCCGTGCTAATCTGTCTAGGAAGGGAGTCAGCTAAAGATGGGGCTGAGACTTACACAGCCCTACTGTAGTAAACACTATCTTCACTGTTCCTCTCTGGCTAGACAATACTTCTATACTTATGACATCATAGAATGCCAGGGTGTCTCTCTAGTTGATTGTACCTCTCTATTCCCTGTTGTGGCAGTTGGTCACCTGAGGCTGAGCTACCAACAGCGAGCTCCTGGTGGGGTTTCCTATCTATCTACATTATAAAGTAATCTATCTGTCTAACCTGGAAGGAACCTGAATAAAGGATCTTAACCTATCAAGTGGACTCTTGATCTTCCTTTACTACACCTACCAACCTTTTCAGGAAGGACATCTTGGATTGGGGCTGTAGCCATCACAGCCCCACTAACCTTTCCATGGAGATTTACCATTCTAGAATGGGTTTCTTGTTCAACCTCAGCCCAGGCTGAGAATTCCAAATCATTCCCAAGTAGGCAATCTACAGGCAAGTTTGCTGATACTGCCACTCTCTTTGGGCCAGTGACACCTCCCCAGCTGAGATTTACTACTGCCATGGGATGATTTATCTGCACTCCATCAATGTTTGTCACCTGGTATGTGGCACCAGGTAAAAGTTGCCTAGAGGGGACTAGATTCCCAGTCACCATGGTGATACTAGCCCCTGTGGCTCTATAGGCCTCAACTTTCTGACCATTGATGTGGGGCTCCTGTCTGTACTTGCTCAAAGTGTTTGGGCAATCAGTGAAATTGGCAAACCCCATACCATCTTCACAGACAGAAGTAGTTGGGGACCTGGTTAGGCCAGAGTCCACCTGTGTTCCAAAAGTAAACCCACCCAAATTCTTGGGGGTGCTCCCACCACCTGGGGGATTATTGCTGACAGTAACAGGAGGTGTTGGAGCTTTACTTGGAGGTATATTTTCTTTATTGCTATTCTTTGGACAACAGCTGTCTGTTTTCCAGTGGCCAGTCTGTTTACAGGCATGGCAGTAAGGTTTCTTCTGAGTAGAGGAGTTGTTCTGGGACCCACCCCCATCTTTAGAGTTTTGGGGCCCTGTGGAAGGCTTGTCATTAGATCTATCCCCACCCTTCTCTTGAGCCTTGGAAGTATCCTTTTTTTGGTCATTACCCTGATTCTTAGGCCTAATCCTGGTTCTGACCTCTTACCCAATTCTTGGGGAGAGGTCAAATCTGAGTCCACCAGGTGCTGTTGCAAAAGTTGGTTCTGACAATTACTTAGGATCTGCTCCCTCATAATCAAATTATACAATCCTGTATAGTCATGTACTTTGCTGCCATGTAGCCAACCTTCCAGAGCCTTAGTAGCACAATCTACAAAATCAGTTCAGTCCTGAGTCTTTGTCTTCTGGGTATCTATCTCTGAACCTTAACCTGTATTGTTCAGTGGTTAAGCCAAACCCATCAATTAGAGCACTCTTCAGGACAGTGTAGTTTTTAGCATCCTCAGATCTAACAGTGAGGAGCTTATCTCTCCCTTTCTCAGAAAAGGAGAGCCATAAAATTGGAGCCCAATGGTCTTGAGGAACCTGCAAAACCATGCAGGCTCTCTCAAGAGCAGTTATCCACTTGTGGATGTCATCCCCATCTCTGTAGGGGGGCACAATTTTGCTCAGGTTTCTATGTTCATAGGACCTGTCTTTATCTCTAAGGATAATGTTGATGCCACCAGTGGAATCTTATCCACACAATTTTTGTTCCCTTGCTAAAGCAAGTTTAGCTTGGGCCAGGGCTACCTCTTCCCTCTCTATCTGGAGTTGGAAAGCCCCCATTCTGGCCCTATGCTCTTTTCTCTGGGGGGGAAGTCATTCCCCTTTGAGATTCCCTTGAGGCACTAGAAAGGTGAGATTCCCTGGAAGGAGATCTATCCCTTCTATTGCCTGGAAATGTTCTGTTATGGAACCTGGGGAGGTGCTGGCCCTCTCCATTTCCATGTAGGTCCAAGTTGACTTGGCTAAGCCTCCCAACTGGTACCTGGTTGTTCCCTTGATCATGATCTGACTCTTCACCTTCTGATTCAGGGTCCACCTCCTCATTTTCTATCTCTGGGGTGGTGTTCTCATTCTCTGGGGGGTTCACTCCATCTCCTGACCCTAAGGGAGCTACTCTAGCTTTCTCAAGATCATCCTTCTCCAGGATGGCTCTCAGGATGGGAGTGGTAGGGTTGTGACCCTTTTCAGCCCTCTTGCAGTACACAGGGTACTCAAGTCCTTATGGCTGAGTTTGTCATAGCTGGAAGGTGCCTTGGTAAGGTCAACCAACACAGGTAGAGAGCTGGAAGCTTCATCTGTGCCGGACATGACTCTAGTGAGGTGTAAGTGGTGCACTTACCTACACTAAGTGTTTTCCTACTGTACATTGCTAGTGAGTTGTAGTCAGTGTGTGCTAAGCCCTCTAATCTACAACTGCTAAGTTCAGTAGAACTTAAATATGTAAGCTTTGTTTATATGTACCTAAGGTACTTGATGTGATCTTTCAATTTGATAAAAAGATTGCAATGATAAAACAACAGCAAGCTCAAATCCCAACCGCTGCACCCAATGTGAGAAGTTGGCCAGATATATGATGTCTCCAATTCTGGGGGCACCTTGTATCAGTCCAAACAATCCCTTATGGTGGTGGTTGTAAGTCGACCTTATAGACAAGCTATCCTAGAGGTAGCATGGACTAAGCAGCCTTCAGGCTAAACTCAAGAGGGCATGTGAAGCCAGCTGTTTTACCAATCACAATCCTGTAATATCAAATGAAAGGACACCACATAAGTTATATATTATAAAAATATATGTATTTATTCTCAGAATAATCCTATAGACTCTTTATGAGTATAGAAGCACACACGTTTAAACAAAAGCACAGTAAAACATATGAAAGTTGCACAATTATGGATGAGGCCAGGGGCCACTCAAACCATATACTAAATAAGTGGTATAAGTATCACTAATCGAACAGTGATCAGGCCTAGGGCCTGGGAAATTGCTGGGACTAATCGGAACTAGCAATGCTGAAGTCAGGAAAAGCCCGCAGGAATCTGGTGCAGCGCTGAAAGCACACACATGCACCAATGCAAAGTCAATGGTGCGTAAAAGTTATCGAATTACTGTTTTAAGAGTCTTCCAACTGGACTAGAAGTACAAAACTTTAGACTTAGACACTAGAGGTGTATACCACTACAGGAGCACCGCGTTTAAGAGTTACCTCACCCACAGGAAGCGGGTGCACAGGTGCAAAGTTGTGTCGGCTTTCGTCGTGTAGATCTATGGAGCCTGTAGATGATGATGCTGCAGGCGGCCAGAAGAGAAGTGTCCGGTGCAATCCAAGGGTGGATCAAAGATGTAGAGTACCTGAAAGCAGAGGGGACATAGTCTGTGTCACTCAGCAGTGACCAGGGTGGAACCAGGAAGGAACCAGGCAATGTCGGGCGTAATCAGGTGGTTGTTGTGAAGCTTGTCTCCACTGCCACGTGGACTCTGGGGCACCGAGGATGTCCAGGAGTGGATCACGAGCTGTCCCACAAAGGCTCTCGCTGTCGGCGGTGTTGGGTTCCAGATTGGAGCAAACAAACCTTGGCAAGCGCAACCCACACAGGATTCGAAGATCGCTTCTTACTCGGACCAGCAAGGTCAGAGCGGGTGCTCCTTTTAAGTGGAGTGAGGGCTAGTCCAGAGCAACTGGACTGGCAGAGCAAATTCAAAGGTTCGTCGGTACTGGGGCCACTAGCCAACGGGCAAGCGACCGGACCTACGCGTCAAGCAGAAAGATGCAGAAGGGCGCCACGCAGCACTCGGAGAGTGTGGAGGGATGATCTTTGGTGCAAAAGCTGCTCGGGCTGGGGCTTTTTAAACTTCAATGCACAGCATCGAGGGAGCCTCGGGAGCTGCACGGTCAGCACTTCGTAGTTTTTCCAAGATGGCTGGCTCCACGCTTCAGGTCGCCTCCACGGGTCTCAGACTTGCTGGGAGTGTGGATCGGGCTGTTGGAAGGCAGGAACGCTGGGTCTTGTCGATCTCTGTTGCTCGAGTTCGAGTTCCAACAAAGCAAACGGTGAGGCGCTGGATGGTGCCTGTTTGCACAGGGTGGTCACTCCTTGACCACAAGGGAGATTCTTCAGTCTTCCACGTCGAGTGGGATGTCGAAGGGTCCAGAGTTTTGTTTCATAAGTTTCAGTCAGGATAATCTGATGTGCGTTGGCACAGCTCCTACCTTTATTCCAAATCAAGGGGCTGGATTACCTGCTAGGTCCCTCCTATGGGTGGAACCCAGGAAGGGAGTGGTTACATCCTTTTCCCTTTGTCCAGTTTCGCACCAGAGCTGGGACTGGAGGGTCCCAGCACCGGTTTGAACTGGACTATGCATGGGAAGCCTTGTGCTCCCCAGGCAGTGTCTAGTTTCATTCAACCCTCCCTGCTACAATCCACTATCTCCTGTCTGGGGTGGTGTGACACCTCCCTGTGACAGGATATCTATTGTCCAGGCCTCCCCTGCCAGAGTTTCGGTCAGCAGCAGGAGGCCAGACACGTGTCTGTGGCAGCAGCATCCATTTTGTGATGCTGGGGCTTTGGTTAGATTTAACCGGGTTTAAGCAAAGTAACATGTCTTCTCCCTCTAGAAGGGTGGAATGCTACCCCCGTCGCGAGGACTGGCGAGGGGGTAGTATTCCAAAGTGTATGACACCTTACACAACATGTTTTGATAATGCCAAACCAAAGTTAGCAAGTAACCGCGAGGATTATAATGCACTTAAGAGTATATGGTATGGCAATATCCCGGAAAGGCTAAGGGAATTGGTCCCGACAGCTGCAGACAGGCTCAGCTCATGCTAGAGCACCATCTCACATAAAACCAAGCACTCTGCCTCCAGGATTGTTAAGGCCTGCCATAGGAGTGACTTATAGGTATATATGTGTCCAGATATAGGTTTAGATATAGGTATACTATATCTAAGCAAGGGGTGATTACACCACCTTGCCCCAGCTGAGTGATCAGCCAGTTGTGTCAATTTGGGTAGCCAGCCAGGGGTGGCAAAAGATATGCTGCAGCCCCTGGTAGGCCTTGGATGCACCTATGCCCTGGGCACCTATAGTGCACTGTACAGGGGCTGATAAGGTGACCCAAGCTAATTTAGTTATGCACCTAGGGTACATGGAATCCATTTTAAAGAGAGCAGATAGTCTGGGGCCCTGATTAGCAGGGAACCAGGCCAACTAAGTCGAAAACCAGCTAAACACAAGGCAAAAAATCTGGAGTAACCATAGTCAGGTATCCACCTTCCTACAGTTGGACATAAGACGTCACTAAGAACTAACAGTTCTTGCTGGACTCCAGGAGTACTTGTTCAAATCAAAACAAAAGCAGGGGGGGATTTCCCAGGCTGCTGGAGGCTTGGTTCATTTAAAGAACGCGTTGTGCTTTCTAGGAGTCGATGGGAGTAGCCGTGCTGTGCTTTGGACTGCATGGGCTATTACTGAATATGGATATGATTCTTATGCCTTTATAAGGATATTATTGATTATAAACGCACAAGGGCATGAATCAGGAATATCGAATTAGGGTCCTAGATAGAAATACAACACCTACTCCACGGATTAATGTCCATCATTACTAAAAAACTAAGCAATAATAAACATGTGACAATGCATGTGTGTTTTCCAACCCACACCAAAATACATATTTCGCATTTAAATTGGTATATGGTAAATACACGAAAATGAGTATTGGTACTGTACGCTTTTCAAGCAGTGTCATCATTCATTTAAATGCATATATATACTAGCTGAATGATTTGCGAATATTACACATGAAATGGCTCTGAATACAGAAAAAAAGGTCGAGACCATTCCATCACATATTTATACAAAATGCTATATATGTGCTAGAGGCTGAGGTAAAATATTGTCTCTAGTATCCTAAAAATAGAAGCTCTGTTCTCTAAGAATAGTTCTACTTTAAGCAGAGTACCATGTGCCAAAACAAAAAGGTAAATATTTTGGAAATGGAAAAAATAATTTCGCTTTCAGGGGAAAAAATAGTTCCAAATGTTTTCAGTAGCTTTGTTTATCAAAACTGAAGGCCGAATTCAGAGTTCAGGGAACGCTGTGTGATCTTTGTTTTTTAAGAATTATTCTCGTTGACTGGAGAGAACATCATATCAGACAGGCTCGCAAAAAAATGGTCTACAACATCAGGTGAACGTTCGACTAAGTTCGACTGTGCAGTTTGGAGCGTGATTGCTATCATCGATGTTTGGATCAGCAATGCTCACAGAAGGTTGTACCTGTATGGTGCTGCTTTCCTCTTGTACCTCACTGCCACCTACTCGTAGTGGTGAAGTCTCAATGAATGCCGTCATCAGAATAGGTAGCCGCTGGGGACAACACGATGCATGAGTCGTTACCGGACCTAGCAAAGTATCGATATCCTTTGGTACTGCTGATGGTAGTGTAAGACAGATGTCTAACACGCATTCTTCTCCGCCTAGCAGACATCGAAGTACAGGTAAGATGCAATCCTGCCAGATTGGTCTGAATGAAAGAAACCAGGTTGTACTTAGATCTCTTAGCCGGGCCAATCCGAGGACCTTAGTGATACGGTCTCGGTATCGTATTGCTAGGATCGTTTCTTCCATCGTTGCTAGAGTCTTGTCTTTGGATTGGTTTGCCATATCGGAGCAGAAGGAACAAAAATAAAATTCCTGCCACGAGTCCCAAGATTAAGGGTAGGCCGCCAAAGACAGAATGGACAAAATTCGGTAAGATGCCCAGACCTGTTTCAAAGGGTGCTGACAGTCCCGAAAAAACTGTCTTAAATACATGTGCGATGCCACTGGTATCAGACATGTTTAAGATTTGGCTTAACATTTCTGTGAAATGCAAGAGGCAATTTGTCGATAAAAGAGAATGTATCTCTGCCGATATCCTTGCCACTTGCAGATCATATGTTTCTTTGGATGACGTTAGAGGCACAGTTGTCTGTAAAAAAATAGACTTCATTCTGCTTAAAGGATCAATTTGAATAGAAGGGATATTCAACGAAGGCCATAACGTATCCTCCATATCTTGATTGCTGTCGGATACAATACTTGCATACAGCAAACGACCCTGGAAGTTACGGTCACGAGATAAGCTTTCCCTGGCACCATCCCACAACAGCTGTGGTCACTTATTAAAATGTAAGTCCTGTTACTAAGTTGTCTGAAAAATGGCTCTATCTGTTTTGCAGGCGTGCCATGCAGGTGACATGAAAGGTTATTTGAAGACCCTTCGCAGGCTCCTTGCAAGTTAATACCTTGACACAGAAGTGTACCGCTTAGTGATTTTTTACATTTGTTACCACTAAGGAATACATCCTTTTTCCCTTCACTATAACATTTGTGTGTATGGGGTAAATCCCATGTTGATTTGATGTATTCTTTACCCAACTTTTCATACTGGCCTGCAGGTATATACTCTTGGCAGTATTTAAACTGGAAAGTTGTTATCGGAATTGAAATTGTTCCGTGTATTATCCATTCAATGACAGGTCTCTCTGACATTGTCAATGGTAATCTCTCAAGTTTTTCAATGCTCAGAATCGTATAATCTGCTCCTTTTTGTGCCAAACTGATTTGTTTATCAGTAAGGTTAAAGAAACCGAATAATGACGTTGTGTTGATTAAACGCCATGGTACGTAGCCTGAACGCAGATTTTGCAACGTCCAACCAAGCTGTACAATAGAACGTAATTGAGACTGACCATGTTGTAACATTAGTAAGTCCTGTTCTATTATATCAATAGCAGATGATACAATGCTGTCCAATGAATATATTCTGGAGGACAGAGTTGTTAACCCATTGTCCACTACAGAAAGTGATTTTTCCAAATTAATACGATCAATTTCTCGTATTTTTTCTGCTGTTTCAATTTACATTACTTTCCAAGCTTCGTTGTATGCAGCATATATACCGGCCGCTATGAAACGTTTTTGACACTGTTTGCGTGGTCCCATTATGAAATCATGCAAGTCAGCACTGCCTTTAAGTAAAGTCAAGTGTTGCTTAATTTCAGCCAGTGTGGATTTCTATAGCCACTCAAGGCATAGTTTCCCTACACTGTATGTTGTAACTATCCCTGGCGGTTGTCTCTGGGAGTATCTTGGGTCTGGCCTGGTCATTTTTAACTCCTGTGTTTTGTTCAGGAATCTATCTTGACAGTTATTTGTGTCTGTTGGCCAGATCAACCACTTTTTCCAATCAGGATGTGTTCTGTTTTGGTGAAAAATATGGGATATGTCTATCTCCACATCTGTAGTGCTATCACTATCAGTTATGGATTTCGGAATAGACGGTGTATTTAAGTCCTTTATCTTAGCTACGCCAAGACAAGTAGTTTGTTGAATTGTGTCATTCAAAAATATCATTTGTTCTGGGATCATGCAGGCCCTAAATAATGCTTCTAGGCCTTGTACTTACCATTCTTTGGTACCCCAGATCGTTTTTGTTTCAATGTTGTTTCTCCAAAATTCGAAACCAAATGTAGACATTTTGTCATAAAATTTTTCAGAATAAATCAATTTAGTATTTGTCAACATTGATTTCATTCCTGTCCTATTTAACATTTTAAAATAAAACTTTTTTGGATCACTGTTGTTAAACCCTGAGAAGTACTGGAATTTCTCATAGAATGTTTTCGAGCTGCCTTTTGGCAGTGTTGGACAGTGTTCCCATTGGTTATAAGATAAAACATTTCTAGGCTGTGCAGTTTTATGCAAATAGTGATCACCAAAGTGGTTATAACAGTATAACTCTTCATAATTCGATGAACCCTGTAAGTAATCATGTTCAGTAAGTTTGGCTGACATTACTAAATCTGACATCATATTATTAATGTTTTCAAAGTCCCAATCATCAGAGAAAGTACTTGGTGTCACAAAGTCACTTAATGAACCTTAAACTGATGTGGATATTTCAAGAGTTCAACCGGGCCAAAAATGTCATAATCAGTTCTGTTCCATGCTACCCCACCGGGTATTGGATTGGCTGAGATGTTTACTGATGATAGTTCTCTTTTCTCGATGTGGGAGGATGTGTGAGGCTTTAGGACCAAGTTGATGTTCTGACTTGCTGTGTCCATTGTACTATATTTTCTATCAATGAATTTTCCCAAACATAGAACCATGACGAGCCAAAGCAGGAGAGTAAGTACACATAACACAATCCAAAATTCAATCCATGGTGAAATCAGATATGTTTCTTTTAGTTGGAGAGAAAGTTCAATTATTTTGTCTTTGAAAGTTTTTTGTTGCCGGCGTTTCTTCATGCTCACTTGGATCTTCTGAAAAGTCGTCGAAGTTGATGAAGTAGCCACATGCAGTTCTGTCAACTGTTGGGATTTTTTCCGGATTTTCATTTGCTTTTGCATTTTTCTTTGTTTCATTAGAATAGTCAGAGGCTACATCATTGTAGATTGGTGTTTTTGACGAACTGTTGCAATTTGGATTTCAAGAGGCACAAGTTCCATGGCATTATTGCATAGTCCTTTTTTATTCACTGCAGGTTTATCAAATGTGAGTAGTCTCTCAGTATGAGCCTCTTGGATTGTAGCAAATTTCAGTATTCTGCTATTTCTTGGGAGTCCACTGGGCCTACTACTTATTATTGGCCACATGATTGTGGTTTTACAAGGTCGATGGATACAACTCGGTTCTCCTTTTTACCAGCAAGGGGCGGTAGTACAACTGATCTCGTTCCGCTGATGGCTAAGACAGGTACAGCTTATCTGTAAGAAGGCCCAAATTCCTTCTTCACCGCGATCTTCTCTCTGACCAGATCCCCAATCTTTGGAATCCAGACAGGTCTTGCTGGGACAGGTGGTTTTTTAGGTCTCACAGAGAGACCTATAGCGGTGAAACCAAGACTTAAAGTAAGCTCTCTTAAAAAGCGGATTTTCTACAGTTCACGTGAAATCACGTGACCACAAGCACACGCATTTCCCTACTTCAAAGCCTCAGCCTCCCTCCCTTGACATTTGCTTCCTAACCAGCCTGCCTCGCATAATTGCATCAGACCCGACACTTCAAAGGAATGCGCCCCTCGCAATGCCGAGAGCCATTTTCACGGCCGTCAGGCCGTGCATTTCTCTTCCCCCCCCTCCCCTCAGCAATGCCAAGAGCTTGTTTGTGATCCGTGACCCTTGTTTTCTAATAGCAACCTTTATTCTCACATAGTAATACAGGAAGTATCCCTTGCTTCTAGTCTCCCTCCTTCACACACTTTATTAAGTTATTTTCCCCTATTTAGGACACATACCCATACATTTGCTTTAATACCAGATACAACTCAGAGAGGTCTTCGGTGCACGTCTGGGGTACAATAGTCATTGAAATCGCTCACAATTCCTTGTCTATTTTCCACTATTTATTTTCCAGTCATATTCGCAAGTGTACAAATGATTGTAATAGGGCCTATAAGCAAGCAGAACTGAAAGCAACATACAGCAAGCGCGTGCCAAAAGTCTACGCCTCAATGGTGCACAGTTAGTGGACAAGCACCTAAGGTGCATGCCCCAAAAGTGCACACGCAACCTCTTCTACATGGTACCATCTAACACGCAGGGTCTTCAGCTTGCTCTTTGTAAGTG
Source organism: Lissotriton vulgaris (assembly GCF_964263255.1). Lineage (NCBI taxonomy): Eukaryota > Metazoa > Chordata > Amphibia > Caudata > Salamandridae > Lissotriton > Lissotriton vulgaris. The sequence continues at coordinate 1,285,570,395 of NC_141687.1, read as the reverse complement.
GCAGCGGTTACAAATAATGTGCCAATGGCATGCCTTAGAAATGGCACAGGAGGGCAGAAAAAAACAGGCCCGCCCCTAGAGAATCTCCTTAGTGACATGTGCAGTGGCTCATCACATCCCAGTGGGTCTCTGATTTAGAAACAGATCACATGACCTCTTACTTATCATTTGGAGGCGAGCATAGGGCTCGAGTTGTCGAGGAAGGAAAAGTAAAAAGTAAAAATCTCAGGCAAGAAAGGTATGTTTACGAAAGAACTCTACATCTTGAAATCCAGCAAAATAGTCCAATGGGCGAGTACATCTTCAACCATTCGAAGATACAAAGGACCTAATTCCAGAAAGCGAAAGACTGTGGCAGCGTGTGCAATAAAATAATCTCTTGTTATTATTTTTAATAATAAAAACGTGCCTAATGCAGGTTTCCTTTGGTTACTACGTGCATCCGGGCTTTACACATTCGTGTGAAATCCACAGAAAGCGACTCCCCATTGAGGGGGCTTGTTCACGCACTGCCTTGAATGTATGCCCCAGGCGCCCACTGGCAGCCTTACCCTCCCCTCCGGCGCTGAGCAGGCCTCGACAGCTACTGCGACAAGGTGCCAACTCCTGGCCTTTTTGCTCCACGCTTACCTGGCTGAGCCGAGTCGCGGCGCCTCCTAGGGAACCGGTGGGCCTCTCTGCAGTGTTTTCTCATGCTCTTTCCCCAGCTCTGGGTCCGGTGCTTGGAGCGCGAGCAGCCGGTCACCACACAGGGTGCCCAAAATAACCGCATGCCCACAACTGCTTTTATTCCAGTGACAGGTGCGTTACTAAGTAAAACTCTGCACACGTCCCAGAGCTGAAAACACTTGTGGGTAAAGCTGGCATCCCCCTGGAGCCCCCCCTCCCTCTTCCTTTGTCACCCACAAGCGACCCATGTGAGCTTCAGGCAGAAAGAGGGGGCCACCTATGCTATGCCAGTCCCTGGAAAAGATCACTGGTTTCTTGTTTTCCCTCCTTGCCTACTGCGTTTACTGTTCTTCCGAGCTCTCTGGCACATTAAAATGAAATAAACGAAAATGTATTTTGATCTTTTTCTATTAAATTCAATGGGATTTCTTTTCAGTAATGGTGTCTGCAGCCCGTGCTTATCTAGCAGCGATTCCCTGGCTCCACTTGCGTTCTTGTTTCTCGGAGTATCGTGGTATATCTTTCAAACTGCTCCGTACCTCCTCCCCTCCCCCCCACTGCACGAACACCTGCAAGGCGGGCACTGTCTTAATTCAAGGCATCTAGTCTCGTAGTTGCATACGAGACTCTTCTTCTTTGGCCCCTAAAACAACGCTGGCTTGCTGCAGAGGAGTGGAACAGGCAACAGGCAGACATTTCGATTATGGGTTGAGTTAAAGAGCTCATCCCATACAAGCAAATTAGCCACTGATTTCAGCTGCTAATGTTGAGCTGACGTCGAGCCTCGTTCCCAAGCTGCCAGGTCGACAGCTCTGGCCATTGCACCACATTTTCGCACCACTTTCGATTTTGTTTTAGGTGGTGCTAACAGGAAAAATGGAGCCTAGCAATTATTTTCTTACAAAATAACCTGTAAAAGCCCTTTACTTCTCAAACCGAGAGTAGGGCCAAGAGATCTGAGCTGTGAGTACCAATAGTTTGACCTTCCTTTTCCCATTTTAAACCTCCCTCACTGTTCTCTAATCTCCAGTGCCAGTTTATGTGCCTACAAAAATGTATTTTGCTGATTAGGAGTTGTGGCATCCCTACAGCGCGCAAAACCTCACTGTGCCCTCCTTCCCCACCTTTAGAGCTAGAAATTGCAAAGCGCTTCAGTTCTGAACACTTTCAGTGTGCAAACTGGGAGATGCCCACTTCGTTCTCACATAGACAGGAACAGGGGGCGCATCTCACACAGACAGGAACAACACGGGGCGCATCTCACAGACAGGAACAACAGACGGCGCACCTCACAAAGACAGGCAATAGGCGCATTGTTTTAGCTTTGCCCCCTCTATCAAAAGCCTCGGTTATCTGTTTGCGTCCTTTCGCTTAATTTCTCTCTGTGGCGCCCATTCACCCCCTCTGTGAGCTTTTACAGGCATGTGATCCGTCAGTAGGCACTGACGTGCAGAGCTGCATTTTACATGGCAGTATTTAGGAATATTCGGGGTTCCCAAATGTGTGCGTTTGGGTTCTTTATTTCCTACATATGATGTCCCTGAAAAAAAATGTTGGCATTGTTTTAGCTTTGCCCCCTCTTTTTTTCTATCTCTTTTTCTCTCTCTCTCCTCTCTAATTCTCTCTCTCCTTCATTCTCTCTCCTCTATCTCTCTCTTTCCCCCCCTATATTCTCTCTCCTCCCCCTTTCTCTCTTTCTATTTCTATCCCCTTCTTTGACTCTCTCTCCCCTTTAATCTCTCTCCTCTCGCTCTCTCTTCTCTGTCACTCACTCTCCCACTTGAGCTCCATCTACCATTCCTTCTTCCATTTTTTTCTCTCTCGTTTTTCCTCCTCCACTTCCCTGATCTTTGTCTGCAGGTTGTAAACATGTACACAGCAGGCAAGGAGACTCACCAGCGGTCTTATTACAGTGCTGTGTAGTTCTAACATATAATTTACAGTTTGTATCTTTTGTTCAAATCAATAATCTATTCATGAAAGTTTTTATACCTATCTATTGTCACA